>NC_139534.1:7186227-8386227 GCF_965153285.1 Podarcis tiliguerta
TTGCTATCACCTTTAGCGCCATTGTTTTCAAAAGCACATAGCCATGACCAATTTTAGCTGTATCAAGGCCTGTGAGTGATACACAATTGTGGTATCCACTTCCACAATGGACTTCCACTTGTTGGAACATGGCTCATCTCCCCCATGCCTCCAAATCTGCTCCAGAAGGTTAAATGGAACTCCAGAGCAGACTGGGGGGCAGGCGCAGGGGGCTGCAGCGGGGAGGATAGGAAGTCCTGTCACAACCACTGGCATGACAGTTGAATCTTGCCTTTTGTGCTTTGCTTAAAAAATGGCTTCCTGTTTAAGATAAAGAAATTGGAACTGCAATTCTCTGGGGTCCCCTGTGTCTGTGACACAGAAATATTACATAGTCATTCTACCAATGTGATTCTATTTTTCTCAATCAGGTAAGCTGGATGGAGGGGAAAATATTTTAGGCCTCTAAAGAAACAAGTAAACCATGGTTTGAACTTCAAGTTTTGTTCTGTGGTAGCAGTAATAATCCTTGAAATTTGACAAGGGTATTGTTACCTGCAAGGTCTCTTGGTATTTGAACCCTATTTTTTGACTGACGCATCTTTCAGACCCAAGAACTGTGCAGTGAATTCTGAAGCATTACAGACATGCTGAATAAACATTCTTAAAGTAAGACAATCCCTCAAGAGACATGACTATTTTGAGTCACAGTACTGTATTGCTTTTATTTATTTTTAAAAAAAACACCTTACCTTATTGTGTTTTTGCTGGTGCCTTGTCCTTGTATCCAAGACATGATAAGGACTTTCAGAGTCTCTATTGAGATAATATACAAGTCTTGAAGGCAATGTGATTTCTTTCTGGAATGCACTGCTTCGACTGTTATTTTTGTAGCTACTGCTGTTAGTCTGTTGAAATGCAGTATCTTCGTCTGCCTGGCTTTTTTCTAGTTCTTCTGCAGTTTCATTCCAATGCAGAGCTGGGGAAGACAGACAAACCTATCATGAATTCACAGAGGAACAGAACACTTTTTGTAATATGTTTTGCATCTTGCTAATTTGCTAAAATAAATATACAGTAACCCTCATGAAACCAATTTATTTGATTAGATTTTGTACTTATTTGTACATATAATTCCTTATTTGATTTTATATAGTTTTGCATCATGAAATTCAAAATGCAGGGATCTGAACCCTTGAAACAAGTTCTTTTAAGGACAATCCAGCCATTCATGACCCTATTTCTGCCACTTTTCCACATAAATTTGGCTATGTAGAAATCAGTGATTCTACTGCAAGCAACTCAAGCCATGAACCCATGTGTACTGAATGCTAATCAATTCCCTTTACATAAGGGCAACTTTTCTGTATTCCTTTAACTTTAGTGATGGACTCCTATGCACACTTACCAGAGAGAAAGTCTCAAATAAACTCCCGTATAAACATGCTTCATTGGAAATTGCAGACAAAACCCCAGGGTTCTCGAAGAACACCGCAACCCCCCTTCTGTTCGCAAAAGGTAGGTTCCCTGGGATGAGCAGTGCAAGAACGGGCAGTATCCAAAACCCTCATTATCCTGCTTGTCTTGTTCTATTTTGCGTTAAGACCCTGCACAAAAACAGCACCCTTGAAAGCCTGCCAGCAGCGTTTTGCTGCATCAGAGGGCTCCCGAAACCATTTCATGCCCATCCTTATAAACCAGTAAGCACCAGTCGCCGTAACATAGTAAATATACAGGTCTGCCATGTAAAAACAATTTCATATTTGCAAAGACACATATATGATCTAGACGTGGGGGGGGGGGGGGGGAGCGATCAGAGGAAGGAATCCGGCTGCAGTCACGATCAATTATTCCTACCCAAGACCAGGCAGGATGCCATGGAGGTAAGGAACTGCGTCAAGACCGAAACAAATCGGTGCGGACGGTGCGGAACAAGAACTTCTCGCCGGTTGTCACGAAGACTCCACACGGCAAAAAGGTGATTTCCCCCCCCCTTTTTTTTCTTTTCTTTTTCTGGTTCTGTTATTAACCAACATTAAAAAGCCAGGGCGGTGGGAGCCGCAGACTAAAACAGGCTCCGAGGTTCGTTATGTGTAGTTCATTGGCACCACATGCCAACCCCCCCCCAAAAAAAACACCCCACCCCCGTTTATTTCTTAGCGCATTGGCACCACACACGAGCGCGCAAAAGAGAGAGCAAACGAAGGACTGCGCGTGTAACGGAGATCCAGGATCTGTCCAAGCTCGCGCGCACAGTACAGGATCCCTCCAGGATCTCTCCCCCCCCCCCTTTAAGCGGGCACTCACCGGCGTCCGCAGCGACCCCACAGATCCTGGGGGGCCCTGAGCAGAAAAGCAGGAGCGCCAGAAAGAGGAGGGGGATGGAGCCGGGCAGCCGAGCCGGGCAAAGCAAGGCGGCGGCGGCGGAGCTCGAGAGGCGGCGGCGGCCGGAGAAGGGCGGCTGCTGCTGCTGCTGCTTCTGCCGCCGGAGGGAAGTTCTGCCAGGCGGCTTCATGGCTCATAGCTTCCCCCGGTGTAGGACAGGCGGCGGCGGCGAGGGGGACGCCTCGCCTGGAGGACGGTGAGGAAGCGGCCGAGCAGCAGCTCACGGCGGCGACGGCGGCGCCTCTTCCCTCATGGTGCAGGGAGCGAGGAAGAAGAAGAGGAGGAGGAGGAGGAGGGCGGCGGCGGCGGTGGGAAGGCGCGCCAGGGCGCAGCGGCGGTTCTTCCCCTCAGGTGGACGCGGCTGCTGCCACTGCCACCGCCGGCACCTGCCACACGCAGGCGCGTCCACACGCAGGCGCGCTCCCTCTCGCCGCCCGCCCGCCCGCCCTCAGGCCCCGCGCGCCGCCGCGCCGCGTGACGTCGAGAGCCGCCCACCCAGGCCACGCTCTCCTCAGCCCCGCGCGCGAGGCACCTGAGGCGAGGGGGAGAGAGAGAGAGGGCGCGCGCTCGAGGGAAATGGCGGGGCGGGGTTTTTTTTGTGTGAGGGGTGGCGGTGGTGCTTCGGGATCCTTTTCCGTGCCTGAGTGGCCGCCGAGTTGAGGGAGAGCACCTGAGGTGAAGCACAAAATGGCCCCGCCCTCCCTGTCAGGGAGGAAGGGGTGAATTACGTCAGTGACGAGGGGGGGGGTCCTCCTGCTGCTGCTGCTGCCGCTGCCCCTGTGGATCCTGCCGCCTGAGGCAGCAGCTTCATATTGCCTCACGGGTGGGACTGCTGCAAATAAAGAGGGCACCATCAGGGTCTGCTGCCACCCCAGGGGATCCCCCTGTCTGAGTGGGCTGCCTCACAAGGAGGGGGGTCCTCCTGCTGCTGCTGTTCCTGGGCAGCAGCTTCATATTGCCTCATGGGTGGGCCGGCGCTAAATAAAGAGCCGCGTCATCGGGGTCTGCTGCCCTTGTGGATCCTGCCACCTGAGGCAGCAGCTTCATATTGCCTCATGGGTGGGCCGGCGCTAAATAAAGAGCCGCGTCATCGGGGTCTGCTGCCCTTGTGGATCCTGCAACCTGAGGCAGCAGCTTCATATTGCCTCATGGGTGGGCCGGCACTAAATAAAGAGCCACGTCATCGGAGTCTGCTGCCCTTGTGGATCCTGCCACCTGAAGCAGCCGCTTCACCTTGCCTCATAGATGGGCCGACCCTAAATAAAGAGCCACATCATCAGGGTCTGCTGCTCCTGTGGATCCTGCTGCCTGAGTGGGCTGCCTCACCTTTCCTCATGGCTGGGCCAGCCCTAAATAAAGAGCCACATCACTGGGGTCTGCTGCCGCTGTGGATCCTGCTGCCCGAGGCAGCAGCTTCATATTGCCTCATGGCTGGGCCGGCCCTAAATAAAGAGCCACCTCATCGGGGTCTGCTGCCCCTGTGGATCCTGCTTCCTGAGTGGGCTGCCTCACTTTGCCTCATGGGTGGGCCGGCCCCAAATGAAGAGCTACATCATCGGGACCTGCTGCTTCTGTGGATGCTGGTACCCAAGGTGGTGGCCTCGCTTTGCCTCATGGGTGGGACATCCCTGAATAAAGAGCTACATCAGGGTCTGCTGCCCCTGTGGATCCTGCCACCCGAGGCAGCGGCCTCACCTCGCCTCATGGGTGGGCCGCCCTGTGAGAGAGGGAGGAGGGGAAGAGAGAGAGAGATGCTGGTACGTACTGAACTCCAAAGCTACAGCAGCGCCCTGCGAAATGCAGGCAAGCAGGGCGCATGAGCTTCCTTCCTTCCCAATAATGGAACAGAGGTAGCCAGCAGGTGCCGTGATGCAGCATCTCGGCCTCTGAGAGAGGCGGGGGAGCGCGAGAGCAATTGCAGAGGGAGGGAGGGTTGTTAGGCACCAAAATCCTGCATGCGGGATTTCCCCCGTTCTCTCGTGCCTATGCAATTCCTGCCCTTCTCCCTTCCCCCTCGAGATTTGCTGCAGAGACAAGCAAATGAAGAAGAAAGGGAAGAGTATTAGCTGACATGTCCCCGGATCCCATGGAAAGCACCTCAGATTCCTTTGCTTACCAGCTCTTTTTATTTTAAGTTGGCTTCAAACCTGTAATTGTGTAGGTGTATGTATGTATACATATACACACATAAATATTCATATCTCTTCCCTCTCATCTTCCTTCCACCCAGTTTCTCTGGCACTGGTTTATAAATGCTGCTATGTAGAAATGATGAGAAAGTTGCACCAGCAGAAGGAATAGATATGTGCTGTTAGTAAAAAGAGAGGGAGTTGAACTGCAGGGAGGGACAGACACTTTTCTACGTATCAGTTTGTATAATGCCCTCTATGCACATGGTGCTTTGCAAAATCGGGATATGAGAGGTACTATACCCCTCTTTGCTATCTGAAATAGACCCAGGGAAAAGAGAGAGAATGGGGGAAGGGGAAGAATGTGTGGTTATTTCAATTTGGCTTAGAGTAAATTATAGGGACTAGAGGGATTACCCAAAAGCTTTCCAGAAAAAGAAATGACCCTGGTAAGGCTGTAAAATTTTGTGTAGGGAGTAGAAACAATTTGTTCTAGGGTACTGGTTGACATAAGGGACATGGGTGGCGCTGTGGGTTAAACCACAAAGCCTAGGACTTGCCGATCAGAAGGTCGGCAGTTCGAATCCCCACGACAGGGTGAGCTCCCGTTGCTCAGTCCCTGCTCCTGCCAACCTAGCAGTTCGAAAGCACGTCAAAGTGCAAGTAGATAAATAGGTACCGCTCCGGTGGGAAGGTAAACGGCGTCTCTGTGCTTAGTCATGCTGGCCACATGACATGAGCTGTACGCCGGCTCCCTTGGCCGATAAAGCGAGATGAGAGCCGCAACCCCAGAGTCATCCATGACTGGACCTAACGGTCAGGGGTCCCTTTACCTTTACCTTTTACTGGTCAACATACTGGTTCTACTCCCAGTGTAAAAGGTGCAGAAAAGTTCCCTGGGTGAAGCTGTAAGCCATGGGATCTTTCGGAGGACGGATGGGATACAAATCAATGAAAAATAAGAGTTAAGTTAGATGAAAAGGTCTCTTGAACATCTTTTCTCATATTGCTGTTGCTGTAGGAGAAGCGGCATCTGCTGAAATTCTATGCAATTAGAAAAGATGAGGGAGCAAAGTGCTTTATAATACAGTACTTAGATCACTTCTAGACAACCTACTTATTAAGCATTCCATTCTGTTTTGTTTGCACAAAGTTTACAGGGACATTAGACCAAATCAGCTGTGTTCACACTCCTGCTTGCTGGTCGCTTGCTTTGTTTCCAGTGCTGGGTTTTTAATCTGTGTTGACATGACATTAGGCAAAATGCATATGTATCCTGTACTTGGAAAAATCCCAGCTTGGAAGAAAGGCAGGATATAAATACAATCAATCAATCAACAAACAAACAAACAAACAAACTTTGTTTAGAAGATGCTACCATTTGATGTGTTGTTTCTCAAACCAGCTTCACTCCAAATGGAGTCCTTAAGCCATTCCTAATTTGGCTCTAGCCAAGGTATGAACATCTTGCATGGGGTAAAACTATCCCTTACCAGACAGCGCCCCCTGGTTGTGTACACAGCTAGTGGAAAGAGCTATGAAATGTGGGGGGAATTCCTTTACTTCACTCTAATGTAGTAATCTCCTTCATGGATGGCAGAAAGTGAGGAGGCATTAAAGAACCTCTTAATGAGGGTGAAAGAGGAGAGCGCAAAATATGGTCTGAAGCTGAAGATCATGGCCACCGGTACCATCATCTCCTGGCAAATAGAAGGGGAGGAAATGGAGGCAGTGAGAGATTTTACTTTCTTGGGCTCCATGATCACTGCAGATGATGACAGCAGTCACGAAATTAAAAGACGCCTGTTTCTTGGGAGAAAAGCAATGACAAACCTAGACAGCATCTTAAAAAGCAGAGACATCACCTTGCCGACAAAGGTCCGTAAAGTTAAAGCTATGGTTTTTTCAGTAGTGATGAATGGAAGTGAGAGCTGGATGATAAAGAAGGCTGATCGCCGATGAATTGATACTGTTGAGTTATGGTGCTGGAAGAGACTCTTGAAAGTCCCATGGACTGCAATAAGGTCAAACCTATCCATTCATAAGGAATTCATCCCTGAGTGCTCGCTGGAAGGACAGATCCTGAAGCTGAGGCTCCAATACTTTGGCCAAGACAAGAGAAGACTCCCTGGAAAAGACCCTGATGTTAGGAAAGATGGAGGGCACAAGGAGAAGGGAACGACAGAGGACGAGATGGTTGAACTGCAGGAGGCAGTGGAAGACAGGAGTGCCTGGTGTGCTCTGGTCCATGAGGTCACAAAGAGTTGGACACGACTAAACGACTACACAACAACAAAGGTAGTCATGTGAACATAACCTGTGTATTGAGCCAGGGCTGTCTTAAGCATATCCAACACCATGGTGCCAAGCTCCCTCCAGCGCTCCCCCTGCCCGTTTTCCCAAAGTTTTTTAGGGAGGACGGTGCTGCCAGCGGGGCTGGAGGGTGGCTCCTCCGGCGGGGAAGAGGCGGAGGCTGGACGTGGCGCCTCCCAGCTCAGCTGGTGGCTTCATGCAGATGGCAGCTCTGGGCACGGCACTGCTTTGGCACGGCATGGTGGAGGTGGGTGAGGGTGGCAAGCTGATGGTGGGAGGCACCGCGTCCAGCCTCCGCCTCTTCCCTAGCACCCTCCAGAACTTGGCGCCCTGCACCACTAGCCCCTATGGGTAAGATGCCCCTGTATTGAACATTTGTTTGCAGGGAGGTTAGACAACATTGCATCAAGCAAATATTTCCTTGTCAATATTTCCTGTTCAATGGGGGGATTATGGGATTGTTGTGGAGCAACTCCAGATCACCCTGCATTTGCTGGTATGTAATTGAATCCCACCCCAAAATAGTAACAGCCTGGAAATGCCCTTAGTGTTCATTCTCCTACAAACTGTACAGGTAGGCGAATGGACAGGGAAACTGAAGAGCAGAATGTATACCTTGCCCAGCATTGCACAACGAATCTATGACAGGTGGATCTTGAACCCAAAGAGATCCAGGTTTCCCTCTTTCTGAACCACAGAACAGATGAAAGCTGTGGAATTCTTGTGCCTTTCATTCCCACACTAAACACCAGCCTTTACTGACACAATTAATGACTAGCACATTTCCAAAATTCCACACAGCTTGGTAATCTTGCATGAAATTAGTTTAAAGATTATATTAATCAGTATGTAACAAGAGGGGGTGGGAGAAAGAGAGAAGGTCATATGTGGGCATACAAAGTCATGTGTCCCATCACCACCCACCACCCCTCACCCCACCTTTGTGTTAGACTTCCAATCTACTCAATTGCAATTTCTTTCCACTTCTATTACTTTCTTTCACACACCTTTAACCTAATTTCATGCTTCTTTTTCTATTACACATTGTTATCCATCTTATTTAGTATTTCAGTATTTAAAACTGAACTTGTTTACTCTAATAGGAGTTCTGATTTTTCAATATGGTTTTGCAAGTATCATTTAAACACCTTCCAGTCCCTGTCTATTTTCTCTTTTGAGATCCTTCCAATTTCCCCCATTGTTTTGGATATATTGTAATGCTCCAATAATTTGGCAAGCCACTCTGTTTTTGTTGGTATAATACCACTTTTCCAATTTTTCGCAATCAATAGCCTTGCGGCTACTGTTGCGTATAAATATAATGTCTTGTCTTCTTTCTTTAGACTTCCTGGTACTATTCCCAATAAAAAACCTTCTGGTGTTTTCCTAAATGAATATCTGAACATTTTTTTTCATTTCGTTATATATTGTTTCGCAAAATTGTTAGATGTTTAAACAATTCCACCATATATGCATCATAGTACCTTTTCCAGTGTTGCATCGCCAGCAGATATCACTACAATTTTTATTCATTTTTGCTATTCTTTCAGGTGTTAAATACCATCTATGTTGTATTTTGAGGTAATTTTCTTTCAATATATAACACATAGTGAATTTCATATCATCTTTCCACAATTTTTCCCATTGTTCAAACATAATATTCTTCCCAATATCTTGCGCCCATTTAATCATGGATGCTTTAACCAGTTCATCCTTTGTTTCCCACTCTAAGATCAGATTATACAGTTTAAATATTTTTTTAATTTTTCTTGTATTAAGTATTTATCGAATTTTGATATTTCTTTTTCAAATCCTAACTTTTTGTCTTTCGCTAATCTATACTTAATTTCAATATATTGGAACCAGTCACTAATATGAGCGTAACATTTCTGTATAATCCTTTAATTCCAATTCTCCGCTTTCTTCCTTTAATACAATTTTATAAGTAGCCCAATTTTCTTTCATATTTAATTTTTTCACTGCGACAATTTCTGCCGGCGATGGGAAAAGGAATTATCTGTGGGATTGAGTGTAGGTATGTTTGAACATTTTTAAGGATTGTATGAAAGGTATGTTTGTATGCTTGTATATTCGCAATATGTGTGCATTAATTTTTTTAAAAATAATATTCATTAAAAATTTAGTTACAGAAAGAAAAAAGGAACAAAAAAAAAAATTTAACAAACAATACATCAAAAAGAAAAAGAAAAAGAAAAAATACATCAAAACAACAAGAAAAACAAAAACATTTAAAAACACATCCAATTTCCATATCTTTACCTTTCATTTACTTGTTTCATCGACCTCCTCACACCTCCCTTTTTTGTATTCTAGTTCAATTTAGCTATTTCAGCAAATCCTCTCAATCTTTTTTTGTTCTATAATTTATCTTAACACAATCTAAATTTAAGTTTTCCACTTTAGCCCATTAACAATCAGTTTTTCCTTAATTCTTTATAACATTTCTGCTAAAACCATGTAACTTCATTCCAGCATTCTTCTAACATTCATTAATTTTGCAGTATTTCTGTAAATATACTTTAATTTTTTTCCAATCTTCTTCCACTGACTCTTCTCCCTGGTCTCGGATTCTGCCAGTCATTTCTGCCAATTCCATGTAGTCCATCAGCTTCATCTGCCATTCTTCCCGGGTGGGTTGCAATATGTGTGCATTAATGCTGAATTATTTTAATAATAAAAACTTTTCAAAACAAAAAAACAAAGCCATGTGTCTACTGGTATATGTTACAGTATTCTACCTTTGGAGTTCCCTTCATACTTACTGGCATGAATTGCATCCGACTACATTTTCAAGTGATACCTCCTTGTACAGTTTGCTCATGCTTGAGATCTGGGCTAATCACCTTGTTTTAGGTCAAGAATGTCCAGTGGCCCTGGAGGCAAGGAGCCACGTGTCCTTGTAGTGTATGGCTTGGTTTGATTAGTAGAGTAACCATTAGCTGTGTGATCAGCTAGGTCCTACTTACACACGTAACATCCACATTTTACAGATGGAGCTGAAGATGATCCTGCCTTTTGAACAAAGAGTTGGATTAGATATCCCTTTGTTCCCCTTCTACTTTGTGTTAGGAGGACTTTGGGAGAATATTGCTGGACCGTGCTGGATTCTAGTCTTCATTGCTATGCAGAAAATCTTCAAAGCATGTGGCACAAATATCTCCTAAAGGCTCACGAGCCAGAAATAAAAGCACCCCAAAACTTTGGTTATGGAAACAAGTATTTCATTAGTGTGTGTTTACATGTGAGATGAGTTAAAGTAAAGGTAAAGGTACCCCTGCCTGTACGGGCCAGTCTTGACAGACTCTAGGGTTGTGCGCCCATCTCACTCAAGAGGCCGGGGGCCAGCACTGTCCGGAGACACTTCCGGGTCACGTGGCCAGCGTGACATCGCTGCTCTGGCGAGCCAGAGCCGCACACGGAAACGCCGTTTACCTTCCCACTAGCAAGCGGTCCCTATTTATCTACTTGCACCCGGGAGTGCTTTCGAACTGCTAGGTTGGCAGGCACTGGGACCAAACAACGGGAGCGCACCCCGCTGCGGGGATTCGAACCGCCGACCTTTCGATCGGCAAGCCCTAGGCACTGAGGCTTTTACCCACAGCGCCACCCGTGTCCCTGAGATGAGTTATATGCCACAAATATGAATCTGCTCAGCAGGCCTCAACAGGTATGGCTCCATCAAAGGTGCCAACTGAGCGCAGGAATGTTAACTCAGTTCCATATAGTTCCTTTGAAGTATTCCTCAGTCTTCGTACAGCAGCCCAGCTCATTCTCAGAAACAGCTACCAATGTAATGAATATTTTAAAAGATAAATTTAGCTTCAAAGAAACACTGCAAGCAACCTCTTTTTGTGCTCATTCTATGGCTACAGATATCAGGAAACATGTAGGTACTGCCTCCTTTGGAGAGAAAAAATAGAGTAAACACTTCTACAGCATCTGAAAATAGATATTCCTGGCTTGAGGTGGATTTCATTATATGGGTGGCATAATAATTCTCTACTATCCTCACAGGGCCATCCAGCAAAACTTTTTACAATTAGTATATCGGCTTTCCCAGTTTGGCCAACAAAATAACACTGTAAGCCCCTTGAACGCCCAATATGCTTTGCTTGTAAAACATTTCAAGGATATATAGAAAAAAAATGCTTGCATCCATTATGATTTGGAGTCTGCTTTGTTGGTACATTTTAGTGACTGCATCCTCTGAGCATCATCTAGCATAGCTGTCAACTTACAGATTTGAAAATAAGGGACCAGCAGCCTTGAAAATAAGGGACCAGCAGCCAAAATAAGGGACCTGCAGCCTCACCTGTTCCAGGCATTCCAGTCTTCCTGTCCTCCTGCAGTCTGGTCAAACTCATGCTGGTAGCTTTGAGAACACTGTCCAACCAACTTTGTAACCAGAGGTTCAACTGAAGAGAATCTGAATCACATGCACCACAAGGCCTATGCAGCCTCAACTTAAGATGGCTCCCCAGCCTGGCTTTGCACTGCAAAGTTTGCAGCAGCACGTGCAACAAAATGGTGTCCAGCATTCAAAAACCCCCTCAGCTTGCATTAACTAGCCACACACAAGGCATGGAAGCTCCACCCTCAGTCGTTCTTAGACTTCTTATAGGGTGAACAACACAGCCAAGCAACACAATTGGAGCCTCCCTCATCCCTGGCCGGCAGGGAGGGAGGGAGAGGAGCTGCTTCCTTTGAAATTTAAGGGACATCATTTAAGGGACATCCATCATCAAGAGACAGCAGCGGGACGTGGCGCTGGAATAAGGGACTGTCCCTTCAAATAAGGGACACTTGGCAGCTATGTCATCTAGTCCTGTGTTGTCTGCTTTGTTGGTACATTTTAGTGACTACACCCTGAGCATCATCTAGTCCTGTGTTGTGGGATGTTTCGCTGTTTATAATGAGGAATGTGGACAAGGCATTTAGAGAAGTGCAGCCTACCACCTGCCTGCTTGATCCCTGCCCCTCCTGGCTCATAAAATCAAACATCAAATATATAATTGGCTGAGCTGGGAAGTGATAATATCCCTCTGCAAACAGGAATGCTGCCTGCCAACCATCTTAAAAGAAGCAGTCAAAAAGCCATTCCCAGAGATTATGCCCTTTATAGCTAACCATGTTTAAGCAGCTGGTTCCTGGATAATTCTTGATCCTCTTGGATGCTCATTTTCTGAATTTATTCTGGTTTGGGGTCAGGATTTGGCAGTAAAACAGCTTTGGTTCCCCTGGTGGATGACTTACAATGGGAGAATGACGTTCTAGATCAGAGATAATGAGGCCTCAAGGTGCCAGACTGCTTTATTATGCCCACCATGTTTCAGAATGAAGAAATTCCTTCAACAAGGGCAAGACTTCTCACCAGTAACCTGCAAATATAAACTTCTGTAGCTTTGTTGTTTGCTGAATTCACTGGTAAGTGTTTCCCCCGACGAGGGAACTTCTTAATTCTGAAATGCTTCAAGCGCATTAATTTTGGGGGCACTTTGCAAACTTGTTCTCTGTTTGGCTTTTTCTGCATCCAGTGCTATCCCCCCTTTTTTGGTGGTGAGTAGGCTTTCACGGATGGTGCTGTGGGTAAAACCTCAGTGCCTAGGACTTGCCGATCGCATGGTCGGCGGTTCGAATCCCCGTGGCGGGGTGTGCTCCCGTAGTTCGGTCCCAGTGCCTGCCAACCTAGCAGTTCGAAAGCACCCCCGGGTGCAAGTAGATAAATAGGGACCGCTTACTAGCGGGAAGGTAAACGGCGTTTCCGTGTGCGGCTCTGGCTTGCCAGATGCAGCTTGTCACGCTGGCCACATGACCCGGAAGTGTCTCTCGATAGCGCTGGCCCCCGGCCTCTTAAGTGAGATGGGTGCACAACCCTAGAGTCTGTCAAGACTGGCCCGTACGGGCAGGGGTACCTTTACCTTTACCTAGGCTTTCAATACCATGTGAAGCAGCTATCTGGGATGGGGATTAATTGCATTGTATTCCTTTCCTGTCTCAGTGGCTTTCCCCCAAAGGTAGTGCTAGCCAACTTCTACTGTGCCGTGACTGGTTAGCTATATGATATTCTGCATCTTTGCTTCTGTCCTCCATGCTGTTTAAAATCTATATGGCATTTTAGGTGTGATGACCTTTGTTATGTACTGAGTTGAATAGGATCCAAAATGCAGCAGTCTGATTGGTTCTAGAACAATAGGATTCAGAATGCAGCTGTGCTGGTCCTGAGGGCTAACCGAGAGGCGAGGCCCAAGTCCAGTCCGAGGTCGAAGGTGCAGTATGGAGGCAGTCCATAAAAGTTGAAGCCGGATGCAGGGCAGGTAGTCAGGTGAGGTCAGGAGCTCCAACAGGATAGCAGGACAGGGTCCAGGCAGGAACCAAGAACCAACAAAGTTGCTCCCGCAACTTGGGACTGAAGCTGGCTGGCTTTTATCTGCCCCGAGGCACAGGGCGGCCCCGATTCTCAGGTGACTCGCCTCTCCTGGCCTGGAGGCAAGCACTCCTCCTGCGGGAACTTAGTTCCCTCCGTCTCTCTGCCCTGAGCTGCTGCAGCTCAAGAGAAGCTGGAGGGTTACTGGACCCAGAGGCAACCTCAGCTTCCCCTGACGGGGCTGAGAGTGGAGCACCTGCAGGCAATGGGTCCTCTATCACCTCAGGAGCCAGAGCAGACTCAGCTGGTGCCTGCACCTGAGGATTCAGCACACGTGAGGACCCTTCAGGCTCATGCCCCAGCCCCGGCTCAGCTGGTTCTGGAGGCGGGGAATCCTGTGCAGGCTGGGATCCCTCAGGTTCAGCATCCGAGTCCGAATCCCAGGCCATCACAGCAGCAGTCTGATTGGTCCTAGAACAATAGGATTCAGATTGCAGCAGTCTGATTGGTCCTAGAACAATAGGATCCAGAATGCAGCAGTCTGATTGGTCCACAGGAGCCACCCAATCCAGCTCCAGGTGGAAGTGAATCCGCAACATGATTGGCCTACAGGAGAATCCCGGAATTAGCCAATCATGTGGGGCCCATTGTGTAAATAATGTATATAAAGCAGACATTCTGGGGGAACTTCCATTTCCTCCTCACCGCTATGAGCTGAATAAAGAGCATGAAATCCACACTCGACTCCGAGTATATTTCAACATTAGTACATTGATAACACCCAAGACTACTGCTCTTTTTGTGTGTCAGACTCAGGAGATTCTGTGGAAGTACTATGATTGGAATTGAACTAGATGGTTGACAGTGAGCTCCAGCTCAATCCTAAGAAGGCAGAGATGCTGATGGCAGGTGCTTGGGCTTTGTCTGTTTTGGTTGGAGTTGCAATCTCCCTGAGGGAGCAGCTTTACACTCTGGGGCTGCTATTCAATCCAGGCCTATATTTGGAAGCCCAAGTGACTTTGGTAGCACGTCACATCTCCCAGCTGCTAAAGCTGGTACACCAGCTGCATCCTCTCCTAGACAAAGATTGTTTGGCCAGAGTTAGGCATGCTGTAGTAATGCTTCCTTCCAGAAACATTACTGTGTGAGGGTGCCCTTCAAGAGCCCTTTTTTTGGAAACTCAAGTTAGTACAAAATCCAGCAGCAAAACTGCTTACTGGAACTGTAAGGCATCTTGTAAATCGTAAAAAACAACTTTACTGTCTTCTGGTCTGTTTCCAGATCTAGGTCAAGGTTCCACTTTTAATCTTTGAAGCCCCAAATAGCTTGGGACTAAAGTATCACAAAGATAATCACAAAGATAAAGTATCACAAAGTTACATATTCTCCCACTTTAAGGTTGCCACGTGTCCTATTTTACACTGGATGGTGCAGTATTTGAAGTGTCACCTTGGATGGTGGCCAGCTTCTCTGTCCAGTTAAATCAGCCAGGATGACTTCCTTTGATGAAGATCCCAAAAAACATAACAAAAAACACTCCAGATCTTTTGCATCTCCAGAGAAGCAACAATCAACCCATCTATATCAGAGGACCAAGAAGAACTAATGGACAAGGTGTTTGGGATATCAAGGAGGCAATGGGAACAGGAGATGGGGAATAAACCAAGCCTTCACAAAACAAATTGTTTGCTTGATCATCTCAGGCTCATGGTTTGTTTAACAAACCATGGGTTAACAAGCATCAGAAATTCTTCTGGCAGCAGCATTTTGCACCAGCTGTAGTTTCCAAACATCTTTAAAGTGCAGCCCCACGTGCTCTGAATATGAGTACCGTATTTTTCGCTCCATAAGACGCACCTTTCCCTCTTTTTCTTCTTCTGCCCACTCACTGATCTTCTGGAGCAGCAGAGATTTAGTCTGCTCCATCTTTTCCATGACAGCCCTTCAGATGTTTGAAGGCAACTGTCACATCTCCCAGTCTTTGTGAAGAGGGTTTCCATCAAGACTGCTTTATATACTGGCTTTTAAAACCAGGAATAATTAAACAAAATTCCTTGGAGAAGCTCTTGGCATACAACAGACGCACAGTGAGGGGCTTCTGCCTTTGGCAATACAACACAAGTTACTATCCATGCATTGACTGCTTTCCAGAGTATTCAAACCATGACCAGTATGAACACATTGGTCAGCTAGGCTACCTGGAATGCGCAGTACCATAATTCCCAGAGTAGACTGGGGACAGGAACTGGTGCAGTTTCTTGCTTGGAGACCATTGGTTGAATTGCTCTGAAGTCATACAGAAGCTGGGAAGGCTATAGCTGTAGAGGGTAGCTTTGGGTCAAAGAAAGAAGAGGCAAAGAGAGCAGAGGGCCTAGTAAAGGGAAAGAGACACAAAGTTGAGGGAAGTGGCCTCTAGAGTCTGTGGCCCAAGAGCTTCCTGGAGCCTCTGGCCTAATTACCGTATTTTTCGCTCTATAAGACGCACCAGACCATAAGACACACCTGGTTTTTGGAGGAGGAAAACAAGAAAAAAATACAGTGGTGCCCTGCAAGACGAATGCCTCGCAGGACGGAAAACCCGCTAGATGAAAGGGTTTTCCGTTTTGGAGGTACTTCGCAGGACGAATTTCTCAATGGGCTTGCTTCGCAAGACGAAAATGTCTTCCGATTCCTGGGGGTTTTTTTTCGCTCCCCACCCCCTTTTTCTAAGGCACTAAGTTGCTAATAGCCTTTTAGCACCTAATCCGCTAATCCCTTAAGCCTCTAATAGCTGCTAATAGCCGCTAAACCGCTAATAGCGCTAATCCGCTAATGGGCTTGCTTCACAAGACGAAAAAACCGCTAGACGAAGAGACTCACGGAACGGATTCTTTTCGTCTTGCGAGGCACCACTGTATTCTGAATCTCAGAAGCCAGAACAACAAGAGGGATCGCTGCGCAGCGAAAGCAGCAATCCCTCTTGCTGTTCTGGCTTCTGGGATAGCTGCGCAGCTTGCATTCGCTCCATAAGATGCACACACATTTCCCCTTACTTTTTAGGAGGGAAAAAGTGAGTCTTATAGAGCAAAAAATATGGTACATGCAGCTGGCAAGAAGAGAGAACATGTGGAGGGGTGGCAGAGAGGGAAGGGGTACGTGACCCACTTCAAGTTCTGCTCCCACCTACTGCTTGACTGAAGTCCCACCCACCACCACCAGCCGGTAGCCCTTAACAGATTATTCCCAAGGGAACAAAACCCTGCCTGAATTCCTTTATCTACTTACCTGGGAGTAGTCCCATTGAACTCAGTGGACTTACTTCCAAGTACACAGGTATTGGATTGCACTGTGAGTGACTTACCAGTACAGAGGTTTCACATCTCTGAACCTAACATTCTAGTTATTGCACCATATGGCCAGTATGTGGATAGTAAAACTCTGAATATGCTGCTTCAGTAATCTACAGATTCCGCATAATCTTTCGCATAGAATGCTCCCAAGAAATCTTATCTATATAAAAAAGCTTCCTGCCAATAGGTTGGAGTTTCTTTAAAGATCATATCCAAATTCTGACAGGCTGATTCATCAGTTCCAGTCAGGTGGGAAGAAAGAGGAATGCCCATTAAATATTTACACTTAACTGGGGCAAAATGGACGTTCTCCATTTAATGGTAATGAGCTTTCGTGTCCTGCAGGAATTGGGATCAATAAGCTTTCTTGTTGCTTTAGAAGACAGAGGTCAAAATAAGCAGATAAAAGACCTGCTCTTTAAAAATTAAACAAAAACACCCCCTCCCATTTGTGACTATTCTGATCAAGAACCCCCTGTCACTTTTCTTGTTTTAAAGGTTTAATGCTTAACTTGTATCCTAAACGTAAAAGTTTGGGGAAGTGGCCAGCCTTAAAATTGTAGCCACCACCTGCTGGTGGGAAACTGCCAGGAGAATGGACCGTTTAGGATGGACTGAATCTTCAATGCTGGGTAGGGTTTTTTATTTGCACGTTTAATGGCAGAGCTGATGTCATTAAATGCAGGAACAATACAAGAAATTGGATTGCAAGAATGATGCTTATAATAATTGCAGTTGTGCAATTGTGGAAGTTGTGGAAGGTGCTGTATGTCCTTGCAGGCACTGCCTGCCTTAACCTTGAATGGACTGTTCAAGGTGTCAAAGGCGGTTTATTTATTTAAAGAATTCAGACCCTCCATGTCTCAAAGTGGCTTATGGGGAATGCGACATCCATATGTGAGAGCTACAGATTTGTGATCTGGGCGATGCCACACCAAATACATGTCTTAATTCAAAATGGCCGCCGTCAGCGTAATCCTCTCCCCCCACTTCAGGAACCCTCATGCCAATTCGTCAGTGGCATCTTAAGAGGCAGGTGGACCTATACACCCCCCCCAAAAAAAACCCAAAGTCACACCAACATGATGTTTTGCCCTGCTATCTTGATTCAAAATGCCTGTGGTGGCACAATGACAATGAAAACTGCCATGCCACATTGGATGCCCTCACACCAAGTCTGTGGATGATCTCTCAAGAGGCATCCAAACACATAACAGAACAAGCAAACAAACAAACAGACAGACAAACCATTTCCCAAAATATATAGTAGTTCTTGTTCTTATGTCTCAGGTGTGTTACATTGCATATACTGCCAATGTATACATTGAGATTCTAGGTTCCCAGAGTGAGGGGTCTTAAACCAGGAGGTCTAGCACATGCATAGGCAAACTTGGCCCTCCAGATGTTTTGGGACCCAAACTCCCATGATCCCTAGCTAACAGGACCAGTGGCCAGGGATGATGGGAGTTGTAGTCCCAAAACATCTGGAGGTCCGAGTTTGCCTATGCCTGGTTTAGCAGAATAAATGTAACCCATAGACCTAGGAACCTGATCAATGGTTCTAATATAATTGGTGTTATATAAATAGCCTCAGAAACGCTATCCTTACCTGCACTTGTCCATCGACCTTGTTTTGTGCTGCATAGTGCTTTCTTTTTTGCTTCCTTCCTGTGATAAATATACCCTATGGAAGTGGAAGAAGTTTCTGAGCTGCCGCTTTGTGCTCTATCAGTCTGACGACTTCAGTTGCAGCGGCAGCAATTTTCTTGTGCTACCTAAGACTTGCTCAGCTAGACGAGGAGAAGAGGCAATTTCTACTAACCTCGCTACTCTCTACTAATCTCTCTGAAGATGTAAGAATGTCATTGCGCAGCCCTCGCTGGGGGATTTGTAGCGCTTTATCACAATCCTGGATTTGCATGAAGTCCGGGTGGGGAGAGGGGAGCAAACGTGAAGGAGGCTTGTGCAACAGCAGTAGCCATGGCACAGAAACGGGAAGGGAGACACACCGAGAGGGGGAAAGGGGTGGTTTAAACTTTAAAGCAGCAGCAGAGGTTTGAGCAAAGTGGGGGTGGAGGTATGCTGAGTGGCAAAAAGTGGTGATTTAAAACAGTGGGTGGTGCTGTGGGTTAAACCACAGAGCCTAGGACTTGCCGATCAGAAGGTTGGCGGGTTGAATCCCCGTAACAGGGTGAGCTCCCGTTGCTCGGTCCCTGCTCCTGCCAACCTAGCAGTTTGAAAGCACATCAAAGCTCAAGTAGATAAATAGGTACCACTCCGGACTGACCATGCAAGTGCCTTCTGCTATCCGGAGAGCAGAATAAACTCTTTCTCTGAATCAACCTTGGTGTCATTTGACTTCCTTCCTCCCTCCCGGGAGCAATGCAGACCCCACCAGTTGGTAAAGTCTAATAAGGCTACATGGCATTGCCCGAGAGGCCAAAACAGGACCAATCAATAGATGACATTGAACATGCAGTTTGGAGCTATATATGCGGTTGTTGTTTTTTTAAAGGCTACATAGCAGCCACCACAGGTCCCAGTCAGGATCAGGCCTTTTGCACTGCTATCCCTAAGGAAACCCCTTTCTCGGGCGAAAATAGTTTTAAGAAGTGCATCCTACTTCCAGTTCCACGGCAGACCTTCCCCTCCTCTCCAGATGCCGCTGAAATCTGTTCTTGGGGTTTCCTCAACCCTCCACAGTGGTTTGGGGGAGATGAGAGGGAAGAACAGGGCTGCCTTCAGATGTCTTCTGAATGTCAGGTAGTTGTTTATCGCTTTGACATCTGATGGGAGGGCGTTCCACAGGGCGGGTGCCACTACCGAGAAGGCCCTCTGCCTGGTTCCCTGTAACTTGGCCTCTCGCAGTGAGGGAACTGCCAGAAGGCCCTCGGTGCTGGACCTGAGTGTCCGGGCAGAACGATGGAGGTGGAGACGCTCCTTCAGATATACTGGGCCTTTGAGGCCGTTTAGGGCTTTAAAAGTCAGCACCAACACTTTGAATTGTGCTCGGAAACGTACTGGGAGCCAATATATACTGCATAACAACTTCACTAGATACAATGCAGATTTATTAAAATAAACAAGCAAACAGGTAAAACACAAGTATAAAAATAAGTGCAACGATCTCAACCAAAACAGAACAGGATAAACTCAACAAAAGAGATGGGTTGCACAAAATAAAGTACCTTAACTGCCGAATGGTACTGGAGGAATAGCACATAGGAAGTACTCACGTTGAAAACTACATTAAATAATTTCCCGCCTTCTCATGAAAAGAGTATGAGACTGGCTGAACATCCCACATAATGGACAGGGTGTGAACAATAGCCAAGAGGAGTTCATTTATTAATCAGATCAGGGCAAACTGTTTAAAACTTCAGGTACATGGATTTGACTTCCAACCATGAAGCTACCAAGAATTATTAGAACTTTTCCGGCTATGCCATTTGAGTTGGCGAGAGACAGCATTCTTGCATAATTTCCTGCGCGCTGATGTCTGCTGCCTCACTTTTGGTTGGGGGAAGTCCATTAGCTCAGTGATTCCTTGTCTTCTTAGGTGGACACAGAGCGCTCTTGCCTGCAATTGGGTGAGGAATAGTTCTGTTTTTACAGCTCGTGTAACATGTGGGTTATCTTCTCCATTGAAATGAATAGGCATTTATCAGCAAAAAGTTATTGGCATGTTTCCTCTAACTGGAACCACAACTTGAGCTGTGGCCAAAGTGCATACTGCTCAGTGTCGAAGCTTGGGTGCACAATCTGTGTAGTTTGATTGCGACATCTTGCTTTTCCTTTCCAATTAGACAAACTCCTCCCATCAGACCACATTCATGGACAGCTTGAAACCTCGGTGCAGATTAAACCATAATGCAGTGGTCATGAGCTCTGCAGTAATTAGGGAACCCTCATTTTAGTGGAAGCAATTTAAAAAGAGACAAACAAAATGATAGAGGCAGTAATTATAATACCATGACCTTGCGTATCATGAAAGTCTATTAAAAGCAACAAATTGACTGGGTTGTTTGGGGATTTATGGACAGCCGTCGCAGAGATCTGAATGAGATGTCAAAGCATGCAAGGCATAGGTTTTTCAGGAAAATGCAGCTTTGCCCATTTGCCAAACAAAAGGTAACAGGAACTCAAAATATGCACTTATCTGAAATTTGCAATGCACTTTCCCAGCCAAGTACAGTTAATGTGTAGAAAAATGCATATAGTGGGGTAAATTGTGCATACAACTGTGAAAATAAACCACAAAGATGCATACGCACTTTGCAAAAATGCATATATTGAGAATACCGCATGCAAAAATGCATATATTAGGAGTGAGAGTCTCCCTAAAATGTTGGTGAATTCTTATGAGGACCTATTTTAAAAAGGAATTGCAAACTGGAAATGTGGAGTACTGAATTTAAGCTTGGAGGGTCTGGGAGGAAACTAAGAGAAACCCAAATTGACATACTGGACCATTCCACACTGCTGGCTTCTGGCCTCAACTCTCACCTTTCCTCTTGGTCCGTTGTTAGAATCATAGGATATCATAGAATCATAGAGTTGGAAGAGACCACAAGGGTCATCGAGTCCAACCCCCTGCCAAGCAGGAAACACCCTCAGAGCACTCCTGACATATGGTTGTCAAGCCTCTGCTTAAAGACCTCCAAAGAAGGAGACTCCACCACACTCCTTGGCAGCAAATTCCACTGTCGAACAGCTCTTACTGTCAGGATTCTTCCTAATGTTTAGGTGGAATCTTCTTTCTTGTAGTTTGGATCCATTGCTCCGTGTCCGCTTCTCTGGAGCAGCAGAAAACAACCTTTCTCCCTCCTCTATGTGACATCCTTTTATATATTTGAACATGGCTATCATGTGAGAATCCAGAGAAACCTAGAGCTTGCAAGCAAGGGTACCAGAATGGTTGCAACTCCCCCTTCCCTGTTGTTTGATCGAGCACAAGGCCTCTGTAAGGAGCATTCCCTTTCACCACTGCCATTGTTTAAATACAGTGGTGCCTCGTAAGACGAAAAGAATCCGTTCCGCGAGTCTCTTCGTCTTGCGGTTTTTTTACCTCTTGCGAAGCAAGCCCATTAGCGGATTAGCGCTATTAGCGGTTTAGCGGCTATTAGCGGCTATTAAAGGCTTAAGGGATTAGCGGATTAGCTGCTAAAAGGCTATTAGCGGCTATTAAAGGCTTAAGGGATTAGCGGATTAGCTGCTAAAAGGCTATTAGCGGCTTAGATCAGCTGATAAGCGGCTTAGCGAACAGCTGTTAAGCGGCTTAGGGGCTTGGGAAAAAGGCTGGGAGGGGAAAAAAAAACCCCAGGAATCGCAAGGCTTTTTCGTCTTGCGAAGCAAGCCCATAGCAAATTTGTCCGGCGAAGCACCTCCAAAACGGAAAACCCTTTCGTCTAGCGGGTTTTCCGTCTTGCGAGGCATTCGTCTTGCGGGGCACCACTGTACTTATATAGCAGCCAAAATGGTCATAGTGCTGTACAGGTATAAAAAGAAAGAAAAAAAAGCAATCCCTGCATTGCCCGCAATCTAACCAATAATAGCAGAAGGAATGGCTTGCTCTGTTGTCCTTAACCACTGCATTAGTTGGATGGTGTATTCTAGCATATATGGTTGATTGCTTTGTGGTTTGGTGGGCTGAGCTTATTTTAGACACGGTACCCTGCCCTGGTGTCTGTATTGATGAAGGGCAAGTTATAAATATTTTTCAATGACCTGATCAAAGCAGTAGAGAAGAGGAAAGCCAACCTTGGGGTAGTTGCTGCTTCCCCGGCCCCAACAGAAGGGGCTAGGCTTTCTGCGGTGTTCTTCTGGAGAGGTGGCCAAAGGGGGTCCCTTGCTAGAAGCTGGCATGTGCCTTCCACCATCACTGCCCAGTCCCATCCCTGAATCAGCACTTCATCTCCCTTGGTTGTGGACCGACCTCTTAAGAGATCCATTTCCGCACACCTTGGTGTTCTCTTGCCTGCGGAATCAATAGGATTTATTGTTAAGCAAAGGTCTTTAGGGGTTGACAGTCCTGGAAGGAGGCAGTTTGCATCAGGACTTCCTGCATAAGTAATGACAGCGAGATGGAACCTTCATCGATTATCTAAACGTCCCCTTCGTGATGTGGTCAAATTGGAGAAAACGCAGAGGGGGACTCCAGAAGGGAAGCATGCTCTGGCTTCTGTCATTGGCCGGTGGGGTGTGGAGTGGTCCTTAGGCAGCTGCCCTCCTCGCCTCCCAGGACTGCGGAGCAGAAAGGGAGCACAACAATCTTCCTGGGGACGCAAGGCAAAAGAGGGAAAATAAAATAATAATAATAATAATAATAATAATAATAATAATAATAATAAATTTTATTTATATCCCGCCCTCCCCAGCCGAAGCCAGGCTCAGGGCGGCTAACAACCCTAAAATAGTGCAACATTATAAAAACATTATAAAAATTAATTAAAATCAAAATTGATGGCAACCATAAACTAATGTTTTGTAAAGGTTGCCAAAGGAGGGAGTCAGGCTGTGCCCTGACCAAAGGCCCGGTGGAACAGCTCTGTCTTGCAGGCCCTGCGGAAAGATGTCAAGTCCCGCAGGGCCCTAGTCTCTTGTGACAGAGCGTTCCACCAGATCGGAGCCACAGCCGAAAAAGCCCTGGCTCTAGTTGAGGCCAGCCTAACCTCTCTGTGGCCTGGGACCTTCAAGATGTTTTTATTTGAAGACCGCAAGTTCCTCTGTGGGACATACCAGGAGAGGCGGTCCCATAGGTACGAGGGTCCTAGGCCGTAGGACCCTCGTAACCTTTTAAAGGTTAAAACCAGCACCTTAAACCTGATCCTGTACTCCACCGGGAGCCAGTGTAGCTGGTATAGCACCGGATGAATGTGATCTTGCAGCGAAGACCCCGTAAGGAGTCTCGCTGCGGCATTCTGCACCCGCTGGAGTTTCTGGGTCAGTCTCAAGGGCAGCCCCACATAGAGCGAGTTACAATAATCCAGTCTGGAGGTGACCGTCGCGTGGATCACAGTGGTTAGGCCAGGGCGAGAGAGGTAAGGAGCCAACTGCTTAGCTTGGCGGAGATGAAAAAATGCCGCCTTTGTTATAGCTGCAATCTGCGCCTCCATGGAGAGGAAGGTATCGAAGATTACACCCAAAGTCTTAACGGACGGTGCTGGCACTAATTGCACCCCCGCAAGAGATGGGAGTTGCCCCCTCAATCCCATATCATCTCGTTCCAGCCAGA
Organism: Podarcis tiliguerta; assembly: GCF_965153285.1. NCBI lineage: Eukaryota > Metazoa > Chordata > Lepidosauria > Squamata > Lacertidae > Podarcis > Podarcis tiliguerta. Next base: position 7,209,982 of record NC_139534.1, read on the forward strand.
GGACCTCTGTCTTCAAAGGATTTAACTTCAACCGGCTCCCACGTAACCATCCAGCCACAGCTTCCAAGCATCTGATCAACAAAGGATATGATTCCAGCCTCTGTAGGGCAGGCTGCACTGAAGCCACACGAGAGCCAGAAATTTTCACACATACCTCTCTAGGCAAGGGCAGGGCCAACCTGATACAGATCTGGGCCCTCACCCCGGTTGGGCGGGAGAAGCATGCCACCTGAGGTGGGTTGCCTCAGATCGCCTCATTGGTATGCCAGCCATCTTAGGGCAGCAAGCTAGCTCAAGGGCTGCAGGGCAGAGCACATGACACATCTTTCTAGTCACTTTCCACCCCTCAGAATTTGCCGCCTGAGGCAGCTGCCTCACTTTAGAGCTGGCCCTGGGCAAGGGTTGTGATCCAAAATGCTCAAGCCAGGCTTGGGGCGGGCGGGGAGAGATAGATAGATAGATAGATAGATAGATAGATAGATAGATAGATAGATAGCTGGGGAACAGCCTGGGCAGAAGTGGAGGTTCAGAGAACAAATAACTAGTTTTTCTTCTTTTGCCCTCACCCCAGGCAAATGCTCGTTCAACGTGAAGAAAACGAAGATGTATCCCTATCCAGGAATTCCTTTGCTCACCCACTGTTGCCATTCTTTCCTCTTCATTTCCCCCCAATTTCTGCCTGGATTTCTAGGCTTCATGGACCAGGGTTCCTTTCCTCCGCGTCATGAGAATCTTTTCTTATTACAAGAGCGTTCCAAGTCGGTCCAGCCCTGTGACGGATTTCAAAGATGTCTACCCAGGTGGTGATCTGAGACACACACTGGTAACAAGGAGGAACGCACGACACTGAGCGACGCCATACAGAGGCGGTGGATGGAGCGCTGTTCCTTTTTAATTCCCACTTCTCATTTCCGAGACTCCATTAAAAATCCAGAGTGCCGCTAGTTGCTCCGCCAGCCTTTGGTAGCCCTGTCAGGGGCAGAAATCCTTCAGACTGATGTGTTTTATAAATAACCAGTGAATAAGAGATCCCGTTCCCTTTTCTATAAAAATTCTCCTGCAGATGATAAAAAGAGTGATAAATAATTGAACAAAGTGATCTGACAGCACTAAATGCAGTACAGTGGCATTTATTTTTAAAGAGCCTGCTTATTTATAGGGCGGATTAGTCTACCAGTCTGGGCTGTGTTTAATGAAGAAAGCAGTTAAATTGCTGGCGTAGCCTATAGGCTCTCTAGAAAAGGAACTTGATTTACTTCATGGGTAAGGGAGGATTTGGGGACCCTCTTGCACAACGGCAAAATAGGGGGCACATCTCTGTTTCTCTCCTTTTGTATACAGACCCAGCGGATCATTTCTGTTGAAAAAGAAATTAAAAGCCACAGGGACATCTTGCCTTCCACAATTGCCATTGGTATACTGCTCAGAACAATATCAAAGGAGGAAGGGTAGCCACGGCAAGGAGAACAAAGGCTTATGTGGCACCTTAAAGACAAACGAACACATTTGCTCAAAGGTACTGTATTCTGCTCTGGTCAGACCTCACCTGGAGTACTGTGTCCAGTTCTGGGCACCACAGTTCAAGAAGGACTGTGATGGCCTGGGATTCCGATTCGGAGGATGAAACAGAGGAATCCCGGCCTGCACAGGAGTCCCCGCCTCCAGGGCCGGCTGAACTGGGGCCAGGCCTAGATGCTGAAGAGCCTGCACCTGTGGCAGTGCATCAGGAGCTGGCCCCAGGTGAAGCCCTTCTGGCCCCAGAGAGGCTTGACGACTCAGTGGCCACAGGTGAGCCTCCTCCAGGGCCCAGTAACCCTTCGGCCTCTCCTGATCTGCAGAGGTTTAGAGCAGAGAGGCGAAGGGAACTGGTTGCCCCCAGGAGGAGTGCTCGCCTTAAGGCCAGAGGAGGCGGGGCTCCTGGGGGCCGGGACCGCCCCTGGCCTTAGAAGAGGATAAAAGCCCAGTCAGCCCGGCCCCAGGTTGCGGGAGCAACGTCGTTGTTGGCTTCGGACCTTCCTGCGTTCTTGATCCCTGCTCGGCCTCCTGTTCCTGACTATCCGGTACTCCTGTTCCCTGCTCGGCCTCCTGTTCCCGACCATCCGGTGTTCCTGTTCCCTGCACAGCCTCCTGTTCCAGCGTTCCTGTTCACCGCACGGCACTCTGCCTCGGACCTTGCCCCTCTTCGTGTGGACTTTGCTACACCCAAGGTACCTTACCCCCGGGGCCAGCACAGTTTGCTCCCGCCACCTCCCGCACTCCCCCTTCGTCGGGGTGCGTTCGGGAAGAGCCAGAGGACATGGCTGAACAGGCGGCTGCACTGGTGGCTTTGGCCCAGGAGAACCAGGCCTTGTCTCACACCGTGCAGCAGCTCAGTGACGCGGTTGAGGCACTTCAGCAACGCTTGGAAGCCCTACCGGCTTCTGGGGCCGACGCCCCGGCTCCGGGCAAGTACCCAGTGGCTTTGCCTGAGAAATTTGATGGAGCCCCGGCCAGCTTTCCCATGTTCCTGGCCCAGGCCAAACTGTATATTCAGGGGCGAGCCCGGAACTTTCCTGACGACCGTACCAAGGTGCACTTTTTGATTAGCTTGTTAAAGGACCAGGCGGCCAAGTGGGCGTTGCCGCTACTCAGGCAAGACTCCCCCTTGCTGGCAGACTATACGGGGTTTTGCAATCGTTTGGAGGCCGCGTTCGGCAACCCCCAGAAAGAGAGTCAAGCCAACCGGGCGATTCGGCATTTGAAACAGGGCAAGTCCACGGTGGCCACATATACCACGGAGTTCCGGCTGTTGGCACAGGACTTGACCTGGAATGACTCGGCACTGCGGGACCAGTATCTCGAAGGGCTTTCGGACGAGGTACTGGACCAGTTGGCCACAATGGAACGCCCCACCACGTTGGACACTCTCATTCAACGGAGTCTACAAATAGGCGACCGGTTGGAGGATCGTCGTCAGGCCCGGGGTCGTCGACACTTCCAGTTCACGGCACCAGCTTTTTCCGGCAGCCCCACGGTCACAACTGATTTAACGGAGGAGCCTATGCAGCTCGGGGCAGTGCGGCCACGCCTATCCCCCGCAGAGAAGGCGCGGCGTCGGGATGGAAATCTCTGTCTTTACTGTGGCGGAAGTTGGACGCCCGCTTCACCGGCCCGTTCCCTATCGTAGACCAAGTCTCTCCTGTGGCATTTCGTCTCCGGTTACCCGCAACCCTGAAGGTTCACCCGGTCTTCCACAGGTCCCTTTTGAGTCCGGTGGCCCCACCCGACGAGTTCCACCCGAACCGTCCCCGACCGCAGCCAGTGTTGGTTCGGGGAGAGCCTGAGTACGAGGTGGAACGCATCCTGGACTCCCGATACCGCAGGGGGAAGCTGCAGTATCTCATTGACTGGAAGGGGTACGGACCGGAGGACCGTTCCTGGGAACCAGCGGCCAACGTCCACGCACCTGCCTGCCTCCGAGAGTTCCATGCGACGTACCCCGGCAAGCCGGGTCCGGACCCTCGGTTGAGGGGGGGGCCTGGGAGGGGGGATGGTGTGATGGCCTGGGATTCCGATTCGGAGGATGAAACAGAGGAATCCCGGCCTGCACAGGAGTCCCCGCCTCCAGGGCCGGCTGAACTGGGGCCAGGCCTAGATGCTGAAGAGCCTGCACCTGTGGCAGTGCATCAGGAGCTGGCCCCAGGTGAAGCCCTTCTGGCCCCAGAGAGGCTTGACGACTCAGTGGCCACAGGTGAGCCTCCTCCAGGGCCCAGTAACCCTTCGGCCTCTCCTGATCTGCAGAGGTTTAGAGCAGAGAGGCGAAGGGAACTGGTTGCCCCCAGGAGGAGTGCTCGCCTTAAGGCCAGAGGAGGCGGGGCTCCTGGGGGCCGGGACCGCCCCTGGCCTTAGAAGAGGATAAAAGCCCAGTCAGCCCGGCCCCAGGTTGCGGGAGCAACGTCGTTGTTGGCTTCGGACCTTCCTGCGTTCTTGATCCCTGCTCGGCCTCCTGTTCCTGACTATCCGGTACTCCTGTTCCCTGCTCGGCCTCCTGTTCCCGACCATCCGGTGTTCCTGTTCCCTGCACAGCCTCCTGTTCCAGCGTTCCTGTTCACCGCACGGCACTCTGCCTCGGACCTTGCCCCTCTTCGTGTGGACTTTGCTACACCCAAGGTACCTTACCCCCGGGGCCAGCACAAGGACACTGACAAACTGGAACGTGTCCAGAGGAGGGCAACCAAAATGGTCAAAGGCCTGGAAACGATGCCTTATGAGGAACGGCTAAGGGAGCTGGGCATGTTTAGCCTGGAGAAGAGGAGGTTAAGGGGTGATATGATAGCCATGTTCAAATATATAAAAGGATGTCACATAGAGGAGGGAGAAAGGTTGTTTTCTGCTGCTCTAGAGAAGTGGACACGGAGCAATGGATCCAAACTACAAGAAAGAAGATTCCACCTAAACATTAGGAAGAACTTCCTGACAGTAAGAGCTGTTTGACAGTGGAATTTGCTGCCAGGGAGTGTGGTGGAGTCTCCTTCTTTGGAGGTCTTTAAGCAGAGGCTTAACAACCATATGTCAGGAGTGCTCTGATGGTGTTTCCTGCTTGGCAGGGGGTTGGACTCAATGGCCCTTGTGGTCTCTTCCAACTCTATGATTCTATGATTCTAGGTAAGCTTTTGTGCGCTACAGTCTGCTAAAGTCCACTTCATCAGATGAGCTTGGGTATAGAGTTGGCAGATGTGGGGGAAGTACCATATTTTTCGCTCCATAAGGCACACCTGACCATAAGACGCACCTAATTTTTAGAGCAGGAAAACAAGGAAAAAAATATTCTGAACGAAACAGTGGATGTATGATTTTTGTGGTTCGTGCTGCGGCCACAGACATGATATGTGATTTGACAGTGAGTTTGGGGTAGCCCAATGCAAAAATCCATGTGGATCCATGCTTTGTAACCACGTTTTTGCGCCATTGCGGCCCCTGGAAACAGTGGGTGTGGTTTTTGTGTGTGCAGGCTGTAGCCGTGGACATGCTATGTGATCTGATGGTGAATTTGGGGTGACCCAATGCAAAAATCCCGAGGATCCATGTGCTTTTACCTCCCCCCTCCCAGGCAGCCTCCTTTATTGCTAGCGTCCCTTATCTCTCTTCTGATCCCACCGATCAGCTGTTTCCTTTCAACACCCACTTCCCTCTTGTTTGCCTTAGTGTCTTTTCCTTAGCTGGAGCAGTTTTTTGCTCCTCCTTTTCTTCTAATTTCTCTCCTCATTGCTTGTTTTAGTATTCCTGTCTCCTCTCCTTGCAAGTTCGCTGTCTTTACCTCCCCTGGCAGCCTCCTTTATCACTAGTGTCCCTTATCTCCCTCCCAACCGCTTGCCGATCAGCTGCTCAGCGGCTTCATTTCAACACCCCCTTTCCTCTTTCAAAAAAAAAAAAAAAAAGCACAATCTGCTTTTCGCCCCTGGGCAATTTGGCTCCAGGGACCACGCATTTGCTCCATAAGACGCACAGACTTTTCCCCTTACTTTTTAGGAGGAAAAAAGTGTGTGTTATGGAGCGAAAAATACGGTAAATTGTGACATTGGTAGGAAGGGAAATGCAGAAAATGGCAGATACAGTGGTACCTCGGGTTAAGTACTTAATTCGTTCCGGAGGTCCGTTCTTAACCTGAAACTGTTCTTAACCTGAAGCACCACTTTAGCTAATGGGGCCTTCTGCTGCCACCATGCCGCCGGAGCACGATTTCTGTTCTCATCCTGAAGCAAAGTTCTTAACTGAAGCACTACTTCTGGGTTAGTGGAGACTGTAACCTGAAGTGTATGTAACCTGAAGTGTATGTAACCCGAGGTACCACTGTAGTGATAATTGCATTCAGTAGCTCTTCACAAAAACAGCTGTGTTGGCCTTCCACCCTGCCAGCCTCAACCTTCCACGGCCACTGTAACTCAGTGGAGGGAAAAGAGGTCAACTCTCAATGCCCTTAACAAACCACAATTCCCCGGATTCTTTGAGAAAAGCTATGACTGTTTAAAATGGGATGATCCAGCCCTATTTTTTATTTTTATTTTTATAATATTTTTATTAAGATTTTCCATAACTTTCCAAAAAGAAAAAGAAAAATACAAAAAAGAATAAAGAAAAGCAGTTAAAAACAATTCAATTTTTCGTAACATATCTTGCATTTGCTTGTTTCCCGGACCTCCCCACACCTCCCCTCTTTGTATTCCAATTCAATTTATTTATTCAGCAAATCCTTTCCCTCTTTACTTCATCCTTATCTTGATCTTAATATATTATACCTTTAAATTTTCACCTGTTGACATTCCGTTTTTACATATTCCTTCATACCGTTGTTACTAAAAACCCCTTAACCTCAATCCAACATCATTCTAACATCCAGTAATTTTATAATATTTCTGTAAATAGTCTTTAAATTTCTTCCAATCTTCCTCCACCAACTCTTCTCCCTGGTTTCGGATTCTGCCAGTCATCTCCGCCAATTCCATATAGTCCATCACCTTCATCTGCCATTCTTCCAAAGTGGGTAATTCTTGTGTCTTCCAATACTTCGCGATGAGTATTCTTGCTGCTGTTGTAGCATACATAAAGAAAGTTCTATCCTTCTTTAACACCAATTGGCCAACCATAACCAGGAGAAAGGCCTCTGGTTTCTTCAGGAAGGTATATTTAAATACCTTTTTCATTTCATTATAGATCATCTCCCAGAATGCCTTAATCTTTGGGCACGTCCACCAAAGGTGAAAGAATGTACCTTCAGTTTCTTTACATTTCCAACATTTATTATCGGGCAAATGATAGATTTTTGCAAGCTCCAGCCCTATTATAAGGTGTGTCATTTTAGGGAGTGAAACTTAATTTTTCCATTTTTCTTCAGTGAGGGGCCTTCAAAAAAACTTTTCAGCCCCTCTGATTTTTGGAAATTGAAAGTTGAAAAATTCAACACACCCTACTACCATAAACCAATAGTGCAGATGAGGCCACATAATGGCAAGCTGCCTAATTCTCCGACTTGTTCGGTGGTAGTTATGTCTCAAACCATTGTCAAAGGTGAAAGCTTTGTTATCACCTCATTCTCTTGCCAGTGCACAGAGAGTCCATCAATCACCATCTATTACCTGGACTCTCTGGCAGACGACATTGTTATTCCTGGTCGGGGAAAAGATAGTCCTGGAGTTGTGCTTCCCTGTATACTCTGCCGGGCCCAGGGGTAACCCGAGTAACGTGGTCCAGGTCTGGGCCCTAATCCAAGGGTTCCACGAGGAGTCAGTCTAACAGGGCCAAGGCAGGAAACCAGGCGAGGTGAGGCACAGGATCACAGGCAGGGTCTGGAAAACAGCAACGTTGCTCCCGCAACCTGGGGCGGGGTCCAGCAGCCTTTTATCTCTGTCGGGGTAACGGCCGGTCCTGATCCCCCGGCAACTCACCTCCCTGTCTCGCCCGAAGGCAAGCACTCCTCCTGCGAGTACTCAGGTCTCTCCTTCTCTCAGACCTCAGTCTCTGCAGCTAGGAGGATGTCGGTGGGTTACTAGACCCAGAGGCCACCTCAGCCTCTCCTGACCCAACTGGTAGTGGAGCAGCTGTAAGTGATTGCCTAGCTGGAGGCAATGAGGTCATCCCCGCATCTGGAGCCAGGGCAGGCTCAGGCCCCTGACTCGGCTCAACTGGTGCTTGTTGCAGGAGAACCTGTGCAGACTGGGATCTTCAGAATCAGGCCCCAGACTAGGTTCAGCTGCCGCCTGAGGCAATAATAATAATAATAATAATAATAATAATAATAATAATAATAATTTATTATTTGTACCCCGCCCATCTGGCTGGGTTTCCCCAGCCACTCTGGGCGGCTTCCAACAAAGATGAAAAATACACTAAAATGTCACATATTAAAAACTTCCCTGATGTCTTCTGAATGTCAGGTAGTTGTTTATCTCTTTGACATCTGGTGGGAGGGCGTTCCACAGGGCGGGCGCCACTACCGAGAAGGCCCTCTGCCTGGTTCCCTGTAACCTGGCCTCTCGCAGTGAGGGAACCGCCAGAAGGCCCTTGGAGCTGGACCTCAGTGTCCGGGCAGAACGATATACTGCTCCTTCAGATATACTGGACCGAGGCCGTTTAGGCAAAGGATCCGGTGCGGACTGAGACTCCTTTGGCTCTGAGTCCGAGCCCGAGTTCCAGGCTATCACACCTTCCCACTATCACACTCTTTGATTCTGATATGCATCCAAAGAAATCCTGGAGGCTTCTGGACTAACTAGGTAAATGGAAGAGTGCTGGCAATCCTGCCACTATAATATCACAATATATTAACTAGCAAACCCTTCTGGGAGAATTATGAATCCTAGCAGGCCAAGCCAGCACTGCTGGCTATGGAAGATGAGCTCAGGTCATTCTGTTGCTAGCCAATGGCGCTCACAGGATTCATTCACTTGATGGCAGCCAACTGTGATGGCAGCTACAGAAGTTTGACGCCGCTGCAAATTCCTGTGCCAAGGTAGCATCTGATCTTTTAAAAAAATTGAACTAGTCAGCAGAGTAAGGGATGGAAAGCCTTCACTGCCATGGTGAGAAAGCAGCCAGATGAGATGATGGAGATGGAGATGGAGGGGGAGACAGGAAGAGGTGGCAAGGCCTACCCAACTCAAGAGGCAGCATGTCTTGGGAGTCATCAAAACTCAGATCTGTGTGCTTTTTTTTGGAGAGTTATTCCTAAAACCCCAAAAGCAACAGTTATTTATTTCAAATATCTTTATTGTGGTCCATAGACCCATAAAACAATTTCAAAACAAGATATGCCTTATGAGGAACGGCTAAGGGAGCTGGGCATGTTTAGCCTGGAGAAGAGGAGGTTAAGGGGTGATATGATAGCCATGTTCAAATATAGAAAAGGATGTCACATAGAGGAGGGAGAAAGGTTGTTTTCTGCTGCTCCAGAGAAGCAGACACGGAGCAATGGATCCAAACTACAAGAAAGAAGATTCCACCTAAACATTAGGAAGAACTTCCTAACAGTAAGAGCTGTTCGACAGTGGAATTTGCTGCCAAGGAATGTGGTGGAGTCTCCTTCTTTGGAGGTCTTTAAGCAGAGGCTTGACAACCATGTCAGGAGTGATGGTGCTTCCTGCTTGGCAGGGGGTTGGACTCGATGGCCCTTGTGGTCTCTTCCAACTCTATGATTCAATAATAATAATAATAATAATAATAATAATAATAATAATTTATTATTTATACCCCACCCATCTGGCTGGGTTTCCCCAACCACTCTGGGCGGCTTCCAACAAAACACTAAAATATAATAACCTATTAAACATTAAAAGCTTCCCTTAGACATTAGATGTCTTTTTAAAGTCTGGTAGTTGTTGTTCTCTTTGACATCTGGTGGGAGGGCGTTCCACAGGGTGGGCACCACTACCAAGAAGGCCCTCTGCCTGGTTCCCTGTAACTTGGCTTCTCGTAGTGAGGGAACCGCCAGAAGGCCCTCGGCGCTGGACCACAGTGTCCGGGCAGATACAGTTAAAACAACGAAACAACAGGCGAAAGAGACTGGGTAGTCATTTTGTTATGTCTAGAGCATGATGGTCTTTGTTTCTTGTGACGTCCGAAAGAAACTGCCACGGTCACTGTAATCTCATTTGACCTATCCTCCAGAAGGTATTTAATATGGGAGGCTTCAGATGTTCCCCACAGATTTGCTGGTAAGGGTTTGATCAGTTGATCCCTTGCTTTCTTGTATTGCCCACAATGTAGTAGGATATGCTTCATGCAAGCTAGAGAGTTCCAGAAAGACATCTACTTCTGCTTCATTGACTATGCAAAAGCCTTTGACTGTGTCGATCACAGCAAACTATGGCAAGTTCTTAAAGAAATGGGAGTGCCTGATCACCTCATCTGTCTCCTGAGAAATCTCTATGTGGGACAAGAAGCTACAGTTAGAACTGGATATGGAACAACTGATTGGTTCAAAATTGGGAAAGGAGTACGACAAGGCTGTATTTTGTCTCCCTGCTTATTTAACTTATATGCAGAATTCATCATGCGAAAGGCTGGGCTGGATGAATCCCTAGCCGGAATTAAGATTGCTGGAAGAAATATCAACAGCCTCAGATATGCAGATGACACAACCTTGATGGCAGAAAGTGAGGAGGAATTAAAAAACCTTTTATTGAGGGTGAAAGAGGAGAGCGCAAAATATGGTCTGAAGCTCAACATCAAAAAAACGAAGATCATGGCCACTGGTTCCATCACCTCCTGGCAAATAGAAGGGGAGGAAATGGAAGCAGTGAGAGATTTTACTTTCTTGGGTTCCATGATCACTGCAGATGGTGACAGCAGCCACGAAACTAAGAGACGCCTGCTTCTTGGGAGGAAAGCAATGGCAAACCTAGATAGCATTCTAAAAAGTAGAGACATCACCTTGCCAACAAAGGTCCGTATAGTAAAAGCTATGGTTTTCCCAGTAGTGATGTATGGAAGTGAGAGCTGGACCATAAAGAAGGCTGATCGCCGAAGAATTGACGCTTTTGAATTATGGTGCTGGAGGAGACTCTTGAGAGTCCCATGGACTGCAAGAAGATCAAACGCATCCATTCTTAAGGAAATCAGCCCTGAGTGCTCACTGGAAGGACAGATCGTGAAGCTGAGGCTCCAATACTTTGGCCACCTCATGAGAAGAGAAGTCTCACTGGAAAAGACCCTGATGTTGGGAAAGATGGAGGGCACAAGGAGAAGGGGACGACAGAGGATGAGATGGTTAGACAGCGTTCTCGAAGCTACAAACATGAATCTGACCAAACTGCGGGCGGCAGTGGAAGACAGAAGTGCCTGGCGTGCTCTGGTCCATGGGGTCACGAAGAGTCGGACACGACTGAACGACTAAACAACAACAATGCTTCATGCAATCGACGTCCTGGGAACATAAACAAAGCCTATTCTGACAGGGGATGCCTCTCAGTCAAAAAACAATGCTATCGAGGGTTGTAAAGACTGCAGAGAGAATTATTGGGTGTACTCTTCCCACCTTAGATCAAATCTATGCTGCCAGGTGCCATAAGAAAGTGGCAGAGATAGCACATGATAGTGTACACCCCGGAAATGATCTCTTTCAGCTTCTGCCTTCTGGAAGAAGGTATAGGGTTATAAAGGCCAGGACTCGCCGCCTGAAAAACAGTTTCTATGCTAATGCAATTCTGGTTCTAAACGCAGCATAAGGGGTCTCTGTAGTATAGTGTATTTTAAAATGGGGTTTTAGAGTTTTTTTGGGGGGGTTGAATGTTTTATGTAGTTTTTATGTAGTTTTATGTAGTTTTGTGGTAGTTTTATGTAGTTTTTATGTAGTTTTATGTAGTTTTTCAATTTCATTGTTCCGCAAGGGATAATGACAATAAAGATATCGTATCGTATCGTATCAGTCTACCATTTAGAACTTCCAATGGAAATACATTTAATCTAGCTTTGGTAAATAAACGCCGGTAGGTGGGTATGGACAAATTCCTAAGATATGAGGCTAACTGAAAGTCGTGCCTGTATTGGATTACAATTACAGTGGTACCTCGGGTTACATACGCTTCAGGTTACAGACTCTGCTAACCCAGAAATATTACCTCAGCTTAAGAACTTTGCTTCAGGATAAGAACAGAAATCGGGCTCCGGCGGTGCGGCAGCAGCAGGAGGCCCCATTAACCCGAGGTACCACTGTAATAATAATATTAATAATAATTTTATTATATTTATTTATACCCCGCCTTTTCCCCTGACAGGGACTCAAGGCAGCTTACAGATAAAATAAGAACGGCGATGCTTTTGCCCTGCATTCCCTGTGGGATTTCTTGCCTTTTCTCTTTTGCAACAATCTCTCCTTCACAGCTGCCTGTCTCTTTAAATTCCTCTGCTCACAGACTTGTCTCCCATTAGTCAGGGAGAAGACTCCTTAATGTCATCACCCTCAGAAGAGCATTAGGAAGGGACAGATACTGTTCAGAAGAAGAAAATAAAGAGAGTAACATTTAAAAGGCGGGGTGGGGGGCAGTAGTATTCAACGCACTCTATCAAAACTAGCAGGGAAGCCTTTTAAAAATAGCACGCTTCACTCCAGAGCCAAGTAGGATGTCAGAAATCACCTTCTGTATCATCATTTATGTGCACAATACTAATAATATTGTGGTTTTAATTCTGGGGGTGATAAAGCAAACGAAGCGCGAGGGCGGTTTGAGAATCCCAACACTTCTCACTACTTAAAAAAGTCCTTTATGTCCTCAAGGCGGCTGTGAACATTAACTAATTACAGTGGGGAGAGGGATAAAATATGCTGACTTTGGCTGCAATGTTATCTGGACTGCAGACTCCATAAAACAAAACAAAAAAAAAGCACACCGTTCTGGCAGGAGCTCAGAAACGGCCGTGTTCTGGAACAAGATGATATGCAGCCTGCAGTTAAGAGACACAGGCACACGTTGAAGAGGGACAAGTTATACAAAAAGTGACTTTTTTATTAAAAAAAGAAGCTACGGAAAAGACACAAAGTCTGATTATGGGGCTGATTGAAACCCACTTACTCCTCGCTCGAAATATGCTGTCAAATCTGACCATGGCTGGTGGGTGTGTTCAGCTCAGTTCCTTCCCTAATAACATATAGGAGCCCCCGAAGTGCTCAAATGGTGCAAAAGAAGGAATGGTGCCTAAATCTTCCATCCTGCCATTTGAACTAATTGCCTTAACCTGCCAAGAGCTACAAAACATGACCACACGAAGCATCGCTGCTCCCTCTACCATTTCTCTTTAGTGATGTGTTGTATCCATCCCACATCCTTCACTGCAAAAAAACAGTCTCTCCAAGACAAGTCCCTTCTGTTATTCATGTGGCCACCCCACATAGCTGTCAACTTTTCCCTTTTCTTGCGAGGAATCCTATTCGGAATAAGGGGATTTCCCTTTAAAAAAAAGGGAAACGTTGACAGCTACAACCCCACAGCAGCAAGAATATTATTGGCCCAAAAATGGAAGCAAGAAGAACTACCAACATTAGAAGAATGGAGGATGAAATTGATGGACTACGCAGAACTAGATAAGCTAACAGGAAGGATCCAAGAACCAGCGAGACCAGAGGTTTACCAAAGACTGGACTAAATTTACTGAGTATCTGAAAAGTGTTTGCGATGATCAAATTACGTTTGTAGGACAACAAGAAGTTGTGTGAGGAGTAATTTAAGAAATATTGTCAAAATGGAAAGAAAGAAATGATTTGTTAGAAAACGTAAAGGCAATATTAAGTTAAGAATTGCAGGAGAAATAATCAAGTTCAAGTTTTATTGCGGCAAAAGCCAGTAACACTAAACACCACAAGATCAGACAAAGAGAATTCAACAATGGCATCAGAAAGAAAAAAAAGGAAAAAAAAAGAAAAAGGATTACACAGGGGAACTTCGCATTGTGCCATTCAACAGAAGAGATTTACGCTTCCTGATTACCAAAGTGCAAAATTTGGCCACCTCATATGATATTGAGCTTGAGGAATCTTCCAGAAGGTATTTTCGTAAAATTTCGGGGGAGGATTCCAAATAATGTTGTAGGGGTATAAATTTTGATAAAAGCGGCAAAATAAATTGAGCTCGTTCTTCACTATAAAATTTGCAAAATAGAAGGATGTGACAGATTCTACCTTATTAGACATACAGGGGCAGAGACGCGCATGCATTGGTACCCGCGTGAATTTGCAGTGCAGCACTGCTTAGGGCATTGTCTCAAAGCGGGCTCTAGAAAAAGCCCATCTATAAGTTTCATTAGTGATGTTAGTTAAGTAAGGGGCAGCTGCAAAATTAGGCCAAGCTTTTAAACATCTATACGTCCAGGAGAAATAATTAAGACGGAGTTCCTTCAGAGTTGCTGAAGGAAGTCCAAATAAGGATATATGTATAATAATTTGTGTGGTATGTCTTAAAATTTTTGTATGCTAAAATTAATAAAAAATATTACACACACACACACAAAAGGGAAACGTTGACAGCTATGACCCCACCCCTTCAGGATCTCACCAGGAGCTAGTCACCTCAGTTGAAGTGAGCATGAACAACAACTCAATCGTTTTTGTTTTTTAGAATGAAAATCAGCTATGGGAAGCTGCAAGTTTAAGCAAAGGGTGGTGAAGGAAGCAGCTTAACACCCTCCTCACAGCCTTGTTCTGCTCAAATAACCTTCCCCTTCTGCTTCTCTACAGGGTGGTGGGATGCATGTAGCCATACTTGCCCTTGGCTGATGGAAAAGCAACTTGGCTACGATTTTTGGCTGAAGAGAAAGGGTGAGCAGCCCCCCCCCCCCCCATTCCATTTCTGCACTCAGATTGGGAGCTTCTTGCAGCTTTTCATGGGGAAACACCATCAGAACACAGTTAAAGGCATTGGGGCTTTATACGTCCCACGAATGCCTGAGAGCAAGGAAGAAACCAAAATGATACCAAGCCTTATCTCAGGCAATGCTCTCCTCACCCTTTAGAAGCCCATCCGATGCGCTAGAGGAGGGCCACCTGCAACCATTTTGGAAGATTTACGCCAACCTGCTCATGATAATGATCCACATTTTCCCCGTTCCAAACAGCGTGTTCTACCTTGATAAAGGTAAAGGGACCCCTGACCATTAGGTCCAGTCGCGGACGACTCTGGGGTTGCGGCACTCATCTCGCTTTACTGGCCCAGGGAGCCGGCGTACAGCTTCCGGGTCATGTGGCCAGCATGACTAAGCTGCTTCTGTCAAACCAGAGCAGCGCATGGAAACACCATTTACCTTCCCACCGGAGCAGTACCTATTTATCTACTTGCACCTTGTGCTTTCGAACTGCTAGGTTGGCAGGAGCAGGGACCGAGCAACGGGAGCTCACCCCATTGCGGGGATTCGAACCGCCGACCTTCTGATCGGCAGGCCCTAGGCTCTGTGGTTTAACCCACAGCGCCACCCGCGTCCCTATTCTACCTTGGTACACAAGGCAATTGTTCTGTGGCAGGAAGTTACTAGAGAGGTCTCTCATAGGGACATGTTTCTAGTTATAACAAAGTTGAGGGGAGGATGCGGAAATCAAGAAAGGGCTTGCAGTTCAGCTTGCAGAAATTAGCTAGTGGTTCAGTTCTATTTGACAGAACGCAAGTCAAATGAAATTCCCATTTCATAATGTCAATCCTGCCCAAATTTTTTTTTTTTTTTTGGTTTACATTAGTAGCAGGCCCCTCCAAAGCAGTCCCTAACTGATAGCTTAAGGCCTATTGTGGGTACTTACAGAATAAACTGATTTCCTAGCATCTAGCCCAATTGGGTGGGTGGGGATCATTTGAAAGAGCTAGAAATTTGTCTGCATTTCCCCATGATTGCTTCTTACAAGAACTGCTACCATTACACGGGTATTATGCAGTTGTGATGGGAGGGGAATTGACCTAATTATAGCAGTATGTTCCCCGTGGAACAACTTGTTCTAAGGTAGGCACTATTCTAAACAAAGCTTAAATAAATGGCATGGATTTCTGCCAAACAGGTAGCAACAACAGGAAACATACAACACATTTCTGGGCTTTTAAAAATAAAACATAAAACCAACTACACAATACCAACTTTGATCTTTATTTTATTCAAAGAAAAATGATTTTTCTTCCAGATTTTGTGAAAGAAATGAACAAGAACAGTAAACTATTACAAGTAAAGGAGAAATAATAACCTTTCGTTCTGCATATGCTTGCTTATCAGTGAGACAAATGTATGACTTGAAGCAAACTTTTCATATAAAATGTGAAGTTCAGTTTACCCTACGAATTAGGTACTTTTAAATATCCAGCCTATCTTTTATCAATTAGCGTTCCAAAGTTAGCAATCATATTACAGTCTGGAACAATTAGTTGTTTAGACGGTCCTGTTTATTGGAGCAGTGGGGAAAAAGGACTCCTAATGATCCCATAAAGTTGCTTTTAATTAGGTGTGAAATTGAAGATCCTGAAAGCAAGGTTTTATCCTTCTTCTCTGTCTCATTGTTATAGGTGATTGCAGTCAAAGACTGAATTCGGCAACCCCAATAATCTTTAGGAAGTACCTCATTGAGCACATGTTGAAATATGGGAAACTAAACAAGTTTCACAGCCTGGGACCCTCAACCCAAAATATATTTAGCCATCTTCATTTAAAAGTTTGGTACCAAAGTACCTGAGTTGGAAGTGTTAAGCATCTACATATATGTGCAGAGATGGGTTCTCTTGCAATAAACAGAAATCCCAAGCAGGAAAGAATTGAGCTCCAACTCCTGTGCTCAGTACAGTGAAATTTAGCTACAATTGGCAATACTGCTAATGTACTTTGTTCGAGAAATCTTTTGCACCAAAATTCAGAATAAAGGTTTAACCTACCCACACACACACACACACAAAAAAAGTCTTAACCCTTTTAATAGTGAACACAAGAGGCAAATTTGGACAAAAGAAATGAAAGGGGGGTAATAAAACAAGGTTAGAAGTACATTAAAACATCGCTGGAGAGGAAGAGGGAACCTTTATTTTAAATGTTGGAGGAAGCAGGGATTTCTCAACTCTCATAAAGAACATTTGTTTTTCAACATGATTGTGGGTGCTAGGGTGGGGAGCTGGTTCTATGCAGAGATCTGCAGTAATTGCATATTAAATCTGCCTGAAAGCTCTCTTGCTGCAACTCTGATAGCACAGCATGAGAATCATGACATTACTGCCACAAATATGGAGTTTCACCTCTCCAGATCCGCCATCTACTGCACTTCTTTTGGAATTGTACCAGTATTTCTATTATCCCTGCAGGTTTTATTTTGCTCCGACATTTGTCTCGGTGGCAAGTGACCTGAAACATTCTCTGCAGACTTGAGTACAAAGATATCACCAGACAAGATTTTGCTACCGTAGCCTTTTCCCAACTAAATGACACATAGCGTAGGGGAACGTTTACTGTAAAGACAGCGAAATCTGGAAAGCCATTACGGCCAGGGTGGGTCTTGGATCTAGTGGTAGTACTTCGGGGAAGTCAGTTTTTCATGCATAATAATTCTGCCCCAACTTCCTAGGGATTCCTCTTAAAACCTTGATTCTGACATTTAACACAATTTCTCAGGAAGCGGTGATAAAATATTTATCACACACACGTTTCCTTAGCAGCTTCCCTCCCCGTTTCAAAAACGTTGCTCATTTAATTTTTATGGCCAATATACAAAGGGAAGCTTTTGCATGCCCAGTAGGACTCCTGAGCCAGCTGTCCTCCATTTTCATCTCACAGCACTCACTCCAAGGCCTCCAAAAGCTGCTGCCAGCGGAAAGACCTGCAGTCTCATGATACATTGCCTGATCTTCTGTGACTCAGGTCCAGAGATGAAGGGCCTGGCAGAACTGGCATTGGGTTGGGGTTGGGAAAGGGAACGGCACCTGGGAAGGGAAGGGAAGTGTCTGGTGGACGAGCCAGGTGGACCTGTGAGAGGTGTGGGATGGGGAGAGCGATGTCATAAGCCAAGAAGAAAACAGCTTGCGTTTTTTTATCCAGAGCTTTCAACCTGAGATTTTTCTCCTGGCAAACCTCAGGAAGTGCGTAAAACCTTCACATCTCGAAACCTGAAACCTGGCAGCCCTCATCAGAACTTGAACTGAAAACCGGGCTCACCTTTAGAACTGAAAATAGGTATATCCTAGAGAAAATGCTTAGCCAGCATGTCTTTGGATTCTGACCGATCTATTCAGATTGTTGAGTTTGCTCTACTCCATGTGCCTAGGCTGGAGAATAATAAGTTAAACACATACACATAAAATCCACTTAATGGATAAAATGAATCCATAACCAAAATGTCATGGTCACCCCAACTTTCATGTACATCAAGCATAGATAGAGATATTTTAACAGACATGGGGGAGGCATATACACATGTAAGAACCGTAGATGTTTTTAAACATTGAACAGCTTTCCCAAGACTTACACTCTAAGCCCTTTACCTTACAAAAAATAAGATGTTAATCTTCATTCTGTTTTTAAAGAAAAAAATATATCGTTACTGGAAAAATTTTCTTAAATATAGCCATTTTCTTTTTTAAAAAAATTGCTCTGGTTGAAGACCCTATTTACAAAGGAAAGTCAGGCAAATATTCAAAAGTTCTACAAGTTAGATAAACTCTGCCCAGTGCATCTTGCTTGAGGTTGTGAGGAAAAATGAGTGTCGTAGAAGAGCACAACTTACGAATATGTGGAACTCTTTAGTGATAGTCAAAATCAAGCCAATGCACTAAAAACAAAAAGTTAATAAAATGTTATGAACAAACAGAACTATGTATACCTGTATTCATACATCATTTTGTTGTTTTTTTTAAAAAACCCAAATTGGCACATTAGGTAGAAAGGACACTCTTATCAATAAAACTAGGCTAACTTGAAATTTGTAAGTGATAACCGTAAAATTTGGTTTAACACATAAACTTGACTTTGAAAAAGAAACCTTTGCATTATAAGCTTTTTTTTATTTATAAAGTAACTTTGTTATAAAAATTATCAGTGAAAGAACTTCTGTTTTAAAAATTACTTTTCTGTTAGTCAGAATTATCAAATGACTGAGGCACTAATACTGAACAGGGTGCTCTACTTCACATGGAAACAATGTCCTAACAGCCAGGGGTGTCAAAGACAGCGTCAACATTCAGTCTCATGTCAATTCCCGCTTGGAAAGTCTCTTCCCAGAAAACAGACTTATCGACTAAAACAAATCCAGGTGGGGCATATGTAGAGAAGGGAAGCTAGTCTAAAAAAATGTTTTGCATAACCACAATAGCCTAAGAGCAGCATTCAATGCCATGTGAGGCTTTTGAGTTCCTCTCTTCCTCCCAAGTAAAACACACACAAACACACACCCCTGCTCTGGAATATCCACCAACCTTCTGGGACAAATTTCTGCAGCACACCTAAGCAGATCTGTGGGGAATCCGTTTCATCAATTCTGTCTGTCCCACAGTTGGAAGGACACTACTGGATTTAACTCTCTATCTCCAGGGATATGCACTTTTAAAAAAAAGCTTTTAAATGAAATAAAAGCCAAACAAAAATCCCTGTCCATTATTTTCTTAGGCAAACCTACGTTTCTTCCTCAACCGATATCTGTAGATCTGTTTTGACTTAAAATGCAAAGTAGCATCTTTCAGAACTTTTGTCTGCGGCAGCTTTAATTCATTCCCAATATTTTCACAACTAGGCTGTGGGGTGCAGAGAAACCAGGCATAAGAAATCTATTCCATTCTAAAATCCCTGTGTTGTTTTAATTTCAATGAGGGGACAGAAATATTGCTGGTGTGCAGCATTCTGGAGGAACGGTTCTGTGTGGCCCTGGGAAGATGTAGATTAATCTGCTTTCAAAGGGGTAGAGGTGGGGAGGGGGGGAACAGCACGAACGAGTGCACATCAGCAGAGATAAAACCAACACAATGTGGGGAGGGGGGGTTAGAGAGTAATTTCGCAAACCCTGTACTTAGTCTTATACTTCTTCCCATAATTTACAGTGTAATCCCGTGCATGCTTACTCAGAAGCAAGTCCCGTTGTGTTCGGTGGGAATTACCCCGAGGAAAGTGCGCTTAGTCCAGGACAGCAAAATCCTACATGCATACTCACCTGAGAATAAACCCCACTGAAAACAACGGGAATTTACTTTGGAGTATGCAGGTTCTACTGTGACAGTCTCACTGATTTTTTTCCCTGCATTACATGGCTTGTCACAGATTACACTGAAATACAATTCCATTTAATTTTTTGATCCTAGCTCTTGGGCTTGGATCCAAAGACCACACATTACAAGCTGAAGGCACTTCTGCTAACGTCGTGAGGGTGTCCAATTTCCCAACTGCAGTCCCCCCCCCCAAACTGACTCCAGATGTTTGGGGATCTTCCAGAGCAGCAGGGTGCCTGTGTAGAGCTGTAGACAAGGAAGGGGGGAGGACCGGTGATCCTCGCGCACACATGCAACGGATGTCTTCTGCTCAAGGGACGCAAGCCATTGCGGAGTAAAGTTTTGGTGGGTTTCTTGCCAGCTAGGTATGAAAAGCTGAGTCTTATGTACAAGGCAAATGTATTCACTTCCGAAACTTAGTGCACTACATTCCCTTCAGGTAGAATAATGTACAACTCAAGTTCAATATTTCTCTGCTGTGGCAGAGATGCAAGAGAGCCTATTAAACAGGACCTTTTAGTGCTTTCAAACAAACAAATACACATTATTATTTTTTGTAACTTTTACATAATAGAACAGTGCAATGTGCAGCATGCCACCAGAGCAGCAACGTGAACAGTTTGTAGGTATGTTGGCTTCTTGTCGGACCTTGAACTTGTTCAGTTTCTAGCTCTGGCGCAGCAAAAGGTTTCTGAAAAGCCCTCCCACTTTCCACCTCTTCGGCTTGTTCTTGAGGGCCTCTTAGTAGGGAAAATCAACATCCATGTCGGTGTGGTTTGGGAAAAACACCTCACAGTGCAAAGCAGATTCCTGCCTCCAGTAACTTCCTTTATTTTTTACTTTGGATGAAGCCCTTGAGTGGTTCCCTGCCTCTCTTCGGAAATGTCCACGCCCACAATGGCTGCGTCGTTCAAAAGTGTCCCCTTGGGTTTGCTTGTCCCCTTTAACTTTTTAGCATCAAGCTTTTCTTTCTTAAGGTGCTTTGCTACAGTAGCTTTCTTTGCTTGATGCCTGGAAATGGACAAGCCAGAGGATTTCGCAGCACAATAAATCTTTCTCATCCTCCCCTCCCTTGCCTGAGTTGTAGTCCTGGGTGGCTGCTTGCGGATCCCTCTCCGAATGAGGCAACGCCTTACGATGGCTAGTCCTGCAGCTTTTTTGGAAAACCCTGGCTCTCGACCACTGTCCTTCCTCCTCTGCCTATTGAATGGAGTTAACCTAAAGTCACCGTCCCGCTGGGATCGGTGGGCGTTCAGTGGTGAAAGAACTAGGTGCTTATAGGATTTCTCTGAACTGCTACATACCAGACACTCAGACTTCTCCGGGGAAACAGAAGAGTCATCCGCCTTATGACTTGAATTCTTATCTTTCTCCTTAACCGGATCCAGCGTGAGAGGTGTTGACGAACCATTGAAATCCGGCGGATTGAAGGACTTTGGTGCTATGCATTCATACTGCGTATCGGCTCGCTTCTTCCCGTTTGCATCAAGGCTGAGGCTCCTGAACAGCTGCCGCACATGTGAAGCCTTCTTTGCCTTTTCCCCAGCGACACTCCTGGGAGGAGTTTTTAAAACTCGGTTCGTCAGTGGGTCATAATACTTAATAGAAGTCTGTTTGTATTTGTACCTTATGGAGTCCTTACTATCTGTGGAGTTGTAGCATCTTCTCGTTCTGGGAATGTCTTCAGTGTTGCCCCTAGACAATTTCATCTCTGGACAGGAAAGAACATAGACTGTGGTTTGGGGCTGTAAAGGGTTCAGAATTTTGGTGTAAGACTCAGGAAGCCTGAGGGCACAGAGTCTAGTTTTCATGGTGGGCGTCTTCTCATTCTCTGACCATACAAAGTAACCTTTCGGATCTGGCTGCTCATGGTCCCTTCGAATGGTTTTGTGTTTCACTATGGGATAGTTCAGCAAGCTAGTTTGTGTGCCATGGCTAACCTTGACTACTTGGCATCTTGAGGCAAGGCGCCAAGTCCTTTTTTGAGGCTTCTTTACTGTTTCTGGAATGTGTGGTGTTTCTGAGGCAGCAGGAGAGTTGTTGAAGTCAGAGTCAAATTCCGGAAGGCCTTTATCCGACACAGCCTCCAATTCCTCTGCTGCAATTGCACTGATTTTCCTTTCTTCTTCTTCTTCTTCCTTCTTCTTCCTTGTTGTTGCACCATTAGCCAAGGACTTGGAATTAAAGTGGCAGCGGAAGCGACCTTCCCTGAAATCCCGCACAAGGGCTTCAATTTTCATATCATCTTCGTACATGATCTGGGACCACGTCTTTCCTACAAAGGAAGGAGGCACATGGGGCAAAGCTGGGAGAACTGGTTCTTGATGATGAATGGACACATCTGGTTCTGGTTCTGCTTCTGGTTCTGTTGTCTGCTGCACAGAGTTATTTTGAAGAATGGAACTGAGCTGGGAGCCATACTTCTCATCTTGTAAATTTACTTGAACCTCTTTGAGCAATTCTAGATTTTTAACAGCTGCCTTAGGCAGGTGTCCTCCTGACTGAGCATTTGCATCACAATCAAAGCTTACATCGGATCCATGAACACTGTTGTGGTCCAGAAGCGACAGGATATTTACGCATGGGTCCGTCTCTTCGTCTCTGAGAGGCGACTCTTTGGGAGAAGTTTCACAGCCGTGTCTCAGAATGACTTCGCCAATGATTTCATCTACAGAAGTTTCCGCGCTTCCGCTCAGCTGGTTTTCTTTCCCCCCTGAAAACTGGGGGACTGCTTGAAAACTCAGCGAGTTACAGGTACCCACAGGGTTGCTGGTGTCCCTGAGACAGAAGTCGGCGATCTGAGTTTCATCCTGAGCCTGTAAGCCACCTTCTTTTAAAAAAACCTGACCTGAGATTAAAGAGTTGCCTTGATTACACACAGGACTCTCTTGTGAATGGGAAACAGTTCTTGGGGGAGGCTGCAAAACGGGGCTCAAATTTGGAATCGGTAATCCATCTTGTGAATGTGAAACAGTTCTTGGGGGAGGCTGCAAAACGGGGCTCAAATGTGGAATCGGTAATCCATCTTGTGAATGTGAAACAGTTCTTGGAGGAGGCTGCAAAACGGGGCTCAAATTTGGAATCGGTAATCCATCTTGTGAATGTGAAACAGTTCTTGGGGGAGACTGCAAAACGGGGCTCAAATTTGGCATCGGTAATCCATCTTGTGAATGTGAAACAGTTCTTGGGGGAGACTGCAAAACGGGGCTCAATTTTGGCATCAGTAATCCATCTTGATCGCATATCCTCTGCTTAGTTTGCGCACACCTCTTCTGTGAAGCCAAATCTGGTATTACTGAATGCCTCACATTTTTTGCAAGCGTTGGAGGGGGTGGTGAGTGGCTAATGGATGATGGGCATGGTAAGGGGTTCACTGCTGCAAGTGGGGTTTTATGGCTACTACTTTCAGTCGGAATTCCATCTGCTGCAACATGGTTTCTTCTACTGCTAGAGATGTCTATAGTTTGCTGCGAAGTTCCTTGGCTGTGCACTTTCCCCCTTTCTTCTAGCGTATGGAGAAGTGTGGCTGGCCCAGGAGCCTTCTTCGGTTTCTTGTGTGACCTCTGGGAAGTGAAGCAGCCTGACTCTGCAGTCAATGCACTGTTGGTGCTCGGTTCTTCTCCCTTGCTAATGGCACTTTCCTTCTCCAGCACTTCCACCGGCAAAAGAGCCTCATTCCTGGGAAGAGGTTGGGAGCTGCCGATAGGTATGTCGTCGTGAGTCGGTCTGGGGAAGGGAGAAGAAAACTCACGTAAACGTTGTAAATACACTTAACACAAAACTGGGGTTTGCAGCTATGGGATTAAGAGCCCCAAGAGTTAATAAAACAGGAACTACTCTTATAGTAGTCAGCTCCAGGCTTGACTACTGTAATTCGCTCTACACGGGTCTGCCCTTGAAGCTGTCCCAGAAACTTCAGCGGGTGCAGAATGCTGCAGCGAGGCTCCTCATGGGGTCTCTGCCATGGGAGCATATTCACCCAGTGCTTTTCAAGCTGCACTGGCTCCCGGTGGAGTATAGGGTCAGATTTAAGGTGCTGGCTTTGACCTTTAAAGCCCTTCATGGCCTAGGACCCTCGTACCTACGGGACCGCCTCTCCCGGTATGCCCCACGGAGAGCCTCAAGGTCCATAAATAGCAACACCCTAGAGGTCCCGGGCCCTAAGGAAGTTAGATTAGCTTCAACCAGAGCCAGGGCCTTTTCAACTGTGGCTCCGGCCTGGTGGAACGCTCTGCCTCATGAGACCAGGGCCCTGCAGGATCTGATTTCTTTCCGCAGAGTTGTTCCGCCTGGCCTTTGGCTTGGAGCCAATTTGATTCCCTCCCGCTCTTTCTTTTTTCTTTTCCTTTCTCCTCCTGCGAGGAGGCTACATTTTAATATTTTAATGTTTCAATATTTTAATGTTGTATTTTAATTTTGTTTTTAAGTTGTATTCATTCAACTTGATTTTATTCTTGCTTGTTAGCCGCCCTGAGCCCGGCCTTGGCTGGGGAGGGCGGGGTATAAATAAAAATTATTATTAAAATTATTATTATTATCAGTACAATCAGAACTTCAGCTGCAAGTCAAATTGGGCCACCAACAAAAACGCTCCTTAATAACTGCCCCATAACTTACAGGTTTGAACTCTGAATTTCATGGACGGTAATTTATGGCCCATTAATGTTACTGTACTGTTAATGGTCAGGGGTACCTTTACCTTTTAATGTTACTGTATAATGGTGAGGAAGGGAGGGAAGCACTGAGATTCTGCTGCATAGGAAAAACTGCAGCACTGTTCCCAGAACTACTACTAGTGCCAAGACTCTCTGCCACAATGATTAACACTCTTCTGAGCTACTGGAGCGCTGGAGAAGGATATGTTGGGACAATAAAAATAAAAGAAAGAATATGAGCCTTCAGCTGGGCAGCCTTTTTTATAGCAGACACTCTTTGAGGCAGGAAAGCTTAATGTAATAATGCAGCTAATGGCTGCCTATGAGGACCAGAGCACAGAAGCAATGCATACACATCTTTACATTGTAGAATTAGAAATGCTACTTTGATAAAGGTAAAGGTAAAGGTACCCCTGCCCTTATGGGCCAGTCTTGACAGACTCTAGGGTTGTGCGCCCATCTCACTCAAAGAGGCCAAGGGCCAGCGCTGTCCGAAGACACTTCTGGGTCATGTGGCCAGCGTGACATCGCTGCTCTGGCGAGCCAGAGCCGCACACAGAAACGCCGTTTACCTTCCCGCTAGTAAGCGGTCCCTATTTATCTACTTGCACCCGGGGGTGCTTTCGAACTGCTAGGTTGGCAGGCGCTGGGACCGAACAACGGGAGCTCACCCCGCCGCGGGGATTCGAACCACCAACCTTTCGATCGGCAAGCCCTAGGCACTGAGGCTTTAACCCACAGCGCCACCCGCGTCCCTGCTACTTTGATAGGTTTCAATTTAAAGAAAGACAGATTTTTTAAAGTGTATCAACAAGAATATAAATAAGCTATACCCAGTATCAGTTTATACACAGACATGAACTGCATTAGACACCTAAGATAGCACAAATTTCTATTCTGAATAATCTTCCTGTGACAAAAACATGAATATTCCTGTATTGTGTACAGCCACTGGTTAGGATCCTAATTCTCTTATTCCATGAACAGAAGGAGCTCCTGTTTACAGAATGAAAAATTAGGATCCAAGCCACTGTGTCTGTAAAACCCGCATAAACTTAATCCACAGCTGTGCAGATGAATTCTTCTCACCCCTTGTCCTTGCCCTTTCTGTAAACTAACCCGGAGTGTTCTTGTCATTGCAGCCAATATTTGCAATGATGTGGGCTAATTTTTTAATGAGATTCTCAACTGATTACTAACTGTGCCCCCATTCAGTGACTAGGTACACAGGTCCATGGTTGCATTCAAATGTCAAAAGATCTGAGAGGGGAAATCCTACTTAAACAAAGGGTTGATATTTTCCTTCATACAGAACAGTTTACCTGAATAAAGGCAGATGTTTCTGACCGTGGATGCAGGCAGTTAACCATCAGTGTTGCTTTGCACTAATGGTTGAGCAAAGGTTCGTCTTTGCACTAATTATGCTCTCGTGTGCATTTTGTATGTCTGAGTTTATATTCAGATTGCCCTGAAAGAAGCTTTTACAGCAGCTTCCTTGTCCCCATACTGTTCTAATACTAGCTAGAATCAAGATAGCCTTGCAAGATGCTGAAATTCCATTAAAATCAACACAGCAAAGGGGAGATGTGTTAAAAACTCAAACGCCTCTCAAGCAGAAAAATGAACAAAGGCAAAACAAAACACATTCCTACGAGTGTGTGGGAGCACTCATAGCAGCCACTAACCATCTAAGTGGAATGAAAGGTTTAGATGCATGGCAGCTGCTCAGAATTGCGTTCTGGCAGAAAAGCTGGTTTTGTCCTGGACTTTTTGACGCTTTGTATCTTTTAATTTCAAGTCTTTGATAAACCGTATCAGTGAATGAAATACTAGCTTCTCAACAGACACCAAAGAACATTCCTTATGTTCTGGTAGCATCCTGCAGTCTAAGAATTGATGCGCTGTCTTTTCAGAAAGGAAAGAGCAGCAGCATGAAACAGCAGTCTTCACAAATAGCCTCCCTGCCATCAATACAGCACGTAACATAAAAGTATGATGGATGAAACACCAAGGAATAAAACCTTCTACGCTAACTTTTATAAATAATATATCAGGTACCAGAGCAAAATACTATTTTAGTCTGCACTCATTAGAAGGACCTATTCCCTGGCTCGTGGCTGCCACATGTGAGTGAGGTGATTATAGCTAACCCAGAATAGTCAGGTGTTTATTTCACTCCAGGAGTTTATTATTAAGAAGTTCCAATGGTGACCTCACAGCTGATGCCCAGGTGGGATTTTGCTCTTGACATACTTTGAAAATCAAATGGAAAGGAGGAAAATGAAAGCACCGGATCCCAGGGCTGGGTCCATCACTGACTTCCTTGTGCACCATGGAAATTCCTCTTCCTTCCCTGCCCCCTGCATGCTGCATCCTGCCCCCTCAGAACAAGCTCTGGTGGGGTTGGAAGACCCTCACTGGATACAGCCCGCTGTTTTCAATACAGCATCCCTCAAAAAGATGGGATAGCTTTGTTTGGGCTCATATCTGTCAACTTACAGATTTGAAAATAAGGGGACAGCAGCCTCTAAAATAAGAGATCAGCAGCCAAAATAAGGGATTTTGCTGTTGTGGAGTTGCGTGCATTGGTAGGATTGACAGATGATGCCAATCCGGCATAAGGCAGTTGCAGCGCTGCCGTGGCTGCTGAAGCGCCGCCCTTCTGCATCCCTCCCCATCCCCTCTTCTTCCTCCTCCCTCAGGCCACCTCCTCAGCTGCCACCACCGCTGCTGCCTCCGGGCTCGCGGGCGGCCTGGGCAAGTCTCTCTCCCTCCCCCTCCCTCAGGCGGAGAAGGGCCGATGGAACTCCTCGCGCCAGGACGATGGCGCCAGCGCGCTCTCTCTCTTGTGGCGGACCCTGAGCCGCTGCTTCCCTCCCGAGCCAGGCGAGCATGAAACCCCGGGAAATTTTAGGAACATCATCAATAAGGGACAGCAGCGGGACACGGCGCTGGGATAAGGGAGTTTCCTGCCAAATAAGGGACACTTGACAGCTATGTTTGGGCTCCGCTTCAGGGCCTGCACAACTGGTTCCCTGCTGTGCTAAACGCAGCCCACAAGGCACATTTTGTGCCAGCTGCTTGATGGGGAATCCTGATAGGGCTCAGCAGAGAACACTGGGTTTGGGGCTCAGGATCCCCACTCAGGCCCCAGGCAGAAAAGATACTCCTTGGGGGGGAGGACAGATACAAATAAGATAGTGAGAACTATGCATTTCCTTCACTCTTCTGGATGTCTGTTGCAGCTCCATTTATGCTGGTGAAATTACACGAACAAACGGGGATGAGTTGCAGTGAGCCTCAGGTTTGCACAGTTCCCCTACCCAGTGAAGTAAATGCCTCCGTAATTATGGTTCCAAGCTGATTTGTTTCAAACAAATCACAGGTAACATGAAAAAAAGGTGGTTAAGCAAAAGCAGATGCCAACGCTTCCAAACTCCTCCTCCAAGTCTCACCGCAGCTTGTTCCAGCTTGTATGACACTGAACTATGGTTTAATGTGACGCCAAACTGCAGCCATTGTGCACTTCCCTCACACACCCATAGTTAATTTTTGCATTCTCATCAATTCATCAAAAATGGCAGAGCCCAGTCCACAGCAGACAGAATAAATTTTCACAATTCAGTTTTCAGGATTAATATTCAGTCCCTCGTCACTTCTCACAGCAAAATTCCTACATTATATACCTTTGCTGGCATTGATCTGGACATTCAACTTTCTCTGCCAAGATATTCCTTCCAGGTATCATTTGAAATAACACCATCAAGAGAAAATGAAAGACCCCAGAAAATAAAGGCGGGGATCTGGAGCCAAATTTGCACACAACATCTCTTTGAGTAGAATTCAATCTCATGCTATTGCAATCATTCTGTCTGTGCAAGCATTGCATCCTACCAGACAGAATGTGTCCCCCCCCCCCTGCTGTTCTGAAGGGTTCTTCTGACTCCCCCTAAGTCAAATTGGGGGGTAGGGTGGAGGGAGGAGAGGGGAAAGCCCTTTTGTACAAATGCTTCCGTGGATGTGGTTTGTTGCATGACTTGTATCATGCAACGATTGCACAACCATAGAATTGTGCTGATTTATTCTACCAATTAAATTTAAAAGCTCTGTACAGTGGTGCCTCGCAAGACGAAAAGAATCTGTTCTGCGAGTCTCTTCGTCTTGCGGTTTTTTTCGTCTTGCGAAGCAAGCCCATTAGCAGCTTAGCGATATTAGCGGCTTAGCGGATCAGCTGATAAGCGGCTTAGCGGATCAGCGGCTTAGTGGATCAGCTGTTAAGCAAGCCCATAGGAAATTCGTTTTGCGAAGCACCTCCAAAACGAGGCATTCGTCTTGCGGGGCACCACTGTAATTAGTGCAGATATATGAAACAATCCATTAAGCCAAATACATGTTTTGTATGAAGCGAGGGTCTCCAGGCAAAAGTTCCCTCTCCAGAGGGCCAAACCTGCTGCAAATTCAATAATTTAAGAAGTTAACACACTACCTTGCATATATATTATAAAAGTTAGACAAGCCAAAAAAAAAAAACTAAAAAAAAAAACTGGGCGTATTACCTGCTATCATGGTATCTATAGGGATGGTGCCGCAAAACATCTTGAAGGAAACGCTCCATCAGGCTAGTTGTGCCCGGACGATTCCTGCAGTAAGTGGCAAAGTGCCTGTGCTGGGTACTGGACACGTGCTGAACGAGAGAAGAAGAGGATGCTTTATATTAATCAGCTATCAAAACTTAACAACTATTTTCATTACAATACACAAGATCAAGGGTAACTCCCAAAAAGATGAACAGAAAAAGAATGCCAGTTGAACACGTGTGATAAAGCTGCCACTGAGCTACCCATCTCTCCTTTCCCCCTCCCAACCAAACACTAGAATGGGTTGGCAAATTAAGGCCCGCAGGCCGGACAGGCCCAATTGCCTTCTGGATCCGACCCATGGACGGTCCGGGAATCGCTGTGTGGATCTCCCTCTCCCTCACACGGCGGTGGCGCCTCCTCCTGGCCAGTGTGGTGTAGTGGTTAAGAGCGGTAGACTCGTAATCTGGGGAACCGGGTTCGCGTCTCCGCTCCTCCACATGCAGCTGCTGGGTGACCTTGGGCCAGTCACACTTCTCTGAAGTCTCTCAGCCCCACTCACCTCACAGAGTGTTTGTTGTGGGGGAGGAAGGGAAAGGAGAATGTTAGCCGCTTTGAGACTCCTTAAAGGGAGTGAAAGGCGGGATATCAAATCCAAACTCTTCTTCTTCTTCTTCTTCTTTGAGACTCCTTAAAGGGAGTGAAAGGCGGGATATCAAATCCAAACTCCTCTTCTTCTTCTTCTTCTTCTTCTTCTTCTTCTTCTTCTTCTTCTTCTCCCTGCCCTGCCTAGAGGAGGAAGGGGGCTGGGCTTTGTTGGTGCCAGCAGCAGCAGCGCTCGAGCGGCCGCCATTTTAAGCAGCCCCTCTACGGAGCTCTTTCGCAGGCCGCTCATCATCCCTCCACCGCCGCCACCAGCCCCTGCCGCTCGCAAGACACAGGTAAGCAGCTGCCGGGGCTCGTGATGCCCTTGCATCATATATTTTTTTCAAAATATAGTCTGGCCCCCCACAAGGTCTGAGGGACAGTGGACCGGCCCCCTGCTGAAAAAGTTTGCTGACCCCTGCACTAGAAGCAAAGAAACCTGGGTGGGAGGAGGCTGTTGCAGCAGAGGATGGGGGACAAAAGAAAGAGACTGCACATAACTGGGGGAGACAAGGGTGAGGTGTGGAAGTGGCCAAAATTAAGGAGTAAGAAATGGTAATAGAAAGACAGTTGAATGGGTACTGGAGAAGCAGCAGCAGGAGGTTCTACATCTCTGCCATTTAGGCCAATGGAATTTCCCTCCTAAGGTTTAAGGAAGTTTTTCCACTTCTCAGATGTATTTAACCTCTCTACCCCCAGCTTCAAAGTACAGGTTTTCCTTGCCTAAATGTTCTACTAGCCACATGAGCATCTTCTTCCATGGTATCCTGTACAGTGGAATGCAAGTTTGAAGAGAAGAAGAAGAGTTTGGATTTGATATCCCGCTTTATCACTACCCGAAGGAGTCTCAAAGCGGCTAACATTCTCCTTTCCCTTCCTCCCCCCACAGCAAACACTCTGTGAGGTGAGTGGGGCTGAGAGACTTCAGAGAAGTGTGACTGGCCCAAGGTCACCCAGCAGCTGCGTGTGGAGGAGCAGGGAAGCGAACCCGGTTCCCCAGATTACGAGTCTACCGCTCTTAACCACTACACCACACTGGCTCTCAACAGCTCAAGCCCAGCCCAAGAACTGTAATGATAGCAGTGAGAAATATAGTGGTACCTTGGGTTACATACGCTTCAGGTTACAGACTCCACTAACCCAGAAATAATACCTCAGGTTAAGAACTTTGCTTCAGGATGAGAACAGAAATCGCCCGGTGGCGGCGGCAGCTGCGGGAGGCCCCATTAGCTTCAGGTTAAGAACAGTTTCAGGTTAAGAACAGACCTCCAGAACGAATTAAGTACGTAACCAGAGGTACCACTGTAGGTGATAGCGCTAAGGAAGATGAGGAAAAGTGGGACTTGCTGGACAGAGGGCCTGTTCTCTACACCTAATGCACATATTGAACTCTACTCGTTTTCACAAACACGCTTTTCTTAAGTTGCAGTGAATGTGGGAATGAGCCACCGTTTACAGATCTATTACCTAAAAAAATTTTTTAGTGCAAACACCTTCAAGCTGAAGATTAAAAATGAAACTGGCTGTATCAAACAATTCTTTATTTTTAAAATTTTAGATCCAATCGAGTAAAACTAACAGCTGATCAAGCCCTTTGACAGATAATGGAAAACCAAGGTTCCCATAATGGCAGTTGGAGTTAAGTCCTTACCTGTTCAAGATTACTGTAGTGGACATGGCAACAGTTGCAATAGCCTTGCCTGTTCTGAATGACAGGTACTCCAGGCCCAGCCAGCTCTGGTGCTTGCGTGCTTAAAATGAAAAATAGAAATTTTCATATAACCAGCTGTTTTCAGAGGGAGAGAGAAGTTAGATTCCTACCTGGATGAGGGCTGCTATTAAAACAACATTCATGTTACTTTTTCCACACTCAGTCAAAATGAACCACACATAAGTAAAATTCAGTATGGCCTCACCTCTACGTATATAAAATTTTCTGACCCAAGAAATATTCATCCCTATATTAGATGAGTGAAAAAGTAATGGTTCAGAATCGTTACACTTTTGAAATGGTTAAAAAATGTTATTGCATTGAACAAGCATTCCTAAACCTCATTTCGACCGTGGGGGAGGTAGAAAGCACTTAGCATTTTTTCTAACGACTCTGTAGAACATACACATTTTTCAGATTGTTATGAACTGGTAACATATTGAGGTGCACATATTATGTGGTAACATATTACAGCTGCACTACATTATTCATATACAGCACTTGTCAAGGATTTCAGAGACCCAAAGAGATGGGCTCTTAAAATTAATTCTCAAAAATCATTTATCAACGCTGATCAGCATCACAGGCCATTAAGACGCTTCCAGCTAAGAAGATTGTTAATGAAAGTAGCTTAAGCTAATCCTGCATTATTTCCTAGGATAGAAGTGTCAAGAAAGTAGCTTTGAGTCAGAACTCTAACAAATGCAGAACAGCAAAATTTCAGTCAGGGAGCGGGGAAGCTTCCAAGCAGTGCAGGCAAGTCAACGGGATTGGGAAAAAGGCTTCAAGAACAATTCACTGTTGACTGCATACAATCATCCATCTTTTTGCGGACTGCAAAAGCAGTCATGGAATATGCATGCAAACAAAAATAATTCTATCAAATACCGTATTTTTCGCTCTATAAGACGCACATTTCCCCCTCCAAAAATTAATTAAGGGGAAATGTGTGTGCATCTTATGGAGCGAATGCAGGCTCCTTGGCTTCAGCGATAGCCTCCGAAGCGCAGTAGGAGCGCTCCCGCCGCGCTCCGGAGGCTTTGGGTTGCCTTCAGTGAAGCCTGGAGAGCGATAGGGGTCAGTGCGCACCAACCCCTTTCGCTCTCCAGGCTTCAATGATAGCTGCCTGAAGCCTCTGGAGCGTGGCAGGAGTCCCTGCTGCGCTCCGGAGGCTTCGGGTTCCTTTCGCTGAAGGGTAGTCGCCCCTTCGGCTAAGTGGGAGGAGAAATGGAAGGGGCTCCGTTTCTCCTGCTGCTTCGTTGAAGGGGCGCTGCGCAGAGAGGGGGAGATTATTTTTTTCCTTGTTCTCCCCCTCTAAAACAAGGTGCGCCCTATGGTTGGGTGCGTCCTATAGAGCAAAAAATACGGTAATTTTTATCCATTCTGCTCCCTATTCCCACTGCTATATTTTAAACAGTGTCGTCTCCCTCTGCCTCCCCATACTCCAAATGCATTACTATAAAATACAGGCAGAACCTGCAACAAAATGTTGCAGTGTGGAGTGCTCCTGTTCAGTATTCCAGAGACGCAGCCAGACATACCTTCTTCCATGACACTCCATCCCATTCCCCTCTCCCACCCAGTTTTCTGCTTTTATTTCTCTCCCCCCGCCATAACAGTCAGTCATCATTCTATGGCCTCTGAGCATCCAGGTCAAATGGGGCTGTTCCAAGGAGGCCCCACCTGCACACACTTTGGGTTGCTTTCAATGTAGCGCTAAGGAAAAAGTTCCATCAGTGCAATTTTCTCCTCCTCCCTGCACACCCACTAAATCTGATCTGGAGGTTCCCTTGAATGTACATACTGGAGCCGTTTAGGGGATGCTGTAAGGCAGTGTTCCCCAACCTTGGGCCTCCAGCTGTTTTGGACTACAATTCCCATCATCCTTGACCACTGGTCTTCCTAGCGAGGGATGATGGGAGTTGTAGTCCAAAAACAGCTGGAGGCCCAAGGTTGGGGAACACTGCTGTAAGGGACCCAAGGGGGGAGGGAGTCCCACTGTGCTAGTGCAAATATTTAATTACAGTTGCACTGTGCTAGTGCAAATATTTAATTACAATTACCTCTGGATACGAACGGGATCTGTTCCGGAGCCCCATTCACACCTGGAAGTAAACGTAAGACGCGTCTTCGCGTGCTGCGTTTCACCATTTCCGCGCATGCACGTGACGTCAATTTGAGCGTCTGAGCGAGCGGCGAAACCCGGAAGTAACGCGCTCCATTACTTCTGGGTCGCCATGGAGCGCAACCCGCTTTCAGGTTACGCTCCGCAGCGACCCGGAAGTAACGGAACGCGCTACTTCTGGATTTTGCTGCTCGTGCACACACAGACGCTCAAAATGACGTCATGCGCAGCGAATCGCGACCCATGCACACACAGACGCAGGTTGCGTTCGCATCCAGAGGTACCACTGTATTTTTTTTATCAGATCCTGGATAAGAAATCTGAGCATTAACTCAATAGAACAGAGTGTAAGTAGAGCCTGAGGGATCAGGCCATCTAGTCCAGCATCCTCTACGTGGTCGACCATATGTCGGTGGGTGACAGTGACCACAAATGGGAAGTTCTAGTTAATGTATAAAGCAGGCATAGGCAGACTCGGCCCCCCAGATGTTTTGGGACTACAACTCCCACCATCCCTAGCTAACAGGACCAGTGGTCAGGGATGATGGGAGCTGTAGTCCGAAACATCTGGAGGGCCAAGTTTGCCTATGCCTGGTATAAAGTATAAAGAATACAGCTTCAATGTAATTCCACGTTAATCTTACTCACCTGCTACCTCTCTCCTGTTGCAAGGAGCCTTCATTACCTCTTCTTTCTATATCTGTAAGAAGGAGGGTGGGGAAAAGATAATCTATAGAAAGGGAAATCGGCCAACAAATATCCCTCCTCCCCAAGTTTCATTAACTGTCAAAGCAGTAAAGATACATTTCAAGCAGATGCTAATGATTTGATTATGTGGGTTTCCCCCAGTAAATAAGAGTCTTACCTTGTGCTGAAGCAGCAGAGGCTTCATCGGCTTGTTTATTTCGATCAAACATCTGTAAAATAAAATCGATGCAGAGAAAAGCTGAGCCCATACAAAGGGACTTCCAAGATGTTTGCTCAGTAAAACATTATCAAGAACACTGCTGCAGATTAACTTTAAAATTGCCTCCAACGTTATTTTAAAAAATTAAAATAAATTGCATTTTTAAGTTAGAGGATGAGCTTACTTTCTTCCTCACTCTATTTTTTGTTAAGACTCTTAGGACCTTTGCTGCCATGAGATATTACTGCTTTCATAAGGATTAGATCTTGGAAGGCAAGGAAAGCAAACAAAAAACCGATAGGCCATGCCTATAAATAAGGTATTTACAGGCTTAACTAAATTACAAACTGAGACATGAGTTGAGGGAATAGCCGGTCAAAGATGGTTATGGGATCACTATAGGACTGAATCTATCATTGGTTCATATTTTAAAATGGCAGCAAACCCTATTAAAAGGCACTAAGATTGTCTCTAGTGGGAATGGCCAAAAATCCCTTCTTGCTCGCCTTTGCAGGCACTACCCCCAAATCAGTACTGGGCCTAGACTATCCTAGAGTCTAGATGGAAGATAATACCAAATTTCAGTTATACAGTGGTGCCTCGCAAGACGAAAAGAGTCCGTTCCGCGAGTCTCTTCGTCTTGCGGTTTTTTCGTCTTGCGAAGCAAGCCCATTAGCGGATTAGCGCTATTAGCAGTTTAAGGGCTATTAACGGCTATTAAAGGCTTAAGGGATTAGCGGATTAGCTGCTAAAAGGCTATTAGCATCTTAGCGCTTTAGAAAAAGGTGTTGGGGAGCGAAAAAACCCCTCAAGAATCGCAAGACATTTTCGTCCTGCGAAGCAAGCCCATTGAGAAATTCGTCTTGCGAAGCACCTCTGAAAACGGAAAACCCTTTCGTCTTGTGGGTTTTCCATCTTGCGAGGCATTCATCTTGCGGGGCACCACTGTACAAGGATGACTTGAAGTATTCCAATCTTTCTGCGATAAACGTAACTAAAATCACTAGGCACTTTTGAATATTTACCCTTCTTGCTGTCCTTCACATCCACTTGAAGAGCAGGATTCCAACACTATCTCTCACGTAAAAAGTTGTTTGCTGAGTAGGATTCGTCTTTCATTGTTCTTGACAGCCTGGGGGAAAAAACCAACAACAAAATCAAGCTGAAGATAGTTCATAAAGTAATAAAGCTGTTGAGAAATTGCTACCTTCCCTGTTGTCACCAGCAGGATAAAGAGAATCAAGATTAAGTTGCAATAAGGAGCATCAAAACAAAACAAAACATTTGGATACAATGCAACTTTTATAATGTAAAAACTGCAATGACTTTGCTAAAACAGTTTAACAGGAAAAATCCCAGTGGAAGAGAGCGTGGGAGTTAGGAAGTGAAGAATGTAAACATAAACTCGGTTTGTCTGGTTGAATGAGAAATGCAAAATGGAATCTGACCCAGAAGGACTGTGGCTGGACTTACGGATTTGATCTACCAAAATTAAGAGAAAGCCAAGCAGTTTTACAGAGAAGAATGTTGGGGATGACTGGAATGTAAGGACTTGCTGCTGTTTCGGGTGGAATGTGATGCTAAGTTAGAAAGTAATAAGGAAGATTCCCAACATGCTAACAACTGTTGAGAGGGAGATTCCAAAAAGGATGCAATAACTTGCAACTAGATCTCTGCACCCGCAGCAATGGAACGAAGGGAGAGAAAAAAAGAGTTTTGATTAAAGATGGCTTTTAAAAGTAAAATTATATGAAAACAGTAAAGTAAAAGATTAAGGCAAGGAACTTTTTTAAGAGTTATTTTTTGGAGGTTTAAGCAACGGTAAAAAGATTATAATAATGATTATCAGGTTGTGTAATAGAGATCTCTTTGTAGGAAAGGGCGGGCATTAAAAACACCATGGAATGAGAGGTGGGAATTCAACCTCTAAGGATATATTAAACTGGAAATTAATTTGTATTTTTAAAAGTTGTTAATCTGAGATTTGTTAAATTTGTTAATCTTTTTTTTTAAAGACTTAATAAAAATTTATTGGCAAACAAATGAAGGAGCACATCATGTATTCTGTATGGGAAATCACAACTTTAAAACTAAACGAATTTGAAAGCATCAACTCTTAACTTCTCAAAATCGAAACAATTATTACACATATCAAAGACAGGATTTATTGATATATACAGTGGTGCCCCGCAAGACGAATGCCTCGCAAGACGGAAAACCCGCAAGACGAAAGGGTTTTCCGTCTGCAGAGGCGCTTCGCAAGACGAATTTCCCTATGGGCTTGCTTCGCAAGACGAAAAATGACGAAAAAAAGTGAATTTTTTTTTTTGCTCCAAAACCCCTTATTCTGAATCGCTAAGCTGCTAAAAGCATTTTAGCAGCAAAACCGCTAATTCCCCCCCTTAAAAAGCTGTTTTTAGCCCTTAAAATGTCAATAGCGCTAATAGCGCGACTCCGTCAATGGGCTTGCTTCGCAAGACGAAAAAACCGCAAGACGAAAAGACTCCCGGAACGGATTCTTTTCGTCTTGCGAGGCACCACTGTGTTCTGTATCCCAGAATTAATGTAACAGTTTATCATCTTGCCACTTGAACCACTGAAGTTTTTTTTAATGGGTCAAAGTCAAGGCAGTTTAAGTGCTAACAGTATCTCAGAAAATTAAGATAAATGCCATCATTTCTACGGCACAGCAAACAGAGGTTACAGAATAATGAGCCCAACTGGAAAGGAAGGTTTTGATCTATAAAGCCTTAAATGGCTCTCCTCCATGAGAAGTCTGGAGGGAGGCAACATGAAAACAGGCCTTCTCTGCAGTGCCTCCATGTTTGTGGAATGCTCTCCCCAAGGAGACTCGCCTGGCACCACCATCATTATATATCTTTAGGCGCCAGGCAAAAACTTTCCTCTAGAACCAGGTATTTGACCTTTAAGTATCTGTGGCCTTTTAGAAGCGGGTGGAATGCTTTTAATAAATGTATTTATTTTCCCTCTTGGTTTTCATGTATCACTATGGGGGTGGGGGTTGTCTGGCTGGCTGTTTGGGTTGCCCTTGGCAATATAATGCACCTAACAAATTAAATGAATCCGGGTCCCTTTTGACAACCATCAGATTATCAGTCTTCCCTTTTAGTTATATAAATAATAATAATAATTTTTATTTATACCCCGCCCTCCCCAGGCAAAGCCGAGCTCAGGACAGCTAACAAGCAATAATAAAAACAAGTTGAATGAATACAACTTAAAAACAAGATTAAAATACAACATTAAACTATTGAAACATTAAAATGCAGCCTCATCACAGGAGGAGAAAGAAAAAAGAAAGAGAGGGAGGGAGGGAATCAAATTGGCTCCAAGCCAAAGGCCAGGCAGAACAACTCTGCGGAAAGAAATCAGATTCCGCAGGGCCCTGGTCTCATGAGGCAGAGCGTTCCACCAGACCGGAGCCAGAGTTGAAAAGGCCCTGGCTCTGGTTGAAGCCAATCTAACTTCCTTAGGGCCTGGGACCACTAGGGTGTTGCTATTTATGGACCTTGATGCTCTCTGTGGGGCATACCAGGAGAGGCGGTCCCGTAGGTATGAGGGTCCTAGTCCATATTCAATGCTCAGTGTTGCTATGGACGTAGTCAGATCCCACAATTCTAAGGGTCTTCGTCCCTCTCATCTTGTGTATTTTTTTGCTTACGCTGCGAAGAACCATAAACATAGACTGCATGGTGTCTACCATCTGGACTCTACCTATCAATCCTGTGCAAATCTTAAGGCTTCAATCCTATGCACACTCCCTTGGAAAGTACAGTAATCCTCACTGAATTCAGCAAGGCCCACTTCCAAGTAAATATTAATAGGCTTGGGCTGCAAATGAGACAAGTATCGTTAATTGCATGGTCTCATGTGGTCAATAAAAAACAAACCCAAAAAACCTGATGATGCTAGAGCGTGAGGCACCCTTCCAGCTAAGTTCCAGCTCATACTGAATGTGAGATAAATCACACCACAGGTATTATGGGGTACAAAATATTGGCAGACAATAAACACAAACACTCACCAAAACACGGCAAATTTATTCATGTTTATATCAAATTGTAATTAATTGGATGAGGTTCAGTTTACACTCCCACAGAAAAAGGGAAAAAGTCATCAGTTAAGCTACAGAAAAAAGAATGATTGAATTAGACTACTATTTGCCTTCTTTCTTTTTTTAAGCGTTTATTAATTTTCCAATAAAAACATCCAATTAACATATCAAATCAAATCCAATAAAAAACTAAAATAAAAAAGGTCCAATTGTCTTCCAAATTGTAATAATTTTGTTTTGACTTCCCACGGTCTGAATTTTGAAGCGCATTCAACATCATAGTCCTGCCTCTCATCATCCTCAATGTTATTCATAATTCCATGTCCGATTTTTCCCTTCCACATTTTGACTCTGGTTCCACGATCCTCATTCATGTCAGAAAGCAGATACTTTTTTTTTCTATGGAGTGCAGATTTGTCCGTATGTAGTACTCCTTCAACTGTTTTTTCATCGCGCCGCTTCATTTAATTGCATCCAATTTCAAAGTTCTGTCCAGCTCTTTGAGAGTTGTTATTTTGGCAGCTCCCAGATCATTAATCTTTCCCGTCCAGGTGTTATCAAAGAAACAGAAAGAAATTTCTTTCTGTAACCCCCTTGTTGATTTATCTTAAACAGACTGTTTGCAGAGTAGCCATATATCAGACAGTTAGCAATTGGCCTTTGGAATCCTCCCAGTCCCCCCTCCGGGCCCTAGAGGGGGGCTGCCAGACATCCATTTAGCCCTCTCGCTCGCTCGTAATCAAAAAAACATCTTTTTGCAAACAGTTGTGTATGTAATATTGTTTCCAGTCTTTTCCAGTCTTTATAACCAACCATCCGTTGGCTCCTGTTTCTCTTAATCAGGGAAAGTATTTCAGATCTTCAGTAACGACGTAGTGGATAGAAGCCATTTTGTCCCCCTTTGTTTTCGTCTTTAACAGACATTTCCGGTCTTAAAAAAGAAGAGGCTGCGAGTAGATCCCAATTATATATGAAAGTCCATCTGAACTCACTTTTGAAGAGCAATTTAAGTTCTTAATGAGGCTTGGCATGCATTACAGATTGTTGATGTTAAGGATAAAAGAATGTTTTTTTACATACCAAGCTCCTCCACATTCCAAACGTCATGATGAGGATCTCTTTGAAATTCGATCTTTTGCACCAGAGACTGTAGATACTGCAGGTTTTTTCCAGCTTCTTCAATTCAGAGTGTGTCTGTTTGTTTTCCAAATCTTTATATTTTCCCAAACAGATGCGTCCGGCTATGGGGTGGCGTCACAGGAGTGTCAGCCGTCCCTAGCTCTGTGACCCAGTGCCCCTGCCACATCGGCAATCTGGGGCAGACTGCGGGTCGTTCAGACAGTCCTCCCCTGCCCTGGGGAGGCTGCCAGGGCTAATTACCCCCATACCAGCCCTGAATTATCGGAACGGCTGGGGTCCGATTGTGTGGGATCAGCCATTTTCCACTGCTGGAAACAGGAAGTCTGTCTTCTTTATTAGTCTCGCTGTCTGTATCATTCTTTCTATGAGCAATACAAAAATTCTGGAGCAACTTTCCAGACAGTTACTCCTTCAACAATAAACTGACCTGTGAACTTAATTCAAAAAGCTATAAACTGTTGCTCAAATGGTCGAACCAATCACTTCTGCTCTCAGCCAGTGTCAAAAACTCAGATATACAAGCTAAGCACCAAAAGGCTCCTTAAACCAGTGTTACAGTCACCAAAACAATGCCTAGTTGCCATTTTTGGAGCAGATGCCTCAAAAGTGGTATTTTTCAAAACAACGTTTTAGTTCTTGAAATTCATTCTCCTTGTGCAGATAAAATACAGTCAAACCTCTTCAAACCGCTTTGAGCCCAGCCTTGGCTGGGGAGGGCGGGGTATAAATAAAAATTATTATTATTATTATTATTATTATTATTATTATTATTATTATTATGTCTACCTCAGCTCGCATCCATTTCGCCCAACGTCTGCGGGTAACTGGCAGGTTTGCATGCTCAGGAGCGGCGATCAACGTGCCTGGTGAATTTCAAACACAGCTCTCAGCATGTATAAAATTGGAAAGCGGGAGCTGAACATTACAAGCAAAAGGGACCTACCTCCCCAAGCTATTACCTGAACTCCCACCTCCAGATTCTGAAACTGAGTTCACCGGAAAGAAATAGGCCTAGAAGGGGAGAATAGTGGGGGCAAGTCACAGGGGCACGGACAGTTCAGCTCCTCTTACCCATATCCCCCTTTTGCTTTCAAAAACAATCCCCACTCCTTCTGTATACATTATTGGGGCAGCCTTGAATTTAAGCAAACAGGCCTGTTACAGTCACTCATTGTTCCTTACCCACTGCCAGTAACATAATCTGGTTTCACAGTATGAAGATGATAGCTGCCAGAAAGCATATTGGTGATATTCCTATATCACTCAAATCAGCCAAGTGCTTCCGCAACACCAGTCCCACCATGAGGTTTGATAACAGTTGAAAACTCATACATCTTAATAGAGTAGGTCAGAGTGTTGC
Source organism: Podarcis tiliguerta (assembly GCF_965153285.1). NCBI lineage: Eukaryota > Metazoa > Chordata > Lepidosauria > Squamata > Lacertidae > Podarcis > Podarcis tiliguerta. Next base: position 7,250,844 of record NC_139534.1, read on the forward strand.
TTTCACAAAATATATATTGGATGCCTATATCCAATGCAGCAGCTGGGCATTTTTTTCCAGGGAACAAGAGGTTTCAGACAGGAGTAATAATAATAATAATAATAATTATTATTATTATTATTATTATTTATTTATATCCTGCCCTCCCCAGCTGAAGCCGGGCTCAGAGCAGCTAACAACAGTAAAAACAACACAGTTTACATAAAATCATAATCAATTAACTGGAATACATTCTAAAATCAATTCATTCTAAAATCAGTTCAGAGTCAAATTAATGGCAACCATTGGGCTAGAGTTCTATGAGGATTACTGAAGGAGGGGATCAGACTGTGCCTCAGCCAAAGGCCTGGTGGAACAGCTCTGTCTTGCAGGCCCTGCGGAAAGATGTCAAGTCCCGCAGGGCCCTAGTCTCTTGTGACAGAGCGTTCCACCAGATCGGGGCCACGGCCGAAAAAGCCCTGGCTCTGGTTGAGGCCAGCTTAACCGCCGTGTGGCCCGAGACCTCCAAGATGTTTTTATTTGAAGACCGTAAGGTCCTCCGTGGGACTTACTGTACCAGGAGAGGCGGTCCCATAGGTATGAGGGTCCTAGGCCGTGAAGGGCTTTAAAGGTTTAAACCTGACCCTGTACTCCACCGGGAGCCAGTGCAGCTGGTAAAGCACTGGATGAATGTGATCCTGTGGCAAGGCGGCATTCTGCACCCACTGGAGTTTCTGGATCAGTCTCAAGGGCAGCCCCACGTAGAGTGAGTTGCAATAATCAAGTCTGGAGGTGACCGCCGCGTGGATCACAGTGGCTAGGTCAGGGCGAGAGAGGTAAGGAGCCAACTGCTTAGCTTGGCAGAGATGAAAAAATGCCGCCTTTGTTGTAGCTGCAATCTGTGCCTCCATGGAAAGGGAGGGGTCAAAGATTACACCCAAAATCCTAACAGACGGTGCTGGCATTAATTGCGCCCCCGTAAGAGATGGGAGTTGCCCCCCCCCATCCCATATCGTCCCGACCCAGCCAAAGGACCTCTGTCTTCGAAGGATTTAACTTCAACCGGCTCCCACATAACCATCCCGCCACAGCTTCCAGACATCTGATCAGTGTGTCTGGGGTCGAGTCAGGATGGCCGTCAATCAACAGATAGAGTTGGGTGTCATCAGCATACTGATGGCAGCCCAAACCAAAACTCCGGACAAGCTGGGCGAGGGGGCGCATAAAGATGTTGAAAAGCATTGGGGAGAGTATCGCACCCTGCGGCACTCCACACACCAAGGAGTGGCACGCCGACAGTTCCCCCCCAAGCGCCATCCTCTGTCCCCGACCAGAACAGACCCATACAACTTGTTGACTCACTACACCAAATGCATCTCAGTCGTATCCGTATTGTAATCTTTCCTTCCAACTCTTCCCTCCAATATCAGTCTTGGATGGTTCCTACAGATTCAGGGGGGGTTTCTCAGATGTGTGTTAGTGTATTATTTTGTAAATCAAAAGGGGGGCGGGCGGTTTTTAAAACCCACAAAAAGGACCAGATAAGGACCTTACAAAATACAGTGTTGAGGGCTTCAGTTTGTCTGCTTTTTTAAATAAGGAAAATGGTGGAGAAAAGGGATCAGCTTCTGTGTTCTCAAAGGTGGGATTAAGATGGGGAAGATTTAGTGCCATGAGGTTAAAAAACTCCCCTCACCAGGTTTCATGAAAAAAATACTTCCCATTGTGCTTTTACCAGAAACTGCCCCTCCCCATGTAGCAGTATAGCTTTCTGCTGATATGGCTTGGGGCTCACAGCCAGCAGCTGAGCCTGGAATCTGCAACATGGCATACAGTGGTCATGCCTATCCCAATTTAAAGGGGGGGGGGATCAGGGGATCCTTTTTTACTTCAGGTGGTGCCCTTGACTGTTTCTCAATTTTCCTTATGTCTGAAAAGAATGGGAGCCCCTGACTTAACTGTATGCTCTTAAGACAGGCAGGGAAGTAAAAAAGATATTCAAAGATCACTTCTACAAACTGGAGACACATTGAAGCATTTCGTTGCAGAATCCCCACTTGTATAATACGGTATAATTTTGAGCTGCCTTCCTTTTCTGCACTAGAATATGCCACACAGAGATTCTTTGCCACTGAGCAAAACCTGTGAAAGATATTTCATAAAAACAAAAAAATTATTTTTCTAGCACCAGGCTGAGGCGCATCTTTCTTCACTGTCTTCCTGCCCATTAGTCTCTTATGCTAAAAGCTGTATCAACTTCTACACAAACTTCACCAACTGAACAATGAAAAAGAACAGCTAGTTTGGGCAAACCATGGTGACAGCTAGAGATACTATGTCTAGGTGCTTCACGCAAGCCACACATAGCTGTTTCTCCACACACAGCACACAGTCTTCCTTCCCTTTGGAGGGTTGTGCATAACATTTGCAACACACTAATGCACAAGGGAGAATGCGGTATTGTTTTCTTTAGGCCTCCCAGGGCACTCAGCCTGTGTGTCCCACTTCACCCTGAAGGCTGGAGCTCAGTAACGGAATGACCCTACCATGGAAAGACAGACAGACAGAATGATCCTCCAGTGGAAGGAAGGAATGATCCTCCAGTGCAGTGGATCGCAACGAGTGGACCGAGACAGGGGGTCCATATCACAAACTGTCAACTGTCCGGGACATCCCATTTTGGGCCCCGTGCTCTCACACAGAAGCACAGCCTGCATCATGGTTTTGTGCTGTGACATGCTGGAGGGTATGGTGGCATCTTTCACATACCAAAAACTACCAGAGATATAACGTTTTCAAAATACCCATAGCTTGGCTTTTGAAAAACAGAGGATCTGCAGTACTTAGCTAACTGGGAACCACTGTTCCAGTGGAAGGATAGAAGGAACTCCAGTGGAAAGAAGGAAGGAGAGATCCTTCAGTTGAGGGAAGGATAGAATGAGCTACAGAAGGAAAGGAGCAGCTTCCATTGTAAGGAAGGAAATAACTAATGATTTTCCAGTGGAAGGATAGAATGAAATAGAAAGAAAGAAAGGCAGTGGTACCTCTGGTTACATACTTAATTCGTTCTTAATTCGTTTGTTTTTAACCTGAAACTGTTCTTAACCTGAAGCACCACTTTAGCTAATGGGGCCTCCCGCTGATGCTGCGTGATTTCTGATCTCATCCTGGGGCAAAGTTCTTAACCCAAGGTACTATTTCTGGGTTAGCAGAGTCTGTAAGCGTATGTAACCCGAGGTACCACTGTATTCTCCTATGATAGGTACAAAAGACAAAAAGAAAGGAGGATACAGTGGTACCTTGGGTTAAGAACTTAATTCGTTCTGGAGGTCTGTTCTTAGCACCAACTTAGCTAATGGGGCCTCCTGCTGCCACTGTGCCGCCGCTGCACGATTTCTGTTCTCACCCTGAAGCAAAGTTCTTAACCCAAGGTAATATTTCTGGGTTGGCGGAGTCTGTAACCTGAAGCGTATGTAACCTGAAGCGTATCTAACCCGAGGTACCACTGTACTAGGCTAGGGAAGGAAGACCATAGTTCCTACAACACGGACACAAGCAAGTCAGGGCCAAGGCTGGTTAGCCCGATTGCTTTATGTGCTTTGTATATATATAAATCATTTTATTTTGAGCTGGGTGGCGGGGTGCACATGGCCACGTGAGCCTCCCCCTCGACTCGTGGCCTGAAGCAGGGCAGCTTCGCCACTTCTGGGCCGGATCCGGGCCCGTCGCGCAAAAGCCTCGCGCGGCTTCTCCTTCCTCCTCATCCGCAGCACCGGCGGGACCCCTCCTCAGAGGGGAGGCGCACCCAAACGGGGGCCCGCGACCCCCGCGCAGCTGTTCAGAGGACGCCCGGCGGGTTCCCCACCCCACACTGGTCTCCTGAAAGAACCGTGAGGGGGGAATTTTCGAGGAATAAAAGATAAAAAGAGCAAACGGGGGTTCGGTTGAAGGCGCGCTCCGGAAGCAGCCAGGAGGCCCCGCCTCCCCCTGCGCGCGCGCGCACGGGGATTAAAACCGCGGCCTGCGCGTAATCTGCGCGCCCTTCCTTCCATGCCGCCTTCGGCTCCCTCCCCTTCCCCGCCGCCCCATCTGCCCACCTTCTTTCCGGGGTTCCTTCCTCGCCTCCGTCGCGACTTTCCTTTTTTTCCTCCCCCTCCCCCACTCCGCTAAGAACTGGGTCAAAGGGCGCGGCCGCCGCTTCCTCTTCCGGGTTACCACAGAAAGAGAGGGAGGGGGGCCCTGGCTTAGGGTGTTTCCTAGAGAGGCCTGGCGGAGGCTGAGGGAAGCGTGAAGGGAGGGAAACGCGTTCCACGTCCCCGGCTGGTCATGGGGCGGCCGGGAGCGCGCATTGCAGAGTCGGCCGGGGCCGGCGCAAACGGTGGGGTGGGAGTGCGCGTGCGCGCCAGTTCTCTACGTCAGACCAGGATGACGACGGCGGTGACGTCCGCGACGCACGACCACGCTCCCCCTCCCTTCGCCTCCTGAGCCCTTGGCGCGATTGGTCGTCCGGCCAGAAAGGCGGGAATTAGCGGCGAGAGGCGTCGCGCGAGCTCTTTGCTGAGGGAGGGTCGAAAGACCGTTTTTTTACCTCAGGCCTCGGGGAAGCCGTTAAAGGCGGGTGTCTGAGTCAGTTGCTCTGCCCCTGTGTGAACCATAAGCCTCACATCCCCAGCTTTCATTAAAAAAAACAACACAAGTTTTTCACATTTGTAGACCCTGAAGGGCAAAAAGGTTTCAGCATTTGTCAAAACATGGGGGGGGGGGGAGTTTTTAGCCTTTGCAGAACATGAGAGGAAATCTAACACGAAATCTGTTTCGTGTGCGTGAGGAATTAGTCCTGCTCCCGCCTTTTTTCTTTGCCTCTCCTACCATCATCAATGAACTCGTTTTATTTGTGTGCTAGCTTTCCATGGCGGCTTAACGTGAGGAGGTTTACTGTAGTAGCCTGTAAGGAAAGGGTTATCTCTGGCCTCTTGACCATGCATTATTCCCTGTCCTTAAGGAAGGAGCTGGTCAGCACATTTCTGCAATCCGAAATAGCCACCGCAAATTATATACCCGTGTCGCCCTGTCCTTTTAAGATGCCAAACCCTGGACCAAATTGGAGTGGGGTTTTTGTTTTGCACAAGGCTGTCTCAGGCATGATTACCCTCATTGCCAGTGTCCGTGAGTGAGGTGCTAGCAATGTTTGTGACCCCCCCCTGGCGGGGGGTTGGACTCGATGGCCCTTGTGGTCTCTTCCAACTCTATGATTCTATGATTCTATGATTCATCCCAAAGAGCTGTAAAATTCAGCTATAAATCAGAATTAGAACATAAGGCAACCACTATGATTCTGCTCTTACACGTCCTAATTATTGAATGGTATTTTGACCAAGTGAGGTTTATCTTATTTGTGTAGGCAAATACCTGCTTTTTCTATAACACCCCCCCCCCGGACATATCCTAAGAAGCCTTCAAATGCTTTAAAAATAACATTCCATGTTACTTATATTGTGGGACAATGGTTCTAAAATACTAGCAGAAATCCATCTAAGAAGGCAGTCGGACCCTTGGATGACAAGGGAGTCGAAGGAGTGCTAAAGGAGAATAAGAAGATTGTGAAGAAGCTGAATTAATTCTTTGCATCTCACAGAGGAAGATAATAGGGCCGGTTGCAGCAGCACTGCAGGAGGTGAGTCTTGAGAACACAAGCAGATAGTGGCGACAAGAGATTTAAGTTCTAGGCCTAATAGACAAAATAAAAACTGACAAATTGCAAGGTCTGGACAGCATCTGCCCAAGAGTCCTTGAATAACTCAAATGTGAAGTTGCTAATCTAACAAAAATATGTAACTTGCCCCTCAGATCAACCTCCATATCTGAGGAACTGGAATGTGGGCAATTTAACAACAGTTTTTAAAAGGGAGTCCAAGAAACTGCAGACTGGTTAGCTTAACATCTGTCCTTGGAAAACTGGTGGAGAGTATTGTTAAAAATAAAATAAGCATATAGGAGCACAAGGCTTACTGAAGCAGAGCCAGCATGGCTGCTGTCTTATGAACCTATTAGAGGTCTTTGAGAGTGTCAACAAGCATGTACGGTTGATGAAGTATACTTGGATTTACAGAAAGCTTTCAAGCACCTCACCAAAGATTCCTGAGTAAGCTTAGCACTTGAGGAATAAAAGGAGAGATCATGAATTGGTTAAGTTGCTGGAAGCAAAGAGCAGGAAAAAATGGATCGTTCTCTGAATGGAGATATCTAGAAAGTGGAGTCCCCCAAGGATTGGTATTGGGATTTGTGCTTCTTGTTCATAAATGAGCAGGTTTGCTGATGATACTAAATTGTGCAGGGTTGTTAAAACAAAAGGAGATTGTGAAGAGCTCTAAATCGACCTCTCCAAACTGAGTGAATGGGCAGTAAAATGGAATGTGCAATTAAGTGTAAACAAGCGTAAAGTGATGCATTTCGGGGCAAAAAAGGACTTAATTTCACATATACTGTACGCTCATGGGGTCTGAACTGGCTCTGAACTGAACTGGGAACGAGATCTTCGGGTCATAGCAGATAGCTCCATGAAGATGGTGACCCACTGGGCAGCAGCTGTGGAATAGGAAAATTTCATGCTAGGATCATTAGGAAAGGAACTGAAAATAAAACTGCTGATATCATAATGCTGTTATACGAATCTATGGCGCAACTGTATTTGGAATACTGTGTGCAGTTCCAGTTGCCTCACCTCAAGGATTCTGCAGCATTGGAAAGGTTTCAGGAAAAGGCCATAAAAATGACCACAGGATGGCGTGACTCCTATGAATAAAGTATTCTGGCCTAACATCCTGATTCTAGCCATTTGTGCAAGCATATTTGCCTTGCAACAACTGAGACATTTTTCTGTGATGTCAGCATTAGGTTGCTGGCCCAGCGTGTCTGATTCCTCAACTAAATCAAGGGTGCGTGCAATTTGCATCCACCAGGGGGCCACAAGCTGTAATTGAGAGAGGCAAGCCCTGTATTTGAAGGGCTGCCCAGTCCTAGTCTGATTTAAAGAGTTAGAACCATTATTTTATTTTATTCCATTTATGGATTGCTTCCCATAACTTACCTCAAAACAATTTTGCAATAAAAATAATTTATATATACACACACACACCATAGGTAAAAAAAGATTCCACCAACAAAAAACAATGAAACAACTTTAAATCGAATGCAGACTGGGATGAAGATACCAACTTAAAAAGTTTGTTGGAAAAGAAAATACAATAAAGACAACCTGCCTGATATGTACTGGGGTGAGATTCCAAAGGATAGGTGACACAACACTAAAGGCCCAATTCGTATACTGTGCAGTCCTAATGATATGGTATCTGTAGGAGGACCTCCCCTGCAGAGCACAGTGATCAAATGGGTATATTAGGGATGAGGAAGGTTTTTAGGTAAGAAGGCAGAGTAGGAGGGATGCTGGATTTGCCAACCCACAGTTAGCACCTGTAACAGAACAACTAATAACATACATTTCCCCTAGTATATTAGCAGGTTGGAATAAAGTTCATAGTCACCAGTCCAAGGCAGTAGGGCAGGATCTTGTGGCCATCAGGTGGGCAAAAGCATACAAGGAAGAGCTGGGCAGGAAAAAAAGAAGAAACCCTCCCTCCCTCCCTCCAGTAAAATGGTTCTCATAACACCTTTCATGTTGATCTGGAATTCTAGCAGAAGGATAGACTTGTCCAACTTCTGCATTACTTTCATTATTTACACGGGCAGACCCACTAAAGATATAGACAACAAATTCCATAATCTGTCTGGGAAGGGGATGGGTGTAGCTGGGATCCTTGTTTCATCAGCAATTCTTCATGCAGGTCACTTCAACATGTTCCACCAGACTTTCTAAAATATGTTACGGTTTCACCTTCGTTTTGGCTTCATGTTTATTGCCTTTATCCCATAGGCAACATCTCATCTGTGTGAGGTTTCTTTCTAATCTTATCATTCCTTCAGAATGCCAAGGTCTCATATATCAGGCAGCAAAGTCGAGCACAATATGTTCCACGCATTTCTTGCACAGAAATGACACAGAGTTGTACATCTCACCCACTTTGATCCATCTTCACAGTGTGCTTGAAGTTTGCTAGGCCTGCAGAACCAGCAACTGCAAGCAAAGTCCAGATTAACAAAGGGGTGCGGACATATGTTTCTCCCCCACCCCCATTTTATTCTAACAACCTTGTCAGACTGAGAGGCAGCGTGACAAGGAGCTTTGAAGCTGAACAGAGATTTGAGTTGGACTGGGCGGGAGGGGGGGAGGGGTGTGGTAAAAAAACCCAAAAAAACAGAGATTTGAGTCTGGGTCTCCCGAATGCTGCCCCAGGACACTTAATAACTACAGCAAATCCTTCTTAAAGCCCTGGCAGGCCCAATCTGCCAGGTGCCCTCCTAACCCTGCCTGTGGCACCCCTAAACCGTGCCCCATCATGGACAAGGGGGCTCTCAATGGCTCCTAGCTATGATGGCAGCAATGCTTCTGAATACCATTGGCTGGAAAGCACAGGAGGGAAGAGTGCTCTTGCGCTCAGATCCTGTCTCCTGGTTTCTTACAGGCATTTGGTTGGCCACTGTGAAAACTGGATCCTGGATTAGATGGGTTACTGGCCTGATCCAGCAGGCTCTTCTTATAGTCTGATTTCATTTCAGGGTCGGAGCCTGCTTACACACCTGACCACTTGAATCTTGAGATCCAGCAAATGTTAAAATCTAACCAAGCCTTCTAATTCCAGGAAGTACCAGAGTCATACCTTGGGTTAAATATGCTTCGGGATGAATATTTTTGGGTTGCGCTCCGTGGCGACCCGGAAGTAATGGAGTGTGTTACTTCCGGGTTTTGCCGCTCGCACATGCGCAGACGCTCAAAATGATTTCACACGCATGCGCAGAGGCGGTGAATCGCGGGTTGCGTTCGCTTCAGGATGGGAACAGGGCTCCGGAACGGATCCCATTCACATCCAGAGATACCACTGTAGTTTCCTGGTGAGGTGAAGTCAAGGGGCTTGGTGCTAGGCGGCAAATGGGTGGGGGTTGCCTCCGCCAACAGAGAAAGCCAGAGTTGATAGCAGAATTTGGCGGTGACCTAGAAGGACTCTATGAACTAGAAGGGAAGCAGCAAGCTGGAGAGAGAGTCAGTGCAACGTTTGATTTCTGTTTGAATCCATGTCTGTGCTTATGGGAGAAACAAGGCACTTCTTGGGTTTCATGCTGTGAATCCCTCTAGCGCAGGCTCAGGTTGTAAATATGTATAAATAAACCATATACAGTGGTACCTCGGGTTAAGAACTTAATTCATTCTGGAGGTCCGTTCTTAACCTGAAACTGTTCTTAACCTGAAGCACCACTTTAGGTAATGGGGCCTCCCACGCTGCCACTGCATGATTTCTGTTCTCATCCTGAAGCAATAGTTCTCATCCGAGGTACTATTTCTGGGTTAGCGAAGTCTGTAACCTGAAGTGTATGTAACCTGAAGCATCTGTAACCTAAGGTACCAACGTATTGTAAAGACACCACAGTCTCAGCTGGGCCTCATTCTGAAGTGGAAACATGATAAAGAAAAACAGGGTGTTTGGCTTTTTCTGCCCAACTCCCCAAGGGAATGAGTCCCCTAAGTCCATGATCAGATGGAGGCAGGATGCAATGAAAGCAAAGCAGATCTTTATTTCTCTTTTACAACAGAGTTCTCTCCCCTCCTAGCAAGGAGGCGAGAGAGACCCCAAACCAAGAAGAAACATCTCTTTTCAGGGTTTTCATTTTGGCATTGAGAAGAAGGACATCCCCTCTACAAACAGTCAGAAATTACATCACACACAAGGCGGGGTTACCGTGGCTCAGGCAGGCCAAGGTGTGATGTTCCTGAGGATTTAGCAAGTTTCATGTAGTTCCAGAAACAGTTTACACAAAATATTAGCATTTGATAAGACCATCAGGATGCCCATCAGACATCCCTCAATGCAGAGCATCTGGGCAAACCATGACAATTAATACAAAGGAGGTTCATAGATATAGGAGAGGAATTCCTTCAGGAACTTCCCCTGATTGCTGTTTGCCTACCTGTTCTCAGGTAAGGGGAATTAAGGAGGCAGAGGAAATATTGAGAGTCTTTAGAAGAGCCAAGATGGCTTTTGGATTGCTCTCCTGTACTATTTTAGACATGTGGCTTATATACTTATGTTTGTTGTTGTTGTTGTTTAGTCGTGTCCGACTCTTCATGACCCCCTGGACCAGAGCACACCAGGCACTCCTGCCTTCCACTGCCTCCCGCAGTTTGGTCAAACTCATGCTGGTAGCTTCGAGAACACTGTCCAACCATCTCATCCTCTGTCGTCCCCTTCTCCTTGTGCCCTCCATCTATCCCAACATCAGGGTTTTTTCCAGGGAGTCTGCTCTTCTCATGAGGTGGCCAAAGTATTGGAGCCTCAGCTTCAGGATCTGTCCTTCCAGTGAGCACTCAGGGCTGATTTCCTTAAGAATGGATAGGTTTGATCTTCTTGCAGTCCATGGGACTTTCAAGAGTCTCCTCCAGCACCAGAATTCAAAAGCATCAATTCTTCAGCGGTCAGCCTTCTTTATGGTCCAGCTCTCACTTCCATACATCACTACTGGGAAAACCATAGCTTTAACTATACGGACCTTTGTTGGCAAGGTGTATGTGTGTTTACCTTGTACAATTATCTATATTTTAGACCTTGGGATTCCTATAACAATCCCAAACCCTGGATAGGCACCTGCAACCTATCCATGATGGCGTACCTCATCTATTTAAGTCCTAGTATCAGTTCACAAATCAATGTTCCCAACTGATTTATGGAGCTTCTCCCTACTACCTCCCTTAATTTTCAGACTGGCATGCTTTCCCCCCCTGTCAATGTACAAGTCCTAAGATGCTGGAAAGAGGCTCATTTTTACACTGATGTAAAAATGGAACTGGGCCAAAACACACCAGCTGAAGATCCTAGCCTATGTGGTAATTTCCCCAAGTCACAGTTTGTGCTACAGCTGGCCTTCTGAAACATAGAAGATTAAAAACAAAAACACACCAAGAAACCACCACCACCCCACACACAATTTCCCAACTCGGTTCCTCTGCTGTATCTTAAAAACAGCTTATGGATGCCAAAAATGCTTCGCTTGACCTATAAAAATAAATAAATAGCAATGATGTGAATAAAGTTTTGGAACATCCACAAGGTGTGGTTTCTTCAATAAAGGACAGCTGGCAGAAAGGAGGAGGGTTAGAGAACGAAAAATAAGCAACAGCAGTTGGAGTGCAGACCAATATTTTCCGAAATGTTACAAAAGCATACATCTTCTTTGATTTCATTTGTGCTGCCATAGATCTGATCTAAGGTAAAGGATGTTCCAGGACTTAAGGTGTTAGGGATGGTTCTCCCTTTCACTCTTTCCCTTCCTTCCTACTTTGACAGAAGATGCTGTTATTTGTATATCTGAGGTCCAGGATTCCAGCCCCAGCATCTCCAAGGAAAGAATCACAAATGGGGAAACTGGGGAAAGATTATTCTTGCAACCCTGAGGAGCTTCTACTAAGCCTACACCTTGTCTTAGACCTCCTCCTAGCTGATATGTTAAACCTGATATGTTAAACCACCTCAGACTGCAAGTGATGTTTCATTTAAATTATGGAAGGACAGGAAGCCTCCTGTGGCCCTCCAGAACTTTTTGGACTCTATCTCCCATCATTCATTACCTTTGGCTATGCTAGCTGGGGTTGATGGGAGTTGGAGCCCAACGTCAACTGAGAGGTTGCAGGTTCCTCATTCCTAATATAATGGAATGTTCCACAGTATTAAAAAATGTCCTATACAGCAGTACCTCGGGTTTAGTACTTAATTCGTTCTGGAGGTCCGTTCTTAACCTGAAACTGTTCTTAACCTAAAGACCACTTTAGCTAATGGGGCCTCCTGCTGCTGCCGCACCGCCAGAGCACAATTTCTGTTCTCATCCTGAAGCAAAGTTCTTAACCTGAAGCAGTATTTCTCGGTTAGCGGAGTCTGTAACCTGAAGTGTATGTAACCTGAAGCGTATGTAACCCGAGGTACCACTGTACAGAGAGAAGTAGCATACCATTTAAGGGTTCATCTCGCTAACCCTTGACCCTTGAAAGCTGCTTTCAAGAAAGAAAGAAAGAAAGAAAGAAAGAAAGAAAGACCAAACTGGTTTCTAGGTGCAACTGCATTTTAATTTTTTTTTTAATGGAGGAGCACATGGTTATGTGAAACAGTTTAAAGTGCTGCATGGCTGCCCCAGGTGCAGATTTTACTATACTGGTAAGACAAGCCATGTACTTCAGGATTTGTGACACAAAGGAACTGAAATTTGGGCCTGGGTATAGAGGTTGGGGGGACCTTTTGAAACTGATTGTGCTACTTGTTGCTTAGAAGAGAAAGCTGCCGTGACTGAGATGCTCCTTTGTTGAAAGCCGTGCCATGCCAGCTAAGTCGAGCCCATTCTTTGTCTCCAACTGTACATTGCCCACTCAAATACTACACAGGAGTGTGGCAGGGACAGAACTGTAACAAGCCTCCTGCGGCTACTAATGAAAGGGACATTGGCAGTCATTACATATACCAATGGCACACTCATCAATTATCTGTGTGGATCTTTATGTAACCAGAACAGCATCCTACGCACAAGAGGGAGGTAGCAGCGGGCTCAGGAGAACAATGAGGTTTGCAGAAGTACAAAATATACTATATCTGTGGGGAACCAAAGTCCCTGAGGAGCCCCAACCCTTCTCCCCAAAAAAGCACAATGAAGACAGAGCGTTTTCAGTGGCCCACTGACTGCTGAACAGGGGAAGCAGAAAACTGGGAAGGAAGAGAAAGGAATATCCAGAACAGGAGCAGTCCACCCTGCAACAATTTGTTGCAGCAGGCCCCACTTTATTCTGTAGCAAAACTCCAAGCTTCTGAACTGTGCACGCTGTTTACAATGTGGGGTGTAAACTGAAGACGCAGGTGGAATACAGTACTGCTTAAATCATGGGTAGGCAAACTAAGGCCCGGGGGTCGGATCCGGCCCCAATCGCCTTCTCAATTCAGCCCGCAGACGGTCCGGGAATCAGCGTGTTTTTACATGAGTAGAATGTGTGCTTTTATTTAAAATGCATCTCTGGGTTATTTATGGGGCATAGGAATTCATTCACCTTTTCCCCAAAATCTAGTCCGGCCCCCCACAAGGTCTGAGGGACAGTGGGCTGGCCCCCTGCTGAAAAAGTTTTCTGATCCCTGGCTTAAATGTTCTCTTTAAAGGCGAATCCCACTGGCTGAATTCCTGCTAGTGCGAGTGGGTTTAACAACCATCTTCCCTACAGTTGCTAGAGTGCAATTATCATCATTATTATTACATGAATTACTTCCCACGAGGCATCGCAAAGCCATTTACATTATAATCTAAGCCATTAATAACAATATAAAAGAACATCAGCACATACATACATAAAAGCAATTGAAATTCAAGTCAGATGCCTGCTAAAGCCTCAATTTCTCTGGGACAGGGGTGGGGAGCCATTTGCCCTCCAGATGTTGCTGTGAGCTGTGCTTTCTACTAGGGCTCACTGGCGTGTCATGTTGTATTCAAACATGACTAGCGAGCTTAGGGCTAATTAATGCATGAAGAGGTCATGACCACAGAACTGTATTCCTAGACTCAGCTAGGTCATGCCCCTCACCTGGAATGAAGAAAATTAAATTTCCTCCTTTGTTCATTCTCTTTCATTATATGAACTCACTGAGTGCCTGAATTAGCTTGCTACAAGCTCAGGCTGTGTGCTTTTCCACTATATTTTGTCTCCCATGCTTTCTACCTGTGTTCTTCTGGCTGCTGCATGGAATCACACATGAATCTGACCTTTGGCATTTGTAAGTAAAGCATTTAAACTTACTAATGGTGTGGTATGCTCATTGTGAGACAGGAAGCACTGTAAGCCGACTAGAATGGGGTAGTTAAAGGGTCTAACAGCCTATATTCCTCACACTTCACTGTGTTGCATGATTTTGTGTCTTTGAACTCTGCTAGGGGTTCTCTCTTGCTGGAGAGTGTGTTTACCCCATGCTAGGGAGCCAGCCAATTCTTTTATTAACTACAGATACAGATCTAGATTTACTATTTCCCCCAGCAACTGATTAGGCTGTCAACAACCTGGTTAATTTTAAGGCAAGATCCGTAGGCCAGTATCCTAAGGGCTTTCAAAATCTCAATCTAACATTAACTAAAAAGTTCACTTACGCTTGTACGTTGATCAAAAGTGACCATTTATTTACTTGGATCTTCTTCAGCGTTGGTCATAGATTAGTCAGTTTATCAGGCTTGAAAAGATTGAGTTGCATTAGTGGGATCAGACTTTGGGAGTGGACCCACAGCTTACTGACCCAAATTGCCTTTGTCAGCTGTTTTAGATTACTTGCCATTAGTCAGAGCCAAGGATGGTGTCACCTCGTTTATCCATGAATCAACTATTTAATGGGTACTTCAGCTGCTAATGCACATACATTTCTTTTAAAACTCAGAATGTACTAGCACCAGTTTTCCTGGTGAAGCTAGAAATTAATCAATTCTTAGCTGCAAGTGCATTAGTACTGTGTTTATTTTACAGCTTTTGGATCGAGTTATCAGAGCAGCAGGTCAGATTAATTTTCAGCTACAGACACCAAGAAGTCACCTGTTCTCCCAGGTAAGTGTTGGCTCGATTCCTTGTTCGATGGAACAGACTCTCAAACAAAAGTGTGTTAGTAAGGCTACAGTCCTCTAAATAATGACTTGGGAGGAAATCTCATTAAACTCTGAGTAAACTTGGATAGGAGCTATGCTTTAGTCCAGGGGTCCGCAATTTTTTTTAGCCACGGGCTGCCGGTCCACTGTCCCTCAGATCTTGTGGCAGGCAAGAGAAGTGGCACCGGGAGGGGGGGAGCTGGAAGAGGCGGCGAGGGGGGCAAATAGTCCTCCTTCCCTCCCCTCAGCCCCAGCCGCTGTGCTTACCTTCCCAGGGGCGGCTGCTGCCACTGCTTCTCATGGGTAGGCAGAGTGAGCTCATCCGCTCCGCTCTCTGGCCCACAGGAGCACCAGGGCAGCGGTGGTGGTGAAGGGAAGATGAGTAGCTCCAGAGATGGGCTGCTTAAAATGGCGCTCAGCCAGCTCAGCCCAGCCCCCTTCCTCCTCTAGGCAGGGCGGGGAGAAGCTGGGAGGAGGGAGGGAGGAGACGCCGCTGCGGGGTGTGTGTGGAGAAATGGAATGGCGCCAGAAAAAATGGCGCAGCCCGAATGAATCCCCATGCCGATCGATGGACAGTCCGCGGACTGGATTCTGAAGGCAATTGGGCCTGATTTGGACCCCGGGCCTTAGTTTGCCAACGCATGCTTTAGTCACTCCCAACTGAAATGTAGCCTCCCACTGCTATTCTATATCTGTCAACCTGTAAATAAGCCCTAGGTAAATTGAGCTGGACATGGGTGGCGCTGTGGTCTAAACCACTTAGCCTAGGGCTTGCCGATCAGAAGGTCGGTGGTTCGTATCCCCGCGACAGGGTGAGCTCCCGTTGCTCGGTCCCTGCTCCTGCCAACCTAGCAGTTCGAAAGCACGTCAAAGTGCAAGTAGATAAATAGGTACCGCTCCGGCAGGAAGGTAAACGGCGTTTCCGTGCGCTGCTCTGGTTCGCCAGAAGCGGCTTAGTCATGCTGGCCACATGACCCGGATGCTGTACGCCGGCTCCCTCAGCCAATAAAGCGAGATGAGCGCCGCAACCCCAGAGTCGGTCACGACTGGACCTAATGGTCAGGGGTCCCTTTACCTAAATGGAACTAGGATTGCAGCTTAAGTAGGTCACTGCTTGCACCATTCCTTCTCCCTCGTCTCTGTTGTGTCCTCCACTTTTAGCAGATTTAAGTTATTCCAAGGCATGGACTTGGTTTTTGTGTGCGTATATTGTCCTGTAAAATACTTTGTGTACTTACTGTATTAGAATAATGAAGATAACAGAGTTCTGTTTGTTAAAATATAACTTTGGTTAGGATTTTGAATGTATTATTCCTCGGATTAATTTGTCACTTTTTCATTGCCCTTGCTGTTTTGTTCAAAATTGGCAGCTCAGGAGTTATGCCAGTTGCAAACGGAGAGGTAGGGCTTAGGCTCAGTGGTGGAGCATCTGTTCCGTATGCAGAATATCTCTCATTCATTCTCTTGGTATCTCAAGGTAGGTCTGACCTTCCTGTGTTCCTATGAATTGAAGGCGCATTATCTGAAGTTACAAGGTCATATAGCTAAAAAGGGCACTGATTTTCCTTGGACGGCTGTTTCCCCATCTGTGTTCTTTCTCTCTCTCTCATTTTACTTCAGGATATTGTGAGGAAAATAACCTAACAACTGACGCCTCCAAAGTAATTTGCTTTTCAATAGACCTCACTACCCAGCTGTCCTGGGTCTATCATTTGCATGGAAATATACTTTTTCATTTCCTTGCCACCTGCTATTTCCTTTCTATTGTGTTTTCTTATTTTTTTAAAGACCTCTTCAATGTGGCTCAGGAATACAATGTATTTTTGGCACCCAAAACCCCCCTTTTTTGCATCAGAGGGTCAGAGATGCCATGACAAAACCCTTGTCTAAAAGTTGAAGGCTGTGTACACACCATACCTTTGAGCATCACGGTGGTACCTCGGGTTACATACGCTTCGGGTTACATACGCTTCAGGTTACATACGCTTCAGGTTACAGACTCCGCTAACCCAGAAATAGTACCTCGGGTTAAGAACTTTGCTTCAGGATGAGAACAGAAATCGCGGCGAGGCAGCGGGAGGTCTCACTGGCTAAAGTGGTGCTTCAGGTTAAGAACAGTTTCAGGTTAAGAACGGACCTCCAGAACGAATTAAGTACATAACCAGAGATACCACTGTATTCACAGCTCATTCCTTCCCTCAAATGATTATGGGCACTGTACTTTGTGAGAGGTAAACTTTAAAGGCATAGCATATAAACATGACATTTTATTCTGGAATCAATGGAAACTGCGTGATTATTTTATTCTACACAATGCACACACAGTGGTGTAGTGGTTAAGAGCGGTAGTCTCGTAATCTGGGGAACCGGGTTCGCGTCTCTGCTCCTCCACATGCAGCTGCTGGGTGGCCTTGGGCTAGTCACACTTCTCTGAAGTCTCTCAACCCCACTCACCTCGCAGAGTGTTTGTTGTGGGGGAGGAAGGGAAAGGAGATTGTTTTGAGATTCCTTAGGGTAGTGATAAAGCGGGATATCAAATCCAAACCCTTCTTCTTCTTCTCTTGCATCATTTTTGCCCCAGAAAAGCACTTACTGACTTGAGAATCCGATCGTAAAAGTTCGTTGCAGATGGATTCTGCATTTCTTTGCAGTCTGTCCAATGGAAAATGCTTATAGGCGGTCCCAGCAACGGATGGGGTGTAGCCACACCTGCCAATAGCCTTGTAGGTAGGCGCACACCAAGCTCGCAAAACATAACCACGACTTCTTTCATATTATCTGGGGCGTGTGAAGGGTGGAAACGGTGTAGATAGGAGGTATATCAAGTAACCATACAGGTCCTTGTGGACAGCAAGACCTAGATTGAAAGCAGCATGCTGAGGACGGGTATGAATGGTTCCAGATTGAGAATAAACGACATTTTTGTGCTACAAATGAGTCAGGGAGAGATCAGGTAGGATTACTGTTGTTGTTCTTTAGGGTGGAAGCTGTTTGCTGGGCAAAGAGCCATTCTGTTGTAAGAACACGCAGACTCTCAAGCTACGCCGGAAGTAGACCTGAGCATGGGGAAAATACTGATCTCAGCTAATTCTGCGGGATGCTTTTATGGAGCAAAATGCCAGATAAGAGCTTTGACTACTGGGTGCTATAATCCCCTTTGTTTCCAATGTTCAGGCTGTGAGTTTTGCTCCACATATAAGCAAAATGGCACCACCCATGAAGGAGAGGGTAGTAGGCTTGGGGAGATTTGGAAGTCTGCAAAAATCTTTTTTTGGGGGGTGCGGGGTGGGGGCTTAAAGCGGGAATGGGGGCAAAACAGCAAAGGACTGAGCATGCTCAGTGGCCAGGGAATCCAGAACGAGAAGCCCTCCATGTTGCAGCATTTTGTTTTGGGACTCGTGCAGATCTTTGCATTGTGGTTTATTCAACTCAGTACATAACATTGCTGCCCTGGCATTTTGTGCAAGGAGGCAAGGCAGAACTGGGCAGCTTCCGCTTTGCTTTGCCTCAGAGGATTCCTGCCAGCAATAATCTAGCAAATGTGCAATTTTATTTACTGTATTTTTCGCACCATAAGACGCACCTAGTTTTTAGAGGGGGAATGCAAGAAAAAAAAATTCCTTAAAGGGAGCGCTGAGCAGACCCTTTATGCATCCCAGGCTTTGCTCAGCGCTCCCTTTCACGAGCCGCGTGGAGCATGTGTGCAGTTTTGGGGGGCTTTTCCCCAAGGAGGGAGAAGGGCAGCCTGTCACTGATGGGCTGCCCTTCTCCCTCCTCGGGGAAAAGCCCCCAAGAGCCGCACACACACTCCGCACGGCTCTTTAAAGGGAGCGCGGATCTTGGGGGCTTTTCCGAGAGGTGGGGGAAGGGACAGAGGGGCTAAGCCAGAAGTTAGAATAGCAAGAGGGAGCGCTGCGCAGCGATCCCTCTCGCTGTTTTGGCTTCTGGGATAGCCACCCAGCCTGCATTCACTCCATAAGACGCACACACATTTCCCCTTACTTTTTAGGAAGGAAAAGGTGTGTCTTATAGAGTGAAAAATACGGTACGTATCAATGAGCATCCTGCCATTCTTCCATGAAACTCAAGGTGTTTGTGGACAGGGATCCTCAGATCTGACCAGACCTGCTTAGTGTTACCAAGATTGCTTCGTCCTGTGGCTTCGGGCAACAAAGATTCCAATTGTTCTTTCCTCAAACTAGTCATTTATTTGTTCCAGAATATTTTTAGCCTGCCCTGCATTCAAAATCTCAGAGTGGGTTACAGTATGTAAAACAACAACAATACTCCCAGTGAAATGAATAAGAGCAGGTGAAAATTATAATTTTAAAATTACAGCACAAAACGTAGGAGTGCACTTGCATCCCAGAAGAACCCAGGGCAAAATCATAGCTCTTATCTTAGCCTGGTACTGAAATGTCACAAGGGCGAGTGCCTGGTGTATTTCCAGGGAGAGGGTGTTCTGGGGGGCAGATTTCAAATTGTGAGTGAGCGCTGAGGGCACCAGCCACAAAATTACTGCCCAGGGGTGGGGGTGGCATGACATAACACAGGAAGAATATAGTCATTGCTGATTTTCCACTTTCTGCCCCTGGACAACCTCACACTTGCCAAGAGACCCAGGTGGAATCTTCACACATATAAAAAAATGCTGTGAAAATGCTTTTTTTAAAAAAAAAGTTTTGAAAAATACACTGAAATTTCCATAGCTCACTGTCGCCATCTAGTGTTGCATTTGTATATTGCACTTTACAACACACCTAAAACATTTTATTTGCAGCTGTATAGCTGAGTCTCCAGTGTGGTATAGCGGTTAGAGTGCTGGGCTAGGACCTGGGAGACCAAGGTTCAAATCTTCACTCAGCCACAAACCTTGCTGGATGACCAATGGACCAGTCATTGCCACTCAGCTTAACTTACCTGACAGGGATGTTGTGAAGAGAGGGAGACTCACGTAGGCCACCTTGAACTCCTTGGAGCAAAAGGCGAGACATAAATACAATGACTAAATAAATAAATAGGAAGGCAGCGGTGTCTTGCTGGTCCCGATGGCAAAGATAAATCTGTTAAAGGCACAAGAGTCTTGTTTTCCCCAATGCCACTCCTAAACCAAAGTGCCTGCTTACCTGGGAGTGAGCCCCATTAAGAACAAAGAGACTTACTTCTGAAATAGATAAGTATAAGTTATCTATACAGTGAGTACTTGATGAGGGCCTGGGCATCAGCACCTGCACAACAGGGGACATAACTAAGACGTTTTGCAAATGTTCCCCATTTCCCCATCTGGAGAGGGGATTCTTAAACATCAACCTACAACTACTGTACAGTAGTAGTATTTGCAGAAAATACAGTGGTACCTCGGGTTAAGTACATAATTCGTTCCAGAGGTTCGTTCTTAACCTGAAACTGTTCTTAACCTGAAGCACCACTTTAGCTAATGGGGCCTCCTGCTGCCGCCGGAGCACGATTTCTGTTCTCATCCTGAAGCAAAGTTCTTAACCTGAAGCACTAATTCTGGGTTAGCAGAGTCTGTAACCTGAAGCGTATGTAACCCAAGGGAGTATCTAGTCACAGATGAATCTACCATAGGGGAGATGGAGCCCAGTTGCTAGGAAGAAACAGAAGGGCAAACTATGGAGACTAGCAGGAAAAGTCAGGGGGTAAGAGAAGAGTTTTGGGACCCCTGGGATCCCTATTGCATGCTGTCCAAACAACTCACTTGTCAGTCATAACTTGGTGCTGACCTTTAAAGCCCTAAACTGCCTTGGTCCAGTATATCTGAAGGAGCGTCTCCACCCCCATCGTTCTGCCTGGACACTGAGGTCCAGCGCCGAGGGCCTTCTGGTGGTTCCCTCATTGCGAGAAGCCAAGTTACAGGGAACCAGGCAGAGGGCCTTCTCGGTAGTGGCACCCACCCTGTGGAACGCCCTCCCATCAGATGTCAAAGCGATAAACAACTACCTGACATTCAGAAGACATCTGAAGGCAGCCCTGTTCAGGGAGGTTTTTAATATGTGACATTTTAGTGTATTTTTCATCTTTGTTGGAAGCCGCCCAGAGTGGCTGGGGAAACCCAGCCACATGGGCAGGGTACAAATAATAAATTATTATTATTATTATTATTATTATTATTATTAAACTCTGATTTCACTCACTGGCTAAACACCCCAACAGGTGTGAACAGCCAGGGTTGGCTCATTTCTCTTAGATTGCTTCAAAGGGTGCCCGCACAGTTTGCTTTGTAACTTTCTTTCTAGGAGGCCAAGAGCCTTACATTTTATTTTAAATGAAAGGTTAAGACCCTGGGACACCTGCAAAGGCCTTCACAGGTGCCATGACACCCACAGTGCCAGGTTGGCAACCCCCGAATTAAGAGAGCAAGCCGTCAAAATGCAGCCTGGCTCTGTGCGCAGGTTTAGGAACAGCTGCGATGCTATAATAATTTACACCATCTGAACAAGTCTCTTGGGAGCTATTTTGGCCTGTCCATAATTGATGGTGTTCTATAGCATTCCAACACCCACCCTAACCCCACCCACATGCCTCCTATGCCACAGTAGAAAGAAGAGTTTCCTCCAGAAAGACCAATCTTGGTGGACTAGAAACAGCTGTTCCTTTGCTGTTCAAGCAGCTGCTTCTGGACCTGCCAAAGACCTATAAAAATTTGCCCTGCCGTGACCTCAGCGCTGCAAGCAGGTATGTTTGCACTACTTTGCTGATGCTGCGTGCCTTAGCTGAAACCCAGGAGACAGCATCTGGGCTGCCTTTTAGAACTGAGATTGTTTCTGTTCATAGTCCCTTCAAACACAGGGCAAGACAAATGACTGTGAGCTTGCCATATGGAAGTCACTACTGACACCAACGGAGCCAGTACTGGGTAGTCCTGGAAGTATTCCTGTGGTTCTCTAACTGGGATCCTACCAGCTATGATGGGGTGCCTCTGTGGGTCCCCAATGGCTAGTGGGGGTTAATCCCTCAAATTCCTGGGATTGCTAAATTGCAAAATCCTAAAAAAAAGCTCAACAGCTTTGGTCGGCCCTCACGGATGTTCACATCATCTTTGAAAAACGTTTGAGCACCCCTGCTTTATATAGTTCATTGAAAGATGCTACTTGATAACAGGACCGAAAGCCTAATGGGTTTCCTCAAGTCTATTTCAGTGCCTTTAAGCAGGCAGTGGGACGCGGTGGCGCTGTGGGTTAAACCACAGAGCCTAGGGCTTGCCAATCAGAAGGTCGGCGGTTCGAATCACAGCAATGGGGTGAGCTCCCGTTGCTCGGTTCCAGCTCCTGCCAACCTAGCAGTTCGAAAGCACATCAGTGCAAGTAGATAAATAGGTACCGCTCCAGCGGGAAGGTAAACGGTGTTTCCGTGCGCTGCTCTGGTTCGCCAGAAGTGGCTTCGTCATGCCGGCCACATGACCTGGAAGCTGGACGCCGGCCCCCTTGGCCAATAAAGCGAGATGAGAGCCGCAACCCCAGAGTCAGTCACGACTGGACCTAATGGTCAGGGGTCCCTTTACCTTTAAGCAGGCAGTAGCCAAAGTATAATTTCAAAGCAGACATCTTCTATAGGAGCCAACTCCAGGGGGCCGTGGAGGCTTGGGCACCCAGAATAATATAATTGTGGGGATGGGGGCACCCACAAAGTCAATGAGCGCAGCCGGCAGGCAGAGGCAGCCAGCCAGCCTCTGCGATGCTGCCTCCGAGAAAGTCAGCTCTGTCCCCAGCCAGCCAGCGAGGCACCCTTTTCAGGGGGGGGGGGCGCCCTCAGACGTGGAGGCAGAATCTCTCTGCCTCCGAGCCCCTGCCTGCAGAAAAGGGTGCCTCGCTGGCTGCAGAGTTGGGGAAGAAGGGGAGCTACCGCAGCAACGCAGGCATCCGACACCACACGCGCACACCTGCACATTGAATGTGTGACACCGCGCTCACTACGTGCAAGCGTGTGCATGTGATGTTGCACATCTGTATTATGGTGACAGGCACCCACAATCCTGAGATGGCACCCCTGTTCTGGGAGATTCAACAACTTTGGCTAATTATTCATTCTGAATTACTTGTGAGGAGGTGCATCAAGCAAATGCTATTTCACACTTGGCCGTTCCTTATGGCAAAAGGTCTGTATTATTTGGGGACGGAGGAGCAGGTTTGTTGCACAAAAGTTCCAAGTCTGCTTTAGTTGTGCAACCTGAATTTGCTGGCCTGTGATTGCATCACACCCGAAAACAGTGACCTTCTGGAAATGCTCCTCTTCTGAATATGTGAAGCGATGTGTGGGCAGCTTCCTGATACATTTGGTGAAACACAACTTTGACTATGAAAGCTATCAGAACGAAAGTATTTCGTTAGGAGAGCACAGATCCGTCTTCCGTTTCAAGGATGCCCTCTGGTTTCAGGGAAACTATCAAGGAGCATTCCTTTCATTTGGAAGAACTGCATATGTAGGTGAGCAAGTTGTGGAGGATATTCCTTTGCAAAGAGATATTTTGGAAGATCCAGAGGCCGACAACATCTGGAGAGCCCCGACTACAGCCAAGTATGCCAAGGCAGGTGCTCCTGGTCAGGAAGGGAGCCGGGCTCTGAGTTAGCAACTCCCTTTGAAGAACTGGATTCTTCTGCTCCTGGACTCGGTTTTGCACTTGGATGACCGGGTGGCAGCTGTGGCCAGGAGCCCGATGGAGATACTAAATGCAACTGCAAGGATGTGTTGGTGGCTACCTCCCTGTTTGCTTCTGGGCAAATGGATGATCTCTTTGAAAACTGTTATGTACTGAGTTGAATAGGATCCAAAATGCAGCAGTCTGATTGGCCCTAGAACAATAGGATTCAGAACGCAGCAGTCTGATTGGTCCTAGAACAATAGGATCCAAAATGCAGCAGTCTGATTGGCCCTAGAACAATGCAGCAGTATGATTGGTCTGCAGGAGCCACCCAATCCAGCTCCAGATGGAAGTGAATCCACAACCTGATTGGCCTACAGGAGAATTCCAGAATTAGCCAATCACGTACAGCCCATTGTGTAAATAATGTATATAAAGCAGATACTTTGGGGAAGCTTTCATTCCTCCTCACCACTATGAGCTGAATAAAGAGCATGAAATCCACTCTCAACTCTGAGTATATTTCACTTCTATAAAGTGTTGATGACTACCTTTCAGACTCTAAATGGCTCAAGTCCAGGATAGATTGGTGAATGCCTCCTCCGATACTATGCTGTCCATTCCCTAAGATCACAATGAGAAGTCCTTCTCTGTGTCCCATCAAGGATTGAAGCATTCTTGGGTTGGAAGACAGAGGTTGCCCCAGATTATGGGACACTTTACACTGTGAAGTTGGGGTGGCTCACTTTCTCCTTGATTATTATTTTTTGCCCGTGGATGAAGCCTGGTTTGTTTTTGCAACTGGGCAACTATATTTTTATTTTTTGCTTTAATCGCCGATTCTCTTTCTTCGGTTGGTAAACGACAACGGTTTTTAATGTTTGAAGAGGGTTTTTTGTGTGTTAGTATTTTGTTGGAAGCTGTCCGGAGTGGCTGGGGAAATCCAGTCAGATGGGCATCATATAAATAATAAAATTACTATTATTGTGCAAAAAAAGAGTGATCATGTTGGGCTAAAGCAGTTACAGTGGTACCTCTGGTTACGTACTTAATTCGATCCGGAGGTCTGTTCTTAACCTGAAACTGTTCTTAACCTGAAGCACCACTTTAGCTAATGGGGCCTCCCGCTGCCGCCACACCGCCACCACGTGATTTCTGTTCTCATCCTGAAGCAAAGTACCAGAGGTACTATTTCTGGGTTAGCGGAGTCTGTAACCTGAAGCGTATGTAACCTTGAAGCGTATGTAACCTGAGGTAGCACTGTACTTTGGGAGCAGGGCTGGGCATAATAGCCCTCACAAATGGAAGATGATCTAGGGCATGGGTAGGCAAACTAAGGCCCGGAAGCCAGATCCGGCCCAATCGCCTTCTAAATCTGGCCCGCGGACGGTCTTGGAATCAGCATGTTTTGACATGAGTAGAATGTGTGCTTTTATTTAAAATGCATCTGGGTTATTTGTGGGGCCTGCCTGGTGTTTTGACATGAGTAGAATGTGTGCTTTTATTTAAAATGCATCTCTGGGTTATTTGTGGGGCATAGAAATTTGTTCAATTCCCCCCCTCAAAAAAAAAAAAACAGTCTGGCTCCCCACAAGGTCTGAGGGACAGTGGACTGGGCCCCAGCTGATAAAGTTTGCTCACCCCTGATCTAGGGGCATACATGTCGGATTGCAAATACAGTGGTACCTCGGGTTACATACGCTTCAGGTTACATACGCTTCAGGTTACAGACTCCGCTAACCCAGAAATAGTACCTCGGGTTAAGAACTTTGCCTCAGGATGAGAACAGAAATTGTGCTTCAGTGGCGCAGCAGCAGTAGGAGGCCCCATTAGCTAAAGTGGTGCTTCAGGTTAAGAACAGTTTCAGGTTAAGAACGGACCTCCGGAACGAATTAAGTACTTAACTCGAGGTACCACTGTAGAGGTTCATACGATGAAATGTTATTCCACTGCATGTAGAAAAGAGGCTTATTAACAGAAAGCTATGCTTGATCCTTTCTCCCTGGCTTTCGGTGTTCAGACGGTTGCTCACATCTGCAACGTGAAGGGACACATAAGCCTTAGTGCTTATTACCTTTGGACAGCAATAGGGGGCACAGCCACTGAACCTTACTGAATGTCATATGTTTTGTTAGGCTTCTATATTGCTGGACTGGGGGGTGGGAGGGGACAAACTTCTCCGGTTCCTTCCCATACCTCTTGGGAGACCTCTACCTCCCAGCCCTAATTATGTAAAAGGATGCAACGTTGAATAGTCTGCCTGCCTCGCGGTTTCCTCTTCCACACCAGCGCTGACCCACACTCATCCTTGGGGCTGGGATTTGCTTGCACAGCTTTGCAAATTGCTAAGCAAGTGTTTCCATCCATCTTCCCTGCCGCCGCAGATTATTTCCCCTCTCTCCCTTCTGTCTCCAGTATCATCTGAAAGAAGAAAGTGGTAGGAAAGCACTCCTGCTGAGCCGAATCCAAAATTTCCATTTCCTTTTGGACTCGGGGGTGACCTCCAAGTGTAAGGTAGGGCTTTTGCTCAACACAATTAAACTGCTCTAAGTGTGCTCTCATGTCCCCCTTCTTCCTGCTCCTTTTCACCCTATTGCTTTGTCTTCTGTTCTCATGCTCACACTTTCTTCTCTTTTGGGCAAGAGAGTTTTGTAAGGTCCAGTCAACACATGCTATAATAATTTTAATAATAATAAAATTTTATTTATACCCCGCCCTTCCCGGCTCAGAAGGGACGCGGGTGGCGCTGTGGGTTCAACCACAGAGCCTAGAACTTGCTGATCAGAAGGTCGGCGGTTCGAATCCCCATGACGGGGTGAGCTCCCATTGCTCAGTCCCTGCTCCTGCCAACCTAGCAGTTCGAAAGCACCTCAAAGTGCAAGTAGATAAATAGGTACCGCTCCGGCAGGAAGGTAAACGGCATTTCTGTGTGCTGCTCTGGTTTGCCAGAAGCAGCTCAGTCATGCTGGCCACGTGACCCGGAAGCTGTACGCCAGCTCCCTCGAGATGAGCGCCGCAACCCCAGAGTCGGTCACGACTGGACCTAATGGTCAGGGGTCCCTTTACCTCTTACCTTCCCGGCTCAGGGCGGCTAACAGCAAATATAAAACATTGATTAAGATGCGACTTAAAAACCGCATAAAACAGCATAAAATACAATATAAAATGCAGCATCAATAGCAATAAAATTCAAAAATTCAGGGGTCATTTGGGGTGGGGGGAGGAAAAAACCCCAAAAAGCTACTTCAGATGGTTTACTGAGCATTCATCCTGATTTGTCAGCAGGGGAAGGAGATAATGTTGGAAGTTTAATAAGCAGTCATTCTGAAAAAGTTGAGGGAGGTTAGATGACGCTGCGTCAGAGCAAATCCCATTTCCACTGAATATTCCCTGCCCCTTTATTGCAAAAGCTCTGATCTTTTGGGGGCAGCTTTCTTGTGCAAGACCTCCAAATCCGCTTTAATATAGGGGAAGCCTGGATGTGCTGTGAATCAGGAAGCAAGGCAACACAGCATTTCTCCTCTCCCTCCCCATCTTCCTTTTACCTATTGTCCTCGTTTGCCTGTCATAACAAACAATCCAATTGTACTGCAGGTCAGGTAGCCGAGGAAACAGGAAACAGAAGCCACAGCTGCCTTGTCTTCAATTTTAGCGTTGGGTAAAGCTATGTTTTCCCCAGTAGTGATGCTTTTGAATTATGGTGCTGGAGGAGACTCTTGAGAGTCCCATGGACTGCAAGAAGATCAAACCTCTCCATTCAGAAGGAAATCGGCCCTGAGTGCTCACTGGAAGGACAGATCCTGAAGCTGAGGCTCCAATACTTTGGCCACCTCATGAGAAGGGAAGACTCCCTGGAAAAGACCCTGATGTTGGGAAAGATGGAGGGCACAAGGAGAAGGAGACGACCGAGGACGAGATGGTTGGATAGTGTTCTCGAAGCTACCAGCATGAGTCTGACCAAACTACGGGAGGCAGTGGAAGACAGGTGCCTGGCGTGCTCTGGTCCAGGGGGTCACAAAGAGTCGGACACAACTAAATGACTAAACAACAACAACATCAAGGAGGGTGGGATTTCTGGAAATCAGTTTGCAAAACTTTGGCGATAATCACACTGACTCTAATCCTTGCACGTCACCCGTTTAAGAGACCCGGTGGATCAGGCAGCCAAAGGCCCATCTGCTCCACTGACCAACCAGACCAGGTGGACAGCTCAGTTGGTTAGAGCAGGCTTCCTCAACCTCGGCCCTCCAGATGTTTCTGGCCTACAACTCCCATGATCCCTAGCTAGCAGGACCAGTAGTCAGGGATGATTGGAATTGTAGTCTCAAAACACCTGGAGGGCCGAGGTTGAGGAAGCCTGGGTTAGAGCGTGGTGCTGACAACACCAAGGTTGCAGGTTTGATCCCCTTAAGGCAGTGTTCCCCAACCTTGGGTCTCCAGCTGTTTTTGGACTACAACTCCCATCATCCCTCACTACCAAGACCACTGGTCAGGGATGATGGGAATTGTAGTCCGAAAACAGCTGGAGACCCAAGGTTGGGGAACACTGCCTTAAGGGACAGCTGCATATTCCTGCATTGTAGCGGCTGGACTTGATGATCCAACTCTTTGATTCTAAGGGACTTCTATGGGAAGGCCGCACAAGCAGGACATGAGGGCAATCACACTCTTCTACGCAACCGGTGTCCTGAACTGTGCCCGATATGGGAAGCCATCTTCACTAGTAGCCAATGAAAGCCTTATCTTCCACAAATTTGCCTAACCCCCCTTTATGGTGTTCACCATTACAACTCATGGTGCCAAATCCCATTGTTCATTTAAAAACAAACAAATGCAATACTTGACTTGGTTTCGTCGTTGTTGGTTTTTATATAAGGAAGGAATGCTTGTTTCCTTAAAAAAAAAAAAAAAAAAATCCTTCCATGGAAGAGTAATGAAATCCCCTCTATACAAGATTGGATCCAAAAGCTAACAGAATATGCCGAATTAGATGGTCTATCAGAAAAAATAAAGAAAAAATAAAGTGGAAGAGACTCGAGTGCTAAAATCCACGGGTTAGGGGGCGCAAATTACTTGCCTTGCCCCGGGTGCTGACAACCCACGCTATGCCACTGCCTGTGTGTAATTTGGTATTTGTGTTTTTTCTTTTTTCTTGTTCTATCAATAATTTTTTTTTAAAAAAAAACTTCCCTAGAAAGCACCCCTTTCAGAGGGGTCCAAACTTTTTTCAAAGAGGGCCAGATTTGATGAAGTGAACATGCGTGAGGGCCGACTAAAGGGCCGGCCAAAGTTGAGCTTTTTATTGGATTGAAGTTGTTCCAATCCAATCAAGTTGTTGAGCTTTTTTCCGGATTTTACCCCAGGAAATAAACTGCCACAGGGGCCATCTGGCGGGCCGGATTAGGCCTCCGAAATGGACTTTGGACATGCCTGCTTTCACCAGAGCTTCAGTTTTTGTAGCCTAAAGTAAAAGGATTTGCAAGGGAATTGTGCTCATGTCGAAGAACCAAAAGCCCTTGGCTTCAATATTCTGAATATTTCCCTTCCCACAGAGACCGTTTCGCTGTCCCTGAACTCACCCTGGCTTCCCCACCCAACCTCTGGCTGCCAGCCAAGAACCTTCTTCCAACTCCGGCCTCTCCCACTGCCAGGACATTTTTTGGCGCCATCATCGATGGCATAATGTTGGCTTGGATAACCTCTTCCCTTCCCTCTGTCACTTAAATCAAGACACCCAACTGGCACGCCTTACCCCACATGACGCACGTGCTCCACTGTGGGCCCGATCCACTGGGAAGCTCACTCAGGGAAGCAAATCGGATTTCCTTGCCCAGCTTCTCTGGGCTGCACACACCCTGGACATTTGAAGCACATGGGTTCTGCCGAAACAATCCCGGAAACTGTAGTTTAAGGGTGCTGGGAACAGAAGCTCTGTGAGGGGTGAACTACAGCTCCCATAATTATTGGGTGGAAGTGGATGTGACCAAAATCAGTGTGAAGGGTCAGTGCATGGGGTACTTTAAATACCGTATTTTTTGCTCTATAAGACTCACTTTTTCCCTCCTAAAAAGTAAGGGGAAATGTGTGTGCATCTTATGGAGTGAATGCAGGCTGCTCAGCTATCCCAGAAGCCAGAACAGCAAGAGGGATCGCTGCTTTCACTGTGCAGTGATCCCTCTTGCTGTTCTGGCTTCTGAGATTCAGAATATTTTTTTTCTTGTTTTCCTCCTCCAAAAACTAGGTGCGTCTTGTGGTCTGGTGCGTCTTATAGAGTGAAAAATACGGTATATGGTGTGTACACAGCCGAGGTTTGTGCAGCACATCCTCACATCTGCAGCTATTAACCCTGGGAGACCTAGATTCTACCTCCACGGTTCGAGGCAAATAAGTCATAGAGTCATAGAACTGTAGAGTTGGAAGGGACCCTGAGGATCATCTAGTCCAACCCCCTGCAATGCAGGAATATGCAGCTGCCCCATACAGGGATTGAACCTGCAACCTTTGCATTATCAGCACCACGCTCAAACCAGCTGAGCTATCCCTGAATGCCAGCTGCTGGGGACTGCAGGGAGATGGGGGGTGGGGTGGCAGCTGGCCCACCCCAAATCAAGTCAATAAATAAAAATACTTAACTACCAGTAGAAATAATCAGAATATTTGAAACTGAAATGTGCTATGCTTATAGAGTGTGCACAGAAAAACTGCATTGGGGGAAAAGGAGGGATTTGAGAAGGAATGGCTGAAAAGGTTTTCAGCAAATTGTGCTGAAAGGGAGCGAGCAAAATCATTGCACACACACCCTCCCCATTTATTGCAATCATTTAAAACCCCACCTTTTTTCACTCAATGCAGTTCACAACGAATAGCAAAAAAATAATAGCAGATCCATAAAAATTAGAAAGCAACGTCATAAAAGAGGCTAACCTGTAACACTTACTTTGAGCAGGAATGTGCAAAGTCTGTTTTGGGGACCCAATCTGGCCCGGCGGTCGATTTAATCCGGCCCCCGTGGCTCAACAATTTTGGTCGGCCCTCACGCATGTTCACTTCATCAAATCTGGCCCTCTTTGAAAAAAGTTTGGGCCCCCCTGCAGTAGAGGAGAGCACCCAGATTTCACAAGCCAAAAAAGGCCATTCCAAACATATTCTGATTTTGGGCTTTGCTCTTGCAAAGTCAGCACCCCAGTTCAGCCCAGAAAAAAATGGTTGGCTAGCTCTGTTATCAGAGCAATGTAGTCCGATCTCCAAGCTTGTGCCAAATCCCTGGCAGCTGGAACAATCATAGTTTTTGAACTGTCCTTACGGCCAGCCTCACCTAGAGCTCACTGCTCTTTGTAGTTAGTCTTAACCTTGACTTCTCATACAGCAGGTTTCCTCTCCTATCCTTTTACCTGCCGCAGGACCAGTTCCTGTGCAGGACTGCATATAGAGGTCATAATGGCACTGAAAATCCATGCAGACATCTCCATGAGCAAGGACAAGTGTCATCCCATTCCTCTTCTGTTCTGGAAGTTTCCAGAAAAATAGGGGTCTAAGTGTAGGGCCATAGCAAACCCCCCAAAGGCCTTTCTTAGAAAGGAGAGGTCCGTCAGGAGAACAAAGCTGGCATTGATGGAACAGGCTCAAATGTTTATTATTCAAGGTTGTAAAGAGATAAGCAAACTCAGGAATGCACATTGCTGTGATGTAGTGAGGCCATGGCAGGAAGGAGTGGGGCAAGATCTTACATGGTAATAGGAACTTACTATAACAGTGGCGCCTCGCAAGACGAAATTAATTCGTTCCGCGAGTTTTTTCGTTATGCGAGTTTTTTCGTCTTGCGAAGCACCACTGCATTTAAACACTGACAACGGCGGGGAGGGGCGGGGAGAAGCAGGACAGCTGCCGCAGCCGGTACCTCAGACTCACCCGCGCGTTGTGGCCACCGTGCGACGCGGCTGCTGGAGGGCAGCGGGGCTCAGGAGCGCGACTCCAGGGAGAGAGAGGCGCTGGCGGCAACGGGGAGGGGAGCACGCGAGGGGGGGTGGGCAGCGGCGCGAGGCACTAACCGTCAGCCGGAAGGTGGGAGGGATCCGGAGGAGCGGGGAAGCGAGCGTGCGTGCGTGCGTGCAGTGACCGTCGCCATGACACGAGAGGCAGGGCTGTTTTGTCTAGCGAAGCAAGCCCTTAGGAAAATCCGTCTTGCGAAGCACCTCAGAAAACGAAAAACCCTTTCGTCTTGCGAGTTTTTCGTCTTCCGAGGCATTCGTCTTGCGGGGTACCACTGAACTTTCGATTTCCCAGAAATCAGGTTGTTTACAATAAATCAGGTGGTATTGTATTCTGCAAATGTATAAAAAGGTGGCTCGCTTAGAATTTGGGGCCAGACTCCGAGCATGAGCTGGTCTGTGCCTTTGTGTCCAAGCAATTGCTTAACAAAATTAAAAAAATCTTTTTTCCTGCTGTCGTTTGACTCTTGCAGCGTCCTTGATGCTCCTAGTAACAGATAGGGACCTACCTAGATAGGTAGGTCCTTCATGAGGGGCAGGCAGAGGGCAGGATCACTCTGGGAGGGAAGAAAAAGGGAGTGGAGCAGAACACAAGGGGCCTTGTTTTGTTTTGTGTTTTGTGTTTTGTTTTCTTTAATGCTTTCTAGAAATTTATTTATTGGTGCGTGTTTTCCTTTTTGTAAAATAAAACCAGGGATTGAATTTAATTCTAAATTATATTCCGGAAACGTGGGAGATTACAAGGGGTAAAAAAAAATAATGGATGTACCATGCCATATTAGAAGCAAAAAAACTTGTTTTGATGAATTGGAAGAGCCGCCAAAAGATTCCGTTAAACACGTGGATTGATGATATGGACAGACTAGCTACATATGAGCGAATTGCGTGTTGACGCAAATTAAGAATGGATAAATATTAAGAAATCTGGAAGAAATATTTAAGCGATAAGGCGGACAGTGGTGGGAAGTAGGAGGAGGAGAGGTGGGGAAATATTGTTAAAAAGGTGTAGTCATAGGTATATCAGTATTCAAATCTGAATTGTCAAATTGTGTTTTGTTGTTGTTTAGTCATTTGTGACTCCATGGACCAGAGCACACCAGGCACTCCTGTCTTCCACTGCCTCCCGTAGTTTGGTCAAACTCATGTTGGTAGCTTCGAGAACACTATCCAACCATCTCGTCCTCTGTCGTCCCCTTCTCCTTGTGCCCTCCATCTTTCCCAACATCAGGGTCTTTTCCAGGGAGTCTTCTCTTCTCATGAGGTGGTCAAAGTATTGGAGCCTCAGCTTCAGGATCTGTCCTTCCAGTGAGCACTCAGGGCTGATTTCCTTCAGAATGGAGAGGTTTGATCTTCTTGCAGTCCATGGGACTCTCAAGAGTCTCCTCCAGCACCAGAATTCAAAAGCATCCATTCTTCGGCGATCGGACTTCTTTATGGTCCAGCTCTCACTTCCATACATCACTACTGGGAAAACCATAGCTTTTACTATACGGACCTTTGTTGGCAAGGTGATGTCTCTGCTTTTTAAGATGCTGTCTAGGTTA
This sequence comes from Podarcis tiliguerta, assembly GCF_965153285.1. Taxonomy (NCBI): domain Eukaryota; kingdom Metazoa; phylum Chordata; class Lepidosauria; order Squamata; family Lacertidae; genus Podarcis; species Podarcis tiliguerta. Next base: position 7,283,708 of record NC_139534.1, read on the forward strand.
TTGTGTAATTGTGTTAGTAGTGTTATTATGGTTTTTGTTGTATGTGCCTTGTGCGGTTGTTGTTTGTATTGATAAAATGATTAAATAAATTAAAAAAAACACCCCAGGGATAAGGTTTTCCCCCCCAAGATGGTGGAGGGTCTGTTTGCTGCTCCCCGTTAGTGTTGTAGTGGTGACACTTGCCCTTCTTCTGATAGAAAATGCTCTGCAGGGGAGGACCAAGAAGAGAAATGTCCCTATTTTCATCTGAAGAATGTTGAAGGGTATGCAACAAGCTAGGAAAAACAGAATTTGGACATTCATTTCAGGAGTGCAGCTCTGTCAAAATGCCTCACGTTTTCCCTTCCACGTTCTGTGTGGCAGGCCTTGTGTTGTGCAAGACAGAGTTTTGAAAAGTAGCCCAGAACTGATTGTTTCTCTCTTGGCTGCAGCATTAGAGATGGGATCATGTCTTGCTGCCTTTACACATTTTCCTTTCGCTCTCTTTGGGCCTTAAAACATGATGAACCCAGAGACCCTTGGGATACAGAAAGAAGGTTCTGTCTTCACTCTTCAGTCAAGGCAAGAGAGACTCCCGCTGTTCCTGAAGACTCGCCAACTCTTGAACCTCTTCCAAGGTCTACAAGTCCTTTCTATCTGTGATGATCTTTAGTACCTGGAATGGTGTGACTGATAGACCAGGAATCTTAGGGGAAGCTTTGGCAGAGCGGTTCAAGTCAGGAAGAAGACTAAGTTGTGCCAATGGAAATTATCTCTAAGAGAGTGCATGTTTAGAATGGAAGCTGTGTACAGTGGTACCTCTGGTTACGTACTTAATTCGTTCCGGAGGTCTGTTCCTGTTGTTTTTAGTCGTTTAGTCGTATCCGACTCTTTGTGACCCCATGGACCAGAGCACGCCAGGCACTCCTGTCTTCCACTGCCCCCCGCAGTTTGGTCAAACTCATACTGGTAGCTTCGAGAACACTGTCCAACCATCTCGTCCTCTGTCGTCCCCTTCTCCTTGTGCCCTCCATCTTTCCCAACATCAGGGTCTTTTCCAGGGAGTCTTCTCTTCTCATGAGGTGGCCAAAGTATTGGAGCCTCAGCTTCAGGATCTGTCCTTCCAGTGAGCACTCAGGGCTAATTTCCTTAAGAATGGAGAGGCTTGATCTTCTAGCAGTCCATGGGACTCTCAAGTGTCTCCTCCAGCACCATAATTCAAAAGCATCAATTCTTCGGCAATCAGCCTTCTTTATGGTCCAGCTCCCACTTCCGTACATCACTACTGGGAAAACCATGACTTTTAACTATGCGGACTCTTTCCATCAGACATCTCATTACTTGTACCTGATTTCTATTTGTGCCCTCCACCTTCATCCACAGATCTGCATATGAAGAAAATGCAAATGGTATGCAAATTTGTGTCTTCTGCTGTGGAAGGCTCAATCCAGTGTTCTGAGCCCAGAAATCCTGCTGGCAACACTGCCTTTGATTTCTGCCTTCTGCGCCTTCTCTGCAGACTTTAGCCTGCTGGCTGCATCTCTTGCCTGTTCCCAGTTTTGTCTGTTTCCCTGTTTCCCAATCTTTGCCCTGCTGTTTCAGGATTCAAGGCTAGCCTTGCCTCTGTCCTAGACCTGATTTCACCCCAGGACTGATCTTTGGAAACTTCCCTCTCCAGCTTACATTCACCAAACATCATTTGCACCCCAGTAAGTCTAAGACAAGGGATGCGGGTGGCACTGTGGGTTAAACCACGGAGCCTAGGGCTTGCCGATCATAAGGTCGGCGGTTCAAATCCCCGCAACGGGGTGAGCTCCCGTTGCTCGGTCCTTGCTCCTGCCAACCTAGCAGTTTGAAAGCACATCAAAGTGCAAGTAGATAAATAGGTACCACTCTGGCGGGAGGGTAAACGGTGTTTCCGTGCGCTGCTCTGGTTCGCGAGAAGCGGCTTAGTCATGCTGGCCACATGACCCGGAAGCTGTACGCCGGCTCCCTCGGCCAATAAAGCGAGATGAGCGCCGCAACCCCAGAGTCAGTCACGACTGGACCTAATGGTCAGGGGTCCCCTTTACCTTTACCTAAGTCTAAGGCAGCAGCAGCAGCCCGTCTATAGGGCCGTGCCTATATCTTTATTTAAGCTAGCTCTAAATAAAGTGGGCAAAAAGTCTATTTCCCAGATATATAATATTTTGAAGTCCACAGACAAATATAGTTATTTCCCCTCACTTTCCCTTTATATTCACCAAAAACTTCCCTTTATGCTCAAAATTGCTTTTTAACTGCAGCTGTTTAGAAGACTTCTTCATGTTTACAATATTTTTTTTTAATGACTCATCTGGGTGGTGCTGTTATTTTGAGCAGAATTCACGCCCCCAAGGGAGAGATGATCACTTGCGTGTATCTCAATTAAATCTGGAACAGAAATATTTTGCAAATGTTGAATTTATCCAGAGCAGGGAGGGACCCAAACAAAATTATTTTAGCCGGGGCTTATTTTCAGCCAGAACTTCCGCCACCTCTCAGATGGGCACCATTGCCATTTATGAGAGAACAAGGGAGGCATTCGTGGTGAGTTCTGGCACCTCTTTTTCTAGAAAAGGAAAGTGTCTTCTTCAATTTCAATGAGAAAGGCCAAATGCAACTCAATCATTCTTGATGCGTGTGTTTAGAGATGAATGGATTGGGGGTGGGGGAACAGATAGATGGAAGGACAGACAAATATGAATGGGTAAAGTGGGATGCAGGTGGCGCTGTGTCTAAGCCACAGAGCCCAGGGCTTGCCGATCAGAAGGTCGGTGGTTCACCAGAGCAGCGCACGGAAACGCCGTTTACCTTCCCTCCGGAGCGGTACCTATTTATCTACTTGCACTTTGACGTGCTTTCGAACTGCTAGGTTGGCAGGCGCTGGGACCGAGCAACGGGAGCTCACCCCATCGCAGGGATTCGAACCGCCGACCTTCTGATCGGCAAGTCCTAGGCTCCGTGGTTTAACCCATAGCGCCACCCGCATCCCTTACATAAAATAACATGCCCATATATAAATATAAGTATATAGTTGATAGGTCATTTTAGGATTGATCAAGGGGAAATCTAGACGGTTCAAGATTATGGGGGCATGGAATCATGAGTCCAACAGCATCTCGTAGTTAAAAGCAGACGGGAACTTACAACAGAAGCAAAGCAAGGCACACCAAGCATGCTCGGGCAATAGGTCTAAATAGAAAACTGATGAATGCAAGGGTTTGGGTAAGGGCAGCATGTGACAAATCTCTAAACGAGGAACCAAATTTGCTGATCGAGCTGGAACAGCAAGATGAGGAACTAGGTGAGAGATTATCACCAAGGCAAGGAGCACGCCAAAATCTAGAGAGCTATTCAGAAAGAGGCACCCCAAATGGGATGGAGATAGAGAAAAGTGGTGAAAAGTCCTATGGTCCAATAGATGCAAGCAGCAGAGATGGGTAAAATCTGGAATGGCAGGACTAAATAACGAAGAGCAGGGAAGAAGCAAGGCACGCGAGAAATCTTGGTATGTGTTGTTTGTCTTCCGTTGCTTCTTATTCATTCTTTATTCCGACATAGTTAATAAAGCGCAATCAGTCTTTGAAATCATTTGAACTTGTCTGATCTATCACGGCTTGAGTCAGAAGGTGAGGAGACGTCAGCGAACTTCAGATTTGCTGGGTAGTAAGGTGGGACGCGGGTGGCGCTGTGGTCTAAACCACTGAGCCTAGGACTTGCCGATCAGAAGGTCGGCGGTTCGAATCCCCGCGACGGGGTGAGCTCCTGTTGCTCAGTCCCTGCTCCTGCCAACCTAGCAGTTTGAAAGCACGTCAAAGTGCAAGTAGATAAATAGGTACCACTCCGGCGGGAAGGTAAATGGCGTTTCCGTGCGCTGCTCTGGTTCGCCAGAAGCGGCTTAGTCATGCCGGCCACATGACCCAGAAGCTGTACGCCGGCTCCCTCGACCAGTAAAGCTAGATGAGCGCCGCAACCTCAGAGTCGGTCGCAACTGGACCTAATGGTCAGGGGTCCCTTTACCTTTTAAGATCCCTATGGGTGGTATTGGGTCACATTATAAAACACCTTGTAAAATAAAAGTCCCATCGAACATTGTTGATGGATGACTTTGAAAACTCCTGCCTGGCTCTCTCCCTTCTTAGGATTCTTAATCTCAAAACTGGATTTCAACTGGGCAGCCGTGCAAGCAGATAAGCAGAAGGCTGCCTTCTGTAAAGTTCAGCACATGGAGGCCACCCTGATAAAACTCTTACAGTATCTGTGGCTTAGATAGTTTTCTCAGGAGGGTGGCAGAGATTCTCATTCCTAATACATGCTCTGCACAAGCTGTTTAGCACAGGCTTCATTCAGAGGTTTCCGTCGCTGCAGAGACTAGTGTAAACACTAAACACCTAGAAATGAAACATTCCCCGCTATGAACAGAATGAATCTTCAGTTATCTCAAGCTGGGTTTGATCATCAACATTTTTTCACATTAATTTGCAGAATGGCCCCATCAATTGCTCCTATATGCATAATCCAACGTGCCACTCTCGCACATGCTGTTCAAAGAAGATTTGCACGGCGTGTTTTGATTTCATTAGAAATGAAGTTAATTAAAGTTAATGATGTTGAGTGGCACGTGGAAAATCTCCGTAGAGTGAATCTAGATGCTTGAATGGGATGCGCGAAATCTCTAAAGTTGTGTTTTTATTTTGTTTGGGCCTGATCTGTGGGCCACACTTAATGTGTTTCGGGTAATGTCTCTGGTGCTTACCTTTTACACTCCAGTCCTAAGCAGCGGGTGCAGAATGCCGCGGCGAGACTCCTTACGGGGTCCTCGCTGCGAGATCACATTCACCTGGTGCTATACCAGCTGCACTGGCTCCTGGTGGAGTACAGGATCAGGTTTAAGGTGCTGGTTTTGACCTTTAAAGCCCTATGCGGCCTAGGACCCTCATACCTACAGGACCGCCTCTCCTGGTTTGTCCCACGGAGGACCTTACGGTCTTCAAACAAAAACATCTTGGAGGTCCCGGGCCACAGAGAGGTTAGGCTGGCCACAACCAGAGCCAGGGCTTTTTCGGCAGTGGCTCCAATCTGGTGGAACGCTCTGTCACAAGAGACTAGGGCCCTGCGGGACTTGACATCTTTCCGCAGGGCCTGCAAGACGGAGCTGTTCCACCAGGCCTTTGGCCAGGGCACAGCCTGACTCCCTCCTTTGGCAATCTTCACAGAACTCTAGCCCAATGGTTGCCATCAATTAGATTTGATTTAATTTTAGAATGAAATGATTTTAGAATGTTGTATTATTTTATTGTTGTTAGCCGCCCTGAGCCTGGCTTCGGCTGGGGAGGGCGGGATATAAATAAAATTTATTATTATTATTATTATTATTATTAATTTTAAAAAATCTCTTTTCTTTGAATCCAGTATACTTCCAAATGGGTGTGCTTGAGAAACAATTTATTGACTAAAAGCGGAGGTGGTAGTACCTGTCTGTGTTTGCATGCAGGTGTTGAACAAAGCTGTCCTTTACCTCCACAGGTAAAGTGGGAGACTGTCAGAGGCTGATACTCACAATATACAGCAGTACCTCGAGTTACAAACTTAATTCATTCCGGAGGTCCGTTCTTAACCCCAAACCATTCTTAACCTGAGGCACGCTTTTGCTAGTGGGCCAGCGTGCGATTTCTGTTCTCATTCTGGGGCAAAGTTCTCAACCCAAGGTACTACTTCCGGGTTAGCGGAGTTTGTAACCTGAGGTGTTTGTAACCTGAGGTACCACTGTATTACACTTACCGTCAAATCACAGCCATGACCTATTCCCCCCACCAAATTATGCCTTTTTAACGGGGCTACATTGAGTTTCCCAGAACAATTCTGTCGCACAAACCATTCATACCGAACTTCCAGGGAGACTCCAATTCTTAATTTGATGATGACTGATGGTGATGTGTTTTCACGTGCTGTTGCTTTCTGACATTCCAGTTATGTTTTCCATCCTGCATTCACGCTATTTACTTTTCTTTTCTTTGTCTCTGATTTCTGTTTTAGACTTCATTAGCAAAGTGCCCAGCCAGAGCTGCTGACTCAAAACTTTGGACGGACAATAAGTAGCAAAGCTTCTCAGCCGTTCTGAAAGGTAGGAAGGTCTTGCCCTTTCCATATTGCCATTTTTACTGAATTACATTTATTTTTGAAACGTTTTTACTTTTCCAGAGGAGATAACATATAAGAAAAGAAAGAAAGAAAGAAAGAAAGAAAGAAAGAAAGAAAGAGGTGATTAATTTGATCATTCTAGGCCAGGGGTCAGCAAACTTTTTAAGCCGTGGGTCAGTCCACTGTTCCTCAGACCATGTGGTAGGCCGGACTATATTTTGGAAAAAATAATAATGAATGAATTCCTATGCCCCACAAATAACCCAGTGATGCACTTTAAATAAAAGGACACATTCTACTTATGTAAAAACACGCTGGTTCCCGGACCATCCATGGGCCGGATTGAGAAGGCGAATGGGCCGCATCTGGCTCCCGGACCTTAGGTTGCCTACCCCTGTTCTAGGCAGTAAGGCAAGGAACATTAGGGAGGTACAGGGCCTTTTCCCATCCAACCCCAAATCTCCATATCCCACAAATCAATTTGAACTGTCTTCCCTGCCCTGGGCAAAGCACCAGTTATTTATGAGCTTGTTGGAGGGCACTGCTAGACCACATCTTGCACAGCCATAGTTCTCCAACTAGCCCATCCCAACACTGGCCATTTGCACTGATTTGGGTCACATCCACACAATACATTTAAACCACCTGGCTCCGCCCAAAGATTCATGGGAATTGTAGTTTACCCCTCACAGAGCTACAAGGCCCAGCACCCTTAGTAAACTACAGTTCCCATAATACTTTGAGGGAACCCAAAGTGCTTAAAATGTATGGTGTGGGTGAAACTGAAACACCCAAAAGTCTGGGTTTGGAAAGAAATATTTTGATGGGTTAAAATAGCTTATGAATCGCTGGGTCTTTGATCGGGACCGATGGCAGATCGATGCTGGCAGGTTGCTATAAAAGGCCATTGCTATGCGCATTCAAGGGGGAATTAATTATTTTGATGAGCGCTAGTTTTCCCCTCTTGAGAGCCAGTGTGGTGTAGTGGTTGAGAGCGGTAGTCTTGTAATCTGGGGAACCGGGTTCGCGTCTCCGCTCCTCCACATGCAGCTGCTGGGTGACCTTGGGCCAGTCACACTTCCTTGAAGTCTCTCAGCCCCACTCACCTCACAGGGTGTTTGTTATGGGGGAGGAAGGGAAAGGAGAATGTTAGCCGCTTTGAGACTCCTTAAAGGGAGTGAAAGGCGGGATATCAAATCCAAACTCTTCTTCTTCTTCTTGTTTTCCCCACCCTTTTTTCACCCCCCTTCCTTTCAGCAAATAGCAACCGTGGCATCTGCAGATCTCATGGATTACGAGGACAACTTCACGGAATACTTTGGGACTTATGAAGAGGATGAGCCCCCCGTGTCCCACCTCACTCACGCACAGGTGGCGTCGCTTGTATTCCATGGTGTGGCTTTTCTCCTGGGGGTGCCTGGCAATGCGATCGTCATCTGGATTATGGGCTTTAAATGGGACAAGACCGTCACTTCCCTCTGGTTCCTCAACCTGGCTATTGCGGACTTCATCTTCGTCCTTTTCCTCCCTCTCTACATCACCTACGTGGCCACGGGCTTCCACTGGCCCTTTGGGAAGTGGCTGTGCAAAGCAAACTCCTTCGTTGCTCTCCTCAACATGTTTGCCAGCGTCTTCTTCCTGACAGCCATCAGCCTGGACCGTTACGTCCATCTGATCCACCCTGTCTTCTCCTACCGGCATCGGACTCTCAAGAACACCTTCTTTATGATTGCTTTCATCTGGGTTTTGGCCACGCTCATTGGAAGCCCGGCGCTGTACTTCAGAGATACCCTTACGCTACACAACAATGTCACCATCTGCTACAACAACTTCCATCCCACGGACGTGAATCTTATTATCCTCAGACACCATGTTCTGACCTGGGTAAGGTTCATTTGCGGCTACCTCTTTCCTCTGCTGACCATGATTGTTTGTTACTCTCTTCTGGTATGCCAGGTGAAGAAAACTGCCACGCTGACCTCCAGCAGGCTCTTCTGGACTGTGCTGGCTGTGGTGGTGGTTTTTTTCGTTTGCTGGACCCCATACCAAATATTCAGCATCCTTGAGCTCTCTGCTCACCACGATAACTACTGGCACGACTTGCTCCGCGACGCCATTCCTCTTTCCGTCAGCTTTGCTTTCATCAACAGCTGCCTTAACCCCATTCTTTACGTCCTCCTCAGCAAGAAACTCCAGTCCTGTTTCAGTGTGACGTTTTCAGAACTGGTGAAGCACACCCTCTGGGAAGTCAGCCGGTCTGGGACAGTCAGCGAACAAGTCTGGAATTCTTTGAGTCTACAGCAGGGCGAAGCGTCTGAGCTGGAGACTTCTCTGGGTGAAATCTCTCCCTGACCGGCACTCACTCTGCAATATGCCCACCTTATTAAGATCTAGACATCAGAAGTGTTTGTAACCCAGCCGTCACTACACAAGAGTAGCCAAGGTGGCGCTCCCCAGGTGGAACTCCTTTTGCCTTGACCCCATTCAGCTGCCATGAGCTGCATATTTTTTCTGGTAAAACTTCTTTAGTAAAAGGACACATGTTTAGTAGCCACTGTGATGTCTTCCGCATGTTGCGTATAGATACTCTCATCATCCTTGACCAATGGCTATGATGGCAATGATAGAAGCTGGAAGTCTGAATGAGGTCAAAACAATAGAAGTTCATAAGCAACTTCCATTGTTTGTAGGGTTGCCAAACTTTTAGGCATCCAAAACTCACATGCTTGTGAGGAGCCATCATTAAAATGTTGTGATCTTTATCCCCATGCCATTTAAAGCTTATCTGCCAATTTCTGCACATCAAGCTACTGTTAAAATACACAATAGAAGGCCTGATAATCTCCCCCACCCCAAATTCAAGCTACTGAGGGAGGAAAGATGTTTGTGCAGGGACTTAGGATCATGGAAGACAGTGTGTGTCATGGAGGGTTCTTATTTTATGGTTCTTCAGTATCAAAACATTGTCCTTCAAGGACTCTAAACAAAGACATTGATTCCCCCTTGAAGTAACCGCATAAGGAAATGCCACACAAAACAACATGCAAATGCACTTTTTCATGTGCTTTTAAAAACATAGTACCTTTGCAATCTTGTAAAGTAGTCAGGTATACTTTATTATATATATATTTTTGACACAGAGCCTTGCTGAACAAAACTGACAATTTCTCTTCCCCTTTGCTTATGGTTTTTTTTTTTTTTTGCTTAGTTTCTGCTGAAGATGTCTAAGATTATATATATTAAATGCAAGGATTCCACTGCTTCCAATGAGGCAGGTTAATCTGTAAGCCTGCTAGTGAGCTTTATCAACATTTTCAGTAAACCTGGCTCCTTAATCCTATAGGTTGTATCCAACAATAGTCCTCTTCAGGCTCAACACATTGGAATTAAGAGGCAGAACTAATTAAACCCATTAATTTCAGTAGGTCTACTCCGAGTAGGACCAGTCCCAGTTATAGAATTTGGCAGAGCAGGACATTTGCACATGAGGTTTCTGGTCCACTGAAATGATTTGCACAGAGACACATTGATCTGGGTATTTTGCACTTCCAGAGGGTTTAGGCAAACAGTTTTGTTCTAGAAAAGCAAAGCAATACATTCACTAAGGCTGGCTTTCAGAGATCAAGCCACTTTACCTGATTTCACTTAATCTCAGTCAGATATTAGCCTAGCTGCCTAATATTCAGTGGTAGCACCACTGTATTCCTTTCAAATAATAGCATACTGCCTGTTCTGACCTTAAATTTGCTGGTTTCTTCAGCACTGCCACCCCAGTCAATTGATCCCTTCTTCCCTTTGCTTTATTACTGCACAGCTCTTTTTTTAACACATCTTTTTCTCGGGTTTTTGTTTTCCCCTTTGCTTTGTGTGCCCCATCCTGTCTTCCTCTGGGCTCCCTGTCCCTTGCCTTGTCTCCTGAAAGGTCTTCCCAGCCTTTTGCATCACCGGAAAGCTCCCCTTGCAACGTTTTCATCTACGAAACCCCTCTAGATGAATGTTTCTCCTCGAAATCCCAACTTCCCCTCCTCTCGCAAACTCTGGACGGAAAACATGCTGACAGCTTTCTCCCCTGGGCAGGGAGGGACGTTTGTGGATATCATAGCAGCTCGGAAAGGTGTGAGGGGCTTCGCCACTGCAGAAGCAACCCATGAAAGGAGGACAGAATGTATATTTGAAGTGGGACTTGTTTGTAAAAGCATGCTTGGATCCTGTTTGTAGAAAACAATTCACATGTAATTGACTGTGCATTACATTTCTTTGCGACGCGTGGTAGAAATTATTTACATTGATGTAGGCTGCAAATGCGTTGCAGCCATATTTTAAAATCATAATATTGCCAAAGCAAGGAAACAGCATTTGAAATAAATACTTCAGATTAATTTGGTTTGGTTTGGTTTTGACTCATAATGCCATTACAAATGTGGTGAGCTGGGAAGATTTGCCAGCCTCTCTGGGTAGGAAATAATGCTGTTTGTATGTATGGCGAGGGATGTGAAATGAGCAAAAGCTTTCTAGATACTTAATTCCTTGGCCACATTATACTAAATTGCTTTGCTTTCTCGAGCAATCAGCTCTGTACATGTTTTGTGTTCCTTGCCTCTGTAATAAATGAAAATCTGCCCTTATTTCCTTATGGGGGACACAACAGCCCTTACAGAGTCCTTTGTAGGTTCTCCATCGCTCGGAGGAAAGAACAGAGGCCAACCAGAGAATATTGAGAAGCAAAGCAGCTTGTAAGCCTGATCTTTGTTGAACTGTTGCAACAGGGTGCTCCCCTCACACGCAGGAAAGGAGGAGGACCCAGAACCAAGGTGTGTCTGCCCTTATATAGACATTTAAAATTGCCAGCCCTGGAGTCCAAGACCACCCCCCAGATACATCATACCTACATCACAGAAAGGGCGGTCTACAACAGAAATCTGAGTGCTTTGTTTATCTCCTGTCTGGCAGGTTACTTGATTGGATTACCTGGGGAGCCTGGCCAGTCTTTTGTAATGATAAACACTTAGTTCCTGAGCCAAGTCACAGGCTCACCCTATTCATACACAGACATGCCCTTAAGACAGGATTTGTGAACAAGAAGACAATGGGGAGGCTTTTCCATTTGACTTTGCAGAGAAAACACCTGGTCAGTTTGGGAGTCAAAACAACTTCATGGCTGTTCTCCTGTGCTGCTTCAGACACGTGGTTTATATATGTACGTGTTTGCTTGGTACATTTATTAACATTTATTATATACATAAGACCTTATTTTATTATTTCACCATGCATTCTCATGTGGCTTAGCTCATTTCTTCATGGGTTCTGTATTGGTTGGGACAGATGAATTTCTCCATAAATTCACTGAATTTGTTGTTGTCATGGTGCGGACTGCTTTGTGTTTTGAATTAATTTTCCTAGATTTAGTGATCTGTTCCTTGATCGGAGCTTCTAGCTTTCAGTTGCTTCCCATCTGTAAAATGGGTGTCAAGAATGTCTTCTAAACGGAATTGCTTCGTGTGTTGCATGTTGTGTGCCGTGCAGCCGGGCTCACCTGCTTAGAGTTGCCTTTAAGCTCTTGCTTTGTGTCTGTGAAATAGATTTATATTAGGTTGATCTGTATATTAGGACAGCCCGCTTTTGCTGTAAGATTTCAGTCTCGTTTTCAAACACACCTGCCTGTGTGTGTCACGTTCCGTTTGCCCTTCGCTCACAGCTCCTCGCTCATTTCTCCTTATGGGAGAAATAACCCCAGCAAAATTTATGTACTGTGGAAAAGTACTTTAGTGAAATATACGTGATTTGTTTCTGCAAGTGTGTGTGGGCTGCAAATGGCTGCAGAACAGCTGGCACTCGTGACTGAGCAACTGGCTTTGCAGAAAACAAAATGCATGCCAAACTTACTGTGGAGTGTTTGCAAAACTGGAATTGGGCTGTTTTGGGAGCTGGCCTGGCCTCCATGAAGGTTCACCTAATAGATCACAGAATATGTTGCTAGTAAATTCCTAGGCAAGGTTATGCAATATCTGAAGATGGAGACATGCATTATCAAAGACACCCCTCCAATGCACACAAACACCCTGTTGCATGGTTGTTCTAGGGCACATTCTTTAAAAGCAGCGTGGGACCTCAGATGCCCTGGCCGCCTGCCACTTTGGATGATCTTATTCTTCTGTAAGGGTGGCTAACCTGTGCCCCCCCCTGATGTTGTTGGTCTCCCCCTCCCATTTGCCTCAGGCAGTACAGACCATGGTCAGGGATGATGGGACTTGAGAGCCAGAGATTCCTCCACCCCTTGTCTATCATTAGTTGGTGTGCTGGTGTGAAGGTCTCAGTTCCAGATGCTGTGAACAAAGACTCTTGGATCATCCTTAACGGTAAAGGGACCCCTGACTGTTAGGTCCAGTCATGGCCGCCTCTGGGGTTGTGGCACTCATCTCGCTTTATTGGCCGAGGGAGCCGGCGTACAGCTTCCGGGTCATGTGGCCAGCATGACTAAGCCGCTTCTGGCGAACCAGAGCAGCGCACGGAAACGCCGTTTACCTTCCCGCCAGAGCGGTACCTATTTATCTACTTGCACTTTGACATGCTTTTGAACTGCTAGGTTGGCAGGAGCAGGGACCGAGCAACAGGAGCTCACCCCGTCGCAGGGATTTGAACCACTGACCTTCTGATCGGCAAGTCCTAGGCTCTGAGGTTTAACCCACAGCGCCACCTTCGTCCCCAGATCATCCTTAGACATGCTTTAATTTTTGGCTCAAGCTAATTTCAGCAACCCCTTTTCAGCTTGGTTCATCATCTGCCATGCTTTTAAGAAAATATTTTGGTGTGAGCTACGTGTCAGGGGGTAGAGGGAAGAGATGGCCCAATACAGGCCAAAGTTGAAAATTCCAAACGTCCCCAGCATGCATATTCTTCATCTCCGCCGGGCTAAGCAGTTGGTTCCTTACCTCTTTCACCCTGCCCTTGCCACTGTGATCCATGCGATGGTCACCTCCAGGCTTGATTATCGTAACTCGCTCTACGTGGGGCTGCCCTTGAGACTGACCCAGAAACTCCAGTGGGTGCAGAATGCCGCAGCAGGACTCCTTACGGGGTCCTCGCCACAGGATTACATTCACCCAGTGCTATACCAGCTGCACTGGCTCCTGGTGGAGTACAGGATCAGGTTGAAGCTGCTGGTTTTAACCTTTAAAGCCTATACGGCACAGGACCCTCATACCAGCAGGACCTCCTCTCCTGGTATGCCCCACGGAGGACCTTACGGTCTGCTAACAGCACCACCTTGAAGATCCCAGGCCCCAGGGAAATTAGACTGGCCATGACTAGATTCAGGGCCTTTTTGGCCGTGGCCCTGGCCTGGTAGAACGCCCTCCCACAAGAGACCAGGGCCCTGCGGGATTTGACATCTTTCCGCGGGGCCTGCAAGAGATGTTCCGCCAGGCCTTTGGGCAGGATGCAGTTTGACTTACCTTCCTTTGTATAAAACAAAGGGAGCCCCCCAACCCGCTCATAGGTCCTTGTATGATCAGTGGAAACAGTTGGTCTTGGCAAGCATTAACCACTCTCAATTCCAACCTGATAATTGCCACCTGCCCAGATTTTAACTTGTCTGAATTAATTTTAATATGTATTTTAATTAATTGATGTGTTTTTATGCATTTTGTGTTGTTTTTAGGATGTTAGCCGCTCTGAGCCCAGCCTCGGCCGGGGAGGTATAAAATATAAAAATTTATTATTATATTATATTTTGTAACAGTAATACTTTGCCGCTTATAGAGGATCAAAAGCTACTAGTCATGATAGCTAGTATAGCAGCCCAGCTGCTGAGCAATAGATCAAGAGCCATTGCCTCTATGCCAGGTGTATAGAACCTTTGCTCCTCCAGATGTTTCTGAACTATATCTCCCAAGAGTCAAGGCTGATGGGAGTTCGCAAATCCTAGAATTGGAAGGATCATCTAGTCCAACCCTGTGCAATGCAGGAATCTTTTGCCCAACACGAAGTACAACAGCTGGAGGACCATGGGCTCCCCCAATCCCTGTTATAGGCTGTGATGTGGTGGTACCAGTGTCCTGAACAAGGCCCTGTTCAGGATACTCATTTTCACGTTTTGTTCATTTCTGTGAGGTTAATAAAGCCACTGATGTCAAAGGAAGATTTTGAAAGCAATTTCCCCGTGTGCAGTCCTATGCATTTGGACTGCAAAGTAAATTGCGTTGAACAGCACTTCCCTCAAACAAGCATCGTATTTTTCGCTCTATAAGACGCACCAGACCACAAGAGGCACCTAGTTTTTCATAGAATCATAGAGTTGGAAGGGACCACAAGGGCCATTGAGTCCAACCCCCTGCCAAGCAGGAAACACCATCAGAGCACTCCTGACATATGGTTGTCAAGCCTCTGCTTAAAGACCTCCAAAGAAGGAGACTCCACCACACTCCTTGGCAGCAAATTCCACTGTCAAACAGCTCTTACTGTCAGGAAGTTCTTCCGAATGTTTAGGTGGAATCTTCTTTCTTGTAGTTTGGATCCATTGCTCCGTGACCGCTTCTCCGGAGCAGCAGAAAACAACCTTTCTCCCTCCTCTATGTGACATCCTTTTATATATTTGAACATGGCTATCATATCACCCCTTAACCTCCTCTTTTTGGAGGAGGAAAACGAGGAAAAAAAAATTCTGAATCTCAGAAGCCAGAACAGCAAGAGGGATCGCTGTGCAGTGAAAGCGGCAATCCCTCTTGCTGTTCTGGCTTCTGGGATAGCTGCGCAGCCTGCATTCGCTCCATAAGACGCACACACATTTCCCCTTACTTTTTAGGAGGGAAAAAGTGAGTCTTATAGAGCAAAAAATACGGTATTTGTTTCCTGCAAAGCCGCATCCATTAAAATGCTATTTGTTTTGTATGCTTTTCCGTTATACTGATCCACGAAGCTTATGCAACAGGGAAGTTGCTTAAGCAAATTGCTGGAATAGGTCTTTTCCTTTCCCCCCAGTTGGTGTTTGAGAAACTGCTGAGGCAGACACCTTGCACCTGGCTCCTCACATGCCTCAACTCAGCACCTTTCTCAGGAGGACATTTTCACTGCTTATCGGGACTTAAAAAGAAACACCAAGTTTTGCAGCAATATGCAAGTAATTAAAACAAAAGCCAAAGGCAAGCTGTTCAAAAAATGTTTTGACACATGGCAGTCACCTTGTTTAACGCATCGCCCCAGAAGGTTCTGCCCTGCAAGGTCCACTAGAGATGGCTGGAATCAGTCAGAAAATGTTGGTGCAGAGGCAGAGCTCATCACAGAATAGTGGCAGATGGAAGGAGTGTTTGGCAGCCAGCTGGCAGTTGTTGTTTAGTCGTGTCCAACTCTTTGTGACCCCCTGGACCAGAGCACGCCAGGCCCTCCTATCTTCCACTGCCTCCCACAGTTTGGTCAGACTCATGCTGGTAGCTTCGAGAACACTATCCAACCATCTCGTCCTCCGTCGTCCCCTTCTCCTTGTGCCCTCCATCTTTCCCAACATCAGGTTTTTTCCAGGGAATCTTCTCTTCTCATGAGGTGGCCAAAGTATTGGGGGTCTCAGCTTCAGGATCTGTCCTTCCAGTGAGCACTCTGGGCTGATTTCCTTCAGAATGGATAGGTTTGTTCTTCCAGTCCATGGGACTCTCAAGAGTCTCCTCCAGCACCATAATTCAAAAGCATCCATTCTTCGGCGATCAGCCTTCTGCAGTTACTGGCACCATTTTCCACCGAGATCTAATCCATAAGCTTTGGGAACCGATGCAGTGTTTTGCTTGTGGCAAAGAGTTCCATAGCTCAGTTTCCCTCAGGTCAAGTGCAGACATTATATCCAGGGCTATAAGCTACTTTCCACCGCCACTGTCAGACGTACTAAGTTTCTGAATACCAGTGGGCATGAATCTCAGGTGGGCAGTTTTAGAATAGTGTTTTGTCATCATGTAGTTTCATACTTTTAGGTCGATTTACACTTCTCCCGGAGTTTGATACAATATTGTAAATGTACAATTGTTAGAACAGAGTTAAGGGGAGAAAACATGGACTACACCACACCAGTCCAAACTATAAATGGGATACAGTGGTGCCCTGCAAGACGAATGCCTCGCAAGACTGAAAACCTGCTAGACGAAAGGGTTTTCCGTTTTGGAGGTGCTTCGCAGGACGAATTTCCTATGGGCTTGCTTCACAGGACGAAAATGTCTTGCGATTCCTGGGGGTTTTTTTCCGCTCCCCACCCCCTTTTTCTAAGGCACTAAGCTGCTAATAGCCTTTTAGCAGCTAATCCGCTAATCCCTTAAACCTTTAATAGCTGCTAATAGCCGCTAATCCGCTTGCTTCACAAGACGAAAAAACCGCTAGACGAAGAGACTCACGGAACGGATTCTTTTCGTCTTGCCAGGCACCACTGTATTACATTTCAGCCGCTTGCCTGCATTTAAAACAGAATACAAAGAGAAAGCCAATGCAACAGAGGGCTAGAATCTCCTTAGCTTCTCCCAATGTGTTAGTCTCTCTCTCGTCTTCCTCTCATTGTTTACATGAAGGAAGCACTGAAAAGGATTACAAATCCCATCATCTCTGACTATCAGCCATGTTGGCTAGGACTCAGATCCAATGTTTGGAAGGCCAAAGGTCTCACCCTCCTTAAGGTTATTCAAGGAATGTAATGGCCCAGCTGGCAAAGCATTTGAACTTGCCTTTCCTTGATGGAAATCGTTGTGTTCACTCTCTCATGTAGTTGAGACCGGAAACACAACTGTGAGTAACTGGCGGCCACAAAAGCAAAAGATGAAGTTTGCAGTGGATAGAACCAGGCTAATGAGCCATAACCAAGCACTCAGTTTCTCAACAGCTCAAGGCTAGGAAGCAAAAGGTTACGCACACAAAAGTTTTGCTAATTTGCATCGACTGCGAGCTGGCAAGCTCGTTCATCAATCAAAATGTGACATCATCTGCAAGATTACAGTGCCGCCTTGCTTTCAAACAAATCCATCCCAGAGTAGCACATGGAGATAGAGGAGATAGTTTTGCTAAAACAAGCCAGCCACTGTGAATTCAGTATGTCCAGGATTCAACATTTAGCACCCCGATTCAAATCGACAAACCCTATTGTTCCCATCCTAGGGCTTTCAAGTTATCTTCACAGAACAGAAAGGCTACACATTTTGTCAAGCAAACCATTACTCCACGAAACCTGAATTACAGCATTATGGAGATTTACTGTCAAAATCCCAGTGAGAGACAGCTTTTCTCAACACCTTTGCAACTTAAAAACCTATATGCTGGTAAGAATCCATTTCTAGGGGACAGATTTCTGGTCCACCAAGGCACATTTATGATGCCCCCCACCGCAATTGTCCATCAATCCAAGAGCAGCAGCATGTGCAGTATACCTATTTAAAATGTAGATTCAGCTGTCCAATGATCCTCAAGACCCATTCAGCACGTAGTGATGCAGGAGGTCCGGTGCCTCTTTAGGTGATGTTGGGGCTACAGCTCCCATTGCTCTTGACCACAAAAGGTTGGTTTGGTAAAAGGTAAATAGTTGGCCAATTGGTGTTAAAGAAAGACAGAACTTTCTTTATGTATGCTACAACAGCAGCAAGAATACTCATCGCGAAGTATTGGAAGACACAAGAACTACCCACTCTGGAAGAATGGCAGATGGTGATTGACTATATGGAATTAGTGGAAATGACCGGCAGAATCTGAGACCAGGGAGAAGAGCTGGTGGAAGAAGATTGGCAGAAATTTAAAGACTATCTACAGAAATATTGCAAAATTAGTGAATGTTAGAATGATGTTAGATTGAGGTTAAGGGGTTTTTAGCAATAATGTTATGAAAGAATATGCAAAAATGGAATGTTAACAGGTGGAAAGTTAAAGCTAAAATATATTAAGATCAAGATTAAGATAAAGGTAAAGAGGGAAAGGAATTGCTGAATAAATAAATTGAACTGGAATACAAAGAGGGGAGGTCCGGGAAACAAGCGAATGTAAGATATGTTATGAAAGATCGAATTGTTTTTAATTGTTCTTTTACTTTTCTTTTTTCTCTTTTTCTTTTTGTAATGTTTTGGAAAAAATTTAATAAAATATTTAAAAAAAAGAGAGAGAAACTATTTCCCACTTTCCTAGAGATCCAGGGGCATGGAACAGCGTTAACCCAATACATCCATAGAAGAAACCTTCGCATACAGCCAGGAAGATTGGCTGCAATTAAAATTAGGTAGATTTACTCTCTTTCCCCCCCTCCTATCACATTTTTCAATAGAAGGCATGTTTTATATTTATTGTATCTAGCGCACTTTGTGCAAGCTAATGGGTTTTGTCACCAGAGAACCAAGTTGCCAGGCATACTCAAAACAGATATCCAAGGAAGCCTGTTTTGTTATTTTGTTTCACCAGCACCTCGATCCAAAAGGCTACCATATTTATTGAGAAGCTCCAATACTGGACTGATCACAAAGGGCAGTCTGGGTTGCAGGTACACACTGATTTTATGAACAGGAGCATTTGCCACCCTCTTTTTAGCAGGCATGAGACCGCAAGGATGTGTGAATGCTGTATTCCTCCATTCCAAACTGAGAAAAACCACACAGTACCTCTACTGTACTAAGACGGCTGTGCTAGATAAGAGGGCACCAGGTTGAGTACACACTTGATCAAGACACTGCATTCTTTAGCACCCAGAGCCAATGCCAAAGGTCACATGAGACCTCTTTAAATTGAATCGTTTTGCACCAAACATACTACAAACGGGCGAAGCAATGCTACGGTAAAAAACCCCCACTATGGTAATGTCAAGTCTTGCTCTAGATAATCAAGCCTAAAACAATGGTCTCCCTCATGTTATCCCTGGGAAGTATCCTCGCAGGAGTATTCCACTACTGTGGCCTAGTCAACTATCCAAGTTTGTAAGGTAAAAGGTAAAGGACCCCTGGATGGTTAAGTCCAGCCAAAGGCGACTATGCGGCTACAGCGCTCATCTCGCTTTCAGGACGAGGGAGCCAGCGTTTGTCCACAGACAGCTTTCCAGGTCATGTGGCCAGCAGGACTAAACCGCTTCTGGTGCAACGGAACACCGTGACGGAAACCAGAGCGCACGGAAACACCATCTACCTTCCTGCCACAGCGGTAGCTATTTATCTGCTTGCACTGGTGTGCTTTCAAACAGAGCAACGGGAGCTTACCCTGTTAGAGAGATTTGAACCGCCGACCTTCTGATCTGCAAGCCCAAGAGGCTCAGCGGTTTAGGCCACAGCGCTACCCGCGTCCCCCCATTTTGTATCTTGTCCTAGCACAGTGGAGTTCACTTTCCTCTCTGAGCGGTGGGAACAAGAGGAAGCCGTGTTATACCAAATCAGGCCCTTTCCTCCACCTAGCTTAGTACATCAGGGGTCAGCGAACATTTTCAGCAGGGGGCCGATCCACTGTCCTTCAGACCTCGTGGGGGGCTGGACTATATTTTGGGGAAATGAACGAATTCCTATGCCCCACAAATAACCCAGAGATGCATTTTAAATAAAAGTATACATTCTACTCATGTAAAAACACGCCGATTCCTGGACTATCAGTGGGCCGGACTTAGAAGTCGACTGGGCCTTAGTTTGCCTATCCATGGTCTACACCAGCCTTTCTCAACCTGTGGGTCCCCAGATGTTGAACTACAACTCCCATCACCCCTAGCTACAAGGTCATTATTTTAAACGGCAGTTTGGGACATACAAAACACACACAAAAGCCTCGAGTGTTGCAAATGTTTTATTCCTGGTGCTATTGGGGGCTTAGATTTTGTTGAAAGCAGCCACATCCATGGACTGAACATAATCCTCAAACGCAGTGATCCTCTCTTCCAGCATATCGGTTCCAACTTTATCGTCTTCAACCACACACTGAATCTGAAGTTTCTTGATTCCATAACCAACTGGAACCAGCTTGGCTAGAAAGCAATCAAAAGAGCTGTGAGAAGCGAGGTTCCGCCTCTTTTCTATCTACGCAAACTCAGGGTTATGGACTGACAAGAATCTAACTTTTGGCAATGGATGTGCCTAGAAGTGGGTGCTGCCACCCCACACTCTCATTTACCTGCTTGCCGCCCCCCCCCCCCAGCTTACCCATGCAGATCAGCTGAGGAGAATCATGGTCTCCTCTTTGCTCATCAAATGCTCAATCTGATTGGGGGGGGAGGGGCAATTTGCATCCCCATCAGGGTGCTGGCATCTGCCTGCTCTAGTTGCTGCCAAAATTGGTAGGACCTTTCTGGGGGGCAGGATTAGGCCTTTAAAGTGGAAGCTACATACTCCTGACCATAAAGGGAACAGATTAAAGGAGCCCATTCTCCTAGACTGACAGTGGGGAAGTGAGACATTATTATCTTTGAGGGAATAGAATTCTATTTATACTCCGCTCATCTGGCTGGGTTTCCCCAGCTGCAGATACCTTCATCAAATCACTTCTTTAACTGTTGAATACATCACAAAGAAAATGAGGACAGGGTGTTTGTGGGAGTTCAGAGTTCAACCAGTTCACCAGGTTTTTCTAGACTTTTCTGCAAAGGGCAAAATCCTTGCTGTTTCAAAGGGCTGCGCATTAGAAGCATTGCTTTGCACACATGTACTCTGTGCCTGCTACATACAAGCACCACCCTGGCAGTGCTACCCCTCCGCTAGTGGAGATGGTTTCTTACCCTTCCTTTTCCCCAACCTTCCTCCAAGGGGGGGCAAATATTTAGATGCAACCCCCCCGCCTGTCAAATGCACAAATGGAATGTGATTGTGGAGCTCATTACGTAAGCCATTCTGGACCCCACGATCTATTCAACAGCTGTGATGGAACGCCAAAATTTTACTCTCTCAAACTCAAGAGAACTACTGGGAGGCCGTATGCAGCTGTAGCAGTCTTAAGCCCACCCACTGGAAGCTCTCCAGATCTTCTTACTTGCAAGGTTCCACTGCCCTGGGAATTGAAGCAAGTGGCACCATCAAGTTCTTTGGACTACAATTTAAGAGCCATCTGAATCGAGCGAGATGTTATGCATATAAACTGTGTGCTCTGCCAGAGAGCTATGAGCCTCCTATTGTCGGCCGGTTACTTACAAGATCCCCAAACGAGGCCATCCGCCTGAATACTTCTGACACACTCTTCTAATTTGCCCATGTCCGTCTCATCATCCCAAGGTTTCACGTCCAACAAGAGGGACGACTTGGCAACGAGTGCTGGCTCTAGAAAAACCAAAGGATAGCTCAGGAAAAGCAGCAAAGCAGAGTGTTCCGATTAAAACCAGGAATTCTCTACAAATGCACCTAGTTGCAAGTTTAAGCTATACTGGTTAAGAAAAGCATTAAAAAAAAAGATTACACAGAGGCGTAATACATTACAGAAACGTTAAGTACTGCTAAACGGAACATTGATTTCTCTATCCAACTAGGCTATTACAAGAATACGAAGTGTGGACGACACGGTCCTGTCTGTTACACTGAAATTCTCTTCCCTGGTGGAGAAAGGAGCATTGCATAGTGTAACTGCTAATCTCCCACAGTTGGAATACTGCAACTGCTATAGCACAGAGCAGTTTCAGGCCAGTAGCTGTGGGATCCTGCATTGCTTAGAATTAGGAGTCAGAATTTCCCCTTCAGCAACACAGCGCAGGATTTGATTGTAAACAATTGTTTCCTATGGCTTCTATTCCACAGCCTGGAAAAAACATTGGTCAAAACTAGGAATTTTAACTCAAAACTTATTAGGACACTTTGGAAATAGCTGGAAGAAAGTTCTGCTGTCACTTATTTATGCTGATTTTAATTCACAATAACCTTACATCTAAAAAGCAATTCAAAGTGCATAAATTCAAAGGCGAAGGAGTTGGATAACGTACTTTTGGATTTCTTTGATTCATACTGAGCAAGCCGCTCCTCCCTTAATCTTTTTGCTTCTTCACTTTCCTATGAAAATAAAGAGATTGTGTTGGGGAAAAAAGAAAGCAACTGTTCCCAAACAGTGATCAAGTAAACCTGGGCATGTCAGGTGAAACAAATCATCATGTTTTCAGCCGAAAGATGGTGATTTGGTTTTGTTCATCATGTTGCCAGGCTCTTTTTTGTTTAAATGCATGTGGGCCCATGAGACCTCTCTGCAACTGGAAATTGAAAGAAAAAATATTCTGGGTACCTCCTCTTCATCAGAACCAAAGAGATCAATGTCATCATCATCTTTGCTGTCTCCGCCTGTGCCTGTTGAGTCCTCAACATCGGAAGGGCCATATTTTCCCAACGCCTTCTTCACTCCAGGCAGACTAGGGGGAAAAACCAGACGGAACTTATATGGTGCCCTTCTAACTACATACAACCCAAAATTAAATTGCAAAAGTATGCCCCAGTTTTGGCAACTAATTAACAAATCAGCCACCACTTAACCATCGAGATATTTCAGAGGCAAGATACCAGATGCCAGCTGAAAAAGCACCTGCCACCCAACGGGCAGGGATGCGGGTGGCACTGTGGGTTAAACCACAGAGCCTAGGACTTGCCAATCAGGTGGTCAGCGGTTCGAATCCCCCCGACGGGGTGAGCTCCCGTTGCTCGGTCCCTGCTCCTGCCAACCTAGCAGTTTGAAAGTCCGTCAAAGTGCAAGTAGATAAATAGGTACCGCTCCGGCGGGAAGGTAAACGGTGTTTCCGTGCGCTGCTCTGGTTCGCCAGAAGCGGCTTAGTCATGCTGGCCACATGACCCGGAAGCTGTTTGCGGACAAACGCCGGCTCCCTTGGCCAATAAAGCGAGATGAGCACCACAACCCCAGTCAGTCACGACTGGACCTAATTGTCAGGGGTCCCTTTACCTTTACCCAACGGGCTTGTCACTAAATTACACATGCAAGCATGGGAGATTGGGTTTATGCCTGCCACAGAATGAGGTTCGAATAAGGTGATAGAATGAACTGAAATCTTTTTGCCCAAATGTGCTCATTTATTATTATATTATAATGAAGCGCATGTGCGCTCACATTTTTGAAAAGACTCACTGCAAATAAATATTTCTGTTAGAGCAGAGAGATTCCAATTCAGTCCTGTCCCTGCCATGTTCCACGTCGAATTCCGGGGAGTTCTTAGCAGAGGAATAACAAAGATGATACCGCCCCCCGGAGCCTAAAGTGGTACAGCCCATCCCTCCACATCAGTTTGCCGCATGAAGCAAGTGGTCTTACCGGGATATAATATTTCTTTCTGCTATTTTGCGCCCCCCCCCCCGTATTCTCTCCCAACCACCATAAATCTTTGGTCTGAACCTGGACTTGTAGCTGCTCTGGCAAACTGCTTGTGCGCTTACGGCCAAGGGATCACCACGCAGAAGCCGCAGCTCTAAGCATGACTCTGCATAAATGGCCAACCTGAGGTGCCCTCCATCTCACCGCTGCCTGTCAGTTCATTAAGCCCAGACACTGAGTATGATTAAGTGTTTTGACACAAGCCCGGAGCTCTCTTAAAACAGCCATATTCTCATGCAGTGCTAGCCAGAAGTGTTTTTTATTTGGGGGAAGGGAGGGGGAAAAGGGAATAAAACCCTTTTGAAAAGCATTGGAAGAGCTCCACCTGGTGCCTGAAAATTTTGAACAGGGTACACAACATTCAATTTCACAGGTTTATTCTATATGCACCAACTTATTTCTGAGGAGCAGGAGTTACAACAATTTCATATCACCCTCGATTAGATCTTTACTGTACAAGGAATAGTCTGCACTGATACAAGTATATAATTCATGCCTTAAGTTGCCGCACTGCTTGTTTAAGAAGGCCTTCTTGTCTCTCCTTGCTTTTCTTTGGAAATCTGCATTCAATTTCCTGTATCTTTCGCTATCTCCCTCGCATTTGGCTTGCCTTCTCTCCCTCGCTATTTGTAAGGCCTCATTGGACAGCCATGTTGCTTTCTTGCATTTCCTTGTCATTGGGATGGTTTTCGTTGCTGCCTCCTGTGTAATGTTACGAGCCTCCATCCATTGTTCTTCAGGCACTCTGTCCACCAAATCTGAATCTTTAAATCTGTTTCTCACTTCCATTGTGCATTCATAAGGGATTTGATTTAGATTGTCTCTTACTGGCCCAGTGGTTTTCCCTGCTTTCAGTTTAAGCTTGAATTGTGCTATAAGAAGCTGATGATCTGAGCCACAGTCAGCTCCAGGTCTTGTTTTTGCTGACTCTATAGAGCTTCTCCATCTTTGGCTACAGAGAATATAATCAATCTGATCTCGATGCTGCCCATCTGGTGATTTCCATGTGTAGAGTCGTCTCCTGTGTTGTTCGAAAAGAGTGTTTGTGATGACCAGCTTGTTCTCTTGACAGAACTCTATTAGCCTTTGCCCTGCATCGTCTTGGACTCCAAGGCCGAACTTGCCAGTTGTGCCTTTTATCTCTTGATTCCCTACTTTAGCATTCCAATCCCCCATAATGAGAAGAACATCCTTCTTTGGTGTCAGTTTTAGAAGGCATTGTAAGTCTTCATAGAATTGGTCAATTTCGGTTTCTTCAGCATCGGTACCTGGTGCATAAACCTGTATTACTGTGGTGTGAAAAGGTCTGCCTTGGAACCGTATCGAGATCATTCTATCATTTTTGAGATTGTATCCGAGTATCAATCTCGCCACTCTTCTGTTGACTATGAGGGCCACTCCATTTATTCTATGGGATTCTTGACCACAGTAGTAGATATGATGGTCATCCGAACTGAATTCGCCCACTCCGGTCCATTTTAGTTCACTGATGCCCAAGATGTCAATATTTATTCTTGCCATCTCCCGTTTGACCACATCCAGCTTACTATGGTCCATGGATCTTACATTCCAGGTGCCTATGCAATATTTTCCTTTAAGGCGGCTGGCTTTCTTTTCATTTCCAGGCACATCCACAACTGAGTGTCCTTTTGGCTTTGTCCCACCCGCTTTATCAGCTCTGGATCTACTTGTTCTTGTCCTCCGCTCTACTTTCTTAGTAGCATGCTGGACGCCTTCCGACCTGAGGGGCTCATCTTCCAACGTCATGACTTTTATATGCCTGATGTTATTGTCCATGGAATTTTCTTGGCAGAGATACTGGAGGGGGTTGCTGGTTACTTCTCCAACCAGAGATCTGTTCGAGAAAATTGAAAATATGAAAGGAGTGTTTCACGCAAAGATGGATATGATAAAGGACAAAAGTGGAAGGACCAACAGACGCAGAAGACATCAAGAAGAAGTGGCAAGAATACACAGAGGAATTATACCAGAAAGATATGGATGTCTCGTACACCCCAGGTAGTGTGGTTGCTGACCTTGAGCCAGACATCCTGGAGAGTGAAGTCAAATGGGCCTTAGAAAGCAGTGCAAATAACAAGGCCAGTGGAAGTGATGGTATTCCAGCTGAACTATTTAAAATCTTAAAAGATGATGCTGTTAAGGTGCTACACTCAATATGCCAGCAAGTTTGGAAAACTCAGCAGTGGCCAGAGGATTGGAGAAGATCAGTCTACATCCCAATCCCAAAGAAGGGCAATGCCAAAGAATGCTCCAACTACCGCACAATTGCACTCATTTCACACACTAGCAAGCTTATGCTCAAAATTCTACAAGGCAGGCTTAACCAGTATGTGGACCGAGAACTCCCAGAAGTGCAAGCTAGATTTCGAAGGGGCAGAGGAACCAGAGACCAAATTGCAAACATGAGCTGGATTATAAAGCTAGAGAATTCCAGAAAAACATCTACTTCTGCTTCATTGACTACGCAATAGCATTTGACTGTGTCGACCACAGCAAACTAGGGGGGGGGGGGGTCTTAAAGAAATAGGAGTGCCTGACCACTTTATCTGTCTCCTGAGAAATCTCTATGTGGGACAAGAAGCTACAGTTAGAACTGGATATGGAACAACTGAAAGTGAGAAGGAATTAAATAACCTCTTAATGAGGGTGAAAGAGGAGCGCAAAATATGGTCTGAAGTTCAACATCAAAAAAACTAAGATCATGCCCACTGGGCCCATCACCTCCTGGCAAACAGAAGGGGAAGAAATGAAGGCAGTGACAGATTTTACCTTCTTGGGCTCCATGATCACGGCAGATGGTGACAGCAGTCACGAAATCAAGAGACGCCTGCTTCTTGGGAGAAAACGATGACAAAGCTAGACAGCATCTTAAAAAGCAGAGACATCACCTTGCCGACAAAGGTCCATATAGTTAAAGCTATGGTTTTCCCAGTAGTGATGTATGGAAGTGAGAGCTGGACCATAAAGAAGGCTGATCACCGAAGAATTGATACTTTTGAATTATGGTACTGGAGGAAACTCTTGAGAGTCCCATGGACCGCAAGAAGATCAAACCGATCCATTCTGAAGGAAATCAGCCCTGAACGCTCACTGGAAGGACAGATCCTGAAGCTGAGGCTCCAATATTTGGCCACCTCATGAGAAGAGAAGACTCCCTGGAAAGACCCTGATGTTGGGAAAGATGGAGGGCACAAGGAGAAGGGCACGACGGAGGACGAGATGGTTGGACAGTCTTCTCGAAGCTACCAGCATGAGTTTGACCAAACTGCGGGAGGCAGTGGAAGACAAGAGTGCCTGGCGTTCTCAGGTTCAGGGGGTCACGAAGAGTCAGACACAATAGAGTAAACAACAACAAAAGCTGTCTGGCAGCTCTGACTTTTCATTGTTAGAAAGCTTTTTAAAAAAAGGACTGAAGAACACATGGCGGGAACACAGAAAAGTCACTGTATGCGAAGATCTGTTTCCAGGAGAAGCATTGTTCATGAGCAATAACATTCTTAAAAAAACATTTCCCCTTACATATGAGATTTGGAGTTGGCATTATTGTGACTTAGCTTTGTTTTTTATTATTTTCACAATAACTATCACAAATAAATTAGGGTGCTACAAGATTCTGCTTCAGTTTGCATGCTACAGTAATGCATACATAGCTGCCCCTAGTGCAAGTAACCAACCATTATCCCTAGCTTAGCATTATGTCCAAACCAGGGATTGTTGTTTCACTCAGGCAAATCTAGTCTGGAGCAAAACAAACCATGATTCCTGGTTCAAACATAATGCTCAGCCAGGGATCATGGGGTGAGCCATCTGAATGTTTTCACTAATACATTCCAAAAATATCCTGATTCCCTGAGGTTTAGCAGATTTGAATCATGCTGAATTAGTCTGGTTTTAATCTATGCCCTTCACCCAGTGTATGTGTTCTATATAAAAGTAAAGGTAAAGGACTCCTGGATGGTTAAGTCCAGTCAAATGCGACTATGGGGTTGCGGCACTCCTCTCGTTTTCAGGCTGAGGGAGCCAGCGTTTGTTCACAGACAGCTTTTCTGGGTCACACAGCGTGACTAAACTGCTTCTGGCGCAACGAGACACCATGACAAGTGCCAAGTGCCTGGAAACACCATTTACCTTCCCGCCACAGCTACAGCGCTACCCCACAGAGGACCTTACAGTCCGCAGATAACATCCTAAGGATTCTGGGCCCCAGAGAGATCAGACTGGCCTCAACCAGAGCCAGGGCCTTTTCGACTGTGGCCCCAGCCTAGTGGAACCCGCTCTCACAAGAGACTATGGCCTTGTGGGATTTGACATCTTTCCGCGGGGCCTGCAAGATGGAGATGTTATGCCAGGCCTTTGGTCAGGGTTCAGTCTGACTCATTTTCTCCTTGTATAAGAACAAGCATGAAGGAGGTTCCCAGACCACTCACAGGTGCTTATAATATCAGAGGAAACAGTTGGTAACTGCCCTCAATTTTAACCTGAAGATTGCAACTTGTCCAGTTTTAATTTTAATTTGAATTAATTGTGGGATGTATCTTAATTTATTGATCGCTCATTTTTATGCATTGTCTTACTTGTATGTTAGCCGCTCTGAGCCCAGCTTTGGCTGGCGAGGGCGGGATATAAATATAAAATTATTATTATTATTATGCAACAGCAAGAAGGGTATCCCTTTGTACAATGAAACTTTCCCCTCTCCCCCTGAAATTGTGTGTGTTCACATGGCAAAGGGGAATAGTTCTGTCTGAAAAGCTAGAATGCTTGTGCAGATGAAACATTTATAATAGCACAATTTCACCTGAGGTAGTTTCAGAAAGAGAAAAATGTTGCATCCACATCACTGATCACTGCTGGTGCTGTATATGGCTGTCTAGGACAAAAGGGGTCTAAAGTTTTTGGGTGTCATTACATAGTTACACTAGCACAATGGGATTCCCCACCCCTCTTATGCCATCTCCAAATCTGCTTTGGAGAGTTGGGCGAACCCCCAGAAAAAGGGGGGCGATAAGGAGAGAGAAATCGCTCTGTTGCTTAATGCTACATTGAATACAAACCTGTAAATGACAGCAAATTGAGCCCTACCTTGCCTTTTGTTTGTCGAAAGACTTAATGTGGTTGTACCAGCGGAGGGCATGGAACAGCTCAGGAGGAGGGGGTGCACCCACTGCTTCAAAAACTGCAATATCTGCTTGGGATGGGACATACCTACAGAAAACATGTTCAGGTTAACATTTGTTTCATTCAGCAAAATGAAAAGCACCACAGATATAAAGTGAAATCCATCTCAGCAAGACACAATAAATTATGGTTACCAGACCAGCTTCAGAACAAGCCAGCTTCCAGCAATATAAGAGACCAACTTCAAACTTTCATATCATGGATTGTTCCAGAACTGATAACTGCCACTTTCCCAGTTTGAACAAAATGGTTAACTATGGTTGATTAACCATATCCATTACCTCTGGGTTAGAGTCTTAATACTCTACCACCCAAGAACCACAACAAAAGCCCATACAGAATCTCCAAAAGCCCAAGTCATTTCCCAGTAGGCCCAACACATCTAGGACTGATGTATTTTTTAAATGATGTAAAGTCTCAGTTTTGGGCATTATGGCAGGTTGCAAATCCCATGATCCACACACAAAGACTGCCATGCGGTCTTGGAACAAGTTACTTTAAGCTTACATATTCTCACATGTACTCTTCCAACCCATCTTTGTGTTTTCCTCCCATTTGCTTTTCTAACCCATCCTTGCATTTTTACCCCCCCCCACCCCAAGTCAGAACCAGAATAGCTTTATCCCCAAACCACCCAACAATGGCCAAATGTGTTAGTAAAGGACACGTGGCAACGGCTTGGAAAGAGCATTGCAAATCAGACGGCTGCTGGTTCAAATGCCCCATAAACCATCAATTCGTTAGGCAAGCGGCTCTCTCCCAGAGCCCCAAATCTGCAACAGAATAATTTATGGGACTAGAGAGCAGAAGGGAAGTAGAAGGCAGGGGGGCCAAGAGATAGTGCAAGGCCTCGCTGCCTATCTTTGAGGAAGGGGGTAAAGACCAGCTTGCACCCTGCACCACCCAAAGGAACAGGAACCAGCAGCTATTCATATATAAATTCATTGTTAAAAGGCGGCTGCTTTGGGGCCTTGAAAAACTCTTTCCTTTGTGCCTGCAAGCCTAAGACAGAGCCCCTCTTCTTGTAAGCCGTTCTGAGTCCGGCCTTGGCTGGGGAGGGCGGGGTATAAATAAAAAAAAATATTATTATTATTATTATTATTCTCTTTTTAACTAATGTGGGCCTCTGCGGGAGACAAGCCTGACCTGAAAAGCAAATACCACTCCTAGGACTGGTATTCGTAACCATGATTTGCCTTATGATGCCCCTCAGAAAGTAGGAAGACTAGAGGCTAAGATTTATCGGCTACTTTAAGAGGAGGCTGCATTTTAAATTGAATTTTAGCTTGTATTTTGAATTGGTTCCCCCCCTTCTCTTTTCCGCTATTGTGATTTTATTGGGGTTAGCCGCCCTAAGCCCGGCTCTGGCCAGGGAATAAATAAAAATTGTTATTAATATACATTAAAATGCCTCAGAATAACGTGGCTCCAGTCGTAGGGTGTTAAAGAGATACACCTACGACCATCTATAGCTCCTTTCTCGCGCGCGCAAAGGACAGCATGGTTTCCAAAAGAGACTTGCCAAGTTCCTAGTCCTCATTCAAATAAGCCCTCTTCGTGCAGCAACGTGGGGCCTACGCGGGAATGAATGGGAAAAGCGGGGCCTACTGCTGGCGTTTAACAGGGACACGGAAACCCGCCTATATTTCGGGGTGCGCGGAGGGCGGCTCACCCCTCGATGTAGCTCCTGCTGGCTAGGAAGGCGTTGAGATGCTGGAGCCCCGAGGCGGATTTCAGATCCCCAAAGCCCATGATGGCGCCGAAGTTTCAGGAGCGGGAGGCGGGGAAGAGACCAGCTGCGCGCGCACAACAGCCACCACAACGGCCGTCGGGGAAAGAGGGCGGCGCTCGGCCTCCGCTGCTCTTATATAGACGCACGCACGCACGCACGCAAATCCCTCCGCCACGGAGTTGGATTTCCGCCGACGTGTCCTTCCGCCGCTCAAGGGCGGAACAACGGACACGCCCCCCAGCCCCGCCGCTTTTGAAAGTTGCAGATTTATGACAGGAGGAGGCGGGACCAGCTCTCGCGTCAATCAAGGAAGGGGCGGTGCTTCTCCCCGTTTGTTTCTAACGGATCGGCCCCGCCCCTCCGCAGGTTTTAAAAGCCGGAAGCTACGCTGGGAAGAGGCGGATCATCGCTCACGTCAATCAAGGAAGGGGCGGTGCTTCTCCCCGTTTGTTTCTAACGGTCCGGCCCCGCCCCTCTGCAGGTTTTGAAAGCCGGAAGCTACGCTAGGAGGAGGCGGGTCATCGCTCACGTCAATCAAGGAGGGAAATCGACGGTTGGTTCGCCTCGTTTGTTTTCAATTGACGGCGGAACTTGCGTGCGGGCCACGGGACGTCGGCGGCGTCCTCGCCGAATGTTGCCGAGCGCGTCGCGGAAATCGCCGACGGCCCTCCGCCATCTTGAGTGCTGAGGAGGCCGCTTCTGAGGAGGCGTCCTGGGTCGTTAAGGCCGGACCGGGTTTCCGCCCGCCCCCCACGCCGGGCCGAAGAGGAGGAGGTAACGGGAAGAAGGTCGCGGCGCGGCGGGCAAAAGGGCCTCCGCGGTGCTTTCCGTCCCGTTTCCCGGAGGCGCGTAGGTAGGCCGCTGTCCGCTTCGCCTTCGCGGCGCCCTTGAGCGGGTCGTAGGGCTGCCGGCGCCCCCGCGGCCGAGACTCCCCTTGCCGGCTTCCTCCCTCGTCGCGTCGCCCCGTGCCGTAATAAAAGACGGCCCCTCTCTTCCCCACGCCGGGTTCCCTACTGCACTGGAGACGAGCAGGTGTCCCGTCGCCCTCAGGGGCGCCCAAAGGTCACCTTTCGTGAGCTGGCAGAGGGTGCGGAGAGGGAGGGGGCCGTAAGCAGGAGCCGGGCATCGCGATGCAGCGGCAGAAATAAGCCAATGCCCAGGTGGCGCAGCTGGTGAGGGCGCCTGGCTGCTTCACCAGGCAGGTGGCTGGTTCGAGCAGTGGGTTGGGCTAGATGACTCCTGGGGACCCCTTTCAACTCTGTTGTTGTTTAGTCGTTTAGTCGTGTCCGACTCTTCGTGACCCCATGGACCAGAGCACTCCAGGCACTCCTGTCTTCCACTGCCTCCCACAGTTTGGTCAAACTCATGCTGGTAGATTCAAGAACAGTATCCAACCATCTCGTCCTCTGTCGTCCCCTTCTCCTTGTGCCCTCAATCTTTCCCAACATCAGGGTCTTTTCCAGGGAGTCTTCTCTTCTCATGAGGTGGCCAAAGTATTGGAGCCTCAGCTTCACGATCTGTCCTTCCAGTGAGCACTCAGAGCTGATTTCCTTCAGAATGGATCGGTTTGATCTTCTTGCGGTCCATGGGACTTTCAAGAGTCTCCTCCAGCACCATAATTCAAAACATCAATTCTTTGGCGATCAGCCTTCTTTATGGTCCAGCTCTCACTTCCATACATCACTACTGGGAAAACCATAGCTTTAACTATACGGACCTTTGTTGGCAAGGTGATGTCTCTGCCTTTTAAGATGCTGTCTAGGTTTGTCATTGCTTTTTCCCCAAGAAGCAGACGTCTTTTAATTTCGTGGCTGCTGTCACCATCTGCAGTGATCATGGAGCCCAAGAAAATAAAATCTCTCACTGCCTCCATTTCTTCCCCTTCTGTTTGCCAGAAGGTGATGGGACCAGTGGCCATGATCTTAGTTTTTTTGATGTTGAGCTTCAGACCATATTATGCGCTCTTCTTTCACCCTCATTAAAAGGTTCTTTAATTCCTCCTCACTTTCTGCTATCAAGGCTGTGTTATCTGCATATCTGAGGTTGTTGATATTTCTTCCGGCAATCTTCCCATCCCACCCATTCAACTTTCCAATCGATTTTCATGCATAACATGGAAAAAAGGACAAGAAAGGGAAAGGGCCAGATAACACCAAGCCGTGGCTAATGGCACAGAGGAGAGAATCGGGATTCAATAAGGCATTTACAGATTGGAGAACTGGGCCTGAACTAAAAAAAGGTTCTGGCCTTAAGAAGGAATAACCAGATGCAGCAGTATAAGAATTTGGGGGCGGAGGGGGCGGGCAGCTGACTTGCCAGTAGTACATTTGAAAAGTCTCTTGTGGGGGTCTTGGTGGACCGCAAAATTAACTTGAGTCAACAGTGTGATGTAGCAGCAAAAATAAAGGGATGCTGTTGTAGGCTGCATCTGCATAAGCAGAGTGTGTTGGGTTGAATAAACGACAGACGAGTAGTGGGTGTCATCTGGGAGGCATCTCAAAGCCGGAGGCTAAGAGTGTCCCTTTTATTGTATATTTGGGTCCATTGCACCATATGTGCTGGGTGCTGATTGGATGCACGTGGACAACGTGGGCAACGTTCAAGCGTCGCACATATTACATACATAGTGTGTAGGGATACATACAACATACACATCAATAGATACAGAGAGAGAGAGCACAAGAACATGACAACCTAAGATAACAACCTAAGATAGATAGGGATGTCTTACGCAGGGATTATAAGAGTGCACTTAACATTCTTCTAGTCTGTGGTAATAAACATGGGAAGTTTATAGTTAGATTAGAGGGTCATGACATCAGCCAAGCTAAGGATCTATCTGTACCAGCGTACCATGCCAGGGTTGAACAGGCAAGGCACAAAGTGTGTGAGCTTTTGCCTACGCAGCGCCTCTGAGATATGCAGCAAGGGAACAGACAGACACACGCAAAAGGGGGGGGGGAAATAATCCCTTTCTAGGCATACACAGGGATCCAGAAAACCCACTCTACAAGAGTGTTCCGATCAAGGGAAGTCATAGCATTACTCTTTTCTCCCTTGGTCAGACCACACCAGGAGTACTGTGTCTAGTTCTGGGCACCACAGTTTAAGAAAAATTTAGTCACGCTGGAATGTGTGCAGAGGAGGGCTCTCAAGGTTATGAAGGTCTGGAAACCAAGCCTTATGAGGGAACAATTGAAGGAGTTGGGTCTGTTTAGGCTGGGAAAGAGGTGACAGAGGAGATACAATAGCCATCTTATCTAAAGGGCTGTCACATGAGGAAGCAATAAGCTTGTTTTCGGCTTCCGCAGAGGGTAGGACCCAAACCAATGGCTTCAGGCTTTAGCTGAGATTTCTGCATTCTGCATTGCAAGAGTAGATGACCCTTGGGATCCCTTCCAACTCTAAATCTCTATGAAAAGAGGCCCACCAAACCCACCTGTTTACAAGAACAGCAGCAGGTTCACAATGTGATCCTAGCCCTGCTTGCTTGCTTATGTTGCAATTTTATATGCTTTCCCAGCCTGTTTCCCCTTATGAAGACAGTATAAGAGCATTGCAGGGCATCACTTGACAGCAGTACTACATGTATAGACAGCACAGCTACAAGCTACCTCCCTTTTTTATGTAACAGATTTAGTGGCAATGTTTATAGAACTATTTGAGACTCAAAATCTACCTCCTTAGGATTTTTGCCATTTACTCTGGAGTAATTGTCACCATATTCTGCCCTGGGGGAGTGTCCACAGTAATTCTAGCATCTTTCTTATGATCCTTCTCTGTGTTAGTGTGCAGATTTAGGGACTGAGTGCAAAGGAGCTCCTGCACTTTTAAGAGCTGTGAAGAAGTCTCTTCAATAGGTGCGGCGACAACCTACACACAGTGTATACTGTGTGAAACGTTTATGTACTCTGTTTACCTTTCACATTTTTTTAAATTTTGTAAAAGCTGTAAGCCGGGGTGGGGAACCTTAGGCCCAGAGGCTGAAGGCCGGGAAACCTTCAGGTCCAGAGCATGTTCCCTTCTTCAGACCTTCCTTACAATGCATGGAGGACAGTAGGAATGTGACAGCAATGTGGGAGTGAACACCTGAATGGGACTTATGTAATTCTTGCATGTGTGACCATATCTGCAAGTGTTCATATGCTTGGGTGTCAGAAATGTTGGGTTATAAATTTAAACTATTTTTCATTCATTTTAAATTTAACAAGCTCTTGTTTGAACCTTGTTTTAAACTTTAATTTTAATGTCTTATCGCCAGCACCTTATTTCCAGCACCATGTTGCGACTCCCTGCTGTCCACAAGGCCTTAGCTGGTGCCACTCAGATTACTAAAGGATGTGGTAAGTTGCCTTTATATCCAGTCCATTTATATAGTAACTCTTTCCAGTTTTTGTTGTAATTTCCATTATAGACTCAGTAATTCACAGATAATTCAGATGTCTGAAGTTTAATTATGGACTTAGAATCAAGACAAATTTCATTTTGGGGAAGGAGAATCCATTCTGTTTAATTTGTAAGGCTTTTTTGAAGTCTTAACGAAGTTCATACAAACTTGCTGGCTTTTTACTGAATTCTAAAAAAAATTGTCTGCACTGTACTGTATTTTTTTTTTTTAAAGATTTCTATCAAAGTCATTTACAGAAGTAAAGGCTATAATGAATTGTCATAAAAATAACACACCAACAGGAATCCTTTTCTAAAAAATACCTGAAATTTAAAAAAGTATGTCATGTTTTTAGACACACCTCCTTTTAGAGAAAATGCTTCATTTTAATGCTTGGAAGCAGCTTCTTGCTGTATATGAATGTAATGCATCCCCCACATCCCCCTGGCAAGGAAGGAATCAAGTTTGTTTTGGATTGACTGCAATTTAGCATATCAGTCAGACCCTAAACTGTGACTAATCTTAACAATGGTTGGTTCAAATAAGCAGGCTTTAAAAAGTATGAATTGATGTTGGCATATTACAACTAACCATTAAGATTAATCCAATTTGTCCAGGTTGAGATTATATGGCAAGCTCCAGTTAATCCTAAAAGGAAATAAAAACGGAACTCTCATCACAGTGGGGGAGCGCAGAAACCTAGGACCTGCTGTGGCTCATTCTTGTAATGGTAAATTATGGCCTGAACAATCCGTGGTATAAAACACACTGTGCAGATAATGCCATCCTAGGGAATTAAATGTTTTTCCCTCTATTTTTGTAAGGTCAGTTTGATAGGTTAAAATTAATAAAATATTATATTCCAGCACCTAAATGACTGACAACTTAAATTCATATTATGCTTTGGGGTTTTTGGCCGGACAGGCTCCTCTCAACTCTCACATGATCAGCATGTGTGCTGAAAGGGGGCGGGGCAGGAGGGGAGGGATGGGATTTGCGTGTGCAACAACAGAACTCCTTGTGTAAGCGGGGATTCCCCTGTATGAGCTTGTGTGCCCTGTTTATCCTTTCAGCAAGTTACTAGTGAATGAATCCAAAATACTTAATCTGACTTCTGAGCAATAAATGACCACATTTTCCATATTTTATTCTTTTGTCTTTCAGTGCGTGCAACGGCAACAGCAGCCAGCAACCTGATAGAGGTTTTTGTTGATGGGAATTCTGTATTAGTACCTCCGGGAACCACAGTACTTCAGGTCGAATAAATTTGTATACACTGTCTCTTTCTATTCACATTCTGTTCACATCCCCTCCAGTACCTGCTGTAATATCTCTTTAAAGCACATTGGACCTTGCTTCTCATGGCTCCATTCCTTTATAGCATTGCAAACCAACTGCAAAGAAAAATAAGTACAGTGGTACCTCAGTTTTCGAACGTCTCTGTTGATGAACATTTCGGTTTTCAAATGCCTCGGAAGTCGAACATGCCACATGGCTTCCGTATTGAGTTTTCAGTTTTCGAACGTTTCAGAACTTGAATGGATTACGTTCAAAAACAGAGGTACCACTGTACTTGGATAAAAATAATAGCTTTTCTTTATAAATGAGAATCTAATAGTGCTTTCCTAACATATCTACAGTGGTGCCTCGCAAGACGAAAAGAATCCGTTCCGCGAGTCTTTTCGTCTTGCGGTTTTTTCGTCTTGCGAAGCAAGCCAATTAGCGGATTAGCGCTATTAGCGCTATTGACAGTTTAAGGGCTAAAAACGGCTTTTTAAGGCTTAAGGGATTAGCATTTTTGCTGCTAAAATGCTTTTAGCAGCTTAGTGCTTCAGAAAAAGGGGTTTTGGAGCGAAAAAAACCCTCAAAAATTTTCGTCAATTTTTGTCTTGCGAAGCAAGCCCGTAGGGAAATTCGTCTTGCGAAGCACCTCTGCAAACGGAAAACCCTTTCGTCTTGCGGGTTTTCCGTCTTGCGAGGCATTCGTCTTGCGGGGCACCACTGTACTTGGAAGTAAGACCTGTTGTGTTTTAATTGTAACCTGCCTTGGGACCTTAAGGTTAAGGGAAGGGTAATAATAATGATAATTAATAATGAGTTCAATGGGACCTTCTCCTAGGTAAATGCTTATAGACTTGCAGCCTGAGTCATATTTGTATGGAACATGCTAAAAAGTTCCTAACATGTACATTGACACTTTTTCTCTTTTGTTTTGTCTTTTCTGTAGGCCTGTGAAAAGGTTGGAATGCAGATCCCTCGATTTTGCTATCATGACAGATTGTCAGTGGCTGGAAATTGTAGGATGTGTCTCGTGGAGATAGAGAAAGCTCCCAAGGTTGCTAATACTTTTATCTTTCATAAATTGTTGTGTTCTAGAAGTGTAAAGAGCCAACAGGACAGTTAAGGACAAGTGTAAAGCGCTTAGCAGAACAGCTAATGACAACCTTGCTGGCATCTAAATTACAAGTTGCAATATGCCCACTGCTAGCAGTTGCTTTTTGACATTATTGTGAATGTTGTGTTCACCTACATAAAGCTGTTGGCATAGTGTGTTTGTGCACATGCACCACACCCCATAGTCAAATTTGACTGGACTTAACCATCCAGGGGTCCTTTACCATTTTACACACATTTATTTTCATATTTGTAGACATCCTATCAAACACATTGATGATAGCGGAGCATCAGCTTTGGGTTTCCATTGAGAAAACAGGGGTGTTAAGCTGTTGGCAGTTAGGGCATTCAGTAACATATAGCGCTGGCATGCGCACATGTGCTTTTACCCACTGCAGGGTGGCAACATGCTGAATCCAACCCAACCAAACAATGTAATTCCTATACTGTGACTTATGCCATTTTTCCAGAGCTTGAGAACCCTATAGGATTGCAGCTCTACCTACCTTGTGTGTCATGTCTGGTGCCTGAGAATTTAATCTCTCAGCACTCAGTGATGGAAAAATACAGGCAGGCAGCTGGACTAGAACATTTAAGATTAATATGTTCTTTACTGTCTCTTGAAAGCCTTTCCTTGTTCCGGCAGTCCATGTGATCGGCAAAAACATCTAAATATTTCTATGGTATATGTTCATAAATGCTTGCAGTGTTCACATGTCCAGCCCTTGGAGAAGGGATAGCTGTTTTCCTGCAAATGTCAGTCAGATGTTTCTGGGGAAGACCAGAAAGAGAGCATGAAAGATAGCTCAGTCAGTAGAGCATCAGACTCTTAATGTCAGTGTTGTGGGTTTGAGCCCCACGTTGGGCAAAAGATTCTTGCATTGCAGGGGACTGCACTAAATGGCCCTCATGGTGTCTTCCAGCTCTCTTCCAATTCTATGATTCCATGATAAGGCAATTGTCATCGCGTGCTGTTAGCCTCCACCTTCCCCCATAACTGTTATTCAGTAGTAAATTGCATCTTAAAATGGAGGGTCCATGGAATCATAATGGCTGTTAGCTTCTGATAAATCCTACTGTCCATGAATTGGATCAGATTTTAAAGCCCTCTAAGCTGCTGGCCGTGACTACATTAATTTATGTATTACGTGAATGTTACTTCCTTTTTTTTGTTTTGATTTTAAGCCTTGGTTTTGATTTTTATCAATAAGTTTATTATGAAACTAAGGCAAACAGTTGAGGCATTTAATTGATAATACCCTGCCACTATGTGAGCATCCATGTATACAAATTTGTTATTGATGTAGCTTTCTTATGCATTTGTAGCCAGTAGCTGCTTGTGCCATGCCAGTAATGAAGGGTTGGAACATTCTGACAAATTCTGAGAAGTCTAGGAAAGCAAGGTAAGCTCCATCCAATTGTGTGCAAATTGCAATGTATGCTGCTCAGAACTGAGATCAGTGTGACTTGTTGCCAAGTAAGTGTGCAGCAGGGTGCATCTTTAGTCTTCAACATTACAACAATAAGCTGGGCATGTGTGTTTTTTTAAGACTCGTTTTTAACAGAAATGTTAATGCTTGAACACACTTTCAAAGGAGGACATAATTATTAATAGCATGCTGTATTACAATAAATGAATTCATGTATTACTAGTCTATAAAGTGGTTTTTAGCATACATTAAATGCTAAATATATATGGTGGTTTCTCTTTTACTGACCTCCAACAGGGAAGGCGTAATGGAGTTCTTGTTGGCAAACCATCCACTGGACTGCCCCATCTGTGATCAGGGAGGCGAATGTGACCTTCAGGTATAGCGTCTTGGATTTTTAAAATGGCCTTTGGGGTAAAACTTTGCTTCTCAGTCACATATGTTCATTTATTTGGGTTTATTTGTCTTTAGGACCAGTCAATGATGTTTGGCAGTGATAGGAGCAGATTCCTGGAAGGCAAACGTGCAGTGGAAGACAAGAACCTCGGCCCACTAGTGAAAACGATCATGACCCGGTGCATACAATGTACTCGATGCATTAGGTAACTGCTACCCTGTTTTGTACACCAACAGCGTGTATGCATAGTTATCTTGTTATTAGGGACATTCATCAGCCCGTTGCTTGTGTTCAGTTGCTTATGAAAGATAATTCTTCAGTTCTGTTCCACTGCTGAATTCTCTCTGGAAGCACCAAAGGAGTCCACACATTTTTCACATGAGCAGCTGACTATTTCATAATGTAAAATCAGGTGGGCACAAACAAGGATCTGGAATAAAAATGCACTCGTGTGAAAATCTGTCATTTTAGCTTTGTGTCGGGTCACTTGTTAGAAATAGGATACCTGGCTGCTGTAACGAAGTACGCTATGGAGTGCTCCCTGTTTGGATTCCAGGCACTTCATTCCCTCTTCTCTACCCCACTCCCACAGTGTTCTGTTTTATCTCCCAGTAGTCAGTTACCCACTTGGCATGCTCAGTCTTCATTGGGTTGTTGTAGAGGAACAGGAGTTTTGCAACAAAATGCCTGAACTGTTTCTGGAAGCACCACAAGCCTAAGATAAATTAATGTAGAGAGATTTTAATGTGGTACAGTGACTTACACTTAACGGAAACTTATTAGACTTCATAGTTCCTTTTAAGTTTTACTTTCCCTGAACCTGTGAGTTGAGGCAGGTCAGATAGCTAGGTGTGGGTGGTTCTTGCATTATAATAAACACTTTATAGGGGCTAGAGCTGCAGAAAATTACTTGTACATGTGAGGCTAGAAATGCTTTTCATTCATCTGAACAATTGCTAGTTCAGAAGTGCTCAGTTATAAATCCTTCTTTTTGATTGTTTCTTTAAAAGAATTTTTTTCTTGCAAAGACAAACTGACATTTCATGTATTGTTGTGTTTTGTTTTTGCTTTCATTTGTCAGGTTTGCAAGTGAGATTGCAGGAGTTGATGACCTAGGAACCACAGGAAGAGGAAATGAGATGCAAGTTGGCACTTATATTGAGAAAATGTTCATGTCAGAGTTATCCGGCAATGTGATTGATATCTGCCCAGTAGGTGCCCTTACCTCCAAGCCGTATGCTTTTACATCTCGACCCTGGGAGACAAGGCATGTGTCTTTACTGGCACTTGAAGTGTCACTTTAAATATAATTCTTTTATTGTGCTATATGCTAAGTGTCAAATATTCAGATTAATTGAGACATGGGAATGTAGCTTTTTCCCATGGCTTCTGGACTGTATTTGTAACCTTGAACCTTTTGAAGGTCATAAGAATCCTAATAATACAAAAGCTAATATAAATAAAATTTATCATGGTTCAGGAATGTATCCATAGAGCACATTCAGTGGTGGTGTGTTGACCTGGGAGCATTTCCACCAATTTTGGAAAATTGTGGTCTCTGTCAGAACCATGTAGCTTCTGCTTCATGTCAGATGGTGGCACCAGCAACAGTGCTCTGTTACTCCAGTTCAGCCATTCTTGAAGCAAAATTGCTTGCCACAGGGAACCAGGCAGTGGGCCATGCCTGCCTGCCCTGTGGAACATCCACCCATCAGATGTCAAAGAGATAAATAATTATACGACCTTTCGTAGATGTCTGAAGGCAGCCCTGTATCACGACACTTAATGCCTGAATGTTCTGTTGTGTTGCTTCTGTACATGCTGTTTAGTGCGAGGTCTGTTTTCCAGATAACAGCATCCTGAAGTTTTGCAATTGAAGGACTCTGTTCTTTTCGCTTAGGAAGACAGAATCCATTGATGTTCTTGATGCAGTAGGGAGTAACATTGTGGTAAGCACTCGAACTGGAGAAGTGATGAGGATTCTGCCAAGACTACATGAAGATATCAATGAGGAATGGATATCCGATAAAACAAGGTATGCTTTAACATGTATGTAAAACATGATATTCTCAGAAGAGCATTTTAGCACACAATTATACAGTTACAACACTTTCTTCATTCCATGTTCGAAGATTTAGGAACAGTTCAAGAATTACTTGCAAATGGATGTTGATCATC
This sequence comes from Podarcis tiliguerta, assembly GCF_965153285.1. Taxonomy (NCBI): domain Eukaryota; kingdom Metazoa; phylum Chordata; class Lepidosauria; order Squamata; family Lacertidae; genus Podarcis; species Podarcis tiliguerta. The sequence continues at coordinate 7,324,822 of NC_139534.1, forward strand.
TTCTGTTGCAGCACAAAAAAAAAAAATCACTGCTATCTGCTCTGGAAATTTTTGGGGCTTAGCTGTGCACATTCTTCAATAGGATTATGCCTAATATGTTTGTATTTTTCTAATTTTGAAATTGTAGATTTTTAAAACTTTCTTTGGCCATTTCCACTTAAGAAGGTCTGGTTATGAACAAAACACTCAAGTATATGTGCCACAGAAAATGACAAAGTAATTCAAACTTTCTGAAAAGGTGGTATGCCGATAGATCTCAGTTAATGAAGTAGCTGCTGATAGCTGGGTTGCTCCTTCAGCATCATTATCTTGATCTTCACTCCAGATTTGCTTATGATGGTTTGAAACGTCAGCGTCTTATTGAGCCAATGATAAAGAATGAAGAAGGGCTGTTCACTTACGTGTCTTGGGAAGAGGCCTTGAGCCGTGTGGCAGGAGTGGTAAGAAAATATTGTTTCTTACAGTGTACTCTTGACCATAGCTGAGGTGCTCGACCGACTGCTTTCACAGTAGTACTGAACCTAATGAAATCATTACTAATGACTACACTGCAATCAGTAACTAAAGTTCATATAATTTGGGGGAGTGAAATTTGAACTTAAGTCATGCTTTCTTCACTTTAGAATTCGGGGGTTAATTGCATTACACATCTTGTAATTTTAAGGTGTAGCTCAGGAACTTGTTTTGCATTGTGGACTCTGAAGAGCCATATTATATCTTGAATGCCATCTTTACATATCAGGATAGCTTTGCTTCCTCCTCTGCAATCTTGTGAATATTTAAAAGAATAAGCAATGTGTCCCACCTGCATTTTGGGGGGGGGGGGTAGAGGAAATTGGCTTACCGTTCTCTATTTTTCTAGTTGTTGAAGATGAAAGCTTTTCCACTTTTTTTTTTTACAAAACATACCAAATTTGCTGCTAAAATTTTAATATAATATCTCATATCATCTTCTGTTTCCTCATTTGCAGCTTCAGGGGAGCCAAGGTAATGATATAGCTGCAATTGCGGGAGGACTTGTGGATGCCGAAGCACTTGTATCTCTTAAAGACTTGCTGAATAGAGTAAACTCTGACAACTTGTGTACTGAAGAGGTCTTCCCTACTGCAGGAGCTGGGTAAGTTAATGCTAAGGGCTGTACTGCTACTGGACTAAAAGCCTCAGGGACAGCCCAAGTCATTTTCTGCTTGAGACTAGGACAAGATAGAGCCCAATATCATGTTCAGAAGCTGATTGGACAGGCAGCTCAATCTTTATTTGACATTGATAAGGCTGTGTCTTTTTGAGGGCAGCAGGCTAGCTTAGAGGGTACTGGCTGGGCTGTCCTCCTTGCTGCCACTGCCCAGCCTTTGCCATCTAAGGGGAGTGCCTCATTCTGCTTAATGGTAGGGCTGGCCCTGAAAAGCATATCCTCAGATAATAATAATAATAATAATAATAATAATAATAATAATAATACTTATTAAATAAATTGTTTATACCTTACCCATCTGGATGGGTTTCCCCAGCCACTCAGGGTGGCTCCCAACAGAATTAAAAGCACAATAAAACATCAAACATTAAAAACTTCCATAAACAGGGCTGCCTGTGAGTTGTCAATTTTGACATATCAGAACTGTATATATTAAGAGGACCACGTAAGTTTTAGTAGAGGCAGGTATAAAGTAAGCATAGAGCCATTTTCACAGAAGAAAGTGAAAATGCTCATATCACCCTATTAGTTTATTTTAATGCACAGTGGAATCCAGGACCAGGATTTGGATTTATTATTTTGAGATCTAGTATTTTTTACGAAATAAAAGTATTCTTAACAGAGGTATTTCAGAGTCCTTCCCATTGGAATACCCCAGTCATATTTTCCTTTTTTGTGTGTATTCTGTTACAGAACAGACCTGCGATCTAATTACTTGCTTAATACCAAGATTGCAGGAGTGGAAGAGGCAGATGTCTTGCTCCTGGTTGGTACCAATCCACGCTTTGAGGCACCTCTCTTCAACGCCAGAATCCGAAAGAGGTTTGTAGCTTCGTGAAAGTAGCAGGTGTTAAATGACTTGCTCCATGCAAATGAGAAACTGCATCTTGAAAGTGGAATATTGGGTCCTGCTACGTATGAACTTAAACTGGGAACTATTTAATTTGGACAATGTCTTGATGGCTATATTATATCACTTGCTGTGCATTGTGCTAATGCAACATACACATTAAGGGACTGTGACTGTTGTGGTTATTGTACTAAGAAAAAGGAGTACTTTCAGAATAAAAAAAATGCAAGGGCTCCAAAACTGCATTTCATAAGATCATAGATCTTCAACTCATTAAGCAGTTGATGCAATCTCCTTGCTAGAGTTGTCTTCATGCTGCCTAGCAACCTGTCCCTGAAAATCTGGGAAATAGCACAACATTCTCTGATGCAATGGAGAAAGTCAATTGAATACATTTAAGGTGTTGCATCTGTTTTATGTCTTAAAAATTAGGGCTCCTACTCAGTGCTTTTTTCTAGAAAGATAGGTACCAGTACTCACCATGAAGTTGTTACAGCAAGGGCCACACTTTTTAACAACAACAACAAAAAAGGTGCCAGTACTGCGTACCCTTGAGAACCCCCTGAAAAAAAGCACTGCTGATACCTGTCTTTGGGTGCAGCACATCTGTTAAGTTTCAGCAGCTTCTGTACAAGGAACTCTTGCAAGAATATATTGTGCAAAAATAAAATGACCATGCACTGATTTCTCTGCACATTATAAAACCTTAATAGCATTTTTCGTGCTCCGTTTTCAGCTGGCTACACAATGAACTTAAAGTGGCTCTTGTGGGCAGCCAAGTTGACTTGACTTACACATATGATCACCTGGGAGATTCCCCACAGATACTCCTGGACATTGCTTCAGAAAAACACCCATTCAGCAAGGTACCTTTAAAAAAATGCAGTGCTTTGGAGTGGTAGATTATAATCAAGGTATTAAATTTTGTAAAATGGTGGTGATATTTAGTACTCACGTATGGGTTCATGTTTAGTATGCTTTTGAGAGCAGCCTGGTAGAAGGCACTCCACACCATAGAGGCCACTTACCGTATTTTTCGCTTTATAGGACGCACTTTTCCCCCTCCAAAAATTAAGGGGAAATGTCTGTGCGTCCTATGGAGCGAATGCAGGCTCCTTGGCTTCAGCGATAGCAACGTGAAGCCTCCGAAGCGCAGAGGGAGCGCTCCCTCTGCGCTCCAGAGGCTTTGTATTGCTTTCACTGAAGCCTGAAGAGCGAGAGGGGTCAGTGTGCACCAACCCCTCTCGCTCTCCAGGCTTCAGGGATAGCTGCCTGAAGCCTTCGGAGCACAGTGCGAGTTCCCGCTGTGCTCCGCAGCCTTCGGGTTCCTTTCGCTGAAGCCACGAGAGCAAGACTCTCCTGGCTTCAGCAGAGATGGAGAGCTGCGCAGCGCCCCTTCAGCCAAGCGGGAGGAGAAATGGAAGGGGCTCTCTTTCTCCTGCCGCTTCGCTGAAGGGGCGCTGAGCAGAGAGGGGGAGAATTTCCCTCCCCTTGTTCTCCCCCTCTAAAACAAGGTGCGTCCTATGGTCCAGTGCGTCCTATAGAGCGAAAAATACGGTATTCCTCCAATGGAAATAAAGGACCCAGGACCACCCCCAAGCTTGGATACCTTTGGGGGAGCATGACCCCCCAACTAAAACAGATTCCACCTCGTTCATCCAGATAGGGGAACTGCCTACTAACAGCGCATTTGCAAATGATGCCACATATTTGTTTTTAAAAGCTGTAGTTGGCCTTTCCGTTCAGTATGTTAGCTCTGCTGAGGTTAACATTCTGCTCTCTTGCAACTTCCACACAGGTCCTGAACCAGGCTAAAAAGCCAATGGTCGTGGTTGGCAGTGCGGCACTTCAGCGTGGTGATGGGGCAGCCATTCATGCGGCCATTTCCACCATTGCACAAAATGCAAGTACAAAAAGTGGAGCTGATCCCAGCTGGAAAGTCATGAACATTCTTCATAGGTTTGCTCAACATGTCTTTGTCTCTTTTTTATTGTCTTGTATGGTGAGGTTTAAAGGCTTCCTAGGGCAAAGCTGTTGGCTTCATTCATCTGGCTCAAGTGTAAGATATTTACTGGGAAACAAGTGTCGCAAAAGGGTTGCTTGTTTGTAGAACCTAGCATTTTGTCAACTTATTCTATAAAGGGGGTATTGTCCAGTAATGGGATTAGCAGGACATGCTCTTATGCATTCAGAGCCAAATAGAAACTTATTTCAAAATTGAGCATGGAACACTAACTCCAGGTAAAAGCTCATTTTTGTGTGTGTGTACAGTATACATACATGTCCCAAATTAGCCTCCCCCCCCCCAATTTCTCAGCGATTGTGTGTTTTCATGCATTGTTACACTTTAGAAAGTGCTTCAAATAATTGGGCTTTGTCCTGGTAACTTTCAGCATGTTTTATAGCTGTGGATCTGAATGAATAACTTAGGATTTATACCTCCTGGATATTTTAGAAATTACTCGGATTTTGAGAGAGGAATTTTAGATAATCGGGTGAAATTGTAATCTCTCCCTCCACAGGGTTGCAAGCCAAGTGGCTGCCCTTGACCTAGGCTACAAGCCAGGAGTGGATGCGATCCGGAAGAACCCTCCTAAAGTGTTGTACCTTTTAGGGGCTGATGCAGGCTGTGTGACTCGGCAAGATTTGCCTCAGAATTGCTTTATAATTTATCAGGGTAAGTAGCACCATTTGATCACAAATTAAGGGAGGAATTTAATGTTGCTCTATTTGGATCATTTCCTCATCACAAGCATTTCTGCTTTCCTGGTAAAATTATCTCCCCTCTCTGCCCCCGCCACTACCGTGAGGGTTCTCCTGACCTCTCAAGCCAATTTGGTGGTGGTGGGGAGAGTCCTTTTTCACTAGCAGGACTCCTTGTGCTGGCTCCCACTCATCCAACTATTTAGTTGAATCCATCCCTAAGAAATGAAGAATTGGAGTAAGCTACCTAAAGCAATGCGCACATGTGTTTGAGTCTGAAGTATGTTTCAGGTGAATGGCTTAACTCCCAGTTGTACCTGTGCTTATTACAGATGTTTCTACCTGTTGTTTGAAATGTTTGCCTTTACATATACCTATTGCCTCAGGCTCAATATACCAGGCATCAAATAAGTGCGTAGAAAATAAGCATCATTTCCGCAGCCCTCTGCCTTTCCCAAAAACTTGTTTGAGAGATTTTTGTTTTATGTTAAAGCTGTACATTTTCTGTTCTGTTTCCTGATTTGAAGGCCAGAAGTAGCTGTTAAGTAGAAGTATACTTTGGCACAGAAGAAATGGAAAGTGTTGAATGCTGATTTGTGTTTTAAGGGGACTTTATCCCTAATAAACTAAACCTAATGTCAGTGTTTGCGCTGTGCCCTCTATGATGACTAGAGTGGGTGGCTTGTGTTTGAGAGCCAGATTACTTCTTAAATTGGGAGAACTAAGTTATTTTAAGCAACATAGAAACTTGTTGTAACCAGGAAAGAATCCTTACATGAATCCTATCAGCTAGCACAGTTAATTTGTCTAAACGGGTAGAATTCTTTATAGTTGCTTAAAATGTAAGTTACCTTGAACAAATTAGTGAAGAGCTATTTAACCTGGAAGAAATGGTCTGATAATCCCAGCAGGTAAAATGATAAGCCTTTGATAATGGGGGAATTCTTGAGGGAATATGTATAGGCTTTTACAATGTCCTGGCTAAGACATATAAACCATGAACCAAAGCTGAATCAAAAGTGTGCAGTTTGTAACCCAAAGATAGAAAGAGCTAAAAGAATACAAGATTAATAAGAGTACAAAATAAAAAGAGTACTTAGCAGTGCATGGTGTAAAGTTAGGATACAGTGGTGCCTCGCAAGCCGAAATTAATTCGTTCCGCAAGTCTCTTCGTCTAGCGGTTTTTTCGTCTTGCGAAGCAACCCTATTAGCGGATTAGCGCTATTAGCGGTTTAGCGGCTATTAAAGGCTTAAGGGATTAGCGGATTAGCTGCTAAAAGGCTATTAGCAGCTTAGCGCCTTAGAAAAAGGGGGGGGGGAGCGCGAAAAAACCCCTCAAGAATCGCAAGACATTTTCGTCTTGCGAAGCAAGCCCATAGAGAAATTCGTCCTGCGAAGCACCTCTGAAAACGGAAAACCCTTTCGTCTAGCGGGTTTTCCGTCTTGCGAGGCATTCGTCTTGCGGGGCACCACTGTACATGATGATATTGGAAGTATATCTGTTGGCACTTGGGAAGTTTCTGGTACCACAACTGAGAAAATTAAAACTGAGAACTTCATTTTGAAAACAGGCACAGTATGGCTTTAATATATAAATACATACAAAGTATTAAAAGGCATTCTGTCTCTATAAGGTGATGTCAGCAAGCATATCGCTTGAAAATAGTAGTTTGTATAACAATTTCTTCAAAGCTGTAGCTAGAGATAAAAACAGGATATCCAAGCACAATACCGAAAAAGCAAACTTCAGCCAGTCAAAAGTAGAACTGAAGGAGACTAATCAAGCCAAGACAGCAGAAAAGAGAAATTAGCGAAGTTCTTGGAGTGCAATTTTCACCTAACTATCTAAATGTAATCTAGACTTTTATAGATACAGAAATTTAAACATATAGTACAGTCACACTGTGACGTTTCCCATTGCTACTGACACTTTTACTGGATTCCATTTCAGGGCACCATGGTGACGTAGGCGCTCCTATGGCGGATGTTATTCTTCCAGGAGCAGCTTATACAGAAAAGGCTGCAACATACGTGAACACTGAAGGTAGAGCTCAGCAAACCAGAGTAGCCGTAACACCACCTGGCATGGCAAGAGAAGACTGGAGAATAATTAGAGCAATCTCTGAGGTACTGCAAGTGTAGCAGAAATGGAGCTTTCCAGTAACAGTCTTTTTTTTTATTATTATACTGCATTTATATACCGGCTTGGTTCTCATGTCATGTCACTACACATTTTAAAACAAGCTGTGGTTGAATATGAACAAGCAGTATGCTGGTTGTCAGGGAACTGCCATCGGAGCGGGAGGCGGAGAGGAGGCTCCAGGACGATGGTGGAGAGGGTCCCAGTAGGGAGAGAGGTAGCCCATCCGCTGGGGAAGGAAATCAGCGTAACACCAGTGGAGAAGGGGGGCAGATGGGGGAATCGGACAGGTGGCTCCAGGACTCTTCGCAGGAGACCAGCGGATAGGGCACGAGTACTCCGTTGCCCACACCCACTTTGCAAAGGGGGAGGAGACTGGGCGTCAAACAGCTTCTATGCTGGAAGAGGTTTAAGAAACGCCCACTGACGGATTCTGCCAGCGACTGAGGCAGCCACGGAACTTGAGGCTGTCCAGACAGAAAGGGTTCAACCAGGCAACCTAGCCAGGAGTAACGGCAACTTACGCACGAGCAACCCCTAGAACCATTACACTGGTATATGTTGCTAAGAGGTTCTCGATTGATTCCTCTCCCGCTCCTGCTGGGAAACAAGTTAGTCTAACTTGTTGTGATGCCAGAACCCAGGCTTGTGTTTTCTCTCTCCCCAAGCAACCAGAGACCAATAACCAAGATTGCTCTTAGCTTAATGCTTCTGGCTGTTTTGAGGAACACAATCATGCCTTTGTTCAGACGTCATGACAAACCAAACTCTGGCATGAGCACTCTGGCCTGGACATCCTTATATTGATTTGCGAGCTCCACTGGACTGCAGTCTTCCGAAATGAATTGCTATGAAGTGCAAATATTAGAAATAGACCATTTATGTGAAATATCTGGCAAGTCCTGCTAAAAGTGTGTGTGGACTGACTTATTTGCATGCTTGACTATCTGGAGAAGGATGGTAACAGATTGTTGATTTTGCTCAGTGGTTTGAATCAGTTAAGACACACCAAATTCTAACAAACCTGGGTGCGATGCTAGGCATAAACAAATTTGCCAACCATTTCGCTTTCTCTTGTACTTGAGCCAATCAGAAATTCTACTTTCTAAATGGTTGCCCTATTTACCCTAATAATTACGGATTGTATCCGATCTTAGTCCTACATAAGGTAGACACATTGAACTTAATGGATGTGACTAACTGAGGTCCATTGATTTCAAGGGGGCATCCTACTCTGAATAACTAAGTTGGATACAATCCTGTACCTTTCAAGATGTATCCTTTTAAGCATGTTCACTGCAAAGGTAGTGTGTTTTCCAACAAGGAACAAATCTGAACCCAGTCTTGAGGTTCTTCCTCCCACTTTTCTCTTTCAGATAGCTGGCATGACCCTCCCATATGACACACTTGATCAAGTGAGGAGCAGATTAGAAGAAGTATCTCCTAACTTGGTCAGATATGATGATGTGGAGGAAGCAAACTACTTTAGCCAAGCAAATGAGCTGTCAAAGGTATGGGGTTCCACATTTATACAGCGATAGCAAAATAAGTGTGTCTTGTGTCCTGCTGAAAAAGGTACCGCAGGGCAAGTGAGAACAGTTATTTTCATAAAGATGACTGCTTATTCTTTTTCAATGCAGGCAGTTAATCAGAAACTTCTTGGTGATCCTCTTGTTCCACCGCAGCTCACAGTTAAAGACTTCTATATGACAGGTAACAGCAGTACATGATCTCAATAATGTGTATGTAATGGATACATAGGGACGCGGGTGGCGCTGTGGGTAAAACCTCAGTGCCTAGGACTTGCCGATCGTATGGTCGGCGGTTCGAATCCCCGCGGTGGGGTGAGCTCCCATCGTTCGGTCCCAGCCCCTGCCCACCTAGCAGTTCGAAAGCACCCCTAAGTGCAAGTAGATAAATAGGTACCGCTTTATAGCGAGAAGGTAAACGGCGTTTTTGTGTGCTGCGCTGGTGCTGGCTCGCCAGAGCAGCTTTGTCACGCTGGCCACGTGACCCGGAAGTGTCTTTGGACAGCGCTGGCTCTCAGCCTCTTAAACGAGATGAGCGCGTAACCCTAGAGTCGGATACGACTGGCCCGTACGGGCAGGGGTACCTTTACTTTTACCTTTAATGGATACATAATATTTCCCATTTCTTCAGTTGAGAGGCATACCAATTTTGTTTCTGTGTAAAATACTTTAATTGCAGATACCATGTTCAGTGAACGACACTTGTAAGTCTTAAAACTTCTAGAGGTAATAGACATGTTTTTCTTTGCAGATCCCATTAGTAGAGCATCACAGACGATGGCTAAATGTGTTAAAGCTGTTACCGAAGGGGCCAAGGCTATTGAAGAACCCTCCATCTGCTAAGGAAATCCTTGAGTTACCAGTGTCGGATCAGGCATTCTTATGACTTTTTTCCAAAAATAATAATTTTGTGGTGGTCTATTTAGGTTTCCACTTTCTTTATGAATGCGGGTGAAAGTTTATTTAAAGCCAGCTGTCCAGTGTTCATTTGCTAATTATGTTCAGCACAGCTTAAATGTATTTAGACATACATATTATGTATACTGATTGTGTACAAACATGATGTAAAATTAAAGCAGTTTTACATATGTAATACTATTTCTCTGCACTGTGTTTCTCCAGTAAGTTAAATATAAAATTAGCTCAAAGTACAGAGACAGAGGTGAAATCTAACACTTGCAATGTGAAACAATGTAGCAAGCATCTTAACTTTTTTTTTTAAAAGAAACGTTTAGTTAATGTGACATTGGCGGGTTTGTACAACTAACTCACCAACAGGTTAAAGATTCCTTTAGAAGTACTCACCGCTCCTTTCCAGTCCTATTTCATTTAGAATTTACAGTTTGGGTACGTCTTAAAACTTTTGAAAATAAGGAAAAGTGATGTAAGAGTTTTGTTTTACAATGGCTCAGAGCTGTATTATTTTAAAAAGTACAGCAGAACAAGAGATGGCTTTTAACAGTGCAGCACAATCTTAATTCTATCCTAATATCCCTCAACAAGCATGGTAGCCTTTACCTAGTAGTTTGGACTTGTTCCATCTAAGCAAAAATAAGACTTACACATTAAATAGCTTACTCCTAAGGCACAACGGGAATGTGGCAAATCTAATATCTACTGTGGGTACTGCAGAAACGTATTTAAAATGCAAAATGCCACTTATTTTAAATGGTCAGTTTTAGCCAACTTCAGCTTGCACAGGCATCTGTAGACTCGCTCTCTGGTTTAGCATTACATGTGAGCCAGACCGTAACCTGTCTGATTTTTGAATTACTGTTTTGAATAAGAGAGGCTGGGGTCCATAAGTGTCCTGAGTTATGTGCAGTCTAGGGGGTGGCACATCCCCAAGCATACCATTTTAACACGTTCTTGGGAACAATTTTTTTTGGGGGGGGGGGGTTGTAAGGTGGAAAATAGTGATGCACAAATCAATGTCTAGTTGTAGTTGTTACTAGAAGTTCTCACTACCAGCTGGTAGTGGTTCTTATTTGCACCAAAACATACACTTAATTTTAGCACTATTTGTTGATCAACCATCCAGCATAAGAACTGACATGCCAAAGAACTGTGGTTTAAAGTAGCTTTCTCATAAAAGTTGCTGTACTGGTGACTACTTTCTCAAAAATCCCTGGGAACAACTAGAGGAAGAAACAGCAAGCTCTTAGATAATTTGAATGCTAAATATTAACATCGTAATATTATGAAATTATGTACTACTCGTTGACAATAATCTGAATGCTATTTAGGATTAAAAGTGCCAGCCCACAAGTTTAATTATTTCTTAGACTGGCCCTAATGTGACAGTTTAATTTTTGCAGTTACTAGTACAAGCCCAATAAACTGCAGAAATATATATGAGTATGGATAAATGCCAGCCCAAAATTTCCCTCCCTGCTGCCTTTGCCCCATTTTCTCTCACCCAATGCCAGCACTGTTGCTTGTGGCCACACAGCAAAAGTACTGCCTTGGAAGGACCCTCCCCCATTTTTTAAAAAAAATCATGTGCTTACAGACCTATTAAAGCATGTCTGTTTGTTCCTTTTGTGGGGGATGTATGTTCCTTTGTAGGCAATGTAAACCGGTGCTGTCAATAGGCAGCCAGGAAGGGTTGGCTTAGTTCACCAGCTTCTAAAAGGACTGGTTTACCTCTTATCTTGCCTCTTGACAAGCCAACATAAATTTAAGCTGTTTTTCAAAAAAGCAGCAATAACAAGTATGTTGAAGCAGCTACAGCCAGCCCAGGTTCTGAAATTATCCCAATGTGCTTCCTATATCCCATCATGTGCTACTGGTACACTTTTAAAAAATATGAAGGTGGTCCTTAAGTACTGTAAGAGAGAGTTCCCTACCACCCCAATTATACAACTTATTTCATCCATTTTCATTATAGAAAGTAGAATCCTCCCTGTTCCCCACATTTGTAGTAGCAGTCTTATTACCCCTTCTAATCTCCATAAGGCGTATAACATGTTGTAACCCGCCCTGGAACCTTAGGGTGGGGAACAAATGAATTAATAACAGCATCAGAGGGCTACTATGAACAAAATGCTACGTAGACATTGCTCATGTATAGGAATTCCTTTTAATCTTATCTACAGAGTATTGCATGATTATGAAAATGGGCACCTGTGCCCATGCTAGGATGCAGAGTGGTACTTGCAGGCTCTCACTCACAATGTAACCACTAAGTCTAGATAATAGGCATAAGCCTGAGTTTAAAGGAGGAAATATGAGGAAAAGGAAAAAATCTCTGTTGCACCATAATTTAGGCATCCAACATCTTCATTAGTTAGATTGCAAATATTACAAGTGGGCCAGAAGAATGTTCTGAAGCACTTTGTTACTCTTACTATGAAGTGGCTGTAAGTCTGGCTGCGGACGGTGTGGGAAACTGACTGACTGTTGCTCTGAACAACTAGGAGTACAAATGCAATATAACAAACCAGTATGAACAACAGCTAATTGAAGCCTCTCCATTTCTCATTTAATTTATCCATTTGTTTCCAGTTCTCATGTTGTTCCTGTCTACAGTGGCATCTTAACAATAAAATAAGAAAAAACCAAATCCATCAGAATGCAAAACAACAATAAAAAAGATCTTATAAGCACAAGAAGACTTCAATTCTGTTTGTCTAATAATCTAGTCAAGTAAATGCTTTGGAACAAGAACTGTAAGTTGCACAATGAGTGGGATTCTTTACACTTTGTGCAGTGGGGTTTCCTGACAACAACACCCCCGCCCCACAAAACTGACAACCTCCCAAACAACAAAAGGGGAATAATTCTGTCTAGCAAGCTGCAAGGCTTGTGTAGACAGAACATTTGTAAGCACAACATTGATTTCCACCCAGTTTTTACAGTGACATCCTATAAACATCTCTCCTCAGAAATAAGGTTCATTGAGTTTCACAGAGCTGACTATTTAATAATAACAATAATTTTATTATTTGTACCCAGCCCATCTGACTGGCTTGCTGCTTCCAACAAATATAAAAGTATCATAAAACATCAAACATTAAAATCTTCCCTATAAAGGGCTGCCTTCAGATGTCTTCTAAAAGCCATATAGTTCTTTATCTCCTTGACATCTGATGGGAGGGTGTTCCACAAGGTGGGTGCCACCACCGAGAAGGCCCTCTGCCTGGTTCCCTGTAACTTCACTTCTCACAGAGCTAGATCTCAGTGTCTGGGCTGAATGATAGGGGTGGAGATGCTCCTTCAAGTATACAGGGCTGAGGCCATTTAGGGCTTCAGAGGTCAGCACCAACACTTTGAATTGTGCTTGGAAATGTACTGGCAGCCAGTGTAGATCCTTTAGGACCTGTGTTGTGTGATCCCAACTGCTACTCCCTGTCACCAATCTAGCTGCCACATTCTGGATTAGTTGTAGTTTCCAAGTCACCCTCAAAGGTATCCCCATGTAGAGCACATTGCAGTAGTCCAAGCAAGAGATCACCAGCAGATGTACCACTCTGGTGAGGCAGAGCATAGGCAAGTAGGGTCTCATCCTGTGTACCAGACGGAGCTGGCAGACAGCTGCCCTGGATACAGAATTAACTTGTGCCTCCATGGATAGCTGTGAGTCCAAAATGACCCCCCAGGCTGTGCACCTGGTTCTTCAGGGCAGTTTCCCCATTCAGGACCAGGGAATCCCCCCCCATGCTTACCCTGTCCCCCCAAAAACAGGACTTCTGTCTTGTCAGGATTCAACCTCAATCCATTAGCCACCATTCATCCTCTGACTGCCTCCAGACACTCACCGTCCTCACTGGTTCCAATTTAAATGAGAGACGTTTGATGTTAACTGTCTTGGCTAGAAAGTTTAATAATATAACAATAAAATTATTTTTAAAAATTGGTTACATCACTGTTTCAACTATCCTTATGTTTACATTGTTCGCATTCAACAGAGGGTACTAACAAATAGTGGACCTGGAACATCTAAGAATTACTGAACATTATATTACCAAGAGCCACATCACAGGCAGCATTTTGCAGATCACATACAACCAATGAAGATGACTGCCTATATACAGCAGACAAAGAATACTGCAGATGGTAGATTTTGTTAAACATAAGTTAGTGAGTGTTTGGCAAATTTCGAGTTTAAAGAATAAAAAGATGATTTGAAAGATCCAGTTTGTATTTAATGGATCCGAATACAGAAAATACAAAAGCTTCCAAAAGTTAAGTCTGTCCCCAGATATTTGTTGCCTGGCCACAAGTTCTGACCTTATATGAAGTTAGAATAATCCAGTGCTGCCTGAGAGACACTATAATCCTATTAAGGAGTAAGAGAATTTCCCCTCAAATGGACAAAAACTATCAAGGAAAGGAATAGTACTCCTGGCAAACATGCAGAACTGAAGGGACGTTTGTCAGTTCCTTTGACAAGAATATTCAGCAGTAACGCATAATACTGCCAAATTTGGAGGGAAAAGATTTCTGCTCCAGGAGAAAAATCCAGGTTTGCAGAATAGTGGCTTCTTTCTCTGAATACTGAGACACAAAGAAAGCTTCATGAGAATTAATGTGAAGTAATTTCAAATATCTTAGGTGTCCTATTCAGTGCTTTAAAAAAAAGGCGTATTTTAAAAATCTAGCATCTATAATCATAGTTCATCTGAGAAATTCTGAAACATTAAGTCAATGCTGAGTTGGTGAAAAAAGAATACCGGATAGACGAGCTTGCAGCAAATGCCAGTTTAAAACCACTGCACTGTTGCCATTGCATGTACCACGTGGTTTTCAGCTAAATCAGCAGCACTTTTTTAAAAAGTGACAAAATCAGCAACTGTGTACTAGAAATCTCTGGAAACAGTCTGAAGTGCTTCTGCAGCACTTCGACCTATAAAGATTAAGTCGAAATGAACGATATAAGAGTATTTTGCAATGTTACATCTTGCACACACATTCTTACCACAGACAACCATCCTCAATTTGGTTTATGAGGAAAAGCAGCCTCTGTTAAGTTCAGGAAGCTAACTATGAGAAAGACATTAGAACTAGTGGCTCAAACTTCAGGCACAACACCATAAATCAGATTAAATAAAATTTATATAAGCGCACAAGCACCTGCAAAACAACAACAACACACCCACCGAAAATATAATAAAAGACCTTTTCTCTTTTTGTAAGTTATTGATCCCAGTGCAACCTGAGGGGGAAACAAAACTGCTATGAACAAAAAAAAGAGCAGTTTTTACTTTTGTTTATTTTTTAAAGTTGCACTTGAGTACATATTTAATCTTCTCCGACCTATCTTCCCCCTCACCTGGAGCCCGATCCTTTTTTTTTTTTTGCTTCACCTCCATGGAGGAAAATATCCCTTTCTACACCCCCTCAAAAAACCCCACCGTGCGCCCCTTTTTGGGACTTACCTTTGCAGAACCTCCTGGGGCGTCCCAAACTTCCGAGATGCGATGGAGAAGGATGGAGGAGAAGATGGCGATGCACCTGCCCCTGCTTTTTTTAAATTTAAAACACACAAATTCATAAAAAATAAAGGGAGGGGGGAGAAACAAAACCTTAAAACGCTGCCCACCCCTTTTTACTCCCCCCCCTGAGCTTCGGAGGGGAACCCACCACCCCGGCGATATTTGGCCTCGCCTTTCCAAAACGTTGCATTGCTCGAGCCTTTGCAAAATGTTGCATTTTCTCCACGCACCCCCCCAAAAAAGAAGGGGGACCCCGAGCACCCCATCCTTCTTCCCCCTGGTCCTGACCTCTTTCCTCTCTATCTCTCTCTGTCCTGCGACCCTCCCAAGATGGTAGGGAAGTTGTCGTTTTGGCCGGCCCGAGGAGCCTCTCTCTCTCTCTCTGGTGTTATGTCCTCTCAGTGCCTGTAGTGGTGCTGTAGGAGGGCTGCAAAGCTCTCTTTTTTTCCTCCTTTCTCGAGAGCAGCCCCAGCAGCCCTGCCTTCTTTGCTGGAGAATATATTCAGGGAATTTCCACCCCCCCCCCGCCGCCACCTCCACCCCCAACTTCATAATCACCTACCCTCTCCGAGCACTTTCGTAAGCGTTTGTTTGTTTTATTATTTTGCTTTTTTTTTAAAAAAAATTAATTTTATTTTATTTAAATCATCCTCATAATAAAGAGCTCCCGTTCTAAAAAGAAAAAAAGAAAAAGAAAAAAGCAGGGATCTTTCTCCTCAGAGCCAGGGGGGCAGCAGCAAACCAAGCAGCGAAAGCTTCCTCAGCGCTTCAAGCAAGCTCCGAGACCCATTTCCCCGCTCCCTCCGCTGGGGAGGAAACTCTGCTCTGCCAGCCCAACAGAGGGGGAGAAAAAGGGGGGAGAGACGAGAGAGCCGAGAAGAGGAGGGAGGAGGAAAAAAAAAAAGAGGCCAGCTGGAAAGGTAAGCCAGGCCCGGCCTGCATCCCCGGGCTCGCCTAGGGCGGCAGGCGGCGCCGCGCGCGAGGGGACAGCCGCCGGGTGGGCTACGCGAGGCCGGGGATGCGCGTGGGAGAGCCGGGCCGCGCGGGTTTCGAAAGGGGGGGGGGTGGGTGGAAACGGAGGGGGGGTTCCGGGACCCGCGTGTGGCCGGGCCCGTCTGGGAACCAAGGGAAAGGGGCGCCGGTGGATGGAGCGAGGGGAGCCCGGCCGAGGCGGGAGAGAGACGGGCCTTGTGGCCTAGCGGCTCCCCGCCCCCCGCGACGGGGCCCGGCCTAGCGCCGGACAGGCCCCGGGCGCCGGGCTCAGGCCTCCGAGAGGGGGTTTCGGAAGGTGGCGGGCGGGGAAGGCGCTTGGGCCAGGGAGCTCCGAAGCCCGGGCGGGGGTTAGGCGGCGGGAGGCCGGCGGACCGCGGAGCAGAGACTCCGGGGCGCGATGGTGGCGGAGGGGGGGTGGCGAGAGAGGGGGGGAAGCGGGTTATTTGTTATTATTTCCCACTACGGTTTCACTCCCGAGTTTGGGGGTGCGCTTCGCCCCCTTTAGACCTGGGGGAGTGGGGGGGGGTCCCGGGGAAGCGCGTCCGCCGGGATCTCCCCCCCCCCGCCTCCTCCGACGCCACCGGCCTTTTAAAGTTTTGCTTTTTGGACATCGCCGAGCCCCCCTCCAGCACCACCTCGGACCCTTTTCCTTCCTCGTCCTATGCTTTGGGTTTTAATGCGACCTGAAATGAGTGCAAGAACATTTTGGCGCTCCCTCCTGAATTGCATTGGGAAAGAGGTGGCTGGAGGGGGGGGGGAGAGAGAGAAGCGTTTCCCCCTTTTCCAAACGCTGCTTTGCAAGCCCACCTTTTCCTCCTCCTGCCCCCCAAGTATGAACGTTCATCCTGATTTTAAATGGTTATGGGGCAGCGGGAACTTTTCCGTGGTGCTGGCGGGGTAGCTGGCGAAGGGTTAAAGGCTCGCAAGTCGAGGAAGGGCATCATCATGCTGCAGAGGTTGCAAGGTCCCACTAGAAAGAAAGAAAGGGAAAAGCCTAGAAACAACCTTGGTTAGTTTTAAGATTTGTTCCAGGGGAGTGGGAGGTCGGTGGGTGGAGGGTACTGTCGCCCAGCTTCTTACTTCTGCAGTCCGTTTGGCCAGGGCTACCAGATCTTACCACTTTAGTACTTTCGTAGGTGCTGTCAGAGAGGGAGCCCAGCCTTGCAAAGGCATGCTGGGTTTGTGTATGAAACCCTGGATTTTTGTGAATGGGTTGGAATTGTAAAGGCTAGCCTCGTCGTTTCTGGCCGTTCGTAGCCTGGAAACAATTTACTACCCAAGCCAGGGTCTTGGGGGTGTGTTAGGCCATAAACACAGTATACAAGGACACAGATAGCATTCTGTAAATGGTTGCTATATTGTTTCTATGGTCCGTGTTTGAGCGTAAAATCTTCAGGAGAAAGTTGTTGCAGAAGAGACGAGTTTCGGGAATGTCCGTTCAGAAATGTGCCTAGATTAAGATAATTGTGTGTAGGCATAAACTCAAGTCCTTGAGGCTGGACTGTATCAATGCAGAGGTCTGCAATGGCCAGATTCCTAGGCCAATGTTGCAAAAAGTTAACTTGGGCTTGGATGCTTAATAGTACATTCACTTCCTCCATCTCCAGGTGATCTTTTGGCTAGGATTGCAAGAGCTGTGAATCTAGTTCCATGTATCCGTGAAGGGAGCTTTGGATTTGTGTTTCTCATGGTGTGCCTCTTCAAGCCACATGTCAAAACAGTTTCTGAAACTGAAAGGAGTTTAGAATGCAGTTTGGGACTTGCCATTGGGACCTGCCATTCACAGAAATTGAAAGGTTTAAAAACAAAACAGTGCTCGCGTTTAAGGTTTTGGCTGCACTCAAAGTATGTTTTTGGATCTCTGTCCTTGTTTTGTATGCAGAATAGAAGCTCCATTGCATGGGGGAATTGAAATCAGATGTTTCAGGTGAGCTTTTCTGAGATTCCAAATGGAATACAGTACCTATATAGGCAATTTCCCATTATTCTTAGATGATTGGTGGGACATTTTCGTTTTAGTTCTGGCAAAGAGTGTGGCTTCAAGTGTCTGTTCTGCAAAGCACTCATGCAAGCATTCTGTTATAAATGCATTACAGAACTGTACCTTGAATGGACTTCCCAACGCTCAAGAGTGCTGTTATGCTGGGTGAGATAACAACAACTTTGTCACTCTGTAGAATGATGGACCAAAACTGCAACCTATGACACTATAAACCTATGCATTATTTGGTGGTGTTTTGTTAAAGCCGTTTTGTCTGTGCTTCAAGGCTGAGGCCCAGTCTACACATTCTTAAAAAAGTCACCATGTGCTTGGCTTCTGATTCATTATTTAAATAGAACCATCAAACTGCATAGTGCTTTCCAAAGTATAAGAGGACAGTTTCTTGTTCCAAGGAGCTTACAATTTTAACATCACCACCAGCAACCGTTTCTTAAGTGTATTTCAGTAGTTGCACTTAGCTTTGGTAAAATTGAACATGGCCTTATCTTCATAGGAACTACCTTTTAAATCCCTCCCCTCATACTGGACTCTTACTCCATTAAAATAAGTAAATTTTACTTTTAAATAAGTAGCTTAGGGTGGAAATGCAAAAAAAAAGTTATACAAATATGAACATTACTATTTAAAACACAACTACCTAATGTTAAGACCCTTCCTTACCCCAAATACAGCACAGGGTGCTGACTAGGGGGCCCTAGTTAGCAGATGACGCTGTGGTCTAAACCACTGAGCCTCTTGGACTTGCAGATCAGAAGGTTGGCGGTTCGAATCCCCGCAACAGGGTGAGCTCCTGTTGCTCTGTCCCAGCTCCTGCCAACCTAGCGGTTTGAAAGCACGCCAGTGCAAGTAGATAAATAGGTACTACTGTGGTGGGAAGGTAAACAGCGTTTCCGTGCACTTTGGCTTCTGCCACGGTGTCCTGTTGTGCTAGAAGTGGTTTAGTCATGCTGGCCACATGACCCGGAAAAGCTGTCTGTGGCCAAATTCGGGCTCCCTCAGCCAGAAAAGCGAGATGAGCCCCGCACCTCATAGTTGCCTTTGACTGGACTTAACCGTCCAGGGGTCCTTTACTTTTTACCTTTACCTAAGTTACCTTTTTGCATGCCTCCAAATAATTGCTCTGCCTGTCTTACTGATTTCAACAGAATTAAAGCTAGCTTTTCATGAATGCCAGTACATCTTAAATAATTGCAAAATGTGGGTTGAATACAGTTGACTGTTTTAAAGTAGTTAATTTCCATGATTGGCAAATAACTACCACATAGCCAGTTGCTTTTGCCACCTGTCCGCATGGAGCAGATAACCTTTACTATCCACATTCAATCAGACATCCCGACAATCAGGAGGTGTTAAAAATCTCACCACATGGGTGTATGTGCACTGAGAAATGTTATGACTTAGTAAGTGGTAGTTACTCTTCCAAAGCAGAGAGAACTACAATTTTAAAATGAGAGACAATCTAAAGTTGAAGGTTTCATTCTGTAAAGTGGTACATAAATACAATATTTCAGAGTAATGAGTATTATCATATTTCCTGGGCGGGCGGGGGGCTTGAGGGAAGGAACTCTAAAATAAGGGTTATCTGACAGATCTCTCAGTGAGGTAGCACATGCTCCCCCCCCCCTTTAGTACTGAATATTTTGGTTCCACCAACCTACCCTGTCTTCAGATTCTAAAACTGTATCGGTTTTAGAAAGACAGAATGGGAGCAGTTTTGTCACATCTAGCTTCTGGAGATTTTTTAAAAAGTGGCTCGAAGTGTTCAAATATAGAATTACTGATGATAATGAGAAAAATGCTGCTGGGACTAAATTAACATCTTTCTGATATGTGGGTGTTAATACTGAGAGCAAGGCGATATGAGTCACTTTCACTCTGATCCTAAATGCAGGACGTGGAAGTAAGTTGCAACGACTTTCAGGGGAACTTGTTTTCACATTAGGGGTACAGTCCTCTGCACGTACCTGGGAGCAAGCCCCCTTGAACGCACTGGGTTTACTTTGGAATAAAAATTCCATAGGATAGTGCTGTCAATGTCCATAAGATTGGACTCGATTCGCCATGATCCCAAGGCCCATGGAGGAGAGAAATGTGGTGGCTCAAAGGGCTTTGTGTTTCACCAGTATTGGCTCCTAGGTGATCCCTCCTGAAACATAGCAAACCAAGGAAAGGCTAACCATTAATTCACATGAGTTAGCTTCTGCCATGGAAGATTTCAGCAGAAACCCTGGGCAAAGGGATTGGGGATGCTGTGTATAGGCCATGGCTGATGGGATATAAAACGCTCAGCAGCAGGTCATTATTAATATCTGACGCTATCATGTGATTTCAGTATAAATCTCTAGAAATCAGTGGGGAATGTCTGGGGCCGAATGCAGCCTTCTTGACATCTCTAGTAAAGGTAAAGGGACCCCTGACCATTAGGTCCAGTCGTGACCGACTCTGGGGTTGTGGCGCTCATCTCACTTTATTGGCCGAGGGAGGCCCGGCGTACAGCTTCCGGGTCATGTGGCCAGCATGACTAAGCCGCTTCTGGCAAACCAGAGCAGCGCACGGAAACACCGTTTACCTTTCTGCCAGAGCGGTACCTATTTATGTACTTGCACTTTGATGTGCTTTCGAACTGCTAGGTTGGCAGGAGCAGGGACCAAGCAACGGGAGCTCACCCCATTGCGGGGATTTGAATCGCCAACCTTCTGATGGGCAAGTCCTAGGCTCAGTGGTTTAACCCACAGCTCCACCCGTGTCCCTCTGAACATCTCTATTTGGCCCTTAAATGCTTCCCAGGGCACACCCCTCACTGGCTCTACTTCTCACCCCAAATGTTTAGGTGTGTGGCCCTTGGAAGTTTTCAGCGAAGGAACTGTGGCCCTTGGGTTGAGAAAGTTCCCCACATCACCTCTAGAATATGATGTAGAAGGGGTTTCTGTCTTGGTAACTAGCACCTTGAAAACAAAGATTGCAGTTCTAAGCAAATAGTAGGGAAGCACCATTGAATTCAGTGGATCTTCTTAGTAAGCATGGGCTCCATCTGCACTATGCATTTAAAGCAGTATCATACCACTTTATAAACAGTCATGGCTTCCCCCAAAGAACCCTGGGAAGTTTAGTTTGTTAAGGATGCTGATATGTTGTTGTTTAGTCGTTTAGTCGTGTCCAACTCTTCATGACCCCCTGGACCAGAGCACACCAGGCACTCCTGTCTTCCATTGCCTCCCGCAGTTTGGTCAAACTCATGCTGGTAGCTTTGAGAACACTGTCCAACCATCTCGTCCTCTGTCGTCCCCTTCTCCTTGTGCCCTCCATCTTTCCCAACATCAGGGTCTTTTCCAGGGAGTCTTCTCTTCTCATGAGGTGGCCAAAGTATTGGAGCCTCAGCTTCACGATCTGTCCTTCCAGTGAGCCCTCAGGGCTGATTTCCTTCAGATTGGATAGGTTTGATCTTCTTGCAGTCCTCCAGCACCTTAATTCAAAAGCATCAATTCTTCGGCGACCAGCCTTCTTTATGGTCCAGCTCTCACTTCCATACATCACTACTGGGAGGATGCTTATATAGTGTTCAAGATTTCCCAGGCGCCAGGTGCGTTTTGTGACTGACCGCAACCCCAGTTGCAACCAGGTGGAGATGTCTGGATGCAAGGTTGGCGACTGACATCTCCACCTGGCTGGCCCCTCCAGCTTTCTTAAGCAGGTAAGCAGAAGATCTTATTTATTGCATCAATTTTCCACCTTTTTCTCTAAGGAGTACACGTTCACCTCCCTCCTTAGTTAATCCCTACAATGACCCTGCAAGGCAGAGTAGGAGGTTGTGAATGGCCCAAGGTCGTCCAGTAAGCTTTGTGAATGAGTGGGGATTTGAACCCTGATCTCCCAGGTCCTAGTTCAACACTCTTAACCACTACACCACAATGACTTCCTAGAGCACAGTACTTCTGCTATGGGGCAGCTCTACAAATTAAGTAGGTAAATAAATATGGGGAAGGCAAACTGTCTCTTAGAGAAGGCTCTCAAATAATTTCTTTGAAGCTTGAATTTGTTTGTTTTGTTCAGGATTTATTTATTTGATGTTTTAATATGTTGTACACTGGTTTGATATTTTTTTAAAAATATAAAGCAGTATAGAAATGATAGGGACGCGGGTGGCGCTGTGGGTTAAAGCCTCAGTGCCTAGGGCTTGCCGATCGAAAGGTCGGCGGTTCGAATCCCCGCGGCGGGGTGCGCTCCCGCTGTTCGGTCCCAGCGCCTGCCAACCTAGCAGTTCGAAAGCACCCCTGCGTGCAAGTAGATAAATAGGGACCGCTTACTAGCGGGAAGGTAAACAGCGTTTCCGTGTACGGCTCTGGCTCGCCAGAGCAGCGATGTCACGCTGGCCACGTGACCCGGAAGTGTCTTCGGACAGCGCTGGCCCTTGGCCTCTTTGAGTGAGATGGGCGCACAACCCTAGAGTCTGTCAAGACTGGCCCGTACGGGCAGGGGTACCTTTACCTTTACCTTTATAGAAATGAAATGAAAAGAATACATACATACCTACATACATACATATATACCATTGCAAAAAAGGTACCTAGACATTCTGTTGTAGTGCCATTTGGTAATAAACTTATATACCTGAGTTTCTAACACTGATTGGGAGACCCCCTATTTCCCATACAGAGCTATAATTCCCAGAGTTTTCTGGGGTGAGCGATTGTTAAACCACTCTGAAATTGTAGGTCTGTAAGGGAATAGAGGTTTCCTAAAGCTCTTTGCCGCCTTAACATGCTACAGTTCCCAGGATTCTTTGAGGGAAGGAATGACTGTTGAAAGTGATATGATACTGCATTAATTGTATTGTGCAGATGGGTCCACGGTTAGGATCATGCTGTCAGAAATGTAGCATAAGCTAGATCTCAATTGGTTAGATGTACTGCGACTGAATTTCTCGGTCGCGCAATGATCTGTCACACATGACAGTTGTGGAGGCTTTGGAATGTATTCAGATCTTTTTCAGAGCTGCAATAGTTTACTAACTCTCTTGATCTATGGTGAGGATTACCACTAGAAATTACCACCATTTGCAGCAGGGATTACCACTAGAAATGCTCCTACCACAGAAGGATAAAAGATTCTTCCATGGACCTGCCTTGCTTCCTTCCATATACAGTGGTACCTCGGGTTACAGACGCTTCAGGTTACAGATGCTTCAGGTTACAGACTCCGCTAAACAAGAAATAGTACCTCGGGTTAAGAACTTTGCTTCTGGATGAGAACAGAAATTGCACGGCGGCAGCGGGAGGCCCCATTAGCTAAAGTGGTACCTCAGGTTAAGAACAGTTTCAGGTTAAGAACGGACCTCCGGAACGAATTAAGTTCTGAACCCGAGGTACCACTGTAGTAAGATTCTATATGAGCTCCGAATTTTGGGGGGTTGGGTGGGTGGAGATTGTAGTAGATGCCTGTGCACACAATTCTTGGATATAGAGACACATATAGGTTAAAAAGTAAGTTGAACTATGTTGGAAAGAAGCAGTGTTTGGGAAGAGTACTAAAGGACAGGATTATTGCTGAGGAGTTGCTCTGGGCTGCCATGACTGTCCCTCTGCAGCTTACCTTGGCTGGTCACCAGCATGGCCATTTAACGCTACTATGATGGCCAAAAGCTCTCAGATGCCAATTGCATTGTAGTTCAAGTTGCCGTTTCTTGGTAGTCAAGCAAGCTGTAAGACAACAGCCTTAGGCAAGTGTATGTGTGTGTAGAGAGAAGAGAGTTGTTGGCATCCATTTGTCTTGAAAGACAGGAGAGTACTCCTCTGGGGGGTGAAGTCAAACCACTGTGTTAGCAGCATCAAAGTGACCTCCCCAGGGCAACAAGTCTGGGCAGTTTGTATGGAGGTCCTGGGCTGACCAGACAGCTAGACACCCCTCTTGGCCTCGTTTATGTTGTCCAAAGGAACACGGAGCAATACGTTTGGAACCAGCTTGGCTCCAAGAGTTGCCGGAAGGTGGTGTGCAAGGTGCCGTCCAACCATCTTAGGGACTCCACTCTGCAGTTGTGTAGAGATTACTCCTTAATCTTTTATTCTAAAGATATCCTGCAAGGCAGCAGAGGTTTGGATCCGTGTTCCTTCTAGATGGGTTACCTTTCCAAGTTGATGAGCTCCATCTGCCCCTCACTTCCCTCTACAGTGGTACCTCGGGTTACATATGCTTCAGGTTGCATACACTTCAGGTTACACACTCCACTAAGCCAGAAATAGTGCTTCAGGTTAAGAACTTTGCTTCAGGATGAGAACAGAAATCGGGCTCCGGCGGCGCAGCGGCAGCAGCAGGAGGCCCCATTAGCTAAAGTGGTGCTTCAGGTTAAGAACAGTTTCAGGTTAAGTACGGACCTCCGGAACGAATTAAGTACAGTGGTGCCTCGCAAGACGAAAAGAATCCGTTCCGTGAGTCTCTTCGTCTTGCGGTTTTTTCGTCTTGCGAAGCAACCCCATTAGCGGATTAGCGCTATTAGCGGTTTAGCGGCTATTAGCGGCTATTAAAGGCTTAAGGGATTAGCGGATTAGCTGCTAAAAGGCTATTAGCAGGTTAGTGCCTTAGAAAAAGGGGGTGGGGAGCGAAAAAAAATCGCAGCAACTCGCAAGACATTTTCGTCTTGCAAAGCAAGCCCATAGGAAATTCGTTTTGCGAAGCACCTCCAAAACGGAAAACCCTTTCGTCTAGCGGGTTTTCCGTCTTGCGAGGCATTCGTCTTGCGGGGCACCACTGTACTTAACCCGAGGTACCATTGTATAGCACATGCAGAAACCGCCTTCTTGACCATTGGACCCACTGTTGGTCTTGCCCACTCAATCTGCTGGAGTCTGTCTTTGCATGCAGGCGAAGTCCCTAGCTCACCAAGGGTTTGAGACCCGTTGGCTCCCCTCACTTGGTTTAGTCAGTCGAAGCTGTTCCCAGGATGTGTCTGCATGCTGACAGGAGCCACAAGTGAGAGCTGAGTGCAGGGTGGGGACCAAACCACCCCAGAAGGAGCACAACATGCCCCTCCCACCAGAGGTACTACCCCATACATAAACACACACACAACATTTAAGTCCTGTTAGTTTGTAGATGTTTTCAAAATATTGTTGCTGTGATACTTTAGGGCATGACTGCACCATATGATGCAGGATTGTCCCTTGCTGCTAATCATCTGGTCAGACGTCAGTTAATGCCTAAGCAAGTTTGCTTTGGAGAAACAAACCACAAGTGCTGGCTTGGATGTTAATGCTAAACCGGGCACTTTGTGGTTTGCCTCCCAGCTCTAGGAAGGGAGGGGCAAAACAGGGACTGATAGAGCAGTGTGCACACATGGCTTATGGTCAGCATTGCGACTGAACATGGCAAGTGTGTGTCTGCAGAGCAACTTTGGTGGTGAAGCAATTGGTCCAGGACTCAAAGGAGCCGCCAGAGTTGGATTGTTAGGTACAAAACTTGCTCCCATTGGCACTCAGGAGTGAGTGGCATGGATGTGAAGGGGGAATGAAGACCGGTTTACAGAAGTATAGGACAATTACTTTGAGCTGAATAGCAGCTGAGGAGAGAAGCAGCTTTTTTTTATGTACAGTGGTGCCCCGCAAGACGAATGCCTTGCAAGATGGAAAACCCGCTAGACGAAAGGGTTTTCCGTTTTTCAATGTGCTTCGCAGGACGAATTTCTCTATGGGCTTGCTTCGCAAGACGAAAATGTCCTGCGAGTTCCTGCGATTTTTTTTCGCTCCCCACCCCCTTTTTCTAAGGCACTAAGCTGCTAATAGCCTTTTAGCAGCTAATCCGCTAATCCCTTAAGCCTTTAATAGCCGCTAATAGCCACTAAACCGCTAATAGCGCTAATCCGCTAATAGGGTTGCTTCGCGAGACGACAAAACCGCTAGACGAAGAGACTCGCGGAACGGATTCTTTTCGTCTTGCGAGGCACCACTGTACTATCCTTCTCTTTAAAAAGGTTTTATCTTGTTTAATTTGTTCCTTTCCATGCCTGAGCACATTCAGTCAACCCCTCCTACTATACATACAGAGGATGAGCATGAGGGTGAGGAGAGAGATGGGATTCAGTTATATGCAGGAATAACCTAGTTTTTGTTCACACTTTTTGTACGATTGAAAGTCTTAATAAATTGCTAATAACGAATTGATCCAAAAAAAAATCTGCCATGGAACCATGACTCCCAGAACTCACAAGCTAGTCTAATCTTGTTTGTCATAATTTGTAAAAATAAAAAAAGGTATGAATTGAGGAGTAAAAATATTCTTTCTGGCCTTTAAATCAAGGAACAATGCTCAGCATCTGTTCATATGAAAACCAGCTCATAGCACCCCTGCGTGACCAAGCAACAGAACCCGGTCAGAATGTGTCTGTCAATTGGCTGCTGCGGTCACAGAGTTTTGACTCCTATCCCTTCAGGTGCATCGTATCACTTTTTCCTGCATGCTCTTCGTTTATATTGGGGGAATGTAAGTCATTGCACTTGCAGGCGGTGTTGAAGTGAGAGGAATCCTGCTTTCTACCCCTGGTGTTACCTGTCCACAGCCACCACTGACAGGTAGACCACAATGGAGGTAGACCACAATGTTCTGCCTTTCTCTTCTGAAGACAGTTCTAAGAGTTGTGGAGGAGATGCAATTTGTTTCCAACACCTCCCCCAGCAAAAAAAAACCCAAACCCACCCAGGAATATTGTTTGCGAAGGAGGCAAGTTTTTCCCCTCACCTTTTCAAGACCTGGAAACAAAGTTTTAATTTGTAGGGATAGGGTTTTGAAAAGCAGGCCTGGTCTCCCCACTTTGGCAATTGCCCTTCTATCTATCCTCCCAGACTCTCTTGACAAAGATTTTTGTTTGATTTGAATGTTTATTGTCCATATAAAACATCAAATCCTTCCAAAATGTTAACAGCCCACTGTCATCTTCAAGTAAAACAGTGGCCTACAAAGTGCTATACAGTGGTACCTCGGGTTACGTACGCTTCAGGTTACATACGCTTTAGGTTACAGTCTCCGCTAACCCAGAAATAGTGCTTCAGGTTAAGAACATTGCTTCAGGATGAGAACAGAAATCGTGCTCCGGCAGCGCGGTGGCAGCAGGAGGCCCCATGAGCTAAAGTGGTGCTTCAGGTTAAAGAACAGTTTCAGGTTAAGTACGGACCTCCGGAACGAATTAAGTACTTAACCTGAGGTACCACTGTATTTTAAGGAACCACACACACTGAAGTAAGATCTGGTTGCTGCTTGGATTTGCTGTATCTATACTACTGAATCTTTTAAAATGTTTGTGGAATAAATGCTCTCATAATTTGGATTCTTGAATCATTGCTAATTGCAATATTATTTTGCAGCGTAAACTATAAAGGTAAAGGTAAAGGTACCCCTGCCCGTACGGGCCAGTCTTGACAGACTCTAGGGTTGTGCGCCCATCTCACTCAATAGGCCGGGAGCCAGCGCTGTCCGCAGACACTTCCGGATCACGTGGCCAGCGTGACAAGCTGCATCTGGCGAGCCAGCGCAGCACACGGAAACGCCGTTTACCTTCCCGCTATTAAGCGGTCCCTATTTATCTACTTGCACTTTGACATGCTTTCGAACTGCTAGGTTGGCAGGCGCTGGGACCGAGCAACGGGAGCGCACCCCGCCGCGGGGATTCGAACCACCGACCTTTCGATCGGCAAGCCCTAGGCGCTGAGGCTTTTACCCACAGTGCCACCCGCGTCCCAGCGTAAACTATATTCAACCCCTAAAATATAGGTGAGCGGGTGCCAAATTGTCACGGTTAGCCATGGCACACGGTGAAACAATCATTAGAAAGAACCATGGGCTACCAGATCAGAAAGGTAGCCTTGTATGGTTGGGAAATAAGAGGGCATCCACTATGGAAATCAGACTGTGTTGCCATCAAGCTTCCTAAATCATATCAAAAACTATGCGTTGGTTCCTTGTATTCTTAAACATAACTTTGAGTATCAGTATACAAGTACCATCCTGTGAGAATGGCACCAGGAATTTGCTGTGCCCCTGCATGAGAGCAGAGGTGATCCCTGTGCTGGCACAGAGGCTTACATTCTTCCGTGTTGTTCCGCTGTCTGCAGTTGAGTTGGCTTGTAGCAAAACTACACCAAGGCTCTTGGGGCTTTGCTTTCCATCCTTTGGGAAGCTTGACAGCACACCTGCACCCCCTTCCTCCACTTCTTGCAGCTGCTGCCAACCAGCTTGACTTCTTCCTTTCTTAGTTACCCAGCCCTGCTCACTTAAGGCCATTCCACGCGACTCAGAAAGGTGTGCAGGATTTTTTCCAGGGCACTCGCTGCTGACATCAAGACGAGGAGTTTATTTTTTAAAAGCCACCCCTGAGCTTTCTTTATTCCTTGCATCCTCTGAAGGAATCCTACGTGGCCTGGCTGATCAGTAGCCTTTAAATGCTGCCTCCCACATGCTGTGAGACTAGGGAACATGTGTCATTTACTTGGCAACAGTGGACCAGAGTTCCCCTTCCAGATTTTGCTCCAGACCACCCCTACACAGTTTACTTGTCCAGTCTCCAGTTTGGACCCTGCCGATCAGAAGGTCGGCGTTTCGAATCCCTGCGACGGGGTGAGCTCCCATTGCTCGGTCCCTGCTCCTGCCAACCTAGCAGTTCGAAAGCATGAAGTGCAAGTAGATAAATAGGTACCGCTCCAGCGGGAAGGTAAACGGCGTTTCCGTGTGCTGCTCTGGTTCGCCAGAAGCGGCTTAGTCATGCTGTCCACATGACCCGGAAGCTGTACGCCGGTTCCTTCGGCCAATAAAGCGAGATGAGCTCCGCAACCCTTGAGTCAGTCACGACTGGACCTAATGGTCAGGGGTCCCTTTACCTTTACCTTTAACGCTGCATAAGCCAGGAGTCGAGAGGGAGGCTTTGATGTCCCCTGGTGACAAAGTGCGAGCAGTTTTCCGAACTATCCCAAACAATTCTCTGCTTGTTTACTATTCAGAAATAAGAGGATGTCTGACCCTTCTTCCCTTTTCTGACATGTGAGAGAGTAGCAGTGAAGGAAGGTAGAAGGGGACACATGAGATGGCAGCAGGTTGAGGGAAGCATTCTTTCAACTCCATGTATGTGGATGGGTCAGAAACCGAGAGCATCTGAATGCAGTGTTAGAAACTGGGATAAAAAAAGCTAGGAGCATAATAATAATAATAATAATAATAATAATAATAATAATAATAATAAATTTATACCCTATCCATCTGCCTGAGTTTCCCCAGCCACTCTGGGCGGCTCCCAATTGAGTGTTAAAAACAATACAGCATTAAATATTAAAAACTTCCCTAAACAGGGCTGCCTTCAGATTTCTTTTAAAAATAGGACAGCTGCTTATTTCCTTGACATCTGATGGGAGGGCGTTCCATAGGGTGGGAGCCACTACCGAGAAGGCCTTCTGTCTGTTTCCCTTGTAACCTCACTTCTCGCAATGAGGGAACTGCCAGAAGGCCCTCGGAGCTGGATCTCGGTGTCCGGGCAGAACAATGGAGGTGGAGATGCTCCTTCAGGTATACAGGACTGAGGCCGTTTAGGGCTTTAAAGGTCAGCACCAACACTTTGAATTGTGCTCGGAAATGTACTGGGAGCCAATGCAGATCTCTCAGGACTGGTGTTATATGGTCCCGGCTGGGATCTTGGGACCTGGGTTGTGGGACCAAAACAGAATGTCTAGTTGCCATGGGGGGGGGGGTCGGCAACACTTTTTATTTATTATTTTGATAAGCATGAACTAATACGCAATTCACATAAGAGTCACATTGTTACTCTCACATTTTTAGCAGAAATTGTTAATACATAAGTGTAATTTGGTGTTTACAGTAAAAATATTGGCACCATACTTCAGTGTTCAAAACACTCTACTCTCTATTGTTAAACGCCTTAACATATTGTCTATCTTTAACATATACTTGAAGGCTTCAAAGCACACACATTTCAGTAATCCTTGAGTGTCAGCCAGGCACAAAAAATGGCACCCAGACTTTTGGAGGTGCTCGCGAATGGAGAATCTTTAGGCGCAAAGTGCGCCTGGCACCCTGCTAATTTCAAACCCTGTCTGGGAGGCAGGAAGCCTGGTTGGGCAAGTGGGGTTGGTTGGTTGGCATCCGCCTGTCTCAAGAGATAATGGAAGAGTGCATCTTTGGGGGTGAAGTCAAACCATCAGAATTACAGCGCCTGCTGTGGCTGTAGAGCCCGATGTGGGAGAGACATGTTTTGTTGCATTTCTTCGTTCTGCGCTCCTCCCAGCTGTCATTGCTCCTCTGGTAACTGCTGTGGATACATGACCTGACAGATGGTCTCTAGGTGTTGCGGTCATCTGCAAGGGATTCCCACGCGGCGGTGTTAATGTTGTCGGCTTTCATGTCATGTTTGCAGACATTTTTGTAACACAGTCGGTCTGCCAACGGGCCAGCTGATTGAAGCCAGCTCCCCAAGGAACTTAACCTTGGGGATCATGCCATCTTCCATTCTGTGGACATGGCCAAGCCACCATAGACATTGCTGAGTATTTGGTGACATATTGCTGACATATTTGGAGCAAGGTGTTTGTCGATTTGTGACTATAATTTAAATCTCTTATGAACCTCCGAGCTGCTGATTTGCAAAAGGAATGTCACCAGCTGCATGTTTTGTGTGGAAATCAGATTATTATTTAAGTGTAAAATAGGAGCTTAACTGTACCTCAGGATGCACGTTTTGCTATCAGTCTAAAATTCATGCCAAGTTCTTTTGCTCACATTTCCAGCATTTATTGTCGGGCAAATGATAAATTTTTTCAAGCTTGACTGGTGTCATGTACCACCTATAAATCATTTTCATTAAATTTTCTCTTAGGGCATTACATGCCGTGAATTTCATACCTGTGGTCCATAACTGTTCCCAGTCAGCCATCATTATGTTATGTCCAACATTTTGTGCCCATTTAATCATAGCTGATTTCACCATTTCATCCTGAGTGTTCCATTTCAACAGCAAGCTATACATTCTTGACAAATTCTTAATCTTTGGATCTAACAATTGTGTTTCCAATTTTGATTTTTCCACCTGGAAACCAACTTTTTTGTCCAAATTGTATGCCTCCATTATTTGGTAATAATGGAGCCAATCTCACACTTTGTTTTTCAATTTTTCAAAGCTCTGCAATTTTATTCTGTCTCCATCCTGTTCCAGAATTTCCCAATATTTCGGTCATTTGGCCTCCATATTGAGTTTTTTCTGTGCCTTCGCTTCCATTGGTGACAACCATCTAAAATTCATGCCAAGTTCTTTTGCTCACTTGTAATGATAGATAGTTGGGTTTTGCACCAATACCTTAAAAAGCAACAATTTGAATATAATGTCAAGCATAGACTCATGTTTTGATCTCTGAAGGTGGAAATTCAGCTGAAGGGGAGATTTAAAGCTGAGAAGCGATGGGTGGGGAAAGTATTTAGCGCCCCTGCCTTTACCTAGTGTCAGTCTGCTCCATATTGCTCTCTCAATGTTGCTTTTCCTTTCTGTTTTTCTAATTTTTTTTATTAGTTTTCACAACATTATAAACAAACAAACACATAAGACAAACAAACATAAATCATAGCCTTATTAAAAATTACACTTATTAACATTGTTAAGTGACTTCCTCGCTTCCGCTTGGTTGAATTTCATTGCATGTCCTTTTAACGGTTTTCCAAATCACAGTTCTTATAAAATTTAACTTAAACATTAACTTCCTTAGTTCTTCACATTATGAAATTAAACATATTAATTCATCACTTAACTTAAATAAAATCCTAAGCCAATTAAGTATCTGCAAGCTGTTTTCAGTTAATTTAACTTAACATATTTAACTAAATAATCATTAAATTTAATCCAATCTTCCTGATACTTCTCCTCCTTCTGGTCGCGGACTCTTCTGGTTAGGTCGGCTAGCTCCGAAAAATCCATCATCTTCACCTGCCATTCTTCTATCGTTGGTAATTCTTGGGTTTTCCACTTTTTAGCTAACAAAATACGAGCAGCAGTTGTGGCATGCAAAAATAATTTAACATCTTTCTTGGGCAATTCCAAACCTGTTATTCCAAGAAGAAAGGGCTCTGGTTTCTTTATAAATGTATATTTCAACATTTTTTTCAATTCATTATAAATCTTTTCCCAGAAGTTTTTCACCTTGGGACAGGTCCACCACATATGATAAAAGGTTCCTTCCTTTTCTTTACATTTCCAACATAGATTGTCACAGTTATGATATATCTTTGCTAATTTTACATTGCTTTTCCAGAAGTTTTGGGAAAGGGTGTTGGGATTTGCTTACCCCCATTTTGCATATGATGCCAGCTTGCTGCCATGATTTGGCGCTAAAGTGGCTGTAGCTAAAACAGTTCTAAAACTTGCAGTGTACCTAGACGGGAGGACATCAGTGAACGCTTTCCCATAAGTTGCTGGTAGAATTCATCACAGCAAATTCTTCAGGAAATGGAGATAATATCCTTAGAGATAACCCTGTGCGAAGAGTATTTCGCATTCAAATTGTTAAGTTGGTGTTCCAGCTGATGATTTTTCTGGGGAGATCAAACTGATTCATTTGCGCTCTGTGAGCCGTTTCATACGTTTTCATTAACACAATTTCTCTTGTGTTATTCCTCTTAGACAATCTCCTTCATATTGACTCGTCATCATTCCGGGATCGTGGTGTCTGCGGGGCTCTTTGCTGACATTGACATGGTAGAGAAGATTTAAAATTGGGTAACTGGTCCTCTTCAGATAGATTTAGAACCAAAACTTTTACCTTCTTCTTTGACTTTGAAACTCGTTTTTAACTTTTGTCGTTTTGGGGGTGGTGGGGTCTTGTTTCAGCTGATGTTCACAAGGAAAAGAGTCACGTGATGTATGAAGGCAAACACATACACTTTTCTGAGGTGGACAATAAGCCGTTGTGCTCGTACAGCCCCAAACTGTGCAAGCAGAGACGACTTAACGGCTACGCCTTCTGTATCAGGCACGTTCTGGAGGACAAGACTGCTCCCTTCAAGCAATGTGAATATGTGGCCAAGTACAATAGCCAACGCTGCACCAACCCCATCCCCAAATCTGAGGACCGTAGGTAAGTAATGGGAGCACAGTTTTGAAAACAGCAGCGGCAATCTCAGTGGTGGCCTGAAGCATGGTTTGGAAGCACATGATAGAAGTTTCCCAGGTCAACATCTGGTCAACAGTTTGAATGGGAGACCACTTGGATCTCACTGCCTCATTTTATCACTTTGGGTGGCGTATAATTACCGTATTTTTTGCTCTATAAGACTCACTTTTTCCCTCCTAAAAAGTAAGGGGAAATGTGTGTGCGTCTTATGGAGCGAATGCAGGCTGCGCAGCTATCCCAGAAGCCAGAACAGCAAGAGGGATTGCTGCTTTCGCTGCTAAGCAATCCCTCTTGTTGTTCTGGCTTCTGAGATCCAGAATATTTTTTTTCTTGTTTTCCTCCTCCAAAAACTAGGTGCGTCTTGTGGTCTGGTGCGTCTTATAGAGCGAAAAATACGGTAAGTTGTTGTGTGTGCAGAATAAGGTCCACTCTC
Organism: Podarcis tiliguerta; assembly: GCF_965153285.1. Lineage (NCBI taxonomy): Eukaryota > Metazoa > Chordata > Lepidosauria > Squamata > Lacertidae > Podarcis > Podarcis tiliguerta. Next base: position 7,358,241 of record NC_139534.1, read on the forward strand.
ACAGTGAGACTTTCCCCCTCTCTCCCTCCCCCCAATCTTTGGAGCATTGAGAAAAACCCAGAATAGTTTTAAGGGATGCGCTGGGGAATAAGGGGGAAAGGGAGTCCCATTGCATGTGCAGACCCTGTACATACATGTTGAAATCCACCCCCTAAATTATCCTTCATCCTATGATCCCAGCCAATCAGGGATCACGTGCCAATTTGATAGTGTCATGCTGTGCCGTAATCAGATGTGTTTACGTGGCAACGTCACTGAGGGCAATTGACCATATAGTTCTTGCTAAGGAGGATGGAAAGGAATATGTCCCTTGTTGCTAAGACAACTAGATCAGGGCACTTCAGTGTTTGGTGTGCTGGATGCGAAAGTGGGCAAATACCACATATCCACTAGTTGTGTAGAAGAGAGAATTAGGTGTTCTTTGAAGTGCTTGGATATTACCCGATCTTTAAAAACAGGGCCTCTCTGTAGGGCAGGCACCCCAAACTCGGCCCTCCAGATGTTTTGGGACTACAACTCCCATCATCCCTAGCTAACAGGCCCAGTGGTCAGGGATGATGGGAGTTGTAGTCCCAAAACATCTGGAGGGCCGAGTTTGGGGGTGCCTGATGTAGAGTATCTATGGGGTGAAACTATAGCGCAGCTCTTCATATCTCATTGCCCCTCATGAATAGGAGCAGAATAAATTATGCAGACTGAGGCAATATTTGCCCAGTTGTTCCATTTGCATACCACAAGTTTTGACAGTGAGCCAGCATTAATAAAAGTGACTTCGGAAATCACTGGAGAAACGCTGTCTGCTGAACACACAGTGGTTTCTGTAGACACCTGGCAGCAGTTCTTCTAATATGACATTGCAGGTTGTCAAAATGAAGGAATTTTGCTCCAAGTAGAATTCCAGCCTTGCCTTCCTAGGGTTGTATCCAGGTGTGGCCCTCTAGTGATGGAAGTGCTCTCTGGTCCCATGGAGGTTCCCATGAATAAAATGGGAGGAAATGATTTTCACTGTTTCCTCTTTTACCCAGAAGCCCTCTGTGCCACCTCCTATGCTGTTCCAAAGCAGCCCCCCTCCCCCCGCTATATGAATGAACTTTATTACAGTCACAGACCAGGATAAAAAAGAAAACAACAACAACAACAACAACATATAAATAAAATAGCAGTTAGGTTTCCTTTTTTCAAACCGATAATTGTTAGAGCAAATAAGGACAAAGAAACAAGCGTAGGATAAAACATCTGAATAAAATACAAGATTAAACATGGATAATGGGTGGGTAAAAACTGATAATTAAAACAGATAAGAACTAAAAACAAAAACACGCAGTTAAAACTGTAAGAGCATAAGAACTAAAAGACTCGCAGTTAAAACAACTATAAGAGGCTGCAGAGTAGAAGCCTCTGAAATAGAGGACACTCACAACATTAGAAACTGATGTGCAAATATGGTTAAAACAGACAATTAAAACATTGTACACGGGTGGCGCTGTGGGTTAAAGCCTCAGCACCTAGGACTTGCTGATCGAAAGGTCAGCGGTTCGAATCCCCGCGGCGGGGTGCGCTCCCGTCATTCGGTCCCAGCGCCTGCCAACCTAGCAGTTCGAAAGCACTCCCGGGTGCAAGTAGATAAATAGGGACCGCTTACCAGCGGGAAGGTAAACGGCGTTCCGTGTGCTGCGCTGGCTCGCCAGATGCAGCTTGTCACGCTGGCCACGTGACCCGGAAGTGTCTTCAGACAGCGCTGGCTCCCGGCCTTTAGAGTGAGATGAGCGCACAACCCTAGAGTCTGGCAAGACTGGCCCGTACGGGCAGGGGTACCTTTACCTTTACTTTTTACAACAATAAATTTAGAAACAATGTACGACAATAAACTATCCCAGGGAGTTGACTCAGAGTCACCCATGGAACCGAGTTTGGGGATTTTCATGCCAGACTATTTTGAGTTGGGCGATGGTCTGCGCCTACAGATTTGTACACAGAATCTGGCGACCATCCAGGTCATCTTCCCCCCGCTATATTTTTCTGTTCAGATTATTCTTTCGTTAGCAGTGAATACTTTGGGCTTTGAATTAGCATAATTTGCCAGTTTTTCTGGGGCGGCTGATGCGATAGGCAGTAGGAATGCTTTGTTGTGGCTGACAAGATGAAGTGTATAACTTTCTAACATGCGTGTTTTGGGAAGGCAAAGGAAGTTAACTAGGTGTGAAGCATCATGTCACAACATTGGAAAATGGAGGACAGCAAGAAGAAAGTAGCGTAAGCCTATCAGTTTAAAGAGGCAGACTGTGGACTTATTCATAACTAGAGGTGTATAAAAAGACGGTGTTTTTCCCTTCAGAGTTATTTTTCCTTAAGATTTGTGATTGAAGCGGGGGCTGCCTACTCATAAGGATTCAAAGGATTTTGAAAAGGATTCAAAAGAAACACAGTATTAAAGAAATGAATTGTATCTGCAAGCCAGAACCCTAAATTCTGAAACTGGGAAATCTGAATTCTGCAAGTCCCCAGTTAGCATCAGTATTAAGCTGTTTTTAATATTGAACTTTAAATTGCACCTTCTCCTGAAAATTGGAATGAGGTGAAGGCAATGTGTAATCTGTTCATTTATTCAAAAAGATTTATATACCGCTTAATTGACCCCAATCTCCAAGTGGTGTACTTAAAACAATATAAAATGTATATTTAAACTACCAATAAAATAAAATGTTAAAAATAAATTGACGTAAAATGTATTGAAGCATATATAAAAATCAGCATTTTTCTCAAGGAATATGCACAACAAATTACATATTAAAAATATGTTTGGGGGCATGCTTGACTAACCAAAAAAAGTTTTTAGTGGGTTCTGAAAGCAGCACAGCTAATATACTTGCCTAATATTAATGTGTTTCACCATTAAGTGTTCCACTCTCCACCCAAGGCTGGCTGGAGTGTACAGGTTATCCACTTTTTATCTTCTCAACAGCTGTGTGTGGGAGCTTAGGCTGAAAGAGGGTAGCCCAAAGACACCCAGTGAGTTTCATACCTGAGTGAGGATTTAAACCCTGGTCTTCCTGTTCCCAAGTCCAATACAGTGGTGCCTCCCAAGACGAAATTAATTCGTTCTGCGAGTTTTTTCGTTCTACGAGTTTTTTCGTCTTGCGAAGCACCAATGTGTATTGACGGTTTCCCATAGGAATGCATTGGCGGTTTTTTTAAAAAAAGGCGCAAGACGTTTCGTCTTGCAAAGCAAGCCCATAGGGAAATCCGTCTTGCGAAGCAGCTCAGAAAACGAAAAACTCTTTCGTCTAGCGAGTTTTTCGTCTTCCGAGGCATTCGTCTTGTGAGGTACCACTGTATTTCCAGGTTTAAAATTGTTTGCCTCAAGCCAAAGAACATATTCCCTCTTTGCTCTTTGACTTCATAATTCTCAAAGAAAAAAACCCACCCACTCTTGTTCTTTGTTAAACCATTTTCTTTCACTTGGGCTACTAATAAAATTTCTGCTTTGCATCCTTTTCAAGCATAAGATTGAAGTGTTAGGGATGCAAGCTTTTCACAGAAACGTGTAGAACCTAACACAGTTATTTTTATTAGGGTAAGAAAAGAGATCGCCTTGAAAGATATCTGCTGTGCTTTTATGTCACAGTTTTTCCATATATGGACTCCATTGAAATGCAGACTGTAATTCTGCAAACGTTCTGATGTGCAGTTCAATTGGAAGTACATTGTATCTATAGTTATAATATAGCTAATGTAATATGCAATTCAAATAATATCTTTATTTTTGAAAGTTTATAATTGGCTATGAGATATTCATTTAAACGTTCTCCATTGAGGTTTCTCACAAAAGAAATAAATTTATGCCATTTAAGCTACTTTCTCATGAATTCTAGTTTCACCATGCTTAAGAGCTGGCGAGGAGAAAATAATGGTCTGATGGTCTTGCTTCTCAAAGGTACTGCAACAGTCACCTGCAGGTACTTGGCTTTTTACCGAAAAAGGAGAGGAAGAAAAAGAATGACCCCGTCGAGGAGGTAAAAGTCCGGCACCAGATGGATTCTGTGGCCTTCAGCCTGACAGTTCCTCCGCTGGCCTTGAAGATGCCCAATGGACTAGACGGGATGTCCCTCTCTCCACCGGGTGCCAGGCTTCCTCTCCACTACTTGGAAGCAGAACTGGAAGACCCCTTTGCTTTCAACGAGGAAGATGAAGATCTCAAGAAAGGGGCAACGGTGAAGAAGAAGCTGCAGAGCAAATTAGCCCAGAACCGGCAGCGCCAGAGAGAAACAGAGATTCTGAAAGTTCGCCAAGAGCACTTTAGCCCTCTTCCTGCACCTTTGCAGCAGCAGCAGCAGCCGCAGCAGCAGCAGCAGCAGCAACAGCACTCCCATCTCTCGCCATTACCAACTTCTCTAAAGCCAGCAGGGCTACAGCAGGGCTTAGTCTGCAAGTCACCTCAACCTCAGAACACCAGCCTACCAGTGCAGGGAGTGGCTCCCACCACGTACAATATAGCACAAACCAGGCAGTTGTCTAACAAAAGACCGCTGCCTCCCCTGCACCCTACTAGGGCTCCTGGCCCAGACCCGCCCGGGGTGGACAGGATCCTTATGAAAGCCACAGCCTTCTCTCCGCACTCATCCTGTATGAGCCGGCTACAGAGACTGGTGAAACTGTGCACTCAGAAACAGCAGCTGGATGCTGATCTGTTTCCGCATTTAGGTAAGTGGGGAATTAATGGTACCCGAACGTTTTGATCATTCGGTCCAGTAAATCTGCCATAGATTGGTAACAGTGCGCAAGTGAAGTACTTGAGTAAACTGTATCCTTGCAAGTGTGGGCTTTTTAATGCAGAGGGGCAAACTAGGCCATGGGCAGGTATTTCTGCATCCTGCCCTGTAAAATTCAGCTAGTTACTACTACTAAAATCACATGGCTTGCCATTTTGTTTTCAAGGCAGTTCTAAGCACACACAAAAAGGGAGCATGGCTGTAAGTCTAGAGGACCAGTTCTAGCTTTTGTCATGGACATAAACCAGGAATTTAGGATATTCAGATTGTTGCTATGGTACAAACATTGGTGGTTAGGCAATCTGAAGTAGCAGAAAGTGTAATGGCAATTATAGATATATAACAGAGCCTAGGACTTGCTGATCAGAAGGTTGGCGGTTCAAATCCCCGCGACGGGGTGAGCTCCCGTTGCTCGATCCCTGCTCCTGCCAACCTAGCAGTTCGAAAGCATGTCAAAGTGCAAGTAGATAGATAGGTACCGCTCCGGCAGGAAGGTAAACGGTGATTCCGTGCACTGCTGTGATTCGCCAGAAGCGGCTTAGTCATGCTGGCCACATGACCTGGAAGCTGTACGCCTGCTCCCCCGGCCAGTAAAGCGAGATGAGCGCCGCAACCCCAGAGTCGGCCATGACTGGACCTAATGGTCAGGGGTCCCTTTACCTTTAACTGACAAAAAGGGATGTGGGTGGCGCTGTGGTCTAAACCACAGAGCCTAGTGCTTGCTTATCAGAAGGTTGGCGGTTCGAATCCTCACGATGGGGTGAGCTCCCGTTGCTCGGTCCCTGCTCCTGCCAAACTAGCAGTTCGAAAGCACATCAAAGTGTCAGTAGATAAATAGGTACCACTCCAGTGGGAAGGTAAATGGCGTTTCTGTGCACTGCTCTGGTTCGCCAGAAGCAGCTTAGTCATGCTGGCCACATGACCCGGAAGCTGTACGCCGGCTCCCTTGGCCAGTAAAGCGAGATGAGCGCCGCAGCCCCAGAGTTGTCCGCGACTGGACCTAACGGTCAGGGGTCCCTTTACCTAACTGACAAAAAACGATGAAGCAACAATGTGGTTGCCTTCTTCCTTAAACGGGCCCCTCCATCCAGATTATCTTCATATGCTTCGCTGTTCACTGACCTATGGCCAGAAATTAGCCTAGAGCACATTACTCTTTTCCACCTCAGATGTGGACCTTTGATGCCCCACAGTGGCTGAGTATGCCTGTGGCTAGTAAGCCTGACCACAGAAGACCAGGACTTGGTGCCAGGAGAAGAAGGGGCATAGCTAGCCTTGCAGGGCAGCGGTGATTAAGAATCATAGGGCTGGAAGGGACCACAAGGCTTATCTAGTCCAACCGCCTGCAATGCAGGAATCTCAGCTAAAGCACCCAAGACAGATGTCCATTCAACCTCTGCATAAAAACCTCCGAGGAAGGAGTGCCCACAACCTCCCAAGGGAGACAATTCCACTGTTGAACAGCTCTTACCGCCGGAAAGTTCTTCCTGATGTTTAGTCGGAATCTCTTTTCTTGTACAGTGGTGCCTTGCAAGACAAAAAGAATCCGTTCCGCGAGTCTCTTCGTCTAGCGGTTTTTTCGTCTTGCGAAGCAACCCTATTAGCGGATTAGCGCTATTAGCGGTTTAGCGGCTATTAGCGGCCATTAGCGGCTATTAAAGGCTTAAGGGATTAGCGGATTAGCTGCTAAAAGGCTATTAGCAGCTTAGTGCCTTAGAAAAAGGGGGTGGGGAGCGAAAAAAAACCAACCCAGGAATCGCAAGACATTTTCGTCTTGCGAAGCAAGCCCATAGAGAAATTTGTCCTGCGAAGCACCTCCAAAACGGAAAACCCTTTCGTCTAGCGGGTTTTCCGCCTTGCGAGGCACCACTGTAATTGAATCTATGGGTTCAGCTCCTACCCTCCAGAGCAGGAGAAAACAAGGTTGCTACGTCTTCCATGTGACAGCCATTTAGGCATATGTGAGAAAAACAACCCTACATGTTGTAGGGTGGGGTGGGGGGTATAGCCTTGACGGGGTGGGGTGAGATGGCAGCTGTTTGGGAAACTCCCATAGGCGTGGTACATCTCTTTTTGTTCTAATTCATGCACATAATGAGGTTCCCGGTTATGATGAGGCCCTCTGTTGTGATATCACAACAGTGCTTTTCTCACTACTTTATTTGTTCGCTTCCTTCCATGCTTTTCCAGGGTTGGACTGGTCGGAAGACAGTGGAGAAGAATTGGAAGAACTGGAACAAACTTCGCCATACCAGGTTGCATGGTCTATTCGGGAAGCCCTCAGATATGACAGGAATGAGTAAGTGCATACAACTCAGAACAGAAGACTGAGTAATTAAGTGCAGAATATGAAATAATATTGGGACGTGGGTGGCGCTGTGGGTTAAACCGCAGAGCCTAAGGCTTGCCGATCAGAAGGTCGGCGGTTCGAATCCCCGCAACGGGGTGAGTTCCCGTTGCTCAGTCCCAGCTCCTGCCAACCTAGCAGTTTGAAAGCACGTCAAAGTGCAAGTAGATAAATAGGTACCACTCCGGCGGGAAGTTAAATGGTGTTTCCGTGCGCTGCTCTGGTTCACCAGAAGCGGCTTAAGTCATGCTGGCCACATGACCCAGAAGCTGTACGCCGGCTCCCTCGGCCAATAAAGGGAGATGAGCGCCGCAACCCCAGAGTCGGTCACGACTGGACCTAATGGTCAGGGGTCCCTTTACCTTTACCATGAAATAATACAGAGATCAGGCTGTCTTTTAAACTGTTACCTGTAGGTGAGGGTAGGTACAGTGGAAGAGGGTATTCATAGTCTTGGGTTTGTATCCCCAAAGCTTCCTGTCTGTAAGCAGAATGGAGGTCTACTTGTGCCACTTGACTTCACCGTCCTCCCCTGAACAGCCTCCGAAATCTTCTCTGGAGTATTGGGGGCCCTCTGGCGCAGGTTTTGGGGGTACACAGTGGGTTGCAGGTGAGATGAGAGGGTGGTGAAGTCCCGTGGCGTAAGAGGAAGTCCATTCGTGCACTGAATTTTTACTCCAAGCATTTTAGAAGTGGCTGGTGAACTTCGTCCGTTGAACCTGAAAAAAAGTTATGTATAATGTAGAAACAGAGGCCGGAATCAGAGTAACAAAACTTGATCAGTGATCTTGTCCTCAGTGGAGGTGTTTGCTTTTCCCATCTCAAAAGCATCATTTTATAGTCCATTCCTAGGAGCAGCTGCCATGGCAAAGAAACAGAGGATTGGTCACAAGAACTGCTGTGTTGCATGGTATCACAACTTGTGGTACAGTGGTACCTCGGGTTAAATACTTAATTCATTCCGGAGGTCTGTTCTTAACCTGAAACTGTTCTTAACCTGAAGCACCACTATAGCTTGGGGCCTCCTGCTGCTGCCGTGCCACCAGAGCACGATTTCTCTTCTCATCCTGAAGCAAAGTTCTTAACCTGAAGCACTATTTCTGGGTTAGTGGAGTCTGTAACCTGAAGCGTATGTAACCCGAGGTACCACTGTATTTCACTAGTATGGCCATTGCACCACAACAACAGTGTGTTCATAGTGGGTGGGGGTACTGTTTCATTTATTTTCTATATTTCCCATCAGTTCTGTAATTCTTAAGGTATATTTACAATAATTACAATTTTATAGTTACAATAAAAAAATGTAAGTGCTTAGATCCTATTCTCCCATCAGCAGAGCTTTGCTTACAGGATGCTCCTGCTGGTGTGAGGAAGGGGGAGTCCATTTTCTTCCCCTTGACTCCCTCCCCCTGAGAATTTGCTCCAGAGGGAGGGGAAACACTTTGGAAAAGTATGAAAAGTGGTTCTCAAGCTGCAGGGGAAAGGGGGAGCTGAGCCCTTCCATATATGGAGGGACAACTCCAGATCCAAGCCAAAATTATTTACAAATTCAGTAAAACACCCCAGTTAAATCATGAAGGGCAGAAGCAGCAATAAAATCAGACAGTAAAACTTTTCAAATAGTAGAAGCCTGAGAAAATAGAAGAACATTAGCATGGACTCTAGTGTCGGCTAGAGTGTCAGAGGAGATGCTGACAGAGGTGTGCTGCAGCCATCTCCCTAGTTGCCAGCCAATGTGTGTGTGTGGAAACCATCCAAAAATGAATACAGTGCTCAGGGAGGTTGACGTGGAAACTGACATTTCTTCAGGTACTCGGGACTTGCGCTGTACAGACAAGATAGCAGTAGTGCAAGTTTGCGGAATGATGACGTTGGGTTTTGAGTGCCAGCCACTTGATCACCTGCTTTTCCCTCCCCACGCAATCTCACAGGCCAGATGACGACCCTGACGCCAGCGGCAGGAGCTCCCGCATTTCCCAACTTTGCACTTACTTTCAGCAGAAATACAAGCACCTCTGCCGCCTGGAGCGGGCAGAATCTCGCCAGAGGAAATGCCAACATACATTCCGGAAAGCCTTGCTGCGGGCAGCCAGCCGAGAGCCGGAGTGCGCTGGGCAGCTGCTACGAGAGCTCCGAAGAGCTTCGTGTACTCGGAACAGGTGAGGGACCACACACACCTGGCAGTCCAGCACGCACGTTATATCCCAGCCTTCTCCGTTTCTTGGTGCTAATCTTCTTGGGTGTCCTTTTGTTTCAGCACAAGCCAAGTGAAGCAGAGGGACGTGTCACCATGTAGAGGGACAACCAAGGGCGAACCATGCACCAACAAGGCTCTTCCGTTCACTAAACATTGTTTCCAACGTATCTTTTTCACTGTGTTCCTGTTCCTAAAAATGTAACACAGTCCTACCTTGGTTGTTGAACGTAATCCATTCTGGGAGTCTGTTCGGCTCCCGGAACGGTTCGAAAACCAAGGCACAGCTTCCGATTGGCTGCAGGAGCTTCCTGCACTCAAATGGGAAGCCGCGGAAGCCATGTCCAATGTCTGGCTTCTGAAAAATGTTCACAAACCGGAACACTCACTTCCGTGTTTTATGGCATTTTGGAGCCAAAATGTCAGAATACCAAGGTGTTTGACAACCAAGGTACGACTGTAATTAATTCTGGCCATCTCCCATTTCCAACGAGTATTTCTGGGGGCACTCCTGCTAGCTCTTTGGCCTGGTTCTTCTTTTCAAGCTAGCAACTTATGGAAGAGACTTGGTAAATCCATTCTTAAGCCTGTGCTGTTGTGTCAGCTCTGAAGCAGCAGAGAGACCCTGAAACAAAGGTAGAATCCAGGGGCCTAGCCAGCCTTTGAATCTGTCCTCACTTCGAATCACTGGCATCAGGTCAGAATTGTTTGGTTAGGGCAGTTCGAATCCCTGCGGCGGGGTGCGCTCCCGCTGTTCGGTCCCAGCGCCTGCCAACCTAGCAGTTCGAAAGCACCCCTGGGTGCAAATAGATAAATAGGGACCGCTTACTAGCGGGAAGGTAAATGGTGTTTCCGTGTGCGGCTCTGGCTTGCCAGAGCAGCGTTGTCACGCTGGCCACGTCACCTGGAAGTGTCTTCGGACAGCGCTGGCCCTTGGCCTCTTTGAGTGAGATGGGTGCACAACCCTAGAGTCTGTCAAGACTGGCCCGTACGGGCAGGGGTACCTTTACTTTATGGTAGACCTTCAGGGTGGAGGAACAAACAGCTTTCTAGAAATGTCCCTGTACTGGACGCACGCACCTGGCATTGCCCTGTGTGAGGTTGGTTTGTCAGTTTCCGCAGAAAGTCTGAATTATCTTACAACTTAAATTGCTATAAAGGTTTCAGCAGGGTGTGAAATCTGCACTGCGAGGTAGTACAATGACCTAGAATGAATAAGAGATGAAAGACCTATAATTCTGCAGTATCGACAGAAGAGGCAGAGATCAGGGAAAATGAAAGTCCTTATGTTAGAAGCCCTTACAATGAGCATGAGTACGTGAAATTGCAGGAGCAAAGAAAGGAAAGTTTCCAAATGCTGCAAGCTCGGAATTTTAATGAGTTTTCTCTTTCCCACTCCTCCCTCAACTTCAAAATTCACTTAAATCTCTTGCAGCTTTCCCCCCTGCCCCTTCCTAATTGCAACTTTAGCCTTAATTTTAAGGTTCCTCTAAGGCATTGAGGAAGAACTGAGAATTATAAAGGGATCAATGAAAGGACTTTTGTAGATACGACAAGCGCAGAGCGTTTGAAAGAAAAGTGCCATGCAGAATATTGACTATGCTTTCAAGTGCTGGTCTCGGTATGGCTGTTTGCAGACTGGAGTTGGCGAGATATGTGAGTTAGTCCACTGACATATCTTATCTCACAGCCTCTGTGGGATTAGACACCACACAAGGCCACTGAGCTGACAGGCAGGAAGCTCCATTTGTAATGAGCCAGCACTGCCACAAGGAGGCAGCGTAGGCCCTTGCTTGAGCTGCCATAGAGATAATTCACCAGTGCATCTCTCCTAAATCACTGCCCCGTGTTTATCCCACTAAAGAGTCCCTAGGTATGATGCTCCCTGTATACCTGCAATAATGATCATTCCCTTGTTCACATTGGCTCCATTCAGGCGTTGCTCTCATAGAGCCATGCCTTTAGTTCCACACCCAACATCATATCTCCTTTCTCCCAGTAGCCAAGCGTTGCGCTTGGTTGTGTGAGAAGAAAAAACAATGCAGAAGTTTCTGTTCATGGTGAGTAGAGGTTTCTCCCTGTTCGGGACACCTGATTGTGCTGCTGACCAGAACATGCAGAGCCCCTACATGGAAGCAGGGATTGTGCATTGGTCTTCCTCATCGCAAAGTTGCAGGCAGCTGTTGAAAGAAAAAAATTGCAGCATCAGAGGTAGGGCCGAAAGCTCAGCCTTGCTCTCCACTCTCCCCCCTCCTGCCCTGTGTGAGTGACTAGGGCTGTGACTGCTTCTTAAAGAGTTGAAGGAGAACCAGGAACTTTGCAGCTGCTACTGGGCTACAATGGCCACCATCCCTGAACACTGGCCATTCTAGAATTTAATAATAATAATAATAATAATAATAATAATAATAATAAATTTTATTTATACCCCGCCCTCCCCAGCCAAAGCTGGGCTCAGGGCGGCTAACAACAATCAAAATAATCCAACATTCTAAAAACCTTTCATTATAAAAATTAATTAAAATCAAATTGATGGCAACCATTAAGCAAGATTCTGTGCAGATTGCCAGAGGAGGGGGTCAGGCTGCGCCCTGACCAAAGGCCTGGTGGAACAGCTCTGTCTTACAGGCCCTGCAGAAAGATGTCAGGTCCCACAGGGCCCTAGTCTCTTGTGACAGAGTGTTCCACCAGATTGGAGCTGCAGCCGAGAAGGCCCTGGCTCTAGTTGAGGCCAGCCTAACCTTTCTCAACATAGGGTCTACAGATGTTATTGGACTAGCTAGGTATGATGGGAGTTGTAGTCCAACAACATCTGGGGACCCAAGGTTGAGAAAGGCTGCCTTAAGCAGAATTTTAAGCGTGTCCCTCAATGGCGGGAACGATGGTGGTAAATAAATACAGGGAGAAAGCAAGTGAAGTGGCTATCTCAGGAAATTGCATCATGTAAACTTGCATGATGAAGGAAAATGCCTACTGCTGATTTAGGGAGGGGAGGAATAGATGAGAGAGAGACTAAAAATGCATTGAGTTTATATATCTCTTCTGAACAAAATAATTTTGAATCAGGACTCACTGTATTGACTTCCTCTGTGCGTCATCTGTCAAAAAGGCAGGAAGAAATTTACAATTTTAATGTGCTCTCATATGTGGATGACAGAAATCCTCTTTTTAATATTTGTGTATGGATTCTCATTAGTTGGTTAGAAAGCAAATCTATTGATTGCATTGTCCCAAAAATCACAGTATTGATTAAGAATCTCCAGGAAACAAGACACACAAACTCATTAGCAAAATAGCTGCTTCCATAAACCCATCTTAATAAATTATAAAATCATTAGTAATTCTGCTTGATGGCAGGTTGTTTTGTGTGTGTGTGTGTTGGTTTTTTTGCTTTTAACTGTTGACGTCGCATCTTCTGTAGCTGCAGCATGAGTGACATTTAAGGAATTGCTCCAAAGTGAGATATTAGTTGGGAATAGAATTCAAGGTTCAGTATCTTACTCTCTTTGTGTAAATCATGCAGTCTCCTACTCCTCCTTTGCGTGTTATTCCTGACTACAGAGAAACCCAGATATCCTCTTGAACCGGTCCCAGCAGCTTTTCTCAAGCTGCACAGCCAAGTTTGCAGACGGACAGCAATGCTCTGTGCCAGTTTTTGACATTACGCACCAGACCCCCCTGTGTGAAGAACACGCCAAAAAAATGGTAAGTATATTTGCTAGTCAGAATACTTGAAGAACAGCGGCGGCAGTATTTCCAGCAAGCCGGGGAATGACATCAGCATGCAGCTTTCGCTTCCGGCCCCTTCAGAAAGCTGTAAGGTGAGCTCTTGATGATAACCAAAGAAAAATGCTATATCAGCAGACTTTCTTTGACATCTAAAGGATTATGGGGAAATGTTTCAAAGATCCTCCTTCGCTCATCCTATGCAAGCTTATGCGGAACAGAGTCTCCCTGAATTTAACAGTCCCAGTTAAGGGTGCATAGGATCGCATTTAAGAATGATGTCTGTCCTCTTTTGTGATGTCATGTCTGCCGTGAGAACATAGAGAGACTGTTGGCGGTATCCAACTAATTTGTTCCATCAGCACAAGGATTTCAGCTTGCACTGTGGAGCTTCTTCCCACCCTGTCAGGGACCTGCCATCGGAGCAGGAGGAGGTGAGAGGGCTCCTGGATGATGGTGGAGAGGGTCCCAGTAGGAGGAGGGATAGCCCATACGCTGGGGAAGAAAATCAGTGTAACACCAGTGGAGAAGGGGAGGAGATAGAGGAAGCGGAGAGGTGGCTCCAGGACTCTTCGCAGGAGACCAGCGGAGAGGGGACAAGTGCTCCGTTGCCCACAGCCACAGCGCGCAGAAAGCTTTGGCGCAGGCAACGGGGGAGGAGACTGGGCGTCAAGCAGCTTTTATGTTGGAAGCGGTTTAAGAAATGCCCACTGACGGATTCTGCCAGCGACTGAGGCAGCCACGGAATAGAGGCTGTCCGGTCAGAAAGGGTTCAACCATGCAACCTAGCCAGGAGTAAAGGCAACTTACGCACAAGCAATCCCTAGAACCATTACACACCCCCTCCCTAAATCTTCATTCCTGATTCTGGGTAGCCCCCAGGCAGCTTCGGGGAGTACACCGTGGGAGAAGACTGGGTAGGGGGAGTTCTGTTGCACAAGCAGAAATCCTTGCACTGATGGATGAAGTTAGTTGGGATACCTCTCCTAGGCTTATCGGTTATTCTCCTGGAAGGCCTTGTCAAGGTGGAAACTTGAGCATTTCAGTTTGTTCACACAGTTTATTTTTGCCAGTTGCGTCGGTCAGTGAAACGGAAGCTCTCCTCGTTTTAATTTCTGGGCACCACAGTTCAAGAAGGACACTGACAAACTGGAACGTGTCCAGAGGAGGGCAACCGAAATGGTCAAAGGCCTGGAAACAATGCCTTATGAGGCACGGCTAAGGGAGCTGGGCATGTTTAGCCTGGAGAAGAGGAGGTTAAGGGGGGATATGATAGCCATGTTCAAATATATAAAAGGATGTCACATAGAGGAGGGAGAAAGGTTGTTTTCTGCTGCTCCAGAGAAGCGGACACGGAGCAATGGATCCAAATTACAAGAAAGAAGATTCCACCTAAACATTAGGAAGAACTTCCTGACAGTAAGAGCTGTTCGACAGTGGAATTTGCTGCCAAGGAGTGTGGTGGAGTCTCCTTCTTTGGAGGTCTTTAAGCAGAGGCTTGACAACCATATGTCAGGAGTGCTCTGATGGTGTTTCCTGCTTGGCAGGGGGTTGGACTCGATGGTCCTTGTGGTCTATTCCAACTCTATGATTCTATGATTCTATGATTCTTTCCCAGACAATCTCCAAACCGCCTCACACAGGTTTGGACATGACCTTTCCCCTTTGCTAGGCACAAGAGTCATACACCATAGCCCTCAAGCTAATAGCTGGCATCTGACTTTGGCTCATTCCCAGATGACACTCACATTTTGTCATCAGACAGTTTCTTACTGGCACAAAGCTCAGTTTTTTGGCTGCCCTAAACTATGTGTGGGGATCTAGCCTGTGGGTCAAATTCAACCCATGGAAGCTCCCCATCATACCTGCTGTGTCTCCTCCTTGCCTCTGCGCACCATCAAAAGGAGATTTTCAAGCCTAAATGCAACATGGGGCATTTTCATGGAGGTCCAGTTGGCTCTAACGGGGGGCTTTTCATATCTAACTTTGGCAAGGGGGGGGGAAGGTTAGAGTGTGTTTGTGTATTGTGGGCAAGTGGGGGTCCCTCCCCACCAACATGCTCCACCCACACTCAGTTTCATTTTTGCCCTGCCCATGGAAGCTTGGCCACAGGGACTACAGCCCTTGGGAGCCACCCCAATGTAATCCACTTTGAAGATCCATCCTTTTTAATTATAGCACCTTGTGAAACCCTGGAATATCAAGATGGCAAACGCCATCTACGAAAAATTACATTATCTGAAGGTTGTTAACTCATTTGGAAGTACCGTATTTTTCGCCCCATAGGGCGCACCGGCCCATAGGGCGCACCTAGGGTTTTTTTTGGGGGGGGGGGGAATAAAGAATCCCCCCCCAGCCCCCAGAATAGACTGCTATCCGCAAGCCTAGGGAGCCCGGCGGGAAGTCGCGGAGAGCTTGCGGAGAGCTGCCCGAAGCCCGGGGCGCACTACTCAGCGTTCCCCAGGCTTCGGGATGCAGGCAGCTCTCTGCAAGCCTTGGGAGACCGGCTCCCAAGGCTTGCGGATAGCTTCCTGAAGCCTGGAGAGCGAGAGGAGTTGGTGTGCACCGACCCCTCTCCCTCTCCAGGCTTCAGCAAAAGCCTGCATTCGCCCCATAGGACGCACACACATTTCCCCTTCCTTTTTGGAGGGGAAAAAGTGCGTCCTATAGGGCGAAAAATACCGTAACACCTTCTCTGTATTTTGCATTTGTGTGTGTAGTTCTGTGATTCCTGGTGACATGGCATTGCGATGCTCCGAGCCATTTTCAAAGAGAAGTAATTGACCATTTCTTGCCTTGAACTCTGATGAACATTCTTTCTGATTCAGTGCCATCCTAAACTTCCAGAAGGCCGCATGTTAAACCCGTATGATTTGAATTTGGAAATAGTTTGGTCTGAATGTGTTTTGGATTCTTTCCCGCCAGTGGTACAAAAGGCAGTACGGTTTGCTTAGCATCGTGGTTCCCTTTTCAAGGTGTCAGGCGTTGTCCGTTCCGACTTGCATGCCATAGAGATGTTCACACTTTGGAATGGCGAGGAAAGAAAAGTGCTTTTCAGTTCAGTGTTGGTGTTTTCCATTCTCGTTCTGAAAAGGATAACTTCTTGAGAGGAGACAGCTCCCGCAAAGTCCAGCACCAGCAGCAGAGGAAACCCAGGAAAAAAACAAAGCCACCTGCTCTTACCAAAAAACACAAGAAAAAGAGAAGGCGAGGGCCGCGACGTCCCCAAAAACCGATTCCTCCTGCTGTGCCCCAAGGAAACCTCACTATGCCCACCAGCGTCTCACTGCCAATGGAGATCTCCCATATACGGTCAGAGCCCAGCTATGATTAATTCTCTAAGCTGACAGCGTAGTGTTGGAAAAGAATAGGCCAAGTACAGTGGTGCCTCGCAAGACGAAAAGAATCCGTTCCGCAAGTCTCTTCGTCTAGCGGTTTTTTCGTCTTGCGAAGCAACCCTATTAGCGGATTAGCGCTATTAGCGGTTTAGTGGCTATTAGCGGCTATTAAAGGCTTAAGGGATTAGCGGATTAGCTGCTAAAAGGCTATTAGCGGTTTAGCAGCTTAGAAAAAGGGGGTGGGGAGCGAAAAAAAATCTCAAGACTCGCAAGACATTTTCGTCTTGCGAAGCAAGCCCATAGGGAAATTCGTCCTGCGAAGCGCATCGAAAAACGGAAAACCCTTTCGTCTAGCGGGTTTTCCGTCTTGCGAGGCATTCGTCTTGCGGGGCACCACTGTAAATAGTTGTGCTAGCAAGATCCAGAACGAGTGACGCTCGCACAACAGGGCTTTCCTCCCTTTGCGATCCCCACTAAATCGGCTCTGCAGGATTGCCCCCCCCCCCCAGCAGAACAGCACATGGCGGTGAGGATAGGGCATATAATTCTGTCTGGCAAGCCAAAACACTTGCGCTGATAGAACTATTGCCTTACTTCGAATTCCAGCCATAGTCTACGCTACCTGTATGAGGACTAGGAAAACCAGCTCTGATGTTCTGCACATACTTGCTTGAAAACAAGCCCTTTTGAGGACAGTGGGTCTTACATAGCACATAATCCTATGAACGTTTACTCTCACACAAGTGCTGGGTTATGGCTGGCGGCAGAGAGGGGGAAAGGTTGCGCACACTCATTCTGCACACTTGCAGAGTGATCGCTTGTTTGTTTTCCAATTTGCTCTGCCTTGCTGCCTGGCCAGGTCCCCAGGGGGCATTTATCATGCCAACCTGTAGACACTTTTGGCCAGTCTTTATGACCTGACGTAATATACTCTGCTACTGATGTAATGGCACTTTTCATGCATTAGATCTCTCCTACCTTAATAAATTGACATATCAAGTAAGAAGACTTTTGCTCCAGAATGGTGCATTTTTTACAGCCCTTAACTGTCTCAGATTATTGAAAAAGCAAAAAATAAGTGACTGGTTCACATCTTTCCAGAAGAGTCTGTAGAACAAATTAGTGTGAAAGAACTCGGCTTAATGGCTCCTTTCTAGTGCTTTAATAAGCCAGTCTAAATAGTAACTGAGCTGGAAGAACATTATGCAAGTCAGTGGATGTATTCACACTTGTCCGCAAACTATGGTTTGAAGGAAGATTGTTTAAAAGTGGGTCTCTCAGACTTTTAATCCGGGGAAAACTATATCCTGGGTTTCAAAACTGGAGATAACAATTAATTCTTACGATCGAGAGATGTGTGTGTGCATTTTCTAGGTCAACTCCCAGAACCTTGGGTCAGGCATCCTCCTTATATAATAATAATTTATTATTTATACCCCGCCCATCTGGCTGAGTTTCCCCAGCCACTCTGGGCGGCTTCCAATCAAGTGTTAAAAACAGTACAGCATTAAATATTTAAAACTTCCCTAAACAGGGCTGCCTTCAGATGTCTTTTAAAAAGAAGATAGCTGCCTATTTCCTTCACATCTGAAGGGAGGGCATTCCACAGGGCGGGCGCCACTACCGAGAAGGCCCTCTGTCTGGTTCCCTGTAAACTCACTTCTCTCAATAAGGGAACCGTCTTGGAACCAATACTACCGCTAAGACCATTGGGGCCCTGGGATGGAGCTATGCTTTCAGAGCAATGCAGACGTTTTGAGGATCTGAGTTGGGGAATCCCAGCAGATCATCACTTGCTGCTCATATTTTAGCCAAAAGTGGATAAAGCAGGGGGGAGGAATCCCTGCTGCCTGGGTTCCCTGTTTTCCAAAGAACATTGAGGATTGGAAGCATGCAACTTGTTTTAAGTTTCAAGGCATGTTTAAGCCCCTCTTGGAAATCACATTTGTGCAGTGATTTCTTCTGTCATAGTATAGCCATCACCCAGCATGGCGTGAGAGTAAACATTCATAGGATTGTGTGCCATGCGTCTTCTTGCACCAGCAAGGATATCCCGTTTTGTGCGCCAGCAGAGGTAGAAAAGAGACATAAATCTTAGTTGTAGCTATGCCAGATCCTGCAGTAGCTTTATCTATGGCAGCTCCAACGGCTCCATACATTCAGAGTTGAGTTTGGTGAGGGAACAGTTTAAAAAACAAAAAAGGGGGGTGGGGTGGAGAAAGGGCCTAGGCATCCCAGAATAGATCAGAGCCCAGCATGGCACCAGACCAAAGGGCGGGGCTGACTGTCTTCCCTGTTTTTGTAGGAGCCCTTCCACACCGGAGCTGAGTACAGACGAGCTGCCAGATGACATCGCCAATGAAATCACAGACATTCCACACGACCTCGAATTGAATCAGGAGGACTTCTCTGACGTCCTGCCTCGGCTGCCGGATGACTTGCAAGACTTTGATTTCTTTGAAGGTACCTTCTTTCTCGATTAAACACAAAACTCAGTGCTGCGGCAGGAAATGGCAACATTTCCGACATTCATTTTATTTTTATTTTTTAAAACGTACAATTAAGGAAAATGCCGAAACGTACAAGGATGAAAAACGATGGTTCAGATTTCTAGTCAAGCTGTCAGCCAGGATTCTACGTGACCATTTTAGGTGTGTCCAAATCACATGTGATTGCCAACATGTAGGTCCTTTTGGATCCGGCAGAGGGAAGGGCATACAGTGGTGCCTCGCAAGACGAAATTAATTCGTTCCGCGAGTCTCTTCGTCTAGCGGTTTTTTCGTCTTGCGAAGCAACCCTATTAGCGTCTTAGCGGATTAGCGCTATTAGCGGTTTAGCGGCTATTAGCGACTATTAGCGGCTATTAAAGGCTTAAGGGATTAGCAGATTAGCTGCTAAAAGGCTATTAGCGGTTTAGCGGCTTAGAAAAAGGGGGTGGGGAGCGAAAAAAAATCTTAAGACTCGCAAGACATTTTCGTCTTGCGAAGCAAGCCCATAGGGAAATTCGTCCTGCGAAGCGCATCGAAAAACGGAAAACCCTTTCGTCTAGCGGGTTTTCCGTCTTGCGAGGCATTCGTCTTGTGGGGCACCACTGTAGTTATGCACATTCGGGAACTGAGAATGGAACCATTGTGCAAAATGGCCTTCACCTGTACAGTGGTACCTCGGGTTATATACGCTTCAGGTTACATACGCTTCAGGTTACAGACTCCGCTAACCCAGAAATCATGCTTCAGGTTAAGAACTTTGCTTCAGGATGAGAACAGAAATCGTGCTCTGGCGGCAGCAGGAGGCCCCATTAGCTAAAGTGGTGCTTTCAGGTTAAGAACAGTTTCAGGTTAAGTACGGACCTCCGGAACGAATTAAGTACTTAACCCGAGGTACCACTGTACGTTGTATTTCTGAATGTCAAGCAGATACTTTTCTCGTTTCAATTGCTTCAATTCTGTTTTGCAGAGAACTCAAAGGTGTGCAATTATTGCACAGTCATATACCCTTAACGCTTTTCTATTCCACAGAGCCATTTGTGGAAAGGATTTTTTTTTAATACATAAATGTAAATACTGTGTAGCTTTCAGTTCTGTATTTGTCTAAGCACCAGAATTTGAACTTGGTGATTAATTTTTGTATTTGTGGGGGAATTTTAAATGTTGTGAATTTGAAGAGACTTTTTTTAAAAAAATGTTTAAAGGGGAACACCCCCCGCAAAAAAAAACTCCAGCCTCCTAAGCAGTTGTGACAAGGTTAACCACGGGTTGTATCCAACACTGCGTGGGCGGAGTTCTGCTCATGCAAAGGGAATTCTTGCTCCTCTCTGAACCCTAAAATCTGCTCTGGAGGGTCCCCCAGCCCTGTGAAGCGGAATTTGAGGGCCTACAGGGAGAGCAGGGGAAAGTTTTGTCTTCAAGTGGAACGACAGTGTTGGATACAACCCAGTGTACTGAAAAGGATTACAAGCTTGCTATTAGGAAGGGCAGCTTTTGAAAGAGAGAGCACAGCTATCTAATTACCGTATTTTTCGCTCCATAGTGCGCACCTAGTCTTGGCTTCATTTTTAGCCGCGGGGCTGGGGCGGGGGAAGCCCGAGCTTCCCCCGAGCCCAGCCCCCAGAACAGGTCCAGGAGCAGCGGCAAGATTGCGCGCAGCCTCACCGCCGCTCCTGAAACTTGCAGGGCTGGGGGCGGGGAAGCCCGAGCTTCCCCCGACCCCAGCCCCCAGAACAGGCTGCTCTCCGCAAGCCTTCAGAGCCTGGCGGGAACTCCGGCCGCGCTCAGAAGGCTTGCAGATAGCTGCCTGAAGCTCGGGGAGCGCAGCAGGAGTTGGTGCTGTGCTCCCCGGGCTTCAGGCTGCAGGCTGCTATCCGCAAGCCTTTGGAGCGCTCCGAAGGCTTGCGGATAGCTGCCTGAAGCCTGTAGAGCAAGAGGGGTAGGTGCGCACCGACCCCTCTCGCTCTCTAGGCTTCAGCGAAAGCCTGCATTCGCTCCATAGGACGCACACACATTTCCCCTTCATTTTTGGAGGGGGAAAAGTGCCTCCTATAGAGTGAAAAATACGGTATATTAATTTTTAAAAGACCAAGCTTCCTACATTATGAACTGAAAAATCCAATAGTGTTTCTCCATGTTGCTCCACTGGCTAAAAACATAATAATTCCATGCTGCGTTACTCGAATATCTGAAGAACAGTCTTTTATCTGGGTATTTTCCTCCCTGGCCCACTTTCTGAACTAAGGTGGGGGTGACTAAGGACAGGGACTTTTTAGCTGCAATGCCCTGTCTTTGCTAATCTGGAGGCTCCTCTTGTGTTTTCATTTTCTCCCATTACTTCAATACCATCCCATTCTCATTTTACAAGCCCGTTTTAACCATCATTTAATACAGTTTTAACATGCTCTTTTTTAATCCTTCTGTGTTTTTTATTGAGGGTTTTCATTGCATGTTTTTATTTTTTCATTATCAGGTGCCCTGAAGGGCATTGTTGGAAGAGCAGGATATAAATATACTACATAAATAAATAAAATCAGTTCAGAGACAAATGCAGTGTACAATTCCAGAAACAGCTGAGCATCTCCACCTCTCTCTGACCCATTTATGAATAATAGTAAAAAATCTTTCCCAGTCTGGAAATATCTTATATGAGCAGACCAGTATCATTTTTAATCTTTTGTTGGAAGCCGCCCAGAGTGGCTGGAGAAACCCAGCCAGGTGGGCGGGGTATAAATAATTTATTATTATTATTATTATTATTATTATTATTATTATTATTATTATTATTATTATCTGACTGTCTCAGGCCACAGAGAAGTTAGGCTGGCCTCAACTAGAGCCAGGGCTTTTTCGGCCGTGGCTCCGATCTGGTGGAACACTCTGTCACAAGAGACCAGGGCCCTGCGGGACTTGACATCTTTCCGCAGGGCCTGCAAGACAGAGCTGTTCCACCAGGCCTTTGGCCAGGGCACAGCCTGACTCCCTCCCTCGGCAATCTTCGCAGAGCTCTGGCCCAATGGTTGCCAGTGGCTTGAATTAATTAATTTTATAATGAATGATTTTAGAGTGTTGTTTATGCTGTACTTTTGTACTGTTTTATTGTTGTTAGCCGCCCTGAGCCCGGCTTCGGCTGGGGAGGGCGGGATATAAATAAATTTTTTTATTATTATTATTATTTATTGGATTGCAGCATAGGGATTTTTCCTCTTTCATTACACATCACATATCATTCCACTGTGGTCAGCGAAGTTAATAGGACTGGGGCTAGAAGTTGAAGTGAGCCCAACATAAAAGGTTGACAGACTCTAGGGTTGTGCGCCCATCTCACTCAAAGAGGCCAAGGGCCAGCGCTGCCCGGAGACACTTCCGGGTCACGTGGCCAGTGTGACATCGCTGCTCTGGCGAGCCAGAGCCGCACACGGAAACGCCGTTTACCTTCCCGCTAGTAAGCGGTCCCTATTTATCTACTTGCACCCGGGAGTGCTTTCGAACTGCTAGGTTGGCAGGCGCTGGGACCGAACAGCGGGAGCGCACCCCGCCGCGGGGATTCGAACCGCCGACCTTTCGATCGGCAAGCCCTAGGCGCTGAGGCTTTTACCCACAGCGCCACCCGCGTCCCCGAGCCCAACATAAGTAGGTCCAAACCACAAAAATCCATGTAAATTGAACTTCCGATGTATAGATTGTGAAAATATGGCTTACTCACACTGGGGGGTTTGTGCGCCTGCATCCTTACAGAAGCATGTCAAACCAGCGTGAAGTTGTTGGTTGGTGTGCAGTGCCAATTGTTAAACTTCACATAAACATTTGCTTAGAGCTGTTGCTGGCTTTTACGATGGCTCCTTTATTTATGTCTTTGATCCTATCTTGGCTCTCTCCATGTACGACCATCCTTTATCACGGCCTATACTATAGTATGTAGGTAAGGCTCTGTATACCGTGCCCATCAGCATTTAAAAATCTAACAGAGTCTCAGGATACCAAATTCTCCAGTAGATAGCGTATTACATATTTTTTGCAACAATCCCATGGAAGAAACATAGCCCTGACAAATAATGTTCCAATGTATGTTGCTTGTCTTTATCTGTTGCCTTTTCCATTGAAAGAATGTCATCTCCTCTAAAACAAAATGATTCTCTGAAGATTTTAATGTCAATTGAGAGGGGAGAGCTTTCTTCTTTGTATTTAACCCACTTAAGCTTCCTTTCTGAACTGTGGTAGGCCTTGCCTGTCAGTAATAAAGTTTCCCAACCAAGAGCTTGCATGCGCACTGCTCAGTTTTATTTTGTTTTATGCATTTGATGACTTGCAGCACGCCGTGGTGGAACCAGAGCCTGCTGTTAAGGCAAAATGAAGTGGTATGAAAGTTCTGCCTTGGCAACTCGTTCACACGTGCAAGTTGCCACTTGGTGCTGCAGTCATCAAGTAATCAACCTGTCTGTGTGAACATGGCCTTGTCTGGTAGACATACACTCCAGCCACCCTATGACATGTAGGTTCATGCTAACAGGCTGGTAACACTTCCATTGGACTGGAAAGAAATTCATGCACTCACATATAAAGTTAGTTTAAAAAATGAACGGCTAAAGGTCGAACTAGGGGACGCGGGTGGTGCTGTGGGTTAAACCACAGAGCCTAGGACTTGCCGATCAGAAGGTCGGCGGTTTGAATCCCCGCGACGGGGTGAGCTCCTGTTGCTCGGTCCCTGCTCCTGCCAACCTAGCAGTTCGAAAGCACGTCAAAGTGCAAGTAGATAAATAGGTACCACTCCGGCGGGAAGGTAAACGGCGTTTCCGTGCTCTGCTCTGGTTCGCCAGAAGCGGCTTAGTCATGCTGGCCACATGACCCGGAAGCTGTACGCCGGCTCCCTCGGCCAGTAAAGCGAGATGAACCGCAAACCCAGAGTCGGCCACGACTGGACCTAACGGTCAGGGCTCCCTTTACCTTTCCCTTTAAAGGTCAAACTGGATGTTACACTAGCCATTGCAGGAATTGTTTTTGAAGTGGAAGAATGCACCTACGAGAGGTATGCCAACTGCTTGACATATTTTCAATTTAACGCAGGTAAAAATGGAGACCTTCTCCCTACGACCGAAGAGGCAGAGGAGCTGGAACGGGCCTTGCAGGCTGTGACTTCTCTTGAGTGCCTGAGTACTATAGGAGTGCTCACACAGACAGACGGCGTGCCGGTTCAAGAACTATCAGACAGAGGCATAGGGGTGTTCTCCACGGGTGCTGAAACTTCAGGAATTCAATCCTTGAGCCGGGAAGTCAACGCGGATCTAGGTGAGCTGCTGAATGGGCGTATAGTGCATGACGAGAATTTCTCTAGCCTGGACCTGGATGATAGCTTGCTGCGCTCTGCTACCTTATCCAACCCACCTACGCCCCTGGCAGGGCAGATTCAGGGGCAATTCTCTGCCCCAGCCAACGTTGGCCTTACTTCTGCCACTCTGATCAGTCAGAGTGGGCTTGGGGAGAGAGCCTTCCCAGGACAATTTCAAGGACTTCACGATGGCAGCCATGCCTCCCAGAGGCCACACCCTGCCCAGCTGCTAAGCAAGGCAGACGACCTAATCACCTCACGACAGCAATACAGCAGTGACCATTCACACTCCTCACCCCACGGAAGCCATTACGACAGCGAGCATGTGCCGTCGCCCTACAGCGACCATATCACGTCCCCCCACGCCTCCTCCTACTCCGGCGATAACTTGGCAGCTACCTTCTCCGCAGAGATGCCCATCATAGCACAACATCTGCTCCCTTCGCAGCTGGAGGTGCCGCTCGGTGGCGTGGTGAACCCCAGAACTCACTGGGGGAGCCTCCCCGTCAGCCTGGGCGACCCTTCTCCCTTCAGCAACCTGCTCGGTGCCGACGGACACCTTCTCTCCACCTCCCTGTCCACGCCACCCAGCACATCGCACTCAGAGACCACGCAGCCTGCCTTCGCCACCGTCACCCCCAACAGCTCCAGCGTGCTCCCGGGGTTGCCGCAGACCAGTTTCAGCGGCATGGGCCCCGGGTCCTCTGAACTGATGGCCTCCACCTCCCCAAAGCAACAGCTCCCTCAGTTCAGCGCCGCCTTTGGCCACCAGCTGAGCTCCCACAGCGGCATCCCCAAGGACCTGCAGCCAAGCCACAGCTCCATAGCGCCTCCCACAGGCTTCACAGTAACAGGTGCCACAGCTACTAGTACCAATAACGCATCTGCCCCCTTCACCACCTCCAGCTGAGCTCGTCTGTCTGCAAAATTCAGGCAGTTGGGGGGGGACCTTACGTTCCCTCTCACCCCACCCTGGCCCACGTCTCTTTTCCTGATTTTTGTCATCTCCTTTTTAAAGACTTCGTTTAAATTTAAAACAAAAAGAGGGGGCAAAAAGTCCTGATTCAGTGCAGACCAGGGTTTCCCCGTTGCTCTGCTCTCTTGATCTTATGTGCTGGTTTCTGTATTGGTGCTCATTTACCCCTTTCAGATTTGGTTATACTTAGCCAGTTAAATATCCCAGATAAAAGAATACAGCACAGGTCCCGGATGATGTAACTGACCATAGATGAGGGATCTGTGACCCTCTAGGTGTCGCTGCGCTAGGGTTCCCATAGTCCTTGACCACTGGCCACCCTGTCTGCTGCCGGTGCAAATTGGGAGGAGTCCCAGCGACTCTGGAGGGCCGCAGACTCCCTAGTCCTGCCTTAGATTGATAAATGAGAAGTTAGATACAATGGACTCTAGACCCAAAAGCGAGATGATACCTCAAATATAACTAATGCAGGTTCCTAAGGCTCAAATCAGAGTATCCAGTCCCGTGAGCATCTGGGCAAGAGGTGAGGAGTTCGATTTATTTCAAAGAATGCAAATGGCATGAAAGGGGGATCAACATTTTGATTTGGTAACTGGGCACTGCAGACTTAAACCAACACCATAGTTCAATTGTTAATTCTGTCAGCTTAACACTGGGCTCTTAACCTCCTCTGTGAGCGCAGGGGTTTGTGTGTGTATTTGTGTGTGTGTGCGTGTATTTGATGGGTAAATGACAGGTTGTTTCCCTCCCTTTTTTTCCTGTTCTGAAAGACCATCTTGAAACCAGCGACCGTTCATACTGCAAGCTAATTTGGTTTTTGAAGTTGGGTTGGATGGAAGAAAGGATGAATTTGTAGGACATGAGATTGTACTTGTTGGTTCAGAGTATCTATGGCGGTGGGGAGTTTTAAATAAAATATATATATCATTGGTATGTAGAACAGGAAGCAGAACTGAGTACTGTAATTAATTGCAATGGTGTACCTGCTCAGATAAAACATATGCTAATTCCTAAAGCTGATCAATTATTACAGTAGTGTTGTTGGGTTGGCATTTTCCAATGGAGCATTACTTTTAACATAGCCAAGTCTCAGCCGAAACTGGCAGAATTGTGTCATGGGCCCCTTTCCCCACTCAAACCGATGTGAGATCAGAACTGCTGAGTGATCTTACAAAGTTGTAGCCGTCTCCAGATACTTAATGCTTCTGGGGATTCCTGCAGCAGCCGTGAGCCCTTACGGTGTTCCATAATACTTTGGGAATATTTAGATATTTTTAGAAATCCTTTGTGCAGAGTGAGGTCTGAGAAGAAAGAACAGGCATGCTAAAAGACACAAGCTATTGAAGTTAATAGAAAAAGAAAAGAAAAGTGTGGCGTTCTCCTATCTCTAATCAGTGGTCTTGCTAATAAATACATTTTCAAAGTCACAGATTCTACTGTTATCACTTCGTGCCCCCTGAAGATCCACAGCAATCAAACTGTAAGGAGTTTGTCAGAATAAGGACTGCTTCCCCCACAAAAAGTTCTTTATCAAGCAAGCTACAAGGTCTCTGCTGCTCCCCCCCCCCTTAAACAGGGCTTGTAGCTGTGCTGATTCTCAAAAGAAAAGTAGATTATGCCATTTATTTCTCACGCAGTCCAGTTCTGCTCAGTGGAGGCCAATCCTTGCAATCATTTCTTGTTTTCTGGAGTAGACATGGAAGGAACGACCATCTACTCCTAAGAGCAGGGCTTCGTTATATTTTGTGGTAAGAGGTTTGGACTGTACATAATTTCATCTACTTTTTATAATATATTTAAAAAGATACGAAGAGAGAAGAAGGCACACTCTAGTAGAGTGTTTTAATTGGGCTTCTATGGGGGTTGAAGAGGGAGCTCAACCTTCTCTTTGTGACTGAAGCAGTTGTTTCCTGCCTAGCTTTTCTATTCCGCTTTCAAATGGTGCTCAAGTGAGAATCTGGTACAGACACCCTCCTCCCCCCAGACCTTTGGGCAGGGGAGGGTCCCAGGAATTGCCTGTCTGAATCCCATAAATTTGAACTATTGCCTTCTTTTAAAAAGCTGTGCTTATTATTTTGAGAGGATCAGGGAGTTTGCCCCTGGAAATAAAAGTACATGTTGCTGGAAAACATTTTTATGCTTTTTAACCTTGTGAAATCCCTCCCTGCATTTGAAATTGAACTGTATAATAAACATCTAAGTGTGTTCCAAATTATATTTGTAATGTATCTGTTTTAAGCCAGTTAACGAGCGGAAGGGAAGCCTTTTCTTTATTCTACTTTAGTGCACAATGTATTGTGAAATGATTTCCCCCCCTCCAAAAAAAACACCCTGGCTTTTGTGCTAAATAGGAAAGGGGGGGGAAGCCCCATTCAGTTCCCTCTTTTTGTTTCAAATCAAATTGAACAAGTGATTAGCTCTCACAGGAAAGTGAATTGGTTTGGCAAACTACAAAACTCCCCTTTATAAATATCATTTGGTGCTATATTATTCCAGTACCTGAAAATACGGCAGAATGATTGGGATCTGAAGACTGATGTCTTCTGGGCGTGTGCAAGGACTTTTCAGCCTTCCCCATGCCTGTTGCAGCCTCTTAAAGTTTGGGGGACCTTCCAAGACCACATTCCATGCAGTTTGAGGGGTTGCTGCCCAAAAGCAAAATGCACAGGCTGGGAGTGCAAAACAGACCAGTTGCAAAATTTGCAGCAAACCTTTCTGCTCCTTCTCAGTGATGTTCACAGCCTGTCTTTAAAAAGAAGCCAGCGTGGTTCTTGCTCACATTCAGGGCAAAGTCCTGCATGCATAACTTAACACAAAGACGCCAGCCTTCTGCATGTGACATAGTGGGGAAAATGTGCAAGGCTACAGCAGGTACACATCTAGGCGGAAGACAGACTGTAATCAAGTCAGCTTTGGAAGCGCAGGTCCCTGTTTTGATCTCGCAGCAGGCTATTACAGTTTCCATATTTCCCTTAAGGAAACACCATTGTTCGTATCAAAAGTGTTTTGCAGCAGATCCTGTTTCTCCATTGCATTTTCCTAATGCTGCTTACGTTACTAATCCTTCCCTTTCAAAACATCGCCCTTGTGTTCTCTCGTAGTTAAATTATGGGCCACAAATGTACTGCATGGATAATTTCTTTATAATCTGTCTTGTTAAGAGGCTGGAATTTTCAGGGTTCCTAGCAAAATTCGGTTTATGACTCTTCGCTTTTATTTCACATCTCTTCTTCTTGTGAGTTCGTTTTCTTTTAAGGAGTTTTGATCGCACCTAGTGTCATGACATGGTTTTCATTAACAGAGAACATGATGTTTCCGTATGTGGTTAAGCAAGATGATGTGCGAGGATAAAATCCTCTAAAAGTAATTTCCCCGTAAAGTAGGAATGTCCCTCGGGGACGTCATTTCAGAAAGTTTAATGAAATCGCTTGAAAAGAATGCCTGCTTAAGGTGTGGTGCTTGTATGAAACCCCCTCCCCAAATCTTTATTCCAGGATGCTTAACTGTTTGTTGGTTCTCAATAAAACCCTGCCTTATGAACAAAGACAAATAGTAACCTACTGTTTGTGTAAGCTAGTATTTTATGCATTAAGAAAAAGAAAGAGGTAGAATCGGTGGGTCTCTCCTCTTGATATCCAGGTTTGAAAGTAAGAACTTATTAACTTGCTTTATTTTATGTCTGTTGTGAACAATCTGCTGCGTGAACCCTGTTGTTTTAGTTGTGTACATCGTAGATTTCTAGTTTAGAACTAAGAACACGTGGTAACGCATAAGAAAGGAACCAGCTTTGCATTGCCACTGGAGGGCAGCATAAGGAAAGTCTATAACACACAGTCTATAATTATGAAATATCTTTCCTAGAATGTGAGGGAACTAGAGTGAGAAAACTCAGGGCTGAAAAAAAGAGAAAAATAACAATTCAGTGCAACTCCTCCTTTCTAACCCCTTATAACACACATGCATGTATGTGTTCATGCGCGCGCACACACACAAATAAACACACACACTCTAAATTGTATGATTTGGATTAATGCATTGAACTTGGTCTGCTGGTGTGTCTTCACCGTCTTGTTGGTTGGTGGGCCCTCAATTTTTTTAACCCCACAGTCATTGTCCCCAAATCTGTGTTGTCAAAAAGACAGTGCAGCTCACTCCTGGATTTTAGCGTCTTAAAAGAAAACAAACTAGGAAATGGACCCAGCCTGAAAAAGATGGTCAGTTGTTGTGTTATGCTAAGGAGTATCTCATTTCTGTTGAGGGAAGAGGGTTGAACCAGTTTCTCTGAATGGTGATTATCACTGTCCAGTTTTGGGCATGTCTCAGGGATTCCTTGTGGAAATAAAGGCAGTTAAAATAAAAGTAGTTTCGAAGAAGAAATTTTTGCAGGAGAGCGTCATCGAAGCATGAACACCAGAAGGTGAATTTGTTTCTGGGTCTCATGGCCTGGTGGCTGTTCTCTTGCAGAAGCTGTGCTCAAGTCCACCGTACAAAATGTTCCCCCACCCCATCCCATAATGCTTAGCTTTAAGCTTTTATTTAAGAACACCCCTTTCCCTTTCCTCCCTGCCTGCACCACGTGTGTTCAGAATACTTATTGTAGATTTTTAAGAGAAAAGGTATATTAATTTATGCTATTAACATCACCTCATAAATTATAAGTTTTATACTAAAAAGCTATTGAGTGTAATGAATTATGTTGCATATGTGTTTTAATAGCTATGAAATTATACACATTTTTTTTTAAAAAAAGAAAAACAATTTGCCCTTACCCTCAACGAAGCACCTTTTTACACTGGAACTTGGCCGTGTCAAGGTGTTCAGCTATTCTTTGCTACCTTGCAGATATAAATATATAAATAAAATCTAAAACCTATAAGGGGGGGGGGGAAATGGTCTCTCGCATTGACAAAACATAGAACCCTTCTCGACCCATATATTCTTCCTCTGAGGACGTTTGTTATTCTGCAATAATTTATCTGTGGTTTGTACCTATGATGGTTAGGTGCTTTTAGTTACAGGGTAAGTAGATCAAAGTTGAAATCCAATTACTGAAGCTGGGAATTGCGAACCAAGTTTGTAATACTCCCTTCCCGTTGACCTTCAAATAGATTCATTTCCAGTTAGCTCTGCAAGTTGCAAGTTCGAAGGTTGAAATGTTAAAATCTAGGGATCCACAGTGTCTTATTCAGGAAATCCCCCCCCCTCCATTCCTCTCAAAGGAATTCCCACTGTGACTTATAAATAGAACTTAGGTATCCTTTGTGCACGTATGTTTACTGTATACACACAAAATATGCATTGGGGGAACTGTATGTGTGATACATGAATGTGTATATTGTATGTAGGTTACGGGGCTTTTTTGTTTTTGTTTTGCTTTGTAAAGAGAAAAGTAGTTGAGGGGTGATAGAATATATCGTGGAAATGTGATCACTTAGTTGGGGCTCCTCTCGTGCTCACCGTTGTTCAAATAACCAAACTACATACAGTTTTCTGTTCCAAGGCTAACTCTGATATCACGTTGCTCGTTTGCTTAGTTTGTTTTCTGATCTCTGACTCCCAACTGCATTGAGCCCCGTTTTAATGACAGAAAATGCCATTTTTCCAAGACAGCCTTTTACAGATATAGATTAAATAAAGCGTGCGCTGATGAAGGAGAATTTAAAATGGATATATATCTAGTGGGAATGTCAGCCATGGGAACCTACTTCAGGGTAGTTCTAGAGTTTTCTTCCTCCCGTTTTTAAACACTGTCCTTGTTATCAGATTATTTTGAACCCTCAAGGTAGATGGGTTTTTGTCTCCATATTAGATGTTCACATCAAAGCTCTATATAGTGTACTTCAGAAGGAGATAAAGTGTCTGAAAAGTGCTTGGTTGGGGCTTTTATACAGGACTGATGATGCTACTTTCAATCCCAAAGAAACCCACTCTAATAACCATTTTAGTTACTGATAATTTGAGGGGACTGGAATTGGGCCAATGTGGGTGTAACTCTGGCTCCTTGCGAACCATGGTTTGCAGAAGACTGTCCACATTTCTTTCCCCCGACACATCCCATTGTGGAGAAAAGTTGCGTGCCTCTCCTCCTTTCATAGTATTTAAGCAGTTTGTCAGCAGCAGTACTGATCACTGTTAAGGCACATCCAGGATTTGCCTTGAGCCAGGTTCTCAAACTCACTTGGCACCCTTTCTAGTTTAAAGGAAACTGCAGATAGCCTTAACCACAAAAAAGCATGTGGTTTGCACGTATCACTAAACACAAACATGTGGTTTGCGTGTCACACTAAACTGTAATTTAACACTTTGTGCATGATCTAGCTCTCTTCTCCTCCAGCACAGGCACAAGAACGAGGCTGGAAGCACCTGATTCCATTTTCAACTAACTGCAGTTTGTAAATCACCTGATTGGGACGATCATATCTTGACTTAATAAGCCAAGAAATGAACAGGCCTCTTGCTCATGGACACAGACTTTTCATTCCACAGATTAAGCAACCATACCAGGAAGGTTCTGATTAACCTCAGTTTCCTGTTTTGTCCAGATGGAGAAACTATTGTTAGCAGCTTCAGAACAAATGAGGAGCTTAAACCATGGTTTAGGATCCTGGCTTGTTCTGAAGCTAATAACCGTAGTTTTCCAGTTTGAATGAAGCAGGAAACTATGCTTAATTAGAGTCTTTTTGAAGAAAAAATTAATGGGGCTGTGGATGCAGACAAAAACATTCATATCTTGGCTTATCGAGAGACAGACATCTGAACTGGGTCAGTGACAAACCCCCAATAAATTGGAAGGGAGGAGCTACGTGCCTGGGCAAAATACTTACTTATATCTTGACTTACTAAGCCAAGATAGGACCATCCAAATATGGCCAATGTTCAAATCTGGGATGGTAGTAAGTATCATCTATTTAATCAAACCAGAATTATGAACCATCAGATCACAGAACTGTAGAATTGGAAGGGGCCCCTCTGCCCCAAGGGTCATCTAGTCCAACCCCCTGCAATGCCGGAATCTCAGCTAAAGCATCCATGACAGATGGCCGCCCAACCTCTGCTTGAAAACCTCCAAGGAAGGAGAGTCCACCATCTTCCAAGGGAATCCATTACTTTTGTCAAAGAGCTCCTACTGCCAGAAAGTTATTCCTGATGTTTAGTTGGAATCTCCTTTCTTGTAACTTGAAGCCATTGTTCTGGGTCCTACCCTGTGACACAGCGGAAAACAAAGCTTGCTCCATTCCCCATGTGACAGCCCTTTATATATCTGAAGATGGCTAAGTACCCAATTCTCTTCGTTCCTTATAAGGCTTGGTTTCAAACCCTTGTTCATCTAGGTCACCCTCCTCTGCACACATTCCAGCTTGTCAACATCCTTCTTAAATTGTAGTGCCCAGAATTGGACACAGTATTCCAAGTGTGGAGGCAGAAATGAGCAGAACTATTACTTCCCTTGATCTGGACACCACTGTCGATACAGCCTAGATTAGTATTAGGGTTATTTTTTGCTGCTGCACCACACTGTTGACTCATGTTAAGTTTGTGGTCCACTAAGGTCCACTAGGTCCTTGTCATAAATAAGCCAGGTGTCCCCCATCTTATATGTGTGAGCTGCTTCTTCCTGCTTAAGTGTAGAACCTTACATTTGTCCCTATTGAAATCCCGATTCTGCCTTCAGCACGTTGGCTACCCCTCCCAGTTTGATGCCATCTGCAAATTGGTTGTACATCCCCTCAATTCATTCATCCAAGTTGTTTATAAAGATGTTGCAGAGCAGTGTGCTCAGGGCAGAACTGTGCGGCACTGCATTTGTCACTTTTGATGACGAGAAACGATTGTTGAGCATGCTTTGGGTTCAGTCAGTCAACCAGCTACAAATCCACCTGGGTTACTTTGTCCAGTCTACATTTTACCAATGGCTCCACAAGAATATGGTCAAAAGTCTTACTGCAGTCAAGATAAACTACATCCACAGCATTCCCCTGATCTACCAAACATGCAACTCTATAAAAAAGAAATGACATTCGTTTGGCATGACTTGTTTTTGAGAAACCCATGCTGGGCCTTAGTAATCACAGAATACTTTTCTAAGTGCTCAAAGACTGTTCAATTATCTGTTCTGCAACCTTTCCTGGTATCGATGGCCAGCTCACTGGTTGGCAGTCTTCTCCCCACCCCACCCCCCTTTTGAAGAACATTTTCCTGCTTCCATTTTGCAGGGACCTCTCCTGTTCTTTTCCTATCTTGGACTGCAGCTCCCTCCTTACATTATTCTGTTGTCACCAGGTTGGGCATCACTTTCCTTTTGGGTCAAGAGTAGATGTTGAGTAGATGTCCTTTTGGGCAAAGTAGATGTTGAGCAGTTCCACCTTCTCTCTGTCACCCAATAGCATTTCTCCACCTTCTCCACGCAGAGGACCTACCACTTGCTTGTTCTTCTTCTTACTTTCAACATAGCCAAATAAAGGTTATTTTTGTTATTTTTAACCTCTCTTGCAAGCCTGAGCTCATTCTGAGCCTGCCTGACATTCATCCTGTAACTCTTGGCGACTCATGTATGCTCCTTATTTGTGATTTCCCCTTTCTTCCACTTCTTATATATGCCCTTCTTAAATCTCCTCTCATCTCTAAGCTCCTTATGCAGCCGCACTGGTTTCTTTAGCTGCCTCCCACTCTTCCTTCTTGTTGGAATTGTCTGCCTTTGTGCCTTCAATATTTCACCTTTAAGAAACTCCCATCCATATTGGACTCCCTTCTCTTTGAGTGTTTCTGACCACAGGACTGCACCTAGTAGTTCCTTAAACTTTATGAATTCAGCCTTCTTAAAACTCCAGAGTGCATGTTCAGACATTGTCTGAAACCGACTTGTTTCAGTAAGCATTAACTATATGCTAACCGTGGTTTGTCCAGGTTCAGAAATGATGACAAATCAGTTTGTTGAAAGTGGAATCAAATACCTCTGATCATTTTCTCTCAGCTGTGCCAGAAGGGGGGAAGGAAGCAGCCATGCCTGCATGCAAGAATGAATTATGGTCTAGTGTTTTGTGGAAACAAAGCTTCTTTATGTGCTGACAGACCGCTTAAGTGCTGTAGAAGGATATAGAGGGGGTGGTGGCTCTAGGGAGTAGGGAGATTGTGGGGAGGGAAAGTGTGTCCCAAGGCCAATTTTTGACATTGCTAGTTTCACTTCGCAGGCAGCCAATACAGTGGCACCTCTAGTTACGGACTCGATCCGTTCCGGGGTGCCGTTCGCACCCTGAAAAGTCCATAACTAGAGCGCCGCTTCTGCGCATGTGTGCACAGCGAAACCCAAAGTATACACTTCTGGGTTTGCCGCCTTCGCAAGCCGAAAAGACGCAACATGAACCTAACGCAACACGAGGTATGACACTACTGCATCTGCACGGTCCTTAAAAATTGTGCGCAAGAGACCCAAACCATTTTTGCTCAGTCCCTTTTCTCATTTGGATACACAAAACTGTAACACCCAAGCTGAAAACAGCTATGCCTTTTATGCTGCAAGTTTCTGGTGCTGTGAAAATCACGTCATTAAAGCATCTCCATTCACCCAAATTACTCTTCATACACACATGTATATTACAGGGTTTCTGAGGACAGATTTCATTGCAAAACAGGAGATATATATTTCTTAAGCCTGATTACCCCCCCTTCCAATACCCCCCCCCCAATTATTTTTATGAACGTAATATTCCTTGTACATATGCATGCAGCGAGAAGAGGAAACGTGGGGTTGTTTATGGTCTTTGCTTCCTGTGAGTTGGAGAACACAGGAAGATACCAGAGTAAATTTATTTATGGGGAAGTGTAGACTCCTTTTGTGTATACGTGTACAGAGAGTTGTATATCCGATGTGGCAGCACTTCGCTGAATGTGGAATTGCCCTTTCCATGTAGAAAAGATAATATGAATGTGAGACTTCTTGTTCTATAGATGTGTGCAGGTTTGTGTCCACATGCTAGATATACATGCGGCACACATATACAAGATATGTTACAATGAGTATGTGTCTGGGATAAAGCTCTACGTGTAGAAAGCCGAAATTGTAGTTCCATTTGAGGGGTTTGGGATGACTTAAAACTACTGCTTGATGGCCAGTCCTTTTGTTAGCATGGACTTCTCTTTTTGTATTTGCTTTTGTTTCTAATATGAAAGCCCTCTAAGCTATTTTCCCCCTCCTTTTCCATAGCTCTGGCCCTTCCCTCACTGCCCCCTCTTTCATCTGGCCCTGTCCCTGTCCTGACAAACCAGACAGGAGCCTCCACTCAGTATAGTCCAAGTTACCGTATTTTTCTCTCTATAAGACGCACCAGACCACAAGACGCACCTAGTTTTTGGAGGAGGGAAACAAGAAAAAAAATATTCTGAATCTCAGAAGCCAGAACAGCAAGAGGGATCGCTGCGCAGTGAAAGCAGCGCTCCCTCTTGCTGTTCCGGCTTCTGGGATAGCTGCATAGCCTGCCTTCACTCCATAAGACGCACACACATTTCCCCTTACTTTTTAGGAGGGAAAAAGTGAGTCTTATTGAGCAAAAAATACGGTAAGTCCAGTCTTGCTACTCCTTTCTTAAAGCAGCTAATTTTAAAGCCAGTCACTTTAACCAATCAACTTTTTTTTAATTTTCAAAGCATATGTCTTGTTGGTTTATTATGCCAAAGCATAAATAAACCCATATATATATATATATATATATATATATATATATATATATATATATTCAGATGTTTTTGTTTCTATATTCCCCTTTGTTTTCTTCAGGGCGTGCAAGAGGGCAGACTTTTTCCTCTTAAAATTCCCAGTTCTTACAGTTCCCTACTAAATACATTGCTTGGGATGTCGGAAGTTGACCTGAAATTCCACCTTAAATGGAGGCAATATAAAGTCCGGGTCATTGATATTTAATATGGTTCAGTTTAGTGTTACACAGCTGCTTATCTGTTCTTCATATTAGACCCTCTTGTGTTTGTTTTAAACTAAAGACATGTTCGCATGGCCAAAAGGACAAAGCAGGACAGGTTCAGAATACATCATTACAGCGGGTCTCATCCTATTGGTCCCTGGCTTATCCATCTTTATTTTTCAGCACATGACAAAGGATGCAGGCAGAAAGGAGAGCTCAGTTATGTTGGCTGTCCAATGGACCACTTCCCTATACAGCCAGATGTAATTCACCTTAAGCTTTAAATGTTGAGCCAAGCGGTCATGGAAAAATCACCTCTAAATTGGATTTCTGTAGTTCTCAATAGACGATCCAGCCTGTTCCATAGTACATAAATCTCACTAAAATTCATAACCATTTCCGAAGTACAATTACCCCTTTACATTTTCTGGGCTTCAATGCTCAGGGCTTCCCATATAATCTGTATCTCCCCCCCCACCCCAGCACTAAAAGTAACTTCTTGGCCCCCACATCCCCTTGTGTCCATGCGCAACAAAAGAGCCAATATTGTAGGGCTACATGTTTCTGTATTTGTATATGTATATATAAAAAAACACACTATTTCAGGGCATAAATATATATGTACGCAATTCCCCCCCCCATCTCATTCTAAATTCATGAATACATGAGATTATAGCTATGTTTTATGTTGATTTTGGTCCAATTCTGACATTTAGCAAAATGCTGTCCCTTCTGGAGTAGCCAAGCTGCAGTTGCAGTTATATGTCATAAATGAAAGAGGAAAATATTTATGATTATCAAAAGCCATTTGAAATTGTCTCTTAACAAGGAATTTGATTTGTTAAACGCTGCCTGGTGTCAAAAGGGAAGGTGCCTGTTTCTCAGTGTGGGATCCCGTTTGTAATAAATTGCCTTTCATTTGAACCCTATTTTTAAAATTGTAAAGATTTGCATTTTGCTGTGAAGAGGTTTCCCTCCAAATTTTCCTACGACCGGCATGCTTCCATCAATGTATACCTTGCGCATTTATTACCATTGGTTTCACTGAGGAGATGGTATATTTTGATGCCTCTACAGGAAAACAATATTGCCTCATTGTTCTACCACAATTAACATCCCTTTCAAGGGTGCAACTTTTTTATTTTTTACAAAGAAATGTCTGGAAATGAGTCATACTTTTTATTCAGTCGGAAAGTTCTTCGGTGAGAACCGTTTCTAAGAATTTCTGGGCCCGTTTTCTACACCATACTCTTACGTAGCTCTCTTTCCCTATGTCCAAACGGAACGAACGAGTGTGTTCAGGTACAAAATGATGGGAGGGATGGGGATTTAAGAACATATGCTTAAAGCACGGCCGGTTTGAGCCGTTCAAAGCCAAAATACCTTCGCGATCCAGGTGAAACGAATGGAGGAAGTCATCAAATATCGTATTTTTCGCTCTATAAGACGCACCAGACCACAAGACGCACCTAGTTTTTGGAGGAGGAAAACAAGAAAAGAAAAAAACTGAATCCCAGAAGCCACTGCGCAGTGAAAGAAGCAATCCCTCTTGCTGTTCTGGCTTCTGGGATAGCTGCGCAGCCTGCATTCGCTCCATAAGACGCACACACATTTCCCCTTACTTTTTAGGACGGAAAAAGTGAGTCTTATAGAGCAAAAAATACGGTAATTGGGCTGGCCAGAAAACTGAGGGAAGGGGTGGTCTGTTCTTAAGGTTGTCCTAGAAAAGTGGGCATTTGTGTCATTTCAAAGCTCATGTCCTTAACAGCTTGATATCAGAAGAAGCCTAACACAACAGCTTTGTGCCAGCCACTTGTAACACAGAAGACATTGCAGTGGGAAAAGCGCCTTGTGGGTGGTTCAGCTTGCTAACGCTAACATGTCCCCCAGAGTTACTCCTGCACGGTAGCAAGGATTAGCAGCCTACGCCCATCGGTTCCCATCCCAGCCACATGCCGATTTGTGTTTTTCTTAGCAACGAAAACCTTTAAGCAACCGTTTAAAGGGAACCTACTCAGTTGACATGGCACGCATGCACACACACACAAAAACCCGCAGATACGATGCCTAATCTAAATACGAGTGGATGGGGACAACAATCGAGAACAACACCTGTATCCCTGAAAAATTCTGGCATGGCTAGAAATCCGCATTTTAACACAATTTCCAAGGCAGCATTCCAGAGGTGGGTCACGAGGCTGCCCTTTGCGCTTTTTAAATTGGAAGAGCCACGTGTTCCTCTTACTTCTCAATGAATGTACTGTATTAGCATTAAAAAGAGAAAAGAAAAAAAGAATCAATGAAATTATAAGATTGGTCTTTGGTTATCTGGTCCTTGTTTTAATTGGTTTAAGGGTTTTTGTATACAGAAGTTTACATTTTTATGTATATTCTTGTGTAAAAACGGATGTAATATGTGTATAAAACACTGGTATGTATTATCTGTATATAGTGTGAGAAAATGATTTTTCTTTCTTTCTTTCTTTCTTTTGGATGTATTAATAAATCTTGCTGTGAAGTAGCCTTGGTTTATTTTATTAGAGTGAAAACCTCACCTAAAGGATTTATAAGCTGCTACTTTGAAGGCCAGTCGTATTGCTCTGGATGGCAGTGCTCAGAATATGCATAATGTACAAGGCATGCATTGGTAAGTGATTATATCAAAGAATCCTATGCATGTGGCCTCGAACTCCCTTGTGGGAGTCCTCACAGAATCCTGAGGATTTGGGGTTTCATTATTTTCTTTTGTTTTTCTCCAAATTTCTAGCCCTCAGGAGAAGAACCTGGAAGATGTATGGGCAAATTTTATGTTCTTGCACAAGGGGCTCACCTCAGGAGCAGGAAATACAATGCAGATTAGCTATAGTGGTTCAAAGCAAGAGGCACTTTTACTCCATGAGGGATTATAAAAGGCTGAAATGAACATTCTTTTTAAAACCCAGGTGAATAAAAGCACTTGAAACATTTATACACATTATGCAGACTTGTCTGTTTTGCTCAGCTCCTTCCCATTGCAGAACTTCAGCAGCCCCAGATTTCTGGAATGATACTGAGCTGAAGTTTCAAAATGATCTTGAATTTCCAGTGGTCGCCCATTTGCCACCCTCACCGCAACATATTCCAAAACTTTGAGAGCAATTTTGCCAGCTCCCCACAGCCTTTTGGTAGAATAAATAGTTCTACGTCTGCACATGCCATAGCAAATATCTGGTATAGCTGTAGCCGCTGCCTCTGTTTATTCTGAAAGGTAACCGGGTGGTAACCAATAATAGATTTATCTATGTCATTCAGACATACAAGTCAATTGAGAGTTCAATGAGTTCTCCTAGAATGAAATTTCTAACTCTGCTGAAGTTCGCTCTGTAACATCATGGGCTCGTGTTGGTACAAATCAAATTTTGAGGGGACTGGAAATCAAATTTCAGAATGGTGCAATCTTGAATGTTTCAATTTCTGCCTGGGACTAGAGTGCATTGTGCTCCAGTAGCAACAGTCATTCCAGGAATGTCCCTTTTGTGATTTCAGTTTGGTGATCTGAAAGTTCTCAGAAGACATGTTTCTGAGGAACTGTGTGGTTCTCTCCCCCCCTCCAATCTGCTTTAGAAAAAAGCCATTTTGTAGAATGTTCTCCTACTTGCCTCCACCGTTTATTTCATTTGCTGGGGGGGGAGGGGGATGGTGGCAGTGAGCTGCCATTTTCTTCCCAGAATGCTCTGGAGTGATGCTGGGTCCAGGCCAGTGTGGAGAATGCAAAATGGTGATGCTTACAGCATCAAAAACACCTAAACCTTGGGGTGGAGGGAAGCTGTGCTGCTTTCTAATAGCAAATTCCACCACCCGGTAACTTGGGCAGTTTTGCCTCCCCCCAGTGGCGTCACAACAGGGGGTCGTGGAGGGTGGTATGCCCATAGCTGTCAACCATCCCTTATTTGGCGGGAAACTCCCTTATCCCAGCGCCGTGTCCCACTGCTGTCCCTTATTGAGGATGTCCCTTAAATTTCCCGGGTTTCAAAGGAAGCAGCTCCTCTCCCTCCCTCCCTGCCGGCCAGGGAGGAGGGAGGCTCCAACTGTGTTGCTTGGCTGCGTTGCTCACCCAATAAGGAGTCGGAGAATGACTGGTGGGTGGAGCTTGCATGCCTTGTGCCGATCAAATCGGCCGCGTTGCCTGGGGACTCGCCTTTGCTCAGCGCTTCCCAGCGGAGAGGTGACGGTGGTATTCCTTGCCGCATCCCCTTTGCCGGGTTGCTGCGCTGTGGGAACCACCGCTTGAGGCTTCGTTTGGCTGCTGGCTGGGCTTTCTGCCTTTGGCTTGGAGGGGCTCAGAAGTTGAACATACCTGTTCTCCGAAAATCCCTTATTTTGGCTGCTGATCCCTTATTTTCGAGGCTGCTGGCCCCTTATTTTCAAATCTGTAAGTTGACAGCTATAGGTATGCCCCGGGTTCCATGTCTGTGCGGGTGACAAGAAGTCGCCACCACAGCCTCCCCCTGCATAAATTCAGTGAACCAGTCTCTCCACATTCTCAGCCCACAAATAAGGTGGAGAATTTCAAGAGGCCATTTGTGAGAAAATTCATTTTCAGATTTCTTCTCTAGGCCTCAGTCTGCACTGAAAGCTGCACTGCTCCATCTGGTGCTTAATGAATGTTTGAAGAGATTTCTTTTACCTGGTTCTGTTGTTTAGTTGTAGTCAGAAGTGAGGGAACAGTGGTATTAATCCACCAGGACCTTCAAATTCTTTTTCATGCGGACATCAACAAACTTTTTGTCAAATGGGAAGTAAGTACAGAGCTGCGTGATGTTCCGAAACCAAGCAGGTGAAGGTGTTTCCTCTTTGAAGGAAAAACTTCACCTGCTAAATTTCTATCTGCCAGCTGCTCTTAATGACACAAAAGCAGAATCCATCATACATTTGGTAATTAGATGATTTATAATGCCAGCCCCAAACCTGTGTTCTTAACAGCAGCCTGAGATGCAAATATAAACTGAGGTGGATCTACACACAGGCAAAAAAAGTCAGAAATTATAACAAAGTAAAATTAAAAACCCTATGGGGAAAAAAGTATAAAATTTTCCTGCTCTCCGGCGCCATCTGGTGTCGCACGTTTATAGCACAGACAAATCGTTTCTTTACTAATGTATCTGAGTCCCAGCTTTTGCAAATGTTAATCTTTGTGCAAAAAGCTCTCCCGGCTTAAATTCTGTTTCACAGGCTACACCTGGAACCGAGACCAGCACAAATGTTAGAAAACACGCCTCTTAAATATATTGCTGAATTGCACTCTGAGTGTGTTCTGCAAATAGGAGCAAACCACACCGTCGCTGAAGCCCGGCACGTAGGACTCCCAATTTAAGAGGTTCCAGGAAAAAGGTAGGGGTGGGAGATGAACAATTAAGATGGAGGCAAGGAGGCAAGCATGTCACCTTGAAAAAGTACATATGCAGCCTGCCAGATGAGGAGAGAGATGGAGTTAGGATGGCAATAAGCAGCGGATGAGAGTGGGAAGGACCAGAATTCTAGCCATTCCCAGGACAGAGGAAACAGGACGGCTACAGAAACAATGCACCCATTATTTGATGATGAGACTATTGGCTGTGATGGCTGTGCTGTGCCTATGGGGTTGGAAGCAGTTGCTGGAAACTGCAGAGAGGGCTTGCGTGCTTGGGTCCTGCTGCAGGCCGGCCCACCCATGAGGCAAGGTAAGGTGACCGCCTCAGGCGGCAGGATCCACAGGGGCACCAGATCCCAAAGTAGATCTTTATTCTTCCCTTCTTCATTCACCCCTTCTTCCATGGCAGGGAGGGAGGTGCCGTTGCCTCAGGTGTCAAAATGTCTTGGGCTGGCCCTGGTTTCCCACCTGACAATCCAAATAGGTAAAGGTAAAGGGACCCCTGACCATGACCGACTCTGGGGTTGCGGCGCTCATCTGGCTTTATTGGCTGAGGGAGCCGGCTTACAGCTTCCGGGTCATGTGGCCAGCATGACTAAGCCTCTTCTGGCGAACCAGAGTAGCGCACGGAAACGCCGTCTACCTTCCCACCGGAGCGGTACCTATTTATCTACTTGCACTTTGACGTGCTTTCGAACAGCTAGGTTGGCAGGAGCAGGGACCGAGCAACAGGAGCTCACCCCGTCGGGGGGATTTGAACTGACGGGTACCTGCGGGTTAAACCACAGAGCCTAGGACTTGCCGATCAGAAGGTCGACGGTTCGAATCCCCTCGACAGGGTGAGCTCCCGTTGCTCGGTCCCTGCTCCTGCCAACCTAGCAGTTTGAAAGCACGTCCGCGACTGGACCTAATGGTCAGGGGTCTCTTTATCTTTACAAATTTAGATGCAAGTCCTATTGTTATTGTCAGGCCCAGGGGTCAGCAGACTTTTTCAGCAGGGGGCCGGTCCACTGTCCCTCAGACCTTGGGGGGGGGGCGGACAATATTTTTTGGGGAAATGAACGAATTCCTGTGCCCCACAAATAACCCAGAGATGCATTTTAAACAAAAGCACACATTCTACTCATGTAAAAACACAAGGCAGGCCCCACAAACAACCCAGAGATGCATTTTAAATAAAAGGGCACATTCTACTCATGTAAAAACACGCTGATTCCCAGACCATCCACAGGCCAGATTTAGAAGGCGATTGGGCCAGATCCGGCCCCTGGGCCTTAGTTTGCCTACCCATGGTCAGGCCAAACAAAGGGGAGAAAATGCTGAAGGAGGAGGCATGCATTTTATTTTTAATTTTTTTTACTTTGGCACCTGAAGCTCTTCGCATGCTGAATTTTGACTGGTACCTGTTAAACCTTTTCACGTTTGAAGTGAAACCTGTGGTATGTGCCTTTGGGCTGCATTCGTCTGTTTCGTAGCTGCTCCCAGCAAGGAGCCAAGCAGGTTTATGTTTATAATCTGCTTTAGTGCTATCACAGTGGCTCCCAGGAAAGTGCACAGAAATAACACAAAACATAAAAATACAGGTACAGTAGCACTATTGTATCTCCAAGGAGGTTATTTAGGTTGCGGAAACACCAGTGGGGAGGGAGGGTTAACCCTGCTTCCCCCAGGGCTCAAAAAGACAGAATGGAAGAGACCATTGTGAATTTCCCAGAACTCATCGGTTTCTGCCTCACTTGCTTGTTGTCCCTCAGCTGCACTGGGATTTAGGATAGTCTATGCCAAACAGTCCTCACCATAGATAGGGCTGAATTTATCAGTTTTGGTTT
Source organism: Podarcis tiliguerta (assembly GCF_965153285.1). NCBI lineage: Eukaryota > Metazoa > Chordata > Lepidosauria > Squamata > Lacertidae > Podarcis > Podarcis tiliguerta. The sequence continues at coordinate 7,401,534 of NC_139534.1, forward strand.
CTCTCGGTTTCTCAGATTTCCAGGCTTAAATTCAGTTATCCTCATTTTCACATCAGTTTGCAATTAAAACAAACAAGCCAAGCCTTGTGAAAATTCACCAGCATGTTAGAGTGAATTTTATTCCAACACGCACAATTTCATTCACAATTTTGCTTTACATATATAGGTTTGTTGTTGTTGTTTAGTCGTGTCCGACTCTTCGTGACCCCATGGACCAGAGCACGCCAGGCATATATAGGTACATATATGCATTTCTGTCAAGCAAGCTTCCCTACTTTCCCCTTAAACATCCCAAACGTACGTTATTTCCACTAATATATGCATTTTTGTGCACAGTTTCACTTGCATTGCCTGGCTGGGAAACTGCATTGCAAAATCCGTAGAAATGCTAAGTTTGAATGGTAGCTGTGCCTTGGTTTGCTTATTGTTTTGGAATGTTTGAATTAACGTAGGTTCGCCTTCAAACACAAACTGAATCGAACTTTCCCCCCATCCCTACTCATAGGAAAGCCACAACATTGCGCTTGACAAGAAACGGCATCCCTAGAAGTGGGTATATTTTTGTGTGTGTGTGTGTGTGTGTGTGTGTGTGTGAGAGAGAGAGAGAGAGAGAGAGAGAGAGAGATTAGAAAATAGTCCTGCAATGAGGAATTTCAAATGAGTGGCAGCATGAGAAGGAAAATGGTACTTTCAACTGTCACTTCTTGAATGGGCGTGCTAATGCTGTTTCTGTTATTTAAGCACTCTAGCCTATAATCATCCCATTTCTTGCCAGACAGAAAGTGTCTCCTGTTTTATTAATATTATTGCTGAATTTGTGGTTGTGAAAAGATGCTGAACTGACATCCTTGGGCACTGAATGGCTTTTATTAAATAAACAGAAGGGATTTATTATAGCCCATAGACAGAGCTGTTGATATTCCAGCCATGGACACGCGCCAGAAAGAGGGAAAAAAATGCCCCAGATTCTGCGTGGAGGAAGCTCGAATTCTGTCCTCAAAATAAATGGTGGAAACATGTTTCCTGCATGCAAGTGTGTTACCACCTTGTTCTGAACCTGATCTAGAGCAACTTTTAAAAAGGTAAAGGGACCCCTGACCATTAGGTCCAGTCGTGACCAACTCTGGGGTTGCGGCGCTCATCTCACTTTATTGGCCAAGGGAGCCGGCGTACAGCTTCTGGGTCATGTGGCCAGCAGGACTAAGCCGCTTCTGGCGAACCAGAGCAGCACACGGAAACGCCGTTTACCTTCCTGCTGGAGTGGTACCTATTTATCTACTTGCACTTTGACGTGCTTTTGAACTGCTAGGTGGGCAGGAGCAGGGACCGAGCAACGGGAGCTCACCCCGTTGCGGGGATTCGAACCGCTGACCTTCTGATCGGCAAGTCCTAGGCTCTGTGGTTTAACCCACAGCGCCACCAGCATCCCTAGAGCAACTTTTACAATGTGTGTAATCTTCTTGGCAAGGAATGGGGTGCTGACACTGGAAATGGACTGGCTCCAGAGAGTGGGGAGGGTGGGTATTTGCCAGACTAGCAGAGGAAGAACTGCTTAACAGGGCTACCATGTTCAGTTTTCACGAAGTGCCTACAAAGATCAGAAGCAGGCGAAGAGAAATCTCAGTTTGTATGCCTCCAAATCCTGGAGCCAGCTGAGGAACATGGCCAAAGCCCATGAGAGCAGAATCCACAGCTATGCGTAACAGAGGCCCTGGTGCTGTTTTGAAAGAAGAAGAAGAAGAAGAAGAGTTTGGATTTGATATCCCGCCTTTCACTCCCTTTTAAGGAGTCTCAAAGCGGCTAACATTCTCCTTTCCCTTCCTCCCCCACAACAAACACTCTGTGAGGTGAGTGGGGCTGAGAGACTTCAGAGAAGTGTGACTGACCCAAGGTCACCCAGCAGCTGCAGGTGGAGGAGCGGAGATGCGAACCCGGTTCCCCAGATTACGAATCTACTGCTCTTAACCACTACACCACACTGGCTCTGAAAATGATTTAGCAAAATGTCCTCCTCCTCCCCACCTCCAGCTGGGTTACTGACCTCGCTGGTCCACTGATGGGCACTGATAGAGCGTGTTCTCATTAAAAGAGAGCACGTGTTGCGGTGGGGGCCAGCCAAGACACCCCTCTGTTGCCAGGCAGTTTGGGATGGTATGGCTCTGGCAGAGATTGGGAGCCTGAGTTGCTGGGATAATTTTGATGTTGCCAATTTGGGGGTGGGAACAGAGGTTTTTAAAACAGTGCTCGCAGCCATCTGCTTTCTCTTACGCTGCGTGCTCCGGATCACCCGCCCTCCCTCCCTTAATTTGGGTCTTGTGCGTTGACCTTGCTATGCCTGTCATGGGGTCGTCGGCCGTTGGAGCAGGGGCCTGGTAGGAATTTTGTCCATCTGGCTGATTGGCTGGTGCCATTTGGTTTTTGCCTACTGCGTAGCAAATCGTCACAACTTGTAAGGTTGCGGTTAGGCATTGGTTCAAATTGGTTGGAAGAGGGGTAAGGATTGGCTGGGCCTGCCCCTCCAATGCTGCTGCTGCAAGGGAATTCCGTTAAAGGAATTCAGGGGCTTGCCATCCTTTCGTCCAAACCCCTGGAATCGGGTTCGGGCCGCGTAAGCCCCTGGGAGCATGCGGGGAGAAGCTGAGGGCCTGTGGCACAGATCCAGTTTTCGCCAGCATTGTTTCCCCTCCCTGACTTTCGCTGGAATCCGGAAGTCAGTTCTGTCCCCAGGCGGGGGGACAGATAATCCTAACCAATGCCTAAGCAATCACTCACATCCATGTATGTTAATAAAGTTGTGGCCAAAATTATGCCAAAAACCTTAAACAAAAATTCTGTGTGAAGTGTGTGTTATTGGGGTGGGGGTGTCTTGGGGACCTCGACACGCAACAAACTTTGCTTGCCAAGTAACAACTGGGAGCGCCCTTCTGATATCCGGTGATGGGCAGGTGGGCATGGCCTGAGGGAAACGGCCTCCGGGGTCAAATTGGGAGTCAGGCCAGGCGTGATTGGCAGGCACGAGTGTGGCGATCACACAGGGTTCCCAGATGTTTTACCGTCTATTGATCCCTGTGCCACCACTTTATTTCTCGCTGCCACCACCCAGGCCCTACCTGGTACAATACTGAGTCCAGTCAGGGTTAAATTGGAACATAAACTTCTGTTTATTTATTACAGTTTAACAAGCATGTGGTTTCATAAACAGTATCGGTCAATTACATTCATGGGGTGCCTATCCAGACCTATAACTTCCGCTACCTGCTCTCACTCACTAAACCACCTCTCAGATATTTTCTCGTCTTCCTAGCTCCTAACTGTTCCTGACTCAGCTTATTTCACTACACTAACTCAACCTACCCACAAACTCTATCCCAATTCACTCCCACTCCAACCAACCACCCATCTCCCAATGAACTCCTCAACGAACTCTTAACGAACACCCCCCTTGCCCCTCCCAGAGCTGGTTTTATAGTCCCACTGACTCCACCCCCCTGGGTCCTGACCAGGCAACCTGTTTACCTATTTCACCTCCAGCACTCTCTCATATGTTAACATCACAACGAGGAAATCCAAAAACAGTGGTGCCCCGCAAGACGAATGCCTCGCAAGACGGAAAACCCGCTAGACGAAAGGGTTTTCCGTTTTGGAGGTGCTTCGCAAAACGAATTTCCTATGGGCTTGCTTCGCAAGACGAAAATGTCTTGCCAGTTCCTACGGGTTTTTTTTCCCTCCCCCCCTTTTTCCCAAGCCGCTTAACAGCTGATCGGCTAAGCCGCTTATCAGCTGATCCGCTAAGCCGCTTATCAGCTGATCCGCTAAGCCAGCTAAGCCGCTAATAGCGCTAATCCACTAATGGGCTTGCTTCGCAAGATGAAAAAAACCGCAAGACGAAGAGACTCGCGGAACGGATTCTTTTCGTCTTACGAGGCACCACTGAATATTGTTTTCCACAAATCCAAAATCTGTATGGAATTACAGAAAAGGGGCTGCCCATTGTGTGGTGAGGCAGCGATATCTACTTAGGACACTTCTTGACTGTTGCTATTTTGGGGGTGGGATGCAGGCACGTACAGGCAAATTCAGATTGCACTAAAGAGTCGGAGATCACAGTAGCCTGATCTGATGTCTTATATCACCTCTGTGCAAACAAGTAGGCCTGGACGCTCAGTGAAAAGGGATTGCTGTATATATAACCTCTCCACAAACTCTGTGCAAACGAAAAGCACGTGCCTGCTTTTTGGGGGGAGAGCTGGTCTAGGGAAGGGGGAAGAAAAGTAACCAGAGGTGGCACTCCTTCAAAAATCTGAATGTGCCCATGGGCCTGAAAAGATTGCTGTCCCCTGTGAGGCATTCTGGGGCCAGATCAGCTCAATTGCCAAAAGACATCTGACTTTTTCATAATATTTTATGAAATGTGAGTTCTTGTTGGGTTTAATCATAATGCGAGTTGTTGTTGTGTTTGTTCAGATGCTAGTCTTTAAAACAGCATTAATTTCCCCAGTGCAAGGTTAGCCCACCTGTTGCCCTCCAGAAATGTTGTTGGATTCTAGTTCCCACCAGTCCTAGCCAGCATGGGATGAAGGGTAGGGTTACCAGACGTCCCCGGATTTGCAAATCTGTCCCCGGACAAATTCTGCCCCCGGAATGTCCCCAGATTTGCAAATCTGTCCCCGGGAAACGTGGCAGTGGCAGCCTCAGCAGTCCAGAGCCACTCTGGTAGCGCCGTTGGCTCTGGCTGGCTTTAGGAGCTCCTGACTGCCGCTGCCGAAGGGGAATTGGGGACGTCCGGTGGTACAGATCTCCTGCCCCCTTCCCCCTTTGCTTTGACTGATGGGGGAGGCTCAGGAGTTGTGGGTGGGTGGCCGTTGCCCGGGGGGCAAGCTTTGCGGTTTCTCTGCCAGACAAGGTGCAAAGCCCTTCTTTTCCACCCTGTGAAACATAAATGCACAGAGGCAATGGGCACACCACCCACTTGTGACTCCCGAACCTTCCCCGATCTCCTGCCCCCTCCCCCCTTTGTTTTGACAGATTTGGGGAGGCTCAAGAGCCGTGGGCAGGCAGCCATTGCCCAGTTTTTTAAAAAACTCTGTGCATTTATGTTTCACAGGGTGTGAAAGAAGGGCTTTGCACCTTTATACAATATGCATGTGTGCTTGGGCCCAAGGTCTTTTGCCTCACCATCCTCACTGCTGACTCCCTGTTGCTACTCAGCTTAAAAAAAAAAAAAAAAAGGATCCCTGGATTCACTGAAAAAAATCTGGTAACCATAATGAAGGGTGCTGTAGTTCAGCAAATATGTGGAGGGCACCCAATTCCCCCCCCCCCCTTTGCTGTCCTGTGGTGCAACTCTGGCTTCTCTGCCCCATGGACAGCAATTCCGTTTCAACGGCTGAATACAGCTGTCAAGAAAGCTACACAGGAGTCTTAAGAGAAGATCATTTTGCACATTGAGTGTAAGGGGGATTTCTGAAGACACTGGTGCTCATTTTTGGAAGGAAGGAAGGAAGGAAGGAAGGAGTGCCGTTTGCCCTCCTAGGTGACATCATGCTAGGTCATAAGGAAAGGGTTAAATGAGTGTGAAGTGATTGGCCAGTGGGAACCCAGGGGGAGGAGTTAGAGTTAGTGTTGTTAAGGAGTCAGTGCGGTGTTAGAGAAGAGAGAAGGAGGGAGGATAAGTCTGTGGGTTGGGATAGTTTGATGTGAGAGAGTGAGAGAATCTGTTAAGAGGAGTCAGATAGACAGTTGGGATAATCAGTTAGAAGTTATTAGGAAGGTATAGGCCGGTAAAGAAACCAAGATTAAGAAACTGACAAGAAAAATTATCTGAAACCATAAACTTGATATGCTTATAAAATAAACTTGTTTATTTGGTTAACAACTGTCTGGACTCCGTGTGTACCTGAGAGAAATGGGTTGGTGGCAGCGAATAAAGCAATCACAGTGGTGGCACAGGGATCAATAGACCGTCAAACGTCCGGGGACCCTGTGTGATCGCCACAGTTGGTTTTGTGGATCAAGCCTTATTCAGCAAGCCCTGCTGCAGATCCCAGAGGATGCAAATGGGTGACCCACTTGTGCGGGAAAGTCATATTGCAGATGCTCAAAGATATGTTGCAGCATGACCTCTTTCCGTGCCAGTGTGGTGTAGTGGTTAAGAGTGGTGGACTCGTAATCTGGTGAACCGGGTTCGCTTCCCCGCTCCTCCACATGCAGCTGCTGTGTGACCTTGGGCAAGTCACACTTCTCTGAAGTCTCTCAGCCCCGCTCACCTCACAGAGTGTTTGTTGTGGGGGAGGAAGGGAAAAAGGAGATTGTTAGCTGCTTTGAGACTCCTTCGGGTAGTGATAAAGCGGGATATCAAATCCAAACTCTTCTTCTTCTTCTTCTTCTTCTTCTTCTTCTTCCAATGCAACCCCACATGCACATTTGCAGGAGACATGTGCCATGGTGGATTCAAGCTTTTTGGCCCAGCGACAGCTCCTGTAGCAGCTGCGAGGGCTGGTCCCCTCTCCACGCTCTGCTCAAGCCCTGAGAAGAAGATCTAACAGCCGAGGTGGCTTATCTGTCTCCCAGCTCTTCACTGAGCACAGAACCCACACGGCTTGGTCTGCCGCCCAGTGCCCTTGCCTCAGGATCCCATTTCCGATTGCTGTGCGTTCAAGTTATTGACACGAGGCGGGTGCTGCCAATTGCTGGGAGCTTTGATTGGCGTCTTGGATGACTTTCAGCACACCCGCATCTTCCAACAATAAATATTCTCATGTTCACACTAGCAGCCAACGCTTCCTTGCCTGCAGAAGGGACACCAAAGCTGCGACTCCTGCTTTGAAAAGATGAAATCCTGTGTTTACCATACCTTGAGGGTTATTTCTGGATTTCTTTCTTCTTCTTAAGAACTATTTTTACTCCAGTGTTTCCCCTGCCATAGTCTTTCTCAGTTGATTCCGAGCTTCTGTCTCACGTTTGCATATATCGCTTTAACAGTGCTCACAGATTCACGCAAAGTGTGTTTGTGTAGTAGTTATTCACAGGCCTAGGAGACCAGGATTCAGATCTCTGGATTTTGGGGTGACCTTGGGCCGGTTACAGTCTTCCTGCCTAACTGTATGGTTTGCTGCCCACATACAGTATTTGGGACCTGTCTCTTTCTTTTTTAAAATGAATTTTATTAGTATTTTCCACACAACAACAACAACAACACGAAAGGTATCAAAAAATAATAATACACAACACACAAAAATCAACATTCAAAAACTAAAAACAAAACAACAAAAACAAAACAACAAAAACAAATCCATATCTTACAAGTTAATATTATAAACACTAAAACAACAACAAGACATTGACTTCCACCAATCCCACAGCACCTCCTTTATCTCTCATTCTGTCTTCCTGTTTTCCTGTTTTCCTTATCATCTCTATCCTAACATCTAGATATAAATCCCTCTTTCTTATCCTTTCACGTCACAAGGTTATTCCAGACTCAGCCAGATTTCTGCCCTCGAACCTTGACTTTTGAGGTGTTCATTTAGGCACTCCCATTCTTTTTTTACTTCACTTTTTGGTTTTTGTCTTATTATGTCTGTCAATTTGGCTAATTCTAAGTATTCTGAGAGCTTACATATCCACTCTCCCCTAGTGGGTAACTTATTCCCTTTCCAGTACTTAGCCACCAGGATTCTTGCAGCAGACCTTGCGTATAAGAAAAAATTAGTTTTGTCTTTTGGAATATCGTCATTTAAAATTCCTAAGACCTGTCTCTTTCACTTCATGTAATAAACCAAACTTTCTTTATTTCTCTGGTGTGTAAACTTCTTTAATAGCCACAAAGGGTTAAGGGCAAACGTATATTCATAATGAATGCATGTATTGACTCCAGCAAAAGATCCTAAATTTAGTAGGATATCTGTAGATGGTCGACATGCTTGTAGGTTTGGATGTAACAAAGTCTAGACTGTTAAGTTGTGGGTGAACATATCAGACGACACAGCGATTCTTCAAACAGCTCTTGTTTATTCACAGGCCAGAACAGAACTGAACTGAAGGGTTTAGCCAGCCTGCTTATATAGAGCTCCAGTACAACGTAACTGTAACAACTTTCTGTAACTATCCAATCACTGAACGTCACTTTCGATCCCTTATTTGCATATGTGGACCTGAACTATCTACAGTATCCCCCTGCTGGCCCAGGGTGAGAACTTCAGTACATAACATAGACCTGCGATTTCCCAGCCAAGTCACAATTCTGTACCACTTTCTCATGTCGAAAATACAAGTGATCAAAGGGACTCCTCCCATTTTTTCATTCTCGCACTCCTTCAGATGCTTTTTCCTCAGTATTTATGTTTTTCCTGCCTAACAACAGCTCTCGAAGTTGGCTTACAATGCAATGAAATGAAAACGCAATAAAGATTTTATTTATTCATTTTTTAAAAGAGCTGTTTTTCTTTAAAATTTTCAAAATAGCCCCCCTCCATTCCCAAAGTGTGTTGCCTAGCAGCCAGAGTCACTGAACACCAGATTTTTTTTGTTCCTCACCTGAGAATGCCTCACCTGCGCAGGTGAATACTCTGCAAAAACTTCTCCTTTTTTAAGCCCTCCACTCCAATTTGTTTTCAGTTGTTTCTGTTTCATACAAGGCCGGGTTAAGGTGGTTGGGGGTCCTGATGCAGTTCCAAAAATAAACCCCCATTCCCCAAAATAACACGTGAGGTAAGGTACCACAAAGTAAAATATTTTAAAGGCTAGCATATTTATGTATTTATTATTCATTGATGGATGGATTGCCATTTAAGTTTTAAAAGTAGTTTAAAACTGCAAAGAGCCCAAACCACTAAAGATAGATGTAAAAACAATATAAAGGCAGAGACCATTTCCTTCATTTATCAGATTAGTAGTACTCTCAAAGCTGCCCCAAGTGTAATAGGTAAAGGTGAAGGTACCCCTGACCATTAGGTCCAGTCGTGGACAACTCTGGGGTTGCAGTGCTCATCTCGCTTTATTGGCCGAAGGAGCCGGCGTTTGTCCGCAGACAGCTTCCAGGTCATGTGGCCAGCATGACTAAGCCGCTTCTGGCGAACCAGAGCAGCGCACGGAAACGCCGTTTACCTTCCCTCCAGAGCGGTACCTATTTATCTACTTGCACTTTGATGTGCTTTCGAACTGCTAGGTTGGCAGGAGCAGGGACCGAACAACGGGAGCTCACTCCGTCGCGGGGATTCGAACCGCCCACCTTCTGATTGGCAAGCCCTAGGCTCAGTGGTTTAGACCACAGCGCCACCCACGTCCCTAAGTGTAATAGGATAAATCAATTAATTTCTTTTGACGTGGGTTTCATAAAACAAAGCCAACTAAAAATAGGTTGAACCCCACCTCAAGTTAGGTTTAAATGTTTGCTATCGTGAAATTAGAGTGCCCATTCTCCCCACTCCTAACAATAAAAATGTGATGTGTTTTTGCGTGTGGTCCAGCCTAGTTGAATGGCTCTGCATGGGGCTTTGTTTCTTCAGACTACCTCTATTTTAAATGGACGGAAAAGGCTCCTTTCTGAATTCTTGGAGACCCACTGCCAGTCTGTGCAGACTGAGCTGCATGGTATAGGCAGCTTCCTATCTTCCTGTAAAGGTAAAGGTAAAGGAACCCCTGACCATTAGGTCCAGTCGTGACTGACTCTGGGGTTGCGGCGCTCATCTCGGTTTATTGGCCGAGGGAGCTGGTGTACAGCTTCCGGGTCATGTGGCCAGCATGACGAAGCCGCTTCTGGCGAACCAGAGCAGCGCATGGAAATGCCGTTTACCTTCCCGCCGGAGCGGTATCTATTTATCTACTTGCACTTTGACTTGCTTTCCAACAGCTAGGTTGGCAGGAGCAGGGACCGAGCAACGGGAGCTCACCCCGTCGCGGGGATTCGAACCTCCGACCTTCTGATCGGCAAGCCCTAGACTCTGTGGTTTAACCCACAGCGCCACCCACGTCCCTTCCTGTACATGACCCCTAAATCTTCCTGTACATGACCCCTAAATGACCCGAGGACAGACGATAAGCAAAAGTTTCGCTATAGCCATGTCAAATGAGCCGCAATAACCTTGATATCCTTGGCCGTGTAAACAAAGCCTGCACGGAGTTTGTTCTGCTTTCAACCAGAGGAAAACAAAAATTGGTCCAAATTCACATGCCTAACTATATTTTCCTTGGCAGTCGTATCAAAGGCTGAGAAAGGTCTGGGAACTGCATTTTGCTGCTGGCTATGGGTCAAATTCTGCTCCTGAGTTTACACTGCTGTTGCTGCAGAAAGCTGGCATGAGATAAGTTCAATCATTCCATAAAGCAATCTGCTTTGGTTTTTTATCAACAGAGAGTCATCATGTATATTAATGAAGGTCATTCTGGGGAAAAGATGCTGCCTGTTAAAATTATTTTCAATTTTCTTCCTAACCTGCAGAATTAAATCTAACTAGTTATGAATGCCTTGAAAATTTGCCTGATTTGGTCCAAATTTCCTATGATGGGAGGCATACTTTGGACATACTCCGGTGTGAAATATTTGAAAAGAGCTGTTCTGTTTTTATCATTGTTGTTGCCCAGGGCATTTCAGAAACATTTAATGTACATCCTTGTTTCCTATAGCTTGTTTTGGGCATTCTTCCCTGCTTCAGCTGGCTGAATGTTGCCCTCATATGAAAAATTAGCTCAGTTTAATGATTTGTGTTGGTCTTCTTCCTTCTGTAACTGATCAGATTAGTCCACGCTGCCCCTGTTGTCCCTTGACTCTCTTCCTATATTTTATTTTGATTATTATTGGATTGCTGAAAGAGAAATATTGACATATTTCACATTAGAGATCCCATCTTAAAGATATTTCTGTGAAGTGCGTTCTATTAACTTTGATGAAGATAACTTTCAATTAAGTACAGCTAGGTTTACACCGAAAGGGACGCGGGTAGCTGTGGGTTAAACCACAGAGCCTAGGACTTGCCGATCAGAAGGTGGGCGGTTCGAATCCCCTCGACGGGGTGAGCTCCTGTTGCTCGGTCCTTCTCCTGCCAACCTAGCAGTTCGAAAGCATGCCAGTGCAAGTAGATAAATAGGTACCGCTCCGGCGGGAAGGTAAACGGCGTTTCCGTGCGCTGCTCTGGTTCGCCAGAAGCGGCTTAGTCATGCTGGCCACATGACCCAGAAGCTGTATGCCGGCTCCCTCGGCCAATAAAGCAAGATGAGCGCTGCAACTCCAGAGTCGGCCACGACTGGACCTAATGGTCAGGGGTCCCTTTACCTTTACCTAGGTTTACACCCTTATATCTACAGATAGTAATGTGCTTCTGTGACTGCAAAGAGGGATTCTTTTTGTAGTCTTTCCTCCAACAGCACTTTTGCCCTCGGCCATTCTGAGAATTACACCGGTCAAACGCCGGCTCCCTTGGCCTGAAAAGAGATATGAGCGCCGCACCCCAGAGTCGCCTTTGACTGGACTTAACCGTTCAGGGCAATAGCAAGACATACCCTTGAACGTCATCCCTGTTTTCAGAGCCTGATGTTGAAAAGCAAATGGCGCCTCCGACCCAACCCAGGTCGTACATCGTGCGCAAGGCTGACCAGATTATTTTGGACGGAAACGCCCCAAGCGCTTCTCCCTAGGGGCAAAATTGCAACAGCACCAAAACAAACAAACAAATATCTAGCAATCTGCTACCGTATCATTGAGGCATTTGATCAAGGTCTGTATTTTAAAATAAGCTTAAAAATATGTTTGTATGTTTCATGCCAGGCAGAAAAGCAGCTGGCTAAGTACTTTGGCAGTTGTTTATCCTCTTGAACAGGGCCCCCCTGATTTATAATAGTACCTCAAAGTTGTAAAAGGAAATTACAGGCTAGGGAGCAAAGGTTATATTGACTCCTACATATTACAGAATATAATCAAGCTGCAAAAACACTAATTAAGAGTTGGTAAATAGTTTAACAGAAAATAATACCATGTGCCTCCCATCAGCCACATTTTCCTAAGGTTAAAGGGCAAGAGCTAATAGGAACAGCAGTTGGCTGGGAAAGGGGGGTGTAAAATGAAGAGGTTTTTCTCTTTACTGAGTTTCTCAGGCAAAGGCCTTTCTGCTAAAAATCTATCTATGTTATGTATGAAATATATTGGCTTTAATGTAATTATGCAAAGGATGTAGAAAGTAAGAAATGTTAGATTCTTAGGTTAGATTCTTATTTCATTGATGGTGTGTGAGAAGGTGAACCCAAGATCTCTGTTACCATGAGCCATCTGTTTTAGCCATCTGTTTTGGAGTGAAGGGGCAATAGGGCAATAGGGCAAAAAGGGCAAAAGGTGATCTGGTAATTAAGGTGCCTTGTCGAGGCAAATGTAAGATATATGACTACTTGTCTGCCATTTATGGATAGAAGGAAATATAGCTCTTTGTCTCCCATAAAAGGTAATAGGAAATGGGTGTATCTTTTATGATTGGTTCTAGCAAACAGCCAATAGGAATTTCAACCAGGCTGATTGGACAGAGGCAGCCAAAGGAAGGGTAAGGGGGCTGGGCTGAGGAAATATAAGTGCTGGCCACCAGGGCTAGAGTGTGCAGAGCTTTGGTAACCATATACCACTGTGCCTATCATTTATTTGTCTGACAAATAAATTATTATTTTAATTTCTCTATTGCTGCGTTGAATATTTCATTCCAGCTAAGCGTTAACCACAAGCAGGGTGCTACATCATGACACCCAAAACCAGCACTGGCTCTCTCCAGATGTCTTGGACTCCTGATTCCACTAGCCTCCTGCAGAGTATGGGTCCCGGCCAGGAATGATGGGGGTTGTAGTTCAAAACATCTGGAGGGCGATGGATTGGGCAAGGCTCCTCTGTTTACCGGCAGGAATCAGGGCTGGTCCTGCCTGACTTCTGCTGACTTTGAACAAATCCTTTCCTTTCTGTCGGCTCCTTTTCAACTCTTCGAGTCGTTACAGCCTGAAAAAATCACTTTGGATTCATCACCATGCTCTCAATGTCCTATTCCCCCCACCCCAAGTCTCCTATTCTCTTGCAAACTTCTCTGCCCACCACGAAAGCTATTCCGCCCCCCAGTCTAGACTTTATTTTCTGAAAGGGCCTGATCATTTTCTTTCACATTCCATTTCCCCCTCTTTTTTTATAGCTTTTCATTATATATCTAGGCTCAGAAACTATTGTCTGATGAATAATTCTTAAATCGAGCAAAAGCTATACATAAAAAAGGGTTTCCTCCATCTTTTTTTTTGGCATTATAAATCCTTCAGCGCCATAAAACACTCCCCCCCCCATATCATCCATAATTCAGTCCCATTCTGTCATCTTTCTTTCCCCATTAACTGCTCATGGTTTGATTTGCAGTGGAATGGTTTTATTTTGTTGATGTTTAGGGGTATACATACCAAAACAAGCAACATTGATCTCCTCTGCCTGGCAGTTTACATTTTATGTCCTTTCTAGGACTACAAAAGTAACACATCCAATATTATTTTCAGGGTATTTTTTGACGTTTCTGTCCGATTACTTTCTTTCTTCACTTGATCCATCTGAAAGAAAATGTTTCCTCTGGTTTCAGTCCTGATGGGAAATTCTCTCGATATTATTTTGCTTTGGTGCATGTCGGAATTACTGTTTTATAGCTTCAATTTCTTGTGTGAAGTTGTCAGAGTGAGAGAGTGAGATCCTTTATTTTCCAGCAATGAATAATACATTCCAGAAGCTTGAATCGAACATGTGTGGCCAAACGGACCTGGGACTCGGCTATTATACAGCTGCAAATAAAACGTTTTAAATGTGTTGCAAAGTGCAATGTACAAATGTGGCACTAGATGGCGACAGTGAGCTACGCCATGTTTGATGTATTCTTCAAAACTTTTTTTAAAAGCATTTTCATAGCGTTTTTTTATATGTGTGTAGATTCCACCCTGGATAGGCTCCTGTGAATCATAGACCACTGACACACTACCAACCTGACTGAATTTAGACTACAAAACTCAGTTAATCTATTGAGTGACTGACAGCACAATGCTACCCACCGATGTTGATATGGGGTGAGTAGGGGGAGTTGGTTCCCCCTGAAACAAGGTGTTTGGAAGCAGGGTACCAGAAGACTAGAATCCACTGGATCCTGAGCCCTGTGGATCCCTCAGGGGCCTTAGCTTTCCCTAGCCTAATTTCAGCACTCTGTCCACCACACCACACTGCTCCTCAATCTAGCACCAGCTAGGAAGTTCTCTACCAGACATAGGCAAACCCAGCCCTACAGATGTTTTGGACTACAACTCTCATCATCCCTGACCACTGGTCCTGTTAGCTAGGGTTGATGGGAGTTGTAGTCCCAAAACATCTGGAGGGCCGAGTTTGCCTATGCCTGTTCTCTATGGTTTTCCGGCACACTGAATTTGATAATTGAAACGGGACCCTGTATTTGGTAATTTTATTTTCTCATCATCACAGCCTGGGGGTTTATTTTGTTTTTTTTTTTTTTTTAATGGACAAATTGTTTTTATTAAATGTATTTTTCTTTCCTATGAAGCTGGTTGCACATATCCTTTAAAAACAAACAAATAAATTCAGTTGGAAGCCTTCCCCAAATACTGCTAAATCGTTTTTTTCCCTTTTCTTTTTTCACTATTTGCAGTTGTAAATTGCAGGCACTGACTGTGATGCATCTAATTCAGCCTAGCAACTCCCTGTCCGTATTCATGGAGATGACCTTGCCAAAATTTGAGCAGAAATTATGAGCGTATCGTTTGTGCAGCCAGCGAAGTGCTGCGCCTCATGAACCAGTAGCTTTGTGGTTTTCAATCTGTGTTTACATTTCCCTGGGCTGAACAGTTATCAGAAGTCTTTGCAAAGGATTTTTTAAATAAAAAAACCCCCACGAGATTTTGAACGGCAGCCCCTTGCCATCTAACAAACTGGGGAGCAAGCCTACCCTCCCCGCTTCCTCTGATCAGGGTGTCAGCTTCACAGCTCTGTGACACACAGTGGCCAGGATGGAAGTGGGAGGCAGGCAGATTGAGGCAGGAGCTGACTCAGCAATCAAGATTGGATCCTGAGCTGGCTCAGCTACTCCCTTCCTTGCCCCGGTAAACTCTGCTGTGTGTTTGGTGGGCGGGAGGAGGAGCTGTCACAGAGTGAGTTTGCTGGTCCCGAGGGTTAACCGTGCGGTGAGGTCCGAGTCCAGTCCGAGGTCGAGGGTGCGGTATGGAGGCTGTCCATCAAAGCTGAAGCTGGGTCCAAGGCAGGGAGTCGGGTGAGGTCAGGAACTCCGGCAGAAGAGCAGGACAGGGTGAAAGCAGGAACAGGCGACCAACAATGTTGCTTCCCGCAACCTGGGACTGGTGCTAGCTGGCTTTTATCTGCCCCGAGGCATAGGGCGGCCCCGGTCCACAGGTGACTCACCTCTCCTGGCCTGGAGGTGAGCACTCCTCCTGCGGGAACTTAGTTCCCTCTGCCTCTCTGCCCTGAGCCTCTGCAGCTCAGGAGAGGCTGGAGGGTTACCGGACCCAGAGGCAACCTCACCTTCCCCTGACGGGGCTGAGAGTGGAGCACCTGCAGGCAATGGGTCCTCCATCACCTCAGGAGCCAGAGCAGACTCAGCTGGTGCCTGCACCTGAGGATCCAGCACAGGTGAGGACCCTTCAGGCTCAAGCCCCAGCCCCGGCTCAGCTGGTTCTGGAGGCGGGGACTCCTGTGCAGGCTGGGATTCCTCAGGTTCAGCCTCTGAGTCCGAATCTCAGGCCATCACAGTGAGCCGGCCAGCCAGCAAATCATGCAGTTGAAGTTGGAGCTAACTCTTCATTTGCAAACACAGTATCTCCACAGACTTGGCGGAGTGTCAGGCCTAATGACCACAACAGTTTGTTCCCTGTAGGTCTTATTCAATGAAATCGTTTGCCGAGACTAAAGGTCCCTGCCTCCCCACAGCCATCTGTCTCCTCCTCTCCAGGGCTTCTTCCAAGCAAGCAGAGACGGTGCCTGCGTGCAGACTGCCTCTGCTCCACCTGTTTCATGCCTCTCCTAGTCCTGGGAGTCAGGTGAGAAGGAAAGCTTGTCACAGCAAGACGGGGAGATAACCATGACTCTTCACCAGCCTGAATCATTGCTGCCTCTTGGTCTCCCTCCTTCCACTCGCTCAGTGCTGTTTTTCGAGAAAAAGAGGTGCCGAAATTCACCATGAACACCTCCCTCGTTCTAATGGCAATGGTGCCCACCTGAGAGGTGCCAAAACTGAGTTCCGGTGAGTTCCAACTTAAAAAACCCCTTCACTCTCCTGCTTCAGGTTCTGCCTCTGATTCTGGACTGCTCTCTGACACAGAGTCTCCCAGCTCACTAAGCCTTGTTACATCTTCAGCTCTTGACATCTCTTCTTCCTTGTCTTCTCCCTCTGACCACTCATTATTGCCTCACCACCACTCCCTAGGCTCCAAGCTGGGGAGGCTGATGGAGCTCAGCAGGGCTGGGCAGAGTGAGACCTCTACCCAGTCCATCCCCAGCCCCATGCAGATAAGTTTTGGATTGCTCTGCTTGTTTTATTAATCAATCACCAGGCAGCCCAATCAATCACAGTAGGCTGCGGCAACGAAATCAAATGTTTCCACTATAATAAAAATGAATTTATTAAATCAAAATTATGTTTTGTCTTTACGAACCTCAGGTGCCCCTTTGAGATGCTGAAGGAGGTAGAATATTTCTGACTGGTTAACAAACAAAATTGATCACTCATAGTCAGAAGGCAAGGCCAACCTTCACATTTTCTTCCCGCTTTCCTAGTTTAGTATAATATGCCAGAACTAAAATAGCCTCAAAAAATGAACACGTCTACCCTTAATTTGCACCCTCATCAGTTAAAATGGGCTGCCACTAATTAATCAACTAGAGCTTTTGTTGATCAATCTGTCCATTAAACCAATTAACAATCTCAGCCCAGGAAATAGTTACAGTGACGGAGTTGTGGCAAAGCTGAAAGGAGGAGATAAGGAAATAGGAAAAGCCAGCCGGCGAAATATCTTTATTACTTTCTCAAAGAGTTGCCTGTGTTCATTTTTCATATTTGGTAGCATTTCCTGTCTTCGGTTGTGCTTTTTTGTTAGCTCCGAATTCCATCCTAGTACAGACTTCCTTTGCCTCCCTGTGGCAGGATTTGTTTTCCCGGTGGAATATTGCTGACAGTGTAAACACCACCGTGGAGAAGTCACACCTATCTCAGTCCATCTGGACTCTTTTCATCCTTCCTCTTCTGATTCTGCTGCTTCTGATTCCACCACCAATATCAAAACGAGGTTGCTTTTCCTCCGTGCCGGAGTGATGTATGTCACAATGCCTCACTAGAATCTCCCAATATGCAGCAGCTCGCTTTCCCCCAGCTCTGGAAAGAGAATATACATTTCCCTCACTTTATCTCATTACTCTTTAGGAAATTGCTTCCCCCTCAATTATCTTGACAGCTTTTGTTTTGATAGCTCTAACTTGCAGCAAAAGGTTCACTAGCAAGTAGGGAGTATCTCAAGTCTTTCACATCCATATTTTCCCTTTTCGTTCATTTGCATATGCTAAATTGCATGTATAGTTCTCTCAGGGCGAACTTAAGAATCACAGAATCATGCATTCATAGAATTCTGAAGTGGAAGGGACCCCGAGAGTCTGGTCTTAACCCCTTACGATGCAGGAATCTGAATCCATGACAGATGGCTATCCAACTTCTGCTTAAAAACCTCCAAGGAAGGAGAGTCCACCAGATCTGAGGAAGTCCGTTCTACTGTCAAACAACTCTTATCGTCAGAAATTTCTTCCTGATGTTCAGCCAGAATCTCCTTTCTTGTATCTTGAATCCACTGGTTCAGGTTCTACCCTCCCTAGCAGGAGAAAACAAGCTTCCTCCATCCTCCATGTGGAGATATTTGAAGATAGTTATCACAACTCCTCTCAGTCTCCTTTTTTCCAGGCTAAACCTTCAATTGTTCCTCCTTAAGGCTTGGTTTCCAGACCCTTGATCATCTTGGTTGCCCTCCTCTGCCCACCTCCCAGCTTGTCAACATCCTTCTTAAACTGTGACACCCAGAACTGGACACAGTATTCCAGATGTGCGTGTTCCTGTGGTCTGGCAATGTGAGCAAGTGCATAAGTACTGGAGACAGCCTCTTTTTGAAAACAAGGACAGGCCGTCCCGTGTCCGTTCTTCCCTCTGACAGTTGACAGGATGGTGATTAGAAGTGGATAGAAGATGGAGTCACCCTCGTCCCTCACTGATGTCAATGGTAGTTCTGGTTTCCTTTCATTCATTCGCCTGGGGCACTCGAAGGGGGGAGGATGAACAGTGTGCTACAGTATTCCTCCTGGGATGTACAGAAACTGTACAGAAACTGGGTTTGTACTGAGATTGTACTGACACACTGCCCAGTGGTGTTCACAGAAAGGGGGAGGATGTTAGTTTCTGTTTGCCACTGTGCAGTGCTTTGGAGTCACAAGACTCTATTTACATTCCAGAGACATTCCAGGCTGTTGGAAGTCTCATGGAAGACAGGAGATGGATGTGACGTTACTGGTTTCCTGTTCCTTCGTTTTCCCAGTTGCTCTCTGTTCTCACAGAGAGAGGATGTATTTCTTTTCTGTCTGCGTAGCTAGAAAATAAAGCATAGCAATGTAGCCATATATCCCATCACTTCTGCTGCTTTGATTCTCTATGAAATGGGAACTTGCCTGGAAGCCTCATCAGAGGCTCAGGTCGTTAATTATCGTTGGAGGCGATTTCGGATGAGCTTTATCAGCTCGGTCGTTACAGAGATTCCGACACTCTTCTCCTTCAGATCAGATCTAGGGGCAGACGAAGAGTTACAGCGTCTGGAACAGGTGGCAAGGCACCTCCTGCCATATTGTTCTTCCCTCAGACATCTTGACTAGATGACAGGAGGAAGCACTTGATGGTTTTAACCATCCTCCCTCAGCAGTTCCCAAGTCTGTGTCCAACGCTCCGTCCTCTGGACATAGAAGAAGTATCACTTCTTTTCTAGCCATCATTTTGCCACAGCTGAGAAGTCAAGGCACTGGTCTGTTTAAAAAGCAACCATTCTCTTCGGCAGTGGGTTTATCTTCTGTGTGTGCTTGTCAGTTCTTTGTACCATCGTGGTCAAAAGGTCCATCTTTTCCTTCCTTCCTTCCTTCCTTCCTTCCTTCCTTCCTTCCTTCCTTCCTTCCTTCCCTCCCTCGGACAATTGATTACACTGTGCAATGCAGGAAACAAACACTTTCAGGGGAATTGCACACTTGATTCTGCAGACCCTGATTTTGCAGTTTGGGGAATCCGTGCAAAATGTCTTCTGAAATACTGTGGGCCTCTCCTTTTAGCTGATGCATGTAATATATTCAATAAAGAATATTTGTTCTTCTTTCTTATTCTGTTTCTCATAAACTAAAATAAGGACAATAATAAGTTTCAGCAGTTTCAAGCCATCATACTAGAAGTATGTAAGAACCCAAAAAGCTTTGCTTCTTTTATGGTCAAAGAGCATGTCTTTGTGTGATGTGCTCTAGCCTTGGACTCAGAGTCGTAAATAATAGCTGGAATGTATTTGATGATGAAGTCTCTCCCGCCTCTCCCCGCCTCCAACAGGGCAGAGATGAGGTGGTTTCAAAATCCCTTTCATGTCTATCCAGTTAGAGATCACATACTAGAAAATAACAGCAAACCTATAAATAATCTGACATTTTCCAAACTCTTTACCTTACTTAGAGATAGGACGAATGGATATTTTCATGGTTCACGTTTCTCTTTATCAAGATGTGGCTAGACACCCACAGATGGAATTGTAGATGTACAGTAAATGAATCTGTTTGCAACATCTTTTCAATTAAGC
The DNA here is from genome assembly GCF_965153285.1 of Podarcis tiliguerta. NCBI lineage: Eukaryota > Metazoa > Chordata > Lepidosauria > Squamata > Lacertidae > Podarcis > Podarcis tiliguerta. Next base: position 7,421,397 of record NC_139534.1, read on the forward strand.
ATGCAAGGAGTTCTCATCGTGGGACCAATTAGTACTTATGCTCCTAACTCTTCTCCCATGTACACCTCTTCCCTGAGCATATTAAGGGCCAGAATTCGGAGCACTTGTCCAGATGTGCCTGTAAGAACCAACTTTCAAAATCAAAAGTATAGTGGCTTAGAAGAGTTCAAAAACCCCACTTTGGAAACTGAAGGCTATGTTCTCATTAGCAGAGCAAATCAAAACGTGTCAGCATCTGCTGTCTCCCCCCTCCCCATCTGTTTTGCATGATTTCTCAAACACTGTATTGTTGTGACATGAAGACGAAGGCTGGAGGAGCGTGCAGAAGAGTAAAGGCTCAAGGAGGAGGTTGGCGACAAATCCCCATGTGCATTTTGAGATGGCACAACTGAATGAGGGGGCCGTACCCCCCGAGGACTTCTGGGAACTGTGGCTCCTTAAGGATCTGGGAATTATAGCTCTGGGGGAGATAAACCACAGTTCCCAGGATTCTTAGAGTGGGGAGGCATGGACTTTAAATGTGACTGTGGCGTGTCGTCGTCTTCTTTGGTGATCACTCGTAGCCGAGTAAGATTGTCTTCCATAAACACAGCTTTAACCATGAGTCCGTGACTGTGGAGGCCAATTCTGGATCCACACATCCTTCCACAGTGGGGACATTGGTTTCCAGGTGGCAGTTGATCACGGTGAGGGTTTGCCAAGCCTGCCTTCCTCTTAGAACATTTCTCCTTTGCGTACTGAGTTCGAGTGTCTTCAAAGCCCATGACACCTTTGGTAAAAGCTGTTCTCCAATTGAGGCACTCACAGGCAAGTGTTTCCCAATTGCTGGAGTTCATACTACATTTTTAAAGATTTGCCTTGAGATGGTCTTTAAACCTCTTTTGTTGACCACCAGCATTACACTTTCGATTTTTAAGTTCTGAATAGAGTAGTTGCTTTGGAAGATGATAATCAGGCATCTGCACAACATGACCAGTCCAACAAAGTTGATGTTGAAGAATCATTGATTCAACACTGGTGATCTTTGCTTCATCCAGTACACTGATATTAGTTCCCAAGTGATGTGCAAAATTTTTCAGTGTGTACACAGTGTACACTGTGTGTACACAGCCTTCAGCATGAGAAATTATTTCCCAACAATTATTCCTTATGTGCATTTTGAGGTGTCAGTTTCTTGAGGGGTCCATGTCACTTGAGAACCTCCTTTGGGTGGATAAGACCCCAGGTTCATTCATCTCCACCTAAAAGTGTCTTCTTGGGCAACAGGAAAGACCTTCCTTTGTCTGAGATCACAGAGAGCTGTTGACAGTTATTACAGGAAGTCCTGAAGGGTTGCTGGGCAGATTTGGTGGAAAGCAGGTTCATAGGCTCTCTTGAACCCCTGGATCAGCTCCTTTCTACAAAGTCCTGTTTGCCCTGCCGCCTCAGTACAGAGAGGAGCACAGGCTGCAACCCCTAAACCTCGCTGATAATTACACTAATTGCCTCCATGAGTGGGGACAGGAAGGCAGAACAGAGACCAATCTCTTTATCTCTGGACTCTCCAATTAGTAATCAGAGTCGGGATTTCAGTGAAACCTGTAATCAAGTTATCCAAGCCCATCCAAGTGCTCACGTCGCCAAATGAGAAATTATTGAACTCTTCTGACATACTCAGTAGTTGTTAGCGACACTCGTGCAATTTGTTGAGCACTTTCGGGGTGGGGGAGTGCCTGGCGGGCTCTGGTCCATGGGGTCACGAAGAGTCGGACATGACTAAACAGCAAAACAACAACAACAATAATAGTTTTATTATTTGTACCCCACCCACCTGAACGTACAGAACATACTTCGCTGCTGCGAAGAGACAAGTCAGAATTAGTGTGCTCATGTCATGGTCACAGCGCCCAGCAACAATTGCAGCGGCAGTCAGAAGTCTCTGGCTGGGGTCTGTCCAGGGTTCTGGAGATCAGGAGACCATAGGACAGGGGTCAGGAAACTTTTTCAGCAGGGGGCCTGTCCACTGTCCCTCAGACCTTGTGGGGGGCCGGACTATATGGGGGGGGGGGAACGAACCAATTCCTATGCCCCACAAATAACCCAGAGATGCATTTTATATAAAAACACACATTCTACTCATGTAAAAACACACTGATTCCTGGACCGTCCGCAGGCCAGATTTAGAAGGCAATTGGGCCGTATCCGCAGTGGCGTAGCGTGGGGGGTGCAGGGGGGCCCGGCCGCACCGGGCGCAACATCGGGGGGGGGGGTGCGCTCGCACTCGCAGCTCTCTGCCCCTACCTGGTTCACTCACTCTCTCTCACTGCAGTGCTGGCTGTGCGAATCCGATCCGAGCCGCCGGGTCGCCGCCCACTGTGGAGGGGAGGGTGCCAGGCGTGCGGTGCGGTGCGGAGAGAGAGCGAGGGACTATCTGGGGGAGGGACAGTGCAGCGGGGGGTGGGCGCAAATTACTTGCCTTGCCCCGGGTGCTGACAACCCACGCTACGCCACTGCGTATCCGGCCCCCGGGCCTTAGGTTTGCCTACCCATGCCATAGGAGATCTGATCAGCTTCAGGTCAGAGGGTTGTTCCTTAAGGTTCTCCTCAAGGAGGCAGAGTCCAGGAGCGGTGGTCTGGTAGCAGAGACACTAAAAGGCTCTGTTTGCTTTTAACATTGGTTAGAGAAAGTTGCCCACTTTGGGTGGTATTGTGGCTCTAGACATGCCTTGATGTGAGATCATCATCATCATCAACAACAACATTTGCTATGGGTAACTGATACTAGTAACCATAATCATAATAATCATAATCATAATCATAATACTTTGGCCACACGAGAAGAGAAAACTCCCTAGAAAAGACCCTGATGTTGGGAAAGATGGAGGGCATAAGGAGAAGGGGATGACAGAGGACGAGATGGTTGGACAGTGTTCTCAAAGGTACCAGCATGAGTTTGACCAAAGTGCGGGAGGCAGTGGAAGACAGGAGTGCCTGGCGGGCTCTGGTCCATGGGGTCACGAAGAGTCGGACATGACTAAACAACAAAACAACAACAACAACAACAACAATAATAGTTTTATTATTTGTACCCCACCCACCTGACTATGAGTAGGTTGCCCCAGCCATTCTGGATGGCTTCCAGTATATACAAAAACATAATAAAACAATAAACATAAAAAACTGCCTTCAGCTGTCTTCTAAAGGTTGAGTAGTTACTTATCTCCTTGACATCTGATGGGAGGGTGTCCCACCTCCGAGAAGGTCCTCTTCCTGGTTTCCTGTAACTTTGCTTCTCTCAGTGAGGGAGCCGCCAGAAGGCCATCGGAGATGGACCTCAGTATCTGGGCTGGACGATGGGGGTGGAGACGCTCCTTCAGGTATACTGGGCCGAGGCCATTTAGGGCTTTAAAGGTCAGCGCCAACACTTTGAATTGTGCTCGGAGATCTTCTGGCAGATCTAGAAGATGCTAGACTATAAATGCTTTTAAATAAAATAATAATAATAATAATAATAATAATAATAATAATAATAATAATAATATATGCAGACTTACTAAATGATAAGTACCCCTTCAGCGGGACGTGGGTGGCGCTGTGGGTAAAACCTCAGTGCCTAGGACGTGCCGATCGTATGGTCGGCGGTTCGAATCCCCGCGGCGGGGTGAGCGCCCGTCTTTTGGTCTCAGCTCCTGCCCACCTAGCAGTTCGAAAGCACCCTTAAGTGCAAGTAGATAAATAGGTACCGCTTTATAGTGGGAAGGTAAGCGGTGTTTCTGTGTGCTGCGCTGGTGCTGGTGCTGGCTCGCCAGAGCAGCTTCGTCACGCTGGCCACGTGACCCGGAAGTGTCTCCGGACAGCGCTGGCCCCTGGCCTCTTAAGTGAGATGGGCGCACAACCCTAGAGTTGGACACGACTGGCCCGCACGGGCAGGGGTACCTTTATCTTTACCTACCCCTTCAGCTAGATGTTTGAATAGGTCCCATCTTCAACAGAAGAGCTGTGTGCAAATGTTATAGCCGACACAATGGGATTACTGCATCAAATGATAATGATTGCATGTCTTTCTAAGCGGCTCCTTTGCACTGTCCTCCGTTAGATACAAACCTAGTTTCCATCAATGGTATTGGCTAGAACTAAGCAGAAATCAGCCAAGAGGGAACTGAGGCTTGTCTCCAACACTGTACATGGACAGAGGCAGGTAACCTTGTATAAACGATGCAAAGACATAATGGGTGCGCGATCCAGTGACAAGTGCAATTAAAGCCTCAATGAATCAATGGAATGAAAGCCAACCGTGAAATGTTTGAGTTTCCTGGACTTCAGGGGAAATTAGGACTGGCTTACACTCTAAGCAGCAGCTATGTTTGCTGCCTGCAAACACCATAAAGGGCAGATTACTGTATCTAAGTATACTTGCCTGATAAGCACAGCTTGCGGTCAGTGTCTACCACATGCCTCTGAATATTTGGCAATGCCTCTCCTTTTTTAAAGGATGTGGGTGGCGCTGTGGGTTAAACCACAGAGCCTAGGACTTGCCGATCAGAAGGTCGGCGGTTCGAATCCCTGCAACGGGGTGAGCTCCCGTTGCTCAGTCCCTGCTCCTGCCAACCTAGCAGTTTGAAAGCACCTCAAAGTGCAAGTAGATAAATAGGTACCGCTCCAGTGGGAAGGTAAACGGTGTTTCCGTGCGCTGCTCTGGTTTGCCAGAAGCGGCTTAGTCATGCTGGCCACATGACCCGGAAGCTCTACGCCGGCTCCCTCGGCCAATAAAGCGAGATGAGCGCCGCAACCCCAGAGTTGGTCACGACTGGACCTAATGGTCAGGGGTCTCTTTACCTTTACCTTTAATGTCACTGAAAAAAATAGCACAGAAGAAATACGAGCTCACATTTCTACCTTGCATGACGAATACAATAAAGGGGTACAAAACAAATATTGTTTACGGAAAGGTTAACTGCTGAGAATGTTTGTGTCTAGGTTGTAACTTTGTCAACTGCAGCAGTTATTATTACGGATTCAATCCTGTAGATGCTTCCCTGGGAGTAAGTCGGAACAAACCCGATGAGGCTTACTTCTGAGTAGGCATGCCTAGGATTGCACTCTTAAGGCTGCCACTTGATTAAGGACTTTTTGGCTGATTAACCACCTGTCCTTTAACTGATGAATTATTTCATTAAATTCAAATAAATTAGCATATAATCAGAGCCTCAGCGAAGATGCCTTTTTGAGATGCTGATGGAGGCAGAGGAGGAGGAGGATTTGTAATTTGATAAACTACCCACTGCTGGAAGAAAAGTCCATCTTTAATATGTGGTCTAAACCACTGAGCCTTGGGCTTGCCAATCAGAAGGTTGGCGGTTCAAATCCCCGTGACGGGATGAGCTCCCGTTGCTTGGTCCCTGCTCCTGCCAACCTAGCAGTTCGAAAGCACATCGAAGTGCAAGTAGATAAATAGGTACCACTCCGGCGGGAAGGTAAACAGTGTTTCCGTGTGCTGCTCTGCTTCGCCAGAAGCAGCCTAGTCATGTTGGCCACATGACCCGGCAAAAATGTCTGCGGACAAACGCCGGCTTCCTCGGCCAGTAAAGCGAGATGAGCGCTGCAACCCCAGAGTCGGTCACGACTGGACCTAATGGACAGGGGTCCCTTTACCCTTTACCCTTTTACTCACTCCCTATTGCAGCAACAGTCCAGAAGCAAAGCAGCTTTCAAAAGTGAAGCATCCTTTGCTCCCATTGCTACCAATTTCAATTCATCTTCAGCTAGGAATTCATTAACCTGGGATCGACTTGCCTGGCAACTGAAAACAATGGGGCTTACTTCTCCGTAGACCTCCATAGGCCTTTCTGAGCTGGAGCTTGACTAAACTACCCAGATGTTCAGAATTTAACGTGTGCTTCCTTTAAGATGAACTCTGTGGTGTTTTTTTTTATTAAAACAAAACTAAGCTACTTGTGGGACCATAAAAAGCAGGTTGTAACACAAAGGACCATTTACAACAATTAGGTATGGAAGGATCTTTCTGTTCTGGTTCTCTCAGTTTCTCTTTCTTCCGATCTTAAATTCAGTTCTCCACATTTGTGATTTTTTTTTTTTTTAATCCTCATTAAAACTCATCAGCATTCAGTGTGAATTTCTCATTTTTATGTGTTTTGACTCAGGGACACATTTCCCCCTAGTGTAATGCATTTCTGTATGTTGTTTTCAAGAAGTTCTTTATTTTTATGCACACTTTCCTCTAGAAAATGTGTTTTAGTAAGCACTGGGTCAGATTCAACTAACCTGTTCTGAAGTCAGCACAATAACTCCTGCTAGTGTAACGGGGTTTCCCTCCTCCAAATCTCCCCCAAATCTGCTTGGGGGGGCGCAATTGGGGAAACTCCCAGAAGAGCATGCAGAGGGAGGAGGGGGAAGACCTGTCTGTCTGTCAGGCAGAAATTCCTCACAGAAGCATCTCCTTAGCCCTATGTTCTAATCCAGTGTTCCCCAACCTTGGGCCTCCAGCTGTTTTTGGACTACAATTCCCATCATCCTTGACCATTGGTCTTGCTAGCGAGGATGATGGGAGTTGTAGTCCAAAAACAGCTGGAGGCCCAAGGTTGGGGAACACTGTTCTAATCCAGCCATGGTTTGGGTTGGAGAACTTCTTTGCAAAATTCAGGTAAGTGAAAATTTTGAAGGCCGGCTCTGTTTCGGACTTGCATATTGCTTGGGAAAGTGCCGATTTGGTAAATTTGGCTATCAACGCGCAGTTTATCGAATTTCTTCTTCGTCCCTAAGAGCAATGCTGAGCAGCTTGTGTCTATATCTGGATGAAAGGGGCATGTGTTTGTGTAATTAGATTCCGCTCGTTTTTAAAAGCAAGCCCACCTAATTTGCACCTTCCGAAACAATATGCAAAATAAAACCCAGATATTCGTTGAAAAATCTGCAATTGTACCAGTTCCACAATGCAGTTTCCAGCCCAGTAATGTATACTTTAGTCAAATTAATATACAAAAATCTGTTACGGGAGGGGAAATTGCTTTGCAAAAGTGTGCGTATTAGGGGAAACTGCATGTATATATGTGCATATTGGGACAAAGGTGTACTAATTTTCATGAGGATTTTTTAAAACACACACACAACTGGATGTGGAGAAGTGAAGACTGGAACAATGAGAAATTAAGAGATTTTTGACAGTTCTGCCCAGCCTTAGTTGCAAGGCAAATTCCCATTTACAGTAATGTTGAGAGGTGTGTGTGTGTGTGTGTGTGTGTGTGTCTATCTTAAACATAGCTTCATTGCCAAATGCTGCAATAAATGGTTAATAAATGGAATTATATCACCAGGCCTACCTGCTGAGTAAGACTAATGAGTGGAGAGCTAGCAAGAATCCCAATTGGGCTACTCTTGAATATAGTTTCTTTGAACCTCTTGTAGGGTGGACTAAACTCGGCTCCAATTTTCTGAAACATCCTATTATCCTGGAGACTATTAAGGCACCTATAAAAATTTGGATGAATATAAATAAAAATAATAAGGATGACCCCTTTCAGCATGAGGATTTTTTAAAACACACACACAACTGGATGTGGAGAAGTGAAGACTGGAACAATGAGAAATTGAGAGAGAAATTTTGACAGCTCTGCCCAGCCTTAGAAGAAGAAGAGTTTGGATTTGATATCCCGCCTTTCACTCCCTTTAAGGAGTCTCAAAGTGGCTAACATTCTCCTTTCCCTTCCTCCCTCACAACAAACACTCTGTGAGGTGAGTGGGGCTGAGAGACATCAGAGAATTGTGACTGGCCCAAGGTCACCCAGCAGCTGCATGCGGAGCAGCGGGGAATCAAACCCGGTTCACCAGATTACGAGTCTACCGCTCTTAACCACTACACCACACTGGCTCTCTTAGTTGCAAGGCAAATGTTGAGAGGGTGTGTGTGTGTGTGTGTGTGTGTGTATGTGTGTGTCTATCTTAAACATAGCTTCATTGCCAAATGCTGCAATAAATGGTTCTACAATAAATTGTAGAAGAAGCGGGAAGCCCACCCACCCATCGCTCCCTGAAAGCCAGGCTTCCTGTGTCTGCCAGTGTCTTACCTCATTCCCCTCACGGCATTTACACCCTCTGGTTGAGTGATTGCCCGAATCTCCTGCATTGATTTGCTTCTACGTGGCACACTTGTCTCTGCTTTATCATTTCTGGGTCTTGGCTTAGTTCTGTGCCATGAAGTCTCTCTGGGACACTTGGTGTGAAAGATGGAGCGGAGGATAACATTTTGTGTCTTGCGTCCCCCCTCTCCTTTCCCAATACCTCTCAGGAGTTGATTTACTCATTAATCCCATGGAAAAGAAAATTTCGTTCCTGCTAGTTCAAGTGAATCACAGACTATTAGATGGGCTTTGTACTTGTCCCAAACTCTCTCTCCATCCCACTCCCGTTTTCTCTCACACACTTTGTTTGTATGCAGGTGTGTGTACATATGGATTTGAGTAGAATTTAATTGAGATTTGGCAGAGACCAGCCTCTTATCCTCATCTTCCATGTACTGTTTTTACACTGGTTGAAATCCAGTGACAGGAGAAGAACTGTAGGTGCTTTGAGGCGGGGGAACCATTTGCAAACGGGCTGTTTACTTATTTAGCAAGGTTTGTTTCCCAATATTATACCGCCTTGTGAATACGGATATTGTTTTTGTATTTTGTTACGTGAGTTGTGTGACATGGTTTCATTGCAATTATTGCATAGATAGAAGATAAAGATATAGATTGTGATCTGCATAATTATTATTATTTATTAAATTTGTCTACCACCCTACATTCGTAGATCTCAGGCTGGTTCACAATATAAGATAGCAAGCGGTCTGTAAATGGATAATGAACAAATGCATGCAGCCATAGATCAGCTGGTTACTGATTCCTGGACCGTCCATAGGCCAGATTTAGAAGGCGATTGGGCCGCATCCAGCCCCTGGGCCTTAGGTTGTCTACCTCTGGGATAAACCATCATCTATGACCCACTGTCCCTTTCTTTTCTTTTTTAAAATTTTATTAACATGTAAAACACATACATATACATTTACACAATACACGTACACAACACACTACCTTATTTTCATAACATAAAGCATACCTACATTACTCTATATAATACCGTATACTGTACATATCAACATACCTACACACCTACCCCACACGGACACCCACTGTAATGGTTCTAGGGGTTGCTCGTGCATAAGTTGCCGTTACTCCTGGCTAGGTTGCCCGGTTGAACCCTTGCTGTCTGGACAGCCTCAAGTTCCGTGGCTGCCTCAGTCGCTGGCAGAATCCGTCAGTGGGCGTTTCTTAAACCTCTTCCAGCATAGAAGCTGTTTGACGCCCAGTCTCCTCCCCCTTTGCCTGCACGGATGTTTTCTGCGCAAAGTGGGGGTGGGCAACGGAGTACTCGTACCCTCTCCGCTGGTCTCCTGCAAAGAGTCCTGGAGCCACCTATCCGCTTCCTCTATCTCCTCCCCTTCTCCACTGGTGTTATGCTGATTTCCTTCCCCAGCGGATGGGCTACCTCTCCCCCTACTGCGACCCTCTCCACCATCGTCCTGGAGCCTCCTCTCCGCCTCCTGCTCTGATGGCAGTTCCCTGACACCCACCAAGTGACTTGACTTCCAGCTGTTCTTGTTACGCTACTTTATTTTTCCAACTAGCTTAAACACATTTCATTATTTCTTTAATCTCTTCTATCTGGACTTTACTCTCCTTTCACTGTCCCTTTCAAGAGATTGTGTCCACAATCTGACCTTATTCTAGGTCATCCTTTCTGGGAGATCAACACAGCAGTGATTCCAGTTTGCCATTCAGGAAGGAAGGGAAAGAAAAGCAGATTTGAGTGTCATCTACTACACAACTGATGACAGAGATACAATTGTGATCAGAGAGGGCTACGTGTTGTCACCCTCTGGCTGCTAGGTTAAGGCCATATAACTGAAGTGAGCTGAGTCCCCACCAAGTGCATTTTGTGAGTTATTATTTGATTTTGTTAATATAACGATGCACGTCACCTGTTCACAGTCTCTTAAGAGCCCACAATGAGATTGAGAAGTGGTTATCAGTTCGCCAATTATCATCTATTAAGCTAGCCTCTTGTTCTATGGGATGATGCATAATGGTACTTCAACTCTACATATGTGTTATACAGGAAAGCGAAATCCGTCGTACGCCATCTACTCAACAGCAATCAGATGTAGTAGGACACACCCAAACCACAGAACTGTTAATTTAGAGCAGGCGAAACCACCCTTCCCTTGTAGAAAATGATAGTTTTAAAAAGGAATTTTCATTAATTTCTTTTTTTTTGCAAAAATTTTATTAGTTTTTACAATATCAATGACAAACAAAAACATAAAACAAACAAAACACAAGAAACATAAATCATAACCTTATTGAAAATAACAGTTATTTACTTTGTAAAACGACTTCCTCGTTTCCCCTTAGTTGAATTTCATTGCATATCCTTATAACGGTTTTCCAAATCCCAATTTTAATACCCTTTAAATTAAACATTAACATCTTTAAATCTTCTCCTTCTTGTATTAAACATATTATTTTATCAATTAACATAGATACAATCCTAAGCCCTTTAAGTATCTGGACGCTATTTCCAGTTATTTTAGCTTAACAAATTTAACTAAATAATCATTAAATTTCTTCCATTCTTTGTGGTGTTCCTCCTCCTCCTGGTCGCGGACTCTTCCGGTTAGATCGGCTAGCTCCATACAATCCATCATCTTCATCTGCCATTCTTCTACTGTTGGTAATTCTTGAGTTTTCCACTTTTTAGCTAACAAAATACGAGCTGCAGTTGTGGCATACAAAAATAGATTAACATTTTTCTTGGGAATTTTCATTAATTTCAGTACATAAGAATATTTGCTAGACTACAGCAGCACTCTGATTATCGAAGAAAAACGATTGTGGGAATCATTGTGTTTTAGACATTTTCACCCAAATTTGTACGGGGAGATTTTCATTACCCTGGCCTCTGAAGCTGCAACATCAAAGAATGGTTAATGAGTCCCAGCAGCAATTTTTAAAAAATGAATTTTCACCCAAATTGACATTGTGTTGGTTCCACACCACAGCCAGTGAGGGGACTTAAGCCCTCCCTTCTCCGGGCGACTTCACCTAAAAACGTTCATCCGCACTGAGGCATTGGGCCTGAAGAACCCTGTTCTCCTCTGCCCTTTCCCCTCAGCACACGTCCTTGGGACTAGGAAGTCTTATCCTCACGCAACTCTTTATTTCACATAGCACAACTTACTCAAGTCATGCTCAAAGACGCCTCACCAGAGTCTTCCGGTTGAGCCTTATATGCAAATGTATATAACATAATGAAGTTCTGGCCGTGTTTGGCACTGCTGTGTGTGTGTGTGAATGAGAGGGGACCATTTTGTGGAGAAAAACGGCTGGCGGGGAAAGAGTCAAGCAGGGCCAGCCCAAGGCATTTTGGCACCTGAGGAAAACCACAAAATGGCGCCTCCCTTCCCACTTGGAAAGAAAGAGTGAGTGAATACCAACTTCAGGAACAAGGGGTGGAATATAGATCTACATCGGGATCTGCTGCCGCTAGGGATTCTACCTCAGACGGCCGCTTCACCTTGTCTCATGGGTGGGCTGGCCCTGGAGTTACCGTATTTTTCCGTGTATAAGACATCCCCATGTATAAGATGACCCCTATTTTTTTTTTACCCAAAATTAAGAAATTAAGTGGTTTAGCTTTTTGGGGGGTGGGGGAGGTCACTTCTGCCAATGGCTCACCCCCCGCCCACCACTGCTGATCGTTTGCCACAGCCACTGCCAATCACACACCTCACTGCAGCTGTCAATTGTCTACCCTCTCCACCAACAGCCCACCTGCCCACTTGCTGCAGCCGCCAATCTCCTGCCCAATTGCTGCAGCCACAGCCAATCACCAGCAGGCCTTGCCGCAGCCACCAATGACCCGCCCAATCGCCGCTGCCAATCTCCTGCTTGCTGCTGCCATTAATCTGCATTCACTATAATAATAATAATAATAATAATAATAATAATAATAATAATAATAATAATTTATTATTTATTATTTATACCCCGACCATCTGGCTGGGTTTCCCCAGCCACTCTAGGTGGCTTCCAACAAAACACTAAAATACAATAACCTATTAAACATTAAAAGCTTCCCTAAACAGGGCTGCCTTCAGATGTCTTCTAAAAATTTGGTAGTTATTTTTCTCTTTGACATCTGGTGGGAGGGCGTTCCACAGGGCAGGTGCCACTACCGAGAAGGCCCTCTGCCTGCTTCCCTGTAACTTGGCTTCTCGCAGCGAGGGAACCGCCAGAAGGCCCTCGGCGCTGGACCTCAGTGTCTGGGCAGAACGATGGGGGTGGAGACACTCCTTCAGGTATACTGGACCGAGGCCTTTTAGGGCTTTAAAGGTCAGCACCAACACTTTGAATTGTGCTCGGAAATGTACTGGGAGCCAGTGTAGGTCTTTCAAGACCGGTGTTATATGGTCTCGGCAGCCGCTCCCAGTCACCAGTCTAGCTGCTGCATTCTGGATTAGTTGTAGTTTCTGGGTCACCTTTAAAGGTAGCCCCACGTAGAGTGCATTGCAGTAGTCCAAGCGGGAGATAACCAGAGCATGCATCACTCTGGCGAGACAGTCTGCGGGCAGGGAGGGTCTCAGCCTGTGTACCAGATGGAGCTGGTAGACAGCCGCCCTGGACACAGAATTGACCTGTGCCTCCATGGACAGCTGTGAGTTCAGAATGACTCCCAGACTGCACACCTGGTCCTTCAGGGGCACAGTTACCTCATTCAGGACCAGGGAGTCCTCCACACCTGCCCGCCTCCTGTCCCCCAAAAACAGTACTTCTGTCTTGTCAGGATTCAGCCTCAATCTGTTAGCCGCCATCCATCCTCCAACCACCTCCAGACACTCACTATCCGTGTATAACACAACACCCAATTTTTGCCTAATTTTTTTTAAAGCAAGAAAGCATCGTCTTATAGACAGAAAAACACGGTAAGCATTTTTTCGTTGCCACTTTTCTCCACCATTTTTGCCACCATTTTCTCCTCCAAGACTTGCTTTTCTCCCATTCCCGTTAGCATTCGCTTCCTCCCTGCGGCACAGAGCCCTTATCGGAAGCCCCGTGATTTTAAAAGCAGGCTATACATTTTGCTAAATAAATAATACTAATTGGTAGGGCCACCATGAGAGGCTTCTCCTGCACGCTCCCCCCCCCCCGTCAAGAGACTACGTAGCATCTTTAAGTACACAGAATATTGACATAATAATGAAACGTACTACATAGCTTAGTAAGTAGCATTTAATGATAACAAATTCATTAATAACCACGGATGCCAATATACTAGGCAGGCAAATCTACTATAATGGGATGCAAAAGGAATATCTTGCAATCCCAGCAAATTATGACTCATCATAGATCTATAAATATGATTTGCATTTATTAAAATTAAGAGCAGAAGTGATCAAACATTTGCATAATTCAAATAAGAAGCTCTTGAAATAATTAATGGCTCATTTACTCACATAGGTAACCTACCTGAATTTATTCCTTTCTTGCTGAGTTGGATAGCTCAGTTGGTTCGAGCGTGCTGCTGATGATGCCAAGGTTGCAGGTTCAATTCCCATATGGGATGGCTGCATAATCCTGCATTGCAATGGGTTGGATTAGATGATCCTCAGGCTTTCTTCCACACTACAGTTCTGTGATTCTATGATGTTGGTAAGCTTAATAACTAGAGAGTTCCAGAAAGACATCTACTTCTGCTTCATTGACTATGCAAAAGCCTTTGACTGTGTTGACCACAGCAAACTATGGCAAGTTCTTAAAGAAATGGGGGGGGGGGGCTGATCACCTCATCTGTCTCCTGAGAAATCTCTATGTGGGACAAGAAGCTACAGTTAGAACTGGATATGGAACAACTGATTGGTTCAAAATTGGGAAAGGAGTACGACAAGGCTGTATATTGTCTCCTTGCTTATGTAACTGATATGCAGAATTCATCATGCGAAAGGCTGGGCAGGATGAATCCCAAGAAAGAAATATCAACAACCTCAGATATGCAGATGACACAACCTTGATGGCAGAAAGTGAGGAGGAACTAAAGAACCTCTTAATGAGCGTGAAAGAGGAGAGCGCAAAATATGGTCTGAAGCTCAACATCAAAAAAACTAAGATCATGGCCACTGGGCCCATCACCTCCTGGCAAACAGAAGGCGAATAAATGGAGGAAGTGAGAGATTTTACTCTATTGGGCTCCATGATCACTGCAGATGGTGACAGCAGTCACAAAATTAAAAGACACCTGTTTCTTGGGAGAAAAGCAATGACAAACCTAGACAGCATCTTAAAAGGCAGAGACATCACCTTGCCAACAAAGGTCCGTATAATTAAAGTTATGGTTTTCCCAGTAGTGATGTATGGAAGTGAGAGCTGGACCATAAAGAAGGCTGATCGTCGAAGAATTGATGCTTTTGAATTATGGTGCTGGAGGAGACTCTTGAGAGACCCATGGACTGCAAGAAGATCAAACCTCTCCATTCTGAAGGAAATCAGCCCTGAGTGCTCACTGGAAGGACAGATCCTGAAGCTGAGGCTCCAGTACTTTGGCCACCTCATGAGAAGAGAAGACTCACTGGAAAAGACCCTGATGTTGGGAAAGATGGAGGGCACAAGGAGAAGGGGACAACAGAGGACGAGATGGGTGGACAATGTTCTTGAAGCTAACAGCATGAGTTTGACCAAACTGCGGGAGGCAGTGGAAGACAGGAGTGCCTGGCGTGCTCTGGTCCATGGCGTCACAAAGAGTCGGACACAAATAAACGGCTAAACAACAAATTTATTAGTGCCCATGTGCAAATGAAATCGAAATGAAGCTCCCTACCTTTAAAGCAAGCAAGCACACCAGAGGGAGCTGCCGAAGCTGCCAGGTGCTTCTCTCAGCCGCTCTGTGCAAAATGGCGGCAACTCGACTGCTCCTCTCTGCTCTCCCTCAACCCTTGTGCCAGGATTTTCTTTCTGGCTGCTCCCCAAGTCCCATCCAATGTCTGCCCTTCACCCCCTTCCTCGGGGCTCACTTGGTGGGAATGCTGCCTTCTCCCATTATTTTATGGGGTAGCCCAAGGGAGAGCGGCTGGCAGGACATTTCGCTGACTGAAGCGGAGGCCAAATGGTGACCCCCAACACAGTCGACCTCCACCATCCCGATGGCGGTTCCCTCTTTCGTCTACTTCTCCCTCACGGTGTCCCCTGAGGCAAGTCTCTTCACCTTGCTGTAGAGCAAGGCTGGCTCTGGAAGGAAGAAGAAGAAGAGTTTGGATTTGATATCCCGCTTTATCACTACCCTAAGGAGTCTCAAAGCGGCTAACAATCTCCTTTTCCCTTCCTCCCCCACAACAAACACTCTGTGAGGTGAGTGGGGCTGAGAGACTTCAGAGAAGTGTGACTGGCCCAAGGTCACCCATCAGCTGCATGTGGAGGAGCGGGGAATCGAACCCAGTTCACCAGATTACGAGTCTACCGCTCTTAACCACTATACCATGCTGGCTGCAGCAGGATTCTTCAAGGGCAAGGCTGGGGCTTCCAAACTGGGGCTGACAGTCTTTCTCCACCTCCCTCCCCTGCCCCCTCTCTGCCATCGTTTTATTTTTAAAGTTTTATTAATGCGCTTCAACGAAGAACAGCATAAATTACATGCCGGAGAAAATACAACCACATACATAATAACCAGCCACTCATTTTTGTAGTTCTTGGGCTTGGTACAATAATGTATCACCTTTACTTTAATTAATCTTATTTTCAAATTAATAACTGAATCATTTTTATACCCTTTTAAAAAAACAACAACCCAAAGGCAAAACACCTCATCCCCTGTGGGAAAAGGCACATAAAAATCAAAGCAGACAATTAATTAAATTAAAGGGATGGATCACAGAAAATGGCATTTTACAGAAATGATCTCTGCAGTTTCGGGGCTGCTAAGGAGGCTAGATACTGCCTATCTTTCTCATTTGTGCATGAAATAAAGGCATGGAAATCTCTTGCCCTTCCTCAGCCTCTCATTAATCAGATCTCCTGTGTTATTTCTCTCTCCAGCCATTGCAGTTTTCCAAACGCCCCTTTACCACAGTGCTATGTTTAGCCATTGTGTTGAAAGTCAGGAGAAAATGGCCACACGTGAGTTCTTTAAAAAAACACACAAAAAAAGCTCACGTGTCGCCGCAACTATGACATCCAATGGAAGCTGTGAGGCAAGGTGAGGTGCTGGATTTTGGCGTCACACAGGGCCAAGGTCCACCATTGCTGGCACCCGCAGGGTCTCCCTCCCCTCTGAAATTAGGCTCAAAAGAAGTGTTATGCTGTAGCCCGTAGACTAGAATATATTGTGGTGTGTGCTTGGCTGAGGGGAAAGTCCGATGCCCACGACAGTTCCACCTTTTTGCAAATGTGTCCACTGCCCCTCTCCAAAAATGTGGGCGAATCCATCGTCTGGATTCTCTGCCTTTACTGAGTAAACAAAATCAATTTCACAGAAAAGGGCTGGCGTGGCCGGGAGGAGAAAACAGCTGAGGTAAAATTTGAGGAATTTATTTGCTCTTGTTGCTGACGCCATAGGTACCCTGACGTTTGGTACTGTCAGGGAACTGCCATCGGAGCCAGAGGGAGAGGGAGGGCTCCAGAGGGATTCCGGAGAGCGTCCCGGGAGGGAGAGAAGCAGCACATCTTCTGGGGAAGGAAATCAGCGTAGCACCAGTGGAGGAGGGGGGCAGATGGGGGAATCGGCGAGGTGGCTCCAAGACTCCTCGCCGGGGACCAGCGGGGAGAGCACGGGTCCTCCGATGGCCACACCCTCCCTGCGCAGAAGGCTTCCGCGCAGGGAGAGTAGGCGGAGACTAGGCGTCAAAGAGCTTCTTTGCTGGAAGAAGTTCAAGAAACGCCCACTGACGGATTCTGCCAGCGATTGAGACAGCCACGGGCGAGTGGCTGTCCAGACAGAAAGGGTTCACTCAGGCAACCCACCCAGGTGTGGCGCCGATTTACGCACGAGCAACCCCTAGAACCCTGAATTCTTGTGCCGCCACATCCCAGATGGCGCTCAGTGGTCACACGTAGGCAGGAACCCGCATTTTGCGAGCTACAAAATACAGCTTGAGTGTTAGGGGAAAGTGTGCAATAGAAACACAACCTGAAACGCAAAAGGAAATGTGTTCAGAGCATACAATTCTTCCAAGGAGCTCTCTGTCAAAATCCACTAAGGGACCTTTGCATGCTATGCAACCATGAATCTGAATCTGCCACCACACATGAAATTGACAAGGAGCCCTCTGAAGGGAGCACTCTACTGAATCCTCTGACTACTCCATCGCAGCATTGACATGTCATGCTTTTCGGTGTATACTTCAACAATTGTGCATTTTAGGGTGAACAATTGCAGCCTGTGAAGTGGCCCTGAGGCCTGCATGCTGATGAGACAAATGATTTCTGGAACAGCCGGAAAACTCACAGATCCCACTAGCCATCCGTTGGTGTTTTTCTATATAGAGTCCACTTGATGGAGCTCCAGGTTAACAGACTACAGATTCTCCAGTCCAGCTAATCAGCTCCACATCCTCCTGTTTTCTCCAGCTCTGGATAAAGCACAATGGCTGAATTATCGCCCATTTTTCCCGCTCAAGGCTTCATCACCATTTCTATTGATTATCACACACCACTGGAATGGAAGGCGCACATTCGTGTGCCCGTGTCAGTGAACCTGGTCCTCTAATTTTTGTGCTGATGACTAGCTAGCGTCATCGGTGGAATGGAGGGGAACGTTTCAACAGGTATCCTGTTTTCCTTTAGTATGAAGGCAGCTCTCTTGTTGGGACTGGCCAGGTTTACATGCCTCACCTAAATGGCTTCTTGGGGGCGCAAGATTTAACGGTGATTCAGCTGCTGCTTTGTAGGTCAGCCTGCCTGTTGCTTTTCAATATTTTACTTCCCACCATCTGCTCCTGGATGTTCGGCACCAAGGAAACGGGACATTTATTTAAAATGCAGAAAACTATAAACTCCTATGTTTTATAGGTACAAATCAATGGATGGTCAGGACCAGTGGCGTAGCGTGGGGGGTGCAGGGGGGGCCAGCCACACTGGGCGCAACATCTGGGGGGGGGGCGCGCGCTCGCACTCGCAGTGCTAAAATCAGTGCTAAAATCCCCGGGTTAGGGGGCGCAAATTACTTGCCTTGCCCCGGGTGCTGACAACCCACGCTACGCCACTGGTCAGGACAGCTAATAAAACGTCTTTGACAATTTAAGCAAGTTATAGATTGAAAGGATAACTTAATGGAAAACATTTCTCGACAGCCAACCCCCCCCAACCATCCTCCAGCCACATTCTGGCATGTCCGTTTGCCCCCAAATTGGGGGGCCAGTTTTGTGGACTGGCCCCAGGCCTCCCTAGTTAACCAGCCCATCGCAGGCCAGATTGGCTTCTTGCCACCAAATGGGCCAACGGTGGCGGGGGCTAGGGGGCACTCCCCTGAGCGTGGGACCAGCCGACCAATTGTGGCTGTTGGCGCCATGCCCAGGGGAAGTTTAAATGGCTGGCCTGTGGGGCCTTTCTGTCTCTCTCTCTCGCTGTGCCAGTTCTCCCATCCGCCCTCCCTCAGATTAGGGTTTTTCTCGGATGGTATGACCTTGCTATGGACAATGTCAGTCGCCTAATTTTCAGGGGTCAGGCAGGAATTTCCCCCACTTGGCTAATTGGCACCACCATTTGGGTTTTCGCCTACCTCATAGCAATCATCACAACTTGGGAAGGCGGATAGGCATTGGGTAAGCCTAGTCTTGGTTTGGGGGGAGGTTGTAGCCTCTGCCTGCCCCTCCACAGGTAAGGGGATCCTGTTAAAGGGATCCGGGAGGAGTGGCTCCTGTCTAGTGTCCTGATGGGGGCCAGGGCCATACCACTCCTCCAATGGGGACTGCTTGAGGAGATGCCCCGATTTGACGCAGGTCATAGGGTGCCCCCCCCAGCTTCACCCTTAGAAACACTCCCAGTGGACGGACGAGAGTGGCATGCGGCATTGCTTACCACAATGCCTATGGCCAAACCTCACATCTGTAACCAATAAAGTTGTGGCCTTATTTGATTCCCAAAACCAATATGCCATGTGTTGTCTAGCTATTTGCACCTTGGGGAACAGGGTGGTCACGGGGCCTCGATACATAAGCTTAGCTTTGAATGTTCTAATCACATTGCCATTGGTTTTCTTACATACTCCATTCTTACTCAATTCATAGCACCCTTGGTTTCCTTAATGGGCCTGATCTTCATGGCAGTATAAGCCCTGATGCCAGTCTTCCATTGGAATCTGGATGTTTTCCACAAGATTCATCGCCCGATTTCACCATGAAGATTTGTGTAAGTCGAAACACGAGCATGAAAACAGCCAAACATGCCATGCATACTTACATTTTAACCAGGCATGTTTGTATACAAGGAAGACGCATAGGACTTTCAGCTATGCCTTCTCCTACACTGGTTCTCATCTCTCTCTCTCTCTCTCTCTCTCTCTCTCTCTCTCACACACACACACCCCTTGTTAAGACACACTTATAGAGGGATTTAAACTTCGAACAGCTCCTGCAATTTTGTTAAATTTGGTGTTAGCATTTCATCTATTTAATGGCTCCATGCTCCTTCCCTGCCAGGTCTAAGAGATCCAAGTTTCAGTTGGAGGGGTCACTACTTTCCAAGATCGCTGGCAATTCTCTTTGCTCTTATGATCTCTTGCCCAAACAGCGTTTCCTTCTTCCTTTAATTCCTTAGTCAACGTGAAGATCGCTTAAATGAGCAAAAACTGATTTCAACTTCATTAGTTCTGGAAAGGTGTCTTTGGTGGCCCTTAGCACCCCCAGGTACATGGCATGATTTTGCAGGACTGTATGTGGGATGCATAGGGTGGCGCTGTGGGTTAAACCACAGAGCCTAGGACTTGCCGATCAGAAGGTCGGCGGTTCAAATCCCCGCGATGGGGTGAGCTCCCGTTGCTTGGTCCCTGCTCCTGCCAACCTAGCAGTTCGAAAGCACATCAAAGTGCAAGTAGATAAATAGGTACCGCTCCAGCGGGAAGGTAAACGGTGTTTCCGTGCGCTGCTCTGGTTCGCCAGAAGCAGCTTGGTCATGCTGGCCACATGACGCGGAAGCTGTCTGCAGACAAACGCCGGCTCCCTCAGCCAATAAAGCGAGATGAGCGCCGCAACCCCAGAGTCAGTCACGACTGGACCTAATGGTCAGGGGTCCCTTTACCTTTACTATGTGGGATGCATGGAGAACTCAGCTGACCAGCTCAGATGGCAGGAAATGCAGGGCTACTGACGTTCTTTTTGGGCTCATGAGCAAATGGAAGCTTTCCTAAAACAGTTTCCGGGAATGCCAAGTTAGCCGTTATATCTGACCTCTATGTAGTACTTGTGGGAGGGAAGAGTTAAATTTCCCAGAAGAAACTAGAGCCAGGAAGGAACAGGACCCACCACTGTTAGCAAACACAACAAAAGCCACTTTTACAAGGTAATCAACTGGTAGCTTTTGTAGATAAATCTCCAGAACATTATAGCATGCCTGTGTTCACTAAGACAGAAGTAGTTGTGGAAATAAATAGGAAAGCCTCACACATTCCTATCCCCTTACACAATTTAAACAAATATCTGCCATCCAAAAATCGGTTGGCACCCAGGATTTTACCTAGGGTGGGAGGGTCAAATTCAAACCTACCTTACAGTATTTACAATTTTCAAAATAGTACCCAAAGCAAAATGCAGCTTCTCCAGGTTACATGATGCAAGTCTCCAGTGCTCCAAAATGTGCAACAAAATGCATGTATTAAGAAAAAGTATGGATTGAAATGCATATAGTAATGAAAAGGACATAGAAACATGAGTTGTATTGGAGAAAACCGCTTGCAAAATTGCATATCGAAATGTTTGCATTAAGAGAAATGCTGGCACATTTTTGCGAGCGATTAAAACACACACACACACACACACACACACACAAATAAATGGCAAACTGACGTGGAAATACTAAGCAGAAAGCTTGGGAAAAGGAGGCTCTGAGAGAAAATGGAATTGACAAGAGGCGTCTGTTCCTAGTTCTGGCATACGGACCAATTTCAGAAGGCATGTAACTACAGACCCTTAATTATATATAAATGGCTGCAGGGATTTACTGACACGAAGACTAATGACATGTTCACCAGTGTTTCTCAAACTTTACAAACCTGGAGCTCATTCCTGTAGTCCCTTTATTTTGGATAGACAGAGACTCACCCCCCGTAATCTGTCCCACAGGTGAATTAAGGGAGATTCTCAGATGCAGTTGGCCGTATCCTGTCGCCCACTGCATGTGAGGTTCTGCAGACAGGGGTGCAAATCCAACATTGTCATGAGAAGAGAATAGCTTGCCCATTAGGGGGAAAAAATAGAGAAAGGAACTTTTTGAAAGGAAATTTCAAAACCACCCTTATGTAGGGGCATGGCCTGAGTACTGATTGGTTATACAGTAGTACCTTGGGTTACAGACGCTTCAGGTTACATACGCTTCAGGTTACAGACTCCGCTAACCCAGAAATAGTACCTCAGGTTAAGAATTTTGCTTCAGGATGAGAACAGAAATCGTGCTCCGGCGGTGCGGCAGCAGCAGGAGGCTCCATGAGCTAAAGTGGTGCTTCAGGTTAAGAACAGTTTCAGGTTAAGGACAGACCTCTGGAACGAATTAAGTACGTAACTAGAGGTACCACTGTAGTAGTGTGGTTTATGCACTTTGGGGAGAATAAGCCATACCCCAGAGAAAGACTTATTCTGTTACTTTCCTAGTTTTCTCTGCCCTACTATTAGACAGAGTGAGGCAGCTGCTCTCCGGCAGCTGATCTGGGTGTCACGAAATAGCAACAATGGTTGAGTTACTTCCTTTGACCAGGCTGCCATGCACCTTGGCTTGGAAGTCGGGTGCCATTGACAGTGCTGCTTCAGGCAGCAAAATGTCTTGGGCTGCTTCCGATTGTGGAGCACCTGTCAAGAATGAGCTCGGAGTTGAGATTTGGTACATGAATGGCACAGTTAACGTGCCATGATTTGGGTTTGGTTGCTCATTCAGTTCTTTGCGATGAGGGTCAGATCTCTCCAGAAAGAAGGAGGCTGTTTCTAAGAATAACAACAAGGAGTCTTATGGCACCTTAAGGACTAACAAATGTAGTATATGGCATAAGTTTTCATGAACTACATGTTAAAGGTAAAGGTAAAGGGACCCCTGACCATTAGGTCCAGTCGTGACTGACTCTGGGGTTGCTCTGCTCATCTCGCTTTATTTACGCAGCTCTCCCATGGCTAGTGGAGACCTTGCCGGCACCCAGAAGCTTGGGGCGCGCTGAGCTCAGCACGCCCCAAGCTTCGGGCTTCGCACAGCGCTCCGCTAGCCATGGGAGAGCTGCGCGACTTCGCGTGGCTCTCCCACGGCTAGCGGATAGCAGCCTGTTCTGAGGGCTGGGGTCGGGGGAAGCTCAGGCTTCCCCTGCCCCAGCCCCGCACCGGGGGGGGGGGGAAAATAATTGTTTTTTCTTTATTTCCCCCCCAAAAAACTAGGTGCGTCCTATGGGCCGGTGCGTCCTATGGGACGAAAAATACGGTACATGATGGAAATTTGTATGCAAAAATACAAAAAAGTATGTATTAGGAGAAGTCCACTAAAACACTGATATATTTTCATTAGGGTTTTTTTTTTAAAAAAATTGCAAACTGATGTGGAAATCTGGATAACTGAATTTAGGACTAGAGAAATGAGAGGAACCAAAACTGACCTGTTTGCTCCTCCCTAGATGGAAGTGTCCTATAATTCACAAAAGTGGACGCCATGCTAAATTTGTTCACCTTTGAGAGGCTACAAGGCTCTTTGGTTGGCTTCACTGCAACAGACTTGACACAGACAGCTCTCCCTCTGGGAGTTGTCTCCAAGATATGTGGACACGAGCTGCTCAGAGCTTTAGAGTTCATGACCCGGACAACCAGTCTTTTGGACTGTGCCTTCTAAGGCTGCAGGAATCCAAGTGCAGACTCTGGGAGCCAGAACACCATCGCAACAGGTCCATGGTGGTCTGCCTCCTCCCTGAGAGCTACACTGATTGTAGTCTTCAAGTAGCCTTCAATGCCAACCGCTGACATCAAGCAAATTATAGTCTTCAAGTCTCCGCCATCAATTGGCTTGGATCAAGTCATTTTCAAAAGGTTCCCTTTTTGATGGCGACACTTTCCCAGAAGCTTTTTGTAGGACTAAATGTTAAGCCACATCTCTGACCGCCCCTACTTTTTCTAAAAGCAAAGCAATCTGACCCCCAGGGGCCAGGAGATGCTTTCTGAAAAGCGTATCCTTATTTGTACATCGTGCTGTTCCTCAAGGTAGGAAGGAATCACTAATGGAGCTGCCGAAGGAGTTCCCGGGGTCGGCGTTCCACTGCTGTGCCAGAAAGCGTTCCCTAAAAGCCACCAGTCGAATGCCACCAGACGGTTATCCTAAATCAAGCCTGAGTTCCCTTTATAGACATCTTCCAGCTGTGTTGATACATTATCAAGCTAGCCTGTTAAGTAGATCTATAGTCCTGGTAAGTGTTTTTACTTGTGTGCTACTTCTTCTCTTTCTCTCTCTCTCTCTCTCCCCCATTAATGCCTCCTAGGCTGCAACAGCCATCCATCACTCTTGCCTATCAAAGTTTGCAGTACTGGAACTAACACAGGTTTCTCCCACAGAGGAAGAAAAACAAGGAATAGAGAGAACAGAGGAACTGGCTTCTGTGCTTCCTCCTTGTAATGGTTCTAGGGGTTGCTCGTGTGTAAATCGGTGCCAACACCTGGCTGGGTTGCCTGAGTGAACCTGTCCTGTCTGGACAGCCACTCGCCCGTGGCTGTCTCAATCGCTGGCAGAATCCGTCAGTGGGCGTTTCTTGAACTTCTTCCAGCATAAAAGTTATTTGACGCCTAGTCTTCGCCTACTCTCCCTGCGCGGAAGCCTTCTGCGCAGGGAGGGTGTGGGCATCGGAGGACCCGTGCTCTCTCTGCTGGTCCCCGGCGAGGAGTCTTGGAGCCACCTCGCCGATTCCCCCATCTGCCCCCCTCCTCCACTGGTGCTACGCTGATTTCCTTCCCCAGAAGATGTGCTGCTTCTCTCCCTCCCGGGACGCTCTCCGGAATCTCTCTGGAGCCCTCCCTCTCCCTCTGGCTCCGATGGCAGTTCCCTGTCATCCACCTCCTCCCCAGGACCCCCTCCACCCCCGGCGCGATTTTCCGATACAACCTCGTCTCCTTCCTCGGCCGACGATGCGGGGAATCCCCTGAAGGAGCTGTCACCATCCTCTGAGGATTCAAAACCAGTCCCCCACCCGCTCCGATCTCTCCCCGCAGGGTGGACCTCCCAGTCTGCTTCTTCTCCCTCTGACACTCCTTTGCATCATGGACCACATCCTATGCAGATACAAAGCAGTGTTAACAACTCTGCTGCGACTGCTGCCCTGATTTACCCACCATAGTCCTGCCAGAACTTCCATTTAGGTTTTCTAGAAGTTAGACTTCCTTTTCTAAAGGAGGCGTTTTTCTTTAAAATCAAAACCTTTTCTTTTCACTAGCATTTCTCTCCAGGGACTTGTCAGCAGAGAGAGAGGGACCCAAATCTCCCGGCGATAATAAGTTTCCGAGTTATTATGCCAGCAGAAAAAGAAATACAGAGCTTTGAGCTTGGCCATTTTATTTTATTTTTATGGTGTTCCAGACTCGTTTTTTTTAAACCCGAGTTTATGCAAACCTCAGTCCACAATCAGATATTTGGAACTGCGTGCGATGCTTCAGCGGTGGCAGACAGCCTCAATTACAGGGCTTGAATAAAGCGCTAAAGCTGACAAAGGATACACTTATTATAGCTGGGATTGAGGGATGTTGTACACAAATGCACACTCTATCAACGCATTGGGACGGTGCCTGGTATAGTGGAAGGGCTGATGGCTCACCCACATTCTGGCCACATCCCTGTTGCTTTGGCAAACGGCCTCACTTCTCATTCCTTTCTTGCTTTCTGTCTTCCTCTTTAGATTTTAGGCTCTTAAGGGGCAGAGCTGCTTATTTTGGCCAAGGTCTCTATACGCTGTAGCCAGACAAAGAGAGGCCAACCAGCAGGGGCCTTTAGGAGCTGCTCTCTGTGTTCAAAATCATTCCTAGAAATGGCAAGAACCTAAATCAGTTCTGCTTGGAGCCATTAACTTGAGTGGTATGCTTTTCGGCGATTCAACGGAAATGCAAAAAAGCCACCCAATTTTGAAACAAGCACCAATTTCGGAATCCTGCAATATATCCTAGCACCAGTGGGAGCCCTTTCTTGTATTGCAGCCTGATAATTGGATAAGGGATTATGATTCATTGCGCCAAAGATTTGGGGTATAACATACAGTTGAGTGATTGGATAAAATTATGGAAGGAAGGCTTAAAATTTACTGCATGTAATGCACTAAAAGAAAATGTGGTGAAAATGATGTATAGATGGTATATTACACCAGTGAAGTTAGCAAAAATGTATAAAGTCAGTAATAAATGTTGGAAATGTAAGGAAAAAGAGGGAACATTTTATCACATGTGGTGGGAATGTAAAAAGGTGAAATGCTTCTGGGAGATGATATATAATGAGTTGAAAAAAATGTTGAAATATACATTTATAAAGAAACCAGAAGCATTTCTCTTGGGTATTGTTGGAAACGATATAAATAGAAAGGAATGTAAGCTTTTTCTATATGCAGTAACAGCAGCAAGAATACTATTGGCCCAAAAATGGAAGCAAGAAGAATTACCAACGATGGAAGAATGGAGGATGAAATTAATGGACTTGACAAACTAACGGGAAGGATCCGAAACCAGCAGGACCAGAAGTTTACCGAGGACTGGAGTAAATTTACGGATTATTTGAAAAGTATTTGTGACGGCCAGACAACGTTTGTAGGTTTGCAAGAAGTTCTGTGAGGAATAATATTAGAAATATTGCAAAAATGGAGGAGACGTGATATGTTAAGAATGTAAAGGCAATATTAAGTTAGGAAATGCGTAAGAAGTGATTAAGATGGAGGATTATCAGAGGTGCTGATGGAAGTCCAATAAGAATGTATTTGTGACAAATTGTGTGGTATGTTTTATAATTTTGTATGTTAAAAACCCCAATAGTGATGTATGGAAGTGAGAGCTGGACCATAAAGAAGGCTGATCGCCGAAGAATTGATGCTTTTGAATTATGGTGCTGGAGGAGACTCTTGAGAGTCCCATGGACTGCAAGAAGATGAAACGCATCCATTCTTAAGGAAATCAGCCCTGAGTGCTCACTGGAAGGACAGATCGTGAAGCTGAGGCTCCAATACTTTGGCCACCTCATGAGAAGAGAAGACTCCCTGGAAAAGACCCTGATGCTGGGAAAGATGGAGGGCACAAGGAGATGGAGGGCACAAGGAGAAGGGGACGACAGAGGACGAGATGGTTGGACAGTGTTCTCGAAGCTACAAACATGAGTCTGACCAAACTGCGGGAGGCAGTGGAAGACAGGAGTGCCTGGCGTGCTCTGGTCCATGGGGTCACAAAGAGTCGGACACGACTGAACGACTAAACAACAACAACAAAATGTTAAAAACCAATAAAAAATATATATATATATCTATTAAAAGATAATTGGATAAGGGAGATGCAGGACTATTAAAAATGAAGCACTCTGCCCAAGAACTGCCCAAAATTCCTTGCATGAATGGCGAGTTCTGCAAGAGGTTGGGATTGAAACACCTGTGGAAGCTGGGACTCAGCCTGAAGGAAAGGGAACACATTTATTCTCTGCTGATAGCCTGAATGATTTGCCCGTGCTGTGGCAATCTCAGCCAGGGAAATCCAAATTTACAACTAATTTTGAGAGGAAAGATTCACTGTGTTTCCAATTACGAGAAAAACAAGGTTCTTCAGTGGAGCTCTGTTCATTTTGCTGTGAAGTGCAACGGGCTGATTTTATTGAACACCTCATCAGCCCGAGTTGAGTGCTTAATCAGTGTTGCAAACTCCTCAGCAAGCTATAGAAGTGTATAGTATTGGAAAATAACTAGGCCTTTGTTTCAGCCTCTTAACTGTACTTAAGATGCTAAAGGAATTTTAACCCTTTGTACGGCGCTCACTGCTGATCTGCGGAGAGGGATCGGGCCAGGTGGCTGTTTTGTATTCAAACACATCTTGTCGGTTGTGTGTGGTGGTGTGGGGGATTGAGATGCTGTGAGGTTTTTCTCCATCAAACTCTCATTTGCAAGGGTGAGCAATATAGCAGCATTAGTAAACCTGAGCTAAGGTTGCTCTGCTGGAGAGACCCCTACAGACTCCTAAATTACTATGTAATTTATTTTTGTTAACACACACATACACACACCACCACAAAAATGAAAATATAAAGCCAACTTCTGTTTATGCAGTGGGCATCTTCATGCTCTTCTGTTCTCAATGTGTGGCAATTTGCTTAGAGTCTGGAATATGATACATGCCGAATGCGTATCCCTGGGAATGACAAGCATCATTTATGAAGCATCTCAGAGTGCTCCAAGCGTGTCACATACACTAACTCAGTAAATCTTCCACAACCCCGTAAGCTAACTCTGCATTATTATCTCTCGGTTTCAGATTGGGGAGAGGCCAAGAGAGACTTTCAAAGGTAACCTGGCGAGCTCATAGCAGAGGTGGCATTGCATCTGGGAAATTCGTGGCTCGTAGCTCACAGCATAGGCTACTAGATTGGAGGGGAAGGGCTAAGACTCAGGGGTAGAGCATATGTTTAGATGCAGGAGATCCCAGGAGGAGATCTGGGAAAATCAGGGGAAGGCACCTTAGAATCATAGAGTTGGAAGAGACCACAAGGGTCATCGAGTCCAACCCCCTGCCAAGCAGGAAACACCATCAGAGCACTCCTGACATATGGTTGTCAAGCCTCTGCTTAAAGACCTCCAAAGAAGGAGACTCCACCACACTCCTTGGCAGCAAATTCCACTGTCAAACAGCTCTTACTGTCAGGAAGTTCTTCCTAATGTTTAGGTGGAATCTTCTTTCTTGTAGTTTGGATCCATTGCTCCGTGTCCGCTTCTCTGGAGCAGCAGAAAACAACCTTTCTCCCTCCTCTATGTGACATCCTTTTATATATTTGAACATGGCTATCATATCACCCCTTAACCTCCTCTTCTCCAGGCTAAACATGCCCAGCTCCCTTAGCCGTTTCTCATAAGGCATCGTTTCCAGGCCGTTGACCATTTTGGTTGCCCTCCTCTGGACACGTTCCTTCTGTGAGTGCAACTCTCTTAGTGGAACTTCCATGGAGAGGAGGCAATGAGAAAGTTACCTTCCACTCACCCCCTTCCATGGGTGGATTTTGAGGTCCAAGCCCTTTTCTCTCTCTGCTTTTTATCCCTCAAGGTGCCAGAGGGCATCCCTGCTGCCCTGTCTTGAACTCAAGGTCAGGGATGACAGCTTCTAGGAGCCACAGGTGAGAGCTGAGTGCGGGTTGGGGGCCAAAGGTGGACCAGCTACCCCAGAAGGACCACAACGTGTCCTCCACCAGAGGTACTACCTCTCCCCCAATGCCCCATACACAACCAGTGTATCAGCAGTGCTTATTGTACCCAGTGAAACAAAAATGCTATAGGTAAGGGAGACTCAAGGTTAAGGACTAGCCTTTCAGCATCTTGTTTTTAGAAAGGGTTTGTTTTTTAGTTATTTAAGTCTGCTGCTGCTGCTGCTCTTGTTGTTTGGCAGCAATTCTCCCGGTAGTCAGTGGATGTTTTGTTACATTTTTCAGAGAAGGTGGCCAATAGATTTTGATTCGAATCAATATTACACTTTTGAAATAAATGCATGTGCAATTATGCACAATATGTGCATAAATCAAAGGCGCCTTTTCAGAGCTAATGAAGCAGAAATCTGTTTTTTGCTAATTTAAGTGATCTTCCTGTTGACTAAGGAATTAAGCAAGAAGAGAGAGAGAGAAAAGAAAAAAAGGCGAGTTGTGGGGAGGGAGACGGGAGAATTAAAAAGAACAAAAAGCATCGGTTGAAACAAACAAATGTATTAAGTTTTAGCCACTGCTTCTCAGCAGCTATTTCTTACACCTCATCGACAGTTTAGTTTAAAGGCAACTGAAGCTGTTGCTGAAATTTCGGTTTTGTTTGGAAGATAATCCACTTTTCTTTAAAACACATTAGGGCTGCAAATCATTAATGTTGGATAAAACCAATGTGCCAGATCCGCCATCTGAAAATGTTTGCTCATGGTGGTAAATATTTTGTATCATGCTGATCTAATTTGCATGCCACGGGGAGGCACAGGCTGTGTTAAAACAGTTTAGCAAGTCAGTATGCATATAACATTAAATTAAACCCTAGATGCGCTGAGAAGTCTTCCCCATGGTCTTCAGAGGCTGCGGTTGGGCCTAACCGTCTACATCACTGGCACTAGGCCAAGATACACTCATGGATGGTCTAACCTTCACCAGGCACCCGAGCCAGTGAATTCTGCACAAAGTTCTGCAGGCTGGCTCACGGCACTTGTCGTGCTACCTTCAAATCTCTGGGAAAACGAGTTCATGTTTACACACAGTCATTTTGTCTGATCCACCATGGTCGCTGGACAAACAGATAACGTAGCATACCCTCCAACATTTCTCCGATGAAAACAGGGATGCCTTACCATACCTCTGGTGAAAATAAGTCCATCCTAAGGAAAAGCGAGGGACGCGGGTGGTGCTGTGGGTTAAACCACAGAGCCTAGGACTTGCCAATCAGAAGGTTGGCGGTTCGAATCCCTGCGACGGGGTGAGTTCCTGTTGCTCAGTCCCTGCTCCTGCCAACCTAGCAGTTTGAAAACACGTCAAAGTGCAAGCAGATAAATCCATACATCACTACTGGGAAAACCATAGCTTTTACTATACGGACCTTTGTTGGCAAGGTGATGCCTCTGCTTTTTAAAATGTTGTCTAGGTTTGCCATTGCTTTCCTCCCAAGAAGCAGGCGTCTCTTAATTTGGTGGCTGCTGTCACCATCTGCAGTGATCATGGAGCCCAAGAAAGTAAAATCTTCTGGCATCTTGGTGTGGCTCTCACAATCCTACTATGGAATTAGGGGCAGTAGTAGCATAGAACTGTAGTTCTGGAAGGGACCCTGAAGATCATGTAGTCCAGCCCCCTGCAATGCAGCAATATGCAGCTGTTCCTTATGGAGATCAAACCTGGGCCTTATGAGTACCACACTCTGACTGACTGAGCTACGCAATCACGGTTTTATTCACTTCACTCTTTTCTTCAATAACTCATCTTGAGGGACAAAAGTAAGTGTAGAAGAAGCAATTAAGGGGCAGAAAGAAGTAGTAAGGCCAGAATTTTGTTATATAGATGATAGAAGCTGCGTGTGTGGGGACTGTGGCAATAGATGGTCCTCAGTGTCCTTTGTGTCAGAGAAAGTAAAGGTAAATAGGTACCGCTCCGGTGGGAAGGTAAACTGGACCATAAGGTCCAGTCATGGCCGACTCTGGGGTTGCGGCGCTCATCTCGCTTTATTGGCTGAGGGAGCCAGCGTACAGCTTCCGGGTCATGTGGCCAGTATGACTAAGCAGCTTCTGGCGAACCAGAGCAGCACACGGAAACGGTGTTTACCTTCCCGCTGGAGCGGTACCTATTTATCTACTTGCACTTTGACGTGCTTTCAAACTGCTAGGTTGGCAGGAGCTGGGACAGAGCAACGGGAGCTCACCCTGTCGTGGGGATTCGAACTTCCGACCTTCTGATCGGCAAGTCCTAGACTCTGTGGTTTAACCCACAGCGCCACCCGCGTCCCTTTGTTTTACCTCTCAAAATGAGAGGGAGGGCAGAGGATGGTTACTGTGAGAGTTCCAAAGTGAAATATACCTTTGCTCACCCACGCAGCGTGGGCGCCTCATGCCTTTGTGGGCCTAGGAGAAGGCATCACTGCCTGTCCCCATCCCCTGTGTTGGCTATGTTTCATCCCTTTTCAGATAAAACAGAAAGAATCCTTGGTTGGCCAGAAGACAATTCCGCAGTGGGAAGAAAGGCTTTTAAATAAAATAAAATAAATGAAGGAGCCCTCAAAGAAACATTGCCTTGGATTATCACCAAGTCTGGAACTCTTTTTACCTACGTTTTTTCCTCCGCAGAATGTCAGCAGCCTGTGAAAAGAGACAAGGAATGGATGTTTCGGTAATAATAACTTCCACTGCTACAGCGTTTGCGAGGAGGGAAAGTGCGGCAAGACTCAGTTAACAACCTAGCAGCCTAGTTCATTGCTAACAGAACATAAAACAGATAGAGCTGTGGATGGGAAGCAGCCGGGGAAGCAATCTGTGAGCAAGTGGGCAGGAGAGATCGTTTGCACCTGGGCTGCATTTGGGGGGGGGGTCAAACAATGGGGATGCGCTTGTGTGCTGAGTGACAGTTAAAGGCCTTGGATATGGTATTGATGAAAATCCCGTTAAACTTGAACAGTTAATCACCTAATTAATGAATGGGTGCTTTTAGAAGTAAGACCATCAGAAGAACTATGCAGTGGTACCTCGGGTTACATACGCTTCAGGTTACATACGCTTCAGGTTACAGATTCCGCTAACCCAGAAATAGTGCTTCAGGTTAAGAACTTTGCTTCAGGATGAGAACAGAAATCGGGCTCCGGCGGCGTGGCAGTAGCAGGAAGCCCCATTAGCTAAAGTTGTGCTTCAGGTTAAGAACAGTTTCAGGTTAAGAACGGACCTCCGGAACAAATTAAGTACTTAACCCGAGGTACCACTGTATAAGGACTATATAAGAACTCCAGTGAAAACCAGAGGGGAAACCACTAATGTTCACTTATTTGCCCCATGTCCAGAACAGCGTTTGCTGTTGTTGTTGCTTTCCATCTGCAAAACGATACCTAATTGATCACTCCTCCACCCCTCATTTGCATTGCATTTCCTTTGCATCGAAATGGATGGGGTGAAACAGCATGCTGACAATGCAATTTCTGGAATTCATGTAATTAATTGCGTAAGTGAGGTAACTTCATCACGGCGGGCAGCGAGATGAATGGTGTGGTCTTTGGCAGAAGACAACCCACAGCGGAATGGAAAGGATTCTGCGTGTGATATACAGGGAATGGAAAACAGAACCCTATTGCATCCCCAGTTAGGACAGATCCAGGGGTCCATCTATTCCAGCTAACTCGCCCTCCGTTGATTTGTCTCATTCCTCTTCAAAGCCATCTAAGATGGCGGCTTGGCCCTGCAGCACCACATTAAAGAAGCAATAGCAAGGTTAAAGCTATAATGGCTTACTGTGTTTTGGAGATCACTCAATAGCTCCAGTCAGAATCTGGACCAAACCTGAATTGGTCACTTCAAGAGCAAACAGTTCAATCCTAACCATGTCTCCTCAGAATTAAGACTATTGAGTCAATTGGTCCTACTTCCTGATGAGTGTTGTTGTTGTTTAGTCGTTCAGTCGTGTCCGACTCTTCGTGACCCCATGGACCAGAGCATGCCAGGCACTCCTGTCTTCCACTGCCACCCGCAGTTTGGTCAGATTCATGTTTGTAGCTTCGAGAACATTGTCTAACCATCTCGTCTTCTGTCGTCCCCTTCTCCTTGTGCCCTCCATCTTTCCCAACATCAGGGTCTTTTCTAGGGAGTTTTCTCTTCTCATGAGGTGGCCAAAGTATTGGAGCCTCAGCTTCACGATCTGTCCTTCCAGTGAGCACTCAGGGCTGATTTCCTTAAGAATGGATGCATTTGATCTTCTTGCAGTCCATGGGACTCTCAAGAGTTTCCTCCAGCACCATAATTCAAAAGAGTCAATTCTTCAGCGATCAGCCTTCCTTTATGGTCCAGCTCTCACTTCCATACATCACTACTGGGAAAACCATAGCTTTAACTATACGGACCTTTGTTGGCAAGGTGATGTCTCTACTTTTTAAGATGCTGTCTAGGTTTGCCATTGCTTTCCTCCCAAGAAGCAGGCGTTTCTTAATTTCGTGGCTGCTGTCACCATCTGCAGTGATCATGGAGCCCAAGAAAGTAAAATCTTCTGGCATCTTGGTGTGGCTCTCACAATCCTACTATGGAATTAGGGGCAGTAGTAGCATAGAACTATAGTTCTTGAAGGGACCCTGAGGATCATGTAGTCTAGCCCCCTGCAATGCGGAATATGCAGCTGTTCCTTATGGAGATCAAACCTGGGCCTTATGAGTACCACACTCTGACTGACTGAGCTACGCAATCACGGTTTTATTCACTTCACTCTTTTCTTCAATAACTCATCTTGAGGGACAAAAGTAAGTGTAGAAGAAGCAATTATGGGGCAGAAAGAAGTAGTGAAGGCCAGAATTTTGTTATATAGATGATAGAAGGTACGTGTGTGGGGACTGTGGCAATAGATGGTCCTCAGTGTCCTTTGTGTCAGAGAAAGTAAAGGTAAAGGTAAAGGGACCCCTGACCATTATGTCCAGTCGTGGCCGACTCTGGGGTTGCGGCGCTCATCTCGCTTTATTGGCCCAGGGAGCCGGCGTACAGCTTCCGGGTCATGTGGCCAGCATGACTAAGCCGCTTCTGGCGAACCAGAGCTGCGCACAGAAACGCCGTTTACCTTCCCGCTGGAGTGGTACCTATTTATCTACTTGCACTTGACGTCCTTTCGAACTGCTAGGTTGGCAGGAGCAGGGACCAAGCAACGGGAGCTCACCCCGTCGTGGGGATTCGAACCGCCGACCTTCTGATCGGCAAGTCCTAGGCTCTGTGGTTTAACCCACAGTGCCACCCGCATCCCATCAGAGGAAGTAGCCTAAAGCAAATTTCAGGCCCCACCTCACCCCCATAGATCTCTGGGGCAAAACTTTGCAGCAGAGCTCTTGTGTAGCTATGGGGTTTTTCATGGGCAGCTCGCAAACTTCACAGTGCTGGGGGAATTTCATGGACATTTTTAGACCAGCACTGCTTATGACGGCTTTATGTCTGGGTGCATCCTGCACTGGCTATGCCATTGCAGATTCTTGATGTCTCATGCCAGTCTGTTCTGTTAGTTACTAGGTAGTAGCCTCTCCCATGCAAACATGTTTAGGATTGAAACATCAAACAAAGAAATGGGTCAAGAAATGGCTTGAAGACTTCACCTGAGGCTGCAAATTTGGGGCAGTGGGAGATGGTCAATAGCTGTTCACTCTCAGAGCCAGTGTGGTGTAGTGGTTAAGAGCGGTAGTCTCATAATCTGGGGAACCGGGTTCACGTCTCCACTCCTCCACATGCAGCTGCTGGGTGACCTTGGGCCAGTCACACTTCTTTGAAGTCTCTCAGCCCCACTCACCTCGCAAAGTGTTTGTTGTGGGGGACGAAGGGAAAGGAGAATGTTAGCCGCTTTGAGACTCCTTAAAGGGAGTGAAAGGCGGGATATCAAATCCAAACTCTTCTTCTTCTTCTTCTCACCTCAGACATGATTGCACAAACTCATATGAACTAAGAGAAGTCTACAGAGAAATCCTTTGAAGGGAAAATCTTGAAGGCTACGGACACGATTTGGCCCAAAATTAAGCCCGCTGATTTCAGTGGGACATTTAAGCACCCAACAGGGTTCAACAGTGCTTAAGTCTGGCTGGATTGTGTCCTCTGTTTCCCATTCCCGAAGAGTTTCTTGTGAAATTAATCCAAGAGCGAAGCAAAACATGGAACTGTCAGGACGGATCCAGTTAATATGCTTATTTAAAGCCTTCCCCTTTCCATCGCCTCCTTTTGACATCAGCAGAAAGAACTTCTGCCAGATCCTGACAGCACGGGAAGCAGAAAGCTATTTCTCCTGAAAGAGCTGGCCCTGATATGCTAAAGCACTAATGTCTGGCAAGGTTGGGGGAATTTGATGCCAATGTGTTTATTAAAATTCTGCTCCGAGTCTGATGCATGCAAAGGGGACCTGAAACCTAAACGAAGGTGTGTGAAGCCTTTTACATCAGTTCAATGACCAGGATCCGTGGCTTCCTATGGATCAGAGGCTCTTGATCGGTGCTGCCCCAGAAAGGATGGAGATGTCCTCTGACCAAGAATAACAGTGTGTGTGTGTGTGTGTGTGTGTGTGAGAGAGAGAGAGAGAGAGAGAGAGAGAGATTATAGGGAAACCTCCTATTGCATAAACCTCTGCCACGTTACCAAATTTTCCCCAGATCATACTTCTGTGAGTTTGTAGCCCTATACAGTGGTACCTCGGGTTAAGTACTTAATTCATTCTGGAGGTCCGTTTTTAACCTGAAACTGTTCTTAACCTGAAGCACCACTCTAGCTAATGGGGCCTCCTGCTGCTGCCACACCGCCAGAGCCTGATTTCTGTTCTTATCCTGAAGCAAAGTTCTTAACCTGAAGCACTATTTCTGGGTTAGTGGAGTGTGTAACCTGAAGCGTATGTAACCCGAGGTACCACTGTAATTTATTCACTAGCATTTCTTTCAGGGGGTATAATCTAAGGATGGCAGAATCTGTCAGCTTCATAGCACTGTAGAGTTGGAAGGGACCCTGAGGATCATCTAGTCCAACCCCCTGCAATGCAGGAATATGCAGCTGGTCCATACAGGGATCGAACCTGCAACCTTGGCGTTATCAGCACTATGGTCTAACCAACTGAGCTATTCAGTTTCTCTTGGTTTCTCATTTTCTTCACAGTTCTTGTGATATATTTTTTTAAGACCTTATGAAAATATGCCAGTGTTTTCTTTCTACAGAAATGTTTTGCCGTGCAATTTTGTCTGGCCATGTGTTTTGGTAGCTAAGTTACCCTAATATGTGATTGTCACTAATATATGCATAAATGCATGTGCACTTTCCTCTAATATATACATTTTGTACACATTATTTAATTGGAGGACCACACTGCAGAACTCAGAAAAGTGCAGATTATGAAGGGTGTCCGTCTTTGAGTTTGCGTATTCAGAAAGTCCAAATTAGGTTGGTTCGCCTTGAAATCCTTACTGAACTGGATTTCTCCCCGTGACCAGTATTGTCAGATATTTGTTCTGCCGTAGATGGACTGAAAGTCCTGTACTATGGCTGTGTGTTGATGGATTGGCCTTAGCCAGGTGATAGCTTTCAAAATGTGTTCCTCCAGGGAAGCCTGGGATGGCCTCAGAATTTGATCAGGAGTCCTTCAGTGACAAAACCAGTAATAGCGGTCTTGTTTCCCTGTCAAGACAGCTTGTCTGCCTCTACCAATCTTTTCCTGAACATGCAGCTACAGGGGAGACCTGGATGTCTTACTGGACACACTCTTAATTCATGCCAGAATATGGCGAGGCTGAACAGTGGTCGCTTCCATGCATCAGTGGAGTTTGCTCTCTAGAATGTTTCCCCAGCACACCCCAGCCCAAAACAAGGGTTCCTCTGCAGAAATGGCTGAGGTGGAACTGAAGAAGAAGAAGAAGAAGAGTTTGGATTTGATATCCCGCCATTCACTCCCTTTAAGGAGTCTCAAAGCGGCTAACATTCTCCTTTCCCTTCCTCCCCCACAACAAACACTCTGTGAGGTGAGTGGGGCTGAGAGACTTCAAAGAAGTGTGACTGGCCCAAGGTCACCCAGCAGCTGCATGTGGAGGAGCGGAGATGCGAACCCGGTTCCCCAGATAACAAGACTACCGCTCTTAACCACTACACCATACTGGCTCTCAACTGGTTCCTTGAAGGCAGGTTTCAAAACCAGAGAGACAGACTTCCTATATATCTATGGTCCCCTCAGAAGCAGCATGTGGTCTCTGTATACAGATGCAGCCCCGCGTGTTACTGTTGTGTAATAAT
Organism: Podarcis tiliguerta; assembly: GCF_965153285.1. Lineage (NCBI taxonomy): Eukaryota > Metazoa > Chordata > Lepidosauria > Squamata > Lacertidae > Podarcis > Podarcis tiliguerta. Next base: position 7,458,289 of record NC_139534.1, read on the forward strand.
TGCTATTGTCAGTTTAATGATCTGCCGCAGTTATTACCTGTTGTCAAAAAGTACGTCATCATTAATTATTGCCTCTTACCATCTATGACATTTACCCAGCAGTGAGAAGTGGCACCTCTGACAGAGACCGGTGATCACTTATGTGGACATATGTGCAAGTAATGAGGTAACAGATGGGGATGTATGGCAAGCCGAAGGAACAAGCAGTGTGCTTGCTGCTTACACGAAGGAATACAGCATTCTTGCCCTGCTATAATTACAATGCATTCTGTGCGCTGGTTTGTGGAATGAAGTGAGCCTTAAGTTGGATTTTCACAAAAGAAAACCCAGCTTAATAATAATAATAATAATAATAATAATAATAATAATAATTTATTATTTGTACCCCGCCCATCTGGCTGGGTTTCCCCAGCCACTCTGGGCGGCTTCCAACAAAGATGAAAAATACACTAAAATGTCACATATTAAAAACTTCCCTGAAGATGTCTTCTGAATGTCAGGTAGTTGTTTATCACTTTGACATCTGATGGGAGGGCATTCCACAGGGCGGGCGCCACTACCAAGAAGGCCCTCTGCCTGGTTCCCTGTAACTTGGCCTCTCGCAGTGAGGGAATCACCAGAAGGCCCTCGGAGCTGGACCTCAGTGTCCGGGCAGAACGATGGGGGTGGAGACGCTCCTTCAGGTATACTGGGAGATAAATATCCAAATGCTGTTTTAAAATATCTGCGGCGCTGTATTCTTCAACTCTCACATGTTATTTGTATAGGTGTGTGTGTGTGTGTCCTTCATGATTTCAGAGTGGCAACTTCTCCTAGAGGAGTTAAACACAAGGATTTTCATTTAAAAAGTGGTTTGTGGGCACAAGCACCGGAAGAATGCATCTGAGGCAATAAAGATCAGGGCAGTTAATTGGTTACACTTCCGGGATGAGCAAATCCAACTGATCTCCATTCATGCCTCTGCCAAGGGTCAAATGGCCATACATCTCCCCAGTTGCTTGTAAAAATATTCGTGGTGCTCTGAAACAGTGTGTCCAGTGCTCCTAAAGCCAATTCAGTCATGACCGCTCAAGTAATCCCTAATCTTTGTGAGTCATTGCTTTAGGACAGGGGTCAGCAAACTTACCACGCCTCGGGCCTGTGTCTCCAGCGCTGATCGCGCAGTGGGCCGGAGGGCGGGGGAGCGCGTGCCCATACGCATGTGCACATGCTATTTCCGGCGCACTTCCGGATCGGAGGAGCACCGGAAATAGCTTGTGCACATGTGCACGGGCCTCTTCCGACCTGCATGTGCACTGGAAATAATGCTTGCGCATGCGCAACTGCCTTGCCGTGGCGAAGGGGCTTGAAGAACTCAGAGAAGCTATGAACTATGCCGAGCAGGGCACCCAAGATGAGCAGGTCATAGTGGAGAGTTTTGACCAAACGTGATCCACCTGGAGGAGGAACTGGCAAGCCACTCCAGTATTCCTGCCAAGAAAACTCCATGGACAAAGACAACAGGCATATAAAGGTTATGACGCTGGAAGATGACCCCTCAGGTCGGAAGGTGTCCAACATGCTAGTGGGGAAGAGCGGAGGACAAGTACAAGTTGATCCAGAGCTGATGAAGCGGCTGGGCCAAAGCCGAAAGGGCGCTCAATTGCAGATATGCCTGGAAGCAAAAGGAAAGTCCAATGCTGTAAAGAAAAATATTGCATAGGAACCTGGAATGTAAGAACCATGAACCTGGGTAAGTTGGATGTGGTCAAAAATGAGATGGCAAGAATAAATACTGACATCCTGGGCATCAGTGAACTAAAATGGACAGGAATGGGCGAATTCAGTTCGGATGACTATCATATCTACTACTGCGGGCAAGAAACCCGTAAAAGAAATGGAGTGGCCCTCATAGTCAACAAAAGAGTGGCGAAAGCTGTACTGGGATGCAATCTCAAAAATGATAGAATGATCTTGATACGAATCCAAGGCAGACCTTTTAACATCACAGTAATCCAAGTTTATGCACCAACTACTGGTGCTGAAGAAACTGAAATTGACCAATTTTATGAAGACTTACAAGACCTTATAGAAGTGACACCAAAGAAGGATGTTCTTCTCATTATAGGGGACTGGAATGCTAAAGTAGGGAATCAAGAGATAAAAGGAACAACTGGCAAGTTTGGCCTTGGAGATCAAAATGAAGCAGGGCAAAGGCTAATAGAGTTCTGTCAAGAGAACAAGCTGGTCATCACAAACACTCTTTTCCAACAACACAGGAGACGACTCTACACATGGACATCACCAGATGGGCAGCATCGAAATCAGATTGATTATATTCTCTGCAGCCAAAGATGGAGAAGCTCTATACAGTCAGCAAAAACAAAACCTGGAGCTGACTGTGGCTCAGATCATCAGCTTCTTATAGCAAAATTCAAGCTTAAACTGAAGAAAGTAGGAAAAAACACTGGGCCGGTAAGATACAATCTAAACCAAATCCCTTATGAATACACAGTGGAAGTGAGGAACAGGTTTAAGGATTTAGATTTGCTGGACAGAGTGCCTGAAGAACTATGGATAGAGGCTCGCAGCATTATACAGGAGGCAGCAACGAAAGCCATCCCAATGAAAAAGAAATGCAAGAAAGCAAAGTGGCTGTCCAATGAGGCCTTACAAATACCGGGAGAGAGAAGGCAAGCAAAATGCGTGGGAGATAGTGAAAGATACAGGAAATTGAATGCAGATTTCCAAAAAATAGCAAGGAGAGACAAGAAGGCCTTCTTAAACGAACAATGCAAAGAAATAGAGGAAAACAACAGAATGGGAAGAACCAGAGATCTGTTCAAGAAAATTGGAGATATGAAAGGAACATTTCGTACAAAGATTACCATAATAAAGGACAGAAGTGGTAAGGACCTAACAGAAGCAGAAGGCATCAAGAAGAGGTGGCAAGAATACACAGAAGAATTATACCAGAAAGATATGGATGGCACGTACACCCCAGGTAGTGTGGTTGCTGACCTTGAGCCAGACATCCTGGAGAGTGAAGTCAAATGGGCCTTAGAAAGCACTGCAAATAACAAGGCCAGTGGAAGTGATGATATTCCAGCTGAACTATTTAAAATTTTAAAAGATGATGCTGTTAAGGTGCTACACTCAATATGCCAGCAAGTTTGGAAAACTCAGCAGTGGCCAGAGGATTGGAGAAGATCAGTCTACATCCCAATCCCAAAGAAGGGCAATGCCAAAGAATGCTCCAACTACCGCACAATTACACTCATTTCACACGCTAGCAAGGTTATGCTTAAAATTCTACAAGGAAGGCTCAAGCAGTATGTGGACCAAGAACTCCCAGAAGTGCAAGCTGCATTTCGAAGGGGCAGAGGAACCAGAGAACAAATTGCAAACATGCACTGGATTATGGAGAAAGCTAGAGAGTTCCAGAAAGACATCTACTTCTGCTTCATTGACTCTGCAAAAGCCTTTGACTGTGTCGACCACAGCAAACTATGGCAAGTTCTTAAAGAAATGGGAGTGCCTGATCACCTCATCTGTCTCCTGAGAAATCTCTATGTGGGACAAGAAGCTACAGTTAGAACTGGATATGGAACAACTGATATATGAACTGGATATGGAACAACATTGGGAAAGGAGTACGACAAGGCTGTATTTTGTCTCCCTGCTTATGTAACTGATATGCAGAATTCATCATGCGAAAGGCTGGGCAGGATGAATCCCAAACCGGAATTAAGATTGCCGGAAGAAATATCAACAACCTCAGATATGCAGATGACACAACCTTGATGGCAGAAAGTGAGGAGGAATTAAAGAACCTTTTAATGAGGGTGAAAGAGGAGAACGCAAAATATGGTCTGAAGCTCAACATCAAAAAAACGAAGATCATGGCCACTGGTCCCATCACCTCCTGGCAAATAGAAGGGGAAGAAATGGAGGCAGTGAGAGATTTTACTTTCTTGGGCTCCATGATCACTGCAGATGGTGACAGCAGCCACGAAATTAAAAGACGCCTGCTTCTTGGGAGGAAGGCGATGGCAAACCTAGACAGCGTCTTAAAAAGCAGAGACATCACCTTGCCAACAAAGGTCCGTATAGTAAAAGCTATGGTTTTCCCAGTAGTGATGTATGGAAGTGAGAGCTGGACCATAAAGAAGGCTGATCGCCGAAGAATTGATGCTTTTGAATTATGGTGCTGGAGGAGACTCTTGAGAGTCCCATGGACTGCAAGAAGATCAAACCGATCCATTCTGAAGGAAATCAGCTCTGAGTGCTCACTGGAAGGACAGATCCTGAAGCTGAGAGTCCAATACTTTGGCCACCTCATGAGAAGAGAAGACTCCCTGGAAAAGACCCTGATGTTGGGAAAGATGGAGGGCACAAGGAGAAGGGGACGACAGAGGACGAGATGGTTGGACAGTGTTCTCGAAGCTACCAGCATGAGTTTGACTAAAGTGCGGGAGGCAGTGGAAGACAGAAGTGCCTGGCGTGCTCTGGTCCAGGGGGTCACGAAGAGTCGGACACGACTAAACGACTAAACAACAACATGTGCAAATAATGCCTGCGCATGCGCACAAGCTATTTCTGGTGCTCCTCCGACCCAGAAGTGGGCAGGCGTGCAGCAGTGGGCGGGGGTGTGTGTGCTGCGGGCTGGATAAACGAGTCCCTCAGGCCTTATCCGGCCCACGGGCCTTAGTTTGGAGACCCCTGCTTTAGGAGTATAGACCTGAAAGGGCATCTGAGAGACGTGTATATTGAAAAATTGATTCTGGGTCCCATGTTGCAAGTTGGAGTTAAATGCGGGCTCTGGGTCTGAACCGGTTGAAGACTTTTCGCACAGGGGGATCTGGGTTCTTGCTTAGCTTGCCCTGACCTCACAATGGCAGCAATGGAGTGCAGACATCAGCAAGAGAGTGTGCTGTTTCACGAGTGCTCAAGACTCACAGAGAAAGACCAGCATTGTTCCATCCAGAGCTTGTGTCAATAGTCTGAGACTGAGTTAATAGTCTGAGTTAGCAATTCAAGGCAATAATCTATGGCAGAGTACCTGCAGGACCTTGGATAGCTCCCAGGGTCCTGTTAAGACAGCCATACATCTACAGGTGACTCTGGATTTGAACCCCTGTGTGCATATGCAAAATTGCGCAAAATGGAAAAGGAAAGAAACCAAAACCCACCCATCAACTGTGAGATCTGCTCTGTCCCTCTGGCTCATGCGTGTAAGAGGAGGGACAGCTTGGCTCTCACACAGCTGACAGGGGGGCAAGAGGCTGCCGCTGCACTACCCCGCATGTCAGCTGTTAGGCAAGGAGGCCTCTTGCTCGCAAGGAGATCCTCCTTACAGAGGTTGTCCTCTTTGGGCTCTGGGAAGGGTCTCCTTGAGAGCCAGGACTCCTCTCCAGAGTGCTCCCCATTTCTGGGACCCACTTCTGGGATCCTGGCACTTTAAGGTAAAGGTAAGGTAAAGGACCCCTGGATGGTTAAGTCCAGTCAAAGATGACTATGGGGTTGCAGTGCTCATCTTGCTTTTCAGGCCGAGGGAGCCGGCGTTTGTCCACAGACAGCTTTCCGGGTCATGTGGCCAGCAGGACTAAACCGCTTCTGGTGCAAATGGCAGATGAAAGTCATGGACTATATGGAAATGGCAGAAATGACTGGCAGAATCAGAGACCAGGGAGAAGAGACGGTGAAGGAAGACTGGAGGAAGTTCAAAGACTATCTACAGAAACACTATAAGATAATGAATGTTTGATGACACCAGATTGAATGTAAAAGGTTATTAGTAAAAAGTTTAAAGACTAAAAAAGACCTAATATTTTAAGATACAAGGAAATATAGTTATATTAAGATATTAAAATTATGACAAAACCAAATTAAGACAGAGGGAAGGAATTTGCTGATAGAATATATGATCTGGGATACAGAGAAGGGAGGTCTGGGGAGGTCGGAGAAATAAGTTAATGCAAAGAATATAATGAAGATAAAAATTGTTTTTATTTTTAATTTTCTTTTTTCATATTTTTTATGGTTTTGTGTTTGTGTGTTATTGTGTTTTTCTGTTTTTGTAGTGATGTGGTTTATTTTATTTTTTTCCTTTTTTACTTTTTGTCGCTTTGTACTTATTGTAAAACTTAATAAAATATTTATAAAATAAATAAAATAAACCGCTTCTGGTGCAATGGACACCATGATGAGTGTCAGAGAGCATGGAAACACCGTTTACCTTCCCGTCACACCTATTTACAATGGTACCTCTGGATATGAGCCACCCCCTTTGCGAATGCTTCAGGCTACACACCCAGCAAACCCGGAAGTAAAGGAAAGGTTTCTGCCACCCGTGCCTGCGCAGAAGTGATCACGCCTGTGCAGAACAGCACGCCTCTGGATGCGAATGTTTCAGGGTAAGAACAGACCCCTGGAATAAATTAAGTTCGTATCCAGAGGTACCACTGTATCTACTCACACTGGTATACTTTTGAAATGCTAGGTTGGGACAGAGCAACAGGAGTTCACCCTGTCGTGTGGATTCGAACTGCCGACGTTCCGATTAGCAAGTGCAATTGGCTCAGTGGTTTAGACCACAGTGCCAATCGCTCTCCCGGCACCGTACTGCATTATGTCTGAAAACACCTAGACCCAACTGAAGCCCTATATGTGTTGACTGGGCCTGTAGGAGTTGGCTGGCTGTTAAAGAGTTCTCTCCTTATTTTGCAATCTTTGATTCTCAAGGGACTAGGGAGGCAATGGTGAGTCCTCTACATCTGAGGACAGCAGGTCCATGTCCTCCAACTGGGGAAGTCCTGAGGAAGGTCTTGCTAGCTCTTCCTCTATGAATGGAATTGCAGTCTTGTCCCCCCTTTTTGCACAGGGCACAGATCATGGGTCATGACACTGGGTGTGAGGGGTCTGCTATGGGCTTGCAGGAGTCTAGAATACATTGGAATAGATCTGATGTATCTCTGACCATCTTCATTCATGGAGGGTTGGTGTGCCCTCGATGAAGCCCTTGTGTTCTGCTGTGTTAACAATACATATGGGACACGCTTTTCATGTATTGATCACGTAGCTATGACTAAGATAGCTTTGCAGCAAAGTCCGGGTCTCCTTTCTTCTAAAAAAACACACAAGACTATAGGACTCTAACAGCCACAAGTCTGCTGAAATTTTGTTATCTGGCTATGTAGCAGATGAAGCTCACTGCTCTAGTCTTCACATAATGAGGAATTTCAAAAGATTAAAAATGAAAGAGAGCAAAGCTTATAATATTCAGACAGTCTTGGAGCAGGAATAAAGGGTAAAACTGTGCGGCTTAATAAAGAGCCTGGGCTGGATGAACAGATGTAAGTGCTGAATGGATGTGACATTGCTGTTTGGGGTTCTACATAATCGAAATGCAGTCAAAACTCATAAGGCCTCTATCCATCATGTAAGGAAATACGTCTACAGCAACCTTGCTGGTACTTTATCCCCTTTGTTGGCCAAGGGCTTGTCATTTCAGGGGGACAAGAGTCACTCAGAACCTGTCTAGATGTTACATTTGCCCTGAATATCAGCACCCCCTGTGGCAATATTGCAGAAACGGGATGGAATGAACCTCTAAATCAGGCATCCCCCAAATCGGCCCTCCAGATGTTTTGGGACTACAACTCCCATCATCCCTAGCTAACAGGACCAGTGGTCAGGGATAATGGGAACTGTAGTCCCAAAACATCTGGAGGGCCGGAGTTTGCCTATGCCTGCTCTAAGTAAATACAGCTGTACTTTGGAAGTCGAACGGAATCCATTTCGTTCAACTTCCAAAACGTTTGGAAACCAAAGTGCGGCTTCTGATTGGCTGCAGTATCTTGAAATGTTTTATACTGTGGTGCCAATAAAGGTATTTGATTTGAAGTGTGCCCCGTGTTGGACATGAAGGAGAAGGAGGTTTAACCTTAGGAGATGCAGATAGCTCTGGATTGAGTTAATGGATGAGGAAGCTTTTGTTATTCCCAGGGCTACTGGAGTCCAAACATAGGTATGTTGGCAGTGAGCAAATGATCATGCACACATTTAGGCATTAGATTTTGCACCTCTCATTCCTACGAGGACAAACAATCTCTTTTCGGTGAGGGCAGACGGTTTATTCCAGAGGTCCTCTGCCTGTACAGTTACCTGCTGAATGAAGTTTAAAGGAAGCATATCATTTCGGGGCATGTGCAGAGTGTCTGATGACACGTGTACTTCTTGTTTTGGGGGGCCTTCCTGCTTATTTTGCTATGTCCCCTGCAATGCATTTTATAGGGAAGAGCTGGTGCATCTAGAACATAGCCCAGTAATCTTTCGTGAGAGAGGAATAGTGCCACTGTATTCTGCTCTGGTCAGACCTCACCTGGAGTACTGTGTCCAGTTCTGGGCACCACAGTTCAAGAAGGACACTGACAAACTGGAATGTGTCCAGAGGAGGGCAACCAAAATGGTCAAAGGCCTGGAAACGATGCCTTATGAGGAACGGCTAAGGGAGCTGGGCATGTTTAGCCTGGAGAAGAGGAGGTTAAGGGGTGATATGATAGCCATGTTCAAATATATAAAAGGATGTCACATAGAGGAGGGAGAAAGGTTGTTTTCTGCTGCTCCAGAGAAGCGGACACGGAGCAATGGATCCAAACTACAAGAAAGAAGATTCCACCTAAACTTTAGGAAGAACTTCCTGACAGTAAGAGCTGTTTGACAGTGGAATTTGCTGCCAAGGAGTGTGGTGGAGTCTCCTTCTTTGGAGGTCTTTAAGCAGAGGCTTGACAACCATATGTCAGGAGTGCTCTGATGGTGTTTCCTGCTTGGCAGGGGGTTGGACTCGATGACCCTTGTGGTCTCTTCCAACTCTATGATTCTAAGGTGCCTTCCCCTGATTTTCCCAGATCTCCTCCTGGGATCTCCTCCTGTGGTCTCTTCCAACTCTATGATTCTATGATTCTATGAACTCTACGGCAGAGGAATTGATGTGGGGAAAGGGGCCCTGACTATAAGATGCGCGAAGAGCCTTTATCCTAGTTTTACTCAAGCAGAGCTCCAGCAGCATCTTACACCATCCATTTTACTGTTTTGCAAGGGCATCACTTTGCATAATGATATTGCAAGCCACTGGATTCCGCCTGCTGATTTTCAGTAGCAGTTGAGCCTTGCCACCGACATTCAAAAGCAAATAGAAACCAAAGGGAAGTGTTATGCGCTCTGCTGGATGGTGATCTAGGAAAACCAAGCGAAAAGAATGGAGGAGTGCCTGTTACATTTTCTGACACATACTTCTCCATAATTCGCCTGCTTCCCTCAATGCAGCCACTTCTGAAAGGATAGTTCTTGCACAGAGAGCTAAAAACTAGTCTTGACGATTTGTTTCCACTGACTTTAACTGGAAGAAGGAAAGAAATGTTTTGATAAGCAGCTCAGTATGAACTAGTCTCACATTAAAGACTAGGATAGTGGAACATCTCGTGCAAGAAGATATTCAGAGAAGTTGTAAGGGAGATCAGAAAATAAGAGCATATTTTAAAAGGCAGGCGACATATTCAACGCACGTTTAGGACCCATCACTTTGAAATTCTCAAGTTTTGTGACTTGAAAAATGTATGGCCTGAGAAAGCTACACAAAAAACACACACGCAATTCATTGCATTTGATGTTGTATCCAAAAAAGCAAGTATTTGCAGAAGCAGAGCATCTGAGACAAGGTTGATCTTGGAACCAGGTAATACAAGTCACAGCTGGAGTGCCCGGCTGCATTTTCTTGTATTGTATTTCAAGACAGAGATGGAAATGAAAGAGACTTCAGAAGTGTGCAATAAAGGGTGTCAGATGGAAAGGGGTAGAAAGAGGTAGGGAATTTGTGGCCTCTCTGGATGCAATGGGACTCCAACTCCCACCAGCCCCAGGCAGCACAGCCAATGGGCAGTGTCAGGGAACTGCCATCAGAGCAGGAGGAGGTGAGAGGGCTCTCGGATGATGGTGGAGAGGGTACCAGTAGGAGGAGGGATAGCCCATACGCTGGGGAAGGAAATCAGCGTAACACCAGTGGAGAAGGGGAGGAGATAGAGGAAATGGAGAGCTGGCTCCAAGACTCTTCGCAGGAGACAAGCGGAGAGGGGACAAGTGCTCCGTTACCCACTCCCACAGCTCGTAAAAAGCTTGCGCGCAGGCAACAGGGGAGGAGACTGGGCGTGAAGCAGCTTTTATGTTGGAAGAGGTTTAAGAAACGCCCATTGACGGATTCTGCCAGCGACTGAGGCAGCCACGAGATAGAGGCTGCTCTGTCAGAAAGGGTTCAACCATGCAACACAGCCATGAGTAAAGGCAATTTACGCACAAGCAATCCCTAGAACCATAACAGGCAGGGATCGTAGAATCATAGAGTTGAAAGGGACCCCGGGTCATCTAGTCCAACCGCCTGCAATGCTGGAATCTCCACTAAAGCATCCATGGCAGATGGCCTTCCAACCTCTGCTTAAAAACCTCCAATGTGGAAGAGTCCACCACCTTCTGAGGGAGATGTGAGCTGAGAATCCTGTATTTTATTGGACCGTTTCACTGCAGAACAGCTCTTACTGTCAGAAAGTTCTTCCTGGTGTCGGAATCTCCTTTACTGTAACTTTGAAGCCATCGGTTTGTGTCCTAACCCTCCAAGTGCAGGAGAAAACAGCTTGTTTCCTCTTCCACGCAACAGACCTTGAGAAATTTGAAGATGGCTGTCATGATGGGAGCTGCTGGAGGCCACAGGATTAGGTTTAAGTTTATTAAATTCCTCCAGCAAAGACTCGGAGCACTTTGCAGCAAGTGAAACACACAAATCACTCTCTCTGGTTTACTGATTGTCATGCTTAGTCTTGGCTAATCAAGACTGGGGGCTGGGAAAAGACCGTAATGGGGCTATCACCTCATTATATGTGTAGAATCACACAATCTCACGTGTGACCAGTCTGTCAGCTTGAGGTCTCTGGAACTGTGAAACCATAGTTAAGAGTCCCTACAAACTTCCAAACTCTTAGAAGAGAGGAGGGAATCTTTTCACAACTTTCTGCCAGATTGCTGGTCCCATTGTCAAGATAATCACTGCCCACATAATTTTTCTTTCCTTTTTAAAAAAGCGTCTTGATGGAACATGACCTGCTTAGGGTTTCTCTAAATAATTTCTTACTTAGCAGAACAACATATATTACAACTAAGACATACACCAATAGTCTGTTCTAATGCACCATTTGTCTTGTTTATAATTGATTCTTATGCAGGCCAAATACCCTGTAGATATTCATAGGGGACTTAAACTCTCCCAAACAGAATGACATCATCTTGTTTAACATGGTTCTTCTGTAGCCCAATTGCTGATATACGGCCATCAGGGACAAAAAATTCTTTAGTCTCAAAGCAATACTTGTTCCTCTCTCACTAGCTGTGGGATTACAGCAAACCAAAGGTGGCTGCCATGTTATCAAATCCACATTTCCTGCACATACTGTCATGCTCCAGCCATGCTATAACTCAGTATTAAGCTATATTTAATTAAATCCATATCGAGAACGGCTGCTTTGGCCAAAAGGAAAGTATGTAACAATGCATACATATTGACTTTTGTTGTTGGTCAATGCCAAGATTTATGGTCTCTACTGGTAAATATTGAGTGAGGCAAACCCTTGCTCTATTATGTCTGTCTCAGTCAATAAATCCAGATGTTGACTCCAGTCGGACTCACCATCCATCTGTTATATTGCAGCCCCTGCTAAATGATGCCATCTCATCAGTAATGGAGTCCTTGGTAAAACTGACACCATTTAGGCAGCATTGTTGACACTGTTTAGACAGTGTTAGAACAACCAGGTTTTCTCATTACCCGCAATTCCTGCACAAGCTGTCAATTCCTTGTGCCGTCCAGTGCAATTTTAAAGGTTCACACCAGGTGTTGCTAAACTGCATTAGGGATGATCCAAGGTTCTTTCAGGGGCTGTTGGAACAAGCTTGCTGTCTTGAATCATCAACTCTTGTTTACAAAGGCAAGAACTCCAGTTATTTCCAGCCAGAAATCATCTTGTTCTCATTATTATCAGTCCACTCTGTGGGTCAGAACAGCATTGCAGAGAATCCTGAGCTCTGATTCCCTTGTTTCGTGTCTCCAAATAATGACCCAGCCATTGTTCTCGCAGAGACCTATCCTGAAGTGAAACAAGAGTGAGGAAAACAAGCAAGCCCTCTCATTACTTGGGAATCAGCGGTGGTCAGTGCCCACCGGGGCTGCTATGGCAGGAGGCAAGGAGACCACTGGTGGGTGGTGCTGGGGCCAATGACAGAGCTCACTAATTATAGTTTTGTCCTCATTTCTTTCCCTGCGGAGCACAAGAGGCAACACTGAGACAAAGGAGGAAGGATGAAGGGGGCAGGCAATTTCACCCCAGACTCTTGTAACAAGTGGGGGCCAGCTGAGGGCAGACTGGGTTTGATGGGCCCATCCCCCCCAATGGACCAGTGTCCACTGCTGGGAATCTCTTCTTTCCATTAGACTAAAACAAATAATAACAAGGTATATGTTATACTATTAAACAGTGCCTACTAAACAGAGCCAGCTTCATCATATTCTTCTTCTTTGGCAATCACTCGTCGCCGAGTAAGATTGTCTTCCATAGACATGGTTTTGGGTTTTCGGAAGACGCCTGTGCAAGCTGTCAACTTTCCCCTTTTCTTGCGAGGAATCCTATTCGGAATAAGGGAATTTCCCTTAAAAAAGGAAAAAGTTGACAGCTATGCACCTGTGTGTGAATTTGTTTTATGTGTGTAGATCACAATGCACATTCTTCACAGTAGGGCTCTGTTCCGATGGCATGAAGTAGACTGGGGCTCTTCAAAATCAGGCCCTAGACTAGGTTCAGATGCCGCCTGAGGCAAAGGATCCGGTGTGGACTGAGACTCATCTGGCTCTGAGTCCAAGTCATCACAGGCCATCACAGCTTCAAAACTTCCAAGGAAGCAGAGTCCACTACCTCCCGCTGTTGAACAGCTCTTACCTTCGGAAAGTTCTTCGTGATGTTTAGTTGGAACCTCCTTTCTTGTAACTTGAACCCATTGGTTAATGTCCTGCCCTCCAGAGCAGGAGAAAACAAGCTTACTCCATCTTCCATGTGGCAGCCCTTCAGCTATTTGAAGATGGTTACCATATCTCCTCTCAGTCTCCTCTTTTCCAGGCTAATGTTGGACTGTGCCCAGTACCTCCACAACAAGGTATGCTCATTTAGTCACAGTTCCTCCAGATGGCTCCAGCAAAAAACCTGGAGTGTAGGTAACTGTACTTTAGAGAAGAAGAAGAGTTTGGATTTTATATCCTGCTTTATCACTACCAGAAGGAGTCTCAAAGCGGCTAACATTCTCCTTTCCCTTCCTCCCCCACAACAAACACTCTGTGAGGTGAGTGGGGCTGAGAGACTTCAGAGAAGTGTGACTGGCCCAAGGTCCCCCAGCAGCTGCATGTGGAGGAGCGGGGAATCGAACCCGGTTCACCAGTCTCTGAGACTACCGCTCTTAACCACTACACCACACAGGCTCAAGGAAGACTTGAGTGTACTGTCACTTGAACCCCCTCACCTAATGTTCCTTCAGTGCCGGAGAGAGTTTTGGGATTGCACTAGTTATTCCCCCACCCAAATCTTGAGTGTGGAGGCATGCGACACATGCACACCTGAAAGTGGTTACGATCTCTTCATATGGCTGCCAAGACATGCAGGTAGCCAGGTTTCTGCGAATGAAGAGGGCTCCCAAATGGAAGGAAGCCATCTTCATTCAAAATCTGTGGGAATGTTCAGGGAGCAGGAGAGGATATATTGCGAGATTATATCCTTATCCAACTTGTTCCCAAAATATCAGCAGAGTAAAACATTCCCCTTTATCTAAGTTTGCAACGGCAGCGTGTGCTCAGGCTTGCTTAAGCCTCTAAAATAACCACTCTGGTAATTTCCCCTTTATTCCTTCTTAAAACAGAAGACACGACACGTCCTTTACAAAAGTATAAGAAGAGTTTACTCACATTCTGTTCACAATCGGATCCCAGAAGGCAGACTTAAACTTAGTGAAGTACTGTATTTTTTGCTTTATAAGACTCACTTTTTCCCTCCTAAAAAGTAAGGAGAAATGTGTGTGTGTCTTATGGAGCGAATGCAGGCTGAACAGCCATCACAGAAGCCAAAGCAGCAAGAGGGACCGCTGCTTTCACTGCGCAGCAATCCCTCTTGCTGTTCTGGCTTCTGAGATTCAGAATATTTTTTCCCTTGTTTTCCTCCTCCAAAAACTAGGGGCGCCTTATGGTCTGGTGCGTCTTATAGAGCGAAAAATACGGTAATATACATTTGGATTCTATCTTATAAGAAGATAGTCCCTTTCTCCTCTCTTGGCTGGGAGCCAAGAGGGCATCTTTAGCTTAGCAGATGTTGCTTCTTCGATGGAAGAGAGGCAAGAGAGGTAAGAGAGTAAGAGAGAGATGGCTGTGCCTGCCTTGTCCTTTTATCATTACCTGCACAGGTGAGGCCACACCCACCTCTAGTCACATGCGGAGGAAGTCTGTCCCAGGAATTTTACCTGCTGGCTGGACAAACATCCCTCTCCATGTCTAAACATGTACACTCTAGGAATGTTGTAATTCACATCCCACAAAATCTTCACAACCTTTCAGGATAACCCCCCCCCCCCCAAGATTAAGGCAATGTCAAAAGGAAGGGTTGAAGGAACACAGTCAAATACACAACACAGCCAAAGCTCTTCTCAACTATCCGAAGAACCTGGGTCATGCATGTGGGGCCAGGATAGGACACTCAAGGGTCTTAGAAAGTGGGAATGCCAGAGTTCCTCAGGAGAAACACAGCTCAGATATGCGGCAGAGATATTTGTTTACTCATTTATGGCATTTTATACACCACCTAATTAACCATGTTCTCTGGCTGATTGCCAAGTTAAAATCAATAAGACACAAATACAATCAACAATCAACTCATTTATAGCTCAGCTGGTTAGAGCATGGTGCTGATAATGCCATGGTTGCAGGTTCGAACCCTGTAAAGGAAGGTGTATATTCATGCATCGCTGGATTCCTGCATTGCTGCATTACTAGATGACCCTCAGAGTCCCCTCCCCCCCCTCATTTTTAATCAGAAGCTGCACCTAGTACACAGACAGACACACACAAATAAAACAATAAGAAGCAGCATAAAACCAGCAAAAGAACACTAAAAGCCAACACGAGGAAACACAATAGTTCTACAAATTGTTGTTGTTTAGTCGTTCAGTCGTGTCCGACTCTTCGTGACCCCATGGACCAGAGCACGCCAGGCACTCCTGTCTTCCACTGCCACCTGCAGTTTGGTCAGACTCATGTTTGTAGCTTCGAGAACACTGTCTAACCATCTCGTCCTCTGCCGTCCCCTTCTCCTTGTGCCCTCCATCTTTCCCAGCATCAGGGTCTTTTCCAGGGAGTCCTCTCTTCTCATGAGGTGGCCAAAGTATTGGAGTCTCAGCTTCACAATCTGTCCTTCCAGTGAGCACTCAGGGCTGATTTCCTTAAGAATGGATCGGTTTGATCTTCTTGCAGTCCATGGGACTCTCAAGAGTCTCCTCCAGCACCATAATTCAAAAGCGTCAATTCTTCGGCGATCAGCCTTCTTTATGGTCCAGCTCTCACTTCCATACATCGCTACTGGGAAAACCATAGCTTTTACTATATGGACCTTTGTTGGCAAGGTGATCTACAAATTAAAATGCATCAAATATTGATCATTGAAAGGCCTGAGGGAACCAAAAGTTCTTCACCTGGCACCAAAAGGACCCCAACCCAGGCACAGGTGAGCTTCTCTGGAGAAAGCCAGTTCCCTAATAGGGGCACAGCACTAAAACAGCCCCTCTGCCTTGTCACCATCTGCTTCACCTCATTAGGTCCTAGGTCCTGGAATTGTTTCACAACTACTAAAGCTGAGGGCCTCTTCTTACATCACTTTTGAATACGGTCAGCGAGAGAGAAACGAGAGGCCTGTTTTTCAGACTGGGTGTACTTTGTAGCCAACACAGGCTCGACATTTGAAACGCAAAAGCTTAAGCGCCACTTGGTTTACAACAAAACGAGGATTAGGTTCAGGGCCAACTGAAACAAATATTGCCGCTGTGGCATGGCAGCTGCCTTGGCACCGTTCCTCATGTCTCTCCGGTCATGGAGGTAAACAAGCGGGCCATGGTTGGGGTGAGGTGGCAAGTTCCTAGACCGCCATCCTTTTTTTTTTTTTTTTTAAATATTTATTAGAAGTTTAATAGTTACAGAAAAAAAGGGGGAAAAAACAATAAAAAGTTTAACAAACAATACATCAAAAACAAAAACAAAAACAAAAAAACAATACATCAAAACAACAGGAAAAACAAAAACATTTTAAAACACATCCAATATTTCCATATCTTTACCTTTCATTTACTTGTTTCCTCAACCTCCTCACACCTCCGTTTTTTGTATTCTAGTTCATTTAGCAAATCCTTTCCATCTTTCTCAATTTTTTGTTCTATAATTTATCTTAACACAATCTAACTTTAAATTTTCCACTTTGGCCCATTAACAATCAGTTTCTGCTTAATTCTTTATAACATTTCTGCTAAAACCATATAACTTCATTCCAGCATTCTTCTAACATTCATTAATTTTGCAGTATTTCTGTAAATATACTTTAAATTTTTTCCAGTCTTCTTCCACCGACTCTTCTCCCTGGTCTCGGATTCTGCCAGTCATTTCCACCAATTCCATGTAGTCCATCAGCTTCATCTGCCATTCTTCCCGGCTAGACCACCATCCTTTTGCTTCTTCCCCAGTCAGAATTCACCGGAACTCAGTTCCATCACCTCTCAGGTGGGTGCCATTGCCATTCTAAGAGAATGAGGGAGGCTTTTGTGCTGAGTTCCAGCACCTCTTCTTTCTAGAAAAATAGCACTGGTCCCATCTACCCACACAGTGCTTGTTTACATGTATGACAGAAGGGCAGCACAGGAGAAGACGATGCTGAAATAAATGGCTGCCACACCAGAAGGCAGGGGGAGACAACATGGTGCACTCAGATGTTTTTGGATTTCAAATCTTTTTTTTAAAAAAAAATAATATTTATTGGAAATTTAAAGTTACAAGAATATGGCTTAAAATACAGCTTAAAATGCAGCCTCATTTTAGTAAGGTAAAGGTAAAGGGAACCCTGACCATTAGGTCCAGTCATGACCGACTCTGGGGTTGCGGCGCTCATCTCGCTTTATTGGCCGAGGGAGCCGGTGTACAGCTTCCGGGTCATGTGGCCAGCATGACTAAGCCACTTCTGGCGAACCAGAGCAGTGCACGGAAACGCCGTTTACCTTCCTGCCGGAGTGGTACCTATTTATCTACTTGCACTTTGACGTGCTTTCAAACTGCTAGGTTGGCAGGAGCAGGGACCGAGCAACAGAAACTCACTCCGTCGCGGGGATTCAAACCGCCGCTCTTCTGATCAGCAAGTCCTAGGCTCTGTGGTTTAACCCACAGTGCCACCCACGTCCCCAGGACTAGCTTAGCTGTCGCCTATTTATACTGTACATGATTTTACGAACACAACAAATTACCGCACAGGCCAAGCGCAGCTGCTGAGCCTTAACAGTTGTGCAAATGGGAGGACGCATGTTTTTATGCAAAAGTCGTACGGAATTTTTAAAAACCCTAAATGAACGGGACGTTTGGCAGCGCCGTTCCATCAGCCGCTGCTGTAATGATGTTGAGCGCTTCGATAGCATCTAAGTACTTATATCGCGGTAATCCCTCTTGCAGTCTTGCAAGATAGGCTGGTGCTGTTAGCATCCGCACATAATACAGATGTGGGGTTGAGGGGTAGTGTGGATTGATTTATGGCTCTGGAACATGACACCTATTACAGAACACACAGCCTTGGTTTATTATCTCTGAGTGTCCACGTGTGCATATGGACTTCTCAGCCCATATGCTTAACCACCAACTCCAAAGGGAGAAGCGGTTTCTGCCGAAATTCTCTTTTGTCACACTTAATCTGGCTACCTGAGGTTTTCGGGCAGACGTTGTGCAGGGAACAAGCCGGTGGAGGGCTTAACAGCGAGCATTAGTCTGACCCCCAGGTGGGGTGTGCTATTACAGACCCTTTGTGCCCCTTGCCAACTGTTGTTTCGCAGAAATGCCCTCTTTAGTCGCTCTCTGGGTAGGCGACTATGGAATGGTCAGGATTGCTTGAATATTGTATCTGGCGCACAGTGCTTAGCTGGAATGCTCTTGGGTTACTATGGTGACCAAGAGGACGGTGCTCCTTGGAGTTCGCCACATAATTCTTCAGAAGAAGGGATTTGCAGAACAAAACATGGCGGGAGGCACCCAAACCTAATAAGTCTCTGGGCTGAAAGGAAGCCAGGTTTCTGTGAGGACACCACTGCGCTCGCTCGTTTTCGGGGCCTGGGAAACGTGCCAGTTTTGGGCTAGGCCTCTTCATTATAGCTTCGTTCGTTCGTTCGTTCAAAGAGCTCCCCCCCCCCCCAGCCAGCCAAATGACACCATTTTCTCACCTGGGTAGAAAACGCACCCGCTGCTATTTGAACAGGCAGATATAAGGGGAGGCTTCCCCCCCCCTCGCCTCCACCCCCGCCCTGTTTAAACAACTTCCTTTTGTATCTGGTTTTTAATAACGCTGATGGAAAACAGCGTGAATATTGAACAAGATGCCAGAAAGAATCTTAAACTATCCCACAGTGTTTTTATCGAGCTGTGTGAATAGCAGCTGAAGAGATGGGCTCGTTAATCAAAGCAACAAGTGGCCAGAGGGAGAGGGGGGGGAAAAAGATGTTGTTCAAGGTTTTTTCTTCCCTCCCCTTCAGACGCATGATGTTTAAAAATAATTGTCTCCCCAATACCCGGCCAACAGGCACAGTTGTTTAAACTACCCTTGGATATATGAAATCAAGCTTGGTTTCTTCATGTCTCTATATCTGATTGCAAAAAAAAAAAGGGAGGAGGGAATTTTTTTTTTTTTGTAGATCTTAGAACGGGGTGGGTGGGTGGGTGACTTTTTTTTTAAAAAAAAGAGAAAAAGCAATATTTCCTCCACAGCAACAAAACACAGCCTCTCTTTTAATGCACAGCACAGCAAAAATGAAACGTCTCATACAGAGATTGATTACACATGCTGCAATTGGCAGTTTGATCACATCTCGTGGCAAGGAGGTTAGGTTAGGGTGGAATAATTTATCCGCAGTCCAATTTGTTGCACGTCCTAAAGGCTACGATTGACATTGAGGCCCCACTTGGCTAGGTGGTAAATTTGAGGCTTGGGGCCACGCCACAGAGCACGAGACTCGACACCTAACACAAAATCTGTAAAAAGCTGAGCTCCCGTAGTTGCAGGATTTTGTTCCTGTTTGGAAGGGCATGCTTCTAGCCCTTATTGTTGCAGAGTCAAATCTGGCACGAAGTGGGTAGCTTTGCGGATAACAGAAAGCGGGGAGATGAGAGTAGCAGAGGTCAGGGGAGATATTTCTACACGCGGCACAAATGTCTGCTTCGGTGCCCCTTTGCTTCACACAGAAATGGGCATGTCAGATACCGTACCACAATTTAAGAAGGATGTTGACAAGCTGGAACATGTGTAGAGGAGGGCAGCCAAGATGATCAAAGGTCTGGAAACCAAGCCTTATGAGGAACGTCTGAGGGAGTTGGACATGTCTAACCTGGAAAGGAGGAGATTGAGAGCAGATATGATCGTCATTTTCAAATATCTTAAGGGCTGCCATACGGAAGATGGGGCAAGCTTGTTTTCTCCTGCTCTGGAGGGTAGGACTCGAACCAATGGCTTCGAGCTACAAGAAAGGAGATTCCGTCTCAACATCAGGAAGAGCTTTCTGACAGTAAGAGCTGTTCCGTTGGGAGGTTGTGGTCCCTCCTTGGAGGTTTACATGAAAAGGTCGGATGGCCATCTGTCATGGATGATCTAGTTGAGATGATAATAATAATAATTTTTTATTTATACCCCGCCCTCCCCAGCCAAGGCCGGGCTCAGAGCGGCTTACAAGCAATAATAAAAACAAGATGAATGATTACAACTTAAAAACAAAAGTAAAATACAACATTAAAATAATGGAACATTAAAATATTAAAATGTAGCCTCATCGCAGGAGGAGAAGGAAAAGAAAAAGAAAGAGAGGGAGGGAGGGAATCAAATTGGCTCCAAGCCAAAGGCCAGGCGGAACAACTCTGTCTTACAGGCCCTGCGGAAAGAAATCAGATCCCGCAGGGCCCTGGTCACATGAGGCAGAGCGTTCCACCAGGCCGGAGCCAGCGTTGAAAAGGCCCTGGCTCTGGTTGAAGCCAATCTAACTTCCTTAGGGCCCGGGACCACTAGGGTGTTGCTATTTATGGACCTTGAGGCTCTCCATGGGATGCCTGCATTGTGGGGACTTGGGCTAGACGAACTCTGTGATCCCTTCCAATTCTACAATTCTATGATACTATCGCAAGTGTGGGTCTGAGATTTTTCCCCATTTCAGTTTCTTTAATCATTTTCCTTCCTTAATCAGCAGAAGAGTTGACTCTCTGAATCTTCAAATGTGCAACGGATACCTGGGTGTCATGACCTGGCGCAGGAAGTACAGTGGTACCTCAGGTTAAGAACTTAATTCATTCTGGAGGTCCGTTCTTAACCTGAAACTGTTCTTAACCTGAGGTACCACTTTAGCTAATGGGGCCTCCCGCTGCCGCCGCACGATTTCTGTTCTCATCCTGAAGCAAAGTTCTTAACCCGAGGTACTATTTCTGGGTTAGCAGAGACTGTAACCTGAAGCGTCTATAACCTGAAGCGTCTGTAACCCGAGGTACCACTGTACGTCAGAACCCTATGCTCTCATCCTCTGTCACAGAACATGTTTTTGATACACAACTGCCCTCAGCCTGCTAAGTGTTGAGTCTGCATAAGCACATTCTCACAGCCACAGCCACAACGTTATCTGTGCCATTGTCCTGTATGAAATCAGATACCTAGCTAAGCAGAGATTTTTAATGCAATTGTTTTACACACTTAATGTCATGGTGATTAAGTCTCAAAGCTTGAAGTGCCCAGTTTCATTCTGATCATCTCTGTCAATCGAGTAAAGGAAAGATTGAGACCTCGTTGTGTTCTTACACTGTAGAATCAGAATCACAGATTGGAGATTTAAACTGTTTTTCTCTTCTCCATGAATAGAAGAAGCATTTTTGTCTTTTTGCTAACAAGCAGGACCTCTCTCTGAACAAACACTCAGACTGACCATGTCATGTAACAGACAATCAAAACATTTTGCAGGAGACAGAAGAATGGATGGATTTATAACTTTGCTTTAAAACAATGTGCTGTTATGATAGTGTGTAGTTGGCAGAAGCATATTTTTGTTAGGGAATCTCCTGGACACATCCGGAACATAGCTGTCAACTTACAGATTTGAAAATAAGGGACCAGCAGCCAAAATAAGAGATTTTATATGAAGTTAATATGAAGTTAAAAGGGACTAGATAATTTTGGAGGGCAGCACTGCTTTTTAGACCTTCATTTCCAGAGGTTGCTGCTCAAGAGCTGATGAAACACTGCAATTAAATAACTACAAGCAGCAACCACTTTTCGCGCAAAACGAAGTCCAAGCTACGAAGATGCTGCTGCAGTTCTGTATCTTTTCTCTCGTGCTCCATCTGCAGCTCTCAGATCAGACCATCTATGCTAGTCTACAACTACAAATCTATGGGAGAAGCGCTTGCGGTCCTTCCTCCGCTTTCCCCTTCAATGGTTAGCCCTTGGAACACCTGCCCGCGCCTCCTCCTCCTCCTCCTCCTCCTCTCTCTGAACTGCTTTCTCTATGGTTGCCCTCGCTTTCCTATCAAGGCTTCTCAGCAATTCATAGGCCGCGTCAGGCTACCCATCTCATCCGGGTCCTTCAGTGGCGCAGCTGCAGTACGGCCTAGCAGGAGCAGTAGTGGCGGCGACGGGCAGAGGGGAGGCCCCAGGCAGAGACGCTCAGTTCGATGGCCGTAAAGAGGATGGTGGCGGAAGGGCCCGAGGCTCCTGCCAGTCCCGGCAGGGAGGGGCTCCCGGGGGCCAAGGCTGGTGAGAGGAGGCCAGAGGGGGGCGGGCTGGGCAGCCAAGCAACACAGTTGGAGCCTCCCTCCTCCCTGGCTGGCAGGGAGGGAGGGAGAGGAGCTGCTACCTTTGAAACCCAGGAAATTTAAGGGACATCATTAATAAAGGACAGCAGCGGGACACGGTGCTGGGATAAGGGAGTTTCCCGCCAAATAAGGGACGGTTGACAGCTATGATCCCGAAAACTGTGATGATTGTCCTTAAAAACAGCTCCAAAACTTCATTTTTTGCCAAAAAAAGCTCAACAACTTTGGCCAAAGTGTGTTCACAAGTTGTCCACGTGCGCCGATGACCAATTGGAGCCATGGAAAGGATTGTTCACATAAAGGAGAATGTTATAAAAGTGTCTTGAATTTTGTATTCGAGGTCCAGAATTTGGAAAAATCCTCTGCACCATTTTATGCTTTCATCAGACTGCAATAAATCTTATCTCTTTCCACAAAGATGTATGTTTTTATTTGGTTAAAAGAACCAGCATCTTTCCAGACCCCTTTTGTAGGATAAAACCATGATGGGAAACCTGTGGCCCTCCAGATGTTTTTAGGCTATTGGTCCCATCATCCCTCACCATTTCCATGCTGGCTGGTGCTGATGGGAGTTGGAGTCCAATGGCACAGAGTACCTGGAAAGGAATAAGACTGTCTTTTTAAAATTCTCCTAAGGCGGAAGTCTCATTTAATACGGGAGCAGCTGTGGAACAGTCAAAGCACTTTGCATCCACGAGGATGGCGAGGGACCACATTTGCATTCAATTTATATTAGCGTGGAAGGCGATCTGTGTTCTCTATATAAGAGTTTTATAGTTTCCCCCATCGTTCTGCCCGGACACTGAGGTCCAGCTCCGAGGGCCTCCTGGCGGTTCCCTCATTGCGAGAAGCAAAGCTGCAGGGAACCAGGCAGAGGGCCTTCTCGGTAGTGGCGCCCGCCCTGTGGAACGCCCTCCCAGCAGATGTCAAAGCGATAAATAACTACCTGACATTTAGAAGACATCTTAAGGCAGCCCTGTTCAGGGAAGTTTTTAATCTGTGATATTTTACTGTATTCTTTGTTTCTATGGAAGCCGCCCAGAGTGGCTGGGGAAACCCAGCCAGATGGGCGGGGTACAAATAATAAATTATTATTATTATTATTATTATTTGCAACCTCGGGTCATTACAACAGCTCTTTGTGACACAGCGCACATCTTAAATTAGTAGATAAGGGGAGGCGGAGAGGAAACAACACCATTTTAAAGCGTGTCGCATAGATGTTGGCACTTCCACTGTGGGTTTTTTTCCACAGGAACCAGCAATGACTTGTCGGTGAAGAGACCTCGAAGCAATCTGCCTTCTTGACTAATTAACAGGCTTAAGAATGTTCATTAGCCCTCCAGGAACTTGAAAAAAAACCCGCACACACACAAGTCTGCAATGTCTATTTGGTCCTGCTGAGAGAGGAAGTGATTTGGGGAATAATCCATAACCTTTGGTTTGCTCTTTCCTTTCAGCTGTAACTGAGGAGGAAACCATGTGTGATTGGCTATGTGGGAAAGTCTAGCCGGCAACTGAGTTAGGACTAAGGGACCAGTATAAAAACAGAGTGCCATCGAGGGCATATTAACTCTAGCGGAGCACTAGGGCTTTTTCTTCTGATTTTCTGTTTTTCATGCCTTATAATAGCAGTGGTGGAAGCCCTCAAGGCCCCTGTCAAATTTTAATCAAGGTGTGGTAAAAAGGTTGTCCATAGTTTCAGTCTTGTTAAAAATGAATCTGCAGTCGACAGTTGTGAGAAACAGAGACCTCCTGCAGTTTAGATCTCTCTAGGTTTTGTTAAGCCATTCTCTGGTTGCTTGGAAAATTGATTGAGGAAGGTGACCACCTTTGAGGGGACTGAGGTTATGGTGCAAAACACACCTCAAGGCCCCAAACCACCATGTGAAGAACAGAGTATGTGGCTCCCCAGAATACAGACGTTTCCCACAGACCCGTCTTTAACATATGTACCGCGGGGGTGCAAAGATCTGCCCAGTGCCCCAAATTTAGTTTAGCCACCCCCAGATTTTTTTTGGGGGGGCAACTCAAAGTTTTTGAGCTTTTTTTGAGTAAAGACGGCCCTGGTTCCCCATATAATATGGGGATAAAGTAAAGGTAAAGGGACCCTTGGCCGTTAGCTCCAGTCACAAACGACTCTGGGGTTGCGGCGCTCATCTCGCTTTACTGGCCGAGGGAGCCGGCGTACAGCTTCCGGGTCATGTGGCCAGCATGACTAAGCTACTTCTGGTGAACCAGAGCAGCACACGGAAACGCCGTTTACCTTCCCACCGAGGTGGTACCTATTTATCTACTTGCACTTTGACGTGCTTTCAAACTGCTAGAATGGCAGGAGCAGGGACCGAACAACAGGAGCTCACCCCGTCACGGGGATTTGAACCGCCAACCTTCTGATCGGCAAGCCCTAGGCTCTGTGGTTTAGACCACAGCGCCACTCGGGATACTTGGGATACCAGGTATCATTGACCTATGTGATGCTTTTCCATAAAGCTACCATAATTATTCAGATCTATTGCTCACCTTTTTTGGCCAAATTATGTTGTGAAAATTACGGTGCTACATTCAATTGCACGTTTACATTTGCCAGCAAATAGGGGTATTTTGTTTCAAAGTTCTGAGGTGCGCATTAGATTTAATGGCCCATTAGACTCGAGTAAATACAGTATTTCAACTCAAATCAAACTTTATTGCACATTCGCAATCATTCATGTTTGTGATGATGTTGGGGGCAATTATACAGGATCCCATTTGCACCTGCAGAAGTTCTGGGGCCGGCATATTCCTTTGTTTCCCGTTGGTGCCAACCTGATCTGCTGAAATCCTCAAACTGTTTATTCCAGTTCATTTTCTGTCCCACTTTGGTTACACTATAGCTCAAGAGCACCTCTCCAGACAGCAATCGCCGAACAACTAACAAAGCAGAATTATGTGTGGACGGTCCAGTATAAATCCACCATGGATGCACTATTATTGCATCAAGGATATGTTGCAGAACATGCCTGCAAAACAAAGAAGCAAGCAAGCAAACAAACAAAAACTCACCAGTCTGGAAGGGCCCTGCCTTGGGCTACAACTAAGAATGATCTATGCAAGAAGGGAGGGACAGAGATGGAGAACTGTACACAATACTGACCTAGGTGGATCACATGGCCTGGCTCAGTAGAAGACAGCTTCTTGTGAACATGTAGGACTTAAACAAGCTTTTGTGCTTCCTCTGTCTCTTTTGGGCCGCACACCAATGAATGCTGCGAAGGAGCTGCCTGGTCGGCAGAGCAGCCCGTGGAAGTCGTACGCCTGCGTTACAGAGCAATTGAAAGCCGAAGGGGGTAAAAATGCCCTTACAGCGCAGCCACGAGCTACTTGACCTAGGATCAGCCGCCTGCACAATCGCTGGTTTTTAAAAAGCACTCTAAGCCATTCAAAGCTCTTTTTTTAAATATAAAGTGCCATAAGATGAGTGAGAGTGATTAAAGCACTTGAGACGGTCACTTCCAAAAGACCAGCCAATTCCTGTGTGCCTCTGGGGTCAGATAAAAGGAAATTGGTGCAGAGCAGTGAGAAACCTGCCGGGTGTCTCCATGGACACAAGGCTGGTTGGGCCTGCCTTAGTCATAGCCACCTCAATCAAAGGCATACTCTCCATGCCTTTCAGAGCTGCACAAGAGATAGGAATCCACAGGGCCTGTTAAGCTAGCTAAGATTTACTGATAATTTATGCTGGAAATGTAAAGAAAAGGAAGGTACTTTTTATCATATGTGGTGGACCTGTCCCAAGGTAAAAGACCTCTGGGAAAGGATTTATAATGAATTTTAAAAAATGATGAACTATACATTTATAAAGAAACCAGAGGCCTTTCTCCTTGGAATATTAGGTTCTGAATTGCCCAGAAAAGATGTAACGGTATTTTTGTATGCCACAACTGCTGCATGAATCTTAATAGCCCCAAAATGGAAAACACAAGAATTACCAACTGTAGAAGAATGGCAGATGAAGATGATGGACTTTACGGAGCTGGCTGATCTCACTGGGAGAATTTGTGACCAGAAAGAAGAGGAATATCAAGAAGACTGGAAGAAATTTAAAGATTATGTGAACAAATATTGTAACATTAAAGATCAGTAATTACTTGAAAGAACTAAATAGGCCTAGGATTAAATTAGGATTAAATAAATAAATGAGAAATAGAACGATAAGAAAAGTTAAGAAATTTGATCATAATCGGAATATTGTTTTTTGAATAATGATATTGGAAAACTGCTACATTCAGTTACACGGAAATTCAGATGGAAGAGATTACAGGAAGTCAGGTAATATGTTTATGAAGTTGGAAGTTTAACTAATTAATTAAGTTTCATTGTAATTGTGTACATGGTCGTATTTTTAGTTATTATTTGTTAGGTTTGTATTATTTCACTTTCTTCTTTTTTTCTTTTACTATTATTTTTCTTATTTTTGTTTTATTGAAGTAATGTGTTTGTATGAAATTCAATAAATATTATTGGGGGGGAGGGAAGAAAAAAGAAATCCACAGGGCCTTGCACTGCAACTCCATGCTAGGAAAGCTTCACCTGTTGACTGCAATCCCACTATGCATCTGTTAAAGGCCTTGGCTTATTCAAATGCGGCAACCTCCTTTGCCACCAGCCATAATAGCTCCCCATCAATCAAGCCAGCCATCCTCGTTGCGCTGCCAGAGCTGAGGGTTGTCAGGGCTCCGGGCTTAACCTGAACATGAGTCTTTGTTTCCTTCTCTTGGTGCTCAGGAGAAACACTTAAGTTTTATGGTTTCTGTTTGAAAGAGGAATTCTTGCTATCAGCTCATTATGTGGACAGTCTTTTCGTTGCAGGGTTGTCCAGTCCAAGTTAAATTTAAAGACCAATATGAAGAGAGAGCAGGAGGGACCTTGGGGGTTGTCCATCGACAGTGAGAACTTGGACAGAGCAGGCTGAGCCAGAACAAAGATCACTTAGATACCATCTCTGTGTTGTCTTCTACTGTTTGCGTAGAAACTTG
The DNA here is from genome assembly GCF_965153285.1 of Podarcis tiliguerta. Classification (NCBI taxonomy): domain Eukaryota; kingdom Metazoa; phylum Chordata; class Lepidosauria; order Squamata; family Lacertidae; genus Podarcis; species Podarcis tiliguerta. Next base: position 7,485,490 of record NC_139534.1, read on the forward strand.
CTATGTTGTTGTTTAGTCGTTTAGTCGTGTCCGACTCTTCATGACCCCATGGACCAGAGCACGCCAGGCACTTCTGTCCTCCACTGCCTCCCGCAGTTTGGTCAAACTCATGCTGGTAGCTTCGAGAACACTATGCAACCATCTTGTCCTCTGTTGTCCCCTTCTCCTTGTGCCCTCCATCTTTCCCAACATCAGGGTCTTTTCCAGGGAGTCTCCTCTTCTCATGAGGTGGCCAAAGTCTTGGAGCCTCAGCTTCACGATCTGTCCTTCCAGTGAGCACTCAGGGCTGATTTCCTTAAGAATGGAGAGGTTTGATCTTCTTGCAGTCCAGGACTCTCAAGAGTCTCCTCCAGCACCAGAATTCAAAAGCATCAATTCTTCGGCGATCAGCCTTCTTTATGGTCCAGCTCTCACTTCCATACATCACTACTGAGAAAACCATAGCTTTTACTATACGGACCTTTGTTGGCAAGGTGATTTTTAGAAACTCACTATAAGCTGAGCTAATGGTAGAACAAAACTTTGTTCTTGATGGAACCTAGAAGCCTTCAGAGAGCAGCAATAACTTTTCCAGCCGAGCTCTCCAGGCACACCACACCTTACAGCCAGCTCTCCAAATGTCAGATATTTAATTGATAACGCATCCTCTTAAAATATGCATCTCCAGATTTTTCAATATTTATCAATCTCCAACATTTCCAAAAACTCATCTATACGTATAAATCAGCATATGCTCATTTTATGCAAATCTATGTTCTCCCCAATTTTTTTGCTTTACAAACTTTATTGGAAAATTTAAAAACAATGCCAAACACAAAGTGTTGTCTTCCAAGACAAATGCATCTACAGATGTTAAATCTTGTACGCAGTCATCCACATGGCATCAAAACAAACTTGGAAAATCTCTTGCATTACGGATTCTGCTCACATCCACAGGGTATATGCTTCAGTCTAAAGCATTAAGATAATTTCTCCACAGAGGCTGCTGCGACGGAGACAGAAGGGAGATTACTGTACTATTGTTAATAAATGATATAAATCAAAACCATATGGAGTCAAACCCATCTTTCTTTGCTTTCCCTCTTATCGCCCTCCGATGATGAGTTAAGCGCTCCATAAGTGCCATATTCCACACATCTTGGGTCCAAGTTTCCAGGGTGTGTTTATTCCCAATTGGAAGCAACTATTTGTCTCGCTGCCGTCCAATTATTTATGCTTCACATCATTTCCCATTGACAAGAGGGCTAGCATGTGAGGGCAGAAAGTATTAGATGGAGGAAGATTCTCTGCGAGGCTGGGATAGCTGGTGACAGGCGTCCACAGTCTGCTTTCCTGGAGGCTCTGCTTAATGCCAGTCCCTGCTGAAAATCCAGCAAGGCAGAACAGTTCTCCTTTTTAATCTCCATACAAAATAATAATAAACCCACTCCTGGCTATCCCAATCTTCCTGACCCCTTGAAGCCAGGACATGCCACCAGATGCTGCACTCTCAAAAGGAAAAGCCGAGCTCTTTGTTCAACCCTTTGGGAGAAGAAAAGCCATGTGGCGATATGGCTGGCTGGCTCAAAGGAGACACGGAGGAGCTCTTGCAAAAGCCACTTCTGATGGCCCAAATACCTTCTGATCCTGAAACAGGCTAGGGGATAAGAAGCAGGACAAAAGAGAAAGCTTCCAAACAGAATAATGCCTATTAGTTTGATGACGGCCCTGCTTTTTTTAGGATGGAAGAGAGGGGTGGGGGGGGGGATGAAGATTTATGTGCTGGAAAGATCCCTCTAAAAAGTCTCTTTAGCTGCTGGAGAATCAGGGGGACAGGAGAGAGGAACTCCACAGTTAGGGCTGCCCCATTTTGAAGAGCAAAAAAGAGGACACGTTTGCCGACTTCTAACTTCTAAACTATGGATCGCTATGACGACTCTACCCATGAAAAAGAGGACATGTCTGGGGGAAAAGAGGACATATGGCAACCCGACACAATATATAACCATGAGCTGGAATAGCTCAGTTGGTAGAGCATGAGGCTCTTAATCTCAAGGTTGTGGGTTCAAGCCCCATGTTGGGCGAAATATTCCTGAATTCATAGAATCATAGAATCATAGAGTTGGAAGAGACCACAAGGGCCATCGAGTCCAACCCCCTGCCAAGCAGGAAACACCATCAGAGCACTCCTGACATATGGTTGTCAAGCCTCTGCTTAAAGACCTCCAAAGAAGGAGACTCCACCACACTCCTTGGCAGCAAATTCCACTGTCGAACAGCTCTTACTGTCAGGAAGTTCTTCCTAATGTTTAGGTGGAATCTTCTTTCTTGTAGTTTGGATCCATTGCTCCGTGTCCGCTTCTCTGGAGCAGCAGAAAACAACCTTTCTCCCTCCTCTATGTGACATCCTTTTCTGTATTTGAACATGGCTATCATATCGCCCCTTAACCTCCTCTTCTCCAGGCTAAACATGCCCAGCTCCCTTAGCCGTTCCTCATAAGGCATCGTTTCCAGGCCTTTGACCATTTTGGTTGCCCTCCTCTGGACACGTTCCAGTTTGTCAGTGTCCTTAGATGACCCTTGTGGTCTGTTCCAACTCTATGATTCTGTGTCTTGGTTGAGTTGGTGAATCCATTAGTCTTCTTCAGCTAACGGAGCAGGACACTTTTAAAACACATGCGTTTATTTTGCTTTGCATTTGTTTTGTTCATATTCCACCTTTTCCTCCAAGGAGCTCAGAGGGGCATATATGGCTCCCCTTCTCCCCATTTTATACTCACAACAAGCCTGTGAGGTAGGCTAGGCTAAGAGACGTTGAGTGGCCCTAGGTCACCCAGTGAGTTCACGGCTGAGAGGGAATTGAGGTCTCCTGATCTTAGTCTAACACTCTCAATCAGAGGTTTCCAACCCTTTTGAGTCCATGGCTCACTTGACCAACTGCATTCTTTCTGCAGCACCCCTGTGGGGCTCAGGAGCCCAGTTATGTCACCCCTTGCCTGCAGAGCCGGCAGCCCCTCACCCCTTTTCTGAACACCCTTCCTTGTGGAGTTTTCCCTCCCCCTCCTCTCCTCTCCCCTCTCCTTGGGAGTCCTCCAGGCAGCTGCTGCTGTCCCTGGTCTCTTTTTTTAAAAAAATAATATTTATTAGAGGTTTAATAGTTACAGAAAAAAGAAGAAAGAAACAATAAAAAATTTAACAGAACAGAACAATACCTTACAATACATCGAAAACAACAAGAAAAACAAAAACATTTAAAAACACATCCAATATTTCCATATCTTTACCTTTCATTTACTTGTTTCCTCGACCTCCTCACACCTCCCTTTTTTGTATTCTAGTTCAATTAGCTATTTCAGCAAATCCTCTCCATCTTTCTCAATTTTTTGTTCTATAATTTATCTTAACACAAACTAACCTTAAATTTTCCACTTTGGCCCATTAACAATCGGTTTTTGCTTAATTCTTTATAACATTTCTGCTAAAACCATATAACTTCATTCCAGCATTCTTCTAACATTCATTAATTTTGCAATATTTCTGTAAATATACTTTGAATTTTTTCCAGTCTTCTTCCACCGACTCTTCTCCCTGGTCTCGGATTCTGCCAGTCATTTTTGCCAATTCCATGTAGTCCATCAGCTTCATCTGCCATTCTAGATTAAAGGTAAGAAACCTCCACCCCATGGACTGGCATTTTGGCCACAACAGGGTTGTGAGAATGGCGAGGAGCCCTTGTGCACTAGCAGCACCAATTCTACAATAAATCCTCATCTGGTAGCCCTCTGTCTCTTGCCCTCAAGAGCCCCATCTGCACATGAAAAATGTGTTCTTTGACACAGCATGCAATCACAATAATCCTCAAAAGGGAAAAGTCAAATACCGTATTTTTCGCCCTATAGGACGCACTTTTCCCCCTCCAAAAATGAAGGGGAAATGTGTGTGCGTCCTATGGGGCGAATGCAGGCTTTCGCTGAAGCCTGAAGAGCAAGAGGCGTCGGTGCGCACCGACACCTCTCGCTCTCCAGGCTCCAGGAAGCTATCCGTAAGCCTTGCGCACCCGGGGGGAGTTCCCCCGGGTGCGCAAGGCTTGCAGGCAGCAGCCTGCAGCGCGGAGCATGGGGCACCCTCCAGAGGACGCCCCGTGCTTCACGCAGGTGTCCGCAAGCCTTGCGCGCCCGGGGGAACTCCCCCCAGGAACGCAAGGCTTGCAGGCGGCAGCCTGCAGCGAGGAGCAGGGGGCGCCCTCCGGAGGACGTCCCGTGCTTCGCGCAGGTGTCCGCAAGCCTTGCGCGCCCGGGGGAACTCCCCCCGTGCGCGCACGGCTTGCAGGCAGCAGCCTGCAGCGCGGAGCACGGGGCGCCCTCCGGAGGACGTCCCGTGCTTCGCGCAGGTGTCTGCAGCCTGTTGCCCGGCGCGTGGGGCCCCCTGAAGCAGAGCGCCCCTCACGCTGGGCAGACATCAGCCAGCCCCACAAGCTCGGGGGACAGCGGGGAGGCGCAACGCCGCCATCCCACTGTTCCCTGACCTGGTTTTGGGGGGGAAATAAAGGAAGTTTCCCCCCCTTTATTTCCCCCCCAACAAAGTAGGTGCGTCCTATGGGACGGAGCGTCCTATGGGACGAAAAATACGTTACTATCTCTTTTCTTAATCTCGTGCACTTTTTTTCTTGATTTGTCTTATCCCCTGTATGTGTGTGTGTCACGTTTTTTTTTTACTGCAAAACTTTTTTTTTTACACTGAAGTGAGCTAGGATTAATGAACTGCTGGAAGTGTCATGAAAAGAATCCTTAATGACAATGTTCACTTCATATGTGTGTGAGAGACAGTGGTTGATTTCAAGCTGCTTTTATTATCATGTGTTAGGAAGAGGGATTCATTAGATGTTGCCTGTGTACTTCAAGCTGTCCTAAACATCTCTGATCTGTGCCGATTTAGTCATTAGAGCTAAATACCACCCACATTTACGCTGGAGCACCCTGCCACTTATTTCCAGAGTATCCCTACAGAAGTCTCACTTATCTGAACACTTTGCTTTACAGTGCTCGCGTGTCAGAAATACACCTGGCATGCATAGGATGCAAAAGGTATATTCACATTCTTCACATTTAATGTAGCAATTATATTTGCTGGGACTACACTGCTGCGACATCATTTTCCACCCCCTAACACTGAAGGCATATAATAGCAGACATGCACCCCTAAGCAACTGGGAGAATGTACCAGGGACCGCTGTTAGGGGTGGACTTTGGTAACAGGGCACAGGACAAAATTTGCCCCCCCCCCTTAAATATTTCTTATTTTCATCATAATCCATTATTATTATTGTTAAGTTGTGGGTGAACATATCAGACGACACAGCTCTTCTTTATTCACAGGCCAGAACAGAACTGAACTGAAGGCTTCAGCCAGCCTGCTTATATAGAGCTCCAGTACAATGTAACTGTAACAACTTTCTGTAACTATCCAATCACTGAACGTCCCTTTCGATCCCTTATTTGCATATGTGGACCTGAGTAAAAACTATCTACAGTATCCCCCTGCTGGCCCAGGGTGAGAACTTCAGTACATAACAATTATTATTATTATTAATCCCCTCTGGTTGGTGCCCTGGGTGGGGAAAGCACCCACAGCCCCCAAAATCTGGTGCTGCCGCTGTGTTCAGTGCATATTTAGCGATGCACGCCTGTTGTTATTGCTGCAACAAACACTGAGGTGCCCGAAGCAAACCCAACATGTCATGGGAAATACAGCGTGGCTCGAAGAAGTGCTCAAGTCGTCTGTTTTCTTTCCCCCCCTTTTTAAAAATAATATTTATTGAATATTTTATAATTATGAAAAGAAAGACAATAAAGAAAAACAATACATAAATTCAACAAACAATACATCAACAATAAAAAGAATACAATACAACAACACGACATAAAGAAAACAAAAAACATTTAAACACACATCCAAATTTTATATCTATATCTTTCGTTTGCTTATTTCCCTGACTTCCTCACACCTCCCTTTTTTGTATTGTAGTTCAAATTCCTAGTTCAACAAATCCTTTCCCTCTTCTTCAATTTTTATTCTATAATTTATCCTAACACATTTTAACATTGCAAAATTAATGAATGTTAGAAGAATATTGGAATGAAATTATAAGGTTTTAGCAGAAGTGTTATTAAGAATTATATGAATATTAATTGTTAATGGGATAAAGTGGAAAACTCAAGTCGTCTGTTTTCAGCAATGCTTACAAACTGCACTTAAAAACAAAGGGAGACACAAGCGCTTGGGATCATTGCAGGGGAGTGGGGGTCAGAACACGACTATATCAAGATGCTGCTTTTTTAAAAAAGAAAACGCTAGCAGGGAAACAAATTTAGCTCAAAACCTTTTTTCTAAACGGACTTCCAAAAGAAAAATGGGGAACCCCAGTTTAAAGACAGGGAGGGGAAAACATAACAGCACATCTACTTGTCATGCTGTGACCTAGGCTGCACAGGCAGATTTTGACAGGACTCTATAGCCCTTCCTCACAGCAATGGTTGGGCTCAATGACCTGTTGTCTCCTTCCAATTCTATGGGGCTTTTCCTGCGTCAAGCATGTACCAGCGATATTTCTACTTACTACAATATATCCTTATTCAGTGCTAACAGCCCAGTATCTCCATTCCCATATAATAGGGGCAGGAGGAGAATAGCCTGCTGCTAGGGGATGTTGGCATCATGCATATAAATAATAATAAATGATGGTGTTGATGCTACTAGTCACCATAAGATCCCAATGCCCTTCTTTACTGGGCACGCTCAGTTTTCTGGTAAAAGGTAAAGGGACCCCTGACCATTAGGTCCAGTCGTGACCAACTCTGGGGTTGTGGCGCTCATCTCGCTCTATAGGCTGAGGGAGCCGGTGTACAGCTTCTGGGTCATGTGGGAAGTGACTAAGCTGCTTCTGGCGAACCAGAGCAGCGCACGGAAACGCCGTTTACCTTCCCACCGGAGCGGCACCTATTTATCTACTTGCACTTTGATGTGCTTTCAAACTGCTAAGTTGGCAGGAGCAGGGACCGAGCAATGGGAGCTCACCCCGTCGCAGGGATTCGAGCCACCGACCTTCTGATCGGCAAGTCCTAGGCTCTAGGGTTTAACCCACAGAGCCACCCACGTTCCCAGTTTTCTGGTAAAGGTCCCTAATAAAGCACTGCCCCAATTTCCCTTTTCAGGCCTTGTTAAAATGCTATTAGTATGGCCTTTCATGCTCCAACCTTCATCCTGTATGCCACTGTATTCTGCTCTGGTCAGACCTCACCTGGAGTACTGTGTCCAGTTCTGGGCACCACAGTTCAAGAAGGACACTGACAAACTGGAAAGTGTCCAGAGGAGGGCAACCAAAATGGTCAAAGGCCTGGAAACGATGCCTTATGAAGAACGGCTAAGGGAGCTGGGCATGTTTAGCCTGGAGAAGAGGAGGTTAAGGGGTGATATGATAGCCATGTTCAAATATATAAAAGGATGTCACATAGAGGAGGGAGAAAGGTTGTTTTCTGCTGCTCCAGAGAAGCGGACACGGAGCAATAGATCCAAACTACAAGAAAGAAGATTCCACCTAAACCTTAGGAAGAACTTCCTGACAGTAAGAGCTGTTTGACAGTGGAATTTGCTGCCAAGGAGTGTGGTGGAGTCTCCTTCTTTGGAGGTCTTTAAGCAGAGGCGTGACAACCATATGTCAGGAGTGCTCTGATGGTGTTTCCTGCTTGGCAGGGGGTTGGACTCGATGGCCCTTGTGGTCTCTTCCAACTCTATGATTCTATGATTCTATGATCCTCTGGTAGAAGGCGGTGGAGAGGTGCGTCTAGTTCGCATCTTGCACAGTGCTGAAAGTTGCATCGTCTCCAAGGTGGAAGTGGGATGGTTAAACCAGACTCAATTCTGGCCTCCTGAGAAAAAGGAGGCTGTCCTCCTATCCCACTTTGAGCATGGCACATGCATGTCAAGGCACACACATGAGCAATAAGGGACAAGCTACATGGCATGTTTACAGCTGTGAAATGTGGGGCGACATTCTGATCAGCTGCTCCCCACCCCAACTATATTGCTGAGTTGAATAAAGTGTGTGTCGGGGTGTCAAGGTTGTGTCTTTGTGTGGCGAGATGCATTCAGTTCCGGTACTCAGAATAAATCCCTGGGCTCAGAATTCTTCAGTTCTAGATCCTTTCCGCCAGTAGGATTTCAGGTGGTAAATCTGCTGCATTTCTAGCATAAACAACAACAAAAAACCTGTTGAGAAAAACAATGGTAGCAGGATCAGTACCAGCTGCTTTCTTTCCCCTTCCTGGCCTGTCAAAGCCACATGCCACAACAGAAGCCAGATAAACATAAGCTATCGTTTTGCCTTCCTGTTTTGAGACTGAAATGTTTTGCATCTCATGAACGCCTCTTGTTCTAGCCTCGCGCTTGACAGTCCGGACTAGCAATTAGCTCTTTCTCAGCGTTGCAGCCTTGAAAGGTCCCTTCTTTGTATATTTCCAGGATCACAGCAGCAAAAGACCAGATCCAACTGACCTGAAACCTGGGTGACCCAGGGCAAACGTTCAGCCTGTCCTCACAACCTGTCCTCTGGCTCATGGCCGCCGCCACCGCAGCTGACCTAGGACTGCTCCGCGCTGGCCAGATGGCAATGGCAGCCCAACCCACTTAACCCTGCCAGTGCCTCTGGTACAGCTGGCATGTCCGAGAGCCTCTCCCACCCCCCGTGGCTTCCTGCTTATGGAAAACGTTGATGGACATGGCAAGGTAGACGCAGATGCCATCTGCAAGAGAGCAATTAACGTGGAATTGAAATCCTCCCTATTGGAAACATAACAAAATATGTCACGCTGGCACCAGCAGCCCCTCTGCTGCTTTCACGTAGGCACATATGCTGCTGTTAGCAAGTTAATTATTTGTACTGTGGCCAGAAGCACTCGTCACCCTGTGCCATCCCTTTCTCCCCCGGCTTCTTTATCCGGTTGCCTTAAATGGCAATTTATCCAGGGCGATAACAGGGCGAGGCAGCAGAGATGCTCTCCTCAGACAGCCTGCTGGTCTTTTGGCTGGTGTGTGTGTTTCCCACAAAGAGTTGGCACTGAGGACTCGTTCCCCACTCCCAACCCTGGTGGGTTACACTTTTGTCCGGACAAGAGGGAGGAGCACAGAAAAGGGCCCATCAGGCAGAACGCAGAGGACACACTGTGCCTTGGCAGAAACTCCCTTGAGCAGATGGTTCCCGGGGAACAGTCACCGGCTGGTGTTTTGCAGCTGCCCCCCAGGGGCCCTTAAACGGGGATCGCGGCCTAGCAGCAATGGGCTTTCCAGCCACCCAAACTGCCAGCCCACCCACTTTCTCCCAGCCGCACCTCGTATGTTTTGCAGCGTACGTCTCCTCTGGTTTCATTTTTATCAAACCTTGTCCCATATGGCAAGGCGAGGCAAGGCAAAAAGCAGGGGTCAGCAACCTTTTTCAGCCATGGGCCAGTCTACCGTCCTCAGACCATGTGGTGGGCTATATTTTTTGGGGGGGGGATGAACAAATTCCTATGCCCCACAAATAATCCAGAGATGCATTTTAAATAAAAGCACACATTTAAATAAAAGCACACATTCTACTCATGTAAAAACACGCTGATTGCCAGACCGTCCGCGGGCCAGATTGAGAAGGCGATTGGGTCGCATCCAGCCCATGGGCCTTAGGTTGCCTACCCCTGGTAAAAGGCATTACAGGGCGAGGTGCTCTGCAACAGAACAGCAAATTAAGTCAAGACCTGATTTCATAGACTCATAGAGCTGCAAGGGACCCCCTGGAAGGGAACGCACGGTCCCCCATCTAATTTGAAACCATAGCAGACCCTGCTTAGCTTTGCAGATGTGCTAGCAGTTCACAATGCAGGGCAGAGGAGCAGAAAATTCCACATTGCCCTGATAGGAGGCTACAGGCGAGTTCTAGAGACATGGCGGGCTGCTCTAGACCCTTCACCAGCACTGGTCACCCGGGGCTGACCAAAAAGGACACCACGAGGGCCAGTGTCTTTGTCAGATTTGGTATGACAGGTGGCAAGTGTGTCTCTTTAAGCTTTTTTTTCTGGGTCACTAAGGGTCTTTTTCGTTATTGCCACACACAAGAAGGAATTAAACAAGCAATTTCTCCACACCCCCCATGCTTTAATTGGAAAGCTCCGGCCTGAGCAGCACTCTAGATGGGTAAAGTAAAGGTAAAGGTACCCCTGGCCGTACGGGCCAGTCTTGCCAGACTCTAGGGTTGTGCGCCCATCTCACTTAAGAGGCCGGGGGCCAGCGCTGTCTGCAGACACTTCCGGGTCACGTGGCCAGCGTGGCATTGCTGCTCTGGCGAGCCAGAGCCGCACACGGAAACGCTGTTTACCTTCCCACTAGTAAGCGGTCCCTATTTATCTACTTGCACCTGGGAGTGCTTTCGAACTGCTAGGTTGGCAGGCGCTGGGACCGAACAACGGGAGCGCACCCCGCCGCGGGGATTCGAACCGCCGACCTTTCGATCGGCAAGCCCTAGGCGCTGAGGCTTTTACCCACAGCGCCACCCGCGTCCCCCTCTAGATGGGTAGCATGAGGCAAAAATTGTCTTTCTTGGGCTGCACCACTTCAGAATTTAAGGGGGAGTGTCTGGGTTCTCCTGTTGTTAAAAAGTAAGCCAGCAAGCACGAGATATAGCTTGCTCCCTGATAAATGGAACGTTTCCTCAGGTACTAGTTTCCTTTATGTAGCAGTTGCGTGGCAAGTCCCCTCCCCCCTTGTGAATGAAGACAAAGGACACAATATTTTTAGGTTAATGGGCGAAAAAGGCCACAACTTTATTGATTACAGGAATTGAAAGGAATTGGCCTTAGGCATTGGTTCCTATCGACTATCCGGCATGGAGACCGGGAAGGGTTAACCACCAGCCAGGAGAGTCCTGCTGAAATACGCCAACTAGGATCCCCCGGGTGTCACCGCTCTAACAGGCAGCCAGAAGTGATGAACTTCAAGAAAGGCTGGCATAATTCTCCTCCTTTGTTGTTGTTGTTGTTTAGTCGTTTAGTCGTGTCTGACTCTTCATGACCCCATGGACCAGAGCATGCCAGGCAATCCTGTCTTGGAGCCTCAGCTTCAGGATCTGTCCTTCCAGTGAGCACTCAGGGCTGATTTCCTTCAGAATGCATAGGTTTGATCTTTTTGCAGTCCATGGGACTCCCAAGAGTCCTCCTTTACCTAGATGTAAATACCTTCCTCCCCTCCTTTGCACCTTGGAGTCCCTATTGCAGTTTGTACCAGAATTCCCTGGATATATTTCTTCTAAAATTATATTTGGATCAGTTCTACCCCGACAGACATTACCAAAAAGCCAGAGTCCTTCCAACACATGCAAAAGCTATACCTGTGATTTATTATGCAGTAGGCCCCTTTCAATCGGATTCTCCAGTATGCTGGCAAAGCCTTGGAACCAGAGCATCTGCTTCCTAATTAGTCATACTTGCGCAGGATTCTAGCCATGGGGTTGCTAGCCAGGACTTAGCATGACTTCGCCATGTCTCCGATAACTGACCCAGTGCGGTGGGTTCCGTGGTTTGCTCAAGTTACGAGGTCTGTGCCCTTGTAGATTTGCTCTGCCCATGGCTCGCAGTTGAGCAAATTGGGCCAACCTGCCGTCGTTTGGATGAATTCCCTGCGCAGGTGTATTCTCATGGTTCCCTTCCCCTGCGCCCTCCAATTGGTCCTCACTGAGAGCTGGCAGCATCTTGGGCTTTGCATAATGTCACAGAATGTGGCGCTTGATGAGTCATGCCCGCCCCCATCGCTTTGCGCAGCAGCACCCTGGCACGAGCCAAGATTTTGTACAGCATCGCAGACTGTACATAACCATTTGACATATGGCACCTGGGAAGGAGCCAGGGTTTTTAAAAAAATAGAAAATAGAAAATTCAGGTCACAGGATGCATTTTCGTGATTAATTATAAAGAACCTCGCAGGACTGAGAGAGAGTCCTGGCATGGCCCCAAATTTTTCTTCACCTACAGTATGGGATTTGTGTGAATCAGTGGAGGAGAAGGGGAGAAACACTGGCAGTTTCTCACTGCTGATGTACAAATGTTTAACCTCACCAATGTCACCAGGAGATATTGATTATGCTAACAGTGGATCCATTCCCCCTTCCACCTAAAGCTGGAATTCCCAAATATTTTCTCGTCCATGAAGTTCTGGGCACCACAGTTCAAGAAGGACACTGACAAACTGGAACGTGTCCAGAGGAGGGCAACCAAAATGGTCAAAGGCCTGGAAACGATGCCTTATGAGGAACGGCTAAGGGAGCTGGGCATGTTTAGCCTGGAGAAGAGGAGGTTAAGGGGTGATATGATAGCCATGTTCAAATATAGAAAAGGATGTCACATAGAGGAGGGAGAAAGGTTGTTTTCTGCTGCTCCAGAGAAGCGGACACGGAGCAATGGATCCAAACTACAAGAAAGAAGATTCCACCTAAACATTAGGAAGAACTTCCTGACAGTAAGAGCTGTTCGACAGTGGAATTTGCTGCCAAGGAGTGTGGTGGAGTCTCCTTCTTTGGAGGTCTTTAAGCAGAGGCTTGACAACCATATGTCAGGAGTGCTCTGATGGTGTTTCCTGCTTGGCAGAGGGTTGGACTCGATGGCCCTTGTGGTCTCTTCCAACTCTATGATTCTATGATTCTAAGCCACTTCGCACAGCAACATTAAAAGCAACAGTGGAAACAAATAATATGTTTTCAAATCCCACAGAAGCCCTTGAATGGCGGGTGATAATTGTTTCCCTCCTCATGGTAGCTGTAGCAGCAACGAAGGCATTGAATCTGAATTTGGGGTTGATTTCTACATGCACATAATCGCTTGATTCATTTGACCTTGATTTCTGCCCAGTGATCTGGAGCCAAACGTGTGAACTGATTCTACATGAGAGTTCTGTCCACAGGAGCCAACTCTTAGGGCTGAGGTCCTTTTGGCCCCTCTCCAATAAAATATTAGAGGGAGACAAGACACCCCCCCCCCCAAAAAAAGTTAATGGGCATCGCCATCCAAATTGTGTGTGATCGATTATGTGGGATGGGACTTACTTGGGCCACCGCAATATTTTATTCAAGTTGGCACCCTTGGCTTTGTCTGAACTGTTAGATCTGTGATAGCTCAGTCACACTTCACACATCATCACTAGATGGTGTTGTTGTTGTTTAGTCGTTTAGTCATGTCCAACTCTTCATGACCCCATGGACCAGAGCATGCCAGGCAATCCTGTCTTCCACTGCCTCCCGCAGTTTGGTCAAACTCATGCTGGTAGCTTCGAGAACACTGTCCAACCATCTCGTCCTCTGTCGTCCCCTTCTCCTTGTGCCCTCCATCTTTCCCAACATCAGGGTCTTTTCCAGGGAGTCTCCTCTTCTCATGAGGTGGCCAAAGTATTGGAGCCTCAGCTTCAGGATCTGTCCTTCCAGTGAGCACTCAGGGCTGATTTCCTTAAGGATGGAGAGGTTTGTGCCCAATAATAAATGTTGGAAATGTAATGAGACTGGAGGTACCTTCTTTCACCTTTGGTGGACGTGCCCAAGGATTAAGACTTTCTGGGAGATGATATATAATGAAATGAAAAAGGTATTTAAATATACCTTCCTGAAGAAACCAGAGGCCTTTCTCCTGGGCATGGTCAGCCAATTGGTGCCAAGGAAGGATAGAATTTTTTTCATGTACGCCACAACAGCAGCAAGAATACTCGTCACAAAGTATTGGAAGACACAAGATCTACCCACCTGGGAAGAATGGCAGATGAAGCTGATGGACTACATGGAAATGGCGGAAATGACTGGCAGAATCCGAGACCAGGGAGAAGAGTCTGTGGAAGAAGATTGGAAAAAATTTAAAGTATATTTACAGAAATACTGCAAAATTAATGAATGTTAGAAGAATGCTGGAATGAAGTTATATGGTTTTAGCAGAAATGTTATAAAGAATTAAGTAGAAACTGATTGCTAATGGACTAAAGTGGAAAATTTAAAGTTAGAGTGTCTTAATATAAATTATAGAAAAAAAAGAAAAAAAAAAGATTGAGAAAGATGGAAAGGATTTGCTGAAATAGCTAAATTGAACCAGAATACAAAAAAGGGAGGTGTGAGGAGGTTGATGAAACAAGCAAATGAAAGGTAAACATATGGAAATTGGATGTGTTTTTAAATGTTTTTAAATGGTTTTGTATTTTTTGTTATTTTGATGTATTGTTTTTTAGTTTTTATTTTTGATGTATTGTTTGTTAAATTCTTTATTGCTTTTTTCTTTTTTTTTCTTTTTGTAACTATAAAACTTCTAATAAATATTATTTAAAAAAAAAAAAAAAGAATGGAGAGGTTTGATCTTCTTGCAATCCATGGGACTCTCAAGAGTCTCCTCCAGCACCATAATTCAAAAGCATCAATTCTTCAGCGATCAGCCTTCTTCACTAGATGGTACAGCATCCCAATTATGACATGTGTTAGCCACCCGCTGGGTGCCATGGAAGGCAATTCTTTTGAACTTGCAATGCATCAGGGGGGACACAGAGATGCACAGAACTATGTATTCTTTGAGCGTTCATCTTGCGCCTGCCAACATCATCTGAAACCAGGGACTCATTCTCCCAAGAAATATGGCTGCATTTTTAGAAATTCCACCTCAGACCCCATTGACCTTCATTCAGACATTGCTTTCTAAATCACTTTGATGCCTTTGAAATACTCCGGAGTGAAAGTACCGTATGTAATGACTCAGCGTATATAATCCAGCGCTTCGTCTTTCCTGTATTCCACTAATCAATTTAGAGCCTAACGACGTGCAATGCTAATTGTGTCGCTTGCAATCAAGTCTTCGGGTTTTTCTTTATTTAATTACAGGTGTGAGGGGCAATTTTTATTGGGACATGGGTAAGGATTTAACCCTTCTCTCCCCTGCGGTAATCTAAAAAAAAAATAATTCACAGTTATGGCTAGCAAAAAGGCTTCTGTAGGTGCCAGTGAGAAGGCTATTTCTTTTTCAAAATGCAGTGCAATGTAAACCATCCTTCTCTTTGCACTGCAGTCCCAATAAAAATTGCCCCTGTGCTTTTAAGGAAACAAAGAAAAAAATGACCATGCATTTGCAAATGACATCCTTCAGATGTCAAGGAAATAAACAACTATCTGAATTTTAGAAGACATTTTCAATATTCTGTTGGGAGCCACCCAGAGTGGCTGGGGAATAAATAATAAATTGTTGTTGCTGTTGTTGTTTAGGATCTGTTCTATTCTCTTTTCATTGGTAGGTGTCTCTCCTCTTGTTCCAAAGGAAGCAATAATTATTTTTCTATCATTCACAGAACCTTAGAACTGAATGGTGCCCAATGGCTCCCAGTTTTAACACCCTGTCCAAAAGATGAGCAGTGACCCATTAGCTGCACCAGTGTGATCTGGGCCAAACAGAGCTTGCACATGAGTAGCGCCAAACGATAATATGAGCCAAGCCACGGGCTGCAGGGGAAGGCAACTGAACCTCCAAGGTTTCTATCCATTTTGGGTGGATTATAACACATCTCACTTTTATTCTACCTTGGTTCTCAAACTTAATCCGTTCTGGAAGTCTGTTCCAAAACCAAAATGTTCCAAAACCAAGGTGCACTTTCCCATAGAAAGTAATGCAAAATGGATTAATCCGTTCCAGACTTTTAAAAACAACCCCTAAAACAGCAATTTCACACGAATTTTACTATCTAACAAGACCATTGATCCATAAAATGAAAGCAATAATCAATGTACAGTGGTACCTCGGGTTACAGATGCTTCAGGTTACAGACGCTTCAGGTTACAGATTCCGCTAACCCAGAAATAGTACCTCGGGTTAAGAACTTTGCTTCAGGATGAGAACAGAAATCAGGTTAAGAATGGACCTCCAGAACGAATTATGTTCTTAACCCGAGGTACCACTGTACTGTACTATAAAATAAATAAGACAGTATTGTAGATGATAAAAATTAAAAAATAAATAAATTCAGACCTGCATTGGAGATAGTCATTGTTTGGATTGGGGGCTTTTATCCATTTCTGAAGTCACACAATCAATCAGTCAGTAGCTGAACTGAGTTCCACACAGTCACAAAAACAATTTAACCCAAAAAGCCTCTAAAACAAAAACACCAAATAAACAGCAAAAACAAAAGTGCCAAACTTAATCAGTTCCAGAAGTCCATTTGACTTCCAAAAAGTTCAAAAACCAAGGCACAGCTTCTGATCGGAGCAGGCGCCCCAAGAAACAACAGCCGACAGCCACATCGGATGTTTGGCTTCCGAAAAACGTTCGAACACTTACTTCCGGGTTTTCGGAGTTTGAGAACCAAAGCGTTTGAGAACCAAGGCATTTGAGAACCAAGGTACCACTGTACTTTTATTTCTCTTCCAAAATGGAGTTGGAAAGAGACAAACCCTTTGAAAGTGATATACAGTTTCCCTTATTCTCATCTTCCCCATTCTTCACACCTCACATCTGCCGGATCGCTGGCACTCTCAGCGTTCTTGTGCGGATAACCAAATGACTTTTGCTTAATTTCATATACAATGATATACAATGAATTGAAAAGGATGTTCAAAATAACTTTTATAAGAAAACCCCAGAAACCTTTTCTGGGGGAATTATAGGGGGGGAAACTGCCTAAATTGTATAGAAATTTATTTATGTATGCTGCTGCAGCAGCAAGAATGCTACATGCCCCAAGGTGGAAAGAAGCAGAAGTCCCAGTAAAAGAAGAATGGATACAAAAACTTATGGAATATGAAGAATGGCGAAACTTACCAGAAGAATAAGAAATCAAGATAACAAACTTTTTATAAAAGAATGGAAATGGTTCATTGAATATTTACAGATAAATTGTAAACAGATGAAAACATTAGCAGGATTATTGTAATAACCTGAACTTTCACAAGAATAGATATTTCAAGTAGGTGAATAAATGAGCAAATTCTGTATAGTAGATAATTATATGAGTAGCGGGAATGAATTTGGATATGCAGAAGATGTTTTTTAAAAACCGCAGAAAGAGGGGGAAGGACGTCAAATTTTGAAATGTTAAAACAACTGTAAAACTAACGAAATGTATAAACTTGAAAAGTATAAATAAAAACTGTCTTAAAAAGAAAGAATGAATGGCCTTCGCTTCCAGCAAGTCTGCAGGTCTGTGGAGCACATGTCCCATCATTCTGGGTGTCTGACATGGGCATTTTTGAAAAGCCTGATGTGTTTGGGTTAAAGCGGCAACAAGAACAGCCTAGAGATCCTCTTTTCTTTGTTATACGCCCACTCAAGCGCAGCTCGTTCCGCTAACTCCTTCTGAACGATGGACTCATCAGTAGTTTAGATAAAAAGTAGGAACTGGCTGATGTCAACGGCACAAGCTCCCTCTTCGAAAGCTAATGAAAAGTCCTTACACTTGCTGATGATCGTCTGGTTGAGCGTTTGGGGGGGAATTCTGTGTGATTGTGAACTTGCCCTCTCCACTGCAGCTCGGAGAGATAATGATACTTTTTCAAAATTATTTGAAAATTTTAGACTCGCCGCAACGTCAGCCGGCTTGATTGCCTGCCCTTTAAGGAGGTTGTGGCTCTGCCTGATGAATTATGTGAGTCTATAGTCCGCTCTCTTGTGTCAGAGCTGGTGTGGCGCAGAGCTGAAGTTGCTGGGCCTTGAATCAGGAGGTCCCTGGTTCTAGTCTTGCTTTACTGTGAACTGACTAGGTGGCCTTAGGCAGGTGACTGCTCTCTTACCTTCTGCCAGTTGTCATTTAGGCTGTGATCCTAAGCGTAGGGTGTTTCAGCAGGAGGCAGTTGCGTGGCAAGTCCCCCTCGCCCCTTGTGAAATAAAGACACAGGACAAGTTATTTAAGGTTAATGGGCGTAAAAGGCCACAACTTTACTGATTGCAGGAATTGAGCGGTATTGGCTTAGGCATTGGTCCTATCAACGAAACGGCTTCAGTCCAATTGCATGAATGTCGGTAAGGGTTAACCACCAGTGGGGGGAGTCCTGCCGATGTACGTCAACTAGGATCTCCCCCAGGGTCACCGCTCGGGGACGTGCCTTTGGCCCACACCTCCATAGGCTTCAGACAGGGCAACACCCCCCGGAATCCTTTACCGGACTACCCTTTACTTTGGGGGAAGGTGATGGTGCTTCCTTCCCCCCTTCATTTGCATAACAATACCCCTGTGGCGCTGTGGGTTAAACCACAGAGCCTAGGACTTGCCGATCAGAAGGTCAGTGGTTCGAATCCCCACGATGGGGTGAGCTCCCATTGCTCGGTCCCTGCTCCTGCCCACCTAGCAGTTCGAAAGCACCTCAAAGTGCAAGTAGATAAATAGGTACCACTCCAGCAGGAAGGTAAACGGTGTTTCCGTGTGCTGCTCTGGTTCACCAGAAGTGGCTTAGTCATGCTGGCCACATGACCCGGAAGCTGTACGCCGGCTCCCTTGGCCAATAAAGCGAGATGAGCGCCACAACCCCGAGTCGGTCACGACTGGACCTAATGGTCAGGGGTCCCTTTACTTTTACCTTTAAAGGTATGCCCAGATTCCAACAAACCAGTTCAGAGGAGTTATTTTCTCAAGATCTCTACAGAGTAAACGTGGATGATTACCTTGGAGCCCATGATCACCATAAACAGATCAGACTTTTAAAAATAATAATAATCCTGAGGGGTTTTTTGTAAAGAACTTTAGTATTTCATTGGTGTTGCGGTTCTGTTGGTGAGGAGAATGCATCATTGAGCTGTTAATAGTTTTGGGGGCAATCTTTTGCATATTGCCACTCATCTCAGATCCAGACAACAAATCAAAGAGCAGATCAATATAGCTAAATATCACCGTTGCACAAGACCTCAGTATTATTATTTTTTTTTAAAGGAAATGGATATTGCCCATGTCCACACGAGAGCCTTTATTTTTCCTACTGCAAAACATAACTAAAGATGTTTGCTCTTGGGTTGTGGTTGTTTTTATTGTGATTATGCATTTTGTGGTTATATGTTCTGATTTTATTCTTGAACCGCCCTGAGACTTGTGGGTATAGGGTGGTATATAGATAAAAAGGTAAAGGTAAAGGTACCCCTGCCTGACAGACTCTAGGGTTGTTCGCTCATCTCGCTTTATTGGCCGAGGGAGCCGGCGTACAGCTTCCGGGTCATGTGGCCAGCATGACTAAGCCACTTCTGGCGAACCAGAGCAGCGCATGGAAATGCCGTTTACCTTCCCACTGGAGCGGTACCTATTTATCTACTTGCACTTTGATGTGCTTTCGAACTGCTAGGTTGGCAGGAACAGAGACTGAGCAACAGGAGCTCACCCCATCACAGGGATTCGAACCACCAACCTTCTGATCGGCAAGTCCTAGGCTCTGTGGTTTAACCCACAGCGCCACCCGCGTCCCTCTGGGCATACCTTTAGTGTATGTCAATTGGTAAAAAACAGGTGTCTTCCATTTAGTATTATGGGCCCCCAAGAAAAAATTGGCTTGGTTGAAACTAGAGGAGGAAATGAGAGGTGGTGATAGCAAGTGCTCACTCAAAAATCACCACACGAGTGACCAACTGCCTATCCGCCCACAATGTATTAATGAGTTTCCAGGTTGTTGTGACTTATTAAATTGTTTGAGGTAAGGGGAAATCTGATTTAAAGATTTGGAAAGTACAGGCCGGCCTGTGGTTGCGTGGAAGCTGCAAAAACAAAACAAAGCCTTGCATGCATGAGCAGTGCTGATTCCAAACTGAACTCTCATCTGCAAACAACGCAGAATGTTTGGCTTTTTTCAGAAAAAAACCCTCTGCACAATCACGGCAGCTCAAGATGCCTTCAGAATTGTTCTGCTTCTCAACCAGTGGCCAGCAGCTCTTGAGGTTGTGGAGGCTAATTCAAAGCTGAGATGTCTGGAGCTCTGGGGCTCAAAGTGGTCCGCTTTCTGCTCCAGAAGAAGAAGAGTTTGGATTTGATATCCTGCTTTATCACTACCCGAAGGAGTCTCAAAGCAGCTAACATTCTCCTTCCCCTTCCTCCCCCACAACAAACACTCTGTGAGGTGAGTGGGGCTGAGAGACTTCAGAGAAGTGCGACTAGCCCACGGTCACCCAGCAGCTGCACGTGGAGGAGCCGGGAATCGAACCCGGTTCACCAGATTACTGGTTTTCAGGGAAATGGACTTGATACTGAAAATACCTTAAATGAGGCTGATATAACTACATGAAAATGTAGGGAGGCTTGCATCACACTTATATACAGTTGTATATAACATTCTTTACCATACTGAAAAGTGAATTTCATCACAGGTGTTGAGTAGCAAGTCTTAATCTTAGGTCTCACTGTGATGTTTGCAAGCATTGTCCCTGTTTGCAGTCCCTAACATACTTCATACCCAGGCAACCGTATTTCAGTGACCACCTCATGACTGGTTTTGTTTATTCTACTTCTTCCTTTTTTAAGTATAGAAATTCTCAATTTTATTGCATGTACTTATTTAGGTTCTTTAGTTTGTATCCAAATGCAACTATTTTGTATCTTGCGGGGGGGGGGGGGGAGAATAATAACTTGCGTAATCAACAATAAGATCATTATTATTTTTTAAATGCAACCTAGAGTCTTTGTGGTCCACTGCTCTTAACCACTACACCACACTGGCTCTGCATGTGAACTGCATGTGATGAGGATGGAGGCCAAACGATATAAAGACTGTAAAACATTCTGGAAAACTAGACACACTGAATAAGTTACTGGTAACAGGAACTGTGTTCTAATTCCCTGGTGTAGCCTTTTGGCTGCCATGGACCCATACAGGAAAGGAAAAAACAGCCCTGCCTTGACAGGCTTTCTTAGTACGAGAGGAGGTCTTCGCAATGAACTTTCCACGTTCTGCCTTGTGCAGCTCATTTCAGTTTTGGCTGACCTCGGACTCTTCTGGTCCAGCTCCCAATCGCCGCCACCAGCATTCCGGACATTCTAGAATGTTTGAGAACTTTCTTTTCCTTTTGAAATGCTCTACTTTCTAACTCTCTCTCCCTCCACTGCATGGCATTGCTCACTGCTGCACATAGACCACACCATAGTTAAAAGTGTGCAAAGCATGCATCGCGAGAAACACAGTACACCAAATAGGCAGCCTCCAAATGCTGGACCAGGATTCCCCATCACCCCTGTCTGCTTGTTGTATTTTATCTGTGCTATTTAAATTTGTATAATCCACCTTGAGTCTCAATCTGGGGGAAAAGGTGTGATATGAAGATAATAATAATAATAATGTTGTTGTTGATGGTGATTTATTGGATTTATATACTGGCCCATACCTGGAGATCTCAGGGCAGTTCACATAATAGAATCAAAATATAAAACATCAAAATATTGTTGTTCTTTAGTCATTCTTTCGTGTCCGACTCTTTGTGACCCCATGGACCAGAGCACGCCAGGCAAAAACATCAAAATACATAATCAAAATAAAAACAACAACCGAATAACGCCCCCCCCCATTTTAAAAGGGTCCTCACGAGGGACGCTGGTGGCGCTGTGGGTTAAACCACAGAGCCTAGGACTTGCCAATCAGAAGGTCGGCGGTTTGAATCCCCGCGACGGGGTGAGCTCCCATTGCTCGGTCCCAGCTCCTGCCCACCTAGCAGTTTGAAAGCACGTCAAAGTGCAAGTAGATAAATAGGTACCACTCTGGTGGGAAGGTAAACGGCGTTTCCATGCGCTGCTCTGGTTCGCCAGAAGCGGCTTAGTCATGCTGGCCACATGACCCGGAAGCTGTACGCCGGCTCCCTCGGCCAGTAAAGCAAGATGAGCGCCGCAATGACTGGACCTAATGGTCAGGGCTCCCTTTATCTTTTATCTTAGGGTCCTCATGACATTTAAAGTAGGACAATTAAGAAACCTGGACAAGAGCCACTCTTTGGAAAGACCATGACCTCAGAAATGTTTGCAGCAATATTTATGGCAACCGAATTGGCCAGATTGATGCTGATGGAATGAATAACAGTTATCAAGGTGTTATCACCCTGGAGATTGAGAGATGTCTTCACCCATCACCCATGACCTTTTTGGTTTCCCTGCCCCTGCAACGCCACACCTGAACTCCAAACCATCCATGAACATGAGTAAGGTCTGTCTCTGAGGCACAAATTGCCACTTACTCCACATGACTAAATGACTGGTTTTCTAGATGGATTGAAACAGGGTGGGGTTTTTTTGTGGGGCGGTGGGGTGAGGGTTAGAGGTCAAACAGCAGTATTTGCCAAGAAACGACAAGCTCAGCTCTGAATGCGTGTGAATGCAGCTGTAAAAAACCAGCTGTGGTGTTATGTGCTGAGTTGAATAGGATCCAGAATGCAGCAGTCTGATTGGTCCTAGAACAATAGGATCCAGAATGCAGCAGTCTGATTGGTCCTAGAACAATAGGATCCAGAATGCAGCAATCTGATTGGTCCTAGAACAATAGGATTCAGAATGCAGCAGTCTGATTGGTCCTAGAACAATAGGATCCAGAATGCAGCAGTCTGATTGGTCCACAGGAGCCACCCAATCCAGCTACAAGTGGAAGGGAATCCGCAACCTGATTGGCCTACAGGAGAATCCTAGAATTAGCCAATCATGTGGGGCCCATTGTTTAAATAATGTACATAAGGCAGACATTCTGGGGGAACTCCCATTCCTCCTCACCACGGGAATGCACTAGCTGCAGAGTTAAGGGTTAATGTGGGCAAACTCTAAAACTACAATCCTAGTCAAACTTCCTTGGGAGAAAGCCCCATGCAACTCAGCAAAAAATGCAATAGATTCATCTGCTTGGCTTGAATGTTACGGACATTTCAATGGGGAAAGCTACGTTGACCGTAGCAGGACTTACCCTAGAGAGGACATGCATAGGCTTGGCTTGGCCTGCACCGTGGCTATCCTTTTGGAAAGAAACAATGCAAACCCACAAATAAAATGCCTTTGAAAAAACATTGAGAACATCCCCTTTTGTTCATGAATACATGAAACCCTGGCCTCATCTCCCTTGACGCCTCTGAGCCCTCATTGTGCTGCCAAGCCTCAGCAAACACACACACACACACACACACACACGGAAAGTTGCCTTGCAATTTTAAACCTACTCCTTAAATGGCAATAAGCTGTCCAGTTTTCAGAGCAAGAATGCTGCAAGGCAAACGAGCTCTTCAACAATTTAATTATTAGAGGTGCAGTCCAACAGCTTGTTCAAAAACTCTATCAACAGATCCAGGGCTGTCCCTCGCTATTGCCTCACAATATTTAGGATTTTTCGCCCTCCTCAGCTTTACAAATCGACGATAGCAATATAATCAGAACCCCTGATGCCGGGGTAGAAGAGTGTTATCTGATTTCTGCAAGGGTCCAGATTTTGGAAAGGAAAGGAAAAGGATGAAGGGTCCAGGAGCGCTGACCAAAGTGGGGGGAGGGGAGACTGTGGCCCTCCAGAAGCTGCTAGACTATATGCCATGTCATGTGCACATCTCAGGGGGACGCCTCCTTGCCCCCCCTCAACATATGAGGGGGCTCACCCCCTGCCAACAAATATTGAGGGGGCAGAGGGCAGCTTGGCCCTGGGGGCAGTGTCACCATTCTATGCATACTTACTCAGAAACAAGTCTTAGCACCCTTCTTTTTGCCTGCGAAAACCCACTCTTTAAAGCTGAATCAGAGCAAACAGCCATCCGTGGGGGGAAGAACAAATTGCCATTTGTTGAGTCTCAGCTTTAAAGAGCGGGTTTTCGCAGGGAAAGGGTGCTTGGAGAGGGAGCTTTAAAGTGCAGAGCATGCCTGGAAAGTACAGGGAAAGTACTGGGTCAAGGGGGGAGGTGGGGAATTGGACATGGAACTGGACTTGGAAAGAGCAGGGCAAAAAGTCAGCTTGGATAAGCCCTTGGCAAACTCACGGGGACTCACCTAAGATTATCTTGGTAGGACCAGGCCATTCGCTGCCTGCCTGCATCAGAATCATAGCTGTCAGATTTGAAAATAAGGGACCAGCAGCCTCGAAAATAAGGGATCAGCAACCAAAATAAGGGATTTTCCAAGCACAGGTATGTTCGACTTCTGAGCCCCTCCGATCCAAAGGCAGAAAGCCCAGCCAGCAGCCAAACGAAGCCTCAAGCGGTGGTTCCCACAGCGCAGCAACCCGGCAAAGGGGATGCAGCAAGGAAAACCACCGTCACCTCTCCGCTGGGAAGCGCTGAGCAAAGGCGAGTCCCCAGGCAACGCGGCCAATTTGATCGGCACAAGGCACGCAAGCTCCACCCCCCAGTAGTTCTTAGACTCCTTATTGGGTGAGCAACGCAGCCAAGCAACACAGTTGGAGCCTCCCTCCTCCCTGGCCGGCAGGGAGGGAGGGAGAGGAGCTGCTTCCTTTGAAACCTGGGAAATTTAAGGGACATCATCAATAAGGGACAGCAGCGGGACACAGCGCTGGGATAAGGGACTGTCCCGCCAAATAAGGGACGGTTGACAGCTATGATCAGAACAGTGGTCAGAAGTCTGGCTTTTATATGCACAGACATTTCCAGCTGTAAATTTTGACCCCTCAACAATGGGGAGGGCACATCATCTAGCACCTGAGGTATTTTTCGGCACCCTAGTGGCTCCTCAAAGGCTATGTTGACAACATGTTCCGGTTAAAATGAAGCATCCATAATATGGGAGGCGATAGCTAATCCATGGTGGGCTTCTCTCCTTGCTGGTGGGCTGCCATTATGAGGTTGTTGCCTGAGGTGATAAAGAAACAGGGCCCCCATAACGACTGGCCATTATTATGTGATTGGGATAGGAGCAGGACGCAGCAGGGAGAATGGGTTTCTTGGCCCTGACCTTACAGAAAGAGCTGCTCTGGACCAGATCACCTCAGTATTGTCTACACCGACTGACAGCAGCTTTTCTGGGCTTTCAGATGTCCTGCTTAGAGCTGCTGGGAATTGAACCAGCAACAATTTGCAAAGTTTTGCCTCTGAGCTACAGCCCATCCCTCTGTCCTGCTTGTGGGGTTTCCAGAAGAGTCTGTGAGGCAAAGGAGGCCGAGTTAGATAGGCCTCAGGTCAGATCCAGCAAGTTTTTGGTGAAGATTGGCACCTGAGGCTCTGTGAGGTTGAATGAGTGGCTTTCCTTGACGCGGCCTTTTCGGTGGTGGCACCAAGATTGCAGAATTACCTCCCCTTGAAGAACTGTTCAGCTTGTCTTTTAGCATTTAGATGTTAAATGTCTTGCCTCAGCAAGCCTTTAGTTCTTGAATATCTCTAATTTTCCTGCTTGGCTTTTCAACTTGCTTTTTAAAATAATCATTTTGAATTTCCGATGTGGTTTTTCTCTGCTGCCACCCCAAACTGATATTTTAAAATAATGATTGTTGGTTATTTTTGCTTTCTTAGTTATAAGCTTGTAAGTTGTTTTGGATGTCCACAGTCCATCCAAGGGTGCTAAAAATAATAAATCAACTTAAATAGAATCAGGATTCTTCTTCCAGCTCTGACTTCAGAGTGGGGGCAGGCAACCCTGTCAGTTTCAGTTTCTCTTCTTTTCTCACCCCCCCCCCCACATTTAAGAAGTCTAATTCTCCACATTCCTACATCAGTTTCTGAATTTTTTTTAAGTCCTCCTGAAAGTTCAAATTTCTCATAATATGCACGTTTGTATGCATCCTAGCCTAAGATACATATTTTTGCAAAGCAAATTTCCCTAATATAATGCATTTTTTGCATGTTATTTTCAGTAATATTTGCATTTTTATGCACTGTACCCTAGGATATGCAACTTGGTACACACAACTTGTTTGAAGGACTGCATTGCAAAATTCAGAGAAGTGTAAATTTTGAAGGATGGCAGTGCTACGGTTTTGGGCTGGTCCCGGGGGGGTTACCGTGCGGCGTGGTCCGTGTCCGGTCCGAGGCTGAAGCGGGCTCCAAGGCAGGGAGTCCGGTGTGGTCAGGAACTCCGACAGAAAGCAAGACAGGGTGCCGGCAGGAACAGGTAACCAACGATGTTGCTCCCGCAACCTGGGACTGGGCGGGCTGGCCTTTATCTCCTCTGAGGCATAGGGCAGCCCCGGTCCACGGGTGACTTGCCTCTCCTGGCCTGGAGGTGAGCACTCCTCCTGCGGGAACTTAGTTCCCTCCGCCTCTCTGCCCTGAGCCTCTGCAGCTCAGGAGAGGCTGGAGGGTTACTGGACCCAGAGGCAGCCTCACCTTCCCCTGACAGGGCTGAGAGTGGAGCACCTGCAGGCAATGGGTTCTCGATCACCTCTGGAGCCAGAGCGGATTCAGCTGGTATCTGCTCCTGAGGATCCGGCACAGGTGCGGGCCCTTCAGGTTCAAGCCCCAGCCCCGACTCAGCCAGTCCTGGAGGCGGGGACTCCTGTGCAGGCTGGGATTCCTCAGGTTCAGCCTCTGAATCCGATTCCCAGGCCATCACAGGTTTGCATGTTGTTTCTTAAAGTTCTAATCATGCAGGGCCACCTTTAAATATGAACTGAATTGGATATCTTCCCCATCCCTACTTCGGAAACACCCTTCAGCATTTTACCTGAACGAAACCTTACATACCGTATTTTTCGCCCTATAGGACGCACTTTTTCCCCTCCAAAAATGAAGGGGAAATGTGTGTGCGTCCTATGGGGCGAATGCAGGCTTTCGCTGAAGCCTGGAGAGCGAGAGGGGTCGGTGCGCACCGACCCCTCTTGCTCTCCAGGCTTCAGGAGAGCCCCAGCGCCAGCCCCACAAGGTCGGGGGACAGAGGGAGGCGCAGCGCGTCTTCCCGCTGTCCCCGGACCTGATCTGAAGGTGGGCGGCAGGGAGAAGAGCGATTCTCCCCGCTGCCGGCCCCACAAGCGCATGGGGGGGAAATAATTTTTTTCCCTTTATTCCCCCCCAAAAAAACTTGGTGTGTCCTATGGGCCAGTGCGTCCTATGGGGCAAAAAATACGGTAAATGGTACTGTCATGGATTATAACAATAAACCCCTTTGAGTATGATATTGGCTAAAACGCGAGGTATAAATATAACAATAACTTGATGTTTGATGTCCAGTCGCAGGTATCAGTGTTGGGGTAAAATATGTTTGTATCTATCCTAAGTACAGTGGTGCCCCGCAAGATGAATGCCTCGGAAGACGAAAAACTCGCAAGATGAAAGAGTTTTCCGTTTTCTGAGTTGCTTCGCAAGACGGATTTCCCTATGGGCTTGCTTCGCAAGACGAAACGTCTTGCGCCTTTTTTTAAAAAACGGCCAATGCATTCCTATGGGAAACCGTCAATACACATTGGTGCTTCGCAAGACGAAAAAACTCGTAGAACGAAAAAACTCGCAGAACGAATTAATTTCGTCTTGCGGGGCACCACTGTAATTGGAACCTTATGCATTAGTTGCCAGGAAACAAACTGTCAGCATGAGGGGATATAGTATATCTAAGTAAGATTTGGAATCATTGCCCTTAAATTCACAAGACCCTGCTGAGGTTTACTGGGTACCTAGTAGACAATGAATCACCTTGAAGGAATTGTTTTCTTACATTCCCAGATTGCTGACAAGCCTGTGATGAGCTTTGTGAGAGACAGAAAAATCAGAAGAGGGTAATATTGATACATACTCTGCATAAATCAATGTGGGTATTGATTCAGCATTTTCTCCCCTTAGAAATTTGCAACTATAACCTTGAAAGACAGGAGTCAATCTGGCAGTAGTGTGTAAATTTAGGGTGTGTTTCTCATGCGAGTAACATAAACGCTAAAACTTCCACAAATAACCTAATGGCTAAGAATTGCTCCCTTGAATTAAGATCAGCGGCTCATTCTCCTGGGGTTATTTTAAATAATGTGATCCATATTTGTCTAGTTCCACGGAATAAGGACTGATTTGTTTGCAGGATACCTTGTGGTTCAATTGTGAGAGGAGACAAATGCTTTTGTTCGCCTCTCCCGGGTTCTGCCTCCCTGGAAAAAAGCAAAACAACCTAAGTGTGCTTTTTAAGGATCAGTTTGTAGTCTTTTCCTTTTGTGTTTCAGTCGACATGTCATTATTTTTCCAGCAGGCACATTTTTCTCTGGCCAGTTGACCGGTTTCTTTGAGTTGCTGTTACAAATATTGGCACCATTTCAGATTTAGGGGGCAATGATTTGTACCAGCTCTTTCCTTTATTAAGAATTACAGCAAAATGTGTGGGGTGTTTTTCTAAGCTCGTTGTGGTCTTTCTTTCTTTCTTTCTTTCTTTCTTTCTTTCTACCTCTCGTCTAATTACCATAGCATGTTATCTATCCTGCTCAATTAATTATCCTCTCTACTTCCACCTTTTTAAAGTATCCTACCCTCAAAGGTTCATTTACTCGTTCAAAACAGAATTTCCCCCAATATTTAGAGCCAGACACAGATAAAGGTGCTCCTGGAGGATAATACTGTAATAATAATAATAACAACAAAAATAACAAAAATAACAATAACAAAAATAACAAAAATAACAACAACAACTATTTATTTATACCCGGCCCATCTGGCTGAATTTCCCCAGCCACTCTGGGCAGCTCCCAATCAAGTGTTAAAAACAATACAGCATGAACATACATGGAAACCAACAGCCGCTCTTCCACTCTCTCTAAATGGAGTCCCTGTTTTCAAACGGGCCTGTGTGCTACAAATGTATGCAAATACATGACCTTTGCGCCCTAAGCAAGTTAAAAACAAAACTAGACTGGTGCAGTCCTAACCCTGCATCCCATGCTGAGGGCTATGGGTCGTGATGGACCTTGGGGGCTCAAATTTCAGTGGCACCCTGTGCAGAGTCGTGGTGCCCCCAAGGCTCTGTGCTTAGTGCAACCGAACCGGTTGCGCTCCCCAAAATCTGCCTCTGTTTTGGGGGGATAAGGAGTAAGAGTGGGCCTCTCGCCAAGGATGTCTTCCAAGTATGTGGTACAGGGATGCTGCAAAAAGTCTTCCTACCACCATAGAACCTGACAATAAAGCAACGAACAGGGTGGAGATACAATCACCAAGGCAACTATCTGTAAACACACAATAGGTAAAGGTAAAGGGACCCCTGACCATTAGGTCCAGTCATGACCGACTCTGGGGTTGTGGTGCTCATCTCACTTTATTGGGTGAGGGAACCGGCGTACAGCTTCTGGGTCATGTGGCCAGCATGACTAAGCCGCTTCTGGCAAACCAGAGCAGCGCATGGAAACGCCGTTTACCTTCCCGCTGGAGCGGTACTTATTTATCTACTTGCACTTTGAGGTGCTTTCAAACTGCTAGGTGGGCAGGAGCAGGGACCGAGCAACAGGAGCTCACCCTGTCGCAGGGATTCGAACCACCGACCTTCTGATCGGCAAGTCCTAGGCTCTGTGGTTTAACCCACAGTGCCACCCAAATCCCCATTCCTACCAGCCTAAAGGTAAAGGTACCCCTGCCCGTACGGGCCAGTCTTGACAGACTCTAGGGTTGTGCGCTCATCTCACTTAAGAGGCCGGGGGCCAGCGCTGTCTGGAGATACTTCCGGGTCACGTGGCCAGCGTGACATCGCTGCTCTGGCAAGCCAGAGCCGCACACGGAAACGCCGTTTACCTTCCTGCTAGTAAGCGGTCCCTATTTATCTACTTGTACCCGGGAGTGCTTTTGAACTGCTAGGTTGGCAGGCGCTGGGACCGAACAACAGGAGCGCACCCCGCCACGGGGATTCGAACCGCCGACCTTCTGATCGGCAAGTCTTAGGCTCTGTGGTTTAACCCACAGTGCCACCCACATCCCCATTCCTACCAGCATAGAACCTGACAATTAAGCAACGGACAGGGTGGAGATACAATGACTACTGCAATCGACACAAGATAATATCACCAAGGCAACTATCTGTAAACAAACAATAAACACCCATAAAAATGGCAAAAGTAGTTTCTTTTCCAAATAGGCTTTCTCTTAAACAATAGCAAACGCAGTATACTTGTAATAGATCAGTGGCTCAGTGTTCATTTTCTTCTCTTTCCAAAAATTGATTTCATCTTGAACAATTGCAATCAAAGTGATCAAGTTTCCATAGGGAGGAGCATAGAAAGAGGACAATGTCCTTCTGCTTGTTAAACCTCCTTTGTAGTATTATTTACTACAAAGCTCGATGACTAAGCTCTTTAGTGACGAAACAGCGGATTACCGGAACGACGTCCGAGCACTGAACCTCTGGTATATTACTGTATTTAAGACTACTGCGTTATTTAAGATAAAACCTATTTGGGAAATAAACTTGTTGTTGTTTAGTCGTTTAGTCGCGTCCGACTCTTCGTGACCCCATGGACCAGAGCACGCCAGGCACTCCTGTCTTCCACTGTAGATCCAAACTACAAGAAAGAAGATTCCACCTAAACATTAGGAAAACTTCCTGACACTAAGAGCTGTTCGACAGTGGAATTTGCTGCCAAGGAGTGTGGTGGAGTCTCCTTCTTTGGAGGTCTTTAAGCAGAGGCTTGACAACCATATGTCAGGAGTGCTCTGATGGTGTTTCCTGCTTGGCAGGGGGTTGGACTCGATGGCCCTTGTGGTCTCTTCCAAATCTATGATTCTATGATCCAACCATCTCATCCTCTGCCATCCCCTTCTCCTTTTGCCCTCCACCTTTCCCAGCATCAGGGTCTTTCCCAGGGAGTCTTCTCTTCTCATGAGGTGGCCAAAGTATTGGGGGTCTCAGCTTCAGGATCTGTCCTTCCAGTGAGCACTCAGGGCTGATTTCCTTCAGAATGGAGAGGTTTGATCTTCTTGCAGTCCATGGCACTCTCAAGAGTCTCCTCCAGCACCATAATTCAAAAGCATCAATTCTTTGGCGATCAGCCTTCTTTATGGTCCAGCTCTCACTTCCATACATCACTAATGGGAAAACCATAGCTTTTACTATACAGACCTTTGTTGGCAAGGTGATGTCTCTACTTAAGATGCTGTCTAGGTTTGTCATTGCTTTTCTGGGAAAGAAACTACCTTAGCCATTTTTATGGACGTTTATTGTTTGTTTACAGATAGTTGCCTTGGTGAAATGATCTTGTGTTGATAGTATAGAACCTGAAACAGGACATTCTAGGAGCACAGCTGGCCCAATTGAGGGTCTGGTGGATACTAAGCTGGTCCATTGCCAGGTCAGGAGTCTGCTGTGGGCGCTTCTGCTGCAGATGCCTGGAGGTGGTACAGGAAAAACAGCAAACAACCAGAGCACCCTAGCATCTTCCCTCCCGAAAGGAACGAGTCTCCATCGCTCTGACTAACCCCCAGTCCCAGAGGCTCTGCTCACCAGTCAACTGGCAGAGAGCCTCTTGCATTCATAACAGCGTTCATCATTGCAAGCTGCGCAACAAGCAGAGGCACATAGCAAATGGTCTTCATGTTTATTGGGGTGGCTTTGTGTTTCTGTGAAGTGCTTCCTCTCATGCCAAGGTGTCAGGAGTCCAGGTTCCCAGCTTGATAACACAGTAAGTAGCACTAATTAAAAAGGAGGATTTATTGAAAAAAAACCTGATAGCTCCAGACGGCTCTGACAAAATCATTACTCGAGATGACCCTTCTGAAGACCTCTTCCGGGTTTTGCAGAAGAACTTGCGTATCTTACATCTTTTGTTTTGCTTCCTGTCTAACAGCCCTCCCCTTAGCCGACTCTTAGGAGGGATTGGATCAGCTCCAATCTCTTCCCGTTCTGACAGACTACTTCCTTCTCTGTTCCTGTCTGTTGGAACTTCCCGAGAGCTTGGGCTGGGTTCCCTCCCACTCTCAGTCATTCCCTTATCAACTGGCATTCCAAGGGGCAGGAGAGTTGGCCCTAGCCAATGTTCATCCTGCATGACATTTAACTCTCTCTGTTCCTGGCTGCTTTCTTCAGTTGGCTGCAAACCTTCACTGGGAGCTGTCTCATTCATGACACAAGGCAAGATGCCCAGTTTTCAGCATCCCACGCCCTCCTTGCTGCAATTCCCCGTGTCACATTGCATATTACCCCAGAGATTCCCTCAACCTCTCAGAGCAGTTTCATGCGGTATTGGGTGGGAGGGGGCTGCACTGGGTAGGGCGGCCTGGGTGCTCTGCTTTAAGGAGAGCCTGCAGGATTAAGTCAGCTGGATCAGTACTCACCTGAACCACAGCTTAGGCAGATGCCCCCAAAGTCCATGTCATTGCGTGCACCTATTAGAAAAATGCTAGCCAATTGGCCTTCTGGGAGATGATATATAATGAAATGAAAAAGGTATTTAAATATACCTTCTTGAAGAAACCAGAGGCCTTTCTCCTGGGCATGGTCGGCCAATTGGTGCCAAAGAAGGATAGAATTTTTTTTATGTACGCCACAGCAGCAGCAAGAATACTCATCGCAAAGTATTGGAAGACACAAGATCTACCCACCCGGGAAGAGTGGCAGATGAAGCTGATGGACTACATGGAAATAGCGGAAATGACCGGCAGAATCCGAGACCAGGGAGAAGAGTTGATGGAGGAAGATTGGAAAAAATTTAAACTATATTTACAGAAATATTGCAAAATTAATGAATGTTAGAAGAATACTGGAATGAAGTTATATGGTTTTAGCAGAAATGTTATTAAGGATTATGTAAAAACTGATTGTTAATGGGCAAAAGTAGAAAATTTAAAGCAAGACTGTGTTAAGATAAATTATAGATCAAAAAACTGAGAAAGAGGGAAAGGATTTGCTGAACCAGTTAATTTGAATTAGAATACAAAAAAGGGAGGTGCGAAGAAGTCGAGGAAACAAGCAAATGAAAGATAAAGATATGAAATTTCGATGTGCTTTTAAATGGTTATGTTTTTTCTTGTTGATTTGTTGTATTGTTTCTTTTTTATTTTTGATGTATTGTTTGTTGAATTTTTGTATTGTTTTTTTTTACCTTTTTTCTTTTTGTAACTATAAAACATCTCATATATATTACTTAAAAAAAGAAAAAGAAAAATGCTAGCTTTTATACTATCAATCCATACTAGCTCTCCCGCGATTATGATAACCATCTGTGGATATAAATTCCATGGCTATGAGTCTTTAGCTCACTGCACCATCCAGACAACTTAGGTGGCTGCAATGTCTGTGAAAAGTGGTATGTTAAAAAAATGTTTGACCACTAAGAAAGATCCACAGGATTGAAATGCATTTGATGTTAGGCACAATTCATTCTTTGCTACGTAAGTTTGTTCATAAGACACTAATCTGGCTAGATGAGTCCACTTATTCATTTTTCATTTTTAAAATAAACTTGCATTTTAGCAATTTTAGCAATTCCCTAATTGCTTTTCAACATTCTTAATGTGGAATTGAAAGTGCATTTCATTTTGTCATAGTATTTAGGAGTACAGTACTTAAGCATCGGGGTTTTTTGTCCTCATCCAACTCAGCAGCAATAATATCAGAGGCAGCAATAAATATCAGAGCACCTCTTTTGTGGAAACGTGTTGACGCCGTCAGTTTCATACTCAGCAAACATGAAACTGAGATCTATTTCTACAGCCATTTCCACAGAAGCCCGTGAAATGTTTATGATGAGATCTTGATATGCAGATTACATTTCCTTACGAGCATCATATTTGACTTTCAGATGCTTACTCTATGGGGCACTTTGGGTTTAATCCTACACATGTCTAGGTAAAGGTAAAGAGCCCCCGACCATTAGGTCCAGTTGTGGCCGACTCTGGCGTTGCAGTGCTCAGCTCGCTTTACTGGCCAAGGGAGCCGGCATACAGCTTACAGGTCATGTGGCCAGCATGACTAAGCTGCTTCTGGCGAACCAGAGCAGCGCACAGAAACGCCATTTACCTTCCCACCAGAACGGTACCTATTTATCTACTTGCACTTTGACGTGCTTTCAAACTGCTAGTTTGGCAGGAGCAACGACCAAGCAAAGGGAGCTCACCCCGTTGCAGGGATTCGAACCGCCGACCTTCTGATCGGCAAGCCCTAGGCTCTGTGGTTTAACTCACAGCGCCACCCATGTCCCACTTGTCTACTCTGAAGTAAATCCCACCAATTTAGAGGATTTAGGCCCCCACATGCATACGTTTAGGATTAAGCCCTCATGTTAAAGAACTTGCATCTCAGTCCTAAGTCCTCAGTTTCAATGGGCCTGACTGCCAAGAGAATATGTTTAGGGTTGCAACATTCAACAATCCAGCCCCGTATAAGTATATCATTCTGAAAGCATAGCATTTGCTGCTGTTGGAATTTACAGGAGAGGAAAGGCTATCATGGAAACAGAGTATGTGCAACCTAAGTCAGGAGGAGACACATTAATTTGACCTGACCAACTGGCTGATGTTTGTATAAATTTCATTTTCTGCTCTGGGGAAAAGCAGGATCAGCAGAAATTAAATCAAGTGTATATTGATGATGGCTTCTTCTTCTTCTTCTTTTCCATTTGCAGAGTATAGTATCGGTGACAGATGACTTTGCAGCTGACAGCTTTTCACCCAAACCTGGCATAAACGAGCTGTATCCGAGGATGGAAGTGGGCGCATCTTCAAACTCTGAATGTCCATTCTGCCTGGAGGAGTATCAAAATGTATTCTGCTCAGACCATTGCTAGCATAGATTTCGGTTCCTATGTGTGCGCAGGAGTGGTCCAAAACCAAAACAAAATGCCCTTTTTGTTCGGTCGTGCACAACACATCTAATGAAATATATGCAGTAAGACACTAAACATTTTGCTAAGTGTAACAGAAAAGGGACGCGGGTGGTGCTGTGGGTTAAACCACAGAGCCTAGGGCTTGCTGATCAGAAGGTCGGCGGTTCGAATCCCCACGACAGGGTGAGCTCCCGTTGCTCGGTCCCTGCTCCTGCCAACCTAGCAGTTCGAAAGCAGGAAGGTAAACAGCGTTTCCGTGCGCTGCTCTGGTTTGCCACATGCTGGCCACATGACCTGGAAGCTGTATGCTGGCTCCCTTGGCCAATAAAGCGAGATGAGCGCCGCAACCCCAGAGTCGGTCACGACTGGACCTAATGGTCAGGGGTCCCTTTACTTTTAAGTGTAACAGAGACACCAAAAAATGTGCTAATCATAGCGGCAGGCAATCCCATGTCAGAACAGCTTTAACAATGGAACGGCAGACATCTGTTTATCCCCAGAGAAGTTCCTCCTCTCAAGGCTTCCATCTCCTGTTACAACAATGTGGAATCAGGGCGCCATTTAGGCAAGTCTTTCACAAGAGTTCCAATAAAGATTGCCTTGAAATCTGTTTTTAAATTCGGTGTATTAAATTTGTTGCCCTTGTTCAACACTTCGAGTTCTTCCAGTTTGTGAATTCTGAACTCTGCATGGAATGCTACCAAGGAAAACTACCGCAGGGGCAACAAGACTGGTTAACTTAAAAATAAATCTTTCGTGCAGAATCTGTAGATAAGCTAGCATAATAATTCCTCAGTAGTGGGAGGCTGAGAAATAGTGATTTCCTGGTACATGATAGGATAGCTTACTAAGGTATTACATCAAACAGGTTTCTTAAGGATAAATGAATGCTCATAAATTCCATAGCCTTGTTCTCTTTTCCCTCTTGTTCTAACAATGGGCCAGTTCATATGGCTACGTACATCCCTTGAGAACTTCCAGGTGGACATTTGGGCTGACTATGAAAGAAATGCCATTGATTTAAAGTATATTTACAGAAATATTGCAAAATTAATGAATGTTAGAAGAATGCTGGAATGAAGTCATATGGTTTTAGCAGAAATGTTGTAAAGAACTAAGTAAAAACTGATTGTTAATGGGCTAAAGTGGAAAATTTAAAGTTAGATTGACTTAAGATAATTTATAGGAAAAAAAATTGAGAAAGAGGGAAAGGATTTGCTGAATTAGCATTTGAACTAGAATACAAAAAAGGGAGGTGTGAGGAAGTCGAGGAAACAAGTAAATGAAAGATAATGATACGGAATTTGGATGTGTTCTTTTTTTCTTTTTATTATGTATTGTTCTTTTCTCTTTCTCTTTTTCCCCCTTCTTATTTTTGATGTATTGTTTGTTAAATTTTTCATTGTTTCTTTTTTCTGTTACACTTTTTTCTGTAATTATAAAACCTTTAATTAATATCTTAAAAGAAAAGAAAAGAAAAGCCATTGATATGACATTCTGGGAGCTGAACGCTCGATGTAGCGTTGGCTCTGTAATGTCTTATTCATGCCTGCTAGTCATTGCTTGATTTTGCAGTTGTCAGATGATGAACACACCTGCTCCTTTTGGCCTAGTTTGTTCAAGCCATCTACACGTCTGTCAGGTCTGGGACATAGGGAGCAGTCTGAAATCAAGGGATAAGGCCAGGCCAGAGAGCACCAAGAAGGATTCACAGGAGCACGACAAGGGTCACGAAGACTTCATTGCTCAGGCAAGGCTCAGCTGGAACATCTCGCGTCTCAATCGCGAGAAAGACCTGCTTGCAATCATGAGCCCATGTGCAGCGGTGGACGAAGCCGCTCGGGCGCCTGGGGCGGCGTGCCCAGGGCATGTTTCCCATTGGAGCAGGGCGCACTGTGGGGCCTCCGGAGTCTGCCTGCCCCCCCCGTCAGCCGCCCTATAGCTGGGGGGGGGGGGAGGCAGCAGGTGGACTGTTTCCCCCCCCTCAAATTTTTTTTATTGGTTTTCACAATATTATAAACAAACACACAAGACAAACAAACATAAATAATAGCCTTATTGAAAATTATACTTATTAACTTTGTTAAGTGACTTCCTCGCTTCCCCTTGGTTGAATTTCATTGCATGTCCTTTTAATGGTTTTTCAAATCCCAATTCTTATGAAATTTAACTTAAACATTAACATCCTTAAATCTTTACATTATGGAATTAAACATATTAATTCATCACTTAACATAAATAAAATCCCAAGACAATTAAGTATCTGCAAGCTGTTTTCAGTTAATTGAACTTAACATATTTAACTAAATAGTCATTAAATATGACCCAATCTTCCTGATACTCCTCCTCCTTCCGGTCGCGGACTCTTCCCGTTAGGTCGGCTAGCTCCGAAAAATCCATCATCTTCATCTGCCATTCTTCTGTCATTGGTAATTCCTGGGTTTTCCACTTTTTAGCTAACAAAACACGAGCAGCAGTTGTGGCATACAAAAATAATTTAACATCTTTCTTGGGCAACTCCAAACCTGTTATTCCAAGAAGAAAGGCCTCTGGTTTGTTTATAAACGTATATTTCAACATTTTTTTCAATTCATTATAAAACTTTTCCCAGAAAAAGCAGGTGGACTGTTTGGGCAGCATGGAGAGATGCGTGGCTCAGGCGCGCTGCAGGCCCCATGGTGAGTGCCGCCCGGCATTTTGTCACCTCCCTTAGTGGTGACACCCGGGGAGGCCCATACCCACCACACACACCTTTCTCCACCCCTGCCCATGTGTTAGGCATTCACAACTTGTGGTTCTTGAAAGAAGAAGTTGCTTCTCCAGAGTCAACACACCTTAAGTTCTACGAGGGACTAATGTATGAAATAAGGCTACAGTTGCGACATAAGCAACCACGGAATATTTGGGGGGGGTGGATTTAACATTAAGCATTGATAATGCAAAAGGCCATCAGAGGTTGGATGGTCACCTGTCATGGATGCTTTAGCTGAGATTCCTGCATTGCAGTGGGTTGGACTAGATGACCCTCAGGGTCCCTTTCAACTCTACAATTCTACAATGACTTTTCACCCCCTTGCATGCCTATTCCACTCTATTAGGTTTTTTCTCTCCTGCACTTTTATTGAAGCTTCTGTGGTATTATGGGAGCATAGCTGCCAAGCGTCCCTTATCTGGCGGGACAGTCCCTTATCCCATCGCTGTGTCCCACTGCTGTCCTGGATTGATAATGTGCCTTAAATCTCCCGGGTTTCAAAAGAAGCAGCTCCCTCCCTCCCTGCCGGCCAGGGAGGAGGAAGGCTCCAACTGTGCGCGCGCCCATGAGCACTCCGGGAGCTTGGCAGCAGTGTGACGTGTCGGAGAGAGACCCTCTACCGCCCCCTCTCTTTCGCAAGAGGTGAGCGCGGCTCCCCGCCACATGACCTCGCCTCTGCCCAGACAGGGTCTCTCTCTTCTCTGCTCCCATCCCCGTCCAGTTTCTGGGCTGCGGGCGGCTCGAGCCCCGCCCACTTGGCTGGGGCCTCATGCCGGCTCTGCTGCTCTCCTCTCGGCTTCTCGTTTCACGCCGGTGGCTCCGACAAGCTGGGAAGTTCAAGCGCAATATTGCATAGATTTGCAAAAAAAGAGACAAGCTGCGCAAGCGGGTCCGTAGTGGGCAGCAGGGTGCAAAGGGCGGGAGGTAGCAACTTTGGCAACGAGGAGTAGCAGAACTGTTGCTATTAGCTGAGCTCTTTACTTTGGGACCTGTGATCCCTTATTTTGGCTGCTGGTACCTTATTTTCAGACGGGATGCGGGTGGCGCTGTGGGTAAAACCTCAGCGCCTAGGACTTGCTGATCGTATGGTCGGCGGTTCGAATCCCCGCGGCGGGGTGAGCTCCCGTCTTTCGGTCCCAGCTCCTGCCCACCTAGCAGTTCGAAAGCACTCTTAAGTGCAAGTAGATAAATAGGTACCGCTCTGGCAGGAAGGTAAACGGCGTTTTCGTGTGCTGCGCTGGTGCTGGCTCGCCAGAGCAGCTTCGTCACGCTGGCCACGTGACCTGGAAGTGTCTCCTGACAGCGCTGGCCCCCGGCCTCTTAAGTGAGATGGGCGCACAACCCTAGAGTCGGACACGACTGGCCCGTATGGGCAGGGGTACCTTTACCTTTTACCTTATTTTCAAATCTGTAAGTTGACAGCTATGTATGGGAGGGGTGTTGTGGGAAGATTCAGGATCAAGCACGTCCAGTTCAGCACTTAATGTAAAACAAGGCGATTGTCTACACGGTTTGTTGATTAGCGTGTAATTTGCTTCGAGGGCTGAATCCGCTCCGTGTTGTGTGTGTGTGTGTAACAGGAGCCTTTCTGCAGTTGCCTGTGGTTCCTGCTCGCACCCCTTGCCGAGGCAGCCCTCAGGTATAGGGCAAACACTGCAGGATCCTCATTTAAGCTTGTTAAAATGTTGTGTGTTTTTCCCAGGCTTACTGAGTCGGGGAGACAGCTGCAGTGAGTCAGTGTCTCTCTCCACGCTGCGCATTTTATCAGCATCATCTCCGCTTCATCCCCAAGTATCTTGGGGAATCATCATAACTTATTCCAGAGTCAGGATACTGAATCTGTTCAATTTCGGCAACGTTGCTGCATTCATAACCTTGTCATTATCCAGGAGACGATAACCTAAGGCAGAGTTGTTCATTTTTTAAGTCATTGAGCAATGTCCTGCTTACCATACCCTTCGCTTCCAGAAATATCAGACACGGAGAAATCATTCCCTCTCCCAGAATCACCTTTGAAATTCTCTGCTTTGAGGGGGTAGCGGTACTGAATTCTCACTTGCAACACCTCCGAATTGGATCACAATTAAAAGGGGGGGAGGGAGGACACCCCAGACCTGTTACAAAATTCTTAAGAGTCACAACACATTGGCATATTCAAAAGCAGTGTCCACGAGGCAGATGGAGGAAGCCGCTTCAGACGGCAGAATCCAAGGGGCACTTTTCGGGCCTCCCCCTGCCCTGCCACC
Source organism: Podarcis tiliguerta (assembly GCF_965153285.1). NCBI lineage: Eukaryota > Metazoa > Chordata > Lepidosauria > Squamata > Lacertidae > Podarcis > Podarcis tiliguerta. Next base: position 7,525,124 of record NC_139534.1, read on the forward strand.
ACCAAAGAAGAGATGGGAAACTGCTGTGGTGGCTTCCAGGTTCTGGAGAGATCTTGCAGGAGCCCTGCAAGGTTGTGCAGAGGCCCACATTATCACCTCACTTACCAGGATCTCAAGGGTGGCCTCTGTGGCAGTGGTGTAGCATGGGTTGTCAGCACCCGGGGCAAGGCAAGTAATTTGCGCCCCCCCCCGCTGCACTGTCCCTCCCCCAGATAGTCCCTCGCTCTCTCTCCGCACAGCACCGCACACCTGGCACCCTCCCCTCCACAGTGGGCGGCGACCCGGCGGCTCGGATCGGATTCGCACAGCCAGCACTGCAGTGTGAGAGAGTGAGCCAGGTAGGGCCAGAGAGCTGCGAGTGCAAGCGCGCCCCCCCCAGATGTTGCGCCCGGTGCGGCCGGCCCCCCCTGCACCCCCACGCTACGCCACTGCTCTGTGGGGTCTTGTAAGACGTCACCAAAACCCAGAAGCCAAAGTCATGTGACCTCAGTAAGTGAGGCTTGGGGGGGGGGGCAAGAGGGGTGGATGCCAGGCAAGGCGGGCAAGGCAGCCCCTTCCTGTTTTGTCTCAGATGACAAAATAGGACGAGGTGCCCTGTTCGAAAGATGCCATCCTTCAGAGATTAGACGTAGAGCGTCTTAAGGTGTTTTTTTTAAAAAATACATATGAACCGAAAGCTTAAAACCAGCCCGCCAATCTCCACGCTCCGTTTACGACATTGCTGTGTTTTAATGAACTTTGTCGATTAGATCGGTGTTGCAGAGTTGGGCGTTTGAAAAGCGGTCAGCCAGGCTCATTAATATGTTCTGTGCACAGAGTGCACTGCAGAATCGGAGCGCCTTCTGGGCTGACTTTGATAGCAAGCTTGGACTTCAGTCAAGATCTAAAACTGTTAGCAATCTCTCTAATGCTGCTTCAAATTCCAAACCAGCCAAAGCCCCCCCCCCCCCGCTTTAATAAAATAAGTAGGAACAAATTCACGACGACGCTTCCGCGTCTTCAACATTTCAAGTATCATTTGGATACAAAATCCCTCTGAAAGATATAGGTCTTCTTGAATTTATTTTTATTTTGTTTTTGCTTTTTAATGGACAAAGCAGTTTGAATTCACCCACCAGCAGAGGGCTGCAGCAGAGGCACCATCTTCTGAAGAACATTGAGGGAGCCTGGCACGATGCTTGACATTGCGCTGGCGACATCGCATGGCGTGCTGATGTCACACGTGCGACATCGTACAACGTCCTGATGTCGCCTGTGCAAGGCTCTGCATTTGGCCTCAACAATGGGGGAGTGGTGTCCCCCTCAAAAAATAAGGGAGAGCCAGCGCCTATGGACTGCAGCCTCCAACTTCGATTTTCCAGTACTACTGCTCCTCATGGACCATAAAGAGGGCTGATTGCCGAAGAATTGATGCTTTTGAATTATGGTGCTGGAGGAGACTCTTGAGAGTCCCATGGACTGCAAGAAGATCAAACGTATCCATTCTGAAGGAAATCAGCCCTGAGTGCTCACTGGAAGGACAGATCGTGAAGCTGAGGCTCCAATACTTTGGCCACCTCATGAGAAGAGAAGACTCCCTGGAAAAGACCCTGATGTTGGGAAAGATGGAGGGCACAAGGAGAAGGGGACGACAGAGGACGAGATGGTTGGACAGTGTTCTCGAAGCTACAAACATGAGTCTGACCAAACTGTGGGAGGCAGTGGAAGACAGGAGTGCCTGGCGTGCTCTGGTCCACGGGGTCAGTCGGACACGACTAAATGACTAAACAACAACAACTGCTCCTCAAGGACTCCAGCAACCTTGGAAAGTGGGAGGGGCTTCCTTGCATCTTCCCAAGTCCTTTAGCTCTTCGGGAGAGGGCTAAAGATTGCACAACTAATCTTCAGTTGCTTGAGCTCTGGTGCTTCTTGATCACCTGAGCATGGGAGCACATTGCACACAATGTGTTCAATTTCTACACTGTTTCAACAAAGAACGACCCAGCTTTTTAAAAACGTGCCTTTGATTAATCGTGCAATTTTTGCTGGCTCAGTTCTGTGTTATTTTTGTGCCACTCAAATATGTGAAATGGTTGTTGTTATGAGTTTGAAATATATATTGTGGGGGGAGTAAAAAAAGAAAGAGAAAGAGGGTTGTGCTTGTTTTCCTCTGCTGTAATGACTGTTTGTTAGTCAGCTTTTGTCTCTTATTTCATGCAGTGCCTGTTTCTTTTGTCCATTTGTCCTGTCTTTCCCACCCGCACCACCCTATTTTATTTGTGTTGCCAGTTGATTTATATGTCCAGAGTACACCTAGACCAAGGAGGACAAACAGTCAGAAGTTTAATTACTGATTGACAAAAATCATGAACTTACAGTAGCGCCTAAGGTGCACTAAACACACACATTTGGTAGATGGGCAGCTGACGCCCTCCACATAAGAATTCACCCAGCAGCGAAAATAACATAAAATTGCATTCTGGGGGGGTTGCTTGCAAAAATCCATCCACTAGGAAAATTGCGATTGCAAAATTGCAGATATGTGCATGAAAATGCGTGCAGATGGCTTGGTTTTCTTTAATGCAGAAGTGGCACTAACTGAATGTAAGACTGAGAAAATGAGAAACCGAGACAAATGGAAATTGACAGATTTTTCCATTCCCAATCTTCACATGGAAACGGAGCAGTTTCCTGCAGATTAGAGTGGTTTAAATCTTATCCAAAAAACATGGTTTACTGGACAAACGCCGGCTCCCTTGGCCAGTAAAGCGAGATGAGCGCCGCAACCCCAGAGACGTTTGCGACTGGACTTAACGGTCAGGGGTCCTTTACCTTTACCTTTAGACATGAATAGGGTTTTGCTGGAAAGAAACTAGCACACAAAAACATACTCACAATCTTCCTCCAAAAAGGCATATGTGGGGTCGGTTGTTTGCTTAGCAGGCAGTTTGTTTCTTGTGGGGATGGGAAACAGTCCACTACTCCTGCACTCTGGTTGCAGAAGTCGCTGTGGCCAAGATCCATGGTTACCTAGGTTACAGACATAACATCAGCTTGCAGAGTTGAGAAGTATAGCTGGAGCCCTTTTGAGAAGAGAGACTGCTGAATACACAGACAAATTAGGTCAGGCACCCACTTTGAACAGGGACCAGCTCTATAGCATAATTAATGTAAAGTTTAATCTAGCCCAGAAAATGACAGACCTGCTTTCTGTGATAGGAATTTTATGGTCTTAGATATATGGTAATGTTCATAAGTGTACCAACCAAGCACATGCATAGATCAGCACAGGAAGGCCAACCTGGAACCATTTTGATTCCTAAACTGACCAAATCTTTTCTCTGCAAGGTCAAAATGGAAAAGCCTCCCCATTGTCTTTTCCTTCACAAATACTGTCTTAAGGGTAAGTCTGTGTTTGAATAGGGTGTGAGCCTGTGACCTGGCCCAGGAACTAAGTATTTATCACTACAAAAGACCGGCCAGGCTACCCAGGAAATCCAATCAGGTAACCTGCCAGACAGGAGATAAACAACAACAGGAGAAAAACAATATTAAAATTTCTGTTTTAGACTGCCTTTTCTGTGATGTAGGTGTGATGTATCTGAGGGGTGGTCTTAGGTTACACCCCTTCTGTGATGTATGTATGATGTTTCTGGGGGTGGTCTTGATCTACAGGGTGGCAATTTCAAAAGTCTTTATAAGGCCTTGCAGGCCATTTTTCTGGGTCCCTCCTCTCTCCTGCAAGTGAGGGGAGCACCCTGTTGCAACAGATCAATAAAGGCCAAGCCTACAGGCTGCTGTTTTGCTCCAAGTTATCCTGGTTGGTGTCTTTGTTTTTTGTCCAAGGGAGCCCTCGGATTTTCCGTTAACATTTCCCACTCTGGATATTAGCCCCATAACTGTAGGCGAGGGCCTTCCTTCAGTTAGGCAATTCCTCCCCAAAGGAGGCTTTACCCTGTGGACCTAAGAGCTGAACAAAATGTAAATTATCCATTGTGTATTTCTGCCGCAGGTTTCACTCTGTTGCTGATTGTTGTTATTATTCTGGTTATCCTTGCAAGGCGGAAGAGTTGCCTGTTGCTGGTGAACCGTGCTACGAATGCCTAACTACGTCCCTTTATCACTGCGGCATCTAAAAATTCCCAGTGAGTTGCAGATTTAATCTTGCTGTATTCCTGCAAAGCGGGGAAGTATCGCACAGGTCAGAAACCCTGGTATTCCAAAATGCGTGTAGCAGGCACGCGGCCCGTGTGAGAATTCAGAATTTATTTAGAATCTCATATTTAAAACAATTGTCACTCTCCAGTTCTGTTTTTCGTAATGGAATATAACTTATGTGGCTTTAAAAGAATGAACACGGCTGTCTGACTTGGCTTGCACTGCTTATCCTGACCAAAACAGAGAATACTGAGCTTTTTAACTAGGCGGTGAGAGGGAGCCTCAGGAATTGGGAAACTCAGAGACAATGGAAAGGCTCTCCTCCCTGGAAGAGAGGGGAGTGGTTGTGGGCGGGAGCCCAAGCACCGCCCCTAGCAGGGGGCATTAGCCCCCTGCCTCCCCCACTCACCTGGCTGGCGCCCACGCCCATCGGCAGGCACCCAACCAGGTGCCTCCGAGGGGGGGGTGTTCAGCAGCCTATATGCTGCAGCGTCAGCCCCTCCTCGGCCTCACTCTCCGTCGTCCCGTCGTGAGTCACCCACCCTCCACTCCCTTTAGCTCAGGGTCTAAGTTTTTTCCTTGGCCTTGCTATGGACCTTAGGTTGGTCGCCCTGGTTGTCCGGGGGGCCTGGTAGGAATTTTTCCATTTGGCATTAGGCTTTTTGGTTTTTTCGCCTACCTCGTAGCAATCGTCACAACTTTCGTGGTGGTGGGTAGGTTAGGCATTGGAATAATGTCTTGTGGTGTGTCAAAGCGCTAGGTGTGGCCATCGCCTATGCCTTCAATTTTTGGGTATTCCGTTACCTCGGTGACATCAGGGGAGAGCCTATAGTTGGATTAGCATCAACAGGTTCCACCTACTGGTGAATAAACCCACTTGTTTTGGACATCCAATGCCTGAGCCAATACCTTTTCACTGCTGTAATCAATAAAGTTGTGGCCTTTTCTTGCCCACTAACCTTATATCACGTGTCCTTGTGTATTCATTCCACATTGCGGGCGTCGGGTCCTCGAACCACAAACACCAGTTCTGGTTCAGGTGGGCCAAGGGTTAAAGGGGCAGATGATGTGGTTAAGGACAGGCTCAGTGCAAGAGTCCAGATCAAGCAAACATGAAACCCAAACCAGGAGATGTGGTCATCATGGCCATTCATGGTCAAGCAGACCAGGTCAGGTCTCCATGTTGCTATCAGGTGCTCAGACTAAGGCACCAAGTTTGCAGCAAGAGTTACATAGGGCTCTTCCAGATACAGTGGTACCTCGGGTTACATACGCTTCAGGTTACATACGCTTCAGGTTACAGACTCCGCTAACCCAAAAATAGTGCTTCAGGTTAAGAACTGCTTCAGGATGAGAACAGAAATCATGCTCCGGCGGCACAGCAGCAGCAGGAGGCCCCATTAGCTAAGTGGTGCTTCAATTTAAGAACAGTTTCAGGTTAAGAACGGACCTCCAGAACAAATTACCGTATTTTTCGCCCTATAGGACGCACTTTTTCCCCTCCAAAAATGAAGGGGAAATGTGTGTGCGTCCTATGGGGCGAATGCAGGCTTTCGCTGAAGCCTGGAGAGCGAGAGGCGTCGGTGCGCACCGACCCCTCTCGCTCTCCAGGCTTCAGGAAGCTTTCCGCAAGCCTTGCGCGCCCAGTGGGAGGTCCCGCCGGGCGCGCGAGGCTTGGGGCGGCAGCCTATTCTGGGGGCTGGGGTCGGGGGAAGCTCAGGCTTCCCCCGCACCAGTCCCTGCGCCTGGGGGGGGGGAAAATAAAATTTCCCCCCTTATTTCCCCCCCCAAAAAACTAGGTGCGTGCTATGGGGTGGTGCATCCTATGGGGCGAAAAATACGATAAGTACTTAACCCGAGGTACCACTATACTTGGAACAACAACATTACCAGCCCTCCTTCCCCCTCAAAATGAATCACTGAAAGTCACTGCTAGGATGCCTTTCTTTTAAATGGCTGTGGTTAGGCCCCCTTTTCTATTTGCATCTAGGGGGTAAGAGGTCTTTATCCTCTATTTAAGAAGCTCGGAATACCAGAACAAATGTTTTAAGTGAAGAAAACGGTCTTCAGAGAATATGCTTACTGGAGAAGGATGTGCTATATGGAGTTGAGTGCTGCTTTAAAACAAACAAAAAACCCCAACAACTTCAGATATACAAACAGCTCTGCTTTCCCAATAGCTTGTCCAATTTTTGCATAGAGCTGCATAAACAAACAGAAGACTTAAAAAAAGAAGGAGAAGAAATGATTGAAAGTCCAGCGAGAGGGAGAGGCAAATGCCATTATTCTGTATGATAATGCGCACTGGGAATTTTGAAAGAGGAGAGAATCAATAAATACTAGTGGTTTGTACTGTTAGCATGCAACAGCTGGCAGCCCTGGCTCTATAAATACACACAGGCAGCTTGCAAAGAGGTCTGCACAGACTTACCCACAGCTGCAGAATTGTAGCTGCAGGCTAAAGGTAAAGTAAAGGGACCCCTGACCATTAGGTCCAGTCGTGGCCGACTCTGGGGTTGCGGCGCTCATCTCGCTTTATTGGCCGAGGGAGCTGGTGTACAGCTTCCGGGTCATGTGGCCAGCATGACTAAGCCACTTCTGGCGAACCAGAGCAGCGCACGCAAACGCTGTTTACCTTCCCACTGGAGCGGTACCTATTTATCTACTTGTACTTCATGCTTTTGAACTGCTAGGTTGGCAGAAGCAGGGACCGAGCAACGGGAGCTCACCCCGTTGCGGGGATTCGAACCACTGACCTTCCAATCGGCAAGCCCCAGGCTCTGTGGTTTAACCCACAGCGTGCACCCTTACCTAGGAGTAAACCCCCTTCAGTTCAATGGGACTCGCTGCTGCTGCTGCCACCATGAGTGATGGAAGGAAGACCTGCTCCCTGTTGCAAGGCCCATTTCTACCTGCCCTATGGGGTGGGGCCCACACTCACCCAGAACGGCTGAAAAAGGATCCTAGGAGGCCATTGGGTCTTTGCTGGAACAACTCTTGGGCTGGGGCAACTGGCTAAAATGTTTTAAAATGTTTTGAAAGGCTTTAATTTCGGTTCCTCTGTTTTGTTTTTGTCGGGTTGGGGTTGGTTAAATGTTTAGTTGGGGTTGGAGGTTATTTTAATTTGGGTATAACCAGTGCTTTTTTTGTATAAAAAATGTTTAGGGGTACTCAGGAAATTCACCATTTTGTAGTTCAAATAGGGAAAAATAAATACAGCACCAGTGCCACACATGGAACGCCGTTTACCTTCCCCCTATAAAGCGGTACCTATTGGCAGGAGCAGGGAGCAACAGGAGCTCACCCCGTCATGGGGATTCAAACCGCTGACCTTCTGATCGGCAAGTCCTAGGCTCTGTGGTTTATTTTTTTTATATATGATATTTTATTGGTTTTTACAACAAGTGAACAAAAAATAGAACACGATACAACAGACCAAAAAAGTAAAAAAGAAGATACAACAACATACAAACACCAAACAACAAAAAATACAAAAAAGAAAAAATAAAGATATTAAAAGCAATTTTTGTCTCCTTATGTTCTTTGCATTAACTTGTTTCTGCGGCTTCCCCAGACCTCCCTTCTCTGTATTCCAGATCATATATTCTGTCAGTAAATTCCTTCCCTCTGTCATATTTTGATTTCATCATTATCTTAATGTCTTAATATAATTACATTTCCATATCTCTTAGAACATAATCTTTCTTAATCTTTAAATTTTTTTTTACTAATAACCTTTTACATTCAATCTGGTGTCATCAAGCGTTCATTAGTAGGCTCTGTGGTTTAACCCACAGTGCCACCCACGTCCCTATTTGAAGTCTAGGACCTGTCACCAAAATCACACACTATTCCACCCTGAGGAGGCTCGTTTCACTTAGCTTATTCCCCTGCATTTCCTGGGCCAGCTTTTGTGGACATTTTGACCAAATATGCACTCAAAACAAAATTCAGACATTTGACTCTGTATTGTGGCTTTCTTTGTGCGTAGCTCACTCTTTTATGGTAATCAAATGTCCTGCCAACATTTTCTGCAGCTATGTACACCAGCAAAGGGAACCAGATGCTTCTTGTTTTCCTTCGAAATATATATCAGTGTTGGTTTTGTTTAGTGTTTCAGAGGATTGGCGAAAAGACAGCCTTTAATAAGCCTGGGCTGCATTGCCCTGTGTTTCCCAATGTACTAATAGTTTTGGCTGCAGCTCCTCATCTTGATTTAAAATCTGTCCTCATCTCTCATACAAATGAGCCTCTCAAAAAATAAAAAACAGGCCGGTTTAATTCATCTCACGTGTTTAACTTAGTTTTCATTCAGAATAGATGGTTCCATTTTTAAACAGGAAGGGGATGTGGAAAGTAACTAAGTTTCAGCTTTCTTTATTTCTTTTCTTTTTTGCACACATAAGCCAATCAGAGATGGAGAGATGGAAATTTTTTTGGCCCCCTCTAAACAGCAGAAGGCTTTGAAAGAAGCTGCAACAGTATCTAAGGATATGCCGTGTTCTTCTGTCCTAGTTTGTGGTCAGAGAGCTTCCTTGTCAATCAACTGTTGTGTGTAAATCCTATCTTGTCATCACTAGCTGAAAGATTTGGTGGTGTTTTTTTTAAAAAAAATCCATTGGAAAGGGTGTGTGTGCAGTGATATTTCCTGAGATATACAACACTTCCCTAGGGAAAGCTTGACACCATATCCTGATCTTTATCCTAAAAGTAGTCTCCTCAATCTGAATCCCATTTCATTTATGCCCATTTTACAGATGAAGAACTGAGGCTGAGAAGTGCAGCTTGCCCAAAAGCTATCTACTGAATCAACAGCTGAAAATGAGTTGGTGGATTCAAACTCAAATCAATACCATGGTTAGCTTTTCCACCACATTGGAACAAGCCATTAAACAACAACAACAACAATTTATGCATCCTTTTCACTAGTTAGAAATTTGACATAAGTTTGAGGGGAGTCTAAACACTTTGGGAACTTTGGGGTGCCAATTCTACCTTTTTCTGGCTCTATTGAAGGTAAAGGGACCCCTGACCATTAGGTCCAGTCGTGGCCGACTCTGGGGTTGCGTGCTCATCTCACTTTATTGGCCGAGGGAGCCGGTGTACAGCTTCCGGGTCATGTGGCCAGCATGACTAAGCCACTTCTGGTGAACCAGAGCAGCGCACGGAAACGCCGTTTACCTTCCCGCCAGAGCGGTACCTATTTATCTACTTGCACTTTGACGTGCTTTCGAACTGCTAGGTTGGCAGGAGCAGGGACCGAGCAAAGGGACCTCACCCCGTCACGGGGATTTGAACCACCAACCTTCTGATCAGCAAGTCCTAGGCTCTGTGGTTTAACCCTGGCTCTATTACCATGCCTTTAAAAGCCACACGATACCTGGAAGCATAGCAGGTGAAGCTATTCCCATCGGATCTTCATGTCTGTAGAAACATCACCCGCTGAATGTCTGGTTATCTGGTTATCTGCTAATGGCACAGGAGCAGGTCTAGTTTTTCAGCCTAGGATTTGTGTAAGCTGCTCCAACAGGGAACAACCTGAGAGAGAGAGAGAGAGAGAGAGAGAGAGAGAGAGAGAGAGAGAGAGAGAAGCTTTCTATTTTCCTCCAAGAAAGCAGGCATACACAACTGCAACTGATCTGTTCCAGTTCAGGTACGAGTCAAAGAGCGGAAAGATTTTAACTTCAAACGGAGCCATTAGGGTCACCTCCTCCATCTGATGATCTCCAAACCGATCTTTTCAATTTCTTCTAAACGATTTCAGCATTCCATTCGGCCCACCCAAGACCCAGGAGAGCATAAACAGTGGCTGCTCCCCTGGAAGAAGAGGGCAGGGGAGAGGCAGAGCCATCTCTTTCGTAGACATTCCAGGGCTCCCTCCTCCCCAACACCTTCATCTTTCCTTTGCTCAATAGTCAGCGGGGACATCTCCCACGTCCCGACGTCTACGGGTCATTGCTCAGCCTAACTCCAATGTCCTGCAACGTTATGAAGTGCTGGGGGAGCCTGTGGTTTGTGGTGCGGCCTTGCACGCTCCTGCCCCATTGCTGCAGCTCGTTGTGGGTGCCTTCTGCCTGCGAAGGACTGGCTGGATGAGGAAGAGTGGCGGGTGCTGCCTGCCCAAGAGCCTGAAATAAAAAAATTAAGGTCTTATATATACACACCGTATTTTTTGCTCTATAAGACGCACCAGACCACAAGATGCACCTAGTTTTTGGAGGAGGAAAACAAGAAAAAAAATATTCTGAATCTCAGAAGCCAGAACAGCAAGAGGGATCGCTGTGCAGCAAAAGCAGCAATCCCTCTTGCTGTTCTGGCTTCTGGGATAGCTGCGCAGCCTGCATTCGCTCCATAAGACGCACACACATTTCCCCTTACTTTTTAGGAAGGAAAAAGTGAGTCTTATAGAGCAAAAAATACGGTATATAATATAAATGTTCATAACTGCATATATAAACCACATGTCTGAAACCCCACAGAAAAAGTCCTGAAACCATTTTGTCCCTCCCAAATTGACCTCAAATATTTCTCTGCAAGGTCGAAGGAAAATGGAAAAGCCTCCCCATTGTCTTTTTGTTCACAAATCCTGTCTTAAGGGCATGTCTGTGTATGAATGGGGTGAGCCTGTGACTTGGCTCAGGAACTAAGTATTTGTCATTACAAAAGACTGACTAGGCTTCCCAGGTAATCCAATCAAGTGACCATTAATAGGTAACCTGCCAGACAGGAGAGAAACAAAGCACTCAGATTTCTGTTGTAGACTGCCCTTTCTATGATGTAGGTATGATGTATCTGGGGGGTTGGTCTTGAGCTACACCCTTTCTGTGATGTATGTATGATGTTTCTAGGGGTGGTCTTGGACTCCAGGGCAGGCAATTTTAAATGTCTATATAAGGGCAGACACACCTTGGTTCTGGGTCCTCCTCCTTTCCTGCGTGTGAGGGGAGCATCCTGTTGCAACAGTTCAATAAAGATCAGGCTTACAAGCTGCTTTGCTTCTCAATATTCTCTGGTTGGCCTCTGTTCTTTCCTCCAACCGATGGAGAACCTACAAAGGACTCTGTAAGGGCTCTTGTGTCCCCCATAAGGAAATAAGGGCAGATTTTTGTTTATTACAAGCCCCCCAGGAATGACTTTAACTTTGGGGGGAGGGGAGTGCAGCTTATATTTGGGCCAATATGGTAATTACTATTTCCCTCGCATATTTCGCTTTTCATTTTAGATGATGAAATAGAACTGGTTGTGCTCTTTTTTTAAAAAAGAAGAAAAATAATAGAGAATATAAGTTATGAAAGTTTTCCCTGGGGGAACAGAATATCCATCACTAATCCCCCAACCAATGATAATTGGGAAGCAAGAAAGCAAGCAGGATGTTAATTTAACATTGAGTAGCCAACAGCAACAACAAATAGCTACTGGAAGTAAAGATTATAGCAGGATCTTGCCCATGAGGAGAGGTTCTGCTGGATATTATAGCTCCATATTAAGTGCTGTATGGAATCTCCGCTTTAATTTCCCTTTCTGCTTTAATTCTGCTTTATGAAAAAGCAAGGCCTCAGCTTTCCCCAAGGGCTGCAGCGTGGAAGGAGCCTTAGAAATCCTGAGGCACCATCTTGACGATTCAGCAATTAAAACCAAGCCAAGGCAGCCCGAGACATTTTGACGTGTGGGTTGGAAAATTCAAATGCTTTGGTGTTTCGAAATATACAACTATAAACTAAGCAGTGGCCCGTTCGCTCCTCTTCCCTTGTTCTGCAGAATCCGCTGCTTTACCATATCTAATTGGAGGATCACCTCTGAAACCTGGAGATTTTGAAGATAGCTTTTGCAAACAAGTGAGGGCTGAGGACAGATTTAGCACTTCAAAGAGCAAGTGCCATTAAAAAGGGAAATAATTCACAGATTTGTCACAGAAGCCTAACCATAATTGGCTTGATTTAAGGGTCCTCACTATGAGAACATTTCCAAAACTTTATTCTTAAATACCAAGACAACTGGGCCATTTTTCTTCCTTCCATCTGCACTTTATTTATAATGGTTTCCCACAAGCCCTTCTTCTCCTCCCTCCATCTTTTTTTCAACTAGCCTTTTTTTTTTCCCCTGGCGAGGGTTCGACTTTGCGTTCGTTTTCTGTTTGAGATTTATAAACATTGTCAAGAATTCCAGCTGCTGATCTCTGTTCGGTGACACTTTCCCCAAACCAGAATTATTGCTGTTCTTAAGGATCCCTTAATATGTTAATGCTCAAAATGATAAATTTCCGGTTTCCATAAGCTTCATCCCTCTTCAGACCTTTGAGGTGCTTAGTAGGCCCCTTCACTTCTCGTGCTGTGATTTGTGGCTATTTTCATAAATTACTTTGCTGTGGATTTGTTCGGTGTACAGTTGGCCAAAAAAGAGGGAAAGGCGAGTTGATTTTTTTTTTTTAAAAAAAATACTCTCTCATGATCCATGATCCGCGAAGAAATAAAGAAAATATTAAGAATATCATATAGTATTTAGACTAAATTTATAACATACACGGAATCAAACTCTAGAGATATAAAAATCGCAGTAGGTTTAATATAATCCTTGCGATGTTTAGATGATACAAAATGAAAACTGCAGAATAGAATTACTATTTTACATAACCCAAAACCGAGCTGGAGGGATGTCAATTATTATTTGTGTTAATTTATGTTTGTCTTTTGGTTTGCTTACATGCTCATGTTTTGGTTGATGTTTTTTTTCTTCTTCTTTATTGGTGTGTCTTAATTAATTTTTTTTTCTTTGTTTGTTGTTTGGCATACAAAATTAATAAAAAGAGTTAAAAAAAAAAAGGATATCATATAGTAAAAGGCCAGAGACATTCCTTTTAGGAATTTTAAATGACGATATTCCAAAATACAAAACTAAATTTTTCTTATACGCAAGGTCTGCAGCAGGAATCCTGGTGGCTAAGTACTGGAAAGGAAATCAGTTACCCACTAGGGGAGAGTGGCTATGTAAACTCTCAGAATACAGTGGTGCCCCGCAAGACGAATGCCTCGCAAGACGGAAAACCCACTAGACGAAAGGGTTTTTCGTTTTGGAGGTGCTTCGCAGGACGAATTTCTCTATGGGCTTGCTTTGCAAGACGAAAATGTCTTGAGGGTTTTTTCCACTCCCCACCCCCTTTTTCTAAGGCACTAAGCTGCTAATAGCCTTTTAGCAGCTAATCCGCTAATCCCTTAAGACTTTAATAGCCGCTAATGGCCGCTAAACCGCTAATAGCGCTAATCCGCTAATGGGGATGCTTCGCAAGACGAAAAAACCGCTAGACGAAGAGACTCACAGAACGGATTCTTTTCGTCTTGCGAGGCACCACTGTACTTGGAATTAGCCAAATTGACAGACATAATAAGACAAAAACCAAAAAGTGAAGTAAAAAAAGAATAAGAGTGCCTAAATGAATACCTCAAAAGTCAAGGTTTGAGGACAGAAATCTGGCTGAGCCTGGAATAACCTTGTGAAGTAAAAGGATATGAAAGAGGGATTTACATCTAGATGTTAGGATAGAGATGATAATGAAAACAGGAAAACAGGAAGACAGAATGAGAGATAAAGGAGGTGCTGTGGGATTGGTGGAAGTCAATGTCTTGTTGTTGTTTTAGTGTTTATAATATTAACTTGTAAGATATGGATTTGGTTTTGTTTGTATTTTGTTTGTTTCTTTTTTACTTTTTGAATGTCAATTTTTGTGTGTTGTGTATTGTTATTTTTCAATATCTTTTGTGTTGTTGTTGTTGTGTGGAAAATACTAACAATTTTAAAAAAAATACTCTGTCACATACTCATACACCAAGTACTACAAATTAATTTTGTTTCCTATATGCACAGACAATTCCTCATAACTTGACAAGGAATGACATTCCCCCCTCCTTCCAAGCTATGATTTGCTGAAGCCTTGTTGCACTTAAATTTTTTCTTTTTTAATCACAAAGAGGGCTTGGGAAATCTGGCTTTACAGCAGCCTAACTTCATTTTTTAATAAATACATTCCAAGCTTACGGTTTCCCCCTCTGATGTCAGCTAAGGGATATGTAAAGAAACACACACTCTCTGCCTCCTCATCTCTGTCTGAAATGTATATGGCCTTTTACTAAAGTTGCCCTTGTTTCTATCTAGGGTAAGAGATGCTTTGGCTTTTAGAAACTTTTTTCACGCTGTGAGTTAATAAAGCTTCTCCATCGAAGAGGCCTGGGAAGGAAATGATGGTCAGGATTTTGTGCTACAATGGTGGATTATTGCTGAGCTATAAAGAACTCTTCAGCCCAACCTTTCGTGTCTTTCTAAAATATGGCTTTGAAGTTTGCTTGGCTGTCACTGCCCTTGAAGGAAACGAAAGGGTATCGTCACCTCAGCTTCCTTATTCAGCACTGCATGTGAGATAAATATGCTTCATAGGCCTATCTCTCGCAGAGCAACCCGGAACGTCCTGTGATATGACCTACGGTTTGTGCTGAGGCCAACATCTGCATGTTGTCAGGGTGGCACAGTCTTCGATTTGCAAGGTGTGTGTGGATTTCCTCTAGGGACTAGTCTAGATAGATGATAGCTCAGTTGGTAGAGCATGAGACTCTTAACCTCAGGATTGGGGGTTCGAGCCCCATGCTGGGCAAAAGATTCCTGCATTGTGGGAGGTTGTTGTTGTTGGAGGTAATAATAATAATAATAATAATAATAATAATAATAATATATGCACTGAAGGAGCTTGTCATCATCATCATCATCATCATCATCATCATCATTATTATGGAGGTAATAATAATAATAATAATATAAAATATGCATTGCAGGTCCTGCCAACCTAGCAGTTAGCAAGCATGTCAAAGTGCAAGTAGATAAATAGGTACCACTCCAGCGGGAAGGTAAATGGCGTTTCCGTGCGCTGCTCTGGTTCGCCAGAAGCGGCTTAGTCATGCTGACCACATGACCCAGAAGCTGTACGCCGGCTCTAACATTTCTCAAATGAAAATAGGGACGTCCTAAGGAAAAGTGGGACGTTCTGGGATCAAATCAGAAACCAGGGTGGCTTCTCACCCCAACTCACCCCAACTTCGGCTTAGACTCACTCTGACCCCTTATATGGGATTTGGTATATAAATTTTCCCTTGGCTTTTTTGCTGGGCCATGTAGGATCAGCGTGAATAGCTGGCTCGGGAGAATATCTGATGTTTCCTCCCTTTATGGTCTTGATTTATGGGCTACTCCTACCAACCTAGCAGTTCGAAAGCACGTCAAAGTGCAAGTAGATAAATAGGTACCACTCCGGCGGGAAGGTAAACAGCGTTTCCGTGCACTGCTCTGGTTCGCCAGAAGCGGCTTAGTCATGCTGGCCACATGACCCGGAAGCTGTATGCCGGCTTTTGGCCAATAAAGCGAGATGAGCGCTGCGACCCCAGAGTTGGCCATGACCGGACCTAATGGTCACAGGTCCCTTTACCTTTTTATGCACTGAAGGAAGTTGTTGTTGTTGTTATTTATAAGGTTGGACTAGATGACCCTTGTGGCCCTTTCCAACTCTACAATTCTAAGAATGAAACAATAACCCACTGAGGAGCAGTGATGGACCTGTAGAATTTTTCTAACCAAAGCGGCTGTGGCTCCCCTATTTATTTCAACTGTTGTAACAGATCTGTGTGTCCATCCTATTTGCGCTCGGAGTTCTTTTCTTCTCGTTGAAATGAATGAGGTAAAAGCACAGAGTTGTAAGGGGCCTTGCAGTTCCAGTTCCTTATCAGTGCGCAAACTCTAGAGTTAAGGCGTCTCCAACCAACTACTGCTCAGTTACTGCTTGGAGACCTCCAGCAAGCGACAGCCCATCACTCCTCTAGAAAATGGGTTCCGCCGACAAGATGTTTCTCCCAGTGTTCACCCCAAATCTACCATCCTGTAATTTATATCCACCCAGACTGGGACAGCAGAAAACCAGTATTTCCCCTCTTCTATGTGCCAGCTTTGCCACATTTGGTGTGAGGGCCAGCCCAAGGCATTTTATTTTCTGTACCAGAATAGGAAATGGCACCACCCATGTCCAGTCGAGGTGCATAGTCCCCAAAGCTGTCCAAGCTATTTTGGCTGCTGAGACAGAAAATCCAACAAGAGCCTCTTCCCAGCGTGAACACGCCCAGTTTCCCCCACCTTCCCTCATAAGGCACATTTATTTCAGACTTCAGACCATCTTTGTTGTTCTTTCCCTGACTCATTTCAATTTGCGTGTGTTCTTGCTCAAATGTGCCACCCGGAACTCAGCGCGTTACTCCGGATGAGATCTCACGAGCGCAGCCTAAAATGGAATTATTATTCCTTGTGATTTGGAAGCGACGGTTCGACTCGTGGAGCATAAAATTGCATTAGCCTTGTTTGCAGGCACATCACACCGCTGGCTCATGTTCCACTCGCGGCTGACTTCAATTTGAGGTCCTTTCCCCGTGCGCTGCCGCTAAGATAGGCACCCCACACCCGACGGCTGTGCGCTTTGTTATTTGTTTTTAAAATGCTGCGTGGGAAGGGTTAAACGGCTTTCATTCTAAATAAAGAAGAAGAAAATATAAAACATCCCCTCCCCTTACTTTTCCACGGTCTGTTTGTTGCTTTCCTCATTTGTCCGTGCAGTTGAAGCATAGAAACTTGAAAACAAGGAAAGGTGGCTGGGGGCAGAGCACGCACACACAAAAACGACAATAAAGAAGTCATTGCAGATCAAGGAAAACAAACAGAAGCTTGGCAGATCAAGAGAGGGCTGCACCAAAGCAGCCAACCTCCCCCCACCCTCCTCAAAAAGCCAAAACAGTAGTTAGAGTGGAGGATATCAGTTACGAAGACAAGGGATTGCCGGGAGAGGAGGCCACTGGGGAGAGGAGAGGGTGTTGCCTTGTTCTTGCTTTGTTCCTCCGCGGATGTTCTTACAAGGGTTATTTTCCTCCATGGCCTGTTAAGCAGACAGCAAGATGAGAGAGCCAAGCCCAGCAGCAGTCGCAGGTCCCCATCCTTCATCCTTGCTCAAGGAGAATGATTGAACCAGGTACCATATTTTTCGCTCCATGAGACGCACCTGACCATAAGACGCGCCTAGTTTTTAGAGGAGGAAAACACGCACAAAAAATATTCTGAATCAAATGTTGAATGGCAGATGAAGCTGATGGACTACATGGAAATGGCGGAAATGACTGGCAGAATCCGAGACCAGGGAGAAGAGTCGATGGAAGAAGATAGGAAAAAGTATATTTACAGAAATACTGCAAAATTAATGAATGTTAGAAGAATACGGGAATGAAATTATATGGTTTTAGCAGAAATGTTATAAAGAATTAAGCAAAAACTGATTGTTAATGGGCTAAAGTGGAAAATTTAAAGTTAGACTGTGTTAAGATAAATTATAGAACAAAAAATTGAGAAAGAGGGAAAGGATTTGATGAATTAGCTAATTTGAACTAGAATACAAAAAAGGGAGGTGTGAGGAAGTCGAGGAAACAAGTAAATGAAAGATAAAGATGTGGAAATTGGATTTGTTTTTAAATGTTTTTGTTTTTTTCTTGTTGTTTTGATGTATTGTTTTTTCTTTCTATTTTCGATGTATTGTTTGTTAATTTTTTATTGCTTTTTTTCTCTCATACTTTTTTCCTGTAACTATAAAACTTCTAATAAATATTATTATTTTTTTATATATATATATATATATATATATATATATATATATATATATAACAAATGTTGTACTAAACTAATGCAGCAAAGTGGGCAGCTCCTGTCTGCTTTGCTGCTTTAAAGCGAGCCACGGAGGAGGGACAGACGGGAGCCATGGCTCCCCTTCCTTCCCTCAGGAGCCGCTTACACATCCCTCCTCTGTGTAGCATTCACTTCATAAGACGCACAGACACTTCCCCTTACTTTTTAGGAGGAAAAAAAGGCATCTTATGGAGCGAAAAATACGGTACAGTGGTACCTCGGGTTACATGAGAGCCAGTGTGGTGTAGTGGTTAAGAGCAGTGGACTCGTAATCTGGTGAACCGGGTTCACTTCCCTGCTCCTCCACATGCAGCTATTGGGTGACCTTGGGCTAGTCACACTTCTCTGAAGTCTCTCAGCCCCACTCACCTCACAGAGTGTTTGTTGTGGGGGAGGAAGGGAAAGGAGATTGTTAGCCGCTTTGAGACTCCTTTGGGTAGTGATAAAGCGGGATATCAAATCCAAACTCTTCTTCTTCTTCTTCTACATACGCTTCAGGTTACAGACTCCGCTAACCCAGAAATATTACCTCGGGTTAAGAACTTTGCTTCAGGATGAGGGCAGAAATCGTGCAGTGGTGGTGCAGCGGCAGCAGCAGGAGGCCCCATAGGCTAAAGTGGTGCTTCAGGCTAAGAACAGTTTCAGGTTAAGAACAGACCTCCGGAACGAATTAAGTTCTTAACCCGAGGTACCACTGTACCAATGGAGGCAGGATGTGCATGAAAGGTCCACTGAACCAGGAAGCAGGCAGCTGAAACACCGCTGTCCAGCTATACTGAGCTCCTCCAGTGCTATAGGATTTGGGGTGTCCCCAGCCCAATCATGGGGCCCGTCAATGCCCAGCCTCAGATCCCATGCCGACGGCACTTGGTTGCTAGCCAATGAGATTGTTTGCACTTTTCTCCGTACCTGTTCTTTAGAGCGATGTGGTTCTTTGCAAATCATCATCTGGACTGGAGACCCCAGGGGTCGGTCGAAGCTCAACTCTGTCTGTCTTCACCTTTCTGTCTGTCCTGTTCAATCACTACCATTTATTTATCTTCTCTGCTGCTCCTTTGGTGCTATTGTTCCCTAGCTAATGCATCTTCCACTCCCCTGGAGTGAACTGGGACAATCAGGAATCAAATGGGTAGCATCCTGCTAGTACCACTGAAGGCAAGCAAAGGCAGTTTAGTGCATTTGTGTGATTTTTTAAAAGTAAATAGCAGCTGCAGGGGCCTGGAGCACAATTCAAAGTGTTGGTGCTGACCTTTAAAGCCCTAAACGGCCTCGGTCCAGTATATCTGAAGGACCGTCTCTACCCCCATCGTTCTGCCCGGACACTGAGGTCCAGCTCCGAGGGCCTTCTGGCGGTTCCCTCACTGCGAGAGGCCAAGTTACAGGGAACCAGGCAGAGGGCCTTCTCGGTAGTGGCGCCTGCCCTGTGGAACGCCCTCCCAGCAGATGTCAAAGCGATAAACAACTACCTGACATTCAGAAGACATCTGAAGGCAGCCCTGTTCAGGGAAGTTTTTAATATGTGACATTTTAGTGTATTTTTCATCTTTGTTGGAAGCCACCCAGAGTGGCTGGGGAAACCCAGCCAGATGGGCGGGGTACAAATAATAAATTATTATTATTATTATTATTATTATTATTATTATTATTATTAACTTGCAAGGGCAAAGGGATAAAAAAAATCCCATCGCTGCCCCCATGGTTGCAATGGCATTTATACTACAACAACACATTGCATGAGAAACATCTCATCTAGACTGTACACAGGCTTATTATCTGATATCTTTTTCAACCAGGCAGTTAGAGGTTATTGAACCCTGACTCCTGCGCATGCAAAAGAAGTCCTCTGCTGCTTCTGATCTACGGTCAGGTTACTTTGCAAATAATTATGCCAGATAGATTCAGCTTCCCACCATCACAGCACCCCATGGGTGCCACCCAATGAAAAATCCCACAATAGCTAATAGAGTGGCGCTGTGGGTTAACCACAGAGCCTAGGACTTGCCGATCAGAAGGTCGGCGGTTCGAACCCCCACAATGGGGTGAGCTCCTGTTGCTCGGTCCCTGCTCCTGCCCACCTAGCAATTCGAAAGCACGTCAAAGTGCAAGTAGATAAATAAATAAAAAGTAGATAAATAGGTACCGCTCTGGCGGGAAGGTAAACGGTGCTCTGGTTCGCCAGAAGCAGCTTAGTCATGTTGGCCACATGACCCGGAAGCTGTACGCCGGCTCCCTCAGCCAGTAAAGCGAGATGAGCGCCGCAACCCCAGAGTCGGCCACGACTGGACCTAACGGTCAGGGGTCCCTTTACCTTTACCTTTATTTGCCCCAGCCACTAGGCGGCACAGCCAAGCGTTGGGGTGAGGAGAACTGTAGTCTGGGTTGGGTGACACCTAGGAGTAAAAGCCGAGCGCTGGCAATGTTTGTTTGGTTCACCGGAATATTTGATAAGATTCCTTGCCTAGGTGTCAAGAAATTAATTAAAATGGGAACGCGACAAGATCTTAGGAGAGAATGAGTAGCGCCGAATCATAGACTGGTCTACCTGCTTGCACCTGCTGGCAATTAATTATGGCTTCATTCATTATGCTAGTCTTTGGGTTTTCATCCGTCCAGAATATTTTTCAAAGTTGTTTTTGTAACAGGAAGTTGCGGGGGGGGGGGGGAGAGAAATACTCTCCTGTAAGATAAGATTATAAACAGTTTAATAAAAAAAAAAAGGAAGGAAGGAAGAACGGGTTTGTCAGACTGTAATCAGCTCTCGAGGGTGCTTTGGAAGAAACGGATCCCGGTCTCAGAGCAATCTGAAGACAGAGAAATCACTTTCATTAAAACGTTAAGCCTTTGATTACCGTTGTATCGCATCAAATTGACTCCTATCATTTGGCAGCTGGTATTGGGAGGCGCTTGATAGCACAGCTATTTGTTCCCCCCTCCCAATGTAAAAGTACTGTGTGTGTGTGTGTTGGGTCAGAGAGGAGAGTTGCTGAGTTGGATCATTTCAAAATTTGCTTGTTTATTTTGCCCCTTCCTCTCACAGCCCCCTCCCCAAGAAAATTAAAAAAAGCGACGCCTTCTGCTAAATGAAAAAGCTTTTAGGCTCCGTGAAGTGTGGGCCACTCTGCTCGGCGCATCACCTGAGCCGTATCCCCATCTATTAGACTTTAAACAAGAGCCAGCCATTGCAGCTGCTTCGCCTCTTGTTTTTCTATTACCTGCTTTTTAGCTCTCCCCTATAGCGGAGGGGAATCTGGAGCCAAAGTGATTTACAGGCTGTTTGCAGGAGGACAGGCCTGACATTGATTGAGTCACTTATCTCTCTTTTCTGTGGCCGGCCTGATGACAGCCTTCCCCGCAGGTATCAATCAGCGCATCAGTTCCCTGGGCCTAGGTGAAGGGGAGAGCTGCCAGGGTCGCGTTTTGACTGTCATACTCATCTAAACTGCCAGCTGGCCCTCCTTGCTTAAGGTACCTCTCTCTTTGCCACACACATCGCCAGAGGAGGAGGATGGGCTGGGTGCAGAAACAGCGCTGCCCCACGGCGACTCTTCCTCCTCTCTGGCTCTTGCTTCCCCAGATGTCCCCAAGTTAACGTGAATCTTCCTCTCTGCCACATCCGCCTGTCGCGGCAATCTTCAGAAACCCACGTTGTAATTTGCACAAAATAGATGTGATTAAAGCTGGAGCTGGAGTCGAGGGGTGGCGGAGCACAGCGAGCGAGAGGCAGGAGGGAGGGAGAGAGGACGGGGAGGCGGAAATCTCTTGTTTACGTGTGCGTCTTGTCATAAGCCAAGCAAGTAAGATGATTAAAATAACCGCAAGGAACTGGTTCAGGATTTCTTCCCTGCTGCTGAAGAAAGGCGGCGGGGGGGGGGGGCATGGAGGGAAGGACAGGTCGATGGTGCAAACGAGGCTGTGGATCCGAGCCGCTGAATCCAGCCCAGACTTCATGGCGCTTTCTCCTCACGTCTCTGAGAAATGATAAAAATGGGGAAGCAGGCAACATGGTGGCCGAGATGGATGGCTTTGATGACACGCTGCATATTTTAGGAGACTCCGAGAAAGCACTACAGATTGCAGGAGAAGGCAACATGATCTGGAGGGTGTATATTTAAGGCTTCACTGGGCTGTTGTTTTTCTTTTTGAAGGTTTTTTTTTAAGCAGCATCGTACAAAGCAGAATAATAATAATAATAATAATAATAATAATATTTATACTCCACCCATCTGGCTGGGTCCCCCCAGCCACTCTGGGCGGCTTCCAACAAAACACTAAAATACAATAACCTATTAAACATTAAAAGCTTCCCTGAACAGGGCTGCCTTTAGATGTCTTCTAAAAGTCTGGTAGTTGTTGTTCTCTTTGACATCTGGTGGGAGGGCGTTCCACAGGGCAGGTGCCACTACCGAGAAGGCCCTCTGCCTGGTTCCCTGTAACTTGGCTTCTCACAGTGAGGGAACTGCCAGAAGGCCCTCGGCGCTGGACCTCAGTGTCCGGGCAGAACAATGCAGCCAGTGTTTACAATCTTGTGTATGGTCAAGCTGCCATCCTAAATTGAACTATCAATGGGACTTATTTTGGGGTGTACGTGCATAGGACTGTGCTATACGTGTGTGTTTACGCACATATGCACACAAACATGCACATATATTATCAAGTTATGTAGAGGTGTGGTGCACTGAATTTGGAAAAGCGAGAAACCAGCATGGCCAGATTTGTCCATCCCCACTACAATCTGCACGACACTGTTTTCCTAAAACGGGCAATTAATTCCTTGGAAAACGAAGAGATTTTGGTCTTGTGTTGGTCAAAGTGTTGGTGCTGACCTTTAAAGCCCTAAACGGCCTCGGTCCAGTATATCTGAAGGAGTGTCTCCACCCCCATCGTTCTGCCCGGACACTGAGGTCCAGCTCCGAGGGCCTTCTGGCGGTTCCCTCACTGCGAGAGGCCACGTTACAGGGAACCAGGCAGAGGGCCTTCTCGGTAGTGGCGCCCGCCCTGTGGAGCGCTCTCCCATCAGATGTCAAAGCGATAAACAACTACCTGACATTCAGAAGACATCTGAAGGCAGCCCTGTTCAGGGAAGTTTTTAATATGTGACATTCTAGTGTATTTTTCATCTTTGTTGGAAGCTGCCCAGAGTGACTGGGGAAACCCAGCCAGATGGGTGGGGTACAAATAATAAATTATTATTATTATTATTATTATTATTATTATTATTATGTTGTGAATGCAAGCACACACTGTTCCAGTTGCAATGCAAGCCCAGATTATATTGGGGCAAAAAGGCAGGTTCTTCTGCGGCACAGATAATATTATAGCTAGGACAGGCGTGTCTATTTATATCTTTTTTAAAAACCAGGTTTCCACTACCTGCAGGGCAGAGGCAGGAATTTGACGGAGAGAGCAAAAAGTACCAGGAATCGTGAGGCTGGCACCAGCTGGTTGTGCAGAATCTGACAGAACAAAGGTTGGCTGCCTTCGATGCAGGACATGTGTTTGATTTTGACACCAGAGCAGGCTGATCAGCCTCTGTACACACAAGTGATATTTGAAGAAGCAGGGAAGGGAAGGGAGCCCTTTTAAGGGATAACTCTTGATCTCTCCATCTGCCTGTAGTTGGCCGGCTCTACCTGAACTTGCCCCCCGGGGCAATCGATCCTTTGAGCAATAATCTAGGGAAATGCTAATGCGAGGGGAAAAACTAATATTTGCCATCCGCGAAATGGAGCGTTTGACATTAGCAGCTTGGCTGAAATCGCAAACTCTGCTCCAGGCCTACCCAGGCTCAGCAGCCATGTTGAGGACAGGAAGGAAGATTTGATATGGACAGGGCTGGGATAGACCGTGCTTTATCATCATTGTGGGCATGCAGGGGGGGGGGTGTCTATTCTAAAAAGCACAACTTGGGTTGTCTCTTTCTTAATTCCTGGTTTGCACCCTGCAGTCCCGTCCCCTCCCAAATGTTTGGGGTACTCTCATTTTGACTCAAGAAAACCACCATCTTATAGTTCAAATTGGGGAAAATACCACACATCCACATTCCTTCACACATTAAACGCTCGCTTCCATCTGAGACTCAGGAAACACCGGGAAGGGAAAGGAAGTCGCCATCGGAAGTGGTAACAACGAAATGGACCAATGATTGTGCTAGATTCCAACTCTTACTTCACACATTAAACGCTCGCTTCTGTCTGAGACTCAGGAAACACTGGGAAAGGAAAGGAAGTCACCATCGGAGGTGGTAACTGTTGAATAGTGGGTAGACATAGCAGACGACACAGCGATTCTTCCAAAGCAGCTCTTTATTTGTAAGCTGGAACAGAACTGAACAGCAAACAGCTCAGCCGGCCTGCTTTTATAGGCAGCTGGCTGTCGACAATGTAGCAACAACAACCCAGGGTTTCCCGCCTAAAATAACTGACGTGGACCTGAGTGAAAACTACATACACAATACTCCTGGTGGCCAGGGCAAGAAATTCAGTACATAACAGTAACAACGAAATGGACCAATCACTGTGCTAGATTCCAACTCTTACTTCACACATTAAACGCTCACTTCCGTATGAGACTCAGGAAACACTGTGACTGGAAATGAGGCCGCCTTTGGGGGTAGCAACGGAACTGACGATTCACTGTGCTAGAGAAGAAACTAAAATTTTTAGTTTCTTCTCCCGTTAGATTCACAAAATGTTTAGGGGTATGCGTCCCCCCGGAAAAAAAGCACTGGTTGCACCCATACAATAAATGGGTGCAACAGGCAGCAATATAGAGATGGGAAGAGAGATCATTCCCCTACGTTTGCAGAGCCATGGGATGCAACATATGGAAACAGAACTTGTCGAAAGAGAATGGAAACAACCCTAGCTTAAAATGAGATTCGGGAACGAGGCGCGGAGATCACGCTTGAAGCTGGCTCACACCTGACGAGCACAATGTTCCGTGATGATTTGCACATGTGAATGCTTTGCACACCAGATAGAGTTAACATTTTCATAGACGTGCAGAAGAAGAGAAGAAGAGTTTGGATTTGATATCCCGCCTTTCACTCCCCTTCAGGAGTCTCAAAGCGGCTAACATTCTCCTTTCCCTTCCTCCCCCACAACAAACACTCTGTGAGGTGAGTGAGGCTGAGAGACTTCAGAGAAGTGTGACTGGCCCAAGGTCACCCAGCAGCTGCATGTGGAGGAGCGGAGACGCGAACCCGGTTCCCCAGATTACGAGACTACCGCTCTTAACCACTACACCACCCTGGCTCGTCCAGAGTTAGATGGGACCAAGGGGGTCACCTGGCCCAACCTGCTGCGATGCAGGAACCTCCCAAAGTGGGGCAAGAAACCACGCCCCTGAGATTAAGAGTCTTAGGCTCTACTGACTGAGTTATCCCTTTAGTGTTTCCAGTGTTCAGAACGGATGTGGGTGGGTAGACCTCCTGCCTCTGAAAATACATCAGTATTGTCAGGGCTGGCTCCTGGTCCCAGCTCACAGAGGACCAACGCTGGCTGGTATTTATGTACAAAAGTCTTTATTGAAGTACAGTTTCCATTTCCACGCCGCAGCGCTCCAGCTCTACGTCTAGACTTTAGACCGGCGAAGCTCCATCTGAGTCCCCGCCCCCTGTACACCAGTTTAAGACTCTAGCTTTACTCCACCTCTTCTTTCTCCTCTGGGTCCTGCTGCCCTCCGGGGCCCCTGTCTCCCTGGATTCCTCTGAGGCTGACGATGACGACCCCCCTGACTCCTCCCGCTCTCTTCGGCGGGCTTTAGGACCTGGCTCTCTTCCCGGGCTGCCCACTGTGCCTCCCTCCTGTACATTTGAACTTGGCGCGCGCGCGCGTTTAACTTTCCTGATGACCGTTTCCTCACTCCCCGACAGAGGTGTGGTCAATCCTGCCTCATGTTCTCCCGCTGGCAGCGCTCCACCTGATCCCGATGCCTGGGACTCCTCCCCCCTACTGCACTCTGGGGGGGACGTGGGTCCTGATTTCCAACTGCTACTCTCTGAGTCCCCTCTGCCCCCTTCTTCCCGAGGTGTCCCCCTGGGCACTCCCCTTGCCCTGACCATGGGAGCTCCTTTCTGTGAATCGTCCGATTCACTGGAAAGACTCAGAGACCTCGGATCGCTGTCATCGCTGACATTTCCTTCGGACTCCTCCCTCTCACTCTCCATTTCCTCCTTATCCTGTGCCTCTGCTCCTGAACCCCTGACAAGTATGCACAGGGTTTTCTTCAGATGTTCAAATGAGCACATCAGTAGGAGGTGAAGGCTCCAGCTGTGATGCTGCGCACCCCCACTATCTCTAGTTCTGAGTGCCTGCCAGATTTTCATATCCAATGCTTTCCACACATTTTGCTGCCAGCCGACTGCAGAGAGCTGAAGCGATACGTGTGAACTATGCCTTTGTTCCAAGTGATATGTTTTGGTAAGAGGGCCGGCCATACGCGGGTGGCGCTGTGGTCTAAACCACTGAGCCTCTTGGGCTTGCCGATCAGAAGGTCGGCGGTTCGAATCCCTGTGACAGAGTGAGCTCCCGTTGCTCGGTCCCTGCTCCTGCCAGCCTAGCAGTTCGAAAGCACGCCAGTGCAAGTAGATAAATAGGTACTGCTGCAGGGGGAAGGTAAAAAGCGTTTCCGTGTGCTCTGGTTTCCGTCACTGTGTCCCGTTGTGACAGAAGCAGTTTAGTCCTGCTGGCCACATGACCCGGAAAGCTGTCTGTGGACAAACACCGGCTCCCTCAGCCTGAAAGCAAGATGAGCGACGCAACCCCACAGTCGCCTTTGACTGAACTTAACCATCCAGGGGTCCTTTACCTTTACCGTTAGGCAGTGCGAGATGGCCGCCTCAGGCAGCAGATTTGGGGTGTCATGAAATGGTGGGACTTGCTAGTTGTTTAATTTACTACTGCTGTATTTTAGCTCCTCAGGAGAAGAGCTGGGATCTTAAGGCACCTCGACTGGGCTGAGTGAGGCCACTGCCCTTTGCTTTCCCACCTTACGTAGCAAAATGTCTAAATTTCCTGGGCCAACCATGTTTCACCAGGATTGCCAGAGCTGCGCTGGGATGCAGGAGACCAGAGTTCAGTTCCCACATAGGGTTGTTTGTGTGCATACGTATGTGTGCAGTATCAGTTGAATTCCTGCATTCTGCATGGTACTTTTAATACCATATGGGAATAAAACACATGCCAATTTTGTTTGCCTGCTTTGTTAGACAGTCAGAGCAGGAAGAATCTCTTAGTTTTGTTCTCATCAGTGGTGCCTTGTCTAATAAGGCTCCGATTCCTGTTCTTTTTGTATGCAGCGAGTTAACAAGGTGTTGGGGTTTTGTTTTGCTTGAGACTTGCTCCCTGATGGTACAAGTCAATTCTCTACCCATTAAGTCCGATCTGTTTGACTTTGCATCCCGGCGAAAGCGACGGGAGCTAAAACAGTATTTTGATGCTGAAAGGGGACATGCTTTTCTTCACTGAATTTTAAGGCTGTGTTCACTGCTGATCTAAGTAAATCATTGCATCTGGTGGGCTCAAACCTAGTCACCAGCAAGACCTCTATGCAGTGGGTGCTTAATTAAAGGTACAGTGGTACCTCGCAAGACGAATGCCTCGGAAGACAAAAAACTCGCAAGACGAAAGAGTTTTTCGTTTTCTCAGTTGCTTCGCAAGACGGATTTCCCTATGGGCTTGCTTCGCAAGACAAAACGTCTTGCGCCTTTTTTTAAAAACCGCCAATGCATTCCTACGGGAAACCGTCAATACACAGTGGTGCTTCGCAAGACGAAAAAACTCGTAGAATGAAAAAACTCGCAGAACGAATTAATTTCGTCTTGCGAGGCACCACTGTAAAGGTAAAGGTACCCCTGCCCGTACGGGCCAGTCTTGACAGACTCTAGGGTTGTGCGCCCATCTCACTCAAGAGGCCGGGAGCCAGCGCTGTCCGCAGACACTTCCGGGTCACGTGGCCAGTGTGACAAGCTGCATCTGGCGAGCCAGCGCAGCACACGGAACGCCGTTACCTTCCCGCTGGTAAGCGGTCCCTATTTATCTACTTGCACTTGGGGGTGCTTTCAAACTGCTAGGTTGGCAGGCGCTGGGACCGAACGACGGGAGCGCATCCCGCCGCGGGGATTTGAACCGCCGACCATGCAATCGGCAAGTCCGAGGCGCTGAGGTTTTACTGCTAATTAAGCGCGTCGGGGTATTTAATTAGCAGTGAGCAAACGATGAGCCAAAAGCAAAAGCGGGAAATATTTGACCCCGAGCTTGAGGAGAGCATTCCAAAAGGTTGCTTTCAAGCTGGGTCAAGATGACCCCATTCAGCATCACAACCTCAGAGATTGTACATTCAAAGCTCCTGCATTTTGGGCTGCAGTCCAGCAGTTAGCCACCCTTACAGTTTGAGCTTATCTTCTCCATGGTTGCTCAGAAGCAAGTTATACGGAATTTGATCGGGATTCCCCCCCAGTTAAGTAGAGATAAGGATTGCAGTCTGAAGGCCATCGATACCAGTGGCCTTAAGTGAGCCTAACCCTGTGTGAGCACTTACCGTACTTTTCCATGTATAAGATGAGGTTTTTTTTAATTAGAAAATTATGTTTAAAATTGTGGGTCATCTTCTACACGGATAGTGCATAGTGGGGACTTGGGATTGGTTGCTGCCGCGAGCCAGAGATTGACAGCGGCTATTGGGCATGCTATTGGCAGCTGTGGCAAGGGGCTGGTGTTGATTGGCTGTCGCTGCGGCAATTGGGCAGGTGATTTGCGGATTCTGCCGGCAAAGGGATAGACGATAGGTGGCTTTTGCGACGTGTGCAAGTGGCAGCATCAGTCGGGTGAGCGATTTTCGGCAATCCCCCCCCCCAAAGAAAGCTCCACAACTATGGGCAATTATCCCCATTTTCTTAATTTGGAGTCCCCCAACTCCAAATTGTTATACACGGAAAAATACGGTAACTTCTAAAAAGAGAATTGCTGGCTGCAGAATCTGCCTGGAAAGCATTTGTACTCCAACTGGGAAGCTTTTTCTGGATGTGGGCGAGATGATTGTGGTGACTTTGTGGTGTCATTCTGTAGCCTTGGGATGCCAATTCTACCTTTTTCTGGCTCTATTAAAGGTAAAGGGACCCCTGACCATTAGGTCCAGTCGTGACCGACTCTGGGGTTGCGGCGCTCATCTCGCTTTATTGGCCGAGGGAGCCGGCGTACAGCTTCTGGGTCATGTGGCCAGCATGACTAAGCCGCTTCTGGCGAACCAGAGCAGTGCACGGAAACGCCGTTTACCTTCCTGCCAGAGTGGTACCTATTTATCTACTTGCACTTTGCCGTGCTTTCGAACTGCTAGGTTGGCAGGAGCAGGGACCAAGCAACGGGAGCTCACCCCATTGCGGGGATTCGGACCGCCAACCTTCTGATCAGCAAGTCCTAGGCTCTGTGCCTTGTAAATAAGACAAGTGACATCACTTAGCCACAAACGTGATTGCTAGTCACCTTCTCAGTCAACACACTGTATGTAGTCCCCCAGTACCATGTCTTATAGAAGTTTTTCTGCCCCCCCAAAATACAAAGAGAGAACATTTGACTTCCTGTATCTCGGTGCTAAACCATGGTATCAGGAACGGGAACAGAGCCCGAGTCTTTGCTCAGATTAAAGAGTGGATGGTTCAGGACTAAGATTTGGCAACAGAAACAGGCTGCATAGGTCTGGTCAACCCTCCAGCACCCAGATTACAGGCATCGTGGGAATGAGAACTCAGTCCCACACGAAGGTATACCGAATTCAAACGCCCAGTCAAACACACATTCCTGCAGAGATCAGATGAACCTTCTTCCGCAGAGATACAAACGTTCTGCAAGGTTTGATCCGGTTCCAGCAAGTGATATGCCTGAACGGGAGAAACAAGGACGGAAAGCCAAGTGTCACATCTAAATACAACAGGAGCTAGAATGGCCCCGGGATCCAGATGGCTCATGTTTTTCCCCAGCCGCTGCTGCCTGTACCTCTTCCAGTTTGAAACCTCTGCCATGCCTAAATCTGGCACCGTTTTCCACCGGCCTGTGTAAACATTTGTAGAGAAAAGAAAGATAAGAGGGAAATATTCTCTGTAAATAGCAGATTGCTGGGTGCCAGCAGGCATTATTAATACATTAGAAATGTCAGATATTTTGCTGCAAGGACATCGTGGTGCGGGGAGTAAATGTGAGGATTACAAGTTTGCTTCTGAGCCTTATTTCAATGCTTGCAACTCACCCCCATATGCAGTATTGTGGAATTTCATTTTTTTAAATGCAGTGAGATTAAAGGGAAGAGACCAGTTTTGACTTCCTTACTGCAAAGAATTTGGAAGAATACGGCATTCTAGTACACATCATCAGGGAATATTAACCTGGAAAGCCTGGGCTGTCGTGCACAAGAATGGGCTTGAAAGCAGCAATCATACTGGTGTCGGGTCCAGTGTGACCATTTTTTTTTTGTGTGGTTTAATTAAAGGCAGGGGTGTGAATTATGTGTGGAGTTTTCGCTCTCTGTGTATCTGCGTGAACCTCTGAAAGACATTCTTGGGCAGAACACCTAATCTGGAGGGTGCTGGTCCTCTAAGAAAATGGGTGCGTGGAACAGCCTTCCTGTGATTTTTCTGAGCAGCCAAACGAAAGACACACCTGGCTGTTGAATAGCTGTGTGCTCAACTGGTCCATCCGCATCAATGGCAGACATGGAAGTCAACTCTAGCATGCAGATCTCCCTTGCTGGACCCAGGCGGCAAGCACAGAGGGCTGACAGGCCTCCCCAGCCCAGTGGCGTAGCGTGGGAGGTGCAGGGGGGGCTGGCCGCACCGGGTGCAACACCTGGGGGGGGGGGGCGCTCGCACTCGCAGCTCTCTGCCCCTACCTGGCTCACTCACTCTCTCTCACTGCAGTGCTGGCTGTGCGAATCCGATCCAAGCCGCCGGGTCGCCGCCCACTGTGGAGGGGAGGGTGCCAGGCGTGTGGTGCGGAGAGAGAGCGAGGGACTTTCTGGGGGAGGGACAGTGCAGTGGGGGGGGGCGCAAATTACTTGCCTTGCCCCGGGTTAGGGGGCGCAAATTACTTGCCTTGCCCCGGGTGCTGACAACCCACGCTACGCCACTGCCGCAGCCGCAAAAGAAATGAGCCGAACACACACACACACACGCAAGATAGAGAGAGAGAGAGATCTCTACTGTAATGTTTATTAAATAGTACTTTTAAAAGGCTTTTATACAAATAATAGAAACACAGTTTGAGTTTGTCTTTCCTTAAACACTGAAGAATCACAGTAAAAGCTTTAAAGTCCACATGACCTGGCTCAGCCAGTAAATGGTCGAACTACCTTGAGCTGGTAAAATGTGAGAAATTCTTGTTTTCCCTGCATACCACTTTTTTCCAATGGGGTTGGTTTTCTTTTTTTCGTTTTTTCATCCCCATGCTCCCTTGTCAACACCTCCCTGCAAAAACAAGGACCGGCTACACTAAAGCCTTCCCTCCTTTCAGCCACAACAAAGAGGACTTCGAGGGGGTGGGGAGTAACACCTATTTCAACAAAGGCATTGGTAAAGCAGGATTGGACTACTTATTTTCTCTCTCCTCTGTGCACTTTGGAAAGGGGGGGAATTGCCAAAGAACGTGGATCAGCAAATATAACACTTTTCCTTTTTTTTGCAGGTGGAGATGTATTTGACGTGAATGTATGCACCTTCCTTGCCCTGTTAAAAATACAATCAGTCAAGTTTTCTGCATTAGAACAGTAAAGCGCCCAGCAGAGAGGTAAGTGAGGTATCAGCTATGCAGCATTTTGGCCTGATTCTGCTCACTGAGTGCACACAGCCAAGCCCCTATAGCAACCAACATGGAATACCAAAGTACGGGACTCTCCAAGAGGGAGCTGGTTTCGTTTCGACGCAGTTTGCGCCAAAAACTCCCCGCTGCATTCATGCCAAGGTCAGTAACATCCTCTGGCCGCCGATTTAAAGGTACAAGTAGTCCCACGTAACCACGCACATACATAACGCATACAGAGAACTCACAAGCACGCGCAAACACATATGCGTTGAAATATATGTATACACGAACTCTCACTCTCTGCATGTCTACTATAGACAGCGACTCTACCTTTTAATATATCTATTAACTCCTGTCAGGTGACCTTCACAGATACAGCCTGTCCTCCTTCATACAAATATAAGAGAAATAAAAACTGGGGGCGCAATCCAGCCAGAGTTTAGCACGTGCTTATCTCTCCCATTGAAATCAATGGGACCGAAATAAAGCTGCTACCTTTGGCCGGCTCAGGCCCCTTTCTTTAATGACAGTAGCAGCAATCTGGTCTGCAAAATGACCCTGTACATTACTCTCTGCGTTTCTCTTGAAATTAGGGGGGAAGGGGAAAGAAGTTTGTATGTGGAATATGCCAGAAAGACACAGGAATCCTCTATGAAAATGGACTTTTGTATGGTGCCACATCAAGACTGCTGGAAAGGCAGTGTTTTTCAAACTTTCTACCACCAGGGAAACTTCCACATCAGCTTCTGCCAAGATAGAAACCCCGTGAGCATCAGCCACAGAACTCCTGCACTGAATCTCGAGGCCTGTTTTCTTAAAGCAGGCACACAGTTCGCAAGAGATGCTGGTTTTGGGTTGGTTTCTTGCTTGAACTGTGTGCATGTGCTCTAGGACAAAACCCAAGGCTTCCCAATGTTATGGTGCAGTTTAGGAAAGATTTGCAGCAGTAGACCAAGTTGTTTTTCGGGGATGTGTGTCTACCGGTGTTACTGATGTATAAAAGTAACTCCTGCAAAGTTTCCAGGGAATCGTGGTGGTTCCCTAGGGCACGGAATGAAAAAACACAGTTTTAAGGCCCAGGGTCTGCCACAGAATTAAATGCACTGGAAACATTTGAGTTCAAGGAAACCCAACTCTGTTCTGGATTGTGGCGTTGGCGCGTCCCCGAAAATACCGTACTTTTTGCTCTATAAGACTCACTTTTTCCCTCCTACAAAGTAAGGGGAAATGTGTGTGTGTGTTATGGAGTGAATGCAGGCTGCGCAGCTATCCCAGAAGCCAGAACAGCAAGAGGGATTGCTGCTTTCGCTGCGCAGCGATCCCTCTTGCTGTTCTGGCTTCTGGGATTCGGAATATTTTTTTTCTTGTTTTCCTCCTCCAAAAACTAGGTGCGTCTTGTGGTCTGGTGCGTCTTATAGAGCGAAAAATACGGTAAGTGCTTTGCTTGTCCACTTGTATACTGAAGTAAAGAACCATCGCATGTGCCAAAAGCTCTGTTCATTCTGCAAGATAAGCATACATGCCAAAGCTGCTCTGAGGGACATTTCATATGTTATGCGGCAAGCAAATCCTGTTCGCTATCTGGCGTGCACATGACAGGGTGCACACCAAAGAAGCGAAACATGTGAACTGGGCCGCAATGCTTGCTGACATTATGTTCCTGGGAGACTGCATCTCAACAGCTGTGCCGGCAGAACATCACAAAACATGCTATTGCGCCAGCATCCCAGCAACGTTATCCTGGCATGTGTGTTTACGGTTGGGTGTCACCCCACAGCAGATTTCTGAAATTTCTGCTGCAGATCCCCACCCGCTGAGTCTGGAAGAAGAAGAAGAAGAAGAAGAGTTTGGATTTGATATCCCGACTTTCACTCCCTTTAAGGAGTCTCAAAGCGGCTAACATTCTCCTTTCCCTTCCTCCCCCACAACAAACACTCTGTGAGGTGAGTGGGGCTGAGAGACTTCAAGGAAGTGTGACTGGCCCAAGGTCACCCAGCAGCTGCATGTGGAGGAGCGGAGACGCGAACCCGGTTCCCCAGATTAGGAGACTACCGCTCTTAACCACTACACCACACTGGAGATTGTTCCTACATAGCAGCCACTTGGATTTCTCCTAAAACAGTCACTTGAAGATGGCTGAAACAAGAGCTGAAACAAAAGGCATTGGAGATCAAAACTTAGCATTTGTAAACTTCTCTTTTACTGGTCTGCGACACACCTCAGGCGTGACAGCATTAGAAATATATTGGACCAATTGAAAGGACAAAACTCTACCCAGTAGAGATCCAAGGACCACAATGATGATGATGAAGATGATGATCATGAGGATGAAAAGGAAAAGGAACAGGGGAAAGGGGGGACGCCTCTCTTGTATTTTGATACAGCACACACCTCTAAGTAAAGGGGAAAATATTTTTCTAAGGCACTTGATTAAAAAAAGATACACACACGTACGAACACAAAACCCTTCGGAAACAAACAATTTGCCTTGCAAATCACTAGGGAGCAAGTTGCACTGTTCTGAAGGGATAGGAAGGTGGCAGCAGATTGGTCCAGACCTTTTTTCCTGTTTCCCCGACAACCGCACTGGAATATCAGACGAGACTCGATACCCTGCAAAGGATCGTAATGGTTGCTTCCCACCAAAAAGGCCTAACTCTGCAAAGAAGCGATGCTTCGGCTGGGCAGAAAGCACCAGGGCCGTGCCAGCTGTGGATGTGCTCAAAGGCAGCGCCACTCAGAGGTGGGGGGATCTGTCGCTGTTGGGATGTT
The DNA here is from genome assembly GCF_965153285.1 of Podarcis tiliguerta. Taxonomy (NCBI): domain Eukaryota; kingdom Metazoa; phylum Chordata; class Lepidosauria; order Squamata; family Lacertidae; genus Podarcis; species Podarcis tiliguerta. The sequence goes on from NC_139534.1 coordinate 7,559,569, forward strand.
GTTGGGCTACAACTCCCTTTGTCGCCGACAAGCGGCCAGACGTCTTTGCAGAATGAAGCCCTTAGTCCTAGCAAATGAAGAAACTTAAATGATGCCTGTTAAAAGGAAGGAGGTATCCGCAACCACTCTCCGTCGGGGCTGGATCGCTGTGTTCCTCCCCCCTCCCTTAAACTCCATTCCTCCCCCTCCCCCACAAGAGTGGTCACAGCATTAACAAAATATATATATAGCAGCCTGTCCTCCTCTCAAAGCATATAAAAAGCCGTCTCCTGAGTTCCCGGGCATCTTATAATTGTGTCTTTTGTTTGCTGTGATTTTCTTATAATAAAAGGAATGGGATTATAAAGGGAAGTGCGGGGGGGGGGGGACGAGGACAGAAAGAAAAGTAAAAGACAGCCCTTATGATGAAGGCCTCTGCTGTTTCAATCCAAGATCTGGATTTAATAAATGGCTCTTATTCGCAAATCACTTTTAAGGCTCTTCAGCCTCTCTTGAGGAGTCGCCTCTGTCGAATTTCGCACCTCAGGCTGCCTTTTTCTTTTGCTTTGTAATCTGGGAAGAAAGCACCGCTGCTCCCATTGACCCGCAAGCCTAATTCCTGATCAGAAAAAGGTAAAGGCAACAACATACTTTCTTTTTTTTGTGGGGAGCGGGGTGGTGTGTCTATAAACTGCAGCTTGCTGGGCTCGTCTTACCGACAGGAAAGAACAAATCCCTTAAAATCAAGGAGCCTTTCTGAACGGCGATAAGCTGAATTGGGTGTGTGTGTGTGGGGAGATAGGCTCGCATGTGTGGTTGTGTGTAATTTGTAAAGACTAGCCTGGCCACTGAAAGAGGAACCGGGGGTGGGGTGTGGGGAGAGGGGAGGGCGGGGAGAAACTCTCTAGAGTTTTCTCAACTAGGGGAAAGAAGTGGGAAATAACGTTCAACATTCTGTTTCTCACTTCCTAAATGCTAACCAAACGTTTGGACTCTTCTGGATTTGATTCACTTGAATAAGACATAACAACAATAAGCATGAAAGCTCCTTCGCCTGCCCCAAGCCGGTTCTTATCGTGAGAACAATAAGCCGTATGGTTCTCTCCGACGGCCATCCTCTCCCCCTGGAAAAAAAGAAAGTTTACACAGTCCTCGTTTTCTCCTCCTTTTTGAAACGGCAGGGCTGTCCGTGACTCCTCCCCACTTGCGTATTCCAGCTCCGGCTCCGTGTAAGATTATGGCATTCAGCTCCCATATAAAAAGTAATCTTCACCAGCCACTTTTGCTGGAATGAAATGTCAAATGCGATTCTGGTGCAATCAGTCATGCCTCAGAGCAGCACTTTTGGTGGTTCATTTTGACCTTGTGCTTGATGCCGTCATAAAGCTCAAAGTTGTAGTTCTCCAAGGTGGTGGAGCTCCGAGAGGACAGGCCGGCGTAGGAACACGTGCAGTACAGGAGTAGACCCGCGCAAATTGCCCCCAGGAGCACACCAAGGGAACTCATGGCTATGATGGTGACCAGAATTGGGTCCAGTGTGTAGAGCCAGCTCTTCTCTTTGCCCATCTTTGGGGTGAGCGGAGAGTTTGTTGAAAACAGCGTGTTGTTGTTCTTCTCCAGGCCTAAGTAGTCTGAAACATAATTGAAGCAGGTGATTAGAAAAGGAGTTATCTTCATTTACCATATTTTTTGCTCTATAAGACTCACTTTTTCCCTCCTAAAAAGTAAGGGGAAATGTGTGTGTGTCTTATTGAACGAAAGCAGGCTGCGCAGCTATCCCAGAAGCCAGAACAGCAAGAGGGATTGCTGCTTTCACTGCCCAGCGATCCCTCTTGCTGTTCTGGCTTCTGAGATTCAGAATATTTTTTTTCTTGTTTTCCTCCTCCAAAAACTAGGTGCGTCTTGTAGAGTGAAAAATACGGTATTCTTTGATAACTCCAACCAGTGCAGTTAGGGAAAATGTACAAAACCAGTTCAAATATATGTTGGAAGTGTAAGGAAAAGGAAGGGACATTTTATCATATGTGGCAGGATTGTAATGTAATTAAATTTTTTTGGGAAATGATATACAATGAATTGAAGAAAATGATCCATTTAACATTTGTTAAAAAACCTGAAGCATTTTTGTTAGGGATTGTAGGGAAAGATCTGCCAAAAAAGCTGAAAAACATCTTCATTAGAGTTCTAATAGCACAAGGATGAAAGACTGAAGAAACCCCAATTAAAGAATCATGGCAAGAAAAATTGATGGACTATGCAGAACTGGCAAAACTGACATACAAGCTACGGGACAAGGATAACTGTGACTTTAAAGATGAATGGGAACCCTTTACAAAGTATTTGAAGACGCAACAAAGCGAACTGGACTCCTTGGCTGGCTTTGAATAAACATTCACAAACTTTTTATTGATTATAATCAGCTAAATAGTTTGAGGATTTTTACAACTGTGTAACATGCAGAAAACAGCATTTTTAGAGAAATCAAAGACTGGAACTGAGGGAAGTCGGGGGGTGGGGGTGGGGTTCTGTGGGGGGAGGGGGGAAAATGGGGGGAATAAGGATGATATGTTTCTGGATAATATGTTTTGTTTTAATTTTGAATAAAAAAGTTTAAAAGAAAAAGAAAAGGAGAGGGCTGGGCGATATATCATCCCAAACTGGTTTGAAGTCCATGATGGACTTTGCAGAACTGGCCAGATTGACCTGCAGGGTTCGAGATCAGGGCGATCAAAAATTTCAAAGGGATTGGAGAAAGTTTATTGTATATTTGAATAATAATTGCAAAAATTTGAAGACCCTAGCAGGATTGAAATAAATCCTACAATGCGGACAATGGAAGTTAAAGAGCTAAATTGCGAGACAGGACTTGAAAGCGGAAAACCTGCTGAAGGGAAGTCATATGCTTGGCAGAGTAGAGTTTGTTTGTTTGTTATTGTATTGTCGATAATATTGTTTAAGAAGGAATAAATAAATAAATAAATAAACAAACAAATAAATATTTTTTAAAAAATAAAGAATGAAGTCCATCTCGTGATATCGGTTTCATAATTTTTGACCTGGCAATATACAGTGATACCTCGGGTTAAGTACTTAATTCGTTCCGGAGGTCCGTTCTTAACCTGAAACTGTTCTTAACCTGAAGCACCACTTTAGCTAATGGGGCCTCCCGCTGCCGCCGTGCCACCAGAGCCCGATTTCTGTTCTCATCCTGAAGCAAAGTTCTTAGCATGAAGCACGATTTCTGGGTTAGCGGAGTCTGTAACCTGAAGTGTATGTAACCTGAAGCGTATGTAACCTGAGGTACCACTGTATTGTGAATCATGATGTGCGTGTGTTTGTGTCTGTGTGTGTTTGTGTGCTGTGTGGAAAACCACAATGTGAGGAAAACCGTGAAGCCGACCAGTGCCTCTACCTACTTCCATCCTTATTTCAGACATCGTGATATATCAGCTGGTGATATATATCACGATGTTGAAAACCAGATATTGCCCAGCTGTAGTCCTCACATGATCACTTTAGGCGATGGGCTTGTGTGGTGCGAACCACCATCTCTGTGTGGGATATATATATATATATATATCTCCCTGCCCAAACTCTTACTTCCAATTTGTACTGTCTGTGGAGGTATGGCTCTGGTAGGGGCAGCGTCACCCACACCTCCAAATTATCTCTCTTTACGATTTCCCTGTCCCTTGTTTTCCTCTCTGCTTTTCTCAAAGAATTGTTGCGCGGTTCTGGCTCAGTGCGATGAAAAAAGTGCAAGATAGCATTCCCCCCACATCGAATCAAAACTGTAGCTGTTGGTTGCCAAATTTCTACGCCTAATTTGTCCCCAGTTTACGCTCCAGCTGATTTCTGTTCCTCTTGAAGTATTACATCTGAAGGATGTTAATTCTGACGTGCTCACAAAAATAGCAACGGGAGGGGGAGAATTCAGAAGAGCTTGTGAGTTCAAGTAATGGTTTTTGAAGTAACTTTTTCTCACACAGTGGCAGCCAGTTTGTTTACTGCACTCCAATGTATTAAGGCCCTGAGGAGAATACAGTATTAACTACTGTATCTATAAAGGTAAAAGGTAAAGGTAAAGGACCCCTGAATGGTTAAGTCCAGTCAAAGGTGACTAAGGGGTTGTGGCGCTCATCTCGCTTTCAGGCTGAGGGAGCCGGCGTTTGTCCACAGACAGCTTTTCAGGTCATGTGGCCAGCAGGACTAAACTGCTTCTGACACAACGGGACACCGAGATGGAATCCAGAGCGCATGGAAACACTGTTTACTTTCCTACCGCAGTGGTACCTATTTATCTACTTGCACTGGCGTGCTTTCCAACTGCTAGGTTGGCAAGAGCTGGAACAGAGCAACAGGAGCTTACTCCATCGCAGGGATTTGAACCGCTGACCTTCTGAACGGCAAGCCCAAGAGACTCAGGGGTTTAGATCACAGCGTCACACGCGTGCCTTGTAACTATCTATACTCCATGTTGTCCTGGAATCTAGATAACTGCACCTGCCATTATCCAACAGGATGGAGGAAGTTTCTCCACCTGTGAAAAAAACCTTCCTTTCTGAAGTTTCTCTTCTTCTTGACCAGGCATAGGAAAACTCTGGCCCTCCAGATGTTTGGGACTACAATTCCCATCATCCCTGACCACTGGTCCTGTTAGCCAGGGGTGATGGGAATTGTAGTCCCAAACATCTGGAGGGCCGGAATTTGCCTATGCCTGTTCTTGACTCTGAGTGCTAGATTGTCATACATCAACTTACTTCAGTATATAGTCCCCGCCATTAACAGATAAGTACCCCAGTATTTGCAGGACAGTCTATTTCTCAGGAAAGAGGTGTAGATCTGTGTCTCTGCAGGGCTGGAAAAGTCTTTTGCCTGGGTTCCTGAATAACTGTTGCCAGTGTCAACAACAGTGAGCTAGGTGGACCAATGCGATGACTTGGTATGCTATGTTCCTGTGATGTACAGATTTACGAAGTCAAAACATGCTTTGGCCAGCCGGGGCAGTAGTTATCAAAATTTGGTATGTTCCAGTGGTCCTTAGAGCAGCGATATGGGTGGTCAGACCAAATCAGATTGTTTTGTGATTCGAGGACCCGTCCCCCGCTTGGGAATAATAAAAAAACACGTAGACATGGCATATAAGGTTAATGGGCTAGAAAAAGGCCACAACTTAATTGATTACAGCATGTGAGAAGGTATTGGCTTAGGCATTGGACAAGAGCAATTTGACTCTACCCACTCAGGATGAGGGGCGAGTCTAACGAGGGGTTAACCACCAGTAGGGGGAGCCTGTTGATGCAAATATAACTATAAGCTCTCCCCTGATGTCACCGGGGGTCGTGCCATGGCCCCCCGCCACACAGGGCATCGGACAGGATCCACGACCGCCGGATTCCTTTAACGGAATACCCATAAGTGATGGGGTAGGCGATGGCCACACCTTGCCCTTCCACACACCAACAACACAATGCCTAACCGCCAGATACCAAGAAAGTTGTGACGATTGCTACGAGGTAGGCAAAAAAAAACCAAGAGAAAAAAAAGCCAATTTGCCAATTGGAAAAAACTCCTACCAGGCCCCCTGGGCAACCAGGGCGACCGACCATGGGTCCATAGCAAGGTCAAGCGAGAAACTACGCACTAAAGGGAGTGGTGGGTGGGTGACTCGCAAAAATCGGCAGGGCAATGGCAGGGGAGAGCTGGCGCGGCCGCATTTGAACGGCTAGACCACGCCCCCACGGTGTCTCCCGATTGGATGACCAGCTGGGAGGCGTGCCACGCCAGCGATGATGACTGGGCAGGGGGCAGAACGCCACCTGCGTGACGCGGGAACCGGCTCCCGCTCACAACACCTCCCCTCTGGAAGGAGGAGAGGCTTTTCCCAGCCAACTAGTTTAGGTTCCTATCTAAAGCTGCACAGACCGTGATTGACTATCCAGTGGGAAATTCCAATAGCGATCCATCACTAGTTGGGTCTATTGGAAGGTATTTCGAGAAAGGCAGGTGAAGATAACACCAGGCTGCTCCTCCTCCTCCGTGGCTGGTTTTGCTTTGCTTTGTGTTCCAAGTGTATGTTTGTAATGTATCAACTGCATTTTATAAATGCTGTGATCCGCTCTGTGGACTTCCATCAGAAAGCAGGGTATTAATCTGCTAAGTAAATAAATACGTCGAGTGTGACCTGACTCTCCATTTAAACAACTGGCCACTCCACATAATGAAAAATGGTGAACTGGATACAGAAAGCAAAAAAAGAAAAGAAAAGAAAAGAAAGAAAAGAAAGGCTCAAATATTTCTAAACGTGAAATGAAGCCTCGTAACATTTGAAGATTTTTACTACATCTCAATCCTCTTTAATGGTGTGACCTTTAATTTAAATGACCTTTGCTCAAGCCCACGAGTCTCACCCTCCTAGACATCCCGGGAATTACTTGCAGACTGAAATGCCTTCTGACATTATTTTCATATACTCCACATGTACTGTTCATACTTTTAAAGCAGCGGCAGGGGATCTCTGGCCTGTGGGCCAATCTAATACTACTACTACTACTACTACTACTACTACTAATAATAATATTTATATCGCGCCCATCTGGCTGGGTTTCCCCAGCCACTCTGGGCAGCTCCCAACAGAATATTAAAAACACGACAAAACATCAAACATTAAACACTTCCCTAAACAGGGCTGCCTTCAGATGTCTTCTAAAAGTCAGATACAGTGGTGCCTTGGTTTATGAACCTAATCCGTTCCAGAAGTCTGTTTTTAAATGAAAGCATTCTTAAACCAAGGCGTGCTTTCCCATAGCAGCGGGGGACTCAATTTACAAATGGAACACACTCAACAGGAAGCGGAACATATTCTGCCTCCAAGGCAAAGTTCACACACCAAAACACCTACTTCCGGGTTTGCAGAGTTCTTAATCCAAGTTGTTCATAAACTAAGCTGTTCTTAAACCAAGGTACCACTGTAGTTGTTTATTTCCTTGACATCTGATGGGAGGGCTTTCCACAGGGTGGGTGCCACCACCGAGAAGGCCCTCTGTCTGTTTCCCTGTAAGCTCACATCTCGCAGTGAGGGAACTGCCAGAAGGCCCTCAGAGCTGGACCTCAGAGTCTGGGCTGAATGATGGGAGTGGAGACACTCCTTCAGGTATTCTGGCCCGAGGCACCAACACTTTTAATGGCGCTCAGAAACGTACTGGGATGGTGGGAAGGGTGGTCCAAGTTGGTCTGCAAGGCTATTTTCCCCACACCACGCCCAGTTGCCCATTCCCTGATGGCACCCATGGTATCAGCTGATGGGCATTAGGGTGGGGTTGAATCCTGTTGATTATTCAGCTTAAAGAGTGGGGTTTTTTTTGCCAATGAATTCATTCCAAAGCCGACCTATTAATTCCACTGGGCAGCCTTTGGGAAGTGTCAGGCAACTGCCACCGGTTCAGGAGGGAGAGAGGAAAGCCATTTCCGAGCTCGGGAGGAGAGGGAGTTGCGGGTTAACCCCTCCCACACACGCGGGGGCTGGCCTTTTGCCCCTGCGAGATCCAGGGAATCCCCAGGCGTGCCTTCGACCCAGCCCACCAATCAGCGGGCAGGGGAGGCGTGGCCTAGCCTACTTAAGGCCAGGCACGTCCGGGGACCGCCCTCTTTCCCCTTTCCAGCTGAGCGATTTTCCCATCCCACCCACCCTTAGGCTTAGCTAGCCATGACCTTGCTATGGACTCCGGTTGGTCGCCGCAAGGGGCCTGGTAGGAATTTTTCCAATTTGGCGCACTTCCAGCTTTTTGGTTTTTTCGCCTACCTCGTAGCAAACGTCACAACTTCCGCGGTATTGGCGGTTAGGCATTGGCAGGGGTTAATTGTTATGCAAATGAATGGGGGGGAAGGAAGCGCCATCACCTTCCCCCAAGGAAAAGGGTAGTCCGGTAGAGGTCTCCGGGGGGCGTTGCCTTGTCCGAAACCTAGGGAGATAAGGGCCTCCGGCACGCCCCAGAGCGGTGACACGCGTGGGATCCTAGTTGGCGTACTTCAACAGGACTCCCACGACTTGTGGATAACCCTTCCCGGTCTCCATGCCGGGTAGTCGATAGGAGCCAATGCCTAAGGCCAATACCTTTCAATTCTGTAATCAATAAAGGTGTGGCCTTTTTATGCCCATTAACCTTAAATAACGTGTCCAGTGTCTTCATTTCACATGGGGGAGGGGACTTGCCGGATGGATTACAGAGAGCCCCCAAAGATAATAGAAAGCAGCGCCTCCAGTGGAGAGGAGCTTCAGGGCTCGGAGGAGGCGAGGCGGTGCCAGGACACCTTGCCTGGGCAAGGCGGGGAGGGGAGAGGTCCACCGTTACCCACGCCCTCCTTGCGCAGTAAGGTTTCGCGCCGAGAGGGGAGGCGCAGACTGGACGTCAAGAAAGGACTTTTCTGGAGAAAGTTTAATCCCCGCCCACTCACAGAATGAGTCAGCCACGGGAGAGTGGCCCTCTGGACAGAAAAAGTTTATTTTGCACCAAAAGCAAGGCTTCACAGCCAAGCAGGGAGGTCTTTGCCTGCTTGCTCTCGAGCAACCCCTTGGAAACCCAACAGGAAGCCTAGAAGCAGGGCCTGAAAGAGCCTTCTCCTGGAAGGCTCAAGAATTTCCCACTCTGGAAGAATGGCAGATGAAGATGATGGACTATATGGAATTAGCAGAAATGACTGGCAGAATCCGAGACCGGGGAGAAGAGTTGGTGGAAGAAGATTGGAAGAAATTTAAAGATTATTTACAGAAACATTGCAAAATTAATGAATGATAGAATGATGTTTGGATTGAGGTTAAGGGGTTTTTAGCAATAATGTTTGAAAGAATATGTAAAAATGGAATGTTAACAGATGGGAAGATAAAGCTAAAATTTACTAAGATCAAAATTAAGATAAAGGTAAAGAGGGAAAGGATTTGCTGAACAAACAATTGAATGGGAATACAATGAGGGGAGGTGTGGGGAAATCCGAGAAACAAGCAAATGTAAGATATGTTCTGAAAGATGGAATTGTTCTTAATTGTTTTTATTTTATTTTTTCGTATTTTTGTATTTTTTCTTTTTTGTGTGTTTTTTCGGTTATTTTGTGAAAATCTTAATAAAATATTATAAAAAAATAATAATGAAAGAGCCTTCTCCTTCTATTGTTCTTCAGTAACTGGTGCCCAGAGGCATATTGGACGTCAATACTATGTAGCCATCATGACTAGCAGTCATTGGTTTCAACTTGTGGCTGAGCATCTTTGATAAAACGTATTTAGCCCAGAACTTGAGATTCCACTGTATCTCTGAGATACAGTGGTACCTTGGTTCTCAAATGGCTTGGTTCCCAAATGCCGAAAACCCAGAAGTAAGTGTTTCGGTTTTCAAATGTTTTCCGGGGCACCTGCAACAATCAGAAGCCATGCCTTGGTTTTCGAACATTTCAGAAGTCAAATGGATTTCTGGAATGGATTAAATTTGGCGCTTTTGTTTTTCCTATTTATTTTGAGTTTTGGTTTTTGAGGCTTTTTTGGTTAATTTGTTTTTGTGACTGTGTGGAACCCAGTTCGGCTACTGATTGATTGTTTGTGTGACTGTGGAAATGGATCATCAGTGCAGGTAAGAATTTTTTTTTTAATCATCTACAATACTGTCTTATTTATTTAATATTACAGTACATTGAGTATTGCTTTCATTTTATGGATCAGTGGTCTTGTTATATAGTAAAATTCACGTTAAATTGCAGTTTTAGGGGTTGTTTTTAAAAGTCTGGAACAGATTAATCTGTTTTGCATTGCTTTCTATGGGAAAGCGCGCCTTGGTTTTGGAACACTTTGTTTTTGGAACGGACTTCCAGAACGGATTAAGTTTGAGAACCAAGGTACCACTGTACTTTTCCTGGAGCGGCATAAGGCACATTGCTTTTAAAATACAGTGGTACCTCTGGTTAATAACTTAATTAGTTCTGGAGGTCCGTTCTTAAACTGAAACTGTTGCTAACCTGAAGCACCACTTTAGCTAATGGGGCCTCCTGCTGCCGCCGCGCGATTTCTGTTCTCATCCTGAAGCAAAGTTCTTAACCCGAGGTACTATTTCTGGATTGGCGGAGTCTGTAACCTGAAACGTCTGTAACCTGAAGCGTTATGCAACCCACAATATCTCATACTCACCATCTTCAGCGTCTTCTCCAAAGTCTTCCCCGTTGATTGAAATGTCATCCTCTAAAGCTGGGAAATCGACTGGAATGAGAAATATTTTGTTGTTACTCTAAAATTCTGCATCACCAACCAGCAACGACACACTTTTCATAAGATATGCAAGCTCAAGAAAGCATTTTTTTTTAGGCTATTCATAACCAGGGCCAACTTCCGCTAATATTCATGAGCACACAATGGAAGATATGTATATCATAGGAGCTCTTCTTTCATCTCTACCAAATAATCTGCTTTTAGGGAAAATGAAAGGGAGGGGGGGGGGAAGGAGTAGAACTAGATAATTCTGATTGCTGTTGAAACATTGTCAGTAGTGTCTTCATAATGGCTATAATTCATTAGCAACCACGGACACAGGTATTATCTTTGTAACTTTCAACAATGACCATCATTAGTCACCATTAACACAACATCCATTTGGCACACTCCGCATGCCATCATCTGGCGGGCTTCTCAGCAGATGCGACGACCCAAATGACCCGCTTTCAACCTGGGCTCCAAATGAATTCAAAGTGATTTATGGAATGATGTGTGTCATCATAATCACCTAGGTATTAATATAAAAGCCGGACAACACTAAGGAGATGCAGAACCCCACAAATGGGTATCAGGTATTTATGAAAATTATTTCTGTGAGCCGAGCCTTTTAGTGTGGGAGATTTTTCTTTAGGTTCTTTGAAACATGTTAAAATATCGGTCCAGAGAGTATTGTGAACGGTGCTAGGTCTCTATCACAATCTGGATTTCATTGTACATCTCCTTGGGAAGTTGTTTTCAAAAGGCATTTTTTTAAAAAGGGGGGAGAACATATACAGTGGTACCTCAGGTTACATACGCTTCAGGTTACAGACTCCGCTAACCCAGAAATAGTGCTTCAGGTTAAGAACTTTGCTTCAGGATGAGAACAGAAATCGTGCTCCGGCGGCACGGTGGCAGCAGGAGGCCCCATTAGCTAAAGTGGTGCTTCAGGTTAAGAACAGTTTCAGGTTAAGAATGGACCTCTGGAACGAATTAAGTACTTAACCCAAGGTACCACTGTATACATATGCAGAATATATAGTTTCAGCACCTTTTCTTTCTTTCTTTTATAATAATCTTTATCGGTTTAAAATACAGACATAAAGAATCATTCACAACAGAAACACAGAAGAAAAAGAAAAGAAAAAAGTCAAGGTAAAAAGAAAAACCTGTATACAAAAGGAAACTGCATCTTCTCGGATAACAATCAAATAAAAGTTTTGGATATAAAACTTCAGCACATTTCAGTTTCAGCACGTTTTCAATGCATGGTTCTTTTGCGGTTAACATGTTCCATAATATGTTTCCTTCCAATGTGTGCATTGTCCCACATTTTCAAAAAGTCTAATTTCACACACGTATGTATGTACAGTAGTACCTTGGTTCTCAAACGCCTTGGTTCCCAAACGCCGAAAACCCGGAAGTTGAACGTACGATGCGGCTGTCGGCTATTGTTTCTGGGGTGCCTGCTCTAATTAAAAGCTGTGCCTTGGATTTTGAACATTTCAGAAGTCTAATGGACTTCTGGAACGGATTAAGTTTGGCGCTTTTGTTTTTGCTATTTATTCTGTGATTTTGAGGCTTTTTGGGTTAAATTGTTTTTGTGACTGTGTGGAACCCAGTTCAGCTACTGATTGATTGATTGCGACTGTGGAAATGGATAAAAGCCCCCCATCCAAACAATGACTATCATCAGTGAAGGTAAGAGGGGGAAAAATAATTTTAATTTTTATCATCTACAGTACAGTGGTACCTCGGGTTAAGAACTTAATTCGTTCTGGAGGTCCGTTCTTAGCCTGAAACTGTTCTTAACCTGAGGTACCACTTTAGCTAATGGGGCCTCCCGCTGCCACCACCGCATGATTTCTGTTCTCATCCTGAAGCAAAGTTCTTAACCCGAGGTACTATTTCTGGGTTAGAGGAGTCTGTAACCTGAAGCGTCTGTACCACTGTACAGTGGACGCTCAGGCTGTGATTGCGATCCGTGCGGGATGCTCATTCGCAACCCGCAGCGTCCGCAACCTGCAGCAGCACATCAGCGCACGCACAGGTTGTGATCCGGTGCTTCTGCGCATGGCGACCGCCGAAACCTGGAAATAACCCGTTCTGGTACTTCCGGGTTTTGGCGGTCTGCAACCCGAAAAAACGTAACCTGACGCATCTGTAACCCGTTGTACGACTGTACTATCTTATTTATTTTATAATACAGAACATTGATTATTGCTTTCATTTTATGGATCAACGGTCTCCTTAGATAGTACAATTCATGTTAAATTACTGTTTTCAAAAGTCTGGAATGGATTAATCCATTTTACATTATTTTCTATGGGAAAGCGTGCCTTGGTTTTGGAACGCTTTGGTTTTGGAACGGACTTTCGGAACAGATTAAATTTGAGAACCAAGGTACCACTGTCTACCACTTGTTCTCTTGGCACTTGATGGCTTACAGCTAAGGGCAGTAGTTCTGGCTGTTTCGACGCAGAATGGCCTGACTCACGTAGAAAGAGCAAGGTAAGGCAGTTTCGTTTTTAACAGTGCAAAGGGATTCGGGATGAGAGATGACTGATGCTTGACTTCCGGCAGCTGCTTAAGTGTTGGATTGAAAGGGAAAGGGCTCACGAGGAAGTAGCTTTGGGGGACGTTTGCCACAAGCCAGGGGAAGTCTCTGCATTCCTTCCCAGATCTCCTTTCACTGTTTTCAAAGCATTCCCCTCTCTTGCAACATGACTGGCATAGATCCATTTGAAAGCATAAGCAACTGAGACCACCATATCTAGCTTGGTCCTAAATGCGAGGACTGTCTGCACAGAAGAATCTATCTGTGATGTCTAATTTGTGACGGCTTTTCGCACATGCAAGTCATTAACTGAAGCCGTCAGGTGATGAATTTGGATGTGTCACATGTGGTGGGAATGCCGACCTATTAAACAATTCTGTATTGAATTTTTTGAAGAAATCAAAAAGATGTTTAAAATATCTTTCAGTAAAAAAACAGAGGCATTCCTTTTAGGTATAATTACAAACGATATTCCCGACAATCAAAGGAAAGTATTCCTTTATGCAACGACAGCTGCCAGGATGCTTATAGCAAAAAATTGGAAAGGGATAAAAATACCATCAATGAAAGAATGGCAAATTAAATTTTGTGAATATATGAATCTGGCAAGACTCACAGCATTCATAAAGGGACAATCGGACCAGAAATTATTAAAAGAATGGGGATGTGCTAAAGAGTATATGAAAAAAACATTGTTCTGGAGTAAGCATATCAGTATGTAATGAATGATGCTTTACAGGGTTAAAGAAAAAGAAAAATGGTGTAAAAAAGTACAAAGATGGTAGAAATCTACATTAGACACAACAATACAGTAAGAGTAAAATTTTGAGGTCTTAGAACAAAGGAAGGAAGTATATGTATGTAATGACTAGATTAGAACGATGATATGGTTTTATTTGTAGATGTATGCTTTTTTGTTTTGTTTTGGTTTTTGTGTGTGTGTGTTCTGTTGTTCTTTCTTGTTTGTATAGTATTATTTTGGATTCAATGTTTCTAATTTTTGTTATGATGTTATGATTTTGCATTGAAAATAAAATAATTTTTTTAAAAAAGAATTTGGATGTGTCAACAGAGCCAAAGATGACTCCATCTCAAGTTGCTGAACCTCAAACATCTCCAAGATTGAAGACAAAGAGCAGAACCACTGATTTTTTTTGCCCTATGCTCTCTTAGGCTAAGCAACATGAGTGGAGCCACTCCTACCATTCTAGGAAAAAATGTATTCTGCTGTTCGGTGTCTCTCACACAAGTCGAAACACAAACAAAAAACAAACAATCAGCCGACAATTTGTAAGGCCAATGAAGTGAAACCATGAATATGTGCCTGACAAGCATTGCACAAACAATTTGCCTCGCAAGCAATGTGGTGATATAACATTCAGGAATTACAAGCAATTATTAAAACTACAGATGTACTTGCCACAAGGAAAACTAGACATGAATTGCTGTGCAGAAATACGTAAGAGGCTCTGCTGCTGGAAGAGGCACCAGCTAAGTATGTCTCTGGAAAAGGAACGGCTCCAGCAGCTGGAGCAAAAAGAACTGATACTGCAGCTCTGTAGCAGCCGGGCTTTCAGGGATGCAGCCAGTGCCAGCCAAAAGCATCATGCTACCTGAAGCACAGCCCAAACGCTAGGGCCAAGGCTTTCCTAAGTCTTGCTGCTGTATTTAGTCACCAATTCCTCCCCCTTGCCCCTCGTGGTGTATCCCAAAACAGATTATTTCACCCTGCTGCATGGCCAGCACCAGTAACATCACAACTCGCCCTCCATGCTAGGGCAGCTGCTACTTTTGTACTGCTCTGCTTGAAAGACCTACATACCGGTCTTGAAAGACCTACATTGGCTCCCAATACGTTTCCGAGCACAATTCAAAGTGTTGGTGCTGACCTTTAAAGCCCTAAATGGCCTCGGTCCAGTATATCTGAAGGAGCATCTCCACCCCCATCGTTCTGTCCAGACACTGAGGTCCAGCGCCGAGGGCCTTCTGGCGGTTCCCTCACTGCGAGAAGCCAAGTTACAGGGAACCAGGCAGAGGGCCTTCTCGGTAGTGGCACCCGCCCCGTTGAACGCCCTCCCACCAGATGTCAAAGAGAACAACAACTACCAGACTTTTAGAAGACATCTGAAGGCGGCCCTATTTAGGGAGGCTTTTAATGTTTGATGTAGTACAGTATTTTAATATTTTTTTTGGAAGCCGCCCAGAGTGGCTGGGGAAGCCCAGCCAGATGGGCGGGGTATAAATAATAAATTATTATTATTATTATTATTATTATTATTATTAGTGCAAATTTCTTGGAATCTACACTCATCTCCTGCAGGAGGAAGTCAGGAAGAGAGTGCCACTAGTAAAAAATGGTCAGTGTCATTTCAGAAGGGGGTGTGTGGATCTGTCTATCTCCAGTCTGTGTCCATTTAGCATGAAGTCTATCCGTCCTGTTTTCACATTAATCATAATTTTAAAAACACCCACAAGAAAACTAGTCTCTAAAATGCACCTTTCGTCACAAAATGCATTTTACACGAGCATTTCATCATTATGTGTGCCTTTCTTAATGCACCTTATCCTATAACATGCATTTCAAATGCCCTTTTTGCATTTTGAGCTGAGAAGCGAAGTGCAAAATTCAGACAGGTGCAAAACCCAAAGGATAATTACATGGATCTGGGAACTGCGGACAAGACTGGTTTGCTTTGGAATTTGGGGAGATCAAATTTTAGCCGTTAAAGTTTGTTGTACCGTTTGCTGCTGCTTCCTCGATAGTGCCTGATGGCACCAACGCTCAAGTTCTGTTCAAGGAATAAGATTTTAGAAAGTAGCACCCAAAACAACAGGTTGCCACCCTGATAGAGAAACAATTACTGAACCACAGGGACAGGGATTCCTGCACTAAAAGGGACTCTCTGCACTAAAAGGGACCCTCTAAAAGGGACCCTACATGACCCTCAGGGCCCCTTCCATCTTCACAATTCTATGATTTTAATAACTTCTTCACATATACAATGACATGGCAGTGAATTTCCATATACAAGCAACCATATTTTTGCAGTGGCCTTAGGTAAAGGTAAAGGTACCCCTGCCCGTACGGGCCAGTCTTGCCAGACTCTAGGGTTGTGCGCTCATCTCACTCTATAGGCCGGGAGCCAGCGCTGTCCGCAGACACTTCCGGGTCACGTGGCCAGCGTGACAAGCTGCATCTGGCGAGCCAGAGCCGCACACGGAAACACCGTTTACCTTCCCGCTAGTAAGCGGTTCCTATTTATCTACTTGCACCCGGAGGTGCTTTCGAACTGCTAGGTTGGCAGGCGCTGGGACCGAACGACGGGAGCGCACCCCCCACGGGGATTCGAACCTCCGACCATGCGATCGGCAAGTCCTAGGCGCTGAGGTTTTACCCACAGCACCACCCGCGTCCCAGTGGCCTTAAGACAACCCTAGTTATGTACCAGGGTTCATTTGAAAATAGCATACAGCGTACCGCATGTGGTGGGGTTGTAAAAAATTAAAGAGCTTTTGGGAACTGATATATAATGAATTATTTTTTTCCCAAATTAACATTTACTAAAAATCCTGAAACATTCCTTTTAGGCATTATGGCATCAGACATTCCAAGAGAGAAAGGAAGGTTTTCTATGTACACAACAGAAGCAGCGAGAATGCTGACTGCCAAGGGGTGGAAAGGAGAAAAAACACCAACAAAAGAGGGGTGGCAGGTCAAATTATTTGAATATATGGCATTAGCCAGTATGACAGAGAAGATAAGGGATCGGTCAACCCAAAAGTTCAATAAGGAATGGACAATATCTAAAAGAACATTGTCCCCATATTAAAACTTTAGTACGCTTTGACTAACTCTCGGAATGACATGAGGCAAAAAGAACACAAATAACATTTAATACAGACTAAGTTTATAGATAGATAGATGCAAGTAATAAGGAAACAAGGAGGTCGGAAGTTGATAGAGACAGTGTTCAGTTTGTAATAATTTTGTGTTTTGGTGTTGCACTTTTTTCTTCTTTTTGTTTATGAGTTACCTTTTATGGTTTTTTGTATGTATCGTTTATAAACCAATAAAGAAAGAAAATAGCACATAGCTGTGATTCCCATCCCTCACCTGGGCTCTAGAACTTGGAGCAAATGCAGTCATATTACTTCATAGCATATCAGCATCTGAGACCAACCTGTGATCCTCCATGTCTTGCTGAACTCCAAATCCCATCCACCCCAGTAAGCATGGCCAGTGATAAGGGATGAGGGAAACTGTAGTCTAGCAATATCTGGAGGCCCACAGTTTCCATACCTCCAGTGCTATTTTTCTAGAAAAAGAACTCACCATAAACACCTCCCTCCTTCCCTTAGAACGGCAATGGTGCCCACCTGAGAGGTGCCGGAATTGAGTTCTCGTGAGTTGCGTTTGAAATAAAGCCCTGCATATCAGTAAAAGCTATGGTTTCCCCAGTAGTGATGTATGGAAGTGAAAGCGGGACCATAAAGAAGGCTGATCGCCGAAGAATTGATGCTTTTGAATTATGGTGCTGGAGGAGACTCTTGAGAGTCCCATGGACTGCAAGAAGATCAAACCGATCCATTCTGAAGGAAATCAGCCCTGAGTGCTCACTGGAAGGACAGATCCTGAAGCTGAGACCCCCAATACTTTGGCCACCTCATGAGAAGAGAAGACTCCCTGGAAAAGACCCTGATGATGGGAAAGATGGAGGGCACAAGGAGAAGGGGACGACAGAGGACGAGATGGTTGGACAGTGTTCTCAAAGCTACCAGCATGAGTTTGACCAAACTGTGGGAGGCAGTGGAAGACAGGAGTGCCTGGAGTGCTCTGGTCCATGGGGTCACGAAGAGTTGGACACGACTAAACGACTAAACAACAACAACAACCAGTGCCTTACAAAGTTTTCTCCGGGAGATGTTGCAGAATGCAAAAAGTCCCTTACGATAAGTAATTCCAGCTTAGTTGCAACTGGAATCAGAACACAGTGTGTATGGTGTTGTTGTTTTTTAAAACCCAACAAAACCCAACAAAAAAGTTGAAGCTCTATAACATTTGCAGGAAGTCATTATTTTAAAAGTGAGTTCAGATTTCTCATCCCACTTCAGAACCAAGAGACCCAGATGGAAACATCTGGATCAAGAGCTGAAAAGACAGCATTACTGAGTAAGGGGAAGATGGGGGAGCTCAAGAGGGTGCCTGATGTGCCAGTTATACATTAAAAACACATAGTGATTTTCAGCCTTGTGACCTCATTGGATCCAAGAGGATAGATAGGATCAGCAGAAGGAACATGATCTACCCAAAGTTAGCAATTTTCTGTTTTAATGGAAGAGGGATCATAGAATCATAGAGTTGGAAGAGACCACAAGGGCCATCGAGTCGAACCCCCTGCCAAGCAGGAAACACCATCAGAGCACTCCTGACATATGGTTGTCAAGCCTCTGCTTAAAGACCTCCAAAGAAGGAGACTCCACCACACTCCTTGGCAGCAAATTCCACTGTCGAACAGCTCTTACTGTCAGGAAGTTCTTCCTAATGTCTTTCTTGTAGTTTGGATCCATTGCTCCGAGTCCGCTTCTCTGGAGCAGCAGAAAACAACCTTTCTCCCTCCTCTATGTGACATCCTTTTATATATTTGAACATGGCTATCGTATCACCCCTTAACCTCCTCTTCTCCAGGCTAAACATGCCCAGCTCCCTTAGCCGTTCCTCATAAGGCATCGTTTCTAGGCCTTTGACCATTTTGGTTGCCCTCCTCTGGACATGTTCCAGTTTGTCAGTGTCCTTCTTGAACTGTGGTGCCCAGAACTGGACACAGTACTCCAGGTGAGGTCTGACCAGAGCAGAATACAGTGGCACTATTACTTCCATAGTGTTCATGCCTAATAGTGAATAGTGCCTAATAGAGAATAGTGTTCATGCCTAATGTTCCTATTATAGTAAACAGTGCTTAACTTGGGCTGGATTTCCCCCTCTTTTTTAGTGTTATCAGTGATTTTTATTCATTCATACTTTTCAAGTTTATACATTTCACTAATTTTACAATCATTTTGACATTTCAAAACTTGGCTTCTTTCTCCCTCTTTCTGCGGTTCCTTAAATTTGTTTTTAATATCTTCTGTATATCCAAATTAACTTAATTTACTCATTTATTCATACTCTATAATTCCCGCCCCCAATTATATGATTTGTAAATCTTTTATGAACTTTCACCTTTTCATACCATAAATAAGCGTGCCAACCAAAAATACTATCCTGACCTTCTAGATCTAGAATATGTGGATTTTCTAATGTCATCCATTCCTTCAGCCAACAAAGACAAGATGCCTCATAATATATCCAGCAGGGAAAAGCCTCCTCTTGGCTGGATTTCACCCCCTCTCCCTGTGGAACATAGTGTCCTTGCCTTCAGTGTAATATACTGAGCAAGAGTTTTGGTGTGTTGTGCCCCAGCTGCTTACTGCAGTGCCAGTCATATCTCGATTGGATCTGTTCTGTGGCAGACAAGCACAAGACCTTTGCTGGACATTCCAGCTGACAGGAGCCTGCTGTCTTCATGGAAGGTCATGACTGCAGCCATGTGGTTTGAGAAGCTGGGTGGGCAATTTTCGTCTTCCCACATCACAGGAAAGCCTGCATTTCAGGGGGACTTGCCGGCGCATGGCACACGAAGGAATAATTTAGCAGATATGAAATGCATCCCGCCGCACTGGAATTTGCGAAATGCCAAAGGCTTGCACTCCAGGAATTAATTCTTAAAGCACATATTCAGAGGAAGAAATAAACAAAGAGAAAATTACAGAGTAGCCCTGTGGATTGAGGGCTTGGCCTGAGATCCGAGTTCCCTGCTGAGCTATAGAAAAGCCGGTTGACGGGGCAAGTCACTTGCTGCCTCATTTCCCCAACTTAAAAACAGGAATTACAGCATCCTACATCACCGAGTTGCTTTGAGGACAAATCTGGTTTTGTATTAAAAACGAAACGAAGACAGAACTCTGAAGTAGAGAAGAAAATGAAAGCAGTGGTGGGAACATGAACGAACACACACACACACACACACACACACGCACCCCAAGATGGACCAAAATCTGGCAGAGGAATGCTGGAGGATACTCAAATCACACGCAAAGACAGATTGTGAGCAAATGACTCCTTCTAAAAGAATGCTAAGTTAACAGGCAAAACTTGGGAGACTTCACATGCAAAATTAGATTCTATCCATCCAGAATCTTGAAATATTTGGTATAGATTGACAAAAAACTTAGATTGCTCTGTGCTCTTCACCTGAGCTTTTTTAAAGGAAATATTAGAACTGCCTAATTGGGATATTGGGGCTCGGGCAGTGCTGTGGTCTAAACCACAGAGCCTAGGGCTTACCAATCAGAAGGTCGGCAGTTCGAATCCCCACGACGGGATAAGCTCCCGTTGCTCAGTCCCTGCTCCTGCCAACCTAGCAGTTCGAAAGCACATCAAAGTGCAAGTAGATAAATAGGTACCACTCTGGCGGGAAGGTAAATGGTGTTTCCGTGCACTGCTCATGACCTGGAAGCTGTCTGCGGACAAACGCCGGCTCCCTCGGCCAGTAAAGTGAGACGAGCGCCGCAACCCCAGAGTCGTCCGCAACTGGACTTAATGGTCAGGGGACCCTTTACCTTTAATTGGGATATTATGATTTGCATGCAAAGGCCACTACAACATACCCATGCATTCCCTCCATGTTGCACTGGATACTCTTGGCATTGCCACCCTTATCTGAACAGTGGTAGTAGCTTCACATGACTTGCCAGGAAAGGGTTAAAGGTAAAGGGACTCCTGACCATTAGGTCCAGTTGCGGACGACTCTGGGGTTGCGGCGCTCATCTCGCTTTATTGGCCGAGGGAGCCGGCGTACAGCTTCCGGGTCATGTGGCCAGCATGACTAAGCCGCTTCTGGCGAACCAGAGCAGTGCACGGAAACGCCGTTTACCTTCCCGCCAGAGTGGTACCTATTTATCTACTTGCACTTTGACGTGCTTTCAAAAATCTAGGTTGGCAGAAGCAGGGACCGAGCAACAGCAGCTCACCCCGTCATGGGGATTTGAACCGCTGACCTTCTGATCGGGGCTCTGTGGTTTAACCCACAGTGCCACGCGCGTCCCAAAGGAAGGGTTAACCAGGGAGGGCAGAGAAATGGGCATGCTTGATCAGGGCCTGAGGTTCTAGGGGTATTTTCCACATCGTTTTTACATCACCAAACAGAACTGAACTTTTGCATGGCTCGAATTTTTGAAAACGCACAAACGTCCTTTTTTGAACGGTCCATTTCCCCTGGCAACTGTCCATTTTGGGTCTGGCTGCCTGTTAACAAAGGCCCAGGCCTCCACCGTCAATGAAACTCACCAGCAGCAAAATCTTTTGGGGTGCTTATCCCTTTCCCTACAAACCAGGAGTTGGGCAGTGAAGAAACACGCTAGCTAATTACCGTATTTTTCGCTCTATAGGACACACTTCCCCCCCTCCAAAAGTTAAGGGGAAATGTGTGTGTGTCCTATGGAGCGAATGCAGGCTCCTTGGCTTCAGCGATAGCAACGCGAAGCCTCCGAAGCGCAGAGGGAGCGCTCCCTCTGTGCTCCAGAGGCTTCGGGTTCCTTTCGCTGAAGCCTGGAGAACAAGACTCTCCTGGCTTCAGCAGAGAGGGAGAGCTGCGCAGCGCCCCTTCAGCCAAGCAGGTGGAGAAATGGAAGGCGCTCCGTTTCTCCTGCCGCTTCACTGAAGGGGTGCTGAGCAGAGAGGGGGAGAATTTTTTTTCTTGTTATTCCCCTCTAAAACAAGGTGCGTCCTATGGTTGGGTGCATCCTATAGAGCAAAAAATACGGTAATTGAGGTGGAAGAGTTCGCTCCCGTCTTTTACTCCATACCTTCCTTTCTGCCTCTTTGTTTCAGGCCAGAAATGTGACTCTCTCAAGTTTCTCGGTTCTTCTCACATGTTTAACTGGGGAGAAAAAAAATTACCGCCCCAATTGAGCGAGGGATAATCTGTGCATGGAAAGCAATTTCTGAACGCAGACCTCCCACGATGAATGTACAAGAGGCTGCTACGAGGGAACAGAAAATCCCCTCAAATTGAGCGTGTGGGGCTTACGTGCTGTGCGAAGAACGTAAGACCACATGCCTACTGTTGTACTGCGGTGCCCCCTCCCCAGTTTCCCACTTCCCACCAGTCTAGACCCTTCTTCTCCTCCTCTTCCTTCAAGAGCTGACACTGAGAACCATCTGTTGGGTGCAAGGAAAGAAACCGCTAAGAACTGCAAATGTGTGGTTGGTGCAAATGTGACACAGTGACTTTGCTCTTCTCTGCAATTTTGTGTGTGTGTTTGTAAAGTCACGGGGAACTGTGTGAGGGTATCAGATAATCAATGTTTTCTAAAGAAAATTCACTCTACGGGCCTTAAAAGGAAAAAAAAAAATACACTGGGGGAAATTTGAATAAGGAGAACATTTATACAAAAAGCTATTTACTCTGCTAGCAATTTTCTCTATTCCCTTTGCTAACGTTGCCGGCACTTGCGCGTTTGATCAAAAGCTTTATCCTTCACAATCCCATTTCCTTTGCCCGTCCAGTCCTGTAGTGAAGCCATAAACTTACTTAGTGGGGAATTGTTTGGGGATTCAGGAACCAGCCCTTGTGGGGCACGATTAGCAGGCCAGGTCGGTCCCCTCCCAAATGAGCAAATCTTGTGATTTTGAATTGCCACTGACGGTTGATACACGAGGGTTCCTGTCACAGTGGTAGCAACAACTTCTAGCGGGCTTCGTAGCCTGCCTGCTGTTCTTCCTCTAAATCTGCAAGCAATAGATGGGTAACCATTGATGCCGTTTCTAGCCGATTCATATCGCAGTGCTTGGGAATGGGATTATGCAGCACATTTGTTGGCAAACCTGAGCCAGGACGAACACAATATAAAATGTGATCACCAGAGAATAGAGAGAGCGAAGGGTCAGCCTACAATTACACTGTGATGCACATATTTCCAACGCTATCTTTTGGTGTGATTTCTTTTTTTAACACACAACAAAGGAGTGTTTCATTCTCTCAGCATGATCCAGCTTGCCAGTACAGCCATGGTACTTGCATATGAAGGCAGTTTAATCCCACTGGCTTCAGGATAACTGGCAGGCCAATTTGTAATATTGCTGGAAGAAGCTATGCTGTTACCCCAGGGCTCAACATGGCTAGCCACATAAGCACACATTGATTCACAGGCTGATGTAGGTGTCACATCCTCTAACAATGCAATGTGTTGCAAAGAAGCATTTCACACACAGAAACATCTTGCCTATTGTTTTTCCTTCGTTTATTCCATAAGGTGGAGACTGCTGGGAGTTTGCACATATCCGAGCTGTTGCAAATCCCTTGGAGGACTTCGTTGCTTTTGCATCGGCGGGTCAGGATTTTTATAGGTTTCTACCCCTAAACATCCCATCTTAATGGGTTTGAGGATGTAGCTGGGAAAAGATCTTTCAGTCAGGCAGCCTCCGTTCAAAGATATAACATTCAAACTGTTACGTTGTGGGTGAACATATCAGAATTGATGCTTTTGAATTATGGTGCTGGAGGAGACTCTTGAGAGTCCCATGGACTGCAAGAAGATCCAACCTAACCATTCTGAAGGAAATCAGCCCCGAGTGCTCACTGGAAGGACAGATCCTGAAGCTGAGGCTCCAATACTTGGGCCACCTCATGAGAAGAGAAGACTCCCTGGAAAAGACCCTGATGCTGGGAAAGATGGAGGGCGCAAGGAGAAGGGGACAACAGAGGACGAGATGGTGGGACAGTGTTCTCGAAGCTACCAGCATGAGTTTGACCAAAGTGCGGGAGGCAGTGGAAGACAGAAGTGCCTGGCGTTCTCTGGACCATGGGGTCATGAAGAGTCGGACACGACTAAACGACTAACAACAACAACATATCAGACGACACAGCTCTTGTTTATTCACAGGCCAGAACAGAACTGAACTGAAGGGTTCAGCGAGCCTGCTTATGTAGAGCTCCACTAGAACGCAACAGTAACCATTTTCTATAACTATCCAATCACTGAACGTCACTTTCAATCCCTTATTTGCATATGTGGACCTGAGTGAAAACTATCTACAGTATCCCCCTGCTGGCCCAGGGTGAGAACCTCAGTACATAACACAAACGGAGCAGGACTCTGACTGATCAACAGGTTGTTATAATAATGCATTGTCCCCTCAAGATTTTGATATCTGCATTAAACTCACCCGACACAATTTGCCTCTGACTTAAGCAACTAAGCACGTGCATTGTTTCAAGAGCTAATTTGGGGAGTGGATATGTCAATCCTTTGTTGTTGTTTTAATAGCAGCTGCAAACATTTAAACATAAGACGATAAGTGCAATACTGTTGCTGCTGCATGCATGAGACAGACTGCTGCTGGCACAGAAGATTTTCCCTTCCTCTCTTCGCTACAGCAACCCTCTGTGCACCCTTCAAAATCTGCAACCACAAGACACACACACACACACACACACAATCACTCCAGGGGCTACACGGGGTAGGAAGGGAAAGTCTATGCACATCACAGCATTAGATATAACCTATAAGCTGAAATACCACACACGTATTTTGATCAAATTCGATTAATATTTCAAAACAAAATTGAGGGGGAAATGTCACCAATATTATGTTTTTTTGGGTGGGGGGAGGTAGGGGGCTTCCTAAACATGTCGTGAATTACAGCTGTTGAACGTTGACTATCTGAGCAATAACAATAAAGCCATTATTAAGTGATGTCTTATGAAATGGCTGTTTTCCTGCTTCTCCTAGCCTTTCTCGAATCACTGAAAGGATCATTTATAAATCTTGAAAGGGGAAGGCTGCATTTTAATCGATGCACAGGACACCTCCACAGTACATTTCACGTAGCAGCTGAAAATGGCTGGGAAAATCAGAAAAGAGAGATAATGGCATTTGCATTAAGAGTGCCAAAGGTAGAAGGCTTTAAAACATCCATCTGAGAGCCAGGGAAAGGACGTGCAGAGCCACTGTGCTGACCTCTCTAGATGATTTTCCTGAGATTAGGCTGAAATCATACAAGAAACTAGCATGGTTTATAGCAAGACAGGTTGATCGCCTCTGACCTCTGGCACAGGATAATTTGACTCAGGCAAGCACCTGTGTATTCAAAACCAACAAGGTCAGGGGAAATGAAAAGAATGAGGTCTGTTGGCTCTCCCAATATTTCCCCCTCTTTAATAAAGGTGCTCTTCTTTTGAACTGTGTGGCGCTGTGGGTTAAACCACAGAGCCTAGGACTTGCCGATCAGAAGGTCGGCAGTTCGAATCCCTGAGACAGGGTGAGCTCCCATTGCTCGGTCCCTGCTCCTGCCAACCTAGCAGTTCAAAAGCATGTCAAAGTGCAAGTAGATAAATAGGTACCGCTCCGGCGGGAAGGTAAACAGCGTTTCCATGTGCTGCTCTGGTTCGCCAGAAGCGGCTTAGTCATGCTGGCCACATGACCCGGAAGCTGTACGCCGGCTCCCCCGGCCAATAAAGCGAGATGAGAGCCGCAACCCCAGAGTTGGTCACGACTGGACGTAATGGTCAGGGGTCCCTTTGCCTTTACCTTTATCACATAGACAGCTTTTCTGATCTAGAGCACCCCCACTTCCACTTTTGTGAATAGCCTTCCCGGGCGAAATACAAGCCCCTATGTTACCTCGCTGCCCCCCAAAGAGCAGGGTTATTAGTAGCTTGGGGCTGTAATTTAACTGGGAAAATATCACTGGGAGGAAGACAAAGACAGAGGGTGGTTAAACACTCCCTACCCCAGCGCCAGAGCTCTGTGAGAAGGCACTGCACCTTACAGCTGCCCCTCCAACTGGGAAATGAAAAGGGTGTCTTCTGCCTTCTCCTGATCACCTCACACTCCCAAGCTGAGACAGTATGTTGGGAGAGCATGCAGCCAAGGAAGCCCAGGGCAAACTTATGGACTGCCTGTTGACCACCCCCATATAGGGCAAAGCAACACTTGAGCTGTCCCCCAGTTATCAAAATCCAACACCTCGTTTGTGCCAGGGTTCACTAGTGTCAGGGAACTGCTTTTGAATTATGGTGCTGGAGGAGACTCTTGAGAGTCCCATGGACTGCAAGAAGATCAAACCTCTCCATTCTGAAGGAAATCAGCCCTGAGTGCTCACTGGAAGGACAGATCCTGAAGCTGAGGCTCCAAGACTTTGGCCACTTCATGAGAAGAGAAGACTCCCTGGAAAAGACCCTGATGTTGGGAAAGATGGAGGGCACAAGGAGAAGGGGACGACAGAGGATGAGATGGTTAGACAGTGTTCTCGAAGCTACCAGCATGAGTTTGACCAAACTGCGGGAGGCAGTGGAAGACAGAAGTGCCTGGTGTGCTCTGGTCCATGGGGTCATGAAGAGTCGGACATGACTAAACGACTAAACAACAACAATGTGGTTCAATCTATTCTGCATGCTTATTGGATTATTCCAGCACAGTCTGAGAGAATGAGTCAAAAAACAAATATCCCAGGCCCTCTGTTCAAGCTCTGGCTGCTGAACAGCCTGGGTTTAGTCACACTCATGTGATGCCTTGCAACATGCCCTGCCCACCGGAGAAAAACCTTATATATATGTGGCCATAATCTGCCGCAGAATGCAGAAGCAGCTGTAAAGAAGGCTGACTGCAGTGCCCTTGAGCAGATATCAGTGGCTCCAGGGGCTGACAGAAACATGCACAGCACTGCATCTTCTTCTAGCATTTGGACACAAAAATGCAGAGAAGCTTTGAAGCTGCCGCAGAGTTCTGGGAAGCCTGCTACGAGAGCCTTTTAAAGCCGTACAATTACCTTAATAAAATATAGCAGGGTGTTCTCGAGATTAATGGCCGAAAGAACGGTGATTTACAGCGGAGCCTTAAGCCAAGACTATTTTGCATTAGCAGGGAAATGGGCGAAGGGGCGTTTGGCACCAGCCTTGCGCCAGCAATGCAAGGGACTCTTGTCATCTCCCAAGAGAAGCTTCAGGAAGAAAAAAAAAGATTGCAGAAAATTATTCTGCATTTAAGGGCAGAGGAGGAAGGGGAAAGCTGGGACACCACAATTATCTTTCCAAACATGCTTGTTACAGATGATGTCTATATTTTGTAGGTGCGCATCAGAGTTTAGAGGGAGGTGCATACAGGTCTTAAAGGTAAAGGTAAAGGTACCCCTGCCCGTACGGGCCAGTCTTGCCAGACTCTAGGGTTGTGCGCTCATCTCACTCTAGAGGCCGGGAGCCAGCGCTGTCCGAAGACACTTCCGGGTCACGTGGCCAGCGTGACAAGCTGCTTCTGGCGAGCCAGAGCCGCACACGGAAACGCCGTTTACCTTCCCGCTGGTAAGCGGTCCCTATTTATCTACTTGCACCCAGGGGTGCTTTCGAACTGCTAGGTTGGCAGGCGCTGGGGCCGAGCGACGGGAGCACACCCCGCCGCGGGGATTCGAACTGCCAACCTTTTTGATCGGCAAGTCCTAGGTGCTGAGGCTTTAACCCACAGCGCCACCCGCGTCCCATACAGGTCTTACCCTGAGATAATTATTTTTACATTGGGAAGTGGGGAGACAAATAATAATAATAATAATAATAATAATAATAATAATAATAATAAAAAATTTTATTTATATCCCGCCCTCCCCAGCCGAAGCCGGGCTCAGGGCGGCTAACAACAATAAAACAGTACAACACAACACTCTAAAATCATTCATTATAAAATTAATTCAAAACAAACCACTGGCAACCATTCTCCGTGAAGATTGCCGAAGGAGGGAGTCAGGCTGTGCCCTGGCCAAAGGCCTGGTGGAACAGCTCTGTCTTGCAGGCCCTGCGGAAAGATGTCAAGTCCCACAGGGCCCTAGACGCTTGTGACAGAGCGTTCCACCAGATCAGAGCCACAGCCGAAAAAGCCCTGGCTCTAGTTGAGGCCAGCCTAACCTCTCTGTGGCCTGGGACCTTCAAGATGTTTTTATTTGAAGACCGTAAGTTTCTCTGTGGGGCATACCAGGAGAGGCGGTCCCGTAGGAAATGACTTCTGCCCATGCCATCTTTGGATTGCTGTGAGATGTTCCTCACTTTGGATGGAAGGAAATTACAGTGGTACCTCGGGTTACAGGCACTTCCAGTTACAGACGCTTCAGGTTACAGACTCCGCTAACCCAGAAATAGTACCTCGGGTTAAGAACTTTGCTTCAGGATGAGAACAGAAATCGTGCGGCGGTGGCAGCAGGAGGCCCCATTAGCTAAAGGGGTACCTCAGGTTAAGAACAGTTTCAGGATAAGAACAGACCTCCAGAATGAATTAAGTTCTTAACCCAAGGTACCACTGTAGTTTACAAAATCCCCCACATAAGCACAGAGGCTACCATTTACTCAAGAGCAGCCCTATGGCTAGGGGAGACAACTGGAAATCTGCTTCTTTAGTTTGCACCTCCCTCCTTTCATTCCAAGGAGCTCATGCGTCCATTTGGGGTTACCTTCACGACAAACTTGTGTGTCAGCGCAGCTCAACACATTTGATGCCTGAGGCAGAACATGCAACAGGCCCTCGTTTTCCTCACTCCAATTCCAGGAAAATAGAAAATTAAATAACTTGTAAACGTGCTGCTATTTATAGCAAGCTTCTTGCAGAAAGCCACCTCGCTTTTGTCAAATGGTAGAGCTCACCCCTGCCTGTTACGCTGGGGAGAGGACAGTTATCTGTCAGGTGCTGCTGGGATCTATGGTCCGCTGCCCCATGTGGTGGGCCACTGAACTGCAGGTTGCAGTCATCAGGACCTGGACTGACTCCAGCTGCAGAGGCTCAACCCCTTGGGTCCTATAAGAGGGATTTCTGCTCCAGTGAGCCTTTCCTCAAGCAACACAGTCTTCCTGGTCTCTGGCATCTTCCTGCATCCTTGGGATTGCCTCAGGCCTGCCTCTTGCTCCAGTCCAGATTAGAAGAGAAGAGTTTGGATTTGATATCCCGCCTTTCACTCCCCTTAAGGAGTCTCAAAGCGGCTAACATTCTCCTTTCCCTTCCTCCCCCACAACAAACACTCTGTGAGGTGAGTGGGACTGAGAGACTTCAAAGAAGTGTGACTGGCCCAAGGTCACCCAGCAGCTGCATGTGGAGGAGCGGGGAAGCGAACCCGGTTCACCAGATTACGAGTCCACCGCTCTTAACCACTACACCACACTGGCTCTCAGATTAGTCGCTTGCCCAATGACTCATGGCTCTCTGTAGATGGCTGCCCACATCCAGCCCTGTCTCGATTTCAGCACCATTCTATGGACTCAATGGCAGGGTTGAAATTTAAACCTAATTCTCCAAGGTCCATGTCTGACATTCTATCCATTATTCCTCACAGTTTTCTCTGAAAGCGATGGGTCAATTTCGGTTTCTCGTTTTTCCACACTTAAGTTCAGTATTTGACATTTCCACAGCAGATCGTAATTCCCCCTCACACCCCCCCAAGGTCTTCATGAAACTTCATCAGCTTTATAGTGCGAATTTGAAGAATACTGGAATGAAGTTACATGGTTTTAGCAGAAGTGTTATTAAGAACTATATGAATATTAATTCTCAATGTGCCAATGTGGAAAATTTAAGGTTAAATTGTATTAGGATAAATTATAGAACAAAAATCGAAGAAGAGGGAAAGGATTTGTTGAACCAGCTAATTTGAACTAGAATACAAAAAAGGGAGGTGCGAGGAAGTCGAGGAAATAAGTAAATGAAAGATATAGATATGAAACTTGGATGTGTGTTTAAATGTTTTTGTTTTTTTGTTTTTTTG
The DNA here is from genome assembly GCF_965153285.1 of Podarcis tiliguerta. Lineage (NCBI taxonomy): Eukaryota > Metazoa > Chordata > Lepidosauria > Squamata > Lacertidae > Podarcis > Podarcis tiliguerta. Next base: position 7,589,170 of record NC_139534.1, read on the forward strand.
TTGTATTGTATCTTTTTATTGTTGATGTATTGTTTGTTGAATCTATGTATTGTTTTTCTCTACTTTTCTTCTTTTTATAACTATAAAATATCTAATAAATATTATTATTTTTTTAAAAAATATAGTGCAAATTTCTCCAAATAAGCTCACTTCTGCAAGCCATTTTGCCTAATGCATGCATATATTTTTTTGTCAAGCCGTTTCCCCTAATGCGATGCGTTTTAATGTTATTTTCACTAACAGATGCGTTTTCATGCACGCTTTCCCTACTATATACATCTTTGCACACAATACCTGGCTGAAGATCTACACTGCAAAATTCAGGCATCATATGGAAGGATGACTATGTTTCTCTTTGCATATTGTTTCGTACAGTAAGGTAGGTTCACCTTTCTATGTGAACTAGGCCAAACATTTCCCCCTTTTCTCTGAATGCCTGGAATGAATTGCAACCACACACAGAGATATTGTGTAATTTTCCTGTTGCGCAGGCTTAGCATTCAGTACAGCCAGATCAATGACAACCAGCTTTCTTTTTGCAAACTCTTTTGAGTTTATATAAGGGCTAAAAAAAGAAAAAGCAAACCTCTTGCCAAATTTAAATGTTTAAAGGAACCCAGCCAAGCTGAAATGTTTTGGACAGAGCTTCATACAAAAACAAAATATTTTCGTGTCAGCCTGACAACCTCTGGGTTGTGCTACATACTGAGAACTTCCACATGAGATTGTCGATCTCTCTGTCCCTATACAGCCCATACAGCCATACCTTGGTTCTTGAACGTCCCGGAACTTGTATGTTTCGGCTCCCGAACGATCAAAACCCAGAAGTAAGTGAGCGTTCTTTTGGAAGCCAAACATCCAACAGAGCTTCCATGGCTTCTGATTGGCTTCTGATTGGCTTCAGGAACTCCCTGCAGCCAATCAGAAGCTGCGCTTTGGTAGTCGAATGTTTCCGAAGTCAAATGGAGTTCCGGAATTGATTCTGTTCGACTTCCGAGGTACGACTGTACATATAATCCACCTCAGCTTTGGACACAGGATGCTACCAACTCACAAAGAAGTTAGAATGTGGACAAAGTAGAATCCTAGAGTTGGAAGAGACCACAAGGGCCATCGAGTCCAACCCCCTGCCAAGCAGGAAACACCATCAGAGCACTCCTGACATATGGTTGTCAAGCCTCTGCTTAAAGACCTCCAAAGAAGGAGACTCCACCACACTCCTTGGCAGCAAATTCCACTGTAGAACAGCTCTTACTGTCAGGAAGTTCTTCCTAATGTTTAGGTGGAATCTTCTTTCTGGGAGGCAGGGAAGGGGAACCTCAGGCCCACAGACAAAATGTGGACCCTGGTCTCTCTCTCTCTCTCTCTGGCCCCTGAAGATCTCTTCAGGCCACACCCAGAAGATATTATTTGGCATCACAGGGAACCACCGATTGGCCAAGACTCCCTGTGTATCGCACCCCCAGCGACGTACACAGCCTTTTCGATTACCTTTCCTGCCCCACTTCCCCCTGGGTCCTTTTGCCCCTGCCATCCTCTCCCATCTTCTGGAGCAAGAACTCCCATTTGGCCTCAAGTCAGGAGAAGGGAAAGTTGGGTGGAAGACTTGGGAAGGAGCAGGGCCCAAACGCCAGGCCTCAATCTGGCACATTTGGCGCCTGGACTTTAGGAGAGCATGTCCCTTCCAGTCTGCAAATGGCCAGAGGAGGCCAACTCACAGGTTGGGAGCTCTGCTTGCAGCATCTAAGCTTGCTTGAGGTGCTCCAAGCTAGATGCCTCCACAAGTTCTGTCAGCTCACTGTATTAAATAGAGTACTATATCCTCTTCCTTTCGTTTGTAGACTGTAAATGTTAAAAGGATTACGGATACCTGAAGCGTTAATGAAGCTAACCCCGTGCATCATGAAAAACATACGGCCTTGTTTTATTTTAAATCTGCCATGTGTTAAAATCTGATTTTGATTCCAGCACATTCTTAGTTTTAAAAAAGGCTGCAGACACCACTTGCTCTTTGCAAACCGCTCATTATAAGTTAAACGCTGATAATTCAGTCCCACCACCTCTCATCCAAGCGGAAGCTCTTCGTCTTTTTATCCTCTCCTACGTGGAAAGCATTTTGCAGCAAAGAATGTTGCCGCTGAAAAATTATAGCTGCTTGAAGTCTGACCCTAACAACCCCCTTGCCATTCTGACTTCTAACATTTGCCCGTCAGAATTCCTCTAACTGCTCATATTTGTTCCTCGGGGCTGCCTCCGTCTCCAGAGTAATCAATCAAGTTCTTTTGGTGAATCCATCTAACACGCCTGAAGGCAGCGGGATTATGAAAATTGATACCCACTGAGAACATGACCATTTTTGTTCCCCATTAGCGCTTTATCCAGATTAAGACAATATGAAAGATGAAAAGCTAATTGCTCTAATGAACTGATTCATTTCATTGAACATGGAGTGGGTGGGTAGGAGGCGATGGGGATGTTTAAGACTTGCAAAAGGCTTTTAAATGCCAAAGGGTTGATAGGAATGATCTAGGTGCTTTCAGTTCATTCAGGCAATTTATTTAAGATGACTTTTTCAACAATTATCCACTGGCCAGGGGTAAGATGCAACTCAACAGCAGTTTCCTTGCTAAAATGGGAAGTACGGCATACGGTGTCTGTAAAAAATGAAGTGTAGATCTGTTAATCACTTGTGCAGATTATGCTGATTCCCACCAGCTGTGTTAACCCGTGTTCCTTGGTTGCATATGAGTAGAGAGGGTGCTGAGTCAACATATCAGATACCCCTCATACCCCTTTTATTTAGAATCACCCCTCTTAATCTGAGAAGTTTGTTGCCTTTGTAAAAACAGTCATTGAAATAGGTAAATTTATGTGGAATCAATTCTTATAGCAGCTACACTGGCTCCCGGTGGAGTACAGGATCAGGTTTAAGGTGCTGGTTTTAACCTTTAAAGCCCTATACGGCCTAGGACCCTCGTACCGACTGGACCGCCTCTCCTGGTATGTCCCACGGAGGACCTTACGGTTTTCAAACAAAAGCATCTTGGAGGTCCTGGGCCACAGGGAGGTTAGGCTGGCCTCAACTAGAGCCAGGGCTTTTTCGGCTGTGGCCCCAATCTGGTGGAACGCTCTGTCACAACAGACTAGGGCCCTGCGGGACCTGACATCTTTCCGCAGGGCCTGCAAGACAGAGCTGTTCCACCAGGCCTTTGGTCAGGGCACAGCCTGACTCCCTCCTTTGACAATCTTCACAGAACTCTAGCCCAATGGTTGCCATCAATTTGATTTGAATTAATTTTAGAATGAAATGATTTTAGAATGTTGTATTATTTTACTGTTGTATTATAATACGGTTGTATTATGGTGCTGGAGGAGACTCTTGAGAGTCCCATGGACTGCAAGAAGATCAAACGTATCCATTCTTAAGGAAATCAGCCCCGAGTGCTCACTGGAAGGACAGATCGTGAAGCTGAGGCTCCAATACTTTGGCCACCTCATGAGAAGAGAAGACTCCCTGGAAAAGACCCTGATGTTGGGAAAGATGGAGGGCACAAGGAGAAGGGGACAGCAGAGGACAAGATGGTTGGAAAGTGTTCTCGAAGCTACAAACATGAGTCTGACCAAACTGCGGGAGGCAGTGGAAGACAGGAGTGCCTGGCGTGCTCTGGTCCAGGGGGTCACAAAGAGACGGACACGAATAACGACTAAACAACAACAACATTATTTTACTGTTGTTAGCCGCTCTGAGCCCGGCTTCGGCTGGGGAGGGCGGGATATAAATAAAAGTTTATTATTATTGTTCTCTTCTAAATAAAAAGTGACCCTAATAATCAGCCCACAGCCCTAGACAAAGAGCGCAGATTTGCATAAAGGTAGACAACACATCCCGAGGAGCACGGAATCAAATGACTACACTAGGAGTGAGGAACCTTTGACCATCCAGAGATGGTGCTGGACCACAACTTCCATCATCCTTGACCACTGGCTATGCTGGCTGGGGATAATGGGAGTTGTAGCCTAGCAACATCTTGAGGACCACTTTCCCCCCACCCCAGGGCTAGACAGCATCCCATGGATGTGATCTATTCCAGTCCTTTATCCTAAGAAAAGGATCCTTCACAAATTCAGTATATATTTGTGCAAATTCATCTGACAGTTTCATTACTCATTGATATTTTTGGTTTCCCTTGAAATTCCTCAGCTGTTTTGCCGGAGAAGGACACATAAAAACCCTGACTTACCGGATGTAAGGTAAAGGGTAAAGGGACCCCTGACCATTAGGTCCAGTCCTGACCGACTCTGGGGTTGCGGTGCTCATCTCGCTTTATTGGCCAAGGTTGCCGGCGTACAGCTTCCGGGTCATGTGGCCAGCATGACTAAGCCACTTCTGGCGAACCAGAGCAGCGCACGGAAACGCCGTTTACCTTCCCACTGGAGCGGTACCTATTTATCTACTTGCACTTTGACATGCTTTCGAACTGCTATGTTGGCAGGAGCAGGGACCGAGCAATGGGAGCTCACCCTGTCGCGGGGATTCGAACCACCGACCTTCTGATCGGCAAGCCCTAGGCTCTGTGGTTTAACCCACAGCACCATGTACTTCACATAAAATCTCAGCGCCAACAGTACTACAAAGCCATCATTTGAGCTCTATCCCATTAATGCACATTGAGGTGCGCTGCAGGTAAGAATGAGGAGTCTTTCGGGTCCCCATTGCTGTCAGGGTCAGCACAGTGCAAGGAATAGTTTCTCAAAATAGGGGTGCTGCTCCATTTTTACGCATAATTCATTTAGGGTTATGAAGATCTGAAATGGCCGAGGCTAAGCTATTCCACCCCCCCACCCAAAAAGGCATCTGACGGTGGGCAAGCTGGCCAGAGACACATCCTAATTAGCAAAGGTTTTTTTGCAAATGTGCTTTTTGAATGGCAGCTTCTTGCCTTGTTTTGCTGTAGCTGAGCTATCTTGAACCCTCTGGGATGTTTTGAAATGATGTGTCTCGTCTCTGGGGTACGCTCTCCTGAGAAATCTGGCATAATCACAATCAGTAACTGAACACTTTAGCAGAATCCCAAATGAATCATATGAGTTGGCTCAGCTGATCAAGATGATTATGTTCCTAACAAGCACTGACAGAAAGGAAAAAAACTGGGAGTGGTAAGCTATCACCGAGGCTTGAATCTTATGCGTAAATGGGGTTTGTTCCTTGTCTGAGATTAGTCAGCAGAGCACCACAGATAAGAATTATGATCAGGGTTTAGTCTTCAACTTGGAACCCAACCCCACCCCAGATGTATAGATGCTGTAATAATAATAATAATAATAATAATAATAATAATAATAATTTATTTATACCCTTTTATACCCCTCTTGGCGGCTTCCAACAAAACACTAAAATACAATAACCTATTAAACATTAAAAGCTTCCCTAAACAGGGCTGCCTTCAGATGTCTTCTAAAAGTCTGGTAGTTATTTTCCTCTTTGACATCTGGTGGGAGGGCGTTCCACAGGGCGGGTGCCACTACCGTGAAGGCCCTCTGCCTGGTTCCCTGTAACTTGGCTTCTTGCAGCGAGGGAATCGCCAGAAGGCCCTCGGCACTGGATCTCAGTGTCTGGGCAGAACGACGCTAGATATAGTTACTCACTAGTGAGGAGGAAACATTCTGCATATGGCTAGAGCAGTTCTTTTTCACCATTTGTGTCATTTCAGTGACACAACACTGGAAATCAGGATCTGGGTAATAAGCTTTAGCAATCTTAAATTAAGCCGTGTTTTTAGTTGTTTTTTTTTTTTTATAAAAAAACCCCAAGGATCTAGCCATTTGTCAATGCAAGTTTCTTCAAATTAAGGGTCCTATAAAATATCAGCACCAATTCTCTTTCCCAAAATTTGTCATGGGGTGTGTGTGTGTGTGTGTGTGTGTGTGTGGCTTTCTTACAGCTGTTTCCAGCTTTCGCCTAGCTCTGCCAGGAGCTGATATTGGAGTAAACGTTGACCCTCTCTACATCTAACAGTCAGACCTATTTTCTGCCATCATTTGGCTCACCAGATCTCAGAGCACATAAAAAAGGAACACTGTCAGATCTTCAAGTTTTGGCTGATCTGTAACTATGGACTATGGCAGGGGTAGGCTACCTAAGGCCTGTGGGCCGGATGCAGCCCAATTGCCTTCTGAATCCGGCCCGCGGATGGTCCAGGAATCAGCATGTTTTTACATGAGTAGAATGTGTCCTTTTATTTAAAACGCACCTCTGGGTTATTTGTGGGGCATAGGAATTCATTCATATTTTTTTTCAAAATATTGTCCGGCCCACCACATGGTCTGGGGGACGGTGGACCGGCCCACGGCTGAAAAAGGTTGCTGACCCCTGGACTATGGACATGAGTAGTATAATTTACCTGGGGATGAGTGTCATACCCCAGATCACCTTCTATGAGCAGGATGTGTACTGTAACAAAAAACGCCATACCCACACAAGTTGATTTTCAGTATTATGTGTGCTCCTTCCTTCTCGGATAGATTGCTCACAACTATTTGTGTGAATTGATAAGAGCCATAAGTGACATACGAACCAGCCCAAGAGACAGGGTTCTGTAAGGCACCAGGAGTCTCAAACTGGGATTAGTTGTGACCAGATTTCAGTGCCACTGATGGAGCCCATCTGATGAAGGAATTGCAGCCTAGACAGCACTGGAAAGCTCACCAGCTAATTCAGCAACTGGCCAGGTCATCCAGTGGACCAACACAACTCTAAAATAGGTGGTTGACCTTTTTGGGTCTGGGGGCAGCTTTCCAAAAGCCACACGCTGGTGATGGATGTGGCGAACACACACCTCCTTGGGTGCACACACACACACACACACACACACAATATTTAACTAGGCAGGCACATGCAAACTCAGGTAGTCTCTGCCAAGGGGTGGGGACTTCTGGCACACCAGGCTTTGCTATGCATGGAAAAGCCTTCCACTTACCTTGCAAAGGAACCTCTTCTCTCTCTGACGCAGGGCCAGTAGAGGACACAAGCGCCTAGGAAACAGGAAGGAGTTTCCCTTCTGCACACCTCTGCTTCCTTCTTCATAACTTCTTGTTATGGACTGCTGGACTGGACTGCAAGCGATGTGCAGCCAACAGCAAGTCAAGGCAAAACAGGAAGCCATCTCTCGCACGGTGTTCAATTAGGGCAGGTGTGGCCAACCTTTGCCCCTGCCAGCCGATGGTGCTGAACTACAACTCCCATCAGTCCCAACAAGCTTGGGCAATGGGCAGGGATGATGGGAGTTGCAGTTCGGCAACATCTGGAGGGCCAAAGGTTTCCCTCAACTGAATTAAACAGGGGAGAGAAGAGAGAAGCAACAGCAGCACTTTTTCTGTTGTACCATCTAATTACCGTATTTTTCGCTCTATAAGACGCACCAGACCACAAGACGCACCTAGTTTTTGGAGGAGGAAAACAAGAAAAAAAATATTCTGAATCTCAGAAGCCAGAACAGCAAGAGGGATCACTACACGGTGAAAGCAGCAATCCCTCTTGCTGTTCTGGCTTCTGGGATAGCTGTGCAGCCTGCATTCGCTCCATAAGACGCACACACATTTCCCCTTACTTTTTAGGAGGGAAAAAGTGAGTCTTATAGAGCAAAAAATACGGTATACTCTAAGATTCCACAGGAAAACTTCTGCATTCATAACCAAGAACGGGTTTCAAATTTTTCAGTGTCCACTCGGCATTCGCCAGGATGACCAAAGTGTCCGGTCTTTCAAAGTATGACTATGGGTTATGTGGTGGTGGTGGTGGTCTACTCTAGTGAGATGAAATCGGGGGCTATTTGCTTTATTCCTGGGATAAGAGCAGCATAATGCTCTTATGCGGGTGGCGCCGTGGGTAAAAGCCTCAGCGCCTAAGGCTTGCCAATCAAAAGGTCGGCGGTTCGAATCCCCGCGGCGGGGTGCGCTCCCGTTGTTCGGTCCCAGCGCCTGCCAACCTAGCAGTTCAAAAGCACCCCCGGGGGCAAGTAGATAAATAGGGACCGCTTACCAGCGGGAAGGTAAACGGCGTTTCCGTGTGCGGCTCTGGCTCGCCAAAGCAGCGATGTCATGCTGGCCACGTGACCCAGAAATGTCTCCGGACAGCGCTGGCCCCCGGCCTCTTGAGTGAGATGGGCGCACAACCCTAGAGTCTGTCAAGACTGGCCCGTACGGGCAGGGGTACCTTTACCTTTTTAATCTTCGGGGGGGGGGGAAGTGCAGTGGTGATATAATCCAACTCCTCCAACCCTCCCTTCACTTCAAATCAGTGGCTTTAACGTATTAAGATTTAAGCCTCCAATTTCAAAGTGGAGGTGATCAAAGTGTTTTAATGTCAAGTTCTCCTGGAGAGGCGAGGCCTTCATAAGCTTCCATATTCCCCCACCTGGATGTTGGAAATCCATAGCCTCACATTCCAGAGGTCTTTAGTCATCTTGTCTGGCCTCTTGCCTTGCATTTCTTGTTCAGTCCACAATAACTTCAGCCATGTTTGTGGTGCTGCAGATTCAGTTTCCCCCCCAGTCTCCAGTCTTACACCTACCATTTGTCCAGCCGTCCCCCCCTTTGATTACCCACCTCTCTTCTGGGTGAAACACACCGATAAGGCTCTAACCCTGAAAGAATAGATCTAAAGACCGCCTAGACCAGGTTTCCTCAACCTTGGGCCTCCAGATGTTTTTGGCCTACAACTCCCATGATCCCTAGCTAGGAGGACCAGTAGCCAGGAATGATGGGAACTGTAGTCTCAAAACATCTGGAGGCCCAAGGTTGAGGAAGCCTGCCCTAGACAATACACATGCACACACATATTTGGAAATGCATTTTCGTTCAGACACACTGTTCTTACAATCCGATAGGAGAAGGGGGACAAAAACCAGATATCTCTATAAAAAATATCATCATTTTATTACATTCCACACAGTACATTGTCAAGAATTTCAAAATTCCACAAGATATTTCCACACACAGGCAACTGGGTGATGTTGACAATGTCACAGCTGTTAAGGGGCGGGAGTGAAAAGTGGCAGTAAAAATCACGGGAGGGGGGCTGGGCAGTCTTTGGCGAATATCTAAAAACGGGGTCTCTCAATCGGGTTAAAACACACCCAGGCTGAGCATATTTGAACTACTGTGAGATCTGGAATACAATTGGAGGTATTTACACTTGACTGCTGTTGGGGGTGGGGAGATCAGGAAAATCAGTGGGAGGGGAAAGTTTACCTTTTTCTCGTTTTATTTTGTTTATTATGTTTTTATCCCACCTTTCCTTCCAAAGGAGCCCAGGGTGCCAAATTCACTTTGGAGATTTCCTATCACACGTACCAGGGATACAGAAATTAAGGTACTTACTAACATTATTTACTTCCACACTGGAAGGTGTTTTCTTGGGACCCACAAGAACGAACAAATCACATCTCAAAAGATGGTTTCTGCTTATCTCCTGGCATAAGGTGAAGTTGTCACCTTGCTCAGAGGCAAGGTGTCTCTCCCCTCCCCCCCCAAAAAAATATTCTGTGATCTGGGACAGGTGATCGCTTTGCTCTCACAAATCCCTTCTTTCTAGATGCAGTTTACAAGCACACACGCTCCTTTCCCCATTCCCACCCCCATATACACTCTGCACTTTAAAGAACAATTTCCCTAATAAACAGCACTGTGTGGCATTTTAAACCAGCTAAGCAAGCATTTGGGCAGATTAAATTTGCTACATGCACAAGAGCATGCTACCTGAATAACACAGGGTGGAAGGATGTAACGTAGACACCCCTAGATCAAAGTGTTCATTTTGGGGAACTGGCAAAGAATATCCACTCTCTTTCATGACCCATGCCAACCCTGTACATACATAGGGTTCAACCCACTGGGAGTTTGTCCCACACGGTTATATCAGGGACAGGTCTTGGGGCCGGTCCACACTTCCACTGTCCCGTGCTTAGAAAGAATGGGGCAAGAAGAGGTGTGCACCGCCCCCAAGACACGGGGCTGAGTGGTTTCCCCCTTTGCCCAGCTCCTTTCCCGGGAAAACCACTCTCTAAATCAGAAGAAATATGTGGAAAACCTGATGGCTGTTTGCTCTGAATGAGCACCAAAGAGCAGTTTTCCCCAGTGGGGAGCAGCAGGACAAGAGGAAACCTGGATATGCCCCCAGTGATTTTAGTAGGGCTTCCATAATTGAAAGCACTCGTGACTTTCACCCCCAGTATTACAACGCTGCTACTCTCGCCTGAATTCTCAGTTTTCACATGAGGGTGAAACGGCAGACAGGAACTTTAAGAAGGATATAGCAAGTAGTCATGGCTGGATTTTTTTTTTAAGCAAACAAAGTGTTCAGTGGAGATGTATTTTGCCAGAAAATATGTCCGATTTAACCGTTCCAACCACCTTTGTGTGTTATCACTTGATAAATCTATATAAGGCATTTCCATTGCATTAGTTCAGAGCAAAATCAATAGATAGAGGCTCCATTATACCATCTTCGTTAAAGATGCAGAGATAGTTGAGTTTTAGCAGGCCCTATTCTTGGGGCTTTGGTTGACAGATGTCATTGCCAACATCGTAAGAAGCAACATGGCCACGAAAGTAAATTGTGTCAGGCAGCCATTTAGGTCGACATGGAGAGAGAAAACAAGGGGGCAAAGTGTTCTTTGTGTCTTTTTTTCAAAATTACCAGTAAAAACACAATGGCGGCATTTCCTTGCTCTCGCAAAAAAGAAAAGAAAAGATCACCAAGAGTGAGGTTTACCTATAAAATAAACTAAACCTCAGATTCATGGAGCTATAGCATTTTTTCAAAACCTTACATCTATTGGCATCTATGCATCTCTCTAAGGCTGGGTTTAACAGATAAACTGAACATTCATTACAAGCTTCTCTCTTTTTTTAATAAGGCAACTTGAAAAATATTTGTTTTGTTGAGGGATTAATTCCACTACCAAAACGATGGCTATGTTTTTGTGATTTCTTGGGGGGGGGGTGAAGGAACCCTATAAGACCTTGAAGTTGACCGTCTCCAAGTCTTTCTCAATTCTCCCCCATCATACACTGTGGCGTTTTGTTTTTGCCCTATCTTTAGGCTTGCCATTTAAATTTTTCCAGGGGCACAGCCTTTCCTCCCCCCCCCATCAGTATGAACCTGCTGACGTTTTCATTAAGGATATCAAATGTAAACCCAGCCAGAGCTAGATAAGGCAACAAAAAGCACCGTTCACTTCTCCTAGTAAACAAATCAGTGTATCTGTCCTCAAAAAAAGGTGTTCCGGGCCTTCCACGAGGCAGGGCAGGGGGAAAAAAGCACTCCCTTGTGAAGTTCGCAGCGGCACAAGCAAGTCCCAAAAGACCTTTTCGAAATAGCCATCCAGCCAATTCCCCACACACATGCACACTTACATACATAGATAGGTAAGAGATAATACAAGCACACAGAAATTTTCTCTGGCATACTCCTTCTGGCGCGCTACTGAGTCTTCTTGCAAGTTGTCTACCGGGGACAAAAAAACCCCCCACAAGTCCTTGAGAAACGAAATAAAAGGAGCATTCACTTTCAAAGAGACTGGGGTGGGTTGGGGAGGCAAGTCTCCTCTCGCGATCCACGATGCAGCATTACCGTTTTTTAAGAGTTTTTTTTTTGTCAAGAGAAAAAAGGGGAGATGTCTATAGAGTTCACAGATATGCTGGGTGAGGAGGAAAAGTGCAAAATTGAGGCAACGTCTCTGAAAGTCTCTTTTTTAAAAAGTTTTTGTTTTTGTGTGTTTCCTGGCTCCGCTCTCAGCAATGCGAACTGCGGTCTTGCTCTAGTTTTATCGTTAGGGTGGGCTCCACCGCCAGAGGGGCCCCGCTGGCATATTGGGAGCTTTTGTAGGTGATGGAGTGATCGCTCTTCTTGGCCGCATAGCGGAAGCGGTGGTAGTGGAGCACAAGGGCCAGCACGACGGAGACCACAACCAGAACAGCACCTCCGGCGGCCATAACGTAATACCAGTAGGCTGGGATGGGCTGCACTGACACCGTGTCCACTGTGGGCTCGTTCCCTGGCAGAAGGGTGCCCCCTGGGGGAGAGACAGAAGAACGTTGCTAGGTGGCATGCCTGCAGGCTCATCAAAGCATACACACACACACATATACATGCGTTTCAGAGTTCTCAGCAACTTAAATAAAGGTCTGCATGACCGAGCTTTGCCCTGGGTGGGAACGTAATTTGGGTTTTTGACAAGCAGGCAATTTAAAGCATTTCATTAATTAGGCATGGGAGGATGAGGAGGGGGGGGGGAAGAGGATGTAAATGTTGTTCATAGCCATTATATTTGGAAGGAACAGCTTCCGCGCCGCCCCCTGCCCCCCCCCCGCCACCGCCTTGCGCTCCCTGCCACAACCACCCACAATCAGCTCCGTCTTGTTTCAGCGTGGCACTTGTTTGTCAAGCAATGACAAAACACGTCAGGTTTTTTTAAAACAAGTGACAAGAGTTTAATTGCCAAGTACGAAGGAGGTTGTGACAGGATCACAGAAGAGATTCTAGAGATGAAAAACACGCTTCGTTCCTATGGGGGGGGGGGAGAGAAGCGGAAAAGGAATCTGCAGGCAAGACTCTACCCTTCCGGAGGTCATCATGCTTCAGAGACCCAGAATTTTTAAGGCCATCCCCACCACAATCCTATCTATTATAATTCGGGCATGGCTTTCCAAATCACAGCTAACTAGGACCTCCGGGCAGAAGTAAGACGCCTTGTGTTCGGTGAAGTTTACTCCCCAGTAGGTAATGCTTATGGCAACAGTCTCACGCTGCAATTCTTTTCCTTCCTACCTGTTGAATTCAATAAGATTCACTCCCAGGTGACTGTAAATAGTTTTGCAGCCTCTGTGTGTGTGTGTGTGTGTGTGTGTTACTAATGACAACTTCATATTTAACAACTACAGCAAGCTACAAATTCAGGCTTTACAACTCTCCTGGAATCTCTGCATTTCCATTGTTTACGGTTTTTGGACCCCATCGAAGTTGTGTGCTGAGGACCAGAAGAGATGCGAAGAGGCCAATCACATTTACTTGTTCCCATGTCTTCCCCGTTCAGGTATAAAGCAGTGAATATAAAAGCTCCCCGGTGGATCAGGTGAAAGGTTCACCTGGTCCAGCATCCTGTCCTCTTGAGTGGCCAACCAGATGCCTATGAAAAGCAGGTAAGCAGGACCTAACAGCACCCTCTCCCCTTGCGACAGTGGAGGCAGAACACACAGCCATCATGGCTAGCAGCCGCCGATATTCTTACTCTTCATGAATTTGTCTAATCCTCTTTCAAAGCCATCCAGTTTGGTAGCCATCTCTATGCAATTAATCCAGAATGCGGCAGCTAGACTGGTGACTGGGAGTGGCCACCGGGACCACATAACACCGGTTCTGAGAGATCTGCATTGACTCCCAGTACGTTTCCGAGCACAATTCAAAGTGTTGGTGCTGACCTTTCAAGCCCTAAACGGCCTCGGTCCTGTATACCTGAACCACCCCCATGGTTCAGCCCGGACACTGAGGTCCAGCACTGAGGGCCTTCTGGTGGTTCCCTCATTGCGAGAAGTGAGGTTACAGGGAACCAGGCACCAGGCAGAGGACGTTCTCGGTAGTGGCACCCACCCTGTGGAATGCCCTCCCTTCGGATGTGAAGGAAATAAGCAGCTATCCTATCTTTAAAAGACCTCTGAAGGCAGCCCTGTTTAGGGAAGTTTTTAATAGTTAACGCTGTACGGTTTTTAACACTTGATTGGGAGCCGCCCAGAGTGGCTGGGGAAACTCAGCCAGATGGGCGGGGTATAAATAATAATAATAATAATAATAATAATAATAATAATAATAATAAGTTGGACTTTCTTTTGCCTGTCCCGAATCTTCCAAGTTCCAGCAGCATGAGAGAGAAAATCTTCTCTATCACTCAACTCACACCATCACATCTCCTTTTCTCTAAAAAAACCCCCAAATGTTGTAGCCTCTCTCCTCATAGGGCAGTTGCTTCATCCCCTTGGCCATATTGAGTTATTCAGAAAGCTGCATGCTTCAGATGCTATATACTGCATGGAATGCAAAGATGCAAGGAAAACATGCCTAGCGTTGTTGCTGGGAAGTCCCACAAGTCTCCACCCAGACCCCCTTGCCCGTGGGAGCAGCAGCAGGGTGCATCTATCATGGCGGGGAAACCGTTTCTCTACCTTTGAGCATATTCATTTAAGGGTGAAGGTAAGAGTACGTTTCCTAGCACAATTCAAAGTGTTGGTGCTGACCTTTAAAGCCCTAAACGGCCTCGTTCCAGTGTACCTGAAGGAGCATCTCCACCTCCATCATTTTGACTGGACACTGAGGTCCAGCACTGAGTGCCTTCTGGCGGTTCCTTCACTGTGAGAAGCAAAGCTACAGGGAACCAGGCAGAGGGCCTTCTCGGTAGTGGCGCCCACCCTGTGGAATGCCCTCCCACCAGATGTCAAAGAGAAAAATAACTACCAAACTTTTAGAAGACATCTAAAGGCAGCCCTGTTTAGGGAAGCTTTTAATGTTTAATAGATTATTGTATTTTAGTGTTTTGTTGGATGCCACCCAGAGTGGCTGGGGAAACCCAGCCAGATGGGCGGGGTATGAATAAATTATTATTATTATTATTATTATTATTATTATTATTATTACAGTGGTGCCTCGCAAGATGAAATTAATTCATTCCGCGAGTTTTTTCGTCTTGCGAAGCACCACTGCATTTTAACACTGACAACGGCGGGGAGGGGCGGGGAGAAGCAGGACAGCTGCCGCAGCCGGTACCTCAGTCTCACTGTGCGTTGTGGCCACCGTTCGACGCGGCTGCTGGAGGGCGGCGGGGCCAGGAGCGCGACTCCAGGGAGAGAGAGGCGCTGGCGGCAACGGCTCTCTGAGGGGAGCGCGCGAGGGGGGTGGGCAGCGGCGCGAGGCACTAACCGTCAGCAGGAAGGTGGGAGGGAGCCGGAGGAGCGGGGAAGTGAGCGTGCGTGCGTGCGTGCAGTGACCATTGCCATGACACGAGAGGCAGGGCTGTTTCGTCTAGTGAAGCAAGCCCTTAGGGAAATCCGTCTTGCGAAGCACCTCAGAAAATGAAAAATCCTTTCGTCTTGCGAATTTTTCGTCTTCCGAGGCATTCGTCTTGTGGGGTACCACTGTATTATTATTGATATGAAGTCAAGATTATATTGCCTTGGGTCCAAAGGACCTGCCCAATCTAAGAGGACCCCACAACTGGGTCACTCTCTCTGAGCGGGTGGGTCACTGGGCACCCCACACTCACTCTCTCTAATCATGGAAGGGATGAGCAAAATTGAGCATTCCCTTCCATGGCTAGTTGCTGGGCTTCTGCAAGCAGGCCTCTTGTTTCCTCCTCAATCCAGCAACGGCAATGACTGCTGCAGGGAAACCAAATGTGCGTGCTTCCTAGACATGCTCTGAATTTTACGAGGGGGGGGGGGATAAAATGGGGAGGGCTGTGAATGGCTATAAATCCAGAAAAGAGAAGTTTCCCGCAAACAACCCTACTGCTATTTCTCCTATGCACCGTTACCCGGGAGTAAGCGCCACTGAACATAGGGGAACTCGCTTCTGAGTAAGCATGTGTTAGGATAATGTTGTACAACACCAGCAAGTTGCCTTCCCTGCAGTTAAGTAATTCTTTTCGATGTGGTCTATCTGCTCAGTTTCTGGTTTCTGGTTCAGTTGTCTCAAATGCCGGGCCCCCAAATTAAGTTTAAAACTACAGTGGTACCTCAGGTTAAGTACTTAATTCGTTCCGGAGGTCCGTTCTTAACCTGAAACTGTTCTTAACCTGAAGCACCACTTTATCTAATGGGGCCTCCTGCTGCCGCCGCGCCGCTAGAGCACGATTTCTGTTCTCATCCTGAAGCAAAGTTCTTAACCTGAAGCACTATTTCTGGGTTAGCGGAGGCTGTAACCTGAAGCGTATGTAAACTGAAGCGTATGTAACCTGATGGTACCACTGTATATCCCAGAGCACGTGCTCCTCTAGAAACAGAAAAGAAAAATAAGCAGCCACTGATGGATTTGTAATGGAAAACAAGAAAGATTCGATTTGTAGCACATACGTGAAATCCCCTTCTGGCGCACGCAAGCTAGAAGCCACCATCTAAGCCATCAGCAATGACCTCCCATCTCCACAGAGAGGCCGTTTATTGGAGAGGGTAATGGAAAGGTGACCTTTCTTCTCCCCCTCCACCAGAGACGACCCCCTCAGCGGCCGACTGGAGTGACCCAGAATGAGAACGTGCGGCAAACCTTGCTCAGAGCTTGTTCCAGACATAACTAGAGAGCCTTGAATATTAAGACCCTCTCTGGCAGGTATCAGCTTGCAGGGTCCTCCCCTCAAAAGAAAAGTTTAGGAGAGGGAGAGGAGGTTCTGTTACTGCCTGTCTTCATTCTTCATCAACTTGTAGGATTAAGAAGCAGAATGCTTGGTGCCATTCCAGCTATTTCGGTGAAGAGGCTCAACAAACTGCCGCTCGCACTCATACTCACTAAATGTACTAATGAGAAGCTTGCTTTGCTTTTAAAATTGATATTGTGAGAGGCGCGGGCTTCGAATATGGAGCTGCAAACATCAAAAGCTGTCTAACTCCCAGTTCCCAAGGCAGATCACTGCATCTCAAGAAATCAATCGACCAAATTCAGGTCACAGTCAGTGACGGAGCAGAAGACTCTGCAGAGCAAACTGCTCCAGATGACTCCATGCCAGATGGGGAGTGTAGTCTGCGAGGGCCTCTGGGGTAAAGGGAGTGACTCCTGAGAGTACCCGTGATCCAGATTGTGCTGCCTTCGGTGGTTCTGGCTCCATCTCAGGGCCATGTGCCCTGTTGCCTCTGGAGTCATGTCACTGGAGTCTATAGCCCCTCCTGAACCCGTGCTCTGGCAACTGCCTAAAAGTCAGGGTCATGACACAACAGAGCCAAGCCACAGGGAAGGCAACAAGGAAATCTCCTGACCTTAAATATGTGTGGTAGTCCGGCCACGATGGAGTGCTAAGTACATTTTACTGGTTGCAACTCCCATCCCATCAATGGGGGTTAAGATGGCGGAGGGAGCCAAATTCAGAGCTAGTCTATGCACTGGGGGTTGTAGGAGAGGGGAGAGGTAAAGGTAAAGGGACTCCTGACCATTAGGTCCAGTCGTGACAGACTCTGGGGTTGCGGCACTCAACTCGCTTTATTGGCCGATGGAGCCGGCGTACATCTTCCGGGTCATGTGGCCAGCATGACTAAGCCACTTCTGGCAAACCAGAGCAGCGCACGGAAACGCCGTTTAAGCTTCCTGCCGGAGCGGTACCTATTTATCTACTTGCACTTTGACATGCTTTCAAACTGCTAGGTTGGCAGGAGCAGGGACCGAGCAACGGGAGCTCGCCCCATTGCGGGGATTAGAACCGCCAACCTTCTGATCAGCAAGCCCTAGGCTCTGTGGTTTAACCCACAGCGCCACCCACATTAATTCAGAGGACTTCTGATTAGCCTGATTCACGCCCACCTTCTCTGAATTCCTTGCTTTCTCCCCCAAATGAACTTTTGGTTCATTTTCTAGTGGAAAGTTCCGTCTTGTTTCAAGAAAAGAAACATTAACAAAGGTGGCCATAAAACAACACTGGAGTAATAACGCTGCCTATCTCCTTAGGGAGGATGAACAAGTACAAACTGTCCGGCAAAGTGACAAATGATGTAAATATCTCCAGTTGATCTCCCTGCTGTGCCACCCAGGCAGCCCAGGAATGAAAAACACAAATGGCAGTTTAATCACCAACCTCTTGTAGCCAAGTCACTGGCACTTCAAGGTCTGAATTCTCAGAGAGAGCAATGCAACCCTATGCCAGGGGGAGGTGGAAGGGTCCTTCCTGGCTCAAGGCTGACCTTTCTTCCTTCTATTCTACCGTTAAATGATTAAACCTTGCTGGAAAAGGATGCACTTTCCCTTTCTCTTGCCCTCAGTGTGGGTAGAAGTCAGACAACGAGAATCATGACTGAACTATATTCAGGTCCACGGAAAACATGTGCATAAGGAAAGGGACCCCTGATCATTAGGTCCAGTCGTGACCGACTCTGGGGTTGCGGTGCTCATCTCGCTTTATTGGCCAAGGGAGCCGGCGTACAGCTTCTGGATCATGTGGCCAGCATGACTTGCGAACCAGAGCAGCGCACGGAAAGGCTGTTTACCTTCCTGCCGGAGCAGTACCTATTTATCTACTTGCACTTTGATGTGCTTTCGAACTGCTAGGTTGGCAGGAGCAGGGACCGAGCGACGGGAGCTCACCCCGTCACGGGGATTCGAACCACCGACCTTCTGATCGGCAAGACCTAGGCTCTGTGGTTTGACCCTCAGCGAATCATGACTGAACTATATTCAGGTCCGTGGAAAACATTTGCATATCTAGACTCAATTAGCTGGAAAAATCAAGTTCAAGTGGGTCTTAAGTTTGGGGAAACCTCCACTGGGGGGAGGGGGAGGTATTCTAGAGCTGTACAAAGAATGGGATATTTTAATGTTTTGTGGGATCTCTGGACAGAATGGAAGCAAGGAGACTTAAGTTCCTTATGGGGTGGAAAAGAATCCATACTTTTTGTCGCATAGTGGACCATGGATCCGTATTAGTGCAACATTGCTTTCTGGGGAATGAAGTCTATAAATAAAAATGCATTTCCAGGGCATCACCTGGGTCACAGGCTAACATTTTTATTTCATAAATGCACCCGTTTCCTTGCTGTCGTTTCACCTTAACAGACTTTCCAAGCTTCTTTCAGCTTCCTTGGGCCCTGGTACTGTGATCCTACCCTCCAAGACAACCATTTCAAAAGGGATGTGTCATCCCACTGATCACACTACCACCCCACCTTCCCCATCATTAAATCATGCTTCTGATGAATCAGCTGCAGCCAATGATGGACCCTAATATTCTGTGCCTAGCTGCTAAAGTTGCTTAGGGTGGTTTCAGGTGTGCCTGTGACTTCCTTTCTCTCCCTCCCTCTTCCTTTTCAGCATGCAGTCGGGTGCAATTACATATACTGTATTTTTCGCTCTATAAGACACACCAGATCATAAGACGTACCTAGTTTTTGGAGGAGGAAAACAAGAAAAAAAATATTCTGAATCCCAGAAGCCGGAACAGCAAGACGGATCGCTGCGCAGCGAAAGCAGCGATCCCTCTTGCTGTTCTGGCTTCTGGGATAGCTGTGCAGCCTGCATTCACTCCATAAGACGTACATAGATTTCCCCTTACTTTTAAGGAGGGAAAAAGTGAGTCTTATAGAGCAAAAAATACAGTACATAGTCATCTCTTGTACGGATGCCACAGGGTATATAAATGTAGATATGGTACATGGGACCCCAAAGTGCCCTAATTCTTTTTCCTCTCATCATCTTCTATAGCGTGATAAGGCCAGTTTGGAGCCAACAGACTTTGTCACACTATCCTACTGCTAAAAATAGTTGCCCATTTCCTTCCGACTTAACACTGCAGATTCCATCACCTTTAGGATACACGTACCAGGACCTGCCTTAAACCAACAGTCCGTCCTGCTTCGTGCTACCAACTCTGGGTGGCAGCAGCTTGCAAGGAGCTTCGGCTGCTCTGCCACTCGGAGTCCCTTTCAGAGAAGCCGCATGTCAGAATCAATGCTGAAAATGGCCAACCTTTGTCACGTTCTCTCTCGTCCTCCCCACTCCCCCATACCCTCATGATCAATATGTTAAGCATTTCCCTCCCCTGATCAGAAATAGCCAACTATGTGAGCAGGGAAATGCTCAGCAGAAGGGTCTCAAGTAGCAGGACTAGGAAACATAACAGGTGAAGTGCTTTAACAAGCGGCCAGGGGAGATGGATTGCTGGCCTGGGCTCAGCTACAGCTCCTTCTGTACGTTGCATAAAGGTAACAAGCCCTTCTCTTGCAGGCTGAAACCAAAGTAACAGAACAACAACAACAACAACAACGGGTTGATCTTTTAACATCCCTAGTGTTGAGTGGGAAAAATATTGGCAACTGTTTTAAGTACAGTGGTACCTTGGTTTAAGAACAGCTTAGTTTATGAACAACTTGGACTAAGAAGGCTGCAAACGCGGAAGTGGGTGTTTTGGTTTGTGAACTTTGCCTTGGAAGCAGAACATGTTCCGCTTCCTGTTGAGTGTGTTCCATTTGTAAATTGAGTCCCCCGCTTCTATGGGAAAGCACGCCTTGGTTTAAGAACGCTTTGGTTTAAGAACGGACTTCTGGAACGGATTAAGTTTGTAAACCAAAGTACCATTGTAGTTGGATAGGGGTGGGTTGTTGTTTTTTGTCTTGGTAATAAATAGTTCTGCCCTTAGGGCCACTTTATAACTTACGCTTTATAGGGGTACGCCTATTTAGGCGAACATGAAAGCATGCAAAGACCAAAAAATGATAAACAGGTACAGTTGTACCTTGGATTCTGAACACCTTGGAACTAGGACGTTTTGGCTCCCGAATGCCGCAAACCCGGAAGTGATTGTTCCGGTTCGCGAACTTTCTTTTGGAACCCGAACGTCCGACAGGGCTTCCACAAGTTTCTGATTGGCTGCAGGAGCTTCCTGCAGCCAATCAGAAGCCGCGCTTTGGTTTCCGAACGTTTTGGAAGTCAAACGGACTTCCGGAACGGATTCCGTTCGACTTCCAGGGTATGGCTGTATTTGAAAACAACTGTAGATTTCTGTTGGGGGAATGCTTGGTGGAAAATCCAGTTTCGCTGTCAAAACTAAGCCACGTTGTTCTGTGGTTCCCCCAACCCCCTGGAGTAAATTTGGGGACCACACAGGGGGAGGAGGGGGGAATCCCTTTCTCCTAAGTTTGTTGAGCTGAAAATCCCTGGCTGCTGCTGCCTTGAGTATTCCCCCAACCAGCCTCAAATATCCCAGTGAATACCTGGTAGCTAGAGCTTCTTCCATTTGTTTCTATTGAGAAGTGCAGGTAGGATCCTGCTTCAACTAGGCTGGAAAGGACATGCAGTGAAGGTCTGGGAGGAGGGAACTCTTGAGGTGTGCGGAAGGACCGCAGCTACCTTGTCTCCCAATTCCCTGGCAAACTTCCAAAGCACAAGAGGAAATCTCTGGGCTGCAACCTGGCAGTCCTGCTTAGTCCCATCAAAACGTTTACACGATCTTTTCTGACACAAAAATGGCCTGTGGAAGTCATCCCACGTCCTTCAGTTGCAACTTGCGAGGCACGGGGGGGCCTGCGAATCGCTCAAAGCTGTGCTGATGTGGAATACAGCTGTGCCTGGGCTTCTGTCAGGTTAGGGTGCCTCATATATGAAAACACAGCAGAATGAAAGCACATCCAAGCCGTCTCATAAAATCCACCCCTCAGGCCATACAATCTCATATGTTCAACAAAATTACTTTTAGGCTGGTGTTTCTAAACTTCCAGTAAACACGGGGCTTTGTTTTCGTTTTCAAGGGTAACTAACAATTTGCATTTGCCTTACTTTTTGTGAAGAAGGTAAGGAGCGTTCAAGGAAGCATTTAATTTATACAAGACAGAGGGCTGGCTGGCATTCAGAGTTCTCACTGTGGGGATAAATCTGTCTCTAGGGTGTACCAATTCAGGGTTCATCCACACTTCCACTTGACCCATGCTCTCTAGGTCTGAGCAATTTTCTGTTTGCCCAGCCACTATCCCCAGGAAACCCCACTCTTCAAGCACCAAATCAGAGCAAATATCAATCCGCCCAAAACCCAATTGATGTATTGCTCCAAATCAGCAGTAAAGATTGGGAGTTCCCAGGAGAAAGCCGCAGGACAAGCCGATGTCCGAACGAGCCCTCAGGCTGCATGACTGACTAGTCCCCCATATGAAAAGAATCTCTGCACATAGAAAACTAGCACATCAAGGAGAAGGCTGGATTAGAACACTTCTACTAGGCATCTAGTCATCTCCACTGACATCTAAAGGGACGTGGGTAGCGCTGTGGATAAAAGCCTCAGCGCCTAGGGCTTGCCGATCGAAAGGTCGGCGGTTCGAATCCCCGCGGCGGGATGCGCTCCCGTTGTTCGGTCCCAGCGCCTGCCAACCTAGCAGTTTGAAAGCACTCCTGGGTGCAAGTAGATAAATAGGGACTGCTTACTAGCGGGAAGGTAAACGGCGTTTCCGTGTGCGTTTCTGGCTCACCAGAGCAGCGATGTCACGCTGGCCACGTGACCCGGAAGTGTCTCCGGACAGCGCTGGCCCCCGGCCTCTTGAGTGAGATGGGCGCACAACCCTAGAGTCTGTCAAGACTGGCCCGTACGGGCAGGGGTACCTTTATCTTTACCTTTACTAGGCATCTAAAGTAAAGGTAAAGGGACCCCTAACCATTAGGTCCAGTCGTGACCGACTCTGGGGTTGCGCCGCTCATCTCGCTTTATTGGCCGAGGGAGCTGGCCTACAGCTTCCGGGTCATGTGGCCAGCAGGACTAAGCCACTTCTGGTGAACCAGAGCAGCGCACGGAAACGCCGTTTAGCTTCCTGCCGGAGCGGTACCTATTTATCTACTTGCACTGGTGCGCTTTCAAACTGCTAGGTTGGCAGGAGCAGGGACAGAGCAACGGGAGCTCACCCTGTCACGGGGATTCGAACCGCTTACCTTCTGATCGGCAAGTCCAAGGCTCTGTGGTTTAACCCACAGCGCCACCCGCATCTAGATGTCTGGTTTTGTTTGTCATGTTGAAGGATTCCCACCCCGCCGCAGAAGAACATTTCTGCTTGTGAAACTTCACCTGAAAGGGTACAGCTGAGACAGTAGTCAACCAGCAAGAGCTAGGCCAGAATCATAGCTGGGTGTTTCTGCAATCACAGATTAAAATGCGGATCCCAAATTCTCCATCAGAACACGCCGTGAGGATGTGCAGCCCGGCTGCCCTCCTGTCTTTTGAAAATGTGATAGAATTGGACCTCAGACCGCCATTTCCGTCTCCTCCAACTGAAGTGGGAAGAGAGCATGCCTGAAGTAATATCCTATGGTTTATTAATAGCTCTGAACAAATATGCCCTGGACTTGAGCAAGCACTGCCCTCAAAGAGGTGCTCTGCTGAGATCCCAGCATGCTTTGCTTCATCCTGAGCATACTTTGAATGAAGATGGAATCACTGGTGTGCTCACGGCCTGACTGCTGTACCAGGGAACCTCTCGCATTGAAACCAAACAAAATGCCAGAACCCTTACAAATAAAATATTTGGCTTTTAAAAGCCGAGCTGCCATTCATTATGTAGCAGGGCTGCAATTCACTCTCTGGTCCATCTCTGCCTCCTCCCACTCCCACTGATAAAGGGCAGTATATAAATTGGAATAATAATAGTAATATGCTAACACAAAGGCAGTGGAAGGACAGAAAGAGATACCTAGCCTAGCACAAGTACAGCAAGCATAGAAAGACCTGAGATCATAGATGGCGGACAAATACAGCAGGATTTGGCCAATCATATTATGCAGATGATTACCTTGCCAACAAAAGTCCATATAGTTAAAGCTATGGTTTTCCCAGTAGTGATGTATGGAAGTGAGAGCTGGACCATAAAGAAGGCTGATCGCCAAAGAATTGATGCTTTTGAATTATGGTGCTGGAGGAGACTCTTGAGAGTCCCATGGACTGCAAGAAGATCCAACCTCTCCATTCAGAAGGAAATGAGCCCTGAGTGCTCACTGGAAGGACAGTTCCTGAAGCTGAGGCTCCAATACTTTGGCCACCTCATGAGAAGAGAAGACTCCCTGGAAAAGACCCTGATGTTGGGAAAGATGGAGGGCACAAGGAGAAGGGGACGACAGAGGACGAGATGGTTGGACAGTGTTCTCAAAGCTACAAACATGAGTTTGACCAAACTGCGGGAGGCAGTGGAAGACAGAAGTGCCTGGCGTGCTCTGGTCCAGGGGGTCACGAAGAGTCGGACACGACTAAACAACAACAACAAATTATGCAGATGACGACTCCAGTTACTATATGAAAGCCGAGTTCAACGATCTGGCATTCATGAATGAAGGCTTAAGGGAATTCCTGTTAGCGCTACAGATTTGCTTGCAACGCCATGTAATGTCTTTGCAATGTAAGAACAGAAGAAGAAGAAGAAGAAGAGTTTGGATTTGATATCCCGCCTTTCACTCCCTTTAAGGAGTCTCAAAGCGGCTAACATTCTCCTTTCCCTTCCTCCCCCACAACAAACACTCTGTGAGGTGAGTGGGGCTGAGAGACTTCAAAGAAGTGTGACTGGCCCAAGGTCACCCAGCAGCTGCATGTGGAGGAAGGAGCAGGGAAGCGAACCCGGTTCCCCAGATTACGAGTCCACCGCTCTTAACCACTACACCACACTGGCTCTGAACAGAAGAAGATCCTGTTGGATCAGCTAAGAGCCCATTAGTTCAGCATTCTGTTCTCAACCAGAAGCCCATGGGAATCCCAAAAGCAGGGCCGGAGCACAGTACTGTCAGCATCACGTCAACAGTGGCAAAAACCTGGGGTTGAACTATTGGGTCTGCTTCCTATTAGGAAAACAATAAATGAGCCAGCAAAATCTACATACAAAAATAATCATGACTAGGTTGCTAAGGAACTTGAAGCATTAACTTCCAGGTCAAAGCAGAGGTTTATGGATGTCTGTGCACCTTTCACCCTTGGCCACAACAGATGCGCTGCCTCTCAATGTTCAGTGCCAGACGACTTTACAAACTACTTTTCAAAGAGAAACCACCTTCTCCCACCCACTGAGAAGGCATCTCTTCTGGAAGTCAAAGCTTTGGCGATGCGTCAGCAACGGCTTGAGAGATTGCTCCGGGAAGAGCAGTCTATCCAATGATAAATAAAAAGGAAATGATTTAATAGAAGCAGAAAGCTCTTGGAGGCGGACGCTCCCTGCCTTTTTTGCCGCGCCGGGGTCTTCACCATCCCACAGGTGAAAAGAGCGTTACACAATGAAACAAAATGAAAAATCTCTCGGGGTAGAATGGAGCCGCCATGCTCCTTTCCCCACACCACAGCATCTCCACTGACTCAGAAACAAGTTTAATGAAGAGTTCGGTCTCTCCGAATCCCTCTCTCCTCTTGTTTCCCTCCGAAGGTTTTATCAACTCCAGGCGTCCCATTTTCTTTTCTCCAGGCCAGAATTAAGCTATTAAATGCACAATTTCACCCTGCTTCTCTCTTACTAAATGTCAGCCTTCAAACTCAGGGTGACAGTTGCTCGTGTGCTCCAGTCTTCTCCCCCTCCCCCCCTCCCTGCTGTCCCTAAAAGCCCCACCGCAGCCACTTTTTGGCTGGAATGCAAAACCTCTCTGTGCTAAATATTAATCATGGCCACCTCATTGCACTTCTAATTCGCCGCTGATTTGGGGGTTAAGCCTCCCTGCGGTTGCTGTCCATTCCCCCAGCCCCACATCTTAAAGCTTCACTGCTCTTCCCTAGGCAGAAGCACAGGGGTTTATCTGTAGCCACATTTATCCCTGTTACCGCTTGGCCTCCATTTTATTACATCTGGGTGAAGCTGACCACGATATAAAGCTTTCAGATGTCCTTTTAAAGTTGGTTTGTGAAAGGCTTTTGACCGGGCTGCAGGGGGCACACCTGGAAGATCCAGGGATCTGTTGCAACACTTCTGATCTAGGCAGACAAGAAGCGGGGGGCTGCCCTTGAGACTGACCCAGAAACTCCAGCGGGTGCAGAATGCTGCAGCGAGACTCCTTACGGGGTCCTCGCTGTGAGATCACATTCACCCGGTGCTATACCAGCTGCACTGGCTCCCGGTGGAGTACAGGATCAGGTTTAAGGTGCTGGTTTTAACCTTTAAAGCCCTATACAGCCTAGGACCCTCGTACCTACGGGACCGCCTCTTCTGGTATGTCCCACAGAGGACCTTACGGTCTTCAAACAAAAACATATTGGAGGTCCCAGGCCACAGAGAGGTTAGGCTGGCCTCAACCAGAGCCAGGGCTTTTTCGCCTGTGGCTCCGATCTGGTGGAACGCTCTGTCACAAGAGACTAGGGCCCTGCAGGACTTGACATCTTTCCACAGGGCCTGCAAGACAGAGCTGTTCCACCAGGCCTTTGGCTGAGGCACAGTCTGACCCCCTCCTTTGGCAATCTTCACAGAACTCTAGCCCAATGGTTGCCATCAATTTGATTTGAAATAATTTTATAATGAAATGATTTTAGAATGTTGTATTATTTTATTGTTGTTAGCCGCCCTGAGCCCGGCTTCGGCTGGGGAGGGCGGGATATAAATAAAAATTTTACTATTATTATTATTTCACTTCTCTAGTCTGTGTCAGATGGAGACAAAGGCAACTCCAGCTCAGGGCAGCCCTCAGGCTGTGCAGTCTGCCTCTCACAGGGTGCCTTTGCATTTAACATCTGGGTGACAAGCAGAAATACTGTATCTGGAAGTAGATACAGTGGAGAAGAAATACACCTGTTGAACTTCAGCCTGACACACTGCAGTTAAAGAGCCGCACTTTTTTGAAAAACAAAACTAAAAAATGTGCATCAAGGTTCACATACTGAGCAGCAAAGGATATTGACCCGGGTGAAAGAAAGGGCACCTGAATTTCTTCCAGTCCCCCCTGGGAGTCAAAATGCAGTGTTTGCACTAAAGAGAAGAACAACTTATGCATCAATTAAGTCCACCTATTTGCATTTCATTTGGGGGCACCTACAACTGACGTGAAAACCTGGAACAGGTTTTCGGTTGGGAAAATCTTCCGCGAGCTTTCGGACAACTTAGACGGATTCAATAAAAGCGGGAGAAAAACTATTCTGTTTTATGGGGCAAATAGCTGCCCAGCTACTTTTAGCCCCCTTGTCTGCAGACCGTATCTAGTCTAGTGCCACCTGCTGGTGTTAAGGGATAATGCAAATGTAAACGTCTTGCATAGCAGCAGGTCTTGTGTTAGTTTTTCTGTTTTTCTTTTGCACACACACACACATTAATTTTTTAAAACTAAAATAAAAAAATCATGCAGCAAGAAAGAAACTGCTAAAAGAAATGCAGTTTTACCTGAAATTTCAAATGTGTGTTCTCCGGGGAATGCTGCGATGGGTTCTGTAAAGAAACAGGAGAGTTGAACTTTAGTCTGATATCCAAGACAACAAGATGAGAGATTCCCCAAAACGGCCTTAGCGACATGTGATCCTTGCAGCAAGGCAGAGAGCTCAGACCTACAAGAGCCTCTTTGTGTGGCTTCTCCCAAATTGCCGTTTGAACTGATTATCCCCCCCTGAACTTAAGAACTCTGCTGGAAGTCATATCTCTAACAAAGCAATCCTATGTGTGTTGACTTGGAAGTAAGTCACACTGGGTGCAATGGGCCTTAGCCCTAATAGTAAGTGTCTTTAGGATTACAGCCTGACTTAACATTTTCCTTCTAGAGCAGCGGTAGGCAACCTAAGGCCTGGGGGCCGGATCTGGCCCATTCGCCTTCTAAATCTGGCCTGCAGGTGGTCCGGGAATCAGCGTGTTTTTACATGAGTAGAATGTGTCCTTTTCTTTAAAATGCATCTCTGGGTTATTTGCGGGGCCTGCCTGGTGTTTTTACATGAGCAGAAGGTGTGCTTTTATTTAAAATGCATCTCTGGGTTATTTGTGGGGCATAGGAATTTGTTCATCTATTATTATTTTCAAAATATAGTCTGGCCCCCCACAAGGTCTGAGGGACGGTGGACCGGCCCATGGCTGAAAAAGGTTGCTGACCCCTGTTCTAGAGACATCACGAGATCAAAGTGTCCAAGCATTCATTCCCTACGCACAACAGAGAACACATATCTCCTTCTGGAGTCAAGCTGAGACATGTTTGGAAAGAGATTTTTATGTATAACATTAGCAGCTTCCGCAGATGTGTGAGCCCGTAGGTGGCATAAATTCTCCCCTCCTCTTGCCCTGAATTTCACATGGTCTGTGGTGCCTAACGCTACATGTTCCATACTCAAATCGGAGAGTGTTCATCCCAGCGTCTGACTAAGCGCCAAGCAACATTGCTATGTTACTCATGCTTTTAAGAAAGCATGCTTGCTGGCCAATTTCATTTTAGAGAAAAAATCAGGCACACAGCTCTGGTCTGCAATGTACGTCCGCTGCCGAAAACCCTCTCCTACCTCCACACTGCTTTGATCCTGCAGATGAGGTTGGCTGCAAATAACAGGCCTCGGGACAAAAAAGGAGCAGCGTTTTTCAACAGGATATTGGCTCTGGAGACCAATCCTAGATCAGGAGTATGTTCCAGAACATGATTCCGCAGCTGCTTTTTCCCCCTCCCCAGATTAAGCTGGCCAGTTTAAACGTTCTTTTTTCAAAAGTGTGAATAGCATACCATGCTATCCGACCACAAGATTGGCTGGTTTGGGATGCATTAGACCAGTGGAAGGGGAACTAAGCTCAAAGGTACACAGTCTTCCAAATGGGAGGATATCAAGCCCCAGTATACCTGAGGGAGCGTCCCATCGTTCAGCCCAGACACTGAGGTCCAGCTCCGAGGGCCTTCTGGCGGTTCCCTCACTGCGAGAAGTGAGGTTACAGGGAACCAGGCAGAGGGCCTTCTCGGTGGTGGCACCCTCCCTGTGGTGCGCCCTCCCATCTGATGTCAAAGAAATAAACAACTATCTGACTTCCAGAAGACATCTGAAGGCAGCCCTGTTTAGGGAAGTTTTTAATGTTTGAAGTTTATTCTGTTTTATGTTCTGTTGAAGGCTGCCCAGAGTGGCTGGGGAAACCCAGCCAGATGGGTGGGGTAGAAATGATAAATAATAATAATAATAATCCTTAAAATCCTTAAAATATCCTTTAAAATCATTAAAAAATCTTTACAAAACTTTAGTTTATGGTTGCCATCAATTTTGATTTTAATTAATTTTTATAATGTTTTTATAATGTTGCACTATTTTAGTGTTGTTAGCCGCCCTGAGCCTGGCTTCGGCTGGGGAGGGTGGGATATAAATAAAAATTATTATTATTATTATTATTAAAATGTGTTTATATTTTTTCATAGATATTCTGACTCACTCTTAAACTGCCTCAAGCATTTACCTCTGATATTACATTACAAGGATTATGGTGGGTGATTCCTCCCCATCCCCAGTTGGGTCTTCTTTGCTTTTAAAAGCTTTGTTGCAAGCAGAAATTAATGCGATAAAGCTGTTCCTTAGCCCAGGGCAGCAATGGCAGCAAAAGCTTTCCCTGCTGAATTTTGCAGGCAGCCTACAACTCTTAAAGGCCAGAAAGATGTTGGCAACCATTTGCCACTTTACAAGGCTGTTCAAAAGGAACCACGTTATCCGAACATCTCTGGCATCCCAGAAAGAGGAAACCTAGTCAAGACCTCTTCAGGTCTCCTGGCAAGAGTCAACACTTTCCTGCCTTTGCCTTACCGAAATAAAAAGCTTTGCAGTTTTGCAAATGGGTAAAGGGACTTCAGTTTCCTCCACCTAAACTAGTGATGGGCAAGCTGTGGGTATCCAGGTGTTGATGAACTACAACTCCCACCATCTCTGACCACTGGCCATGTGGCTGGGACTGACGGGAGCTGGGAGGCTCCCCAATCCACACCTCTCCTTGGGCTACCTTTTCTGCCTCCCCGCTAGGCTCCCAAAGCCCTGGCACAAGCCAGGTGCCCACTGAAACAGAGACAGATAATTTTTGGTGTTTCTTATTTTATCTCCTGCTTGGACTACTGCCATGCGCTCTATGTGGGGCTACCTTTGAAGGACAACTAATCCAGAATGCGGCAGCTAGACTAGTGACTGGGGGCGGCTGCTGAGACCACATAACACCGGTCTTGAAAGTCACTGGTGCTGACTTTGAAAGCCCTAAACGGCCTCAAAGGCCCAGTGTACCTGAAGGAGCGTCTCCACCCCCATCATTCTGCCCGGACACTGAGGTCCAGCTCTGAGGGCCTTCTGGCGGTTCCCTCACTGCGAGAAGCAAAGCTACAGGGAACCAGGCAGAGGGCCTTCTTGGTAGTGGCACCCGCCCTGTGGAACGCCCTCCCACCAGATGTCAAAGAGATAAACAACTACCTGACACTTAGAAGACATCGGAAGGCAGCCCTGTTCAGGGAAGTTTTTAATGTGTGACATTTTAATGTATTTTTAATCTTTGTTGGAAGCCACCCAGAGTGGCTGGGGAGACCCAGCCAGATGGGTGGGGTATAAATAAATTATTATTATTATTATTGTTAAGCATTAACAAGCTGCTAGAAACAGGCCAGAGAAGCAACATTCTAAAAAGCAGCGCTCTGCGATTCCGTGATTATTTTCCTTCTGCATTCTGCCTGGGAACGCAGTCTCTTGGCTCCAGTGCAGTTTCAACGGAGTGCTCTGAAACAGTCACCCTTCCGCAGAATGCAAGTGACAGGTTTGTCAAAAGAACAAAATAATAATAATAATGTGAGTTATTAGACCCTTTTCTCAAGTTGAAAAGGAATTTGATTACTTCTCTGGGTGACAATTTTGAAGCAGTCGCGTGCCACTCCAGTCGCTTCCCTTTTTGTAGTCCTGAGAGTGGGGGGAGATGCGCAGAATGGCTCTGCCTATGGTATTATTTCATATCCTGAATGATTCATCAGAAGAACCAGCTTCGCAGTCAAACACTTGAGCTCAGTCCCCCCCCCCCCAAGAAGCAGCTCTCAAAATCCTACTTTGGAGACAAGCATCCCTGTGGGGCAAACAGGAGCTACAGGGAGGTGGGTGTAGTTTAAATCAGGAAGACAACATGATGCAGAGGATTAAATTATTGCTCCTCAGCTGCTGCAACCCCAATCGGAAACCTCTCTGGCTGCTTTTGCATTTTAAAAAAGCTGCACTTCACAGATTTCCCGCCGCATCTCGTTTGATCCTCAGACAGGTTCGCATCTTACACAGCAGACAAAATTTGCAACTCGTATACCAGTGCAACCTCAGATTTTTTCTATGGGATGGATGACCTGCCTAGATCATGAAATAGCCATTGTGTGTTCGGTGGAATCCTAACACAGTTAACTTTCCTGGCAAGTGTACAGAGATATTTAAGAACACATGCCTGTGGTTTACTGTATTTGGTCTATAAAGTGTAAAAAGGTAAAGGTAAAGGGACCCCTGACCATTAGGTCCAGTTGTGGCCAACTCTGGGGTTGCGGCGCTCATCTCGCTTTTATTGGCCGAGGCAGTCGGCGTACAGCTTCCGGGTCATGTGGCCAGCATGACTAAGCCACTTCTGGCGAACCAGAGCAGCGCACAGAAACGCTGTTTACCTTCCCGCCAGAGTGGTACCTATTTATCTACTTGCACTTTGACGTGCTTTTGAACTGCTAGGTTGGCAGGAGCAGGGACAGAGCAACGGGAGCTCACCCCGTTGCGGGGATTCGAAGCACCAACCTTCTGATCGGCAAGTCCTAGGCTCTGTGGTTTAACCCACAGCGCCACCCGCATCCCTCTATAAAGTGTAGAACTGCACTAAAGCATTTTGTTTCTTGTTTAATTTCCAACAGTGAGCACGTATACGGGCCAAGCTTGCCTGGAAACCAAATGCTCTTTCTTTTTTTTAAAAAAAACAAGTATACTTGCTTTCCCCTCCACAAATGGCTTACCAATGTAAAAGCAAGCAAAAAAATCAGCCAGGGTCCAATGATTAAATGCAAGCCCAGAGATTAAAGAACAGCCTCAGAAGTATGTTGCTTCGCCTTTGTGAAATAAGACAGGCTCTTTGTGTTATTTACTCATGGGTACAGCTGAAATCACCCATGTTACATGCCCTTACTCTGAACACAGGGGGATTCAGACTTGTGGCAAAGAAACAGAACTGAGCCAACTCTTCTAATAACCAAGTAGCATTAGACAGAGCACCCAGCCGCGGGCAAGACTATGAGCAGCCAGCCGCAGGCAAGAATATGTAAAGCTCTTTAATCAACTCCAGAATTCCAATTCAAGGTATTTTATTAAATGATTCAAGATAAAGGTGTAAGAGATATCAGAAACTGCACAAAAGAAAATAAGCAGTAATTTTCCAACTAATCTTTCCTCTAATACAGTCCCTACATTAGTGCACTGATGTTATGTGCAGTCAGGTGGAGCTGAATTGAGCGAGCTGAGTTCTCTCGGGAAGCAGAGACACACTCAAACCAACCCGGATTTCATGTTGTGTGCCAGAAAAGTGATGATGGCTGGGTCAACCACCTAGTCCAAAGCGGGCATGGAATGCCACCATGTAGACTGGAACCCATGGAGATGGGGGCTTAGCATCAGCCCTTCACAGAAATCAGGGGAGGAGGGATGTAAATGGGGGAAGAACTCCTTTCGGGTTCTTGCTAGATGGGTTTAACTAAATGGGAAAACATCCCATTCATGTAAAATGCAGGGCCTATACAGGCCCTCCCAATGCTTCTGGCCTACAACTCCCATGATGCCTAGCTAACAGGACCAGTGGCCAGGGATGATGGGAATTGTAGTCTCAAAACATCTGGAGGGCCAAGTTTGCCTATGCCTGGCCTATAAGCACCCAAATTATTGTTATTGAGAACCAGGCGGAGGGCCTTCTCGGTAGTGGTGGAATGCCCTCCCATCAGATGTTAAGGAGATGAGTAATTATATAACACTTAGGAAACATCTGAAGGCAGCCCTATATAGGGAAGCTTTTTGAGGTTTAACCTTTTATATATGCCAGAAGCTGCCCAAAATGTTTGGGGCAAACCAGTCAGATGGGTGGGGTACAAATAAATCATCATCATCACCCTATGTTTTGATTGGTAGAAGATGAGTTTTCTTAAAGAAACAGTTTTGGACCTTTGGCTTTCATCACATACGGCAACTAGTTGCAATTATTTGGTGAAGAAAAGGTATTGTTCATGTGCTCCACAACGTTCATAGTTCTTGGGAAATTATGGAAGCAGATTCCAAGGTGAAGCCTTGAAGAGCTGTGGTTCATAGCAACACGGGGAGCTGTCCTCTAGCAGATCAGACTATTTGTCCATCTAGCCTAGTACTGTCTACTCTGACTGACAGCATCAGCAAGGGTCTTGCCCAGCACTCCCTATGTGATCCTTCTAACGGGAGATGCCAGGAACTGAACCTGTGACCTTGTGAAACATATGCTCTGCTACCAAGTTATTTCAGGAATAATAATAGCGCCTCTGTCCATTAGAAATGTATGTGTGTGTTTCTGTAACTGCTTTTCTACCAAATATGACACCCCTAATAATATATGCAGGGACGCGGGTGGCACTGTGGGTTAAACCACAGAGCCTAGGACTTGCTGATCAGAAGGTCAGTGGTTCAAATCCCCGCGACGGGGTGAGCTCCCGTTGCTCGGTCCCTGTTCCTGCCAACCTAGCAGTTCGAAAGCACGTCAAAGTGCAAGTAGATAAATAGGTACCGCTCTGGTGGGAAGGTAAACGGCGTTTCTGTGCGCTGCTCTGGTTCGCCAGAAGCGGCTTAGTCATGTTGGCCACATGACCTGGAAGCTGTACGCTGGCTCCCTCGGCCGATAAAGCGAGATGAGCGCCGCAACCCCAGAGTCGGCCACGACTGGACCTAATGGTCAGGGGTCCCTTTACCTTTAATAATATATGCACTGGGTATTTGTTTTGTACATTTCATATTTTCTCCTTTGAAAACACTGTAAAATTGTGGGGTGATCTTATTCATCGTGTTGTGGTGGGGCAGTGGAGAGATTAAAACTATTTGTCAAATGCAGACACATAATATTTTAACATATGGAGCATTTAACAAATTAAAGATCCACAGCAGCCAGCGGAGTTCAAAGAGCCAAAATCTGAAACCTAGCCTGGCAGCCGCTTTTCCTAGATGAGCAAAGGCTGAGTTACTGTGATGGAATTATCTTGCTTCGCTTTGGAAATGTGCTGGAAGGGAGGGCCCATTTGCACAGTTTATAACTTCCACTGGAGAGGAACTGCACTGCCTTTCAGTCTGGCTCATTGACTTGCTAACACTCTGCAGGTCTTGGGTGTGAAGCAATTCCTCTGAGGTCAGTGGGAAGAATGCCACCGCTTATGATAATTAGACAGGTACAAAGTATAGCAATGGCAATCCTCCTAGACTTAAAGGAGGAGCCAACCTCCTTCCATGGGCTCCTGGAAGCAGCAGAGAAAGGACTGCTGCTGCAATGTTAAAATCCATAGCAATGGGTAGCAACCGTGGTGGTTGAATTGGTTAACTGAGGCCGGTGTGTTGCAGTGAACAGAACACCAGACTTTTCTCAGAGATACCCAGGTCAAAATCCTCCCTCATTGCTGGCCTTCCCTGGTGGACCCAGGGAAGCTGGTCCCCGTTGCTCAATCTAGCCTTCACCACGGGGCTGTTGCAAGGACATAATTGGCACAATCACAAGCATATCACCCTAAGCTGCTTGCGGGAAGCGAAGGAACACAAAAGTAATATTTAAATAAAAAGCTACGGCCACCGATCATCTCCATATACACAAGGAACTGCAGAAGAACAAGGCAGGCTGACGGCAAAGGAAGAGGAACGTTCTCGCGACAACATTTTAATTCATTTGTGAGGTATTCAATTTCAAATAAAATCACTGCTTGATGATAAAAGTTTCCAGTCTGGCTGCTGTCCCAGCTCGGAGACTGATAAATTCCAGTCCAGTGCAGGGAACTGTTTTGTTATTATTAATAATGCTCAAAGACGTCTTCACTGATTATTCCTATTAATAAAAGGCTCGTGGTGATTTGATCAGCCTTTCTGAGCACGTAATGCTAACTGACAGCTGTTTCCCTGTCTCAAGAGCTTTTCCTTTCGTATGTTTTTCCTTGGTGTCCCCCTACCTATTCCTCTGGCCATCGCCTGCCGTCACAGAGACTCACGATGTTCTCTCAATGAGTTGATAGCAAAACCATCAATATCGGCTCCCTGGGCACTCCTCCTCCCAGACTTCCTTCGGGAAGGAACGGACAAGCTAAGCAAATTCCTGAAACTCACCACAATGCAGGCCAGGGGTTCTGTCTGCTTAGCAACTTCAAAAAGCGACTGCCAACAAGGAAGGCTGCTTTGTGGTCTATTCGCCGCCGCTGCACTACAGTGCTTCCCACATATTAACTATTCAGTTGCTATTTGCTATGGGAAAACCTATTCCCATTTATTCTATCCCACAGCTGCCACTGTATTCTGCTCTGGTCAGACCTCACCTGGAGTACTGTGTCCAGTTCTGGGCACCACAGTTCAAGAAGGACACTGACAAACTGGAACGTGTCCAGAGGAGGGCAACCAAAATGGTCAAAGGCCTGGAAACGATGCCTTATGAGGAACGGCTAAGGGAGCTGGGCATGTTTAGCCTGGAGAAGAGGAGGTTAAGGGGTGATATGATAGCCATGTTCAAATATATAAAAGGATGTCACATAGAGGAGGGAGAAAGGTTGTTTTCTGCTGCTCCAGAGGAGCGGACACGGAGCAATGGATCCAAACTACAAGAAAGAAGATTCCACCTAAACATTAGGAAGAACTTCCTGACAGTAAGAGCTGTTTGACAGTGGAATTTGCAGCCAAGGAGTGTGGTGGAGTCTCCTTCTTTGGAGGTCTTTAAGCAGAGGCTTGACAACCATATGTCAGGAGTGCTCTGATGGTGTTTCCTGCTTGGCAGGGGGTTGGACTCGATGGCCCTTGTGGTCTATTCCAACTCTATGATTCTATGATTCTATACTTACTGATGCAATGGAAGCCAGTGATATGTATCTTGCACACAAAGTGGGCTTCTGTGTTTGAACCCAGGACCAAAGAGATATTGGGAGGGGGGATAGATAAGGTGTGCCACTGCTAACTCTGCCCACCCTGGTTTGCCTTCTGGTTTGTGGGCTGCATCAGATTGCCAGGGGGGTGGGGACTGCATGAGACTAAACACCATATGTAAATAAGAAGAGAAGTCAAAAGCCTCTCTACATATAAAGTAAAGGGACCTCTGACCATTAGGTCCAGTCTTGACCGATTCTGGGGTTGCGGCGCTCATCTCGCTTTATTGGCCGAGGGAGCCGGCGTACAGCTTCCGGGTCATGTGGCCAGCATGACTAAGCCACTTCTGGAGAACCAGAGCAGCGCACGGAAATGCCGTTTACCTTCCCCCTGGAGCGGTACCTATTTATCTACTTGCACTTTGACGTCCTTCCGAACTGCTAGGTTGGCAGGAGCTGGGACTGAGCAACGGGAGCTCACCCCGTCGCGGGGATTCAAACCGCCAACCTTCTGATTGGCAAGTCCTAGGCTCTGTGGTTTATCCCACAGCGCCACCCGCGTACCTTTCCCTACATATAGACAAGGCTTATATGTGCAACTTTCACCGCCACTAGCCTCATGTGGAATGCTCAGCCATGAAATCTCCTCGCCAACAGTGGTTTCTACCCCCAATCTGCCATTTGTGTGAATGAACAGTTTTTGGACAGGTGTGTCAAGTAATGGCAATATTGGTCGGAACCCAGACTCCTGTTTTTGCACTCTGGAAGCCAGGATCGCCAGTTTTGGTTGAGAGAGTGAATTGTGGATTATCCCTATAGTGGCCTGCAATGGTATTTACTGGGGGAGAGGAACAGGAACAGCTAACTGCTTCTTTGCGTGAACCGGCTGCCCACAGGAACACCACTTGGAATTTCTTTGTTAAAAGAAATTTTGCAACTCAGTAAAGCTTTTTTTTTTTTTTTTTAAATTGGCACCCAAAAAAAGCAAGCATTTGCATCAGCGTTGCGGCTGTTATTTGAAGCGAGAAGCTTGCCGTGCAGATCTCTCCATACTTCCACCAAACACTCCAGCTGGCATTTGCCATAACAGAAAACAGTGCACATCCGTGGTCAATCTGTACATATACAAATGGTTTGGCATGTGCAGCAGTCACCAAAATAGCCTCCACACAACAGCTGTTTTGCTTTGCATGAAGTGGACCTATGACATAGAGCACCCACAAGAATACAGTGGTACCCCACAAGACGAATGCCTCGGAAGACGAAAAACTCGCAAGACGAAAGAGTTTTTCGTTTTCTGAGGTGCTTCGCAAGACGGATTTCCCTAAGGGCTTGCTTCGCTAGACGAAACGGCCCTGCCTCTCGTGTCATGGCGACGGGCACTGCACGCACGCACGCTCGCTTCCCCGCTCCTCCAGCTCCCTCCCACCTTCCCGCTGATGGTTGGTGCCTCGCGCCGCTGCCCACCCCCCTCGCGCGCTCCCCTCAGAGAGCCGTTGCCGTCAGCGCCTCTCCCTGGAGTCGCGCTCCTGAGCCCCGCCGCCCTCCAGCAGCCGCGTCGCGCGGTGGCCACAATGCGCGGGTGAGTCCGAGGTACTGGCTGTGGCAGCTGTCCTGCTTCTCCCCACTCCTCCCTGCCGTTGTCAGTGTTTAAATGCAGTGGTGCTTCGCAAGACGAAAAAACTTGTACAACGAAAAAACTCGCGGAACGAATTAATTTCATCTTGCGAGGCACCACTGTAAAGTGTTTTTTTAAAAAATTGGCACCCAAAAAAAGCAAGCATTTGCATCAGCGTTGCGACTGTCATTTAAAGCGAGAAGCTTGCCATGCAGATCTCTCCATACTTCCACCAAACACTCCAGCTGGCATTTGCCATAACAGAAAACAGTGCACATCCGTGGTCAATCTGTACATATACAAATGGTTTGGCATGTGCAGCAGTCACCAAAATAGCCTCCACACAACAGCTGTTTTGCTTTGTATGAAGTGGACCTATGACATAGAGCACCCACAAGAATATAACCCAACAACAGAAGTGCCATGACCTGTAGGCTTTATGGCTGCATGCACCATCGCCCATCACTTGGCGCCATCCATGCTGGTTATGCACAAGAAATGCCATTGCAAGAGCCTCAGTACAGAGGGTTGCCTTTTAAACTTGCCTAGCCTCTGGCACACAAATGAGTTTTTTTGCTTCCTCCTATCAAACCGCTATAGAGGCGATGCATGTTGACTTACCCATACAGTTCTCCAAGGAGGTATCAGTGCCTATCCGGACATCATCGATGGCAATCTCACCCGAATGTCCTTTGCTTATGATTCCCTCGAACACAATCTAGGAGTGAATTCAAACAGAACAGTGATTGTTATGCTTCCAGTCCAAACAGCTGTTGAATCTTTTTTTTTTTAAAGGATATACGGTAAAATATACTGAATCCCCTTTGTGAAGTTTATGCCTTTATTTAGCCAGCTTCCAAGTGACAATGGAAGTTGCACCATACAATATTTTCTGCAAAAAAACCACAACTTATTCTGCCTTCACTCCCAAAACAGCCAGAGTTGAAAAGGGGAAAGCAGTTTAGTTTAAGATGCACTCCCAGTTACTTCTGGATTTGACCTGCAAGTGTCTGAGAAGCACACTCAACAGTTACTAGGTGTCTACAACATGCTTAGCCATCATCTCTTTCCCTTTCTTACGCCCACAACACTTATAGAAGACATAATGTATAATGACTGAAAATTCCACGTTGCATCTTTCCTCCGATACACAAACAGCCCCACCTGTTGGTTTTGCACCAAAGAGCCGGCCAAATGCACGTGAACCTTGAATATAAGCTTGGTAAGATGACGCAATCACAAAATTAAAAGACGCCTGCTTCTTGGGAGAAAAGCAATGACAAACCTAGACAGCATCTTAAAAAGCAGAGACATCACCTTGCCAACAAAGGTCCATACAGTTAAAGCTATGGTTTTCCCAGTAGTGATGGACTATAAAGAAGGCTGATCGCTGAAGAATTGATGCTTTTGACTTATGGTGCTGGAGGAGACTCTTGAGAGTCCCATGGACTGCAAGAAGATCAAACCTATCAATTCTGAAGGAAATCAGCCCTGAGTGCTCAGTGGAAGGACAGATCCTGAAGCTGAGGCTCCAATACTTTGGCCACCTCACGAGAAGAGAAGACTTCCTAGAAAAGACCCTGATGTTGGGAAAGATGGAGGGCACAAGGAGAAGGGGACGACAGAGGATGAGATGGTTGGACAGTGTTCTCGAAGCTACCAGCATGAGTTTGACCGAACTGCGGGAGGCAGTGGAAGACAGAAGTGCCTGGCGTGCTCTGGTCCACGGGGTCACGAAGAGTCGGACACAACTAAACGACTAAACAAGAAGATGACGCCACATTATTCTGATTTATTTTTGCCTTTGGGTTCCATCTTGCCTTGCCTTTCCTCTTCTGTCTCGGTACCTCTCCCAACCAAGTCACTTGGGAGTGCAATAACATTAGTCCTAGGGCTGAATTCTGATTCGTTTTGGGCAGTGGCAGGAGGCATTGGCTACATAAGTGATAAGAGCAGCTTGCTCCCACTGGGGAGCCTGGCATGGCCTGCTTTGTTACTCAGCTGTAGCTTTCATTTCCCCGAGATCCAGAATAATACGTTGAGGACCACCTGGTCCTGCACATTCCCCACTTATGGACTTCATGGATGGACCTTTGGCAAACAAGCATGAGTTTCAAGGGCAGACAGTTGCCAAATCAGACCTAGAATGTCTTGCCTGGGGCCAGGGCCATCTCTTAGCAATTCTCATTGACTACTAAGAAGCAGAGCTGTTTGAACTCCATGCTACGTAAAGGTAAAGGGACCCCTGACCATTAGATCCAGTTGTGACCGACTCTGGGGTTGCGGCGCTCATCTCGCTTTATTGGCCTAGGGAGCCGGCGTACAGCTTCCGGGTCATGTGGCCAGCAGGACTAAGCCGCTTCTGGCGAACCAGAGCAGCACACAGAAATGCCGTTTACCTTCCCGCCAGAGCAGTACCTATTTATCTACTCGTACTTTGACGTGCTTCCGAACTGCTAGGTTGGCAGGAGCAGGGACCGAGCAACAGGAGCTCACCCCGTCGTGGGGATTCGAACCGCCGACCTTCTGATCGGCAAGTCCTAGGCTCTGTGGTTTAACCACAGCGCCACCCGCGTCCCACAGTTCCACCCGCATCTCCACGCTACACAAATCCAAATTCTGATAATGTACGTGGAAATGCAAACCTGGCATGAAGCGGGGTGCGGGAAGAGTGAAACAAAATTAATTCCATGCCCCGGCTAAATTATGCAACTCACTGCAATGTATGCAAATGCGCTTGTCAGGTTTAATTTCCATGCTTTATTCTCAAGCTGATAATTGGCGTTTTTACGGGATTTTCTGGCAAGTAGCAGTGCGAGGAACAGAAAGACAATCTGGGTAAACGGGAGGCAGTAAGGGAAAGGGGCGAGGATAACATGTGTGAAGCAGTGTGGTACAGGCAGACAACCATGCAGGACACAGTAGGTCTGACCCATGCATGATCCAGATACGTCTGATGTTTCCTCAGCTCAGATCCACTGTTCAGGCTTAAACTGTTTATAACTATTCTGTTCCCAGGAAACCCTGGAAATTGTAGTTCTCTGAAGGTGGTGCTAGAGATCTCTAGCAGATGATTCAAAGCATCCTCATAAACCATAAATTCTAGGAATCTCTGGAAGGGAGGACCATGATTGTTAAAGTAGTACCGTACTTTTTGCTCTATAAGACTCACTTTTTCCCTCCCAAAAAGTAAGGGGAAATGTGTGTGTAATGGTTCTAGGAATTGCTTGTGCGTAAGTAGCCTTTACTCCTGGCTAGGTTGCATGGTTGAACCCTTTCTGACTAGACAGCCCTCTATTCCGTGGCTGCCTCAGTCGCTGGCGGAATCCGTCAGTGGGCGTTTCTTAAACCGCTTCCAACATAAAAGCTGCTTGACGCCCAGTCTCCTCCCCCGTTGCCTGCGCGAAAGCTTTCTGCGCAAGGTGGGTGTGGGCAAAGGAGCACTAGTCCCCTCTCCGCTTGTCTCCTGCAAAGAGTCCTGGAGCCACCTCTCTGCTTCCTCTATCTCCTCCCCTTCTCCACTGGTGTTACACTGATTTCCTTCCCCAGCGTATGGCTATCCCTCCTCCTACTGGGACCCTCTCCACCATCATCCGGGAGCCCTCTCACCTCCTCCTGCTCCGATGGCAGTTCCCTGACAGTGTGTGCACCTTATGGAGTGAATACAGTTTGCACAGCTATCCCAGAAGCCAGAGGGATTGCTGCTTTCACTGCGCAGTGATACCTCTTGCTGTTCTGGCTTCTGAGATTCAGCATATTATTTTTTCTTGTTTTCCTTCTCCAAAAACTGGGTCCGTCTTATGGTCCGGTGCGTCTTATAGAGCGAAAAATCCGGTATATAAAACAGATTTAAATTTGTCACATAGAAAGGGCCACAAATATTTCAATCACCCTAAGCAGATTTTCTTAAGAAATGTTCAAATCAGCTCTGGAACTCAATTTCCATGTTGGATTTTGAATATAAGAAGCAGAGACGGTGTTTTAGTTTTCTTTCCTAAATTATCTATTTGTACTCGGCTTCTGCTGTCATATAAGGCGTCTGAGCAGTAGAAGCTCATTTCGCACAACCCTACGCCCCAAATCGAGGAAGTGCTAATTGCTTCCATCCTTCCTCCAAAACAGCTTTCTCCCTCTTGAAAAAAACAACAGCCCTCAAAACAGCGTAGACAAGCTCTTACACAGCCCTTTTCCTATCTGCAAGCTGCATTTGTGCTTATCCCACATGAGTTTTCCAGTTCCCTGACAGGACTACCTGATAATCATCTAAGAGAAAATGGGTGGGGGGAAAATATTTGCAGAGGAGAGATTTTAGGAACATAAAAGGCAACCGTATGAACAAAGACCTAAATCTATGTATAAAATAGGCAAATTCTGAATAACAAATACTGTGTCATTTAGTTACTATAGCAACATGGAAAAACACAATGAAGAAGAAAAGGCCCTGCTCAACAATGTTCTCTAATGATGAATGAAATGGGTTCTGTTGAAGTGCATGAAATGAGAGCACAGCAAAAATACCCACTTGAATCTTGAACCAAAATCTCCAAGCTCACCTGATATGCCATATCGTAGCTGGGCAGAAGGATCCGACCTTCTCGCCACTCGTCCCCTTGGTCTTCCCGGATGATCCACAGCGGCTTGATCTCATGCATGGCTTCCCGGCGCACCTGAAGCATCGCTCCGAGGCCGGATACCTGGTATCGGAACATCATGCACACGGCACTCCTGGGCAAGAAGACCCTGGGGCTGATGAGACGGGCGTGTTGCTTTTCTCTCCTCGCACTGCTCTGCAGTCTCAAATAGTTCTTGCCATCTGTTGAAGGAGGAGGTTGATAATAAACTAGCTAAACCAAAGAGGTAACAAGCTTACTGTGTTGCCCTGTAACAACAGGAGCAATCTCTATGGTTCACAACTCCTCCCATTGTGGACCTCTTTTCTTTCATTTTTTTGGGAGGGGTTCAATTTTAAAATCAATTTTAAAAGCAAACAAACTATTGACTGATTGTCCTCACCTTCTGTTCCGTACACCAATACAGTGGTACCTTGGTTTGCATACGTTGGTGTTATGCACTGAAGTTCTCACCCTGGGCCAGCAGGGGGATACTGTAGATAGTTATGCAAATGAAGGATCGAAAGTGACGTTCAGTGATTGGATAGTTTTAGAAAGTTGCTACAGTAACGTGATACTGGAGGTCTATATAAGCAGGCTGACTGAACCCTTCAGTCAGTTCTGTTCTGGCCTCTGAATAAACAAGAGCTGTTTGAAGAATCACTGTGTCGTCTGATATGTTCACCCACAACTTAACAGTTTTGGATTACAAACATGTCAAGCCCGGAAGTGCGTGTCCCGTTTTGCAACCCATTTTTTGGATTACAACCTTTTTTTATTATTATTAAGAACAAATTTTTTTGGGAGGCCCCATTGGCGAAAGCGCGCCTTGGGTTACAACCTGTTTTGGTTTACAAACGGACCTCCGGAACGGATTATGGTTGTAAACCAAGGTACCACTGTATTCACTTATTCAAGACCTGTTCGTAACTTTCCACGTAGCCCCTTACAAAGATGTCTTTAAAAGCCCCGCATCTATCCTTGTCCAAATATTGCAAACCACAGCAAAGTCAGTAGCGCATCGAGGAGAGCATATTAACCGCAGCTTACAAAAATAATGCCACTAAGAGCAGCCCACTTATCACTGGGGAAGGAAGCAGGAGCGGGCAGCAAACGAGGTACAATGCAGAAAGCCCACAAAGCAGGAAAGAAAGAAGCCACCGCTCATTATGAGACAAAATATGGAGGATTTCACGGTTGACATGAACCAGAAGAGACATAGGAGCATAAAAAGGGAGGTAGTCTCAGCATACTTGGATCAAATAGCTAGCGCACTGCAAAAACAAGGTCAGAGCGAAACATGCTACTTCAGCACATTGTCATTTGCCTCCTTGAAGTCAGGGACTAGCCTCCTACTTTGTTGTTCTGCTCTTGATTCCTATCAAGATGCGTCACCTACAGTTACAATGCAGACTCCTACTGTACCTAAGATCCTATCTATGGGGTGATGTAAAGGAGGAAAGAGTTCCTTTGCAAAAGAGGAGATATATTTGTCATGCAAAAGGGACGCGGGTGGCGCTGTGGGTTAAACCACAGAGCCTAGGACTTGCCGATCAGAAGGTCGGCGGTTCGAATCCCCGCGACGGGGTGAGCTCCCGTTGCTCGGTCCCTGCTCCTGCCAACCTAGCAGTTCGGAAGCACGTCAAAGTACAAGTAGATAAATAGGTACCGCTCCGGCGGGAAGGTAAACGGCATTTCCATGCACTGCTCTGGTTCGCCAGAAGCGGCTTAATCATGCTGGCCACATGACCCGGAACCTGTACGCCGGCTCCCTCGGCCAATAAAGCGAGATGAGCGCCGCAACCCCAGAGTCGGTCACGCCTGGACCTAATGGTCAGGGGTCCCTTTACCTTTTAATCTGTCATGCAGGGATTCAAAAAGCTATACCTTCTAACATTCCCTCTTCTAAACAACCATCAAAAGTCCACAAACTCCATTCTCCTTTGAAACAGCAGTGTGGCATTGTAACACACTGCCTCCAGCTCCTGCACTCAACACGGCACACTAATGTTTGGGGGAAGATGCAAAATATTAATGCAAAATAGTTTGATTGGTTTCTGACCTTCTTGCCCAGCAACAGAATTGCTTTGGGCTTTCCTGCATCTTCCAGCACCAAGGGAGTTGGCAACATCTGGTAGCTGGAAGCCAAATCCTACAAGCCTACCTACACCTCTGCTAAAGCAAAGGATTACTTACATTGTAATAGGTCCGGCCAAGGCTCCTATATCTTTAACAGCTGTGCAACAAGCAGAAATTCGGTTTCCGAAGCTTTCCTCCACCACTCCATTTGCACGTGGGGAAAAGCTCACCTGCTCAGTTTCTGCTTGTTGCATAGATATTAAAGACATGGAAACCTTGAGAGGGAAACAGATTCT
The DNA here is from genome assembly GCF_965153285.1 of Podarcis tiliguerta. Lineage (NCBI taxonomy): Eukaryota > Metazoa > Chordata > Lepidosauria > Squamata > Lacertidae > Podarcis > Podarcis tiliguerta. The sequence goes on from NC_139534.1 coordinate 7,633,468, forward strand.
GCATGCAATTCTAGAAGAAGAAGAAGAAGAAGAAGAAGAAGAAGAGGAGGAGGAGGAGGAGTTTGGATTTGATATCCCGCTTTATCACTACCCGAAGGAGTCTCAAAGCAGCTAACATTCTCCTTTCCCTTCCTCCCCCACAACAAACACTCTGTGAGGTGAGTGGGGCTGAGAGACTTCAGAGAAGTGTGACTGGCCCAAGGTCACCCAGCAGCTGCATGTGGAGGAGCGGGGAATCGAACCCAGTTCACTAGATTACGAGTCTACCGCTCTTAACCACTACACCACACTGGCTCTCATGCTGGAGCTGACTGAAAGAAAAATCCTTAGACAGAGCAAGTAGATATACATAGGATCAGGCTGTAAGAAAACCACAAGTCTTCCATTTTTGAAAACATCAGTGTTTTGAGAAAATATGGCACAGAATATGTCATTATAATTCATGGAAGAAACTGAGATATGTGTACCACACAAATTATGATGCATATTTTGGGCTTAATTTATTCAAGTTTGTTAATTACGTATTTACTATTTATGACTCTCTAACCTGGTACATTAAATTATTATCAGATACATGGTAAAAAGAACCCTTCAAAATGGTCGCTAATACTTTGCGTGGAGAACTTTGTGCAAGAGTCCCATATCTTGCAATAAAATCACATCTCTTAGCCTGCCAAGTTCAAATGTTTCTCGTCTGTCCCTCTCTCTTAATATCTGAAAGAAAATGGGCCACAAAATACTGCTTCTATTCCCCCAAGATTGGCATCTTGCATCTCAAGGGCTTAGATTATTTTCTGTATTTTCCCTCCCTCCTCCTGTTGCTTATACAGTGGTACCTCGGGTTACAGACGCTTCAGGTTACATACGCTTCTGGTTACAGACTCCGCTAACCCAGAAATAGTACCTCGGGTTAAGAACTTTGCTTCAGGATGAGAACAGAAATCATGCTCTGGCAGCGCGGCGGCAGCAGGAGGCTCCATTAGCTAAAGTGGTGCTTCAGGTTAAGAACAGTTTCAGGTTAAGAACAGTCCTCCGGAACGAATTAAGTTCTTAACCAGAGGTACCACTGTACTTCACACCATTCTGAATTACCTCAACTTGTTTTTGTAATAATTTAATTTTAAAAACTGAGAATCAAACTTACTAAAAGATAGTTGGTAACTTGCATATGACTTTCGGTTTGAACCCAACCTGTTGGTTAATATAATAATAATAATAATAATAATAATAATAATAATAATAATTTGTACCCCGCCCATCTGATTGGGTTGCCCCATCCACTCTGGGTGGCTTCCAGCATATATAAACCCATAGCAAAACATTAAATCTTAAAAAAGCTTCCCTATACAGGGCTGCCTCCAGATGTCTCCTAAATGTTATCTCCTTGACATCTGATGGGAGGGCATTCCACAGGGTGGGCACCACTACTAAGGCGGCCGTCATGGGTTATGAATCCTTTTTGTTTGTTTTATATCTTGCACAAGCCAGTATAGGGAGAGACTAGTCTCAATAAATATCCACTGGGTGTACGGAAAGGCGACAGATTACATTGACTGAGACAGATCAGTAAGGAGGAAGTCTATTTCACCAGCAGCCATAAGCATGGAAGTCGGCTGATTAAGACACCGAAAAGCTTAAGGCAAAAGATTGACATAATTAGGACAAGGGAAAATGCTGTAATCGGCAGGGGAAAATTGACTCTGTAACATGTCATTGGTGGTGGTGGCGGCTCATATTTATTCTGCCTCAAATTTGCTCCGCTTACGAGTCAGAAGCTGATCCCGACCCCTTGCCAACGTTGCAAGAACGAGGAAGGCAAGCTGGGAGGAGGGAACCTCTCCCTGACACTTGTGGATGCCCCCCCCCCCCAAACCCACTCCCATCACCAGCAGCAAATACTTTGCAATCAGAGCCTGGCTGACAATTTCACTGATGATACACGAGGGAGAATGAAGCTCATCATCTTTCACTTTCTCTTTCTCCCCACTTCTTCATATTGCAGACGACTGGCCACCCCGAAGCATAAACAGCGCGGCGAAGTTGTTGCCATCTTTGATCTAAGTAAAGGTGATTCAATCAGGTGAAGCAGGGGTTCAGGGAGAAACGGGGCTGTTTTTAGGTCAAACAACTCTGCCCCCTCTAGTAGCCATGGCCAGTTGGCCATCGTTTCTCCACAGTGTCCCTTAAAAAAACAAGTAGGCCTGGTAACATGGGAGGTGTGTACTGCTGAACTTCTGCCTGTTAAAAGCCCAAAAGTCAAGCTGGCAAAAATTTATCATTTGCCCGACAACAAATGCTGGAAATGTAAAGAAACGGAAGGTACCTTCTTTCACCTTTGGTGGACGTGCCCAAGGATTAAGACCTTCTGGGAAATGATATATAATGAAATGAAAAAGGTATTTAAATATACCTTTCTGAAGAAACCAGAGGCCTTTCTCCTGGGCATGGTTGGCCATTTGGTGTTAAAGAAGGATAGAACTTTTTTTATGTACGCCACAACTTTTTTTATGTATGCAAGAATACTCATTACAAAGTATTGGAAGACACAAGAATTACCCACCCGGGAAGAATGGCAGATGAAGCTGATGGACTATATGGAAATGGCGGAAATGACTGGTAGAATCCGAGACCAGGGAGAAGATTCGATGGAGGAAGATTGGAAAAAATTTAAAGTATATTTACAGAAATATTGCAAAATTAATGAATGTTAGAAGAATATTGGAATGAAGATACATGGTTTCAGCAGAAGTGTTATTAAGAACTATATGAATATTAACTGTTAATGTGCCAAAGTGGAAAATTTAAAGTTAAATTGTGTTAGGATCAATTATAGAACAAAAATTGAAGAAGAGTGAAAGGACTTGTTGAACCAGCAAATTTGAACCAGAATACAAATAAGGGAGGTGCGAGGAAGTTGAGGAAATAAGCAAATGAAAGATATAGATATGAAACTTGGATGTGTGTTTAAATGTTCTTGTTCTGTTTTTGTTGTATTGTTGTATTGTATCTTTTTTATTGTTGATGTATTGTCTGTTGAATCTATGTATTGTTTTTCTTTATCTTTTATCTTTTTATAATTATAAAACATCTAATAAGTATTATTATTATTTTTTTTAAAAAGAGGAGAGCATATTAACCGCAGCTTACAAAAATAACGCTACTAAGAGCAGCCCACTTATCACTGGGCTAAACTCTGGAACGAGAGTCTAAAATTCACCGCTTGCTCTGCCTTAAAAGAGAATGTTATGAAGATGGTCTATCGTTGGTATCTCACTCCCACCAAATTGGCAAAAATGTACAGAACTAGTAGTAAAACTTGTTGGAAATGCATGGAAAAGGACGGCGATTTCTATCACATGTGATAGTCATGCAATAAAATAAAAGAGTTTTGGGAATCGGTTTCTAATGAGTTAAAAAAGATGTTTAAGTATAGTTTTCCCAAAGAGCCGGAAGAATCTTTGCTAGGCTTGGTGGGAGAAGATATTAAGAAGATAGACCAAAGACTCTATCTGTATGCAACAACAGCAGCTAGAGTTTTGATAGCCCCAAAGTGGAAGCTACCAGAGATGCTGACGATAAGAGAATGGCAGATAAAGCTGGTCGAATACGCTGAAATGGATAAATTGACACACAGAATTCGCAATCAGGAGGAGAGAAAGTACCATAAAGAATGGAGTAAATTTATGGTTTATATAAGTGAGAAGTATACAAATATGAAAACGTTGGCAGGATTGAAGTAAATCTTATGTCATGGTGTAATTTTTAATTAAAGAAACTGTGAATTATAGATTGGAATAGGAAAACTTGTGGAAGGGAAGGACGGAAGTCAGCGGCTCTATGGAGCATAAAGTAGGATATATGTAAGAAGATGTGATGTTTTTGTTGGTTGGTGTTGGTTGGTTAAATCTCAATAATAATCATTAAAAAAAAAATGCCCCAAAGTCCTGCCAGAAAACAAGATAGCAACCCAAGGTGAGGAGACTCGAGGAAGCATGTCTAGGTGGTGGACCAACTGAAAGTAATTTGAATTTGACTTGACAACGTTTGAAATAGGAATAGAAGCCGCTCGTGCAGTTGAGCCTGGGGCAGTAGACTCTTTGCATTACTGAAACTGCTATTACAATTAAAAGGTGTGTGTCCCCCTCCTCCACCCCACAATTATTGACCTTGTACACACACTGGACACAATCTAGTACAAAACTAGGTGTGCTTAAGCAAGTTTGAATCAATTGGATCAAGGGCAACTAACTAACTTGGTGTTGGGATGGAGTTGTCGCATCTTGAACTATCTTTGGTTGTAGAGAAGAAGAATTGTGCTTCTTTTCAATGCTGCCAAGCGGCTAGTGTTGAACGTCGGAACGTTTGGTCTTAAATGTGATACCTCTGCTCATAGCTGTCAACTTACAGGTTTGAAAATAAGGGACCAGCAGCCTCGAAAATAAGGGATCAGCAGCCAAAATAAGGGATTTTCAGAGCACAGGTATGTTCGACTTCTGAGCCCCTCCGAGCCAAAGGCACAAAGCCCAGCCAGCAGCCAAACAAAGCCTCAAGCGGTGGTTCCCACAGCGCAGGAACCCGGCAAAGGGGATGCAGCAAGGAAAACCACCGTCACCTCTCCGCTGAGCAAAGGTGAGTCCCCAGGCAACGCGGCCGATTTGATTGGCACAAGGCATGCAAGCTCCACCCCCCAGTCGTTCTTAGACTCCTTATTGGGTGAGCAACGCAGCCAAGCAACACAGTTGGAGCCTCCCGGGAAACCCGGGAAATTTACGGGACATCATCAATAAGGGACAGCAGCGGGACACAGCGCTGGGATAAGGCACTTTCCCACCAAATAAGGGACGGTTGACAGCTATGCCTCTGCTAAGCAGGCAAATAAACACTGTCCTATTATTATTATCATCATCATCATCATCATCATTTATTAATTAATTAAATTTATATGCCACTGAAGATCACAGGGTGGCTTACAGCATGAAAACAAAAAATGCATACTATTTAAATGAATCGGCTATAGGCTACAGAACCATGACCAGATACAGAACCAGATTCAGAGACATTTTTGTTTTAATGTCCCACTATGCTGAGTGAAACTTCCTTGACTCCTCCAAACCATCCTTCATATGCTTGCCATGCATTCTAAAGGCTATGGTGTCAATAATAATAATAATAATAATAATAATAATAATAATAATAATAATAATTTATTTATGCCCCACCCATCTGGCCGGGCCTCCCCAATCACTCTAGGTGGCTTCCAAAAAAATATTAAAATACTGTAATACAGTGGTGCCTCGCAAGACGAAATTAATTTGTTCTGCGAGTTTTTTTGTCTTGTGAATTTTTCGTCTTGCGAAGCACAGTTTCCCATAGGAAATGCATTGACGGTTTCCCATAGGAATGCATTGACGGTTTTAAGAAAAAGGCGCAAGACGTTTTCGTCTTGCGAAGCAAGCCCATAGGGAAATTCGTCTTGCGAAGCAACTCAAAAAACAAAAAACTCTTTCGTCTTGCGAGTTTTTCGTCTTGCGAATTTTTCGTCTTGCGAGGTACCACTGTACATCAAACATTAAAAGCTTCCCTAAATTTTGTTAACTTTGTTTTCTTATTATATTATTTTCACTCCAACTCATCTGCAGGTGAATTTCAGACAACAAATTTTCTTAACGAGATGGATTTTATTTCTTTTTGCAGTTGATGCTTAGTAAGATGGAACTAAGAGGAACCGTGTTAACGTGTTCAATGCCTGGTACTCATGTTGTCAACAATCTCGATCTTCAACAAGGCAAACCGGAACCCACCAAGTGGGAACTAAAAATAATAATTGTTAAGTTGTTAAGACGTTTGAATCCAAATAATCACCATATGATGAGATATTAAGTCACCCAAGCACAGTTAAGTCATCTAAATCTGCAACTTACTTCAGCTGGGGTTGAATTCATATCCAGAAGAAACTGATTCTATGTACCCTGGATAGCTCATGGTAGATTTTGACTTGACTCAAGCTATTTTTCATAATTCCCTGCCTTCAAAAGTGAGTGACGTCTAGGCTGATGAGAGCTCAGATACCAAGAAGTACATTTTTCAAAGGCTCTTAGGCACTTATCTTCCAATGAAATTAATAGGTGTCAGACACTCGAGTGTCACTCTGGCATCAAAAAATTCTACATCCACGCAACTAGTATCATAATGTAGCCCTCTTCATTAAAAACATGTAATCAAAGTGTCACTGGATTTAGAGGAGCCGTATCAAGGGAATCAAATGAAATTTGTCAAGACTCTCCACCACTTCTGAATTTCCTGCCAATATGACCAATAGGAGGGAAACACTTCCAGGAGATTAGAGCAGCTGTGCAATAGCGGAACAGGAGACCAGTCCCCAAAGCGTTTCTCTGTAGAAGCTATGTGCTACAGAGAAATCGTATTATGCTTGCCTACTATGCCCACAGATCGTGAAGCTGAGGCTCCAAGACTTTGGCCACCTCATGAGAAGAGAAGACTCCCTGGAAAAGACCCTGATGTTGGGAAAGATGGAGGGCACAAGGAGAAGGGGACAACAGAGGATGAGATGGTGGGACAGTGTTCTCGAAGCTACCAGCATGAGTTTGACCAAACTGCGGGAGGCAGTGGAAGACAGGAGTGCCTGGTGTGCTCTGGTCCATAGGGTCACAAAGAGTCGGACGTGACTAAACAACTAAACAACAACAACACTATGCCCACTGACAGTATCTACAGTCATACCTCATGTTGCATCCGCTTCATGTTGTGACTTTTCGCGTTACATCCTGCAGCAACCTGGAAGTACCGGAATGGGTAACTTCCAGGTTTCGCCGCTCACACATGCGCAGAAGCACTAAATTGCGCCACACGCCTGCGCAGACGCAGCGCTTCGAGTTGTGGGCATCTCATGTTACGGACAGGCCTCCGGAACGGATCCCATCCGTAACATGAGGTACTACTGTATCTTGCCTCTGGCCTTGCTAAACACTCAAACATTGGGTGTTAACATTTGCACAGTGCCTAAAAAGTCCATGGGTGGTACCCAACATGTTCTCCAACTCTCTTCTGCAGCCCACTGCACCTCCCCATAACCAGAGGGTTGGGGGTCCTTTGGAGAAGATTTGGGGGGGGGGCAGCACAGGGTAGGAGAGGAAACAAAGTGCTGTTGCATCCGTGGAACACCACTAGTGCTCCTTTGGCTACCACCCCATAGGTCAAACTGAACAGTCATTTCCCAGATTGTGTGGGTTAACATCTATTTAGGGCCTATGTAGCCCCTGTGAGAATGCAAGGTGGATATCCTTTAAACCCAGAAGCAGTGAAATGCACTAAAGGAATGCACAGAATTCTGCTACTTGGTCATATGTGGCCTATGGGACACATTTGCCCAACTTAAAAAGGCTTTCTCAAGTAGAAATAAACATGGACAACACAGAGGCGGTTTTGCCTTTTGCCATATGTAGCATCCCAAGGGAAAAGATGCCTGCTTAATCCCCATTGATCTCCCTATTATATTACTGTATTTTTCGCTCTATAGGACGCACCTGACCATAGGATGCACCTTGTTTTAGAGGGGGAGAACAAGGAAAAAAAATTCTCCCCCTCTCTGCTCAGCGCCCCTTCAGTGAAGCGGCAGGAGAAACGGAGCCCCATTCCATTTCTCCTCCCGCTTCGCTGAAGGGGCGCAGAGCAGAGCAGTTCTCCGTCTCCCACATTGCCTTTGCCTTCAGTGAAGGCAACCCGAAGCCTCTGGAACACAGTGGGAGTTCCCGCTGCTCTCATGAGGCTTCAGGTAGATATCTTTGAAGTTGCGCACCAACCCCTCTCGCTCTCCAGGCTTCAGTGAAGGCAACCCAAAGCTTCTAGAGCACGGCGGGAGCGCTCCCACTGCGCTTCTGAGGCTTCGCATTGCTATCGCTGAAGCATTCGCTCCATAGGACGCACACACATTTCCCCTTAATTTTTGGAGGGGAAAATGTGCGTCTTATAGAGCGAAAAATACGGTACCAAACACAACTGAGCGGCCAAACAGATCACAGCATGGATAAAAGGAAAAAGGAAAAAGGTTGAGGACACAGCCAACTGGCCATCTCCTGATGGAATTGAGGCATGATGAGTCAGGGATGAGCCCCTTGATAAATGATTATGAGGGTAAAGCTCCAACGATGCTTGCATTGTACACTGAAAACCATTGGTCAATAGTGTTTTAGTCCATCACCTGCTTCAGGTGAAAATTCAGCAGATCAAAGAACTTTTGACCACTTTGCCCAAGATGCTTTGGTCAAGCAGAGCACAGGTCAACTCTTGCATGGAGACATCAGGAATTCATATCAGGCTCCTCCTGTATTGAATTTTTTAGCAGGCTCTGCTGAAGGCTCAGACACCTTTCAATTTGGGTGTTGCTTTCTATGAGTACCAGAGGAGTAGGAAATGTCATCTGAATACACTCTTGACTCATTCAGATTGCAAAATGTTGCATTGAGATGAGGATGCCTGGGCAGAGCATCAGCTGAAGAAGCAAGAACAAGTTGTAGCTTGCTTTTTATTGTACTTTTTTTGCAACGAAAGGAAAGAAAAAATAAAACCAAACCATTGACCGCTGACATTAACCATAAGAACGTTCTATCAATCCTAATTCAAACATAGTGATATAGGCAGCCCATATGTCCAAATAGGCATCTAAAGAAGATTAATGATTATAAACCATATGTTGAAACCTAGAAATGGCACATGAGATCTGCAGTAGTGGAGGGTGGCTGATTGTCCCTTCCAGCTTTGCAGTGCAAGTCTCTTTTATTTTAAGATAGAATATCAGCCTTCCTATGGGACGCGGGTGGCGCTGTGGGTTAAAGCCTCAGCGCCTAGGGCTTGCTGATCGAAAGGTTGGCAGTTCGAATCCCTGTGGCGGGGTGCGCTCCCGTTGTTCGATCCCAGCGCCTGCCAACCTAGCAGTTCGAAAGCACTCTCGGGTGCAAGTAGATAAATAGGGACCGCTTACTAGCGGGAAGGTAAACGGCGTTTCCGAGTGCGGCTCTGGCTCGCCAGAGCAGCGATGTCACGCTGGCCACGTGACCCGGAAGTGTCTCCGGACAGCGCTGGCCCTTGGCCTCTTTGAGTGAGATGGGCGCACAACCCTAGAGTTTGTCAAGACTGGCCCATACGGGCAGGGGTACCTTTACCTTTACCTTTAATAAAAAGCCAAGCAGCAATCTTACAGTTACCTTGAGTACAAAACTGCTTTGCCAAGCAAGACACAAATTTTGAAATGCTATGCTATACTATGTTTTTTCTTAAATCCACTATCTAGTTATATCTTCGTTTCCTTGCTCCGAAGCTTTAAAAGCTATCTGCAATTCAATGATTAGTCAAGCCAGACTGTTAGCTTCCTGCAGCAGAGTCCAACATTCTGTAGGGTGCTCAGCAAAACTTATTTAATTCTCATGCTGTCACTACAAACGACATCACCTATGCACATACACATAACCACAGATACAGACGTTTTAGAATTAAAATGGTATCTGATGAACCCTTGGTCGAAAATTAACCACTTAACCTTTAGGAGGAAAATGAACTCATCGCGAACCGCTGCGAAAAACAGTCCACCATCATTTCACAATTTCTGAGATCCACACGTTCATTACTTGATGGCTGCACCACTAAGCAACTTATGTGAATGCAGATAGAATACTGCAGAAAGAACTTTGGTATCACTGGACACAACACTGCTCAGTAGAGCATTTCGTACATCCAGCTGCCAGCCATCATATGTAGAGCAATTCAGCATGGAGAAAGTAGATAAAAGGTAAAGGGACCCCTGACCATTAGGTCCAGTCGTGACTCTGGGGTTGCGGCGCTCTTCTCGCTTTATTGGCCGAGGGAGCCAGCGTACAGCTTCCGGGTCATGTGGCCAGCATGACTAAGCTGCTTCTGGCAAACCAGAGCAGCGCACGGAAACGCCGTTTACCTTCCCGCCGGAGCGATACCTATTTATCTACTTGCACTTTGACGTGCTTTCAAACTGCTAGGTTGGCAGGAGCAGGGACCGAGCAACAGGAGCTCACCCCGTCACAGGGATTCGAACCGCTGTCCTCCTAATTGGCAAGTCCTAGGCTCTGTGGTTTAACCCACAGCACCACCCACGTCCCTGATCAGGAGAAAGCAGAAGGGAGGAGGAAATTTGCCCCAATAGAACTTTTCCTTCTCCTTACTGTCCTGCTATTACTGTGTCGCTGGCAGGAAGACTTGGTGGTTGTGTTAACCCCTTCCGACAATTCACTAGATGATGAGTTCTCTGGACAGCTGCTAGGAAAACCACTGTTTCCTCCAACAAAACCGCTGGGGCACTAAGTAGAGCTCAAGCGTGGTAAGATAGTGAGTCTGACTTGTATCCTAAGTGTTGAACAACATGAAGAGGAAATGTTGGTGCACCTTTAGAAGTTGCACAAAGGGGAGAATTTTAGTGGGTGTGCTTTTCTTCCATTATAGTTCTGCAGAATCAGACTGAAGTTCTCCTTACTATAAAGGTAAAGGGACCCCTGACCATTAGGTCCAGTCGTGACCGACTCTGGGGTTGCGGCGCTCATCTACCTTTACTAGCCGAGGGAGCCGGCATACAGCTTCCGGGTCATGTGGCCAGCGTGATTAAGCCGCTTCTGGCAAAAGAGCAGTGCACGGAAACACCGTTTACCTTCCCACCGGAGCTGTACCTATTTATCTACTTGCACTTTGACATGCTTTCGAACTGCTAGGTTGGCAGGAGCAGGGACCGAGCGACGGGAGCTCACCCCATCACGGGGATTCGAACCGCCAACATTCTGATCGGCAAGTCTTAGGCTCTGTGGTTTAACCCACAGCGCCGCCCGCCACCCTTACCATACACTCACACTGTACCTGAATTTCAAAGCTGCATTCCTAGAACAGTCAGATGAGACAAGGCCAAGTGTGTGGGATATAGAGCATTTGAACTGGGAAGACATCTGTGGCATTAAGGAAGGAGAAAAGGGGGCGAAAGAATATCTAAGGGCAGCCACAGGGATTGCAGCTAACCTTAAATACAGATGTACACCTATCACAAAAAGATATCATATGGTCACTAAACAAGAGGGAGGATGTGTTTATTTCCCCCCTAAAGTGATTGATTTTGGCTTTGGGGGCATCCCAAATGCTTTGATGTGCAGATGTTTATTCTTTGGGGAAGACAAGGGGAATCTGTACATAGCTGCGGATCTGGTTCGGAGCTTCAGAATATACTTTGGAGAGACGAGTACAGAACAGGCAGCAGGTATTACCTGCTTTCGTGTAATTTTAAGTATTAAATTGGTGGGTCTCTCGAACGACTGGAGGAATCTAATGAAAGCCTTGCGGCCAAATAAACAAGACCAGCCGCAGAGCTAATAGCCAAAACAGCTTGCCTCAGCCAAGCCATTCCAGTAATTCATATTTTTTTTGACACAGCAAATGGAAAGATAGTGATCGGCACCAAAAGAAAGGAGGTACTGAATTGAGGGGATGTGGGAGATTATTACTTTTTTAAAAAACCTACCTGACACTGAACCATTTGAAGACAGCATTTTTGCAGCAAGTTTCTGATCAATACCCCTGGGATCAGTAGCACATATTAGCCCCCTGGCTGGCTCTTTGATTTTAAAAGGTATCTGTTCTTAGTAAAGAGATAGCAAAAGCTTGCACTGAATTGGCATCCAGTGTTCAAAAGCGTGATCCTAGGAACTGAGGGCAAACCAGTCTCAGATTTTCTGCCTGCTTCTGCAAGCTACAGCTTCATATGGAGATTGATGGGAGCATCTGGGCCAGGGGTCAGCAAACTTTTTCATCGGAGGCCGGTCCACTGTCCCTCACACCATGTGGGGGGCTGGACTATATTTTGAAAAATATAAATACCCTGCAAGCTGGTCCCGTAGCTGCCTCCGGACCTGGGGGAGGAACGCACTCTGAACGAGCTCAGGAGCGCGTATTGGTGCCGCCCGCTCACTGGTGTTGTTGATGAGCAGCAGCCGCTCCATTGATCCACCCCCGCGGAGCTCCCAGGTGGCGTGCACCACGTGCTGTGGCCCGTTGTCCAAGGCCAAGTCGGTGGGCAGGCCGTGCACATGGAGCGCCGGGCAGGTGGCACACAGATCGCCCTCCAGCTGCTCCAGTGCGGCCGCAGAGCGTGCCACCAGCAGCAGCGCCGAGCCAAGCATCAGCAAGCATGCCAAGCTCCGGCTGAAGCCCTGCAACGCGCCCGTCATGATGCCCATGGCACAGTGCAGACTTGCTGCCCGCCCGCCGGACTCTCCGTCCAGCCAATCGGAAGCTGTATCAGTGTCATCGCCCGCCCAGAGGCAACTGTGGCTTTGGATTGGCTGCAGGAGCTTTCTGCAGCCAATCCAAAGCCATGCAGCGTCGCAGAAGTCTGTCCCCGCGCAGCAAGGTGTCCGCTGCTTCTTTTCAAGGAAATGTCGCACCGCGCTGGTTTATATTAGTGAGGACTCACCAAGTGGGTGGCAGGGCCCGTTGGCTGGATTTACGAGCCTGCTGGGTCGCATCTGGCCCCCGGGCCGTAGTTTGCCGACCCCTGATCTGGACAAAGCACTTTCTTAAAGATATAGAAGATTGACTGGCTGACCCTTATGAAATATGAGTGGCTGGACTTTAGCTCGTGCAACATAACAGAAGTGTTTGATCAGTGGGCCCAGTGTCTGTTCCGGCTGGGTAAAGTTGGGGGGGGGGGCATTTTTACACAGGACTCTAAAGTTGTTTTTGAACTGCTGCTCCACAATTTACACACATTTTTTTATTGTTCGGACAGAAGGAGGAAGACGTGTACCCTCCAGCTGATGCTAATATTACAGACAGAAGGTCCAAGGATCCACTGTTCCTCAACTCCTTCCTCTGATCTTCAAAATGAAGACAACAGATCCATAACTCATGGATTCTGGCTGAAATCCCTGAATGGTTTTAATGATCTTACAAAACAATAAATACACAACAAGGCCAACTTAAGCTGGTGCTTTAAAAGTTATACCTTTTCTGCCTGTGTGACATCCTTCTCAACCTGCAGTAGCCTTCCTTGGATAAAGATGGATCAGTCATCAATAAATGTGATATTTATGCCAGGTGGGCATCTTGCCTCACAGAGGGAAAACCTTCTCAATTCAGTTACCTGTTAATTTACTTGCCAAGTCATCACCATTTTATTTTCTAAATAAAAATCCATCTATCAGGCAAATCAATGAAGACTTACAGCACTGCAAGTCAGCACAAAATCAAGCCCTTAATCTAATTTAGGGGAGCCAGTAAGATGATCAGGCCCATCGCTTCAATCACTTTTAATTAAGCTTGCTTTCTCTGAACGGCAACTGCAGCTCCCACTAAGTTTAGCTGTACAGTGGTACCTCGGGTTACATACGCTTCAGGTTACAGACTCCACTAACCCAGAAATAGTGCTTCAGGTTAAGAACTTTGCTTCAGGATAAGAACAAAAATCGTGCTCCAGCGGCGCGGCGGCAGCAGGAGGCCCCATTAGCTAAAGTGGTGCTTCAGGTTAAGAACAGTTTCAGGTTAAGAACGGACCTCCAGAACGAATTAAGTACTTAACCTGAGGTACCACTGTAGTCCTTCTGTTACCATAACTTATTTCAATACCTGAAAGATCAGGCTAACATCTCTTGTTGTGTAATGTTCACACTAAATGCAAACTGTCTTCCCTCTGCGAAGGTAAGTGGGAAGGACTGGGGTGAGATGCTGGGATAAGACAGTTATTAATAGCATGTGTGTTGATCACCTGGAAGAGGTTATGTTCCCAAAACCAGAAGGCATGGAAGAACATGGGCAGGACACACTAAAGAATGCCATGGGTCCCATATAGCTACGGAGAGCTCTGTGCCTAGTATTTTTTTTTTACTGTCGTCCCCGGTTGTAAAACTTCTAATTACCTAATGCAGAGGAAGAACTTCAGCTCTGCAATGTACTTTACAGTAATGGCTAGGAATGGGAGCCAGAAAGTCCTTGGCTCAAATATTGATTCAGCCATGAACTAGATGGCATTAGGCAAGCCACTCTCTCCCTACGCCCTTACCAAACTCCTTGCACCCCATGCTGTGCAATGCAACTTGAAGATAAGATCTACCTTATAAAATTATTATAAACAATATTGCAATGATGCATACAAACCCCTCTGAACCTCTCTAAGTATGCCATAAATGCCAATTCTAATAATACCGATAGTTCTTGCTGTTGCTATTACTACTACTACTACATAGCTTTGGGAGAAGAAAAGGCTAAGGAGTAAGGTAAAGGTCAAGGGACCCCTGACCATTAGGTTCCAGTCGTGACCGACTGGGGTTGCAGAGCTCATCTCGCTTTATTGGCCGAGGGAGCCGGCCTACAGCTTCCGGGTCATGTGGCCAGCATGACTAAGCCGCTTCTGGCGAACCAGAGCAGCGCACGAAACGGTGTTTACCTTCCTGCCAGAGTGGTACCTATTTATCTACTTGCACTTTGATGTGCTTTTGAACTGCTAGGTTGGCAGGAGCAGGGACCGAGCAACGGGAGCTCACCCCGTCGCGGGGATTCAAACTGCTGACCTTCTGATCAGTAAGTCCTAGGCTCTGTGGTTTAACCCACAACACCACCCGCATCCCGCTAAGGAGTAAACCCTCCACAAATCCAGAGTGGAGTCCCCAAGATGGTTGGATGGCGCCTTGTACGCCCCCTTCCAGCAACTCCTGCAGCCAAGCTGGTGCCAAATGTATTGCTCTGTTTTCCTTTGGAGTTGGACCATGTCAGTGAGGCTGAGATGATGGTCTTGTCATCTGGGAAGCCCAGGACCTCCATACACACCGCCCAGGCTTGTGCCCCAGGGAGGTCACTTGGTTGCTGCTAACACAGCGGTTTGACTTCACCCCTGAAGGCGCACTCCATTGCCTCTCGAGGCAGACAGGTGCCAACACCAACATAGCAAGCTGGCACATCCATCTAACCCAGTGCTGTTTCCACAGGGTTGCAGCAGCAGCAACCCAGGATTCCTGCCCTGCCCTACTTGAAAATTCCAAGGATTGAACCCAAGGCCATACAAAGCCTGTTCTACCACTGAAACTAATCCCCCAAATGATGATACTAATAATACCACTACTGTACCACTCTTTTTGAGGTCACACTCGATTTCCCACAAAATTCTCCCTTACTACTAAATGGTAATACAATCTAATTCCCAGTATCCTCCTTGATTGGCTTCTTCCTCCTCCTCCTCCTCCTCCTCCTCCTCCTCCTCCTCCTCCTCCTCCTCTTCTTCTTCTTCTGTTTATTGAATTTATATACCACATAGAGGTCTTCTACTTCGCAAGGACAATTGTGGACTTTGAGAGACCCACTTCGATTTCACTAGGCACTCTTTCATTACAACTAAGAGTGGAATCTGTTTGCCTACGGAAAGCATGTGAAAATCCATAGGGAGAAAATGTTTGCAATCCCTCCTGGTGGCGTGAGGACTGAAGGCTGCATATTCTATTGCCTTGGATAACAGCTGGAGCTCTGATAGGGTGTTGGGGGAGGGAGGGAGGGAGGGAGGGAGGGAGGGAGACGGGGGTGGGTTGGGGGCGGATATAAATGTATGAATGACCTGCCTGGCTCCCTTTTCACCAACAGAGGTCCCAGAATTTGTAACAGGAGCTTTCAAGAGGATGGCATGGAGCTAATCTGTGAAGCTGGAGGTACAAGGAACGGGGGGCTAAAAAAGGAAACATGAGGCTGCCTGAAAGACTATCTTGGAAAAAATGGAATGGAAGCAGCGTGTGTCTCGAGGAGTCATCCCCAATGTCAAAGGAGAGCTGGAGATGGACACGTACGCATGAAATGGAAACCAAAGGACATAGGTAGGCTGAAAGCTCCCTTCTATAGACTTCAGCAGTCAAATGACAATTGTGGCACAAATTTCCCCTTCTCCATCTCTCCACACCTCATCTGCATGTGGTATGAGCTGCCTACTCTCCCATTTATTTCTTTAAATTCAGATACTTGTTTTGTATCGCTGGCTGTGAAGAATCCAGAGTGCTGTCTGAGTGCCTCTTAGAAGGGGACCATGTGCCTACAGAGTTTAGAAGAGCTCTAACCTGCAACTGCAGGACCTTTGACCCTTAATAGAAGGAGGACCTTTAACACTTCAGAACCACAGCATCTGGCCTGGGCATGGACTGAAAACAGCTGGTGTCCTTTGCCCAATGGCTTAGCAGGGAAGTAGGGAGAGAGGGGGAAGTGGGGGTTACGAGATTTCAAGAACTCTCCAACCAGAAAGAACTTTTTCATCCTTTCTTGCCTGGGGCCTGATGCTGGTTTTATAGGCATGGAAGGGGGCGACCAGAAAAGCCTCTGAAATATGTGAGAGTGTGAACTAGACAATATCACTATTCTTCTTCCAGCTAGCATAGTACAAGAGGTTCTTTTTATAACTAGAAACCTGAGGGAGCAAAAAGGCACATTGCCTTTCTAAAAAAAAATCTGATAAAATGATCTAATAGTCGCAATGTAAATAGGAAAGCCTTTTGCCTACCGTTTCTTAAAATGAACGCCCTTGCATCTTGGCACCTTGTACCCTCCAAGCAAAATATGATGTGCGCAGCCCACAGCATCATGTCATTACAACATGAAGGGACCCGGGTGGTGCTGTGGTCTAAACCACTGAGCCTCTTGGGCTTGCCGATTGGAGGGTCGGCGGCTCCAATCCCCACAACGGAGTGAGCTCCTGTTGTTCTGTCCCAGCTCCTGACAACCTAGCAGTTTGAAAGCACACCAGTGCAAGTAGATAAATAGGTACTGCTGCGTCAGGAAGGTAAACGGTGTTTCCGTGCGCTTTGGTTTCCGTCATGGTGTTCCATTGCGCCTAAAGCAGTTTAGTCATGCTGGCCACATGACCCAGAAAGGTGTCTGTAGACAAACACCGGCTCCCTCAGCCTGGAAGCGAGATGAGCGCCACAACCCCATAGTTGCCTTTGGCTGGGCTTAACCCTCCAGGGGTCCTTTATCTTTATCTTTGCTATTACAACATACTACGCCAAGAATTGATGCTTTTGAATTATGGTGTTGGATGAGACTCTTGAGAGTCCCATGGACTGCAAGAAGAACAAACCTATCCATTCTTAAGGAAATCAGCCCTGAGTGCTCACTGGAAGGACAGTTCCTGAAGCTGAGGCTCCAATACTTTGGCCACTCATGAGAAGAGAAGACTCCCTGGAAAAGACCCTGATGTTGGGAAAGATGGAGAGCATAAGGAGAAGGGAACGACAGAGGATGAGATGGTTGGACAGTGTTCTTGAAGCTACCAGCATGAGTTTGACCAAACTGTGGGAGGAAGTGGAAGACAGGAGTGCCTGGCGTGCTCTGGTCCATGGGGTCACGAAGAGTCGGACACGACTAAACGAATAAACAACAACAACGGCAAGAAAGGTCCCTACGAAAGTGTGATGGAGAGCACACTTTTCGTGGACAACATGCAGACCCAAAGGCTGTGACCCTCAGCCTAATTTCATGTGGGTGGCAAGGAGGGGGAAAGGAGAGGGGAAAATGGGCAGCAGAAAAGGGAAGAGATGGGTAGGAGAACCTACGTCGGGCCCCACTCGCCAGATGCCCTACAACAGGGGGTAGCAACCTTTTTCGGCCGTGGGCCGGTCCACTGTCCCTCAGACTATGTGGTGGGCCGGACTATTTTTTTTTTTTGGGGGGGGGAATGAACGAATTCCTATGCCCCAGAAATAACCTAGAGATGCATTTTAAATAAAAGGACACATTCTATTCGTGTAAAAACACGCTGATTCCTGGACCGTCCGCAGGCCGGATTGAGAAAGTGATTGGGCCGCATCCACCCCACAGGCCTTAGGTTGCCTACCCGTGCCCTACAACCACCAAAGTGGCCCAATAAATTGCTCCAGAAGAAATGCCACAAAAAATGGTAGACCATATTGTGAGAAAATTCCACGAAGATTTGGCCTGGTGGTGGGAAGTGATGAGAAAAAGAAAAATCTCAGAAGTCGTTTCAGAAAACTATCTTCTGGGAAATTTTACACTGGATATAGCAGATGTTTTAAAAAATAAAAATGGAATAGAATTGAATGGATGAGCAGCGGTGTGGTTTGTGTCTCCCCCAACATAGATCCCAGGCACTGCAATGTGCTGGAAGGGGTTTTGGTGTATCACTCAAAGGCTGAGATGCATAAGGAGAACCTTCTAACTAAGCATACAGAATAATAATAATCTGTACCAGAGTAATCTAAAACAAATTGCTTCTTTACCCAACATATGCAGACACAAATGCTTAAAGGGGAGGGGAGAGGGAAAATAATTAATTATAAAAAGTGTCCGGGGAGAGGAAATGGATTGAAAAATTGACTCTGAGTTATAAAAATAAGTAATTTTGGCGAACTTGCAGGAGGCTTATTACATTAAATAAACATTATTACAGCGAATGAGTTGGGGAGGGTTATGAAGTCTTGGGGTTGGCAGTAAGTGTTCTCTCCTGTTGCCTGAGGCCCCAGTCATCCTCAGATATTAATCTTCTAAAGTACTCTAAATGCTGAAGAGATAAACACTTGAAATATGAAAATGGTTCTCCGACCCCCTACCCCCACAGCCATAGACACAGTGACCCTGTGTCAACCCGAGATATTTGCTAGATGCCCAGACATCCCGTGCTTCTCTCTAAACCAGGTAGCTTCAAGGCTTAGCAGCAGCAGCAGCAACAACAACAGAGAAAAACGTGGGCAAGAGTCAAGGCCAAGCCAGGAATGTGTGTGTTTTGTTACACACATACTCATCGGTTTTGCTATCAGGAGGGTGCAGGGAGATGGGGGACTATGAAGCAGGGGTAGAATAATACTTTTATCACCAAATAAACTGTGCAAAGGACAAACACCGACCTCCCCACATTCTGGTACTTAACACCCCTCTCCAAGCCGAGCTCTGAAACTACTGGGGTGGGGGTCTTTAAGAAGCAGGGCATGGAGGATTGGGGGGGGGCAAATTTCACTTCTTTCCACTGAACACACTTCATTTAGTGTTAAAAGTAGTACCCCCCCCCCCACAACAAGCATATATGGTTTCACCCTTCATGAAGGTTTTAAGGGAGCCATCTCCATGCGACATTTTGAAGCATACAGAGCAGTAAGCATTTTTGTTGCTGTTGTTTAGTCGTTTAGTTGTGTCTGACTCTTCGTGACCCCATGGACCAGAGCACGCCAGGCACTCCTGTCTTCCACTGTTTGGTCAAACTCATGGCATTAGCTTCGAGAACACTGTCCAAACATCTCATCCTCTGTCGTCCCCTGCCCCTTGTGCCCTCCATCTTTCCCAACATCAGGGTCTTTTCCAGGGAGTCTTCTCTTCTCATGAGGTGGCCACAGTATTGGAGCCTCAGCTTCAGGATCTGTCCTTCCAGTGAGCACTCAGGGCTGATTTCCTTCAGAATGGGGAGGTTGGATCTTCTTGCAGTCCATGGGACTCTCAAGAGTCTCCTCCAGTACCATCATTCGAAAGCATCAATTCTTTGGCGATCAGCCTTCTTTATGGTCCAGCTCTCACTTCCATACATCACTACTGTGAAAACCATAGCTTTATAGTGGCATATATAAAAACACACATGGACATAAAGCCATTTTGCGCAAATTGGCTCTTTGTATAAATCTTTTCATAGAAAAGACATAGGTGGCAACTGTCCCAAAATCCCAATTATTCAGTTTCCTCTACCAACGTATTGGATGAGTGAAAATTTTGTATGACATATTTTGACATGCACGAGCCTTAGAAACCTCTCCAGGAAAAGGTTAAGTTGGAAAGGATTGGAACAGAATGTCTGTATAGAGTTCTTTCCTCCCTTTGCCCGAGGCTCTGATATTTCAATTCAACACATTCAATTCTGCCCTCCCCCCAAGATCTCCAGAACCAGATCCCTGATTCACCTGGAAAGTCGATCACCCAGAAGCAGTGGGGATTTAATTAGAAAACAAATCTTTCCTTTAACCACCGTGAAAGGGAATTCTGTGCTCAGTGGCATGTCAAGGTTAGGAGCTACTCAATGAGCAGGTCAGACAAGCTTTCCTGAGACATATCTTCCCACCACTGCAGGAGAACATCATAGGGGGTTTGGGGCACATTCACGAGGGGAGAAGATGAGAGGCCCAACAGTCCAAGGCCAGTCCCCCAGAACCTTCAAAATCTTCTTCGAATGCACTGCGGTTCTTTGGCAGATACCGTATTTTTTGCTCCATAAGACGCACCTTTTCCCTCCTAAAAAGTAAGGGGAAATGTGTGTGCGTCTTATGGAGCGAATGCAGGGGGGAGGCAGGCAGGAAAAGCCCCCAAGAGCCGCACACAAGCTCCGCCCGGCTCTTGCGGGCTTTTTCCCAGGAGGGAGAAGGGACTGACACGGCCAGTCGGTCCCTTCTCCCTCCTCGTAGAAAAGCCCGCAGGAGCCGTGCACTCCTTAAAGGGTTCGCAGCTCCTGTGGGCTTTTGCAGGAGGTGGGGGAATTGCCACCTCCCGGCAGGAGAGGCTGCGCTCGGCTAAAGAGGAGGCCAAGACAGCCAGCGGGATCCAGCCTGCTCGCTGTCTTGGCTTCTTTGCTCTTTGGGGCTGGGGGGGGTCTTGATTCCCCCCTCTAAAAACTAGGTGCGCCTTATGGTCCAGTGCGCCTGATGGAGCGAAAAATACAGTACTTAAGAGCTCGTGCACAGGAAATGTCGCATGAAAAGTGTTCCTTGAAAACAGAAAGTTTGAAACGCACTGCTGCAAACAAAACAGCCTAACCAGCCAGAAGTCAAATTAATCAGAAGCGCTCTCCTTTATATACAGAACACACGTTCCCTTATTTCTGATCCGCCAAGCAGGAGGCGTTTGCTATCCTTCCTTTCAAAAACCAGTCTTGTTATCTCCCGCCAACAAACAGCAATCAAGAAGAAACATCAGTCTGGTTTTCAAAAGTGCTGCCTTTTTAGTCAAGAAAGATCCACTGGAAAACTGAGGGGAATGAATTGGGTTCATCAAATTCCCACGCTCATCACATACAGATGTTACAATGATCAGTACTAGCGTGTGCAGGCAGCTGGCGGGGGTGTGTGTGTGAAATTAAGCAGTGTGAAGGATTTCCCTAAACAGCAGGCCCGCTCCTAGTATCCTTGGATCCGTGGTGTAAAATCTTAATGCATGTTTATGAAAACTAAGCAAGTCCAGGCAAGCATTTATTTGAAGCTAGCAAACCTCTCCTGTTCTTTCCAGGTCCCATTTTGGAAGTCTGCGGAAGAGTGGAGCATTCGTCTAGTCTAGTGCAAGAAATGGGACCTCTTGGCAAACCTGGGTTTTCCTCATTGCACCAGAACTCATTTTGCTATGGCCTTACTAAAAAAACAACCCAATACTTCAGTTCTTTTGCCCATGAGCCCGTGCCTCATTAACATCTAATGCTAATTTCAGGAGTTTAGTCCCCCCCCCGTCCCCCCCTCCCAGGCCCATGTTGAATTCCAGGCTTAGGGATAAATGTATAATCACCTAGCGGAAAAGCTGCCCGGTTCCAATTTAGCAACTACAGCTAGAGAGAAGATACCAAAGGAGTTCAAATAACCGTGCCAAGTTCTGTGGCCTGAGTTAGAAAGTACAGGCCAGAGTTGCAAACTCTTCTAAATACAGTGGTGCCTCGCAAGACGAAAAGAATCCGTTCCGCGAGTCTCTTCGTCTTGTGGTTTCTTTCGTCTTGCGAAGCAAGCCCATTAGCGTCTTAGCGGATTAGCGCTATTAGCGGTTTAGCGGGCTTAGCGGATCAGCTGATAAGCGGCTTAGCGGATCAGCTGTTAAGCGGCTTAGCGGCTTAGCGGATCAGCTGATAAGCGGCTTAGCGGCTTGGGAAAAAGGGGGGGGGGGAGGAAAAAAACCCCGCAGGAACTTGCAAGACATTTTCGTCTTGCGAAGCAAGCCCATAGGAAATTCGTTTTGCGAAGCACCTCCAAAACGGAAAACCCTTTCGTCTAGCGGGTTTTCCGTCTTGCGAGGCATTCGTCTTGCGGGGCACCACTGTATTGGGAAATTCAGAGTGAGATATTCCAGCTCAAAGCTTTTCCAGAACCATTTCAACAGAAAAGGAAGATTGTTCGTTTTCTTTAGTTAGGAGAATACCACCATTCAACACGCCAGGTCAGGAAAGACTGCATATTATATTAAATTGAATACTGCTTGATGACAAAAGCACCATGTATGTGGCCAGCTCACATATATCACTGTCATCTCTTTGACATGCAACGACTTAACTTGCAGCAAATTTGCCCATGTGTCAGTATTCACAAATGCGATTTCCTGGGAGGGCTGTACTATGTATTTCCTCCCCCCCCCCCCACATATAAATCTGAATGACAATCTCTGTCTGAAAGCAGTGTGGCATCTCTTCAACCGCATAATAACTCAGAATCCCTATTCATAGAATTTTAAAGGTATGTCATATTTCAGGAACTTATTACTTGGTTCCATAGTTCGTGCGTCATGCATTTTTTCCTTCTGGGATTACGTGAATTAGCTTACCAGGATAGGCCCCAATGCCTGGTCCTGAATGGCCAGTCCAGCTGTTTCTCGAATGAGAAATCCATGTAAATCCTGTAGATGTGTCGTGAGTCCAACCACAAATATCTCCAGGAAGATCAAAGTTGCAGTTGAATCCCACAGGGATCTGGAAATCTGGTAACAAGAACAGAACAACATAAAAACAGGATTAAAGGAAGGCCAGTCACAGAGAAATGCTATTTAATAGCTAACATAGTTGGCAAACCATAAATAGCTGAGGAAGTATGACGTCTCTGCCATGTGTGCTTGCATGCTCTCTTTCTCTCTCATGATACTTTTAACACGTCTCATGTTTCGACAGCTTTGGGAATCAGTCTTCTGTTCCAAATCATCAAAATGTACATGCCCGCATCCCTCAGCTAAGTAAATATAAGCAAAAGCACCAAATGTTTCCATTCTCTTCTTATCCTCCAGAAAACCATACCCTTCAAAATGTCAAGGCTGTTCTCCAGCTGCCCTCCACCACTCTATTGTGGGGAGAGAGAGAGAGAGAGAGAGAGAAGAAAGGAATAGCAAGAAGCCTCAGTATTTCTGATTACTGAATAATGATCAAAACACTAAGATTCTAGCCCAAGATGGTGGCCTGAACAGCAGCAATTTTTGGAGCTCTAGAATCCTTCTTGCTTCCTCGGTACCGGATCCTTTCTCGGGGGCGAATGTTCAGTCACTTTCTGCTCATTTGATTTCAGAACTGTCTTTGCTATTTCTGTTTCTGTATTCTGGTCTTCTTAGTCCACAAATCAAGTACGCAGAGCAGGACCAAGAGACAGCTAGTCAGATTGTGAAGAGGGCTATGCATTCAGAGATAATAATAATAAAATTATTATTATTATTATTATTATTATTTATTATTTGTACCCCGCCCATCTGGCTGGGTTTCCCCAGCCACTCTGGGCGGGTTCCAACAAAGATGAAAACTACACTAAAATGTCACATATTAAAAACTTCCCTGAACAGGGCTGCCTTCAGATGTCTTCTGAATGTCAGGTAGTTGTTTATCGCTTTGACATCTGATGGGAGGGCGTTCCACAGGGCAGGCACCACTACCGAGAAGGCCCTCTTCCTGGTTCCCTGTAACTTGGCTTCTCGCAGTGAGGGAACCGCCAGAAGGCCCTCGGAGCTGGACCTCAGTGTCCGGGCAGAACGATGGAGGTGGAGACGCTCCTTCAGATATACTGGACCGAGGCCGTTTAGGGCTTTAAAGGTCAGCACCAGCACTTTGAATTGTGCTCGGAAACGTACTGGGAGCCAATGTAGGTCTTTCAAGACCGGTGTTATATGGTCTCGGCGGCCGCTCCCAGTCACCAGTCTAGCTGCAGCATTCTGGATTAGTTGTAGTTTCCGGGTCACCTTCAAAGGTAGCCCCACGTAGAGCGCATTGCAGTAGTTCAAGCGGGAGATAACCAGAGCATGCACCACTCTGGTGAGACAGTCTGCAGGCAGATAGGGTCTCAGCCTTGGAAGATGATGCAGTGGCACTTTTGCAAACTATTGCTGTGTCAAATCTGCAGGACTTGGTGAACAGGTTAAACAACTGATATGGTAGAGAGCACATGGGGGGGTCAGTAAAATGGGAGGCCACCAAAAAACCTACAGGCACATAACACTGCTCTCAAGCCAAGTGGTAGGAACAATTTCAGAACTTGGGGGTTCAGGAGCAAGGAGAAGAACTCTAGCAATCTTCTCTGTGAGCTCCTGACATCGCTGAATGATTATTCATTCGCCTGAGGGCCTTTATCAGGTTCTGCACTAAAGAAGATCGCTTAAAGTGTGCAATGGGTAAGGATAAACCGAGCACTGGCAGAATCCTGACCTCTCCAGAATACGTGAAGGAGTTAGTTGAAGCCCAACATATGAAGGATAAAGCTGGTTCCTATCCATACTTATGCAGGTATGTCTTACGTTAGTGAGAAATGCAAATGACTTGATCCTCCACAGATTTCAGGCTGGTTCAGTGCCCCTTGGTTAAGCAGAACATCTGTTTTATCTGCGTCAGCACTTCTGCAAGGTGTCTGCCTGTGTACATGGCAGGAGGACTTGCAGAAGCGATCCGATACGGGATAGAAAGCCATCCTTCAGAACTGGCCCTCCCATGAAGGATAGAACTGAAGGCCAAACCAGATGTGTACTTGTTATGTAGTAGACAGCAGATGCTGCATTTTTTCTTAATAAATAACAGGGGTAGAGGACTCCAATTCTCACTGTGTAGACAGTGCAACTGAAGGAGATCCTCCCGGCCATGGGGCTTGGAGCCTTAGAGGGGAAAATCCTCATTACACCAATGGGGACTTCTTTTCCATTCCAATCTCAGTGGGGGAGTGAAGAGAAATGCCCCCCTTACAATGGCTGCCTTCTCAATGAGAATCTGAGTGAGAAAGACAAGTTGTAGCTGCAGGCTACTTGGGAAGGACAAAAAAGAGAGTTCTCCCAGGCCATGCTTGCAGCAAAGCAAATAGCCCTCCAACACTGGAAATCACAGACCACACCAAACAGAAAATGAGATGCAATGCCTACCTAGTGCAAGAAATGAAACCCTTCCAACTCAAGAGTTTGCTTTGCTGGATACCATACACAACCTAATTCTATACTGAATGTATAAAATGGCTGCATAGCGGAAAGGTATCTACTATTGCTATAATAAAATAAAATAAAGGAATGAGTGGAATGAAGGGAGAGAAGGCACAGGATGGAGAGAAGGCGCTGAGAGTCTTTATTGTAGAAGAAGAGTTTGGATTTGATATCCTGCTTTATCACTACCCTAGGGAGTCTCAAAGCGGCTAACATTCTCCTTTCCCTTCCTCCCCCACAACAAACACTCTGTGAGGTGAGTGGGGCTGAGAGACTTCAGAGAAGTGTGACTGGCCCAAGGTCACCCAGCAGCTGCATGTGGAGGAGCGGAGACGCGAACCCGGTTCCCCAGATTGCGAACCGACGCTCTTAACCACTCCACCACACTGGCTCCCAGTGTAAAAGACTATCAATCTATATCTATATCTATCTATCATCTATCTATCTATCTATCTATCTATCTATCTATCTATCTATCTATCTCTATCTATCATCTATCTATCTATCATCTATCTATCTATCTATCTAATCTATCTATCATCTATCTATCTATCTATCTATCTATATCTATCTGTCTGTCTGTCTGTCTGTCTATCTATCTATCTATCTATCTATCTATCATCATCTATCATCTATCTATCTATCATCTATCTATCTGCTGCCTCTCTGCTCTAAATAAATAGATAGATAGACAAACAAATAAACAAATCCCTGCATGTAGAATACTAGCACACCAAGGAGAAGGTTAGGCTGAAACATGTCAATGTAAATTACCCAAATAATGTGGATGCTCCCAGACCATTTGATAAATGAGATTGGAAGGGAGCATTCTCTCAGAAGCTACTCAAGGCAATCTCTGGATAAGCTCTGGTCGATATTGGTTGAACATAAATACATCAGTCATCTTCTTTTTATTTTTTTTAAGCAACCCTTAACAATACAGTAAATCAATGCAGCATTTTGTGAAGTCACTCACTCCTTGCCATTAAATAAGATCAGACTTCTGACCAAGCCTCTCTAGAGCTTCAGCTGTCACTAGTAATATCGTCCCGCAATCTTCAGCTTTCCTGGCTAAGAAGCTCGAGGAAAAACAACAAGGATCACTTAGCAGCAAACTCATTATTGACAACAATATAACTGGAATGGCCAGACTGAAGCTCAGAGCTTAGCTGTGCTCTCAAGAGGTTCAAACCTGACTCCTACCCAACTTGAGGAAGGAATAGTTCACGAAACAATTTGCTCTATCCCAGCCAAGGAGAGGTTAGGGCAGGAGCCAGGGAACATGGTAAATTTTATAACCACCAGGGCATGGGTGAGGCCAGGTGCGTGGTATACCGCCGGGACCACATAACACCGGTTCTGAGAGATCTGCATTGGCTCCCAGTACATTTCCGAGCACGATTCAAAGTGTTGGTGCTGACCTTTAAAGCCCTAAACGGCCTCGGCCCTGTATACCTGAAGGAGCGTCTCCACTTCCATCGTTCTGCCCGGACACTGAGGTTCAGCTTCAAGGGCCTTCTGGTGGTTCCCTCACTGCGAGAGGCCAAGTTACAGGGAACCAGGCAGAGGGCCTTCTCGGTAGTGGCGCCCGCTCTGTGGAACACCCTTCCATCAGATGTCAAAGAGATAAACAACTACCTGACATTCAGAAGACATCTGAAGGCAGCCCTGTTCAGGGAAGTTTTTAATATTTAACACTGTACTGTTTTTAGCACTTGATTGGGAGCCGCCCAGAGTGGCTGGGGAAACTCAGCCAGATGGGCAGGGTATAAATAATAAATAATAAATAATTATTCTTGTTATTATTCTTGTTGTTGTTATACGGGTGCCATTCCTCATGGCCCTGGCATGACAAAAGTAGAATGTGTCCTGGCCCTAGGACTGGGCAAGCTCAGAAGAGGGAACGTGGCAAGACATATTGGTGATAGCTCTTAATAATAATAATAATAATAATAATAATAATAATAATAATAATAATTTTTATTTATATCCCACCCTCCCCAGCCGAAGCCGGGCTCAGGGCGGCTAACAACACTAAAATAGTGCAACATCATAAAAACATTATAAAAATTAAAAATTAAATTCCTCTTGTCAGGAAGACTGTATCTTCCTTGGAAATGTGACCTGGGTCAGTGGAGGAAGGGGAGCAAGAGACTCCCAAACTGAGCAGTGTAGGAATTATGGGATAGGTGAGAGAGGGATGTGAGGCAGCAGGCCAAGAATCTGTGCTCACCATACAGGAAATGGATGGAAGAGGTGGGGAGGAGGGAGGAAGAAGAAGGGGCCCAAGAAACCCAAAGTTGTCTCCTGACTTTATGGTGCAAAAGGTGAAATTCCAGCATTAATCATAAAGACCATTTCTTCATCTAAGTTGCTGCAGGCTGCAACAGAGAGCTCCCAAGAGGAATGGCGAAGTAACCGCTCCTGCTGAGGTCATTCTTTCTGCTTCCCTTGGAGTATGAATGCTCAGGCTGAGAACAATGTTTGAAACCTTTGCAAGGGGCAAGTTGTGGCTCTTGGCCAAACAGACATACTTTTTTTGTCTGCGGATTTTTCGCTTGGGGCCCCTGCGCATCCTTTTCAATGTAGGATAATAATTTTGGCCCAGAAAATACCTGCGTTCTCCAAGCAGCCATCACCACAGTCGGTTGCTTCTTCGTCTGTGGGAAACTGAGTGGTGGTCTCTTCGCTCCTCAAGGTGGGCTTCAGAGTCTCTGCGGTGGACTTGACATCTGCATTTAAAAGAAGGCGGGGTGGGGGAGAAGGGACAAAGAGTGATCATTTCACTGGATTCGGAAAGAAGAAAGCAGAGAGGCTAGCAACATAGCACGCGGTTTCACTCACTTGAGAGAATGCAGCAGGGAATGTGTCCAAACCCCAGTCATGAGGCTTTTTGTTTACAGAACAAAAAACCCTCTGTATTTGTAAAGTTCTTAATTACACAGTCATACACCGGATCGTTATGCTAAACCGTTCCTCAGAAAACCTTTGTTGTATGGAGCGCAAAGTTCAACTTCGCTTTCTGACTGTGGGTGGACGATGCAATCAGAGGGTTCTACAGTAAAAGGGTCGATGTGGTTTACCTTCGAGGAAACGTCTTACCTTACACAGGGACTTGGGAAAAGATCAGTTTTGCTTAATTGAATTGCCAGTCAGCGAGCCTCAGGACCCTAATTTGCTGTCCTGGAGGTAAAGCCCAAGACTAGTCAGTTGCTATGCACCTAACCACCAGCTGCTCTCTGCTTCTGTCAACACCCCAATCCTTGAAACCTTATTTCCTTATGGCACTTTGCATCTCAAGCATCCTGAGACAGTATATTGGCAAGAACTGTTGCACTCATGCGAGGTATGAAGCAATGGGAAGAGAAAGAGGTACCGTATTTTTTGCTCTATAAGACCCACTTTTTCCTCCTAAAAAGTAAGGGGAAATGTGTGTGCGTCTTATGGAGCGAATGCAGGCTGCGCAGCTATCCCAGAAGCCAGAACAGCAAGAGGGATTGCTGCTTTCACTGCGCAGCGATCCCTCTTGCTGTTCTGGCTTCTGAGATTCAGAATATTTTTTTTCTTGTTTTCCTCCTCCAAAAACTAGGTGCGTCTTGTGGTCTGGTGCGTCTTACAGAGCGAAAAATACGGTAGATATTTAGAGGACCAGTTGCCAAGAACTGAGGTGGCCATGATTCTATGCAGACAGAACAAAGCAGTCAAGGCTAGGATTCTGCAAGAATATCAACAAAAGGAGTGACGTTGATCCCAAGCACAGGAAGCACACCATGGAAATAGACCAGAACTAAATTTTAACCGTCAGAATAATGAATTCAGACTCACAGCACTCGAGTCACGAAATGTAACAGAAAAGCTTCCTTATGTGCAGTGTAACAAGGTGAGGGAAGAAAAGTTTCTCACATGCCACAGATGTCAACATGGCTCAAGTCCCTTGTAAAGCTTGATTTATGGATGTAGAGGAAATAAAGAATTCTTTCATGTTTGGACTCCAGTGGACAACAATCTCCTTTGTACTTAGGTTCCTACTGATTTTGGTCTGGGTTTTACAAAGCAAGGAGGTTTGCTACAGCTTCGTGAAAATTGAGATCACAAGGCAACACATTCTTTTCCCTTCTTTACAGAAATGAGACATGGAAGAGACCGGCACCCACATAAACACCCTGAACATGGCAATGTAAAGGAACAAGTCACTCAACACCAGGAATGATGCAGCTACAGAAGGGAGCAAAAGAATTTCTAGTGTGGTGTGACTCTTTGCCGAAACGCATCTGGCTTCACACTTCAATTGTGAACTTTATCCCACCGCAACTTTAAAAAAAAGACCCCATGAAACTACCTAATGGCAGGTGTCATGGGCAATTTAAGCCACAAATGAATGAAGTTAAGACCAACAGTAACTTATATTACAGGCACTTACTGCTTCACTTAAGGAGAGAATTAGGCTGGAAGAGCATTTTGAAGAATCTCATTATGCTCCCAAGCTTAGAGGAAGTTGGTGTGATACATGACTGTTCAAATGCAATGCCAAAACAAACACCAAAGATGTTGTGATATGGAAACAGGAATTCTGAACTAAGGAAACACAAGTTCTGTGAAAGAGATAGACTATGAAAATCAATGTGCCTGGTAAGAGTTTCATTGCTTTGCATAAATGCATTCAAGGCTTTTATCGTGTGCTCAATTAACTGAGCTTTTGCATTGGTTTTGGGACTGATGAAAGGGAGAGAGACGTAGGGGTAAGTCAGAGGCAGGTGGACTTTAAGGAGAAGAGAATACACATGGACCAGTACACATGAGCCTTTGCACATGCTGTCATGTGGGTCAAGTGAGAGAGTGCGTTGCAGACAGGTGTTGGTAAGCAGCCATCTCATTGCTTCATGGCATGTCCAACGGCTCAGCACATGAGATGAGTGTCAGGTCTACTTTGCCCAAGCATATGCAAAAGGTTGTGTGAATACGTCCTATGACTGGAAACCAGGGGGTAATGCACAATACACTGAAGTTTTGTTCCTTGAACATTGAAGCCATTGTCAGATATTGCCTGCACATTTTCACATATATATCCACCACCATGAAATATAAGAAATCTGGGATTGCTTGTTTTTTAAAAAATGGAAGCAGAGATTCTTAAGAATCAAAATCCGGCAGCAGATAAAACACTTTTCATGGGAGTCAGCATGAAAGAAGCTGGCAAACATTTCACTACTAATTTCAGGTTATCATTAAATAAAATTGAAAGCTGAAAAAAATTGCTTTAAACACCTTTCCTTTTGCTTGGACATTCTAGACCTTCTGCAGCTAAATAACCTTCCAAATAACCTTCAACCATCTCCTCTGGCTTTGGGCAGAATACTGTGCAACTACAAACTTGCCAAAATCACAAGGTCAAATCTCTTACAGTGCCCATCAAACTCCAAAGGCATCTGAGAACAGGTTACATGCAAGGAATTGAAGCATTTGAGTACTGAAAACTCCCAGGGAAAGCAAAAAAGTCCAAAGCTGAGTCAGATACAGTAAACCGTTTCCTCTTGTGCACTGATTTACAGTAGGAACACAACTGTGTGAGAGATCTTTGAACAGGAAAAGCCACACACTGTGCTGGCATCCTCTGCCGCTGTAATTTTAGAGTTGCTCCAGCGTATTGCACGGTCAATAGAGCTGTACAGGTTTCACGGCAGAATAAAGCAAAATTGCTCCAGCAGCCGGACAGGCAACATGCTCTAGGAATGAAAAGTGAGGGAAAGGTGGCCTCTCTCCTGCCGTGCAGTGTGTGTGCTTGCAAAAGGCATCTGTGGATCCTGTTACAAAGTTCTGCAGCAATGGGAACCAGATGTTTGGAAGTTCAAAGGAGGGAAGACCAGTCACGAGCTCATGTTCGTCAATCTTCAGAGGGGGGAAAATGTTGGCAGGTCCATGAAACAAGCCAGCTGTTGACCTACTGCTTCAATTCCACCCCCCAGTACCAGCCAGTGAATTAGGTCCTGGACTGGGGCTTCTGTACTGGAGCTACTTCAGCTATTACTTCTTGTCCTCAGGAACAAATGCCTCTGCAAGTTCACATCTTTGAAGTGGTCATTTATTGCGTAACTGAATCAATTAGTACTACTTGTTTTTGGCGGCAAAAACGAGGCCCAGGTATTGCCATGGCTCACAGTTCCTCAACACCAGGCATCCCCAAACTCAGCCCTCCAGCTGTTTTGGGACTACAATGTCCATCATCCCTGTCCACTGGACCTGTTAGCTAGGGATGATGGGCATTGTAGTCCCAAAACAGCTGGAGGGCCGAGTTTGGGGGTGCTTGCTCCACACCTAGCACTGTGCTGCACATATACTGTTGTAGTAGATATCAAAGCGCTGATATTTGGAATTCACAATCGATTTTTGCAGGTG
This sequence comes from Podarcis tiliguerta, assembly GCF_965153285.1. Classification (NCBI taxonomy): domain Eukaryota; kingdom Metazoa; phylum Chordata; class Lepidosauria; order Squamata; family Lacertidae; genus Podarcis; species Podarcis tiliguerta. The sequence continues at coordinate 7,665,016 of NC_139534.1, forward strand.
TTGGTTAAGTCGGTTAACAGGCCTCATAATGTGAGGGGTAGGTATGGGTGACCGAAAGGCAAAGCACGAGGTCTCTACTCGGTGACTTCACTCAGGGTGCAGCTTCATTAAACCAGAAGGCAGATGTCCACTTCTCTGTACAAGGGCATAGTACTAACGGTGTTGGTAAACCTGTGGCTTGGCTGTGGGGGAGGAAGGGAAAGGAGAATGTTAGCCCCTTTGAGACTCCTTAGGGGAGTGAAAGGCGGGATATCAAATCCAAACTCTTCTTCTTCTTCTTCTGCTGTACCGCTTCAGGTTGTTGCTCACTTGACTGAATTGCTCCACATAAAACCCATATCACTTATACATTTAGTTTTCCATGTTTGGGGGTGAGACAGAGGTTAAACAGAGGACAACTTGGTCCCAATCTGATGCCTGAAGTGGTACAGTCCAGACACTGGGGTACCACTCCAGTGAGAACAAAGCTGAAATAGGAGGCTGTATCATAAAAGCAGAGACATCACCTTGCCAACAAAGGTCCGTATAGTTAAAGCTATGGTTTTCCCAGTAGTGATGTAGGGAAGTGAGAGCTGGACCATAAAGAAGGCTGATCGCCGAAGAATTGATGCTTTTGAATTATGGTGCTGGAGGAGACTCTTGAGAGTCCCATGGACTGCAAGAAGATCCAACCTCTCCATTCCTAAGGAAATCAGCCCTGAGTGCTCACTGGAAGGACAGATCCTGAAGCTGAGGCTCCAGTACTTTGGCCACCTCATAAGAAGAGCAGACTCCCTGGAAAAGACCCTGATGTTGGGAAAGATGGAGGGCACAAGGAGAAGGGGACGACAGAGGACGAAATGGTTGGATAGTGTTCTTGAAGCTACCAGCATGAGTTTGACCAAACTGCGGGAGGCAGTGGAGGACAGAAGTGCCTGGTGTGCTCTGGTCCATGGGGTCACAAAGAGTCGGACACGACTAAACAACTAAACAACAACAACAATCATATGCCAGCATCGTTTGCCAGCACACAGGGGGAGCTGAACAGCAGCATTTCCCCCCACCCCAAGTCTTGGCTCCACCAGAGTCCTCCATCCAATAATCTTAAAACAAGCAAGCTTTATTCCTCTTCTTTTTTTATTCTGCCTAACCTTCACAGTCTCATGACAAGCCCAGCCAGGAACTCTGCCTGTCCTCGTTATATCTTAAGGCTTTATTTACATATTTTGAAGCTTGTGAGGCAAACTGCCCCAAACCATCCCTCCCCCATTCATAAAGTGTTGGCAATGTGTTTATAGGTTTCTAGGTAGCACCACACTTCTCTCTATCAGGGCAGCGTGGGAGATGCCCACAAAAATTCCTGAGCAAGAAGGGGCATGCTGTGATGTTAAGCCATTTTAGGGTTGTGGTGCAGGCATTTCCTGTAGAATAGATAAAAATGGTCAAGGAGACTTGTCCCAGTAACGTGATTGTGAGATGTACAAAGAGGGAGGTTAACCTTCTGAAATCCCTCTCCAGGCAGCTTATCAATTTGTGTTTAAAGCTTTTAAGTCTCCCGTTATTTTTTTTGTGTGTGTTATAATTTGATGATGAATGCTTGCAGTATGTTATCTTGTACAGCTTAATTATTGAAAGGGTAATAGCAACTGAGTGAAAGGCTAGGCATGGACTCTTCCCTTTGAGCTTCTTGCAGATGAAGCCCATGCAAAAACGCTTTTTACAGATGTGGTTTCTAAATGGAAATCAATCCTCTTTTACCAGTGACATCTGGAAATCAGATTGAACGTTACGACGCAAAAAATAAAGGAGAAATAACAACTTTCCGGCCCTAACATTCAGCAGCAACAACAGCAAAAAAAGGATTTTGTTGTTGTTGGTATATTGTGCTTATTTTTGGTCATTTCAGATAAGCGGTGGAAGCTAGAGAGCTAAATTCAGCTGACAGCTCTCATGGGTTATAACTGCACATATCGAAAGGTAAAGATGAACAGTTCTTTTATTTTTAAAGAATCTAATGGATGGAAAAATAACTGAACCTCAAGAACTTTCGGAAGTGAGAGCTGGACCATAAAGAATGCTGATCGCCGAAGAATTGATGCTTTTGAATTATGGTGCTGGAGGAGACTCTTGAGAGTCCCATGGACTGCAAGAAGATCAAACTGATCCATCCTGAAGGAAATCAGCTCTGAGTGCTCACTGGAAGGACAGATCGTGAAGCTGAGGCTCCAATACTTTGGCCACCTCATGAGAAGAGAAGACTCCCTGGAAAAGACCCTGGTGCTGGGAAAGATGGAGGGCACAAGGAGAAGGTGACGACAGAGGATGAGAAGGTTGGACAGTGTTCTCGAAGCTACCAGCATGAGTTTGACCAAACCGTGGGAGGCAATGGAAGACAGGAGTGCCTGGCATGCTCTGGTCCATGGGGTCATGAAGAGTCGGACACAACTAAATGACTAAACAACAACAACAAGAACTTTCAGGTGCGAAGGCACTGCACTGTAGCTCACAGGCTATCTGCCCCTAACAGTGAACTCAGGTGGGGACTGCCAACAGAAATGGAGTCCATGTTGGGCCACAGGGAAAAAGGAAGGAGGAATCGGCACTTTCAAGGAAATGCAAAAGCACAAAGAAATATATTTTCGAAGACTAAGGCGGCGAAACCAAAACCATCCAGCTTGCCAACGTGGTCTGGACCACATGGCCAGCAAGCCATGGAAAGTTGAGTATCAGCTCAAAAATAAAAACGGAAATGGAAGAAGGATTGGGGTATCCTGCAAGGCAGGGCTAGCTGGCTGGCTGGCAACTCTTATCAGGGGAAAGGACACACTGTAGAGCATGACCTATCTTCTTGCCTCCCCCCCCCCAAAAAAAAAAAAATTTAACCCACAAAAATCATGATGGTGAGGAGCATAGAGTAGCAGTGGAGGTTAACAATACCCACTCTGCTTGGGTATTATTCTTCCATATATTCAAAGAAGGCATGGAGAGCAGCACCCCAACACCAACATCCTATCACTGCCGGCGCCAACTCTTCCTGTATTGACCAGGAAGGTCTGATGTGCATTTGGCTAAATTCTCCTCATAATCAGAAACGCCCCCGCAATCGCATCTCCCAACAGCAGGATGGATTGTCCAGTCAAACGTCCAAAGAATTCCCATTCAGACCTCTGGCACAGAACGCGCCAGGCCTGAGGCTGCAGCTGACAGGGACATTGGGAGTGGGACTGGTGTGTGTGTGTGTGTGTGTGTGTGTGTGTGTGTGTGTGAAGCTCTGCTTATCCCTCCATACGGACACAAAGGGCTAGCATGTCTTCAGAAAACAGTGTGGCAAGTAGTTCTACTAATTATGAATTGAGAAGATCGTTCACAAAGGAGTACTCATTTGGGTGAGCATCCTTGACATGACCCCCCACAGCCCTTACAGCAGGCACCCCCAAACTCGGCCCTTCAGATGTGTTGGGACTACAGTTCCCATCATCCCCGACCACTGGGTCCTGTTAGCTAGGGATGATGGGAGTTGTAGTCCCAAAACATCTGGAGGGCAGAGTTTGGGGGTGCCTGCCTTATAGCATCGGAATGGTTTCCCCTATGCTTCCTTCCCTAAGGAATCCTTTTGTTCTGCATGGATTTGTCTCTCATCATCAATAAAGCTTGTGGACCACAGAGTCATATGTTCTTATGATCAAAACAGCTGCAGCAGTCAGTTAATTATATAGGTATATTCGCAGGATCCTTACCGGTCCAATCACACCCCAGCACCTCCAATCGCATCCCGATCCCTGCGGGAGACCACCTTTCTGGGTGAACCCTGATGTACTGCGCAGGAACAGGATCAAACCTTCGAACCTCTGGAGTATCATAGTGCATGTTTCCTTCAAAGATCTTGGAGAGAGAAACAAAAGGTTAAGCAAGAGCCTCCTTGGCCGCTAGCCACACAAAACAAATCGCCGGTGCACTGAAAGGAGCCGCTGCATTCTGGGACAGCGGCCGCTCATTTGAACTTTTACGTTTTATTGAGCAACAGCGATGTCTGCTGTAATAAATCAAGACAACCTGCAGAACGCATGCGGTTACAAAACAATCACTGGGAAGAGAAAATGTGAGAATGCTTTAAAAACAGCAACCAGTTAACAGTTCCAACTCTATTTGCTTTATTTTTTAAAAAACACACACAAAACCCCTTCTCTGTTAGCTTTAACACTGCACAAAAGCTCTCAGTCAAACATAGGCATTTTTAGACCAAAAACAAACAGCCATGGAGTCTGCGTTATTTACATATCCAGGCTTGGAGCATTGTCAGGTTGATCTGAGGACAGGAGATGGCATGAGAGCAGATTCTTTTTTTTTTAAAAAAAGCATCTAAATCATGACCATAAAGAAGAAACAGTACAGTTATTTACTATTGCCTCTGAGGTCAAAAAGCAGAGGCTGCAAGCTCTACCCAGGTTGTCTAGAATGATCAAGAACATTTCCTAAGCATGTAGGTAAAGGGATGAACAATATGCAGTGACGGCTGCAAGGGTGCTACTGGCACAAAAATGGAAACAACAAGAAATACTGGCAATAGAAGACTGGAGATCAAAGTTGTTAGACTATGCTGAATTGGATAAGATGACTGGAAAGATTAGATACTTAAGAGACCAAAAGTTTACAGAAGACTGGGGGAAAATTTGTTGATTATCTGGAAAGTATAAGGGAAGGTCAAATAACGCTAGAAGGTTTTAAAAGAGCACTGTGAAAACGCGTGAGATATTGTTAAAAGGAAATGGAGGAAAAAAGACTTAAATAATGACAATATAAAGAAAAGGAAATGCGTAAACTAATAATGACTACGAAAGATTTACGGAAAAGCTGAAGGAAGTCCAAAAAGAAAGACTTGGAAAAATTTGAATGTGAAAATAATGTATGTTTTGTTTTGTTTTGTGGTAAATTAATAAAAAAAATTATATATATATATATTTATATATATATATATATATATATATATATGCAGGTTTTGGTGTCCTCGGGTGTCTTCCCGTGTAAAAGTTGGGGTGTCTAGGCGACGTTTCGACGAGGTCTCACTCGTCATCTTCAGGCTGGTGCTTTCGGCTTCTTGTTACTGGAACAGAGCAGGATCTCAGTGTTTGAGTTCCTATAAATACTGTTGAGGAGGTGTGGTGTATAGCCTCCAATGTTCTGGGCAGAGAGGAGGTTCCCAGGCTAGTGTGCCTTTTCTTCTTTTGTTCCTTAATTACTTGAGGGATATCTTGAGTGATTTCTTGAGTGATTTCCTGAATCCCACTTAGGTGGGTCATTAGGTGTGGATTAGTTGCTAAAGCCTTCGTGTCTTGAACTCTTGAACTTTGTGAAGAGTTTTTCTGAGAAGATGGCTGTACAGCACTTGGTTGTGCTCTGGCTTGGCTTCGTGTATAGGGGCGAGCTGTGGTTTTGTGGCCTGTGCCAGCCAGATCTGTGTAGGGATTGCAGGGGGGTGCAGCATCCGGAGGTGCCACCCTGGTTTGGCTACTGGATGGTGTCTGTAATTTATCTGTGGAGAGGGTCTGGGTTTGGGTCTGGTGTGGTTGATTGGTGATGGCGTTCTGTGTGCCTCTGGATCTGGTGTCAGATTTTGTGGGGAGGGCTAATTTCCAGATGTCTGGCAAGCGGGATGTGTCGTCACGCTTGTTCATGTTGTGAGGGTGTTTCTCTATCTCGATGGCTTCCATGATTATTCTCTTGTGGTGATGTTCCATGTTAAAGAGCAATTTGGAATCTGCAAAATTAATTTCGTGTCCTGTTTCTTTCATGTGTTGGAAAAGAGAGGAAGTTTTTTCTTCTTTTTTGACGGCATTCTTGTGTTCTGCGATCCGTGCATTTATTCGTCTGTTTGTTTGTCCAATGTACGTGGCTGGGCAGACTTTGCAGGGTATTTCATAGACCCCTTGGTTTTCCAACTGAATTTTATCCTTGGGGTTTCTGAGGATATTGGCTATTTTTTGGTTGGTGCAAAAGGCTGTTTTGATATTGTGTTTATGGAGGATTTTGCTAATTTTATCTGTAGTGCCCTTGATATAAGGAAGGAGGGCTATGCCATTGTTTTCTTCTGTGTCTTGGTTTTTGGGGGGTGTTTCTTTTTGGATTAGCTTCGTAACCCTGTTTTGCTGGTATCCATTGGCAATTAACACATTTGAGAGATTCTGTAACTCAGTTGTCAAGTGGTCTTCGTCAGCCAGGCGTTTGGTTCTGGAGATGAGAGTCTTGGCTACGGAGTTTATTTGTGCAGGGTGGTGGTGTGATTGTGCATGTAAGTAGCGGTTGGTGTGTGTTTTTTTCCGGTAGATAGTGTGTCCTAGGGAGCCATCAGGTTTTTTGTAGATTAGGACGTCAAGGAAGGGAAGTTGGTTGTTGGCTTCTATTTCCATAGTGAATTGTATTTTGGGGTGTAGGCTGTTGAGATGTGTGAGGAAGCTATCCAGTTTTTCCTTCCCGTGTGGCCAAATTACAAAGGTGTCGTCAACATATCTGAGCCAAAGTTTGGGTTTGTGTTCTGACTTGTCTAAAGCATTGGTTTCAAAGTGTTCCATGTACAGGTTAGCGATGACCGGTGAGAGGGGTGATCCCATAGGTGCTCCTTCTATCTGTTTGTATCTTTGTCCATTGTGGATGAAGTACGTGTTGGTTAGGCAGTGGTTGGTCAGGTCCAAGATGTATTCGGGGGGATTGTATTTGTTTTGAATGGCTGTCAAGGCTTCATTAATGGGCACTTGTGTGAAGAGAGATACAACATCGAAGCTCACAAGTAGGTCATTGGGTTGTAGGTTTTGCTTCTTTATTGTTTCTATGAACTGGAAGGAGTTTGGAACGTGTGAAGAGATGGATTCTGCATAGGGCTGAAGTTGCTTGGCGAGAAATTTAGCGAGATTTTGTAGAGGTGAGCCTATGGAGCTGACTATTGGTCTGAGTGGTGTTCCTTCTTTGTGTATCTTGGGGAGGCCGTAGAGTTTGGGGCATCTGGATGATTTTTCTCTGGGGATGATTCTTAGCTGGATTTCTTCACTGATAGGAGAGGCTTTTATTTTGGATTTGGTGGTTTTTTCCAGATAGGTGGTGGGATCTGTTTTTATAGGTTGGTAGGTAGGGTCTTGGAGTAGATTTGATAGTTTTGCTTGGTAGTCCGATGTGTTCATCACAACAGTGGCATTACCTTTGTCTGCTGGGAGAATGATTATGTTGTTGTCTTTCCTCAGGTTGGTGAGTGCTTTCTGTTCTTCTTTGTGTAAATTGCTTCTGGGTGGTTTGCTGGAGCAGAGGATGTTGGTGACTTCAAGTCTGATTTTATTGGCTTCATCTGGATTGATTTTGGTTAGGCTAGCTTCGACTCCGCATATGATGTTTTCCGTGGGGATGCGTCTCGGGGCGACTGCAAAGTTGAAACCAAGTGCTGTACAGCCATCTTCTCAGAAAAACTCTTCACAAAGTTCAAGAGTTCAAGACACGAAGGCTTTAGCAACTAATCCACACCTAATGACCCACCTAAGTGGGATTCAGGAAATCACTCAAGAAATCACTCAAGATATCCCTCAAGTAATTAAGGAACAAAAGAAGAAAAGGCACACTAGCCTGGGAACCTCCTCTCTGCCCAGAACATTGGAGGCTATACACCACACCTCCTCAACAGTATTTATAGGAACTCAAACACTGAGATCCTGCTCTGTTCCAGTAACAAGAAGCCGAAAGCACCAGCCTGAAGATGACGAGTGAGACCTCGTCGAAACGTCGCCTAGACACCCCAACTTTTACACGGGAAGACACCCGAGGACACCAAAACCTGCATTCCTGTACCCGTGAAAATCTACGAAAGCATATATATATATATATATATATATATAAAGAACGTTTCCTAAGCATGTAGGTAAAGGGATGAACAATGGAGCCAAGCTGTCTAGGGAAGCTATACCATCTTCTTGCCGGGGATTTTAAAAGCTGAACCCGGCTGTTGCAGGGGACAAGGTGAACAACAAACATTTCCTTGAACTGTATCAACCTGTGAAGCTGCTATGCGGGCTATGTTAATCTGATTATAGTTCAGTAAGGTATGCTCAGTGGAGAGATGGCCTACAGCTTGGGTTTTCAGAACCACGCTGAAAAGGGAGCACAAACTGAGTTGGGCACACGTTTTGACTCTTGATTCTAAACAAGGTGTGCAAGGACCCATGTAACAAACAAAAGAGACCACAGTGACTTAGCTGTGAGAAGAGAGCCACGTGTAAAACACAACAGACACAGCACCATTTAATAATAATAATAATAATAATAATAATAATAATAATAATAATAATATATTATTTATACCCCGCCAATCTGGCTGGGCTTCCCCAGCCACTCTGGGCGGCTTCCAAAAAAAATAATATTAAAATACTGTAATACATCAAACATTAAAAGCTTCCCTAAACAGGGCTGCCTTCAGATGTCTTCTAAAAGTCTGGTAGTTGTTGTTCTCTTTGACATCTGGTGGGAGGGCGTTCCACAGGGAGGGCGCCACTACCGAGAAGGCCCTCTGCCTGGTTCCCTGTAACCTCAATTCTCGGAGTGAGGGAACCGCCAGAAGGCCCTCGGTGCTGCACCTCAGTGTCTGGGCAGAACGATGGGCGTGGAGACGCTCCTTCAGGTATACTGGACCGAGGCCGTTTAGGGCTTTAAAGGTCAGCACCAACACTTTGAATTTTATGATATTTGTAGTTAATGGCTGTACAAAAGAAAAAAGGAGAGACCCCCCCCCCAGTGTGGTGCCCAAAGTGAAAGGCCCCAAAAGGTTATATTAAAACAACTTTGATCTGGAAGGCATGCATTTGAGAGACAGCCTAGACTGTCGAACTACATCGGTGTAACTTTGAATAAGGATTAAGCGGTGTCTCTCCTCCTCCTCTTTCCTCCCTCTCACTCCAACCCTACCAGAGGTTGTGGCCGACTTAGTTTTATACAAGAGAAACATACGCCGTTGCCAACTATGCAGTCCATCTGACAAAACCACACAGCATGCTTTGGCACGAAACATGCGTCCTCCTAGCCAGATCCTGATCCCAGATACACTGACTCAAATCTGGTATAGCTCTACTGACATCTTGTGTAAATACAATTGGCTTTTGACTCTCTGTTTTTAATGGGCCTTTCCCACCACACTTCCAGAGCACTCCGTCTCCCTTTGAAGCCATATGTACTAAGTCAAGAAAGAAGCCATCAGCAACACAGCTTTGTGTTTCTGTAGGAATCAGATCTCCGGGTCCTCCGGATTAAGGTTATTACAACGGTGCAAAAGTTCAGATATTTCAAATCCTCTACAGATAAGAACATTGCTCCAGGGGACTGGGGGGTAAGGGGTGGAAATTAAGCAGAACCTCTTCAATATCCTCAAGCATTCCCTCACTTTCGGTACCTAAAACATTTCCCAATTGGACAAGGGGCTACCTAAGAAAGAGCACAGCATGATAACACGGTCAAGTGTCTTAATTTGTGTGAAGACATGGCTGATCACCAAGAAATATTTGACCTTCTGCGCTCACCTAACAGTTCTGTTTCTTTGCAGGCTCCTCATCCGCTACGAGAAATCTTGTTTTAAGGAAGTAACTTTTCCCCCTTTACCTCAACATCTTCACGGAAAACAGATGAAGGCAAGGGATGCAAGAATGCTTCAGATTTCGAAGGTTCCCCATAATAAAGAGGAAACAGTAAATCTGGATGATTTACAAGTATGGGTAAAATTACTGGACTATCCTAGCTTACTGAACATACTCTGCATACATCTTCAATCAGTATGTGCCATTTTGACACATTTTACACTTTAATCTTTCCATTTCCCTGTAAGGAAAAAGAAAATACTATATCCCTTGCTTGGAGCCTAAGGTCTCATTGCCTCCTCACCTCCACCACCATCACCTGCACCATGAACCTGCGTCTGGGCTGTACAAGGAACTAGATTCAACCAAAAATCCTTTCCAAGAAGTGTGGAAATTTCTTTCCATTGTGTGGTGGCACCATGAAGCACTCACAGTACGTTTCCTAGCACAGTTCAGAGTGTTGGTGCTGACCTTTACTGGCCTTGGCCCAGAATACCTGAAGGAACGTCTCCACCCCCATTGTTCACTGAGGTCCAGATCCGAGGGCCTTCTGGCAGTTCCCTCACTGCGAGAGGTGAAGCTACAGGGAACCAGGCAGAGGGCCTTCTTGGTAGTGGCGCCCGCCCTGTGGAACACCCTCCCATCAGGTGTCAAGGAGACTTTTAGAAGACATCTGAAGGCAGCCCTGTTTAGGGAAGTTTTTAAATGTTTGATGTTTTATCGCATTATTATTATTATTATTATTATTATTATTATTATTATTATTTGTAGTAGTATTCTGTTGGGAGCTGCCCAGAGTGGCTGGAGAGGGCCAGTCAGTGGGCGGGGTATAAATCATCATCATCATCACCATCATCATCATCATCCTCTCACTAGGATGTGTCCAACCAACTGTAAACTTCACGATGAAGAAGAAGAGTTTGGATTTGATATCCCGCTTTATCACTACCCGAAGGGGTCTCTAAGCGGCTAACATTCTCTTTTCCCTTCCTCCCCCACAACAAACACTCTGTGAGGTGAGTGGGGCTGATAGACTTCAGAGAAGTGTGACTGGCCCAAGGTCACCCAGCAGCTGCATGTGGAGGAGCGGGGAAGCGAACCCGGTTCCCCAGATTACGAGTCTACCACTCTTAACCACAAGAAACAAAAACAAGGAGGGCACGAAACAGCTAAGAAACCGGCATGCAACCTTTTTGTACCCCTTGCGGCATTTCCACTGAAAGGTCCTACCTTAGGCTGCAGCGTTTTGGAGTCCTGTATAAACTCCCAGTCCTTCCCGTTCATGCTGTAGCTCACTTTGAACTTCTTCACGAAGGCTCGAGCCTCTGCCACGTTGATGCTGTCCCCACCTCGGGCCCCTTGGATAATCACGCCTTTCACATTCTTGGGGACCCCCAGGTCGACCTGCAGCCACTCCTCCCCGGGCTGCGCTTGAGGAATGCGAGGGAACCATCCTGAGCGGCTGCTGACCAGGCGTGCTGCACTGGGGACCCAGTGATATTCTCTGGTAGAGGAGGCTGAGATCTGGGAGTCCGGGATGAGCCCAGAAAGCATCCCTAGCATGTTGGAACAGGGTGAATCTGTGTCCAAAGAAACAGGGAAGGGGGCAGAATGAAGCAACACACGCAAAAAAGCAAGTTTGTGATATAAGCACAGGAGGAGAAACATCCCACCGCGACTAACTACTAGGTACCGAAATGTCAAAACACTTAAGCCTGCTATGCTTTGCTTTATAACAGCCATCACAGCCAGCAGGAGCCCTTCAGGACACCCCTGCTATTACAATCTTCATCCAAATTGCTCTCGCTTGCTAGCCGGCCTTGCCTTCCCAGCCCCCAACCTCCCAAAGTCAGTAGAGGGGGAAAAAGAAATCGCATCCACTAACAGCATCCTGGCTGCTGCTCCAGTCCTCTTAAAAAAATAAATATCAGTTAAGGCCATTCGAACGAGAGATAAACTGCAACTGGAGACAGTAATATTAAACAGTTCGGCTGACGGCCTGGCTCATAATGCTTGCTTTTTTTAAAAAGTGGCAATAAAATATCACTGGAACCACAACTCCTAATGGGGGGTAGAAGCAGTCCAGAAAACACTCCACCGCGTCTACAATCTGAGTTACGGTTCATGGCCCAGAAGTTTCCATACATGAAGGTAACGTGTGCATCGAGCTAAGGAGAGATGCTTGGGCAAACTTTGCATGTCAGAACGTTTAGGAGTCCCGTCGCCATCAAATAATGAATTAAATTTTAAGTTGGACAAGGCATCATCACAGATCACCAACAGACAGAATGGGAAGCTGAGTCCTTTCCCTGTGAGTTGTCCCTCTTTCGTTACAAGTCTCCCTCCCTCTGAGGTGCCGCCTGGACAACCAACCACATGACTCGATGGAAGAAAAAGTTACTGTATTTTTCGCTCTATAAGACGCACCAGATCACAAGACGCACCTAGTTTTTGGAGGAGGAAAACAAGAAAAAAATATTCTGAATCTCAGAAGCCAGAACAGCAAGAGGGATCACTGCGCAATGAAAGCAGCAATCCCTCTTGCTGTTCTGGCTTCTGTGATGGCTGTTCAGCCTGCATTCGCTCCATAAGACGCACACACATTTCCCCTTACTTTTTAGGAGGGAAAAAGTGAGTCTTATAGAGCAAAAAATACGGTATCTAAATAACTTCCATAATCCCCTCTTCTTAATGGCCACAGTTTAAACATTCCAGTTTAAACTAAGAGGCGTCAAGCACTGAGAAACTGAACATCCACAAATGCATTTAGAATATTCTCTTTCACTCCTTTCAGGAGATCTTGTGGCAGACATGTTTCTCTTCCATTTCATCGTCCAGCACTGCCCTGTTTTAGAAGATGCGGACTTTTGTATTTTGTACTGTTTTAATGGTATCTCATTTTTGGGTTGTCGTTGCATATTTTGCTGTGCACCGCCTCATTGTTTTTATATATGGGAGAGATCTATATATTTTAGATTTGCAAGGTCCATTAGCAGAGCCATCCCAGCTGATGACTGAAGAAGGTGGACTTCCATAAGTGACATTGCATAATCTGAGAATAAGTCTGGGCTGTTCAGATGTGGAGAATCCTGCTTTAGCGCAGGACTGACAACACCATGAACTGCAGTTGTGGTGATCAGGAATGTGGTGGAGGCCAAGGACACTGACAAACTGGAAGGACACTGAGAAACTGGAACGTGTCCAGAGGAGGGCAACCAAAATGGTCAAAGGCCTGGAAACGATGCCTTATGAGGAACGGCTAAGGGAGCTGGGCATGTTTAGCCTGGAGAAGAGGAGGTTAAGGGGTGATATGATAGCCATGTTCAAATATATAAAAGGATGTCACATAGAGGAGGGAGAAAGGTTGTTTTCTGCTGCTCCAGAGAAGCGGACACGGAGCAATGGATCCAAACTACAAGAAAGAAGATTCCACCTAAACATTAGGAAGAACTTCCTGACAGTAAGAGCTGTTCGACAGTGGAATTTGCTGCCAAGGAGTGTGGTGGAGTCTCTTTCTTTGGAGGTCTTTAAGCAGAGGCTTGACAACCATATGTCAGGAGTGCTCTGATGGTGTTTCCTGCTTGGCAGGGGGTTGGACTCGATGGCCCTTGTGGTCTCTTCCAACTCTATGATTCTATGATTCTAAGTGCTTTAAGCCTCCCATTTCCCTGGCATGATACCAAACCAAGCCTCTCTCGCCACCCCATTACCCTCCCTGCTGCCTGTTCAAAAAAGAACAGAACTATGCAAGGGCAAACAAAGCAACAAGCGTCACTTCTGTTTTGAGGCATGTTCTGAACCAGGCAATTTCCGGCTCATACCCAACAAAATCATCCTATTAGCAGGAGAACGGCTGCTTGCACAACTTCCCCTGCTTGTTTCTCCATCTCCCCACCTGCTCCAGAGATTTGATGGAGTCCCCAGAACAGATTTCAGGGTGCACAGGGAGAGCGAGGGCAAATTCCATTAAGGAAACACCCCATAGTCAGGATCGCCCACCATCTTCCCTTCTGGGAGTGGGGGGAGCTTCCCTCCAGAAGAAAGATCTTTGTGGACTACATATAGTCAGTGGCGTAGCGTGGGTTGTCAGCACCCGGGGCAAGGCAAGTAATTTGCGCCCCCACCCCGCTGCACTGTCCCTCCCCTAGATAGTCCCTCGCTCTCTCTCCGCACCGCACCGCACGCCTGGCACCCTCCCCTCCACAGTGGGCGGCGACCCGGCGGCTCGGATCGGATTTGCACAGCCAGCACTGCAGTGAGAGAGAGTGAGTGAGCCAGGTAGGGGCAGAGAGCTGCGAATGCGAGCGCGCCCCCCAGATGTTGCGCCCGGTGCGGCCGGCCCCCCTGCACCCCCCACGCTACGCCACTGCATATAGTCTGTGAAGTATGACCTCAGGCTAGTTGTTGCTTGGTTAGCTCCCAAGTCTTTAATTCTACAGAATAAGATAGCTGAGGCACGTCCAACAGGTAGATCACTGGATGTCAGTGGTAGATCACTGGCTCCCCCCACAGAAGGTGAACAACTTTTGCTCCTCTAAAAAGAGCTCAATATTCTTGTCCTGCACGCCCCCCCAAAATGGGTCTTCCTCCTTCCTAAAGAAAGCTGTACAACCTTAACCTGACCCCCCCAAAACAGGGCAAAAAAGCTCAACAACTTAGACCTGACCCCCTCCAAAGGGGGTAGATCACTGCCAGGTTTTAACTCTGTGAGTAGATCGCAGTATCTTTGCAGTTGGCCACCACTGAGCTAGTTGAATTACTCCCACAGCATTCCAGGTGTCTCTGCACAGGAGGCTGTTGTGACAGTGGTTGCAGGTGGTCATGTTCTACATTTAGGTAATCCACAACTGGAGATCTCTCTTCTGTCACACGCAGCAGTCTTGTTCCCCAGATCAGTTTATTTCTGGTCTGTGTCGATTGTGCACATGCTTATTAACAATTTCATTCCATCCCAGTTCTGTTGTTGTTGTTCTAATCCATGCAAACAACTGTGTTTAAAATGCAATTTTGGGGTAATTATTTTTTTTATTGCATTACAATGCGCAAACCAGAGTAATTTTATCTCAGGGTATGCATATTTAAAGGAATTTTATCCCAAAGCATGCATTTGTTTATGGATTTTGGTACATGTTTTGAGCCAAAAACCTATATCACAGAATTTGAAGAAGTGCAAAATCTAAAGAATAATTATGTTCTGATCCACACATTATAGTCTTGGGAGGTGTGACTTAAGTCAGAACAACTAAAAATGCGGGCCAAGTGAGATTTTCCTCCATCCCTGTAATCAGGAAAGGATAACTAAAAAACGCAAACCTGTGATCCGACAGCCATACAGTTCCAAACGAAGTGCAATTCCGCTGTGCCAAACCTGGGGCCGGATCCTGACAAACCGAGTCAGCACTGGAGCATGGATCTTGTTCAGAACCACTTCCGAGGCATCAGTGTTAGCCTGGAATACCTGGAAAGGAGAGAGTGCAAATATAGCGTTATCCTTTCTTATTCGTCAGAACAAGAAAGCCTGGAATGTGAAAGGGGAAAAATGAGAAATGAAGATGACTGCCTGAATGGTTGCACAAAATGTCAGAGAGGATAACTGGCTAGGGCGAAGGTTGTCAAAGTTTCAATTAGCCTCTATTTCTTTGCCTCTAACAACAACCTAACATGCACATTCGGTGTTTGCCAATGGTTATGTTTAACCACTGTCTTGTCTTGAATTAAATAAACTTTTAATGAGGGTGAAAGAGGAGAGGGAAAAATATGGTTTGAAGCTCAACATCAAAAAACCGAAGATCCTGGCCACTGATCCCATCACCTCCTGGCAAACAGAAGGGGAAGAAATGGAGATTTTACTTTCTTGGGCTCCATGATCACTGCAGATGGTGACAGCAGCCACGAAATTAAAAGACGCCTGCTTCTTGGGAGAAAAGCAATGACAAACCTAGACAGCATCTTAAAAAGCAGAGACATCACCTTGCCAACAAAGGTCCGTATAGTTAAAGCTATGGTTTTCCCAGGAGTGATGTATGGAAGTGAGAGCTGGACCATAAAGAAGGCTGATCGCCGAAGAATTGATGCTTTTGAATTACGGTGCTGGAGGAGACTCTTGAGAGTCCCATAGACTGCAAGAAGATCAAACCTCTCCATTCTGAAGGAAACCAGCCCTGAGTGCTCACTGGAAGGACAGATCCTGAAGCTGAGGCTCCAATACTTTGGCCACCTCATGAGAAGAGAAGACTCCCTGGAAAAGACCTGGATGTTGGGAAAGATGGAGGGCACAAGGAGAAGGGGACGACAGAGGACGAGATGGTTGGACAGTGTTCTCGAAGCTACCAGCATGAGTTTGAAGAAGGCAGTGGAAGACAGGAATGCCTGGCGTGCTCTGGTTCATGGGGTCACAAAGAGTCGGACACGACTAAACAACAACAACAAATGTTTAACTCCATGGCATGAACATCTTCGCCTAATCCTATATTCTAACTTTTAAAGGAAAAAAGAAGAATTTTCTTCATGTCAGTTGGTACCTCAGTTCTATTCGATTCTGTTATGACAACAGCTTAAATGCAAACCCAGACAAACCAATTAAATAAAAAAGAGCTTCTGATTTCAGATGGACAAGCCTGAAACACTTTGGCGCAATTCCCAGGAGTGCAAGATGTTCAAAACACTCCTCAAATCTACAGCCCACTTGCCTGAAATAGAGCATACAAGCAACAATTAGCGTTATCAGTTGAACTACTGACTTTACCCACTCGTTCCTCAGCTTCAATATTTACAAAGTGGGCGTAATAATCATAATAATTCTCTTTTGTAAGCTTTGCCAATTCAAAACCAGCCCATTAATGGATGCTGCCATTGGAATGCATTCGTTTCCTCCATGAAAGCAGCAACCTCTCCGAATAAAATCATGTCAGTCATTTCCCTTCAATGCACACGCACACATGTACAAACACCAGAAATAAAATAAAAACTTTTTTTTAAAAAAACAAGACCTTTATTTGGTACAAGGCATGTTGCAGTATTATTCAAACAAACGGCTGTCTTACCAGATGGTCTTAATCGATAATTACCATATGGACCATTCCACCACCACCACCACCCCTTCTGCTATTTTAATAGCCTGTGTAAGTGTCAGCAAATTTTCTTTGGGGGCTTCATCTTCTATGTGGGGAGAAAAAAGACAAAAGAGATGTTCTAAAAAGAAAACTGCTACGACCATCCTGGGACACACACTCCCTGCATGCCAGAATCTGAGGAGTCCTCCTGGCTGAACTCTCATCTGTTTCGGACCAGAGAATCCAAGTTTTTTCCTTCTGTGAGTTTTCGGTAGGTGTGCAAATCTCCACTGACTTCACTTGTGGCTTCGATGCTGGATTAAGCAGAATTGAATTGGTCTAGCACTGAAAAGCTAAATCACTTAATCTTTAGAGTCCAGGGATTCAAGAAAAGGCTCTTTTTTCGAAGATCCAACGGCATTTCCCTAATATTCCAGGGGAACCAGCATTAAAGGGATAATGCAGATGTTTCCTGGGTTTGTAACAATCAACTTTAATCATCTCGGGGCAGAAATAGTTTGCCAGAGTCCATGTATCGCAACTGCAGTGTCCTCTATGTGAACTTGCTCTCTGCAGGAACGCATGGGGCAGTCGTTCCCACAGCATCAAGCGTGGGAAGAGAAGCCCGGATGCAAACCACGAAAGATCGCAACATGGAGATGGAGTCCTGGTGGGTCTTTCAGCAAAAGGCTATCAGTGGGCCCTCCTAGTCCCAAGACAATCCTTTATCCTTTTTTAAAAAAATAATAATAATGTATTTTTATTTTTTACTTTTCAAGTTCATACATTTTTGACATTTCAAAACTTGACTTCCTTCCCGCTCTTTCTGCAGTTCCTTAAATTCATTTTTAGTATCTTCTACATATCCAAATTAACTTAATTTGCTCATTTATTCATCTTCTTTACAACTGCAGGTTATTACAATAATCCTGCTACTGTTATAATCTGTTTATAATTTATCTGTAAATATTCAATAAACCATTTCCATTCTTTTATATATATATAAAAATCTTATCTTAATTTCTTATTCTTTTGGTAAGTTTCGCCATTTCTACATACAGTGGTGCCTCGCAAGATGAAAAGAATCCGTTCCGCGAGTCTTTTCGTCTTGCGGTTTTTCATCTTGCGAAGCAAGCCCATTAGCGGATTAGCGCTATTAGCGCTATTGGCAGTTTAAGGGCTATTAACGGCTTTTTAAGGCTTAAGGGATTAGCGGTTTAGCTGCTAAAAGGCTCTTAGCAGCTTAGCGCTTTAGAAAAAGGGGTTGGGGAGCGGAAAAAAACCTCAAAAATTTTCGTCAATTTTCGTCTTGCGAAGCAAGCCCATAGGGAAATTTGTCTTGTGAAGCGCCTCTGAAAACGGAAAACCCTTTCGTCTTGCGGGTTTTCCGTCTTGCGAGGCATTCGTCTTGCGGGGCACCACTGTATTCCGCAAGTTTTTGTATCCATTTTTCCTTTGCTGCGACTTCTGCTTCTTTGCATTTTGGGGCAAGTAACATTCTAGCTGCTACAGTAGCATACATGAATAAGTTTCTATACATTTTAGGTAGTTCTGTCCCTATAATTCCCAAAAGAAAAGTTTCTGGGTTGTTGTTTTTTACAAACGTTATTTTAAACATCCTTTTCATTTCATTATATGTCATTTCCCAGTCCCGAACTTCTCCTTGGTATTACTTTATCTCTGCACAACCATGAGGAGCCTCAAAAAAGCCTCACATTAAGGGGAGTTTACAAAGCACCCTTCCCTGTAAGGGTTCCTGGGACTTATTTATGAGACCCACCTCTATAGATCTCACCAAGTAAATGGCTGTTAATGTGCAAGGAAGACAGTGGCGAGGACTGACGATGTGCCTCTTATTCAATTGTTTCTCAATTTGATCCTTTCACACGGTTTTGCATGTTTTGTGGTATTTTATGCTATGTGACTAGCCATTAAAGGTAAAGGGTAAAGGGACCCCTGACCATTAGGTCCAGTCATGGCCGACTCTGGGGTTGCGGCGCTCATCTCGCTTTATTGGCCGAGGGAGCCGGCATACAGCTTCCGGGTCATGTGGCCAGCATGACTAAGCCGCTTCTGGCAAACCAGAGCAGCGCACGGAAATGCCGTTTACCTTCCCGCCAGAGCGGTACCTATTTATCTACTTGCACTTTGACGTGCTTTTGAACTGCTAGGTTGGCAGGAGCAGGGACCGAGCAACGGGAGCTCACCCTGTCGCAGGGATTCGAACCGCCGACCTTCTGATTGGCAGGCCCTAGTCTCTGTGGTTTAACCCACAGTGCCACCCACATCCCTTGTAAACTTGCCATTAGGTTTAGTAATTCTTCATTGCAATTGTTAAGTGTAAGCTGTTTAAATATTATTGTGAGATATTTAATTCTTCTGTTCACTATTATATTGTAACAGATTTTTGAATACGTCTTTATTTGATACGTTTATTTTAAAGTTAGGCTTTTATTATGACTTTTTTGTATTGGATCAGATTGTTAATAGGTGTGTGATCATTGCTGTCTATTTTTTTCTATTTTTTCAGCTTGTAAAAAGACTTGCGTATAGTAATATGGAAAGGCGGTACACAAATGAAAAGTGAAATGAAATATAAATGCTCCACTCTGACCACTGCCGAGAATGGCCATCCACAAAAACTATTATAATTGGAGACATCTGAAACTTTAAAATACTTAAAAGCCTATAGAGACAACTCAGCAGTGCATCTCTTTCGGGATTCTGGCACGCCAGCAAATGGAGATTGTGCTAGGAGGAGCTGAATAAACACCTTGCTAAATCCATTAGGCCCCTTTTCGTCAGCATCAACTGTGCCACAGTCACAACAAGTGTGTGCGATGGTGGATTCCAGTCTTCAGGACAGCAAAGTCGAGCGAGATGTATAGCAAGGAAGTCTTCGCCTGCAAAAATCTGTGCTGGTACTTGGGATCTGGAGTAGGTTGAGAGTTGAACAGAAATGCTAATCCAGAGACTACGGATCACGCTGGTACCGTTTAGAAACACAGCGTGGTTGATGTGTTTTTAATATCCTACTTTTATCCCAGCAGACCCCTCCTTTCTCCTCTCCCTTCGCCTGCTCAGCAGTCGCCGAATACCCTTTCTTCAGCAGGAGGCCTGGAAACATCAGCGTCTGCTGTGAGTGGCCTTCATGTGTGCCAATATCCAAGATTCTGTGTGCCAGGATATATTTCGCCACTGAAGCTGAAGCCTGTAGCTTTGTGTCAACCCACAAAGCTGATCTGAAGCATGTCATCTAAGAACCTAAGACTAGAGGGACCCCATCTGCCCCCCCACACCTGCCCTGATTTCAATTTCCCTCCTAATCCTACTTCTGCTGCTTTCACAACTTCTGCCGCAAAACCTTCCTTCTCCAAACACGTATCTAGGTGTCTCTGAAATTTATTTATCTTTTCCCCCTTTCAGCCACCTTCTCCCCTGATTTGTTCCATATGGTGATTACTTCTAATTCTGTCTTGTTTCTTCAGCCTGCACACCAATTTTATTTTATTTTTCAAGCCTCCTTTGCAGTGTGAAAGTTATAGGGGGCAATGCTTTGTCTGAAGTGGTGGGTTGCTGCCAATAACTTTAGCAACTCTCACTTCCTCGTTTACACCCTTCTCTTTTTATGGCTTCACCATCTTTATCAATCCTTTCTGGAACGCTGATAAACAGCCTTTAGGTACAGCCTCTTATTTCAAAGAGGGAAGGGGAAAAAAAATAGTGTTAACAACCTTAGCTGCTGCATCACAACTTCAGGCTATATTCATTCATTAGATTCAGCCAGGTGTCTAATTCCAAACAGATGGGCAGGCCTAAAGATTTCGGAATTCCTCTTAGCCTGGCCTTACCTCCAGAAATTGCAGGATTTAGGTATGCGTAACTTGCAATGAAAATCAAACGGAGCGCTCTGAAACAGGCTGTGCCATTTCAAAGGCCAGGGAGCAACCGCTGTTATCCAGGGCTTCACTCTTTCCTGTGCAATAACAGTCCCCGCTACCTGCACACAGAGTCCAAAGTGAATTACTCGTGGTATTTCTTCTGAGGGCTTTAAACGGTAACAAAATTATCTCTTAAATTCTATAAAGCTCCGGTATCTTTGTTGTTCCGCTTAACAGTGCCTTTCTCATGAACTATTGCCACTGAAAGCCCCCCAGACATT
Source organism: Podarcis tiliguerta (assembly GCF_965153285.1). Taxonomy (NCBI): domain Eukaryota; kingdom Metazoa; phylum Chordata; class Lepidosauria; order Squamata; family Lacertidae; genus Podarcis; species Podarcis tiliguerta. The sequence continues at coordinate 7,685,805 of NC_139534.1, forward strand.
ATCTTGATCACATCCCGTACTGCCCTAAGTCTACTTCATAAATTCAAGATACAGATTGCTTCAAATAGCACTCTCCTTGATGTTTAGCCTCCTCGACAAAGGACACTTCCATTCTGATGGCCTTCTTCCAACTGTTGGGTATTATGGGTTTGGAGTGCCTCAAACTCCTACCTGCCCTGTGTTGCACAAAAGGACTAGACCATGTCCTTTGTCAAATTATGCTCATTCAATTAGCCCATAAGAAACTACCTATGAGGGCAGCCAATGTAAATGCCTAGATTGCAAAATGGCAGCTTCACTATCTCCATATTTGTTGTTGTTGTTTAGTCATTTAGTCGTGTCCGACTCTTCATGACCCCCTGGACGAGAGCACGCCAGGCACTCCTGTCTTCCACTGCCTCCCGCAGTTTGTTTGTAGCTTCGAGAACACTGTCCAACCATCTCGTCCTCTGTCGTCCCCTTCTTCTTGTGCCCTCCATCTTTCCCAACATCAGGGTCTTTTCCAGGGAGTCTTCTCTTCTCAGCACTCAGGGCTGATATCCTTCAGAATGGAGAGGTTTGATCTTCTTGCAGTCCATGGGACTCTCAAGAGTCTCCTCCAGCACCATAATTCAAAAGCATCAATTCTTCGGCGATCAGCCTTCTTTATGGTCCAGCTCTCACTTCCATACATCACTACTGGGAAAACCATGGCTTTAACTATATGGACCTTATCTCCATATTTACCTTGGTACAAAAATACACACATGAATAACATCTGCCCCCTGACAGGTTTGAGTATGCCTTCCTGAAGGGAGAAAAATTAATTAAAAACGATGAAGCAAGCTGCTTGTAATTCGGAGTGCTTGGTATCCAGATTTGATCTTACTGCTCAGTGCACTCAGGACATCACAACTGTTTCAAGTCTCTTCAGACATTTCCTCAAAAGCAAAGCACGTCTGAAAAACTCAACTTCTGGTTTTTCCCTGTGAAATCTTTGCACTTAAATCTACTGCTGAGAGCACACTGCGGGCAAACCTCCTCGTTTTTATTGGAACTAAATGCAAACAGGCAGCTTCCCAAGGCATAAAATAGCACCACAATGTATTATTAATGGAAAACATGCAACGCTCAGAGCTTCTAGAAAATAACATTTTCATTGTCATCTCACAAGCATAAAAAGTTTGAAACTGCAATTAATCCAGAATGCGGCAGCTAGACCAGTGACTGGGAGTGGCCGCCGGGACCACATAACACCGGTCCTGAGAGATCTGCATTGGCTCTCAGTACATTTCCGAGCACAATTCAAAGTGTTGGTGCTGACCTTTAAAGCCCTAAGCGGCCTCAGTCCTGTATACCTGAAGGAGTGTCTCCACCCCCAGCGTTCAGCCCGGACACCGAGATCCAGCACTGAGGGCCTCCTTCTGGCGGTTCCCTCATTGCGAGAAGTAAGGTTACAGGGAAGCAGACAGAGGGCCTTCTCGGTAGTGGCGCCCGCCCTGTGGAACACCCTCCCATCAGATGTCTAGGAAATAAGCAGCTATCTTATCTTTAAAAGACATCTGAAGGCAGCCCTGTTTAGGGAAGTTTTTAATATTCAATGCTGTATTGTTTTTAACACTCGATTGGGAGCTGCCCAGAGTGGCTGGGGAAACTCAGCCAGATGGGCAGGGTATAAATAATAAATTTATTATTATTATTATTATTATTATTAGTAGTAGTAGTAGTAGAAGAAGAAGAACTTCACACACTTGTCCATGTTCCACGTTTTTCATCCCAGCTATACTCTGCCATTTCAGATCCTTAGCTGCCTCAAAACTACTTTCCACACCCAGTATACATCAATATAAGGTGGTAGGGGGCACAATAAGACTTTAGCAATGAGCCACTCTCAAGAGGCTAGTGGCTGAGTAAGAGCCATCATGAGCCGAATGCAACTCTCAAGCAATTTAAGTACTGCTTTAGTTCAAGGCAGCAGATGGAACTGAAAGAAGCCCATATTGTGGTGAGGGATCTACGGATCTTGTGCTCCACCTTGAGCAGGGAATGCTTCAGCTCAGCATGTGCAGAAACAAAACTTCCCATTATGCTGAGCTGAAGCATTCCGTGCTAACCCACCCTAGAATGTTCGGTTACCTGTTCCTAATGCATGGTTGACCACATCTATGGAATACAATGGTTATGCCCTTTTAAGTTTTGCTATATCAATCACTAGTTTTCATACCTGTCCAACTCTGTGTTCTTTTCCCAACCTTTAATCTATTGATGATTAATGCCTATATGCAACCCTTGCTTTGTCCTTGTGTTAACCAATCTGCAACAAGCACATACGTGGCAATGCTGTAATATTCAATAAAAGGGACTCTCTGAGACATGCTCGAGAGATGCCTCCCGTATGACACTTGTCACTCGTCTGTCGTTTATTTCAACCCAACAGTGCAGGATCTACGGATCTTGTGCTCCATCAAGCCAAGCCCAGTCTTCCCAACCACTTCCTGCGGCCTGGATTACCATGTTTCCTGCTGTCCCAGGAAACCAGCCAAAACAGGAATCCTGGGAGGGCTGCTGTCTGCTTGGCAGATCCTGATCGCAGCTTATGCATGTGAGGAAACCGGAGGTATAGAGAATTGCCCTTCCAAGCCTCTTCTCTTTGGGCATATGGTGACCAAGAAAGGAGGGGGTTGAAGCTACACAACAACAAAAACCCCAGGATTGGAGAGGAGGACAAAAAGAAACATTTTCTGGATGAGGTCTATGGGGTTTGGGTTGTGAAGGTGTGTTGGTGGAGCAGCAGAGTCGTAAACAGTACATAATAAACAACTACAGTGGTACCTCGGGTTAAGTACAGTGGTGCCTTGCAAGACAAAAAGAATCCGTTCCGCGAGTCTCTTCGTCTTGCGAAGCAAGCCCATTAGCGGCTTAGTGGATTAGCGCTATTAGCAGTTTAGCGGCTATTAAAGGCTTAAGGGATTAGCGGATTAGCTGCTAAAAGGCTATTAGCGGCTTAGCGGGCTTAGTGGATCAGCTGATAAGCGGCTTAGCGATCAGCTGTTAAGCGGCTTAGCGATCAGCTGATAAGCGGCTTAGCGATCAGCTGTTAAGCGGCTTAGCGATCAGCTGTTAAGCGGCTTAGCGATCAGCTTAGCGGCTTGGGGAAAAAGGGGGAGAAGGGGAAAAAACCCCGCAGGAACTAGCAAGACATTTTCGTCTTGCGAAGCAAGCCCATAGCAAATTTGTTTTGCGAAGCACCTCCAAAACGGAAAACCCTTTTGTCTAGCGGGTTTTCCGTCTTGCGAGGCATTCGTCTTGCAGGGCACCACTGTACTTAATTCGTTCCAGAGGTCCGTACTTAACCTGAAACTGTTCTTAACCTGAAGCACCACTTTAGCTAATGGGGCCTCCCGCTGTTGCCGCGCCACTGGAGCACGATTTCTGTTCTCATCCTGAAGCAAACTTCTTAACCTGAAGCACTATTTCTGGGTTAGCGGAGTCTGTAACCTGAAGCGTATGTACCCCGAGGTACCACTGTATTTCGATTTGTAGTTTTCTCAATTTGTAGCTTTTAACCCAAATGAATGGCTTTACCCACCCCCCCTTTCCTTTTTTAACTGCTACTGCTCCCCCCCCAAGACATACATACACCTGCCCTTAACCTCATGCATATACTTAACATTTACTGCTGGTTCTCGCTATCCAGCAGGTCGACATGTATCGATAGTCAATAAAGATCTGACCTACATAATTAATTTGCTTTAAGACACCAAGGGAGTGCGCAGAATGACATGGCCGGATGAAGGGCCTCTATCCCACCCCCCGTTCCCTTCTCTCCCCCCCCCCCATTCCCCTCTACTGGATTTCTTGGCCAAGCTGCTCTTCCAGTGTTAAAATGTCCCACTGTCAAGTTTGGAGCGTGTGGTTTTTCAGTTCCAGTGGGTGGGGTGGGGGGAACCCTGCCAGCTACAGCGTCAGCAGGGAAAGCAAAGCAAAAAAACAAAACCAGGTGGGTTGAGCACACATTACATCCAAGAAGCAGTTTATGATCCCAAAGACCCTTCGCCTTATTTATTTTTAGTTCTGGTTTTCTCGTCAAGAGTTTCTGAGGCCATTAAAAGGGAGAGGGGCTTGTGTTATCTGGGAGGGGACCAGAGTTTGGGAGAAAGTTCCCCTGCATAATTCCTGCGTGCTTGGGCCTGTCTCCCTGGACCACTTGGATTAAGTTACCCACCCCCCGTGGAGACAAAAAACACTAACAGGATTAGGGGGTTCAGGACTTCAGAGGGAGAAGAATGAAGGAGGGATGTCTGTGGAGATTATCTTTCTACTACAGAGAGACAGGGCTTCGGGTGGAGAGCAGGGAAACTTAAGGCACACGACAACTCAGAAGAAAGAGGAGCAAGGAACTGGCCTGGCTTTCATTATATATGGGTGTAGATCTGACCTCTTAACACTTCAACATGAGTGATGCACTTAGATAAGAAATGACTGTACATGATAGACCATACAAACTTCCATGCATACAGTGGTACCTCGGGTTACATACGCTTCAGGTTAGAGACTCCACTAACCCAGAAATAGTACCTCGGGTTAAGAACTTTGCTTCAGGATGAGAACAGAAATCGTGCTCTGGCAGCGTGGCGGCTGCAGGAGGGCCCCATTAGCTAAAGTGATGCTTCAGGTTAGGAACAGTTTCAGGTTAAGGACGGACCTCCGGAACGAATTAAGTACTTAACCTGAGGTACCACTGTAGTCCTTCTGTTACCATAACTTATTTCAATACCTGAAAGATCAGGCTAACATCTCTTGTTGTGTAATGTTCACACTAAATGCAAACTGTCCTCCCTCTGCTAAAGTGGTGCTTCAGGTTAAGAACAGTTTCAGGTTAAGGACGGACCTCCGGAACGAATTAAGTGCTTAACCCGAGGTAACACTGTACAGGCTTCCTGCAACTGGTCTCCAATTTTACAGGGATTCCCCTTCCACAGGTCTTTAGAACAGGCCAGGCACAGTTTGACGAGTGTCTGAATCAGCCCTTATCCACTAACAGTGTTTCCCAAACTTGGGTCTCCCGCTGTTTTTGGACTACAGCTCCCATCATCCCTAGTTGGCTGGATCAGTGGTCAGGGATTATGGGAATTGTAGTCCAAAAGCAGCGGGAGACGCAAGTTTGGGGGCTCCTGCACTGGAAGCACAATCCTGCACTTGCAAGCAATTTAAGATCATGCTCACATGACCAGTCCCCTCTGCATAGCTGTCAACAGTTCCCTTTTTAAAAAGGGAAATTCCCTTATTCCGAATAGGATTCCTCGCGAGAAAAGTTGGCAGCTATGCCCCTCTGGGCACTGACAATGGTAACACCAAATGTCTACCTCATTCACATCTAAAGCAAGGGTCAGTCGTCTCCAAATTCTTTACTCCTGTTCTGGCTGGAAGAAAAGGGATTGAAGTGACAGAGGAAATCAAGGAAGGTAAAGCTGTGTGTGTTTTTGTGTGTATGTTTTTCCTTTTATTTAATATTTATACCTCAATTCTCTTTTCCAAACAACACTGAAAGTGGCTTACGGCATAAACTAAAACAATAAATACAGCCATATCTAGACAACATGCAATAAAATGCATCTATCTAATACAGTGGTACCTCAGGTTAAGTACTTAATTCGTCCCGGAGGTCCGTACTTAACCTGAAACTGTTCTTAACCTGAAGCACCACTTTAGCTAATGGGGTCTCCCGCGGCTGCCGCACCGCCGGAGCACGATTTCTGTTCTCATCCTGAAGCAAATTTCTTAACCTGAAACACTATTTCTGGGTTAGCGGAGTCTGTAACCTGAAGCGTATGTAACCTGAGGTACCACTGTAATAGTAATATCCCCAATTCGTATGAACTTTTCACGCCTAACCAATTAAATAACAGAATTAAACAACAATTAACTAAGTCATCCAGTCCGCTGTAACCTTGCTCCCACCCACACTTTTGTGTAAATAATTAGGACCTCCCCACCCCTCTACATGTGAATAGGGAAGACACATGAACAACCAACATGGCTGACCTCTTCAGCTCTCATTTGGCCCTCTGTAGAGGTTCAACAGATTTATAGTGGTACCTCGGGTTACATACGCTTCAGGTTACATACGCTCCAGGTTACTGACTCCGCTAACCCAGAAATAGTACCTCGGGTTAAGAACTTTGCTTCGGGATGAGAACAGAAATTGTGCTCCAGTGGGACGGCAGCAGCGGGAGGCCCCATTAGCTAAAGTGGTGCTTCAGGTTAAGAACAGTTTCAGGTTAAGAACGGACCTCCGGAACGAATTAAGTACTTAACCCGAGGTACCACTGTAATTGGAAATCACATGCTCTCTTCCTTAGCTCCCTGCCTATTGTCCTGTACATTAAGCAATCACAGGGAGACGTTAACTTCCACATGTCCACTACAGCAGTACAGTGGTGCCTCGCAAGACGAAAAGAATCCGTTCCGCGAGTCTCTTCGTCTTGCAGTTTTTTTCGTTTTGTGAAGCAAGCCCATTAGCGGATTAGCGCTATTAGAGCTATTAGCGGTTTAGCGGCTATTAAAGGCTTAAGGGATTAGCGGATTAGCTGCTAAAAGATTAGCGGCTTAGATCAGCTGATAAGCGGCTTAGATCAGCTGTTAAGCGGCTTAGCGAACAGCTGTTAAGCGGCTTAGGGGCTTGGGGAAAAGGGGGGGAGGGGGGGAAAAACCCAGGAATCGCAAGACATTTTCGTCTTGCGAAGCAAGCCCATAGCAAATTCGTTTTGCGAAGCACCTCCAAAACGGAAAACCCTTTCGTCTAGCGGGTTTTCCGTCTTGTGAGGCATTCGTCTTGCGGGACACCACTGTATTTATATCACTGATCCAATGTGGAGTAGCAACCAGAACAGGCCTGCACCACCAAGCCAAGCACAATCTGCCAGCTGTATATTCACAGCCTCCCGGAGTGTTAAGAAAGGCACACCGTTCAGGAGCCTGTCAATACCACTTTGCTGCTGTTCTCCAATATATTTCAAAGCTCGCGGGAAGGGTATCTTTGCCTCATCTCTTAGCGCAAGGAACTGAGGCACAGAGCGAACTAACTAATTCAGCCTAAGCCGCAGCAAGCACCAAGCTACCTTCTGGCCTTGGAAATGTCACTCTAGTTTCCTGTGCACTACACAGCCCTGGATGGTTGCTAAATGCCAAAATGTTAATTTGCACAGAGACTGTGAAACCCATGAAAGGAAAAACAGTATATATATATATATTGAGGGGGGTCTTTTCAGCAGCTGAACCTAGTACACTTGGCTCCCTTCTTACCGGTTTTTCATTTTTTACGGAGCACTTTATTTCATCCTGGTGAATTTCTACAGATAACATTTTTTTATGCTTGGTTTTTACTGCTTCTCCTGTCTCCTCCCTTTCGGGTGGTTGTTCTGCAATATTGTGAATTTAATCCAAGCCACCCTGGCTGGGGATTTTGCACCAGAAGTGTGGAATGTAAATATTTTAAGAACTAAAATAAATTGAATAGACCCCTCTCAAATGAAAAACAAAATTAGAGCCCTGACTTTTAGGCTGTTTACGTAATTTGGTTTGTTGCATATAAAACAGTGAAGTGTAAGCAAGGCATTGTAAATGGACTGTACGTAAAGGCTGCCAGGTTGTGTCACTCTCCGCCTGGCAGTGAAAGTCCAGATACTGGACATTGCTGAAATGCGCCCCTGAACTTTAAATAATAATAATAATAATAATAATAATAATAATAATTTTTATTTATACCCCGCCCTCCCCAGCCAAGGCCGGGCTCAGGGTGGCTAACAAGCAATAATAAAAACAAGTTGAATGAATACAACTTAAAAACAAGATTAAAATACATTAAAATATTGAAACATTAAAATATTAAAATGCAGCCTCATCACAGGAGGAGAAAGAAAAAAGAAAGAGGGGGAGGGAATCAAATTGGTTCCAAGCCGAAGGCCAGGTGGAACAACTCTGTCTTACAGGCCCTGCGGAAAGAAATCAGATCCTGCAGGGCCCTGTTCTCATGAGGCAGAGCATTCCACCAGGCCGGAGCCAGTGTTGAAAAGGCCCTGGCTCTGGTTGAAGCTAATCTGACTTCCTTAGGGCCCGGGACCTCTAGGGTGTTGCTATTTATGGACCTTAAGGTCCTCCGTGAGGCATACCAGGAGAGGCGGTCCCGTAGGTACGAGGGTCCTAGGCCGTGAAGGGCTTTAAAGGTCAAAACCAGCACCTTAAATCTGACCCTGTACTCCACCGGGAGCCAGTGCAGCTGGAAAAGCACTGGGTGAATATGCTCCCATGGCAGAGACCCCATGAGGAGCCTCACTGAAGCATTTTGCACCCACTGGAGTTTCTGGGTCAGCTTCAAGGGCAGCTCCGTGTAGAGCAAATTACAATAGTTAAGCCTGGAGGTGACTGTCGCTTGGATCACTGTGGCCAGACATTTACGCAATGTCTCTCAGGAAGGTGAACAAGGCCAAGTCCAATTATTTCTGCTGGTCCCCTATAAAGCACTTTGGCATATTCCAGCTCTGAAGCTACAGAAGGTTCCTTCAGCCAGGGACACTGGGGTCCCCCGACGCATTCATAAAATTTTTTTTAAAGACACACACACCCCACTTCCCAAACATCAAAGGTCAAAGGGACCAAGCATGGTGGGCCATCAGCCAGTTGAGGGCTGGCAATAAGGATGGGAGCAGCGGCAGATTTATAGCCAGATCCCATTGGGTATGGTCCTAATGCATGCTCTCCTTTCTGGAACAAAGGATTTGCCTGGTGGCTGTGGTCAGACAAAGTTGGAAGGGAGTGGTAGGATAGCTGCCACCCCTTTGGAATTTGGAGGTTATTTGGGAGTGGGAGATGTGCCGAAGCCATTCCACCTCAACTGCTTTTTGAAACTGGTAGATTCACCCATCCCTTGCTGGCAGGAAAACACTTCCAAGCTGAGAAGGAGGATGGCTTGGAGTCTTAGATGGGTGGGGAATCGGCCACCACCTCCTTGCTCTTTTTGGGCACTTCCCGGCTTGAGTAGAGGGGCTGCAATGGTAGTGGCTGTCCTCGAATCCAGTTCTGGGGGTGGGGAGATTAAGAGGGAAAGGGAAAAGAGAGAAGATTTCCTCCTCTTTGTCCCCCATCAGATCCCACTTGCTGCAATGTATATGCTTCATGCAGCTCTCAAGGCATGGCGCTAATAATTTAAGTAAGGCTTGTCTATTCCACAAACCTAGATAGCATCTTAAAAAGTAGAGACATCACCTTGCCAACAAAGGTCCGTATAGTAAAAGCTATGGTTTCCCCAGTAGTGATGTATGGAAGTGAGAGCTGGACCATAAAGAAGGCTGATCGCCAAAGAATTGATGCTTTTGAATTCTGGTGCTGGAGGAGACTCTTGAGAGTCCCATGGACTGCAAGAAGATCAAGCGTATCCATTCTTAAGGAAATCAGCCCTGAGTGCTCACTGGAAGGTCAGATCGTGAAGCTGAGGCTCCAATACTTTGGCCACCTCATGAGAAGAGAAGACTCCCTGGAAAAGACCCTGATGTTGGGAAAGATGGGGGGCACAAGGAGAAGGGGATGGCAGAGGACAAGATGGTTGGACAGTGTTCTCGAAGCCACAAACATGAGTTTGACCAAACTGCGGGGGGCAGTGGAAGACAGGAGTGCCTGGCGTGCTCTGGTCCAGGGGGTCACGAAGAGTCGGACACGACTAAACAACTAAACAACAACAACAATTCCACACAGATTTTAAAAGGGGGAGGGGGACTTTGCCAACATGGGCAGACCAGTATTTTTTTGTAGCCAAGGACCCACAAAAATAAAGAAGGACCTGAAGATTGTTCAGTGATGCTGATGGCAGAGGTGAGGTTTGGAGAATTCAATCAGTTCAGCTCAGGTGTCAGGTGTGCAAATCCCTTTCCACCCCACTCCGTCCCTCCTTCTCCCTGAAAGCAGCGCTGCTCTTTATGAAAAACAACACGACCATGCCCTTCTGCTGAAAGCTCTTGTTAATTTTGTTTTCCCTCCTCTTTATTCAACTTATCCCTAGTCCCTTGTCTCTGGCACACTGCATCAAGACTGCCAACAGCCAGGGAATTGGGAGTGTACTGGTCTTCACAGCTTATAGAAATCCCCAACAACACCAGTTCTTTTCGCCTCCCTTGGTATCAGCGATGACTGAAGGCGGGGGCTGCTCTCTTACTTTCTGGGGGAAATATAATCTTTCTTCTCCAGCTTTGCTTCATGCAGCTTTCCCTGTCTCTTTGGCTCTCTCTGTCTCAATTTCTTTTATGAAGATGTCGATGTTAGTTGACCTGTCAGTAGCACCAGTTAAATTTGGCTCTGAGCCCAACTTACAGATTGAGCAGAGAAGGGACTCACTGCTAGCTACAGAGACACACACGTATGTATGGATGTCTCTGTGTGTGCACATATATACATGCATAAGCAAAATTTGACAGAGTCTTCCTCTATTCTCTTTCCCTGCACTCCATGGAACCAAATCACACTGCGGCAGAATTGACAAATCTCTTTGGCATGGCGTAGCTATTTCAATTTGAACCATGCAGAGTGCGGCACTGAGGCACCACAAAAGAAACCCAGCGTGGAATGTGTGCATTCAGTTCAGAACTTTGGGGGCTTCCTGACAGGAGAGGAAGGCACCCTGGAAGAGAGAGGAAGAGAGAGAGAGAGAGAGAGAGATTGTGCAATCAGCTTCCCCCAGCAAACATTCAGGCCATTTTCGCTTAAACGAGCTTCTTCCTTCCCTGTACCTAAACATCAAATATGTAACCCGCAGTGGCACAAAATGAGCGTTTTGCTCTACCTCTGCTCTCTCTATCCCACATTTCATACAAGAGTCAACTCCCTCTGGGTTTATTTGAAAGATTTCCATCTCACCCTTCCACTGTATCCCCAGAACAATTTTAAAATAATAAAATGGGGGCGAGAGAAAGGATTAAACAGTAACAAAAATAATAAAAACAGAGGTAGGTGCAACAAATAAAAGCAATCCAAAATTTAGTCACCAGAAGACCATCGACCTGGCAGGTCATACGCTTGCCAGAACAATAAGGCCTTGGGCAGAAGACAAGGGTGCAGAAGACAGAACTAAAGAGGGAGGGAGTCCGAAAAACTAGGCATAGTCACAGAGGAGGCCCACTCCCATAGTCCATCCAGTTGCGCCTTGACCACCCAAAGGACACCAAGTAAAACCACTCGAGTAGATCCTCATGAAAGGGGCAGGTGCTGACAGAATGAGACAGTCCTTCAGATATCCTAGGCACCAGCCATATATGGCTTTAAATGTAATGACCAACACTTTCTTAAGAATTGGAAGGGACCCCAGGGGTCATCTCATCCAACCCCCTGCAATGCCGGAATCTCAGCTGAAACACCCATCATAACAGATGCCCATCCAACCTCTGCTTTAAAACCGCCAAGGAAGATGATTCCCCCACCTCTCGTTGGAGTCGGTTCCACTCCAAACAGCTCTTACTGTCTGAAAGTTTTCCCCGAATGTTTAGTCAGAATCTCCTTTCTTGCAACTTCAAGCCATTGCCTCGAGTCCTACCCTCCAGAGCAGGAGAAAACATGTGGCCAGCATGACTAAGCCACTTCTGGCGAACCAGAGCAGCGCACAGAAACGCCGTTTACCTTCCCGTTAGTAAGCTGTCCCTATTTATCTACTTGCACCCGGGACTGCTTTCGAACTGCTAGGTTGGCAGGCGCTGGGACCGAACAGCAGGAGCGCACCCTGCCGCGGGGATTCGAACCGCCGACCTTTCGATCGGCAAGCCCTAGGCGCTGAGGCTTTTACCCACAGCGTCACCCGCATCCCACCCTATTTGCTCCAGATGAGAGCAACCAGGGCTTGCCATACTAAGTGGGCTAAGAAGAAGCAGAGAACCAGATGTGACAAGAAAGACTTATCAAAACCCACCTCACATCTCCGTTTGCTGTGAGCGGCAAATTTCCTACAAGTGACAATCTCGAGTAATTTATGGCCTTTTCTTCCCGAGCATGATTTTTAACTAGTTCTCCAGATCTGTGAATGCTGCAGATATAATCTCGCATGAATCATCTTCCTCCAATTCCTGCCAGAAGGTTAACCTTGGCTCCGGTTCAACCAAAGGGCTGATGATGACAAGTCTAAGGATTATTTCCCTTCCTTTAATGAGATCTGCATGGGAGCATATATGCATGGGTATCCTAAATGTAACCAGGGACACGGGTGGCGCTGTGGGTTAAACCACAGAGCCTAGGGCTTGCCGATCAGAAGGTTGGCGGTTCGAATCCCCGCAACGGGGTGAGCTCCCGTTACTCAGTCCCTGCTCCTGCCAACCTAGCAGTTCAAAAGCACGTCAAAGTGCAAGTAGATAAATAGGTACCGCTCTGGCAGGAAGGTAAACGGCATGACAGCCAGTGTGGTGTAGTGGTTAAGAGCGGTAGTTTCGTAATCTGGGGAACCGGGTTCGCGTCTCCGCTCCTCCACATGCAGCTGCTGGGTGACCTTGGGCCAGTCACACTTCTCTGAAGTCTCTCAGCCCCACTTACCTCACAGAGTGTTTGTTGTGGGGGAGGAAGGGAAAGGAGAATGTTAGCCGCTTTGAGACTCCTGAAGGGGAGTGAAAGGCGGGATATCAAATCCAAACTCTTCTCTCTTCTTCTTTTTCTTCCGTGCGCTGCTCTGCTTTGCCAGAAGCGGCTTAGTCATGCTGGCCACATGACCCGGAAGCTGTACGCCGGCTCCCTCGGCCAATAAAGCGAGATGAGCGCCACAACCCCAGAGTCGGTCACGACTGGACCTAATGGTCAGGGGTCCCTTTACCTTTACCTTAAATGTAACTAAGATAAAACAAAGGCAGGTAGGTTTGGTGGGTGGGCATTAAAGGAAGGAGGGAAAGACCACATTCCACTGAAAGCCACTTGGGCATCGTAGGTGCTTTAAATCGTGGAGCCCAGAAGAAACAAAGCATGCACTGAAGCAGAGGGAAATCTGCAGCCATTGAAAGACAAGAGGCAGAGCAGCACTCAGAACACCTCTGAAAGTAGAGGTCTCACATCCTCAAGCCACACCTGGGCCTTTCTATGGAGGCCAAAACATCACCTCTGATAACTGCACTGTGTTGCTTGGAAAACCTAACCTGTTACTCCAAGGAAGGGTAACAATTAGGGCTGGGCAGAATATCGACAGAGCATCCAAAACTGGTTTGGAAATCCATTTCGTGATATAGGTTTCATAATTTTTGATCATTATGTGATGCTATACAAAAATCACAATGTGGGGGAAACCAAGAAGCCAGCCAATGCCTTTACTTTGTTCCATCCTTAGTTCAATCACTGTGGTATATCGGTATACAGTGGTACCTCGGCTTAAGTACTTAATTCATTCCGGAGGTCCATAGTTAACCTGAAACTGTTCTTAACCTGAAGCACCACTTTAGCTAATGGGGCCTCCTGCTGCCACCGCGCCGCCGGAGCACGATTTCTTTTCTCATTCTGAAGCAAAGTTCTTAACCCGAGGTCCTATTTCTGGGTTAGCAGAGTCTGTAACCTGAAGCGTATGTAACCCGAGGTACCACTGTATTACAATGTCTAGTGGTGATATATCACCAAGTTGAAAACCAGCCTCATCCTTATTTTAGACATTGTGATATATTGATACATCGCAATGTTCAGCTGGTGTTATATTGCGATGTTGAAAACCAGGTATCCCCTAGCCCGAGAAAACAATACAGCAATCTTCCCTATAAAAAGGTAAAGGTACCCCTGCCAGTCTTGACAGACTCTAGGGTTGTGCGCCCATCTCACTCAGGAGGCCGGGGGCCAGCGGTCTGGAGACACTTCTGGGTCACGTGGCCAGTGTGACATCGCTGCTCTGGAGAGCCAGATCCGCACACGGAAACGCCGTTTACCTTCCTGCTAGTAACTGGGCCCTATTTATCTACTTGCACCCGGGAGTGCTTTCGAACTGCTAGGTTGGCAGGCGCTGGGACTGAACAACGGGAGCGCACCCCGCTGCGGGGATTCAAACCGCCAACCTATCGATCGGCAAGCCCTAGGCGCTGAGGCTTTTACCCACAGCGCCACCCGCGTCCCTATAGCGATCCACGAAAACAGTCCCACTTGAATCCCCAGCTCTGGATTACAAAATCAGACGGGAGGGAGTTTGAAGGTGCTGGGTTCTGGGTGGAATTACTTGCTGCTTGGTTTGGGCGGAATTGCTTGTCTCGGGATCACAGACAAATGAAGAGGGAATAAAAGAGGTGCGCCAAACCTTGCCCTTGGCAGCAGCCAAGCTGAAGCTTCTATCGCTCCTAGCTAGCAATCGCTGGATCTTCGAGAAGCTTCCCTCCCTCTTAGCTCAAGGTGGGTTTGCTCTGGCAAAGTTTGAATTCGTGTTCTCCAGTATTCTGCAGCGGAGAGCACCGAGGGTCAGTTCGGAAGCGCCTCCACAACAAAGACAAAGATGAATGACAGCTGCATGCCATCCCAAGAGCAGAGACAGCTTTATTATGAACAGCTGCACTCCATGCGGCCTGCTCTCTCGCACACCTGCCCAAAGCACAAAGTAAGTGCCTTCCCTCCCCCCCACTGAGCAAACACTAAGCATTCGGAGGTTGAGGGATCAGCAAGGGTCAACACAGCCATATTTATAGACAGAGGAGGCACAAGCAGAGAGAGGTCGATGCATCACTGCCAACCAACGGCTCCCGCCACTGCTGCAGATCCCCTATCCCTGACAAACCGAATTGCTCCTCGTTATTTATCGCCGGGCTTTATTCTCTAGGACACTGTGATCCCCTCTCAGGATTTGTGCCCTTTCATTTTCTAAGCCTCAATAACTCCTGAACTGCAGTTTCATGCGGTTTTGTGATTGTTAACCCAGCATGTGGACGGGGCTCGGGCCATAAATGCTCCATGAATCTTCTATGGCAAAAACACGGGATGCAGAAGCGTTTTCTCCTTCATTTGCAGTCCACAGACGTACCGCAGGCTCTCTCCACTGAGCAAGGCACAACAGCAGCCAGATTCCCTCCCCCTCACTGTCAAGGAGGAACACTGTTTCCTCACCCCTCAAGAGGTAATAAAGATTACTTGGGGAGGGGACGACAGCTCCATGTTTTGCATCTTGGCAGTACGCAAACGAACAAAAAAAGGCAGCAAAAAAAGCAACAACTCAAGTTAATTTAGACCTTCCATTCGACCATCAACAGAACCCTTTGCAGTCTGGAATTATTATTTTGGGGGGAAGGGGTTGTGGGGAAGAGGAAGCACTTACCTTGTGATTTTTGCCATGACGGTACATCATCCAGTCCTCCCCGTTTGTGCTGACCTCCAGTTTGTATGACCGGACATAGTAGCCGTTCTGGGTTTCCCTGGAGATGGCACCCTGAGTAGCAATGGCTGTCAGGACCGTCAGAAAGCGGAGGTCCACCTGTGGGGGGGGGGGAGGAGGGTGAAGGAAGAACGACAGGAGCTTCGTAAGTTCAGCAGTAATAAGGTAGACCTGCTCTTTGCTTGAAACATTGGCAGATGCAACCTTCCTGAAGCAGCGTCTGCAGACGCCAAATGAGACAAAACTACAGATCAAGAGGGTGAGAACGAGGAAGCCAACGACACAGAACTTGCAGTGAGCACATCCTTCGACAGCAGTCGTAAAGACATATGGGTTTGGTCTGAAGGCACATGAGGCCACCACTGTTCTGAAGCAGGTCTGGGACAGGTCAATGCCTGGACCGATGGACATGATCCCATGTACACGGCCTTGGGTGCCAATAAAGGCAGGCTATACAAATGGGACACAGGTGGCGCTGTGGGTTAAACCACAGAGCCTAGGACTTGCTGACCAGAAGGTCAGCGGTTCGGATCCCTGCGACAGGGTGAGCTCCCCTGCTCCTGCCAACCTAGCAGTTTGAAAGCACGTCAAAGTGCAAGTAGATACTTCCTCTGGCGGGAAGGTAAACGGCGTTTCCGTGCACTGCTCTGGTTCGCCAGAAGCGGCTTAGTCATGCTGGCCACATGACCCGGAAGCTGTACGCTGGCTCCCTTGGCCAATAAAGCAAGATGAGCGCCGCAACCCCAGAGTCGGCCACGACTGGACCTAATGGTTACCTTTACATTTATACAAATGGAATCGTAAGCCACAATGGATCTCAGAGCCACCAAAAGCATACAATAGTAGTGTGTTTTGCTAAAGGCATTCACCAGGACTTGCCATGTTGGGCTGCAGCTGCTTTAAGAAGGCTATGTTTGAAAGTAGACCTGAGGATCGGGTGCTCAGCTGGTATAAATTAGCATGGCGGTATTTCATTTCTAGTAGATCACTGTGACGCAGCTGTAGCTTTTGCCACTGGCCATGTTTAGAGTTGCCTATTCTGTCTAAGCTCTGTTCCAGTATAAGAACTTAATAGGATCAATTTTCAGACCAGCTGAGTTAACATCCCTAGATGTGGCAGCCCGTGAGCCATAGAAGGAAATGTTTTCAGCCTGCCTGGTTTTGTTGCAAGGTTCATAATTGAGGGAGGGAAGCACATTTTGAAAGTGCCCCCACCCACTTCCCGTTGCTTCGTCTGATTGAACGGTAAACATCTCTGGGTTGAAAATCCTTACTATGTCTCTTAAAAAATGCCCAGCACAACTGTGTACCAGCCTCAGTTGCAAGCCATGATAAAAATTATGCATTGGAGTGGAAGCAATCTGAGCAAAAGCAGGCTGTGTGCCCCTTTACCATTATGTCATTAATCATACAGAGTGAGACCGCCCCCCCCCCCGATGCCTTGCTAAGTCTGTTGCAAGCAAATGCCGACAGATTTCAGGAGTGAAAAAGCATTTTTCTGGTTCAGGCAAGGCATGTGCTAGTATTGTGTTGGGGAGGAGCCCCGGACCATAAGCTGAATAAAGAACTTTGGCTTTGATGTTCTTAAAACCCAAATAAAATCAAAGCTCAAACTAGAGAACCTTCACCCAACTTAAGCTCTTGCCTCATTTGCAGTGGAAAAGAAGTCAGCATGCATTCTTTGGTGGAGGGGGCGTGTCTTTTCACATGTAAGATTAAGTCGTGGGGTCCGATTTGTGCTTCTTGGAGATTTTTAGTGATACAGCAGCTTATCGAGACATGCTGGCTTAGTAACTGCACCATGAAGATTCAGACAGTTGCTCCATTTGTTCCAGTACTTCCCGTGTTGAATGCTCTTAACACATCCCACCGCATTGTTCTCCATCCAATCCGTATGACTTTTTTTGCTGCCATGAACTGGTCCTGTGCAGCCCCTGCTAAAGCCTTCCTTCTGTACGTCGCTGCTGGTTTTCCCAGCTGCTGGGATGCACTGAGATTCCCTGGCAGAATAAATATTGTTCTAGCTGTACTCGCCTAGCACAAGCGGGAAAGCCCCGCTCCTTTCGATCTGTCGCGGAGTCGACGGGGCACGTAAGCGGCAGCGTGTTCTCTCCTCTTAGCCCTCTGGAAAGCCCATCAAGGCTCAGGGGCCACCAGGTCAAGCCGAGACTTCTGTAGGAATGTTAATGGCCTAACAGTGCTGCCTTCAGTTCATGAAGGCAAGAGTCACGCCGCCTTTGCCAAACAGCAGCTCAATGCCCTCCTGCTGATTCCCAGCATGCAACAAGGAGATTCTACAAGCTTCATGTACTGGGGTCAATTTGACAGCATGGCAATCAGTTTGGTATAAGGAGAAAGTGCGTGTGTGTTTGTTTGTGTGTGTGTGACCTCAAAGTCCAGAGGGCAGTGGCAGCTCCCTGCCAAGACAAACCATGTGTCTAAACAAAGACACTTGTTTCCCTCACATCACCCTGCCAAGCCTGCTTCCATGGACACACAGCATGCCAGCCTATGCCAAGCCAAGCTTTTCATAGAGGAGAATGCTAGCTGGGGACTCTAACTGGCCATGTGTTTGATGACAAAGGCTTGAACATCACATCTCACCAGTTGCCTGGCAATTCAACTGTTGCTAAGCCGGATATTATGGTTTCGGTACCAGCCTTTCTGCTCTCCCTCCTTAGTTACCGAATACCACTTATCCTCTGCCGATTGCTCTCTTGGAGCTGGGCATACATACCTGCAGGAATTCCTTGTTGTTATCTACATTAGGAGTCCACCCGTTGTCATCACTATTGAGCCGGCTCTGCTGTGGGGTCCACCTGCCATCCGAGTAAGTAGAGGAGGCCGTGATCTGCTCGTTGGAGATTCGGCCGGTTTCCATCCCCAACGGGCTGTTGCACTGAAAGTCTACAGCAGGTGGAGAGTGGATTAGAAGAGAAAGGTGTCCCCCCCACCCCCCAAAAAAAATCTGTGCAGCTCCGCTAAGGGAAACGCCGCTAATGGCCTCGTAACATCCTATCAAATGAAATAAGAATTAAAAAAACATGTGTCTGCAAAAATGAGCACGAGATAGAATTGTCTCTATGCACCTATGAAAAGCTGATGAAATATTAATGTTCAGAAACAGCCAGGGAAGAGCTCACATCTGGAGCTCTATCAAATCCCTTCTCATCTGCATCAAAGCGCTCTAACTATGGCAGGCCGGGAACGTTCTTGCCTGGCAATCTCCTGCAAAGTGCAAGGAAAACCGGAATTCTTCAGTAAGAGCCTGAAGAAAGCCCTCAGTTTTCCAAGTGTGATTAAATATATTGCAGCTGTGCATGGCTAATTTCCAAATCATCTCTATATTTAGGTGGTTCCTCCTCCCCCCCCCCGCAGCATTTACAGTTTTTTTATGCTGTTCATAGAATCATAGAATCATAGAGTTGGAAGAGACCACAAGGGCCATCGAGTCCAACCCCCTGCCAAGCAGGAAACACCATCAGAGCACTCCTGACATATGGTTGTCAAGCTTCTGCTTAAAGACCTCCAAAGAAGGAGACTCCACCACACTCCTTGGCAGCAAATTCCACTGTCGAACAGCTCTTACTGTCAGGAAGTTCTTCCTAATGTTTAGGTGGAATCTTCTTTCTTGTAGTTTGGATCCATTGCTCCGTGTCCGCTTCTCTGGAGCAGCAGAAAACAACCTTTCTCCCTCCTCTATGTGACATCCTTCTATATATTTGAACATGGCTATCATATCACCCCTTAACCTCCTCTTCTCCAGGCTAAACATGCCCAGCTCCCTTAGCCATTCCTGTTGTTGTCCTACAACAGGGGTGGGCACCCTGTGGCCCTCCAGATGTGGTTAGCTCCCAACGCTCATCAGTCCCAGCCAGCATGGGGTCAATGGTCAGGGATTGTGATAGGATTTATAGCCCAACAACTTCTGAAGTAGCACAGGCTCTGAACCCGTGACATAAAAAGATTTTTTAAAAAAACGAGATATGATGTCACACACTAGAGCAGGGGTCGGCAACGTGCGGCCTATGGGCCAGATGTGGCCCACAAAGACCGTTTTACCAGCCCATGAACCGAGCTGCCCACTCAGTGAGTCACCCACACGCTGTGCTAAACCGGTGCAACACGGCGACTCACCAAGCGGTGCCAGAAATCACGTCTGCACACATGCAGATACCGGAAATCTCTTCTGCGCATGCCCAGACGTTGAAAATAGCTTCTGTGCAGGTGCAATTTCCGGCGCCGCTGACGTGTGCAGACACGATTTCCAGCATCATGCCAGCCTAACCCACGGATGATCTGGCCTATGGCCATGAAGCCTTGCTGCTGAGCCCTGCACTAGAGGAAGAGACAACTGTTAACATTCTAATGGTTCAAATTCATGCTTTTTCAATATGGCTTCAAGTGCCTTTCTTTCTTTCTTTCTTTCTTTCTTTCTTTCTTTCTTTCTCCTAGGCAGAGCATACCGCAAACTCCAATCTGAAACATTTCTGAACAAATTTATTTCACAAAATTTTGACATTTTCATCTTGGGTTTTGTGTTTCCATAGCAATTTCTAAATCTGCCGTGGAAGCTTGGGTGCTAGCAGTGAGCAAAGATAACAAAACAAATGAGAGAGGCTCCAGTTGACCAGATTTTGAGGTCTGCCATGAAATTAAAATGGCAAAACTAAAAATAATTCCGATGGGGAATTCAGAAAAGTTACCCACACGTGGCTACATGTTTGTTTTATTCAGGGTCCCCAGCGCAGAATCTGGAACTAGAGGAATACTGGCGAACACTCGGACAGAACAAGATGCCAACTTACTCTCTGGCACTTCCTGCGGAACTAAGTAATAGCGAGCGGAAAAACCATCCTTGGCTACTGCCAAATCTGTGTGGAACGTGAGTGACAAGATGCCAGTAGTCGAGTGGATATCCGAAGGAGTTTTAGTTCCACAGTACCTGCCAATCAAGGGGCCAACTGCAACAGAAACAGAAGAAAAGCACAACTTAGATAAACTTGTCGCCATCTTGCCTACGTCGCTTGGGAAGGTTTGTTTTTTTAAAAAATAAATTTTTATCAAGTTTTGCACAAATATCTCCAATCATACAAATTCCCAATTAACATATTTTCAGTTTTAGAACTTCCCCCAACTTCTCTGACAATCATCCGTATTTAAAATTTAGTCTACGCATTCCTCAAGTTTAGTATCACCTTCTTTTTTTATCTTAGTGTCTTAATAATCTTATTTGCATTTTTGCAATATTCCTTATTTTTTCACAAAGCTTCTTTAAAACCCACTAGCGTTGTTTGTTCGTCACATACACTCTTCAAATACTCCGAATTTTTTCCCCAGTCCTCAATGAACTTGTGATCTTGTTGATATCTAATTTTCCCAGTTAACTTATCCAGTTCTGCATAGTCCGTTAGCTTAATTCTCCATTCCTCCAGAGTCGGTAATTCTTCCTGCTTCCATTTTTGGGCTATTCGCTTGGGAAGGTTTGAAGGCAGGAATAAGCCATCCGTATTATCAGAGGCTACAAGATGAAAATCAAAACATGCAGGGATGAAAACCCCTCGCATGTACACCCTTGTGCAAATGAATTGAAACAAACAATGAATTTAGTACAGTAGTTTATTGTACAAATACTCCCATATACGTGCATTAGTAATTGATATGACCTCCGCTATTTTTAAGCAGCATTTGAACACGGTTTGGCATGGAGTCTACTCGTTTCGAACCGTCACTGTTGATTTTCGGATCCCTGTACCGCACTTGAATCAGCGCCTGAATGAGCTTCTCCATAGTCGTACAGTCTACATCACAGAGGCGACTTTTGCAAATAGCCCACAAATTCTCAATGGGATTTACGTTCGGGGAATTCCCTGGCCAATCAAGTATCTGTATTTGCTGCTCTGTCATGAATTTCTTCACCGCTTTCGATGTGTGACAGGGGGCTAGGTCCTGCTGCAGTATCCCAGTACCGTCAGGATGACTCCTTTCCAGCTCTGGAATAACTCTCTTTAGTAGAACCTCAATATATTGTGGCGAGGGCATCACTCCTTCTATTGGCTGCCAGTTTCTGACACCATAATAACAAGCATCCCCAAATCATCATCTGTTGTGGGTGCTTGGCATAGATGTGGCATAGAAAACATGTCTTGTTTCAATTAATTTGCACAAGGGTGTCTCCGTACCCCAGATTTGCAACAGCTCTTCTCTGAAAGAATACCAGCCTAAACAGATGGTTAAGCTTCATGGCTGTTGCGTAAAATGCTGCCTGCAGCAAATTTTAAGGTACCCCTGAACGTTAGGTCCAGTCATGGACGACTTTGGGGTTGTAGTGCTCATTACTGCCAGAGGGGTACCTATTTATTTACTTGCACTTTGACATGCTTTCAAACTGCTAGGCTGGCAGGAGCTGGGACCGAACAACGGGAGCTCACCCCATTTTACCAGCCCATCTACCTACAATTTTACATCTACCTACAATTTTGCCAGCCCATCTACCTACAATCTGGTTTTGGGGCCATGAATGATTACGGCTGCAGTGCTCCACTCACTGACCTGGGAGTACGTCCAATTGAACTCAATGGTGCTTACTTCTGAGCAGACATGTCTGGGATTATGCAATAAAGAAATCGCATACAGTGGTACCTCGGGTTAAGTACTTAATTCGTTCCGGAGGTCCGTACTTAACCTGAAACTGTTCTTAACCTGAAGCAGCACTTTAGCTAATGGGGCCTCCTGCTGCCGCCGCGCCGCTGAAGCACAATTTCTGTTCTCATCCTGAAGCAAAGTTCTTAACCCGAGGTACTATTTCTGGGTTAGCGGAGTCTGTAACCTGAAGCGTATGTAACCTGAAGCATATGTAACCCGAGGTACCACTGTATAGAGAGCTCTCCTGCCTGGTCCCCTGGTGGAGGTTCTTATTCAACACAAGTTCATGCCACTGAAAAGCCTAACCTTCAGCTATTTTCACTTTTAGTGCATACGTTGTTTCGCTAGCAGGAAAAATGGTGATTGATCGATTGATGGATAACATTTCTCGACAACTTTTTCATAAAAACCGTGCTCAAGGTGTCGTACAAAACTTTTCTGTATGCAATCAATGTAGAAAATGGTCTATTCTACACTTTCTGGCTAAGGGAGCCTCTGAGACCAGAGTACAGTGGTGCCTCGCAAGACGAAAAGAATCCGTTCCGCGAGTCTCTTCGTCTTGCGGTTTTTTTCATCTTGCGAAGCAAGCCCATTAGCGGCTTAGCGGATTAGCGCTATTAGCGGCTTAGCGGGCTTAGCGGATCAGCTGGTAAGCAGCTTAGCGGATCAGCTGTTAAGCGGCTTAGCGGATCAGCTGATAAGCGGCTTAGCGGCTTGGGGAAAAGGGGGGGGGGGGGAGGAAAAAACCCCCGCAGGAACTCGCAAGACATTTTCATCTTGCGAAGCAAGCCCATAGGAAATTCGTTTTGCGAAGCACCTCCAAAACGGAAAACCCTTTCGTCTAGCGGGTTTTCCGTCTTGCGAGGCATTCATCTTGCGGGGCACCACTGTACTTCAGAGAACTCTCAAATATGCCAACTTCTGAACTTAATGGTCTGATTATATGAATCGGGTTGTTTTAAGGCCTTAATGTATTTTTAACATCACCTGAAGTTACACTGAACCAGTAAGGGTGCAATGCCGGCACAGGAAATAGAAAGGAACTCTATCACTGTTCAATTTAAGCTCTGGTCCCTGCTAAGGACAAGGCAACAACATGTGAGATTGGATGCAGCCGTAAAGTGTTAGCAATTTATGACCTTTATGGAATTCTGGAGACTCAAAATTGATGCTGTTAGTGTGACAGTAGCCAGACACGGAAGAGAGCGTCGGCGATACATCACTTTAATCCCTACCTTGAGGAATACCGTCCCAGATGTCCAGCCAATCATACTTGCAATCTCCCTCTCCGACTTGCAAGGGGTCGTGCTCCAGGTCAAAGGTGAGAAACTGAAGGATGATCTCCATCTTTGGCTTGGCCATGATGGTGAAAGCACAGTCCAAATTGTGAGGATACTTATCAGGAAAACCCGGGGATTCAATAGTACCGTTCGAAGTGGTGAAGTTTCTGGAACAATCTTCAGAGCCTATAGCAAGAAACAAAGGGGACATTAACATACCACATCAACATTAACAGTAGCCAAGCTGAGAGGCGTAATTCATAATTGTGCGTGTGGTTTTTTTAAAGGTTTTTTTTTAAAGCACTTAAATCCCTCATGCGGAAAATTGCTACAGCCTTGCAAAAGTATTAATTATTAATATTACTGTCCCCATTTTATTTTCCATCAGAGTGGCAATTAGCAAAGCAGCCTTACTGAGGTGACACCTGAAATCCTGCGTCTTAAGCACTATAAAAATGGAAAATAAATAGTCGCAGCTTGCACTGTGGCTTAGCTTTAAACGTTTTGGGGGGTAGGAATGAGGGATTTGGTCAAGAGGACAGACAGAACCGCCTTTTTCATTTGTCCATGCTAACCGCCAGAAATGCAAGTTATTTGCATCCTTACTGAACGCTTTCAGACTGCCAGCAGCACAGACAATATTACCACTTATTTAGCGGTGAACCCAACACTGCCCTCCATTGTGCCCCAGCCGGCTAAGTGCCTTCTATTTCTTGCTGACCCAAGGTGCCTTGGGGGAGAAAGGGGT
The DNA here is from genome assembly GCF_965153285.1 of Podarcis tiliguerta. Taxonomy (NCBI): domain Eukaryota; kingdom Metazoa; phylum Chordata; class Lepidosauria; order Squamata; family Lacertidae; genus Podarcis; species Podarcis tiliguerta. Next base: position 7,709,803 of record NC_139534.1, read on the forward strand.
TGCATTCTGTTCAGGCTATGACTGCATAGAAACTATCGCTCTGTAGGGACCAGACAATTAACAATTGAATTCTCCAGCCCACGGGTCACTGGGAGGGGAGGGGAGGGGAGGGTTTGGAACAAGGAATTTTACAAGACCCCGAGGTTCTACTGCTTTAACAGAGGATTAACTTTCACAACTATTCCGTCTTTTGCTTTATTACACAGACGTTGCTCAGAAAAAACCGCACAATTCCAACTGTGAGCAATTCCTAACACACTGCTAACAACCACCGCAACAGAGCTGCATGGGTGTGCATTTGTGCTATATTTTAGAAGAGAGAGAGAGAAAAAAAGATTCAGCCCCTTTAAGGGAGATGAAAGATGGACAATGGCAATGTTAAACTAATGGCTATGTAAATTAATTTAATCAGATGACTTCCAAAATGAGTGGGTCTTAATTGGATTGCCTGGCCATGTAGACTCTAGTTGACCAGCTTAGATATAGGCATCTGAAAACAAATCACCAAATTTGCTAACACAACAGACCACACGTAATAGGTTTCTTCTCATTCTCCTTTCATTTCAAAACCATTACTAAAGGGCACAGAACAGAAGACCCTGCGCGACCTGTTATATACTTAGAATATGTAATTCAGAGATAAAGTGCTTTGATATTTAAATAACATTTTGTATTCCTAAGAGGAGGAGTTGTTGTTTTGATTTCTTTATGTGTTCCATTTAACATTTGTTAAAAAACCTGAAGCATTTTTATTAGGGATTGTAGGGAAAGATCTGCCAAAAAAGCTAAAAAACATCTTCATGTATGCAACAATGGCTGCGAGAGTTCTAATAGCACAAGGATGAAAGACTGAAGAAACCCCAACTAAAGAATCATGGCAAGAAAAATTGATGGACTAGCAGGACTGGCAAAATTGACATACAAGCTACGGGACAAGGATAATTATGACTTTAAAGATGAATGGGAACCTTTTACAAAGTATCTGAAGACACAACAAAGCGAACTGGACTCCTTGGCTGGCTTTGAATAAACATTCACAAACTTTTTATTGATTATAATCAGCTAAATAGTTTGAGCATTTTTACAACTGTGTAACATGCAGAAAACAGCATTTTTAGAGAAATCAAAGACTGGAACTGAGGGAAGTCGGGGGTGGGCTGGCGTTCTGTGGGGGGAGGGAGGGGGAGGGAGGAAAAGGGGGGGGGAAATAAGGATGATATGTTTCTGGATAATATGTTTTGTTTTAATTTTGAATAAAAAGTTATTTTTTTAAAAAAGATTTCTTTATGTGTGTATGTGTGTGTGTAGCTACAGATATTGGATTCCACAGTGTAAAGCAACCTTTCTCAAAGTTGGGTCCCCAGATGTTGTTGGACTACAGTTCCCATCATCCCTGACCAAGTCTTGCTAGCTAGGGTGGTTGGAAATTATAGTCCAACATCTGGGAATCCAAGATTGAGAAAAGCTGGGAGTGAGGGAGGAAAGAGAGAGAGAGGGTGGGAGAGAGAGACTGTCTGGGATGATGAAGAATAAATCTTGGGATATTATCCCAGTCACTGAATGACTCTCTAGTAAACTACCGGGTGACTGAGTGCATTTGAATTTCTCAGTTGTGTCCCAGGCAACCAGTGCCCTTTTCAAAATGAGTTGTTTTCCCTATGAAGGAAGTCATGATCGCTAAGAACATAACACCGCTAGGGCTGGGCAATATATTGATATATCACCCATAACCAGTTTAAAGTCCATACATCATAAATCATGATGTGTGTTAGAACTGGGCGGTATATCATCCAAGTCCATATCATGATACCGGTTTCATGCTGGATATGTGTAAATAAAAATGTGAACTTACATATGGTGATTAACTGTCCAATGATAACATCATTTTGGTGCGAGGTGAGGATATATATATATATATATATTTGCTTTCGTAGATTTTCACGGGTACAGGAATGCAGGTTTTGGTGTCCTCGGGTGTCTTCCCGTGTAAAAGTTGGGGTGTCTAGGCGACGTTTCGACGAGGTCTCACTCGTCATCTTCAGGCTGGTGCTTTCGGCTTCTTGTTACTGGAACAGAGCAGGATCTCAGTGTTTGAGTTCCTATAAATACTGTTGAGGAGGTGTGGTGTATAGCCTCCAATGTTTTGGGCAGAGAGGAGGTTCCCAGGCTAGTGTGCCTTTTCTTCTTTTGTTCCTTAATTACTTGAGGGATATCTTGAGTGATTTCTTGAGTGATTTCCTGAATCCCACTTAGGTGGGTCATTAGGTGTGGATTAGTTGCTAAAGCCTTCGTGTCTTGAACTCTTGAACTTTGTGAAGAGTTTTTCTGAGAAGATGGCTGTACTGCACTTGGTTGTGCTCTGGCTTGGCTTCGTGTATAGGGGCGAGCTGTGGTTTTGTGGCCTGTGCCAGCCAAATCTGTGTAGGGATTGCAGGGGGGTGCAGCATCCGGAGGTGCCACCCTGGTTTGGCTACTGGATGGTGTCTGTAATTTATCTGTGGAGAGGGTCTGGGTTTGGGTCTGGTGTGGTTGATTGGTGATGGCGTTCTGTGTGCCTCTGGATCTGGTGTCAGATTTTGTGGGGAGGGCTAATTTCCAGATGTCTGGCAAGCGGGATGTGTCGTCACGCTTGTTCATGTTGTGAGGGTGTTTCTCTATCTCGATGGCTTCCATGATTATTCTCTTGTGGTGATGTTCCATATTAAAGAGCAATTTGGAATCTGCAAAATTAATTTCGTGTCCTGTTTCTTTCATGTGTTGGAAAAGAGAGGAAGTTTTTTCTTCTTTTTTGACGGCATTCTTGTGTTCTGCGATACGTGCATTTATTCGTCTGTTTGTTTGTCCAATGTACGTGGCTGGGCAGACTTTGCAGGGTATTTCATAGACCCCTTGGTTTTCCAACTGAATTTTATCCTTGGGGTTTCTGAGGATATTGGCTATTTTTTGGTTGGTGCAAAAGGCTGTTTTGATATTGTGTTTATGGAGGATTTTGCTAATTTTATCTGTAGTGCCCTTGATATAAGGAAGGAGGGCTATGCCATTGTTTTCTTCTGTGTCTTGGTTTTTGGGGGGTGTTTCTTTTTGGATTAGCTTCGTAACCCTGTTTTGCTGGTATCCATTGGCAAATAACACATTTGAGAGATTCTGTAACTCAGTTGTCAAGTGGTCTTCGTCAGCCAGGCGTTTGGTTCTGGAGATGAGAGTCTTGGCTACGGAGTTTATTTGTGCAGGGTGGTGGTGTGATTGTGCATGTAAGTAGCGGTTGGTGTGTGTTTTTTTCCGGTAGATAGTAGACCACTTGACAACTGAGTTACAGAATCTCTCAAATGTGTTATTTGCCAATGGATACCAGCAAAACAGGGTTACGAAGCTAATCCAAAAAGAAACACCCCCCAAAAACCAAGACACAGAAGAAAACAATGGCATAGCCCTCCTTCCTTATATCAAGGGCACTACAGATAAAATTAGCAAAATCCTCCATAAACACAATATCAAAACAGCCTTTTGCACCAACCAAAAAATAGCCAATATCCTCAGAAACCCCAAGGATAAAATTCAGTTGGAAAACCAAGGGGTCTATGAAATACCCTGCAAAGTCTGCCCAGCCACGTACATTGGACAAACAAACAGACGAATAAATGCACGTATCGCAGAACACAAGAATGCCGTCAAAAAAGAAGAAAAAACTTCCTCTCTTTTCCAACACATGAAAGAAACAGGACACGAAATTAATTTTGCAGATTCCAAATTGCTCTTTAATATGGAACATCACCACAAGAGAATAATCATGGAAGCCATCGAGATAGAGAAACACCCTCACAACATGAACAAGCGTGACGACACATCCCGCTTGCCAGACATCTGGAAATTAGCCCTCCCCACAAAATCTGACACCAGATCCAGAGGCACACAGAACGCCATCACCAATCAACCACACCAGACCCAAACCCAGACCCTCTCCACAGATAAATTACAGACACCATCCAGTAGCCAAACCAGGGTGGCACCTCCGGATGCTGCACCCCCCTGCAATCCCTACACAGATTTGGCTGGCACAGGCCACAAAACCACAGCTCGCCCCTATACACGAAGCCAAGCCAGAGCACAACCAAGTGCAGTACAGCCATCTTCTCAGAAAAACTCTTCACAAAGTTCAAGAGTTCAAGACACGAAGGCTTTAGCAACTAATCCACACCTAATGACCCACCTAAGTGGGATTCAGGAAATCACTCAAGAAATCACTCAAGATATCCCTCAAGTAATTAAGGAACAAAAGAAGAAAAGGCACACTAGCCTGGGAACCTCCTCTCTGCCCAAAACATTGGAGGCTATACACCACACCTCCTCAACAGTATTTATAGGAACTCAAACACTGAGATCCTGCTCTGTTCCAGTAACAAGAAGCCGAAAGCACCAGCCTGAAGATGACGAGTGAGACCTCGTCGAAACGTCGCCTAGACACCCCAACTTTTACACGGGAAGACACCCGAGGACACCAAAACCTGCATATATATATATATATATATATATATATATATATATAGCAAGAGTAATAAAAAGAAATTGTTATTTCAGGGATTTGAATTTAATTCTAAATTATATACCGGAAACGTGGGAGATTACAAGGGGTCAAAAAAAATGGATGTATCGCGCCATACTAGAGGCAAAAAAACTTGTCTTGATGAGCCACAGAAAGATCCCATTGAGCACATGGATTGACACTATGGACAGACTAGTTACCTACGAACGAATTGCATTTCGACACAAATTAAGAATGGATAAATACGAAGAAATCTGGAAGGAATACTTAAGCGATAAGGCGGACAGTGGTGGGAAGCAGGGGGAGGAGAGGTGGGGAAATATTGTTAAAAAGGTGTAGTTAGAGGTATATCAGTACTCAAATCTGAATTATTAAATTGTGTTATTAGTGTTATTGTGGTTTTTGTTGTATATGTTTTTTTTTTTGGTTGTTGTTTGTATTGAAAAAACGATTAAATATTTTTTAAAAAAATGATATTGGTTTCATCATTTTGATCTGGCAGTATTATATTGTGACTCAAAATTGTGGGGGACACTATAAAGCCAGCCAATGCCTCTATATCAGGGGTCAGCAAGGTTTATCTTGCCTGGGCCGGATTGGTCCTGCGAAGATCCCTCCGTGGACCGGATTGCGCACGCCTGCGATTTCGGCGTCTGAGCAGACACGATTTTCTGCGCCATGTAAGAGAGGCTTCGAGAACTTCGAGAACGCTGTCCAACCATCTCGTCCTCTGTCGTCCCCTTCTCCTTGTGCCCTCCATCTTTCCCAACATCAGGGTCTTTTCCAGGGAGTCTTCTCTTCTCATGTGGTGGCCAAAGTATTGGAGTCTCAGCTTCAGGATCTGTAATTCCAGTGAGCACTCAGGACTGATTTTTTTCAGAATGGATATGTTTGATCTCCTTGCAGTCCATGGGACTCTCAAGAGTCTCCTCCAGCACCATAATTCAAAAGCATCAATTCTTCGGCAATCAGCCTTCTTTATAGTCCATCACTACTGGGAAAACCATAGCTTTAACTATACGGACCTTTGTTGGCAAGGTGATGTCTCTGCTTTTTAAGATGCTGTCTAGGTTTGTCATTGCTTTTCTCCCAGGAAGCAGGCGTCTTTTAATTTTGTGACTGCTGTCACCATCTGCAGTGATCATGGAGCCCAAGAAAGTAAAATCTCTCACTGCCTCCACTTCTTCCCCTTCTATTTGCCAGGAGGTGATGGGCCCAGTGGCCATGATCTTCATTTTTTTGATGTTGAGCTTCAAACCATGTTGAGCTCCATCCATATTTCAGACACTGTGATATGTCAGTATATCGTGATGTTTAGCTGGTGATAAGTTGAAAACCAGCTCCATCATTATTTCAGACATAAAAGCACTTTGGACATAATCTTAGGTGAGAGGAAAGTAGCAGAACAATTCTTGGAAAATGAGACTCGGCAAAGACTTCCTTTCCTCCTTCCTTCCTTCCTGATCAACTGCAGAACACCCTTGGCAAATGTAACAAAGGAGTCCAAAAGTAATTGGAGGAGACCAAAGGACATTATGAAGCCACATGACTCAGTTCTATTGCTAAAGCTAACTAGGGCTGGACCTGTATAACATGAAACAATGAGGATATAAGCCACTAACAGTAAGGTTAAAGTGTAATAAATAAGTAGCTGGAAAGGTTGTTCTGGGGGTTTCTCGCACCTACATAATTGAAATGGATATTATTATTATTATTTTAATTTATTATCCGACCTTTCACCCTGAGGTCCCAGGGCAGGTTAGAACAATTTGAAATACAACATTAAAAACGCTAGCCTGCCAGCTTCTCTTTGTAGTTGGTTCACATTTGTTTTCCTCAATATACAATTAGCTACACATGTATCTGCAAACGCTAGGAAGCAATATTTGTGTTAGGGCTGGAACCCAGTTGAATAAATCTTGGTTGATTAGTCATAGGGGTTTTTAATTAAGTATTGATTAAAACTGCATAAATTTGCATATAAATAAAACAAACAGTTTGAAACAAACACTCTATTTTTAGACGATGGCAGGCATACATGACAAAGGCGCCATCTTTGATGAGGCACCCACTTCCTCACGACAGAACCTGCTACATGAAGGGGCATGTTTCACCTTACAGTTTTTTACAAATACTTTGAAAGTAATGTAATTTTACATGGAACTCTGGTGCCTGAAGATTCGAATGCACTTTTGTTTAACTGACCAAAAGCAGTTTTGAGCAGTTAAACTAATCAGTTAACTAGCCAAAGAGTGCAAAATGAAGACAGCTTCCAAAAGTTCCACAATCACAATACCACGTTGTGATGGGATGAAGAGCTGCTTGTGCGTAAACTGCAAGTCCCTCAGAGTTTGAACAAGTTCTCAAACCTCTGCCTGTGACGGAGCCCCTCCAGCATGGCTGCGTCAATCGCTAGCAGAATCCGAAAGTGGTTGCTTCCGGAAACGTTTCCAACATAAAAGCTCCTTAACGGAAACACGTCTTCTGGACTCTCTGCGTGACAGTTTCCGGCGAGGAACGGGTGTCCCTATAGGAGGTCCTGAGACCTCCCCACTGTTTTCGCTGGAAGCGTCTCTGAGCCATTCCTCCGACTCTCCTTCCCTTGACGTTCCTGTTTGCCCCCTACTGGTTCCCTCTTCAGCTGTTACGTCTCTCTCTGCCTCAGAGAGCCTTTGCACCTCCTGTCCTGCCGATGGCAGTTCCCTGACACACGTCTTCCTAGCCACACAACCATTTCCTGCAATTCCTGCAAATGGGAATTGCGGTGGAGGAATCTGCCAAGAGCTCAGCCCATGCTAACATTTCCCCCAGCGAGCTGCATTCCAGAGGAGGAGGCACAGCTGATACAGGAGAAACCAAACAGCGAATTTCTCCATGTCACAAAAGATATTGTTGAAGCCTCCCCAAATCGAACCAGAAGTCCAGACATGCTGGTTTTATTAAACTCATGCACTAGCACTCCAGTCGGTGCACAGGGACAATAAATAAACAACATGAACAGCAGTCCACAAACAGAAAAACAAATACAAATGAAACTTGCCAGCTGAACTGGAGATGGAACAAAAAATATGCATTTTGCACCCCTCCCCTCAATAAGGCTAATAAAGAGGAAGGAACCGCAGATCTGGGGAGGTGAGTTCATTTCGCAGCCTTGGGACTAGTGGTATAAAGTCCTTTCCACAATCATCTTCCCTTTGCATACAGCAGGGCCCAATGACTTCTTAGCTAAGTGCCAACTACTCAAATTGAACCCAGAAGCATCCCGAAGGCCAGTGCAGCTGTAACAATACTAGTTGAATATGCATGTGCTGACTCACATCTTCAAGGAAATGCACAGTAGCAATTTACAGTAGTTGAATCTTCTCAATTGCCTTTATGGGAAAATCTATTTACAGCACTTAAAACAGTGCTCAAGCCTGAACTTCATGGGTTAGAGTTGGAAGGGAAACTCAAGTTCAAACAAGACCAGGAAGGCCCAAGTTCAAATCTTCACTCATCTGTCAAGTTCAACGGCTGGCAATGGGATGGTCTCTCTATCTCATTGCTGTCATGAGAATGAATGGAGGAAACAATCACTTATGCTACTGAGCTTGTTGGATGAAGTTGTTGTTGTTTAGTCGTGTCCAACTCTTCGTGACCCCATGGACCAGAGCACGCCAGGCACTTCTGTCTTCCACTGCCTCCTGCAGTTTGGTCAAACTCATGCTGGTAGCTTCAAGAACACTGTCCAACCATCTCGTCCTCTGCTGTCCCCTTCTCCTTGTGCCCTCCATCTTTCCCAACATCAGGGTCTTTTCCAGGGAGTCTTCTCTTCTCATGAGGTGGCCAAAGTCTTGGAGCCTCAGCTTCACGATCTGTCCTTCCAGTGAGCACTCAGGGCTGATTTCCTTCAGAATGGAGAGGTTGGATCTTCTTGCAGTCCATAGGACTCTCAAGAGTCTCCTCCAGCATCATAATTCAAAAGCATCAATTCTTCGGCGATCAGCCTTCTTTATGGTCCATGTTGGATGAAGAGCAGGTTACAAATGCAATTAAGAAATGTATTTAAATATATAACCCAGGGGTTTTGCAAAGGTATCAGGTACACCTACAGAACTGATCCCAGAACTATAACATCACACATGAGCATACTCACCTAACAATAAACTATGGATTATCAATACATGAATGAGCCTTGATTGCACTCCCCTTCCTTCCTCTGGCACAGCCAAAAGGAGGAACTCAGAAGCTTTAAGTTTCATTCTGAACTAGCTGCAGTTTAGTGGCGCTGTGGGTTAAACCACAGAGCCTAGGACTTGCCGATCAGAAGGTCAGCGGTTTGAATCCCTGCGACGGGGTGAGCTCCCGTTGCTCGGTCCCTGCTCCTGCCAACCTAGCAGTTTGAAAGCACATCAAAGTGCAAGGAGATAGGTACCGCTCTGACGGGAAGGTAAACAGCATTTCCGTGTGCTGCTCTGGTTCACCAGAAGCGGCTTAGTCATGCTGGCCACATGACCCGGAAGCTGTACGCCAGCTCCCTTGGCCAATAAAGCGAGATGAGCGCCGCAACCCCAGAATCGGTCACGACTGGACCTAATGGTAAGGGGTTCCTTTACCTTTTTTTATGTATGGACCACACAGCGGAATCTCTTGTGTGTCTCTGAATTTATGCTACCACCATTTGTTAAGGTTTCTGAGTAAGATTAGGAAGCTTGTTTGCCCCCCCCCCCTTATCTCTCTCTCTCTGTGTGAGAGAGTTTCTTCATGTTCTACTTGTGACATAAACCTCCCATGCAAGATGCTAGGAACGGAATGTCTGCCAACCCAGAGCCCTCGCTATCCTTCTTCAAGACACAGCCAGGCCTCTCCTTGATCACTTAAAAACATCGCCTCACCCACGCTCGCAGGCACAACACAAGACTATTTTTAATTCTCCAAAAGTCTCATCCCCACACCCACCCATCTGACAAATATTTAGACAGAGCCCATTTAAAAAGGCCTCTGATTAGCTTTTCACTTTCTCCAAGAATAGTTTTGTATTAGAAAGGCATGATGAATAGTTCCTCTTATACAGAGCTCAAGAGGCGCCCGTCTTGCTCCCTCGATGGCACTGCCAACAGCAGCCCGTTTCAGCCAGCGTTACAACCAGTTGCAAAACCCTTGGCTTCTTGAAAAGAGAAAACACAAGGCTATTGATCTGTGCTTGAATCACATATTCACAGCAGAGCAGGGTAGGGAGAGACCTCACTGCAGATCTAAGAGAGGACCACTTTCACTTAGCCTTGACTTTAACAAGCTTTTTAATATATGCCACAGAGAAAAGATATACTGTTTGCAGTTCTAGACTATACAGGATAATTTAATGAAGAAGCTTGCTTTCCATGCCATGGTAAAAAAATAAAAACACATCGTTAATACCGCACGTTGCTAAAATATTTTACATCCTTGGAAATGTTGTGGAAACAGATAAGGGAAAAGGATGTAGCACAGAGGAGGGAAACTTAAAATAGACTGTGCTGATATGGCCCATATGGCTAGTTTAAGGACTCTCAAACTTTGTCTCTGTGAATCTACAAAGGATCAAAGTACCCCATTCTGTACATGTTTGTTCACCGCTCGGATATTTCATGACTGAGCGGTTTATAAATTTTCACATAAAATAAATGAATAAAAGTCTTACTCCCTTTCTGTGTTTACATTAGCAGCTCACTGGGCTGAGTGAAAAGCAAAGAATGACTCATGCTTTCCAGGATACTATAAAGTAGATTATATATTTAAATAAAGCTACCTTAGTCTGTCTACGGCCATACTACCCTGAACACGCCCGATCTCGTCTGATCTCGGAAGCTAAGCAGGGTCAGGCCTGGTTAGTACTTGGATGGGAGACCGCCTGGGAATACCGGGTGCCTTTTGGGACACGGGTGGCGCTGTGAGTAAAAGCCTCAGCGCCTAGGGCTTGCCGATCGAAAGGTTGGCGGTTCGAATCCCCGCGGCGGGGTGCGCTCCCATTGCTCGGTCCCAGCGCCTGCCAACCTAGCAGTTCGAAAGCACCCTGGGTGCAAGTAGATAAATAGGGACCGCTTACTAGCAGGAAGGTAAACGGCGTTTCCGTGTGCTGCGCTGGCTCTCCAGAGCAGCGATGTCACGCTGGCCACGTAACCCGGAAGTGTCTCCGGACAGCGCTGGCCCCCGGCCTCTTAAGTGAGATGGGCGCACAACCCTAGAGTCTGTCAAGACTGGCCCGTACGGGCAGGGGTACCTTTACCTTTACCTTAGTCTGTTACATGTTTTAGGGCTTTTCCAGGGAAGCAAATCATTCTGGACAAAAACGTGGGGGGGGGATATTTTGGTCCCCCCCCCCCACACATTAAAACCACAGCTTGTTCCATCAGGATATTCAAGTAAGTGTAGAAAAGTTAAAGGACCCCTGGACGGTTAAGTCCAGTAAAAGGCGACCAGGGGGTTGCAGCGATCATCTCGCTTTCAGGCCGAGGGAGCCGGCGTTTGTCTACAGACAGCTTTTCCGGGTCTTGTGGCCAGCATGACTAAACCGCTTCTGGTGCAACGGATTACTGTGACGGAAACCAGAGCACACGGCAACACTGTTTACCTTCCCGCTGCAGCGGTACCTATTTATCTACTTGCACTGGTGTGCTTTCGAACTGCTAGGTTGGCAGAAGCTGGGACTGAGCAACGGGAGATCACCCCATTGTGGGATTCAAACCGTCGACCTTCTGATCAGCAAGCCCAAGAGTCTCAGTGGTTTGGACAGCAGTGTGCATAGGGTTCCACTGCAGCCACCCACCCAGGCGCTGACCAGAACTGGATCTGCTAAGCTTCAGCAAGGCTGCTTTATCATATGCCCTCAGACCATGCCCTAGAAGCTGTTCCACTGGGCACCAGTTCTGTCAATCAACATACAACGAGGAGAAGACAACTTGGCTCAATCTAGGCACATGTAACAACTTGGTTGAGGGGCATCAAGAAGTTTGGTGTCTTCCTGAACAGTTAGGTACTGACCTGTCTTGTAGATCTCATAGCGTAGAGAGAAACCGGCACCTTGGCGTGCATAGTCTGAGGTGAATTTAATATAGAGCGAAGGGCCTGATGACGTGATGGTAGGTGGAGCAATGTTCCCACAGTGCTTGCCCAGAAGGTCGGCTGATTCACTGTCTCCATCCCGAATCTCAATAAAATCGTATCTGTCAGTGGGGGGAGAAAATAAAGCAAGAAACAATTAAGAGAAAAATCTACCATGGAAATATAGTTCTACTTTACAGATGGCTTATACTTTGAACATGTTGATTTATCTCATCTGTCATGCCAGTCACAGCTCTATAAAATGTTTCTTTACACGTATTTCTTTACACATTAAGCAAAAAGCATTGTATTCTAATTAATAAATTATCATGCTATTTCACCTCCTGCGATCAGTATATGCTGATCAGAATTCACTTCGTTTCTTCCAAATAGCTTGAAAGCAACAAAACTTTGAGCAATCTGCACTTCTGCGCATTGTATTCAAAACATTTCATTATCTGAATGTTTTAGATGCCCAATGAGCTATTGTGATGAATAAAGTTTTATAGCCATCATAATCTGTAAAACATACAGAGCCAAAGAGATCTCTCGCTCTTCCCACAGTTCATAAATCTTTGGGCCTTGCTATTTACTTATCTATAAAAATCGCTCCCCACCCCTTCTTTATTATCCAAGCTGCTTGTCTTTGCCGAATCTTTGCATGCAACATTCATAATCCGCCATAGAAGCTTGTTGTTCATTAAAAATAAAATTTTAAAAATCACATTTTCAAGCACTGTGGCTGTAAAGGCATGTTCAGAACTTGCTGCAGGAAACTAGTGAGCTCATTTTTGAGGCTTGATTTCAGCAGAGAAGTTTATAGTTTAGAAAGCAACCCAAAACTCCTAATCTGCCAATGCTCTGGAAAGAGTTTTGATGGAGAAGAGGCACCCTCTGCCCTACCCTGCCAGCCACACTGGTGAGGATCACCCAAGCTATCACTGGCAACATCCCGGGTGGTATAATTATTCAGTAAATTGCTGAGCCTTCACCTGCAAGTGCCAAGGCAGGTTATAACAATTAATCCCAATATAATGGTGGCCAGTGAAAACTCCCCAACTGAGTGTGGGGTTTTGGGGTTGGCGCTGTGGTCTAAACCACTGAGCCTAGGACTTGCCGATCGGAAGGTCGGCGGTTCGAACCCCCACTACCAGGTGAGCTCCTGTTGCTTGGTCCCTGCTCCTGCCAACCTAGCAGTTCGAAAGCACGTCAAAGTGCAAGTAGATAAATAGGTATCACTCCGGCGGGAAGGTAAACAGCGTTTCCGTGCGCTGCTCTGGTTTCGCCAGAAGCGGCTTAGTCATGCTGGCCACATGACCCAGAAAAACTGTCTGCGGACAAATGCCAGCTCCCTCAGCCCATAAAGCGAGATGAGTGCTGCAACCCCAGAGTCGTTCGGGACTGGACTTAACTGTCAGGGGTCCTTTACCTTTTTAAGAGAAGACAGTATCTGCTGAATCCTGAGCCAGTGCTGCCGCCATCATGTGACAACAGCAAGCCTAATATGAGCCTCTTCAATGCCTGGGACCTGGCACAGAGGAGGGGAAATTTCTTCTCTGCGCTCCCCTAAACTTCCGTCCTGGCCTGGATGAGCAGAGATCTCCTCCTCATCATAAAGATCTCGCTTCCCTTGCCATGCCTTTGTTCTCTGCCTCTAAGCACACAACTGATCTTTCCTGGGCCACGTTCAAATGCTCATCATGTTGTCAACCACTGTGGTCTCCCACAAATTTCTCAAGGAAGCCCATGGTGGGGTTATGGATTTGCAGAGTGTTGCCATATGCTTCTTACAGATAAGTTATCATATCCCAGCAGCTAAGCAAACCCCAAGTTCCTTGTGTTAACCAGAATGTGCAAGATTGCTCATATACACTTGTATTTTGTGTGTGTCCTTAACAGGTATTGTACAGACACTAATGTATCAATATAATTATTTGAGAAAAAGGCCTATGTGCAATCCAATCCTGGGTGGAGGGTGTGACTAAGCTGCATTAAGAAGCTAATAAAGTGGTACCTCGGGATAAGTACTTAATTCGTTCCGGAGGCCCGTTCTTAACCTGAAACTGTTCTTAACCTGAAGCACCACTTTCTTTACACTTCCAGAGACAGCAATAAAACAAGTGAAATGCAGGTGAACAAATTATCTCACCAACCATTTTGGCAGGTGTTGATTAGAAAATACTGAGATAACAGAAAGCAACTAGCAGATAAAGCACAGGGTGAAAAACCTATAGGACTGGTTAGCTATATCAAGGTTGATATGAGAGTGGGTATAACTCATATTTTCAACCTCTCGCTTAATATTTCCGCAAAACTGCAGGCAACAATTCAATCATGGAGCAAAGGTTATTGGGCAAGCTGTGTAGGCAACAATAATTACAAAGTTCATTTTAAACTAAGCAAAGTGCTAGTGAGAAGGCTTCTGGGATCACAATCAATCAATTTCCCTCTACTATCCATGACAAGAGGATAAAAGAGGGTATTCTCCTCAGAATAAAGGAGTAGACTGTGGATTTTCATGTGTGAAGACACGACCAGTTTGCTGGCATATTTTTTCCAGTTCATCTGAATACCATGCAGTCTAGTGGACTCTCTGACATAAACCTCTCCCCCCCTCCCTCCAATTTGTAGTAAAGGTAAAGGTAAAGGGACCCCTGACCATTAGGTCCAGTCGTGACCGACTCTGGGCGGGCGGCGCTCATCTCGCATTATTGGCCGACGGAGCCAGCGTACAGCTTCCGGGTCATGTGGCCAGCATGACTAAGCCCCTGCTGGTGAACCAGAGCAGCGCACAGAAACACCGTCTACCTTCCCGCCGGAGCGGTTCCTATTTATCTACTTGCACTTTGACATGCTTTCGAACTGCTAGGTTGGTAAGAGCAGGGACCGAGCAACGGGAGCTCACCCCGTTGCGGGGATTTGAACCGCTGACCTTCTGATCGGCAAGTCCTTGGCTCTGTGGTTTAACCCACAGCGCCACCCGTGTCCCCCCCTCCAATTTGTACTAACATGTAATACATACTGTAAGCACTTTTGCACTCACAATAACATCATTTTCAGGAGAAGGCCAGTCTCCCTTCCTGTATTTATTTGCATTGTGTCGACCTGTTTAAAACAGCATGTTACCAATCTGCTCCTCAAAGGGGCAGAGGAGGAAAGAAAAGTGATACACTGCCAGGGTTCTGGCTTTGTCACAAGATCCTCTATCTGCAAATCAAGAGTTGAAAGGGAAAATAGCTTGCTGGACAAGAAACAAATCTCATGTGACTCATTCCTTTTCCTGCAAGACACACAATGCCAAACAACCACTCTAAACAAACTTGCAGGGACTCAATGTGCTACCAGAAAGGCTGGCCGACAGAGCAGTCCTCATTTCAGTCCTTTCTGGGAGTTAATCAGGCTTCACTCCAGAAACAAATGCCTGAGGCAAATATACTCTCTATCTATAGGTTAAATCCACACACTCCGCTAAGAGATTTATCTTCTGAAATTGCGGGCTTGGTCAATAGCAGGAAGTATCCCCGCCCAGGACTTGGGCTCTGAGCCTGTAGAGACAGAAGAGGTCACCCTTTGGAGTAGCAAGCATCTCCCAGCATTAGATACAGCTCTCTTCCTCCCTCCCAACCCACCAGCCAGGATAGGGGCCTAAAAGGTATGTCCCTGAAGGGTGAAGAAGGGCAGTCTGCTCTACGTTACAAGGGATGGCCCTCAGTTGAGTGGCACACTCAAGATGGGAAGCTACTAGAAAGAAGAAGAAGAGTTTGGATTTGATATCCTGCTTTATCACTACCCAAAGGAGTCTCAAAGCGGCTAACAATCCCCTTTTCCCCTTCCTCGCCCACAACAAACACTCTGTGAGGTGAGTGGGGCTGAGAGACTTCAGAGAAGTGTGGCTAGTCCAAGGTCACCCAGCAGCTGCATGTGGAGGAGCGGGGAAGCGAACCCGGTTCACCAGATTACGAGTCCACCGCTCTTAACCACTACACCCCGCTGGCTCTCACACCCCACTAGCTCTCTAGAAAGGATAGGAGACAGCAGGACAACACTTTGGGGCAGACGTCCAGGTACCCCCACAGTAGAATGAGCACCAAATGCAGCAGAGCT
Organism: Podarcis tiliguerta; assembly: GCF_965153285.1. Classification (NCBI taxonomy): domain Eukaryota; kingdom Metazoa; phylum Chordata; class Lepidosauria; order Squamata; family Lacertidae; genus Podarcis; species Podarcis tiliguerta. The sequence continues at coordinate 7,725,506 of NC_139534.1, forward strand.
GGCTTGCAAGATTTGGAAGTTACCAGAGTAATGCACATAACCATGGGGAAAAGTCCCACCCTGACCTCACTAAGACCCTTAAGTCCAGAATCTAAAATGACCTAACTGCTTCAATTCTGCAACACTAGTAGTTAAGTTCAGGAAGTCTGCATTACCTGCCATCAAGAGTCAACATGAAGCTGCTCCTGCTACTCTGGAAGGATGCCCTGCTGCTAAATGACAGGCCTCATTCAGGCAGACAACCTTGCTTTAGTTTGGGGACTGGGCAATTGATGGCCACGGGGCACTCTCTGGAATCCTAAGGATCCTTCTTGAAAATGAGTAATAGCGATAAGCGAGCAAATTCACTTTGCAAACAGGTTTGGTGTGGTGGTGCAGGCAAGAGGGACGACAACGTACAGCCTTGGCCGTCCAGAAATCATCGAGGAGAGTGTGCTGAGACTTAAGTACCTTTTTAAGGAAGTACTAAATTTCCTGCCATACAATCTGGAAGTGCTCATTAGGGACAATCAGACACTGGTCTCAGAGTAAAGGAACAAAATGCACTAGCTACTTACCATTAGATCTAAAGTACAGCATGTGGAAGGAACACCCACCCCCACCAAGCTAATGCAGACTTGAAACTGCTGCCAATCTATAATCAAGAATCCTCTCCAAAAAAAGGAGGAGAGTCATCCCTTATCTGGTTTCTCTATGGAATGGTGATAGCTGCTGCTCTGCAAGCGCTGAGTGAGGAGGGGGGGATGTCCTCATGATGACATGAGGTGATGATATATGTATCCTCACATCAGCACTAGGAACCTGAAACCAAACCTCACAAATGCTGTATCCATGCAGCAGCTCCCACAATAGGACCAGTGCTTTTTTTCCCCTTTAAAAATGTTTAGGGGTACTCTCGTTTTCCTACTCCTACTGAAATATTGCCCCTGAATGAGGCCAAACTTAAGATTCACAAAATGTTTAGGGGTATGCGTACCCCTGCGTACCCCCCAGAAAAAAGAGCACTGAATAGGACTATTAGCCTGCAACCCTGTGTCCACTTACCAGGACGTAACCACAGTGAACTCCACAGTAGATACATGGTTTGTCATTTATTGCATATCACCACCAAATTGATTTGCAACAAATCACCACCCAATAACTCCTATTGAAATGTTGTTGTTGTTGTTTAGTCGTTTAGTTGTTTACAACTCTTCGTGACCCCATGGACCAGAGCACGCCAGGCACTTCTGTCTTCCACTGCCACCCGCAGTTTGGTCAAACTCATGCTGGTAGCTTCAAGAACACTATCCAACCATCTCGTCCTCTGTCGTCCCCTTCTCCTTGTGCCCTCCATCTTTCCCAGCATCAGGGTCTTTTCCAGGGAGTCTTCTCTTCTCATGAGGTGGCCAAAGTATTGGAGCCTCAGCTTCAGGATCTATCCTTCCAGGGAGCACTCAGGGCTGATTTCCTTCAGGGTGGATAGGTTTGATCTTCTTGCAGTCCATGGGACTCTCAAGAGTGTCCTCCAGCACCATAATTCAAAAGCATCAATTCTTCGGCGATCAGCCTTCTTTATGGTCCAGCTCTCACTTCCATACATCACTACTGGGAAAACCATAGCTTTTACTATACGGACCTTTGTTGGCAAGGTGATGTCTCTGCTTTTTAAGATGCTGCCTATTGAAATATTGCCCTTCAATGAGGCCAAACCTAAGATTCACAAAATGTTTAGGGGTATGCGTACCCCTGCGTACCCCCCAGAAAAAAGAGCACTGAATAGGACTATTCGCCTGCAACCCTATGCCAACTTACCATGACATAACCCCAGTGAACTCCATGGTAGACACATGGTTTGTCATTTATTGTGTGTTTTTGTTAGGTACTATGTTTTTTTTAAAAAAAGGCCTTCAGACACTGGGTGCATTTCGGGAATGTGAAGTTGTTGTTTTTGGTGGTGATGCTATTAGCACTGGTAAGACAAAGCCATCTGCTTGATCTTCCGACTATTTTGATTATTTGTATGTGCTTTCCATATTTGTCAACAAACCTCAAAACCAGCAGAAGGCATGATTTAGACTCCCCACCCCCCAATTCTAATTGAAACATTAAGATTTTAAAAATCTGCTGATTGACAGTTTACGCGCAGAAGGAAAGCCAGATTTTATCATCGATTTGCTACAGAGCTAGGTTACACACTGGCTATATCCTCACATCTCTCCTACTGCAGAGAAGCCGATTCTCAACAACAAACGGTTGCACAGGCATATGGAAATTAATATGCAGAAGGGTCCCCAAAACTAGTATTCATACCACAGCTCAGCCCAGCAACACACAAAGTACAGTGGTACCTCGGGTTACATACGCTTCAGGTTACATATGTTTCAGGTTACATACGCTTCAGGTTACATACTCCACTAACCCAGAAATAGTGCTTCAGGTTAAGAACTTTGCTTCAAGATGAGAAGAGAAATCGTGCTCTGGCGGTGCAGTGGCAGCGAGAGACCCCATTAGCTAAAGTGGTGCTTCAGGTTAAGAAAAGTTTCAGGTTAAGAACGGACTTCCAGAACGAATTAAGTACTTAACCCAAAGTACCACTGTGCAGTGGTACCTCGGGTTACATATGCTTTAGGTTACATATGCTTCAGGTTAAAGACTCCGCTAACCCAGAAATATTACCTCGGGTTAAGAACTTTGCTTCAGGATGAGAACAGAAATCGTGCTCCGGCGGTGCAGCGGCAACGGGAGGCCCCATTAGCTAAAGTGGTGCTTCAGGTTAAGAACAGTTTCAGGTTAAGAACAGACCTCCAGAACGAATTAAGTTCTTAACCCGAGGTACCACCATATTCAACAGCAACAATAACAACAGTCAAGATTTGGGGAGCAATCAATAAAACACAGGGCCTCCAAACCAACTACAGTCATACATAAGGTAAAGGGACCCCTGACCATTAGGTCTAGTCGTGACCGACTCTGGGGTTGCGGCACTCATCTTGCTTTATTGGCCGAGGGAGCCGGCGTACAGCTTCCGGGTCATGTGGCCAGCTAGACTAAGCCGCTTCTGGCGAACCAGAGCAGCACACGGAAACACTGTTTACCTTCCCACCAGAGCGGTACCTATTTATCTACTTGCACTTGACATGCTTTCGAACTGCTAGGTTGGCAGGAGCAGGGACCGAGCAACGGGAGCTCACCCCGTCACGGGGATTCGAACCACCGACCTTCTGATCAGCAAGTCCTAGGCTCTGTGGTTTAACCTACAGCGCCACCCGCGTCCCTTAACTACAGTCATACCTCGGGATAAATACGCTTCAGGTTGAGCACTTTCGGGTTGCGCTCCATGGCTACCTGGAAGTAACAGAGCTTGTTACTTCCGTGTTTCGCCGCTCGTGCATGCGCAGACGGTCAAAATGACGTTATGCGCGGAAGAAGCAAAACGCTACCCACAGATGCGCTGTCGTGTCTTACGTTCTGTTCAGGATGCGAACGGGGCTCCGGAACGGATCCCAATCGCATCCTGAGGTACCACTGTAAAGTTAAGTCCCAATGGTTTCAGTGGGGTTCAAATTAATCACCACTAATTTGTACCATGCTTTTAAAAAATGGAACGGAAGCATACAGGATATTGTGACTCACTTCCATTGCATAGGCAGGAGGCAAATCTCCTACAAATGTGGGGATAAAGGACTCTCAGGACAGGAAGTGTGGGGCCTGGACAAGCAGGCTTCCTCCTACCTTCCTTAAAAAAAGAGATAAGTATGTGAAAAGCTAAATATATCAGAGAGATGAGATGGGGGTGGGGGGTGGATAATGAGCTCAATGTCCAATATACAGTGGTACTCCGCAAGACGAATGCCTCGGAAGACGAAAAACTCGCTAGACGAAAGGGTTTTTCATATTCTGAGGTGCTTCGCAAGACGGATTTTTCTAAGGGCTTGCTTCGCTAGACGAAACAGCCCTGCCTCTCCTGTCATGGGGACAGTCACTGCACGCACGCTCGCTTCCCCACTCCTCCGGCTCCCTCCCACCTTCCGGCTGACGGTTAGTGCCTCGCGCCGCTGCCCACCCCCCTCGCGCGCTCCCCTCAGGAGCCGTTGCCACCAGCAGCCAGCGTTGCAGCCAGAGTCGCGCTCCTGAGCCCCGCCGCCCTCCAGCAGCCGCGTGGCGCGGTGGCCACAACGCGCGGGTGAGTCTGAGGTACCGGCTGTGGCAGCTGCCCTGCTTCTCCCCGCCCCTCCCCGCCGTTGTTAGTGTTTAACTGCAGTGGTGCTTCGCAAGACGAAAAAACTCGCTCAACGAAAAAACTCGCGGAACGAATTAATTTCGTCTTGCGAGGCACCACTGCATACCAAATGTGGCATTTATGTAAGCACAGCTCCATTCTCTCTCCCTTGTTTCTTTGTCCAGCTCCTGCAGTCTTCATTCGCTCAAAATTCTTCAATATATATTTTTAACACACTCCTAAAAAGATCTGCATGGTGAGAGACAGCCTCTGTCATGAAATTACTGCTGACAGAGGATGCTGTCTAGCACCTGGGTAGAGATTATGTGCATTTCCTCCAGGAGGAAAAAAAAAATGGGGAGAAGGAGGAAAGAACCCTTTCATTCCCAAAGCCTGGGCAAATATCCCAGTTTGTTTTCAACATGCAATGATTGCTGCTTCGTGTTTTAGCTTTTACAAACACACACACTGATGTCACTCTGCAAAACCACATCAAAATAGGGTTTTTCCTAGTGCTCATGTGGTTTTGTTTTCATTTCTCAGTCTGCAAAGGAGAGGGAAGTACTTTTATTTTATTTTCTGTTTTCAAAAAACTACGATTCAGTTCACCCATTGCTGGGTGGAGTAACTTTGTTCCATGATGGGATCCAAAGCTAACTCAGCCAATCACGAGGCAGCTCAGTTCAAGTAAAAACTGCAGAGCCATTGGTTAAAACTGGTGCTTACTTTTCAAAGTAAAGAGTGCAAGAGGTTCAAGCTTGCCTGGAGCTATTCTTCTCCACCTGCTGCTCCTCCTCCAGCTGGAAGGTGAATAGCTGTGATTTCTCAGCAATTAGGAGGGTGTTGAAATATACTCAGAGTCTAGAGTGGATTTCATGCTCTTTATTCAGCTCATAGTGGTGAGGAGGAATGGAAGTTCCCCCAGAATGTCTGCTTTATATACACTATTTACACAATGAGCCCCACGTGATTGGCTAATTCCGGGATTCTCCTGTGGGCCAATCAGGTTGTGGATTCACTTCCACCTGGAGCTGGATTGGGTGGCTCCTGTGGACCAATCAGACTGCTGCATTCTGGATCCTATTGTTCTAGGACCAATCAGACTGCTGCATTTTGGATCCTATTCAACTCAGTACATAACAAGTGTGCTCAGAAGAACTCTGGTCAAAACATGAAGCAAAAAAACCCAAAAACAAATCACAGCTAACCCACAGCAGGAAAGACTCTGGCTGGGCAGCAATTATGGAATATGTTCCACTCTGTGACTGATAGGACCAAGATACAAAGCACTGAGATCAGCTGAGATCAAATCCTGACTGCAATGACTGTTGCTCGGTCCCAGCTCCTGCCAACCTTGCAGTTCAAAAGCATGTCAAAGTGCAAGTAGATAAATAGGTACCGCTCCGGCGGGAAGGTTAACGGCGTTTCCGTGCGCTGCTCTGGTTCACCAGAAGTGGCTTAGTCATGCTGGCCACATGACCCAGAAGCTGTACGCTGACTCCCTCGGCTAATAAAGCGAGATGAGCACCGCAACCCCAGAGTCAGTCACGACTGGACCTAACGGTCAGGGGTCCCTTTACCTTTATCCTGAAAGAAGTGTCTCCTCTTTTGCAGCCATCATGGAAATGCAGACTGGTTAAAAAAAATAAAATGCTGCAGGCTAGTAACTTCTTTAGGCTTATTTACAAGGCTGCCTTTATCAACTACTTTTTTCTTTGAAGGGAAAAACACCTCCCCAAAAAAATATTCTGGAGAAAAGGTCACACAGCGAAGGACAATGCAACATTCCTCCATGGACACACGTCATAGTGGGCTCTTGAAGAACAGAATCCAAAGTGTGTCATGTTTTTAACTAGGAAAGCATATCCATATCCCAATTTTATTACACAGAAATTCTCTTCAGAGAAAATAATTCTTATACTCTGTTTTCTTCTTATTCAGAGCAAGCCACTTCTAATGTCTCTTCCATCTCTTGTGGCTAACACTTATCCATTTCCCAGAAATTCATTCCTCTGTTTTCTCCATTAGCCCTGAAAACATTCTAGGCAAAAATAAAGGAAACAAACAAACAAACAAAGCCATTTATTTGTTGCTCCAGTTTATAGCACTCAGGAGAAAACCCGTCACTTCATTTCAGCTTGGTTCTAGCGCATCACCCAAGCAAAATAAAAAGAAACACACTATTCTCTTGCAAATGAACTGAAATCTTTCCCACACATTCAGGGCTTATTGGCAAGAATTATGTAGCCAAGCACAATGGCTAAACTGTTGTCTTCAGATCTTTGATATGGTGCCACGTAGTCCAAATGGAAATCAGAACTTGGAAGTTGAGAGAGGAACCCATAGGCCTCTTTTCTCACCTTCTTTCCACTTCAGGGTAACTGACCACATGAAAAGAAACCACAAAAACGCATATAGAATTTAATATTCTATGTTGGAAAGCCGGTCTTTGAACCCCAACTGTAATCTGAAATATGGCTCCCTTGGTTCTTTTCTTGTACAACCAAACATAAGATAAAGATAAATCTGATGTAACAACCCTAAAAACAATTTTGGAAACTCAGTTCATGTAAAGAATGTGTAATGAATGCAACAACCTGTCTTGAACCAAACTGCCAGCTTGCATAATTAAATGTCATTCAACAGAGAGATCAACTGGGGGGTCTTTTATCTGCTTATTTTACCATACTTGTAAAGCAGTTTTCAACCGTAACGATTCTCAAAGTGGTTCACAATAATGAAGCCATATTTATAGGGAGATCATATTGCCTGCGCAGTGATAAATCTGGAATACCAGGTGTTATTGACGACATCAAAAATGGCATCATGCGGATCCCTTTTCTGCTCTCCGCAAAAGGTGCTTGGTCGGAGGCAAAGGCAAGTCAGATTCCTCTTCTAATCCACCAGCTGCTCCAGCTGCAAACGCTGCTCAACGGAAAATTAAAACTGAACCACCAGTCATTTTATTTTATTTTTAAAGAAGAAGCTCCTACACGGGAGTGGGTTGGCACACTGAACTCACACTGCTTAGACAAAAATGAGAAGTTAAAAAACCCTCTTTGCACCTTCTCTACCTCCAGATCCTCACCCTTCACTTTTGAAAACACAGCCGTAGGAAAATCAGGACTTGCTTGCATCAGCTTTCCGAAAGTCTGCCTTAACCCATTCTTCCTTAACTCTTCCCATCCGTCTTCGCTGGTAAAAGTATAAAAAAGCCAACTGCTGCTAAAGATCTCCCATGAAATATAGCCTTTCCTAGTGCTTCACAGTTTACTGCTCACATGCAGGAGGAGAAATAAGATAAGATGTGCCCTATTATTTCAGTTACCCTGTCTCCAGAAATTACATAGCCTTGTTATCTCGTGGAAGGGAGCAAGCCACACAAATGTGTATCCCAACTTTCCCAGCCATTTATTGTTATTACTTTTATCAGCAAACATTTATTTCTGTGGCACTTGTCGCTGCCTTAACTGAGCCCACGGCAAACATGAGCGAGTTTATCCTCGCAAGACCCCTGTCGAGGGAGGAAAGAAGACAGGGTCAGTATTTTGCCCAAGGTCACGCAGGAAGTTTGCAAGAGAGACTGAAATAGAGCAGAGATTTGTTCTGACATATATTGTAGGAGACTAAGCCCGTGTCAGATAAGCAACAGAAAACAGAAAGATTAAGGTACTAGGTACCAGTTAAACCTTAATCTTGCAAGTTTCTGATAACTGTTTGCACTTCTCAATTCTGCAGTCAGAGCTGGATCAAAGGGCATCAAAACATGTGATAGTGCCAAACTCCAAGAGTGTGGTGTGTGTTCTGCGCTTTGTACAGTACTGTGCCAGCACAGAAGTAGGCAGTATCCAGGATTGTGAAATATCTCAGGGCTTCCTTTTTTTAAAGTAAACTTCTAGCCCACAGACCAGTACATGAGCAATGCCCTCACAGATTTCAGAAGCCAGAGGCAGTGGCGGAACTTCATGCTCCGGCACTGGGGGGGGGGTGGAGAGCAGGCGGGGTGGTGCGCATCCTGGGGGCATGGCATGCCGCCTGCAGGGGCGGGGCGCCCAGCGCGTGGGGGGGGGCAGCCGCGATGGCACCCCACCGGGATCGCGCTGCTGGGGGCGGTGCGCCGCCCCCTTACCCCTCTTCCTCCGCCAGTGGCCAGAAGAATGTCAAGTGGTCAGGGTTGGGTTCTGGTTGGCTTTGCAGTTTGTGCCCATAGCAAAATGAGTTACGGAGAATTCAGTAAATATGCATGCAATTCAGTCTTCAGAATGCGACTTCCTTTGGCGAAAGATCTGAGGCACAGTCTTCTTTACACATGTAGGTGAGGCATCTGTGCGTGAACGGACCTCACAGGGCAAAACATCCAGCACTGTTCTCCCACATCACCTCTTAGAATGCATGTTCGAGGACATGTGCACCATATTCTTTATGGTGCAAGTGAGACTTTGCGCTCCTCCCATCTCCCCATCCAGTCACCGTCTATCCTCCGTCAAGGAGCGCAAGATACGGGAGATGCCCTCCAGTATCCCCACCCAGATACACCTGTGGGTTAAACCACAGAGCCTAGGGCTTGCCGATCAGAAGGTCGGCGGTTTGAATCCCTGCGACGGGGTGAGCTCCCGTTGCTTGGTCCCTGCTCCTGCCAACCTAGCAGTTCGAAAGCACGTCAAAGTGCAAGTAGATAAATAGGAACCGCTAAACGGTGTTTCCGTGCGCTGCTCTGGTTCGCCAGAAGCAGCTTAGTCATGCTGGCCACATGACCCGGAAGCTGTATGCCGGCTCCCTTGGCCAATAAAGTGAGATGAGCGCCGCAACCCCAGAGTCATCCGCGACTGGACCTAATGGTCAGGGGTCCCTTTACCTTTACCTTTATGCAGGCTCTGAGTGGAAAATGAATGCACCCATGGCTTTTTTAGTGCAAGGAGGAGACCTGGCAATATTCTCCTCTTAATCCTGTTAATACCGTATCAGGGTAAAACAGAAAGCCTGGTTCTGCCCCCTAAGCTATATAGGTAATTACATTTCTGTACTATCCAGCATTTGCCCAACCCCACATCACATGAGAAAACATCCATATTCTGACCTCTGGGTGGAGAAGAGGCAGTCTCTAATACACATATGACCTCCGACGATTACACAGGTATGTGTAGGTCCCCAAAACTAGTATTCATACCACAGCTCAGCCCAGCAACACACAAAGTACAGTGGTACCTCGGGTTACATACGCTTCAGGTTACATACGTTTCAGGTTACATACTCCTCTAACCCAGAAATAGTGCTGCAGGTTAAGAACTTTGCTTCAGGATGAGAACAGAAATCGTGCTCCGGCGGTGCAGCGGCAACGGGAGGCCCCATTAGCTAAAGTGGTGCTTCAGGTTACGAACAGTTTCAGCTTAAGAACAGACCTCCAGAACGAATTAAGTTCTTAACCCGAGGTACCACTGTATTCAACAGCAACAATAACAACAGTCGAGACTTGGGGAGCAATCAATAAAACACAGGGCCTCCAAACCAACTACAGTCATATGTAAGGTAAAGGGACCCCTGACCATTAGGTCTAGTCGTGACCGACTCTGGGGTTGCGGCACTCATCTCGCTTGTACAGCCCTTCTTTCTCGTAATCTAGGGCAAGACAAGAGATAAGGGTATCCCAACAGACCCTCCAAGTGTCCCAATTTTCCAGGGACAGTCCCAGATTTACAGAAGCCGTCCCAGTTTCTGATTTGACCTCGGAATGTCCTGCTTTTCCTTAGGACGTCCCCGTTTCCATCAGAGAAATATTGGAGGGTATAGAGTTATCCGTCCCCCGAGCCAGCTGAAGGCAGCTCTGTGAAGGGAAGTTTTTCTAATGTTTAAGGTTTTATTCTGTTTTTATATGTGTTGGAAGCCATCCAGAGTGGCTGGGGAAACCCAGTCAGATGGGCGATATCATCATCATTGTCATCGTTATCATTATTATTATTGAACAGGATGTCCCTATTTTCATCAGAGAAATGTTGGCGAGTATGCTCCCAAGTCTTCCCCCAACCACCCCCTGTTAATGACAAACAACATAAATAAAAAACTCCACAAAGTAAACTCACCATAAACATGCTGCGTAACAATGATGAATTCAACCTTACCATCATTCCTTCAGTTTACTGTGGAGTTATCAGAAGTTTTGAGTTGTTGAAGCAATGCCAAATAGCTGTTTACCAAGGAACAAGCGACCATGATGCGTCTCTGTGGCCACTTGGTATGCCAGTCCCTCTATTTATCATCCTGCCAAATGGTGAGTTTTGCCACATTTTTTTGCACCTGGTCAGAAATCTGGAGAAGCAGTAAAATCCCCCTCTTGACTCAAGACAGCAATTGTGGCAAATTGCAGTACAGGGGTACCTTGGGTTAAGAACTTAATTCGTTCTGGAGGTCCGTTCTCAACCTGAAACTGTTCTTAACCTGAGGTACCACTTTAGCGAATGGGGCCTCCCGCTGCAGCCGCACCGCAATTTCTGCTCTCGTCCTGAAGCAAAGTTCTTAACCCGAGGTAATATTTCTGGGTTAGTGGAGTCTGTAACCTGAAGCGTCTGTAACCCGATGTACCGCTGTAAACAGAATCCACCCACAAGGCATGTGGAATCAGACCTATTCATGTGCAGATTTAAAGAAGCTGCACATGGGCATGATAGAAATCAGAACGAGGGCTTCATTAAACATCGCTTTAATTTTGTCTCATGAAATTTCATTTTCAATTCAGTTTAGAGAGAGAGGGAGGGAGGGAAGGAATAGCTCCTCTTTCATTTTTCCTTTGCGGCTGATTACTTTCCTTCCAATTCCCCTCCATCCCTCTGTTAGGCTGTGCTCCAGGGGCACTGCTGCCAAAATCCTGCAGAGTTGGGCAAACGAGGAAAAGACTGCTCTTCTCTCACACATGGGACACATTTGGGAAACAGTTCAGCAATGCGGTATATGGAGACATGGTACAATACCACACGTCTTCGAGGTTTTCTGCAACTTGTCATTCCTGAGTAATACGTGGCTGGTTAATGCTATTTGCATCTACAGAACCCACGAAAGTGCTCTTTCGTTACAAGAACTCTTCAGGAACTGAACAGGACCAAAACTAAGAGCTTGTAATAAAACCAATCAAATATACTTCACAGAATGCTACTATTTCCACATTATTCTGCATTCTGTAACATAAAAAAGAACAGGCCCCATCCTCTAGTCACATTGGAAAACGCGAATCTCAGAGAGATATGGCGCCTCGTGAAACCATATTTGCACCTTCCTAGTGCTACTGCAATCCATTTGTGGAGAAAATTGGACTTCGCTTTCTATTTCATTGCACTGTCACTGCTCAGTAGCACTTGGTCACTGAAACGATGGGGAGGGGGGAAAACCCACAATAAAATATTATATGAATGTTCGCCTCTGAACAGTACCAAGGCAACGGATCGATGACAGGCCAGTTCAAAATAACGTCCTCATCATATACAGGCCCAGTTCCCTGTCACAGAACACTTAGGAGGAACAGGGAGATTTTAATTCAGAAGAGAACTTTACAGCGCCAGAGGACTTTTAGCAGTCGGCACCCTTTCACAGAGGGCGGGTGGCGCTGTGGTCTAAACCACTGAGCCTCTTGGGCTTGCCGATCAGAAGGTCGGTGGTTCGAATCTCTGTGACGGGGTGAGCTCCCGTTGCTCGGTCCCTGCTCCTGCCAACCTAGCAGTTCGAAAGCACACCAAAGTGCAAGTAGATAAGTAGGTAGCGCTCTGGCGGGACGGTAAACGGCATTTCTGTGTGCTGCTCTGGTTAAACCTGTTGATGACTGTTAATGACTGCAATTTCAAGCAAGGGTACTATGCAGATGACCAGAAGTAGCTTTAGCATGTGTAATGAGACAAGAATCCAATATCTCTTTTAAGACCAGGTCTCTCCATAGCTTTCAGTTTAGTGATAAGTTGTAATTCAGCAACTCCTCTTTATACAGCTTAACTCACACTAAAAATATCACTGAGTATCAATATGAACTTTTGAGTCCCGGTCAGGCACAGGTGTTGTGGGTAAGTGGTTCCTGCGTCCAGAAGATGGGAAGGTCGTCTGTTTTGGTTGGGGAGGGGTTCATACACCCTCAAAAGGAGCAGGTTCTTGGGGTTCACAGCCTTGGGATTCTTCTGGGTTAATCATCAGTGGCTGTGAGTGCCTTCTACAAACTTAGTAAGGCAATTTCCCAAGGTTTACTTTAAGCTGGAGAGGCACTGCTGAGGCACCTTTTTTTCTACAAGATGGAAGGCTTTTAGTGCAGAACTAAATGTTGTGGAACTCCTTTTCCTACTACTATTAAGCAAGCACCATCAGTATTGTATTTCAGATGCCTGTTTAAGGCTCTTCTGTTTCCAAAGGCCTTTTCTGATGTAAAGCTCAACCATCGATTGTTGTGTACCACCGTCCAGAAGTTGACTAAGTATTTTTAATGCTCTTTTATGGGTGCATTATGCCCACTGCCTACATGGTCCGTTTATTGTGCAGTAAGTAAGCCTATAAATAAACAAATAAAATATCCTCTAAAAGGGAACCATGAAACTCCCCACGATGCCTTCATTGTCGGAACAGTTTGTTTCTCTTTTTTCTCTTTAGTGGCAGGGCAGTGAAAAGGGTGCGAGGCATCTCCCAGTGGCTGGTTCGAAGAGATAGCTTCTTTCGCGTTCAGTAATTTCTTTGCTCTCTTTACTGTTTGCACTCTTGGCACCTCCTTTGCCGGATGAATTATGAAGACATTGTTCTGGCTGGGTATAAAAGGCAGCCTTGACACAATAAGACTGGGCTGGAGATTTAATTTTTTCCCCTCCCAAGCCCTAGGGAGGGTTGGAGACTCGTTGGACTTCAAGCAGTAGAATACAGTAAATAGTTTCTTCTGTTGTTCAGATGGCTTATTGTATTCTGCTCCCCCCCCCAATAAATAAATAAAATAGAATCACATCTTTATTAACATTTAAACACGTATTTTTAAAAAACAGGAAAATATGCTGACCATCTCAGTCAATCAAAAGATTGCTGGGCTGTGGATATGCAAACACAAAATGACTAACGTATCTGCAGAATGCATTCTGGCTATACATTGTCTGCATTTCTGCCTGATTTAGGCAGAGGGTCTAAATGTCAAACGCAGCCCAAGCACAGGCTAGAAATCGGGGAGTGGAAGAGGACAATGTTGATCTGTTTTGCTGAATAAAACAGTGGCACCTCCTATTGGTGGTACAATTTCCAGATTATTGACCATACATAGCTGTCAACTTACAGATTTGAAAATAAGGGACCAGCAGCCTCGAAAATAAGGGATCAGCAGCCAAAATAAGGGATTTTCCAAGGGGCAGCAGGGAGGTTCAACTACTGAGCCCCTCCAAGGCAAAGGCAGAAAACCCAGCCAACAGCCAAACAAAGCCTAAAACGGTGGTTCCCACAGAGCAGCAACCCGTTAAAGGGAATGCAGCAAGGAAAACCACCGTCACCTCTCTGCTGGGAAGCGCTGAGCAAAGGCGAGTCCCCAGGCAACGCGGCCGATTTGATCGGCACAAGGCATGCAAGCTCCACCCCCCAGTCGTTCTTAGACTCCTTATTGGGTGAGCAATGCAGCCAAGCAACCCAGTTGGAGCCTCCCTCCTCCCTGGCTGGCAGGGAGGGAGGGAGAGGAGCTGCTTCCTTTGAAACCCAGGAAATTTAAGGGACATCATCAATAAGGGACAGCAGCGGGACACAGCGCTGGGATAAGGCACTTTCCCGCCAAATAAGGGACGGTTGACAGCTATGTGACCATACTTCCTCAAGAGGCACTGGATGGGTAGCCTCCCAATTCTCCCAGTGGTATCCACAGGTTCTTGAAACTGGGAGGGAGCAGAATAAACTTGTCAATCATGCATGACAACCCAATGTCCCTGGCAAAGCAGGGAATGGTTATTGGGTAGTTTCACCTGTCAATGCAGAAATTCAATCAGCCACCAGAAACCTTTTTAAAACGCAGAGTTACTAATAACACCACTGGGTATTATTTTCAACTTTCGGAAAGTTCAAAACTTCCCTCATTATCTCAGCATTCCTTACAACAGTTTAGCAAAGCATCATCATTATCTTCCCCCATATTGCAGATGGGCTTAAGAACATCCTGTAAGTTTACGGCAGAAGTTGAACAATTGTTTTAGTATTAAAAACCATGCTCTGTTAACCTACCGCTAGTGGATTACAGCATAAATCAAGTAGTAACGTATGAACTGAAATAAATTGTCATGAAACTATTCAGCAAGACAAACGGGTAGCATCAGCGAAGTGAACAGTGAAAATACAACTGCGACACTATCAAAATGGACCTGCAGCGTCAACATTTCCACCTTACCTGGCCTCATCCTGTCCATCACCAGCTACAGATGAAAGAGACAGTTGAGGGCAACCAGAATACCTCACCCCAACCTGCCAAATGGCCTATCCTAGTCTTATGCCGATGATCGCAGGTGTGGAAGGGACGAAGCGTAGCACAGCGACAGAGCTTTGCATATAGAAGGTTTTATCCCAGCCACCCCCATTTAAAAGTATATTGCGAAGTATATTGGGAGGGAGTGGAGCCTGGGCTTGGTTATTAGGCCACTTTACAAAAGTGGGTTTAACCAGTTAAAGGTTAAGGGACCCCTGACCATTAGGTCCAGTCGTGGGTTGCGGCGCTCATCTTTTCTACTTGCACTTTGACCTGCTTTCGAACTGCTAGGTTGGCAGGAGCTGGGACCGAGCAACAGGAGCTCACCCCGTCGTGGGGATTTGAACCGCCGACCTTCTGATCAGCAAGTCCTATGCTCTGTGGTTTAACCCACAACACCACCCGCATTCCCCTTAACCAGTTAAGCAAGGCAATAAACTACAGCACAGGTGATAGGTCACGAAGCTGAAAGGACCTTGCCCGCCCCTTCAGCTGGAGCAAATGACACACTTATCCAATTGTAAAGGTAAAGGTAAAGGACCCCGGACCGTTAGGTCCAGTCACAGACGACTCTGGGGTTACAGTGTTCATCTCGCTTTACTGGCTGAGGGAGCCAGCGTACAGCTTCCGGGTCATGTGGCCAGCATGACTAAGCCGCTTCTGGCAAACCAGAGCAGTGCACAGAAACACCATTTACCTTCCCGCCAGAGCGGTGCCTATTTATCTACTTGCACTGGTGTGCTTTCGAACTGATGGGTGGGCAGGAGCAGGGGCTGAGCAACGCAACGGGAGCTCACTGCTGCAATGAACAGCTGAAAATAGGTGGCCAGCTGTCTACAGCAGGTCAGCAAAAGTGGTGGAACGGTGGGGCAGAGGAGAAAGGAGAAATAGGAAGGGACGAATGTGTTTGATATACCGTATTTTTCGTTCTATAAGATGCACCAGACCATAAGACGCACCTAGTTTTTGGAGGAGGAAAACAAGAAGAAAAATATTCTGAATCCCAGAAGCCAGAACAGCAAGAGGGATAGCTGGGATAGACGTGCAAAGCCTCTTCAGGGCAGGGGGATCGCTGCGCAGCGAAAGCAGAAATCCCTCTTGCTGTTCTGGCTTCTGAGATAGCTGCGCAGCCTGCACTCGCTCCATAAGACGCACACACATTTCCTCTACTTTTTAGGAGGGAAAAGGTGTGTCTTATAGAGCGAAAAATACGGTATGTGCTCTGTAACTAAGGGAGGTTTGGAGCCTTCCGCTGCACAAGCCAAGCATCTCACTCTCTAGCTCCTCACTCTCTAGCTCACAATAAAAGAATCCTGACAGTGCCTTGTTTAGTGGTAAATTCCCTTTTTTGTGTAAAAGGCAATGCTTTGTTTCATTTCCCGGATGTCTCTCCCCCGACTCCTAAGTCTGGTTCAGATCCACTGCCGCCAAAGGCAAAATAATTCTGATGCAAACTTTTTCTTTCTGCGCGTGTGTGTCTGTCAGTCTGACCTGCCTGCCTGTCTGCCTTTGTCTCTATCTCTCTGTGTGTGACAGAAATCAATTACTTCCCCCGCCATCCCCGAAACCCTCTTACAACTCTGCCGCTTCTTGAGATTACAGATGAAAGGGGGAGGTGAGGAAGACGATCCCAGGTTCAGAAGAAATACCTCCTCCTGAATGGTTAGACATCACAAGAAATACCATATTTAAAACACGCAAAGAACCCATACTTTCCTGGGTCATCTGCTATTTAAAACACCCAGCTCTGAACTCAAGATAGGAGACTCCTCACGAAAACATCCACAAAAATGGAGAATATTTAAAGAATATTTGAAGGACCATGGTATAAATTGTAATCTCCTGGCAGACTTAGACTGAGCCTTGTAGTATATAAAGGTAATTGACAATTTACATAGAAATACGATAAAAAATAGAAGAAATAAGTAACTGTGTGGTAAAAGTGTATTTAACAGATAACGTACAATGAGAATGTTTGGAAGTCTCAACTACTTTTTCTTCTTCTTTATTTTATTTTTATTTATTTTATTTATTTTACTTTTTCACTTTTTCATAAATTGTAGTGTCAGGTGTATTGTGAGGTATACAAAGTATCTTTGCTTCAGTTGCTATCATTTTCTTTTTTGTTACAAACGAAAACAGAGAGCGTTGTATAAATGTTGTATAAATGTTTATTGGGTAGTTAAAAAAGAAAAAGCCCCCAGTGTCACCCAGTGTCACCATCTCTCCTTATTGCTTTCTGCCATTTTTCAGGAGGCAATAAGAAGGGCTCCCATTCACAAATTAAGGTAGCATCAGGGTCTTGGGCTGCAGCTGCAGTGCCTTCAGTAACTAACATGAAAGAGGGAGTAAGGGAAAGTAAAGGGACCTCTGACCATTAGGTCCAGTCGCGGACGACCCTGGGGTTGCGGCGCTCATCTCGCTTTATTGGCCAAGGGAGCCGGCGTACAGCTTCCAGGTCATGTGGCCAGCATGACTAAGCCGCTTCTGGCGAACCAGAGCAGCGCACGGAAACGCTGTTTACCTTCCCGCCAGAGTGGTCCCTATTTATCTACTTGCACTGGCGTGCTTTCGAACTTCTAGGTTGACAGGAGCAGGGACCGAGCAACGGGAGCTCACCCCGTCACGGGGATCCGAACTGCCGACCTTCTGATCGGCAAGTCCTAGGCTCTGTGGTTTAACCCACAGCGCCACCCGCGTCCCAGGGAGTAAGGTAGGAGCCCCAATTCACATTCTGAAAGCTCTAAGCCTCAACCTCTCTAAGGCTCTGGACCAAGCCAATGTTAGAGCCTAGGAACCCAATCCAGACTTGGGATGGATTCGGCCGGGAGACAGCTGGGAATTTACTCCTCCTGTTTTACTTAACACTCATACTCAGGTACAATGGTACCTGGGAAGTCAAATGGAATCCGTTCCAGAAGTCCGTTCGACTTCCAAAACTAAGGCGCGGGCTCCAACTGGCTGCAAGAAGCTCCTGCAGCCAATCAGAAGCCGTGTTAGACATTCGGGTTCCAAAAAACGTTCGCAAACCGGAACACTCACTTCCGGGTTTGCGGCATTCAGGAGCCAAAACGTTATGACTTGCAAGGCGTTCGGGATCCAAGGTACTGATTTCTTTCGAGAATCACAGAAGCTGCCTCTTCCTTAATTTTTTTCTCTCTGCTCTCTATTCCTCCTCCATATGCTGCTGATGTTTTGGTGGCAGCAGGCAACATGATGGGGCAGAGACAGCTAACCTGACCTCCCAGCAGGTGAGTCACTGCTGCTTACAGGGAGAAATGAGGCAGCACTGAGCAAACACGGCAGCAGGAACGCCGAATGGGCTCCATTTGTGTGTTTGCACCACACAGAGGTAGGTTACTGCTGCATTGCTCCTACACTTCCCAGTAAGCAGTGACTTATCTGCCACACGACTGTGCTTTGATATCTCTTTAGTCTTACATGAACATCCCCTTGCTGCCAACGGTGCAAAGTGAACTCAGCGACTATTCATACTCCTTTTTCGAAACACAGGGCCAACGTTGCTCCTAACATAATGTGCTTTTAGCACAGAGCCAGTGTGGTATAGTGGTTAAGAGCGGTAGACTCGTAATCTGGGGAACCGGGTTCATGTCTCCGCTCCTCCACATGCAGCTGCTGGGTGACCTTGGGCCAGTCACACTTCTTTGAAGTCTCTCAGCCCCACTCACCTCACAGAGTGTTTGTTGTGGGGGAGGAAGGGAAAGGAGATTGTTAGCCGCTTTGAGACTCCTGAAGGGGAGTGAAAGGCGGGATATCAAATCCAAATTCTTCTTCTTCTTCTTCCTAATTCCCCCCAAAAAACTACTGTGAAACTATCGCAAGAAAAGTATATCTGCTGACTTTTCACATGCACCCACAAATGACACATAGAAAATCCCACCAAAAGAGGGGAACCACAGAATTTTATAGGTTACATCAACTTGTCCTAGGGTTGCAAATTGCAAAAGGGAGCAGGCATCTGAAAGATAATAATCTCCATGCCAATATTTAGAAAGCTTCTTGAGTTAACGCCACTTAATCCTCAAGTAGCTAGAAAAGAGCAGTGTGCTAGGATTAGCCGAGAAATAATTCTATTATTACCAGAATGTTCCCTCTTAAAAGCAGTAGAGAATAGACACCAACAACTGCCATAAACACTGGCAAATTTCTCTAGTGGTATCAAATAATCTCAGTAATTGGTCACAGATTGTTACAGGGTTGCCACATCTAAGACTGCACATTTTAGATATTTCTTACAGTAAAATATTTGGATTTCTGTAGCTGCCAGTTTAATCTGGGGTTTATTTGTGTAATCAAAACTAGACTCCCCCTCCCCCGCATGTTTGATATCTGATGCGCCCAAAAGATGTTAAAGCAAAGATTATGGGATATTGCACACAGTGACTTGCAATCTCGATCACACGCAGTTTGTAGTCTGCTGGCAGTAGGAGTACAATATGGGTATGTCTTTAAGCTAACATCTTACATTAAAAACCTGACAGTACCAAACTATCGAAGGCTTTTCACCAAAGCCAGACTAAACGTCTTTCCTTCTGCAGTGTTGGATGGCAGGTTGAGAGGAGTTCCCTACCAGGACAGACTTTGCTCGTGTGCTCAAGACATTGATTCCATAAAACATATTTTGTTGCACTGTGCAAAATATGAGCAAGCCAGGGCTGAACTGATACTACCCTTGCTGGTACCTTTCCTGGGAAAATCAGAGGCTCACTATGTCAGGTTCCTATTGGAAGACCGGACAAATGCTAGAACATTAGCAGTGGCAAAGTTTTTATCGGTGGTTGCAAGAAGAAATAATCCCTATATTCTGAACAAAATGCTTGTTTAACCTGGAGATAGGCTGTATGAATTGTGTATTGCTTTGTGACGATTTGTTCGGTCTCTGGACCGTAATAAAGACTGATGATGATGATGATGATGATGATACTGATGAATTACAAAGATTTGAATTGCCTGATCATTTCTACACATCTTAGTCCAGAACAAGATGCTAAAACGGTAACTGACAGGCTACTGGCAAAAGCAGCAGCTTCACATCTTATTTCGCCCACCTCCCGGCAGTATTCAATAATGCAAAATGTGTGATGACATCACTGTGTTCCAAGTTTCACCATATCTGCTTTACTTCACTGGTTAATGGTAACAGGGAAGAGAAACCTGTAACACGATGCCTGGCCTTAAAAATCTGTATAAGAAAAAGAAACACAAGGCACAACCCTCAAGAGTCATGTCATGTCACCCACAGAGAAATCTTGCAGGTATTTTACATGTAACCAGCTTCATGTAGTTTCTCAAATGCAGCAGTTACACACAGAGAACTCAATCCAGATATAGTTGTTTTCAGTACAGCATGCACATCCCATGACAGTATCAGGAAATATGGATTCCCAACCATGAGGATAGAAATGCAGGTTTTTAAAAAACAACAATACAGAAGGGCGTTTTACTGCAGTCCTATTCTATGCTATAATGTGGAACTTGCAAATTTAAATTTAACGACTACCGTATTTTTCGCCCTATAGGACGCACTTTTCCCCCTCCAAAAATGAAGGGGAAATGTGTGTGCGTCCTATGGGGCGAATGCAGGCTTTCGCTGAAGCCTGGAGAGCGAGAGGAGTCGGTGCACACCGACCCCTCTCGCTCTCCAGGCTTCAGGAGAGCCGCAGCGCCAGCCCCACAAGGTCGGGGGACAGCAGGGAGGCGGAACGCTGCCATCCCGCTGTCTCCCGATGTGGTTTGGAGGCTGACGGCGGGGAGACGCGTGCTTCTCCCCGCCACCAGCCCCGCAAGCTCCGGGGACAGCGGGGAGGCGCAGCGCGTCTTCCCGCTGTCCCTGGACCTGGTCTGCAGGTGGGTGGTGGGGAGAAGAGCGCTTCTCCCCGCTGCCGGCCCCACAAGCACCTGGGGGGGGGAAATACAATTTTTTTTCTTTATTTTCCCCCCAAAAAACCTGGTGCGTCCTATGGGCCGGTGCGTCCTATGGGGCGAAAAATACGGTATAGATACATGTTGATTTAGTAGCATAATGATACGCAAGCCAGTTTAAGAAGGTTCACAACCTCTCTATGTTTAGGATTTAGCAGGTTAGCCCCAAATATACTTGTTTAGTTGTATTTTCCAATAAAATTAGGGGGGAGGAATATTCTGCTAAGATTTCAGCGGCTGGTTGCTACTTAAACGGTACATTTTCAATAAACAAATCAAAGATTTTGGCAACGCGGCCAAACCATAATATGTCCAGTTTCATCCGCTTGTCCAAATGAATCATGAACAATATGGTTGAAAGGTAGGCGCTGCCTTGCAGACAAGTGTTTGGAATGCTATCCATTAATTAACAATTTCCCCCAAGATTTATATTCCAGGAATTATTTCTCTATTCCAAAACTCTGCAGTGTGGCAAAAGGAGCTTGCCACTCCACCCTGTTGAAAGCTTTTTCTGCATCAATGAACCTCAATGCAGCAACTTCTTTTGTCTCCTTGCATTGGTTAATTATTGATCGGCCTCTTCTAGTGTCGGCTGATAATTGTAGTCCTCAAAGCCAGATTGCTCCTAATGCACATTATTACCAGTTACGTATATTGTTTAACATATTAGCCTACAGCAAGATATATTATAATCCGGATGTAAAAGTGAAATTTATATATGTGTTAGGGTCTTTCTCTGGTCTGTGTAAAAACATAGTTCTTCTTAACATCATTTCAGAGTGATGAATCTCTCCAAACATTTGTATGGAGTTTTGTTGGTGGTTGATTCAAAGTACAGTGGTACCTCAGGTTACAGATGCTTCAGGTTACAGACTACACTAACCCAGAAATAGTACCTCAGGTTAAGAACTTTGCTTCAGGATGAGAACAGAAATTGCGCGGCAGCAGTTCAGTGGCAGCAGGAGGCTCCATTAGCTAAAGTGGTACCTCGGGTTAAGAACAGTTTCAAGTTAAGAACGGACCTCCAGAACAAATTAAGTTCTTAACCTGAGGTACCACTGTATCAGAAAAGGTTTTAGAATATTCACAAAGCAAGCCAACCAATTCATAAGTTACAGTATATTGCTTTGAGCTTTAGAATGGTCAGAGACCTCTGCTTCAACTAAAATTAAATGTAAGAAGCATTTATTAATATTATTTAATCTAGGATGGGGGAAAGCTTCTAATATTTCTTATATCAGTAGTATTATATAGATACAGATCTCTATTTTTTAAAAAAAACCAAAACAAAAAAAAGAACCAATGATAATTTTTTTCATTATTCTGCATTGGCCTCTGCATCTTACGATTTCTCGTAGCGTGAAACAATCTTTTTTGATTCTTTGGTAATAAATATATTGAGCTAGATATTTTCCGCTTTGATTCCATTTTCAAATATTTTTTGTTTGACAAAGCTCAATGCCTTTGCAGTTCTGTATGTGTTGACTCTACGTACTTAAAACATGGCTCTAGTTCATTGGAGATTTTAGAATCAACTTTCTAATTATATATAAATTCTATGGCTGATATCCAATATTATTCATACTCAGACTAAGAACTCGGTTGGTCCTCTCTGGATATGACTTAGTTGGATACCATCCTAAATCTTCAATTTTATATGTTAAGTTTTGTTCATTCTATTTACGTTACTTATTGAAGTAAGCAAATATATGAATAAAAAACCTCCACCCAAATAGGCTTTGTTTGCATCACAAATTTCCTTCCTGCCAAACTCGGTTGAATAATTTAACAAAAAGTATTCATGCACGGATTTCAGAACAAACTTCTCTTCTTGCAACAACAATAACAAAGCAAAAACCACTTTCTATCAACAGCAGCTATTTTACAAATTATACACTTAATATTTACATGAACAAGATCTGGCGGGGCGGGGGGGGGGGAATGCAAACCAGTTTCCACCAAATTTATAAGAACAAAAAGTTCTATGTCACATCAAAACAATTTGTTTAAGTTTGGAAAACACACACACAGAGAGAGACTGAGTATATAACAAGCCAGATGTTTTCTTTAAAGCAAGGAGAAAACTCATCTCATCTTCAGTTGTATGGTTTATATTTCTAGCAGCAGTTCCAGTTCTAGAGATGAATTTGTATTGTTTCCCAAATGTTTACACATCAGCTAATTATTCATCAATTTCCAAAACAGGGCCTAATTATCCACCAGTAATTACTGCCTCAACTGCTCTTTGACCTGAGCGGCTGGAAAGAAAACCGTTTGCAACAGTGCATTCTTGTGTAGAAAGGATCCAGCAAAAACTAGATGGTCTGAAATTATAATCATCAGCTGATGTCTGGGTATGTGTGTGTGTGTGTAGTCAACTCATAACCATACTTCTCTGACTCACTATTTTATCTTCTGCTTCCTTCCATTTAAGCAACCTAAAAAGGGTTACAAAAAACAAAATCCAGATTTACATAAGACGCACCCACAGCATGTTACAAAATTGGTATACCAGGACTTCCTCTCTTCATATGTCCTCCTCGGAGCCCCTCCATCAGCTCCAGAGGGTTGGGGAGGTGGGAGGGGACCCCCAGAACAGATTTTGGGTGCGTGCAAAGGGAGGAGAAAGAATATATGTTGTGGAAGTGGAAGTCCCATTGCAAACTGGACAACTTCGCTGCCTACAACCAATAGTATCTTAGCAATTCTTACAACAATCCTGTAAAGTAGGCCAACTCCATATCGCAGAAAAGTGAGGCTGGGAGATAATTACTTGAGTTCACTTCGTGAGTTCATTACACCCCTCTTGTTACAGTTTTCTCACCTTAGACATGAAATATATGCCTCTCATTGCAATGATGACGGGGGAGGGAGCCCACTGCTAGCACTTTGTGTGTGTCAAGGTAAAGGTAAAAGTAAAGGGACCCCTGACCATTAGGTCCAGTCGTGGCCGACTCTGGGGTTGCGGCGCTCATCTTGCTTTATTGGCCGAGGGAACCGGTGTACAGCTTCTGGGTTATGTAGCCAGCATGACTTAGCTGCTTCTGGCGAACCAGAGCAGCACACAGAAACACTGTTTACCTTCCCACTGGAGTGGTACCTATTTATCTACTTGCACTTTGACTTGCTTTTGAACTGCTAGGTTGGCAGGAGAAGGGACGGAGCAACGGGAGCTCACCCCGTCGCGGGGATTCGAACCGCCGACTTCCTGATCAGCAAGTCCTAGGCTCTGTGGTTTAACCCACAGGGCCACCCGCGTCCTTGTGTCAAACTACCCCTTGTGTGTTTCAAACTACCCCTCAAACAGAAGAAAATGGCATAAATAGGTTCTAAAGCAACTTCAACATTTGTCAGCAACTGGAAAAGGTTATAACATCTGGAAATCAGTTATGCCATTCTTTCAGAGAGAACATTTTGTAGACGTGGGCAGTCAGAAAATCGTCACCTCATTACTTTTAAGTAATGCCAGTGCAAATTGCTAAGGCATTCACCAGTTTCTGTTAGTTTTCGGCGAAAGGTATGGATTCTCTAGAGCCTTCTCTATTGACTTCTCAGAGCTTGCAAACGACAGTCCTCTTTCAGCAAGGCTTCTAAAAAATTTATACCATCTGGTATCTGCCTTAGATTTGAATCGGTTTTATGTATGTGCCATTGGGTGTTTTGAACCGTTTCTATATTTCTATATATTTATAACTGTTTTTATATCTGCAATTGTTTTAGCTGTTTTTATACGGTGGTACCTCAGGTTAAGAACTTAATTTGTTCTGGAGGTCTGTTCTTAACCTGAAACTGTTCTTAACCTGAAGCACCACTTTAGCTAACGGGGCCTCCCGCTGCTGCTGCTGCACCAATTTCTGTTCCCATCCTGAAGCAAAGTTCTTAACCCGAGGTACTATTTCTGGGTTAGTGGAGTCTGTAACCTGAAGCATTTGTAACCTGAAGCGTCTGTAACCCGAGCATAGCTGTCAACCGTCCCTTATTTGGTGGGAAAGTCCCTTATCCTAGCGCCATGTCCTACTGCTGTCCCTTACTGATGATGTCCATTAAATTTCCCGGGTTTCAAAGGAAGCAGCTCCTCTCCCTCCCTCCCTGCCGGCCAGGGAGGAGGGAGGCTCCAACTGTGTTGCTTGGCTGCATTGCTCACCCAATAAGGAGTCTAAGAACAACTGGGGGTGGAGCTTGCATGCCTTGTGCCGATCAAATCAGCCGCGTTGCCTGGGGACTCGCCTTTGCTCAGCGCTTCCCAGCGGAGAGGTGACGGTGGTTTTCCTTGCTGCATCCCCTTTGCCGGGTTGCTGCGCTGTGGGAACCACCGCTTGAGGCTTTGTTTGGCTGCTGGCTGGGCTTTCTGCCTTTGGCTCGGAGGGGCTCAGAAGTTGAACATACCTGTGTTTGGAAAATCCCTTATTCTGGCTGCTGATCCCTTATTTTCGAGGCTGCTGGTCCCTTATTTTCAAATCTGTAAGTTGACAGCTATGAACCCGAGGTACCACTGTATATGCAACTGTTTGATGTATGTTATTGTAGTGTAATTCACTTTGGGGTATCTCATAGAAGCGATTCATCTGCAGCCTCCCCCTTCCCTTCACTGGGATGTCACACCACCTTAAAGGTTGGCAGAGCCTTACAATCCTGGACCTGAAAAGAACTACTGTTGCAAGACTGGATCCCGTACTGGTGAAAAATCACCTGGGGAGAGGAGCTGCAGAGAAACAGTGGGAGACAAAAAAAGGATGGGAATTCTTTTATCTGTGTTTTGCCAGCATTTGACGACTACTCTGTTTAAACAAGACTTTGATTTGGTTGCTGCTTAATTTTATTAAGCTCTGTCACAAGACACCAGGGCCCTGCGGGACTTGACATCTTTCCGCAGGGCCTGCAAGACAGAGCTGTTCCACCAGGCCTTTGGTCAGGGTGCAGCCTGACTCCCTCCTTTGGCAATCTTTACAAAACTTTAGTTTATGGTTGCCATCAATTTTGAATTTGATCTTAATTAATTTTTTATAATGTTTTATAATGTTGCACTATTTTAGTGTTGTTAGCCACCCTGAGCCCAGCTTCGGCTGGGGAGGGCGGGATATAAATAAATTTATTATTATTATTATTATTATTATTAACAGCTCGCCTTGGTCTATAAGGCCCCATATTAAATGCTCTCTTTGTTCTTAATTATGGGAAGTAAAGCTTGGGCAATGGATCGTTCCCTCCCCCCTCTGCAGTCCCCTGAAGTCCCCCACTCTCCAAAAATTAAACTCCAGAGGATCAGGGTGAACTATCCGATGTTGTGAGCTATGTCGTACAGGGCTGCAAGCAGAGGGGAGAGGGAATTGGCCCAAAATCAGGGACAAGAATCTGGCACTCTGCAACAGCAAGATACCTCCAACCTCTGTGGGGCAAAGTTAAAGATCTGCTGTGGGAGCGACCTGCTACTTGCCAAACACTGGGTACGGCCCTTTTTAAAAAATTTTTTAGACTTTGTTAGCAATTTTGGGTGCATCCTTTCAGAGGGGAAATGTAAGATATGAATATTTGCTTGATAAATGTATCAACATCAAAAAAAAAAAAAACAAAGATCATGGCCACAGGTCCCATCACCTCCTGGCAAATAGAAGGGGAAGAAATGGAGGCAGTGAGAGATTTTACTTTCTTGGGCTCCATGATCACTGCAGATGGTGACAGCAGTCACAAAATTAAAAGATGCCTGTTTCTTGGGAGAAAAGCAATGACAAACCTAGACAGCATCTTTAAAAGCAGAGACATCACCTTGCCAACAAAGGTCCGTATAGTAAAAGCTATGGTTTTCCCAGTAGTGATGTATGGAAGTGAGAACTGGACCATAAAGAAGGCTGATCGCCAAAGAATTGATGCTTTTGAATATTGGTGCTGGAGAAGACTCTTGAGAGTCCCATGGACTGCAAGAAGATCAAACGTATTCATTCTTAAGGAAATCAGCCCTGAGTGCTCACTGGAAGGTCAGATCGTGAAGCTGAGGCTCCAATACTTTGGCCACCTCATGAGAAGAGAAGACTCCCTGGAAAAGACCCTGATGTTGGGAAAGAAGGACAAGGAGCACAAGGAGAAGGGGACGACAGAGGACGAGATGGTTGGACAGTGTTCTCGAAGCTACCAACATGAGTCTGACCAAACTGCAGGAGGCAGTGGAAGACAGGAGTGCCTGGCATGCTCTGGTCCATGGGGTCACGAAGAGTCGGACACGACTAAACGACTAAACAACAATGAATGAATGAACGGCACTCTCCCAGCTGCTGCTTTGCCTTGGAGAATCAGTAACGTGCATTTGAAGATATGTGGGTTGAGACAGAACATGTAGCTCAGTGACTATATGGTAACAGTACTCCCAACGATTTCCTTCCCTATGCCGATAACATCTGCTAGTGAAATCAAAGCGAGCAGTATGACTTTATCATATCAAGGAGGGCATTTGAAGAAATGGCTTTCAGAAAGCTGTTATAGCTCAGTTGGTTCAGTCAGAGGCTTCAACAGGAATCTTGAAGAAGTCATTGATATACCTAAGAGCTGGACATGTTTCTTGGAGTAGACCTCACCGACTTCAGTCTGACTCACTTCCAAATTAAAATGCTGAGAATCGCACCTTCCCTCTCTCTCTCTTTGTAAACAGCAGCCTGCCTCATTGGATTCAATTTTCCCATGTATGAACCTTGGGCGGAAATACTGCGTAACTCAGTTGTGATGTGTTGGCAAACTGTGAAGACTAGATGTTGTGAGAGAATCGGATACAGAGCTATAATAAGATACAATCTAGTGCAGTGATGGGACGTGGGTGGTGCTGTGGGTTAAACCACAGAGCCTAGGACTTGTCAATCAGAAGGTTGGTGGTTCAAATCCCCGTGACGGGGTGAGCTCCTGTTGCTCGGTCCCTGCTCCTGCCAACCTAGCAGTTCAAAAGCACGCCAAAGTGCAAGTAGATAAATAGGTACCGCTCCGGCGGGAAGATAAACGGCATTTCCATGTGCTGCTCTGGTTCGCCAAAAGAGGCTTAGTCATGCTGGCCACATGACCCGGAAGCTGTACACCATGTCCCTCGGCCAGTAAAGCGAGATGAGCACCGCATCCCCAGAGTCAGTCACGACTGGACCTAATGTTCAGGGATCCCTTTACCTTTACCTTTAGTGCAGCGTTGGGGAACCAGTGGTCCTCTAGCTATTTCTGGACTACAACTCCTATCATCCCTGACCACTGGACATGCTTGCCTGGACCAGATGGGCCTTAGAGGGCAACGGCATATAGAGAGCCACCAATTTGCAATCCCTGGTCTAGTGGATGGGGTCTAAAAGAATGGCAAAAAAAAATGACAGCCACAGAATGCCTCTTCCTGTATAGCTTTCCACGCTATTACAATATACGGGCCCTTAAAACAAGCTGGGATGGAATAATTAAGCAGAAACATTAACACACTGAAAGAAGAAAGAGATTGGGTTTTAAATCAATGCTGTTAATATACTCTGGGGGCAGCTGATCTATTTTCCAGGATCAAGACAGCTGTTTTAAAGAACAATGCACAACATGCCCAATACAGGCTACATTCACAGTCTGCTTTCTCAAGCCTCAACACTACTAGACTTTCAAAGATTTGGTCACTAGACAGCAGGATGATGCGCAACATAATTTTCCTCCTGGTCCTTTGTTTTTGTTTTTAACAAAAGCACACTTCTCTTTGGGGTGAACACCTCTGTCTGGAATTCCCGACAGAAGTCATCAACTTTTCATCTCATAATATCCCTTTGGCTATAGCCACCCATTCTCAACAGGCCTTTGGGGAAACCTACGGTCCCAAGAGATCATGTGTCCTCTTTTGGCATGTTACCACCAGAGGGGGCTGCAAGCTACACATGCGAGTAGGAGAATTCCAGGGTGGACGCTGGATTGCTCATAACTCAATTGAATGTCATGTTCGGTAAATGATGACGGGGGAAAAACACGCTGGGCTGTGTGTTTTTTTGTTTTTTTTAATGGATCCGTTCTTCGAAATGTCTTTGTTTGCAGAGAGAGAGATTGAGAGCGAGAGACTGTTCCGCTGTGATGTGGCATGAACATGTTTATGCAAGGCAGACACCCAATACAATCCTTCAGCAGGATTATTAGTCTAGTGTGGAACAGTGGGTGGCACGTTTCGGCAACATTAATTCAGAAATTGGACGGGCGGGGAGGTGGGCTGAGAGGAGCGATGATGCACACACATGAATTCCAAAGCGAAACTTTGAATTTGAAAGATGCTGTGGGAGGGAGCGAGGGAATGGAAAAGGTGGGCCCTTTCTGTGCAGTGATTCACATACGGATGAGGTTTCAGAGTCAGATTTTCCAACGCTGGCAGCAGGCAATGGACCAAGAAGCAGCGATCATAGAAGAACTGACTGGGCATGACAGCTATGTGACCAAGCGGGTATTTCTTTTGCGAAAGGGGGGCAAATAAGTCGCCGCCGTCCCCCTCACCCTTCTCCAGGGAGGCCTGCCCAAGATCAAAAATAAACCTTGGCATGGGCAGGGCAGCGGGGCTTTTTTGCCCGATGTAACGTGACAGAATGGCAACCTTTTAAAGCAGCAGAATGCTCTTTTCAAACTCCCGGTTCAAATAGCAGATACCCAATCCCCACGGCACGGAGGGGGCTGAAGAGCAGCCGTAGGAAAACGGCAGCTGCACTCGCAGGGAGAAATGGCAAGCAGACGGGGGCTATTACAGTTATTTCCGAATAGTTTGGCACGCCTCTAATCAGAGCTTCTGTCGCCCCCCCCCCTTTCCCCCTTTTGCTCTTGGTTTACTGCTGTGTCATTGCTTCTGAAGGGCAGAAGTGCAGACAATGGCTTAGCTTCCAACCTTCATTTGAGAAAAGTGCCCATGCTGCAAAGTATTAAGGGTCCCGGCTGCGCCGATCGCGAACACACACAGGGCACAATAACAGGAGGAAGCCAATTTTCTTGGTTTTTGAAGTGCTTTCCAAAACTAAGGAGCTTTCCTGGAGCAGAAATGGAAGCCGTGGGGGTGAAAGTTGCTTTGATTGTGCCAAGTTGATTCCATTCATGGTGTGGAAGGCAAGAGTCTTTTCCTAATAGAGAACCCTCCCCTCTGAGATTAACCGTTTGAATGAATGAATGAAATGTGCCCCCCATAAAAAAGTGGACCCAAAGGGGAACGTGAAGAGCACACTCAATTTAACCTGCGATGGCAGTCGTGCAAATCACACCTTTGTCTGCAGAGAATGCAAAACTAGACCTGTGCCAACTATTTCTCAATCTGTGTTTTTTTTTTAATTAGATGGAAACCATTAGGCCATTTTGACGGGGTAGAGGTTTTCCGTTTTGTTCAGTACAATTTGACCTCAGCTACTTCACCGGCATTTTCTTCCGATGACTGCTACTAATTTCTTCTTTCTGAATTAGTCACACAGCTTATGCCACCAAATCAGGGATCATACAGAGAACCGGGCTAACATCACAATACGCTAACAAGCCAATCAGTTTTGATGTCACCTGGGGCATGAGGTTGCTTGAGATTAAGGGCAAATAAACTAAACACTTTGCTGAAAATATGAAGCCATGTTCTATTTAGCCATAATGAAAACTACATTACATTACATTACATTACATTACATTACATTACATTACATTACATTACATTACATTACATTCATTCATTCATTCATTTATTTATTTATTTATTTATTTGCTTGCTTGCTTGCTTGCTTGCTTGCTTGCTTGCTTGCTTGCTTGCTTGCTTGCTTGCTTACTTACTTACTTACTTACTTACTTACTTACTTATCTATTTATTTCCCACCCACCCATCTGGCTGGGTTTCCCCCAGCCACTTTGGGCGACTTCCAACAAAAGATTAAAAATACATTAAAACATCAGTCATTTAAAACTTCCCTAAACAGGGCTGCCTTCAGATGTCTTCTAAAAGTCAGGTAGTTGTTTATTTCCTTGACGGGAGGGCGCTCCACAGGGCGGGCACCACCACCGAGAAGGCCCTCTGCTTGGTTCCCTGTAACTTCACTTCTCGCAGTGAGGGAGCTGGACCTCAGTGTCTGGGGTGAACGATGGGGGTGGAGACGTTCCTTCAGGTATACAGGGCTGAGGTCATTTAGGGTTATAAAGGTCAGCACCAACACTTCGAATATCTTGTAATATCTGATTACAAGTACCTGTCTTTGAAGGATTAATATCTTTATACTATGAAACTATACTAATTACACACAATCACATTACAGCCCCAATGCAGCAAGGGCAATGAACATTTCTACAAGAGACTGAGTCCCTCATCATAGCAATGCAAATAGTATCAGACAAAGTATAACAGCAACTTACAGTGCAGTTGTTAGGCACAGGTGTGCTTTTTAACCAGTTTGCATAGGTGTTTTGAAAAGGTAAACAAGGGCACTACCGAAGCAACATGAAATCTTGCAGTGCCCACATGACATCTGCCTTATCATAATGTCATCCCATATTCCATCACCACCACACGCATTTGGATTTACTGTTTCCATTGGTTTGTTGTTGTTGTTGTTTTGTTTTTTACCTCTCGAATTTTCAAAGGAAATAGTAAAACTAGATTATTATGAGAAAATTACACTGTCTGGCATTTTGATTAAGGCAACATTGTGGAAACACGGCGCCAAATCTGCATCCATGAGCAGCACCAAATTCTCAAGAAATAGCCGTGTGAAAGAGCCGCAAAGTGAATTTAACAAAGTTGAAAGGCCACAAGATTATGCTGACCACATTAAACCCAGATACATTAGACAGATTAAATTTAGTTGTCTTTTAATTTAGTTGCCATGTCATTTTTTCCTTTCGTGCCAGAGTGTAGATCTCCCATTATTCTTTGTTCTGAAATGGGGAACAGCACCCTAGCAGTAAAGTTATACTTGGAATTGTAAGAGGGATAGGATGTTGCCAGAGGTTTATCAGTCCAAACCTTAACTGCAGTTTGTCTGAATTGACAAACCATGGTTTGTGATCAACAAGTAAATGAGAATGATAAACCATGGTTTCTCCACCACAGTTTGGAGCAACTATAACTTGACATGTGGGAACTACATCATAGTTATGGCTGCTGCGCTGCCTCAACAAGCTTTTGATTCGTTGAAAAGAGAGTGTTGAACAGCTGTAAATTATCCTTTGTGTTGGTTTATGGCAGGGGTAGACAACCTAAGGCCCGGGGACCGGATGCAGCCCAATCGCCTTCTACATCCGGCCCACGGACCGTCCAGGAATCAGCGTGTTTTTACATGAGTAGAATGTGTGCTTTTATTTAAAATGCATCTCTGGGTTATTTGTGGGGCATAGGAATCCGTTCATTTTTTATTTTCAAAATATAGTCCGGCCCACCACATGGTCTGAGGGACGATGGACCGACCCACAGCTGAAAAAGGTTGCTGACCCCTGGTTTATGGTTAGCAGAAACCATGACTTGATGTCTGAAATAAGCCATGTAGAAGAACCCCCCTGCTGTTTTTACTTGAATTGCCTTTGGTGGTTCCAGTGGCGTAGCGTGGGTTGTCAGCACCTGGGGCAAGGCAAGTAATTTGCGCCCCCTAACCCCCGCTGCACTGTCCCTCCCCCAGATAGTCCCTCGCTCTCTCTCCGCACCGCACCGCACGGCACGCCTGGCACCCTCCCCTCCACAGTGGGCGGCGACCCGGCAGCTCGGATCGGATTCGCACAGCCAGCACTGCAGTGAGAGAGAGTGAGTGAGCCAGGTAGGGGCAGAGAGCTGCGAGTGCGAGCGCCCCCCCCCCAGATGTTGCGCCCGGTGCGGCCGGCCCCCCTGCACCCCCCACGCTACGCCACTGGGTGGTTCCTACTAGTTTTAGAACAGAGATCATGACACTATGGACCAGAGCCAGGTTTTCTGCAACCATTGCACGGCTTCATATTTGGATTGGAAGATGGGAGAGAGTGAGTACTGGTGTAGCCTGCCCATCAAGTACTATTTCCCAGAAAAACAGATAAACAGAATCCAAAACCACATAGAAAAGACTGCAAGATAACACCCAGTTGTAGATGCACAAGAAAAGCTGAACATTTTAGACAGCCTCTCGACCACAGACGTTCTAACAGACCCAAGGGACTACCTCATTAATTCATGCTTTTAATGGTGCTCACTGAAGCTGTTAATTATTTCTTACTAGCTGCTAATTGTTTTTCTTGGACATCCAGCTCCCCAGTCTTACATTTCACCAAATGCAGCAGAATCTGTCGTATTTGCGAAAGAAAAGAGGAAACACCTTGTCTTCTTAGGGGAATGCACATTATAGCAGCAGAATCTACAAGCAGCGCGGGACAGGACGAGCAGAGCTCCTGAATTTTGGGTTTAGAAGAAGAAATCTTGGCAACTGCAGCTTTTCTCACTCCTGAATGACAAGCAGCACTTTCTTTAAAAAATAACAGTAACACTCCACCCTTCTGTGCATTTGGTAAATGTTATGTACTGAGTTGAATAGGATCCAAACTGCAGCAGTCTGATTGGTCCTAGAACAATAGGATTCAGAATGCAGCAGTCTGATTGGTCCTAGAACAATGCAGCAGTATGATTGGTTGGCAGGAACCACCCAATCATGCTCTAGATATAAGTGAATCCACAACCTGATTGGCTTACAGTAGAATTCCAGAATTAGCCAATCATGTGCAGCCCATTGTGTAAATAATGTATATAAAGCAGATACTTTGAGGGGACATTCATTCATTCCTCCTCACCACTATGAGCTGAATAAAGAGCATGAAATCACTTTGCGAATCCGAGTATATTTCAGTAAACCCTGCCAGAATCTGATTGCAGCTAAGAGTTACAGCAGGGGTAGCCAATGGACTCCAGCCCCCAACACCTCCAGCCAACATGGGCAGTAGTCATGGGTCATGAAAGCAGTAGCCCAGTAACATCTGAAGGGAGCAGCATTGGCTACCTTAAAGTTACTAGGGCATACAATACCTTGGTTCTCAAACGGCTTGCTACTTGAACAACTTGGAAAACAAACACTGTGAATCTGGAAGTAAGTGTTCTGATTTGTGAACTTTTTTTGGAAGACTAATGTGCTCCGTTTTGAGTGTTAACATAGAGGTCTGTCTGGCTTTGCTATTAATTTTGCGTTTTTATTTTTGTAGGTTTGTGTGTGTGTGTGTGTGTGTGTGTGTGTGTGTGTGGAACCCAGTTCAGCTACTGATTGATTGAGTGAGTGAGTGAGTGACTGCAGTACATTATGTGAACGGAATTATTCAAAGCATGGTATTCAGCTCTGCTGAGCTCCACAGGATTTACTCCTGAATTGCTGCTTAGGATCAAAGCATGGGTAGGCAAACTAAGGACCAGGGGCCGGATCCGGCCCAATCGCCTTCTAAATCCGGCCCGCAGACGGTCCGGGAATCAGTGTGTTTTTACATGAGTAGAATGTGTGCTTTTATTTAAAATGCATCTCTGGGTTATTTGTGGGGCACAGGAATTTATTCTCCCCCCCCCAAAAAAAAAATATATAGTCCGGCCCCCACAAGGTCTGAGGGACAGTCGACTGGCCCCCTGCTGAAAAAGTCTGCTGACCCCTGGATCAGAGTATATATTTTTAAACAAACAAACAAACACCATGCTTCAACAATAGGGCTTCCAACCAAATTGGGGCCCTTGCTATGATGAGATTCTATACCAGCTGCGGGGAACACCAGATACTGCTAAACTCCCATCATCTCTAGCCCACGGCCATGATTGCTAGGGCAGATGGGAGTGGCTGTTCAGCAACATCTGGAGAGGCAAATGCTTCCCCACTCCTGCTCTATCCTGAGCCGCTTATATTTCCCTACAGCTCAGAAGAAAGTGGCTTCTCCCTTTTGACATCTGTTGAACAGCCGGTTCCCAGCCATGAGAAAACTGGAAGTGCCGATAACATGGGCAATTTGAGGCCTTCTAGACACAAGCGCTTAGTTGGACAAAAGCAAAAACGAGCGTTTAAGGGGCGCCGGCATTTCTGAACGCAGAATGCGGTCCCACACATTTCCCTTTAATCTCCCTCCTACTGCAGAGCAGAAGTGCAATCCTGGGTTGCAAATGCAGCGCTGGAGTTTACAGCTTGAGCGTGTGTTGCGGAAGAGGCTGGTGAGATATAATAATGGCTCATCAGACACCCCTGCGCGTATTTTTAACAGTGCGCCATATGTGATATATTACAGGCAACTCCCATTTCAGTTCCAACCTCACACACACGTTTACTTCAGTTTTTATGGGTAGCACAGTACTCCTTGTACGGCAAGATTAAAGATTAAAGACAGCAAAAAGTCCCATCAGCAATACACACACACACACACACACCGTATTTAATCTATAAGATGGTATTTAATCTATAAGACGCACCAGATGCCAGAGCCATTCCACGAGTTGCTGCCAAAATTTCAGCCAGAGATTGGTGATAGATACAGGACAGAAAATCTACCGTATTTTTTGCTCTATAAGACGCACCAGACCATAAGACACACCTAGTTTTTGGAGGAGGAAAACAAGAAAAAAATATATTCTGAATCCCAGAAACCAGAACAGCAAGAGGGATCGCTGCGCAGTGAAAGCAGCGATCCCTCTTGCTGTTCTGGCTTCTGGGATAGCTGCGCAGCCTGCATTCGCTCCATAAGACACGCACACATTTCCCCTTACTTTTTAGGAGGGAAAAAGTGAGTCTTATAGAGCAAAAAATACGGTGTGTATACGTGTATGAGTGGTGGTGAGCGGTGGGGGGTGGGGAGTAGAGAGAGAAGAGAAAGAGGATGTGGAGTAATCTCTTACTTGCAGTCATGTTTCTCAATTTCAAAGTGAGGGTTGAAGTTCAGGAAAATCTTCTGGTTGGGTTCCGGAGCATAAATGATCCACTCACAGTTCTGGTGGGAGGGGTAGTCTTGCGGGTACCCCGGTGAAGTCACGTAGCCAGCGTCTTTGGAATTCAGGCGGCCCCCACATGGTTGCGCTACAAACAAATAGAAAACAAAACCTGACATCAGAACAGGCACGGAATTTCAAACACATTTATGGCTTATTCCTCTGGGTTTGTACCAGCAGATGCCTAGGTTCTGGGCTGCATTAAAAAAGTGTGTTGTTGTTTTTTAACAGACATGTATATTACAACCATGTAAATCTCCCAAGTAAAAAACAAATCTCTGGACGGTGATTACAACACGCCACAGTCTTCCCCACATACAAGCACATACCGCTGCTCAGACAGACCAGAAAAGGGGTGTGGGGAGAGGAGAACAGCTATAAATGGGCCCAAACTACTGTTTTGTTTTAAAAAGAGAGAGAGAGAGAACACAGACATCAGATTATTTGGAAACAGCCTTTACATCCTCCCTTCCGCTAACTCTTTTACAAGCATTCCTGTGGCATTCTTCCACTGTTACCCTAACAGCACCTCACAAACATTGCTAGACCCAAGCTCAGCGCTGGCCTAGCAAAATACAAAGGAGAATCCCACCCTTGCAAAACAAGGACAGTCAAGGGAAGAAGCTAGGCTAACCGATGTAAGTTTGATGCCTGTCCCTGTCTTCCAAACTCCAGCGCCTCCCTGCTCCCTTCCCTGAGTTACGTGGCAGCACATAATTGGGTACCCCTCACATAGCAGTCGCTTCCATGCTTCAGTGCTGCCATTTGCTTAAGAAAGGGGTCCCTCCCATGGTGTCCTAGCACTGAAGAATCTACTAACCTTCATCATCAACTGACCTTCTGCGGACCACCTGCCAGATGGGGGCAGCCACTCTGTACTCTCACAAGCACCCATGGCTAGGACACCCAAGATAACCAGTCTCCCTTCTTTAGTTTATCTGTGCGAATCCAGCCTCCCCCAATCGATCGATCTAATGTCTGAGAAGGCAATCCCCCATCCCCATCAGGTACTGATCCCACCAGGAGGAGTAGGCTTGCTCTCAATATTTTTCCTTTCCTTTTTAACGGTAAAGGTACCCCTGCCCGTACGGGCCAGTCTTGACAGACTCTAGGGTTGTGCGCCCATCTCACTTAAGAGGCCGGGGGCCAGCGCTGTCCGAAGACACTTCCGGGTCACATGGCCAGCATGACAAAGCCGCATCTGGCGAGCCAGCGCAGCACACGGAAACGCCGTTTACCTTCCTGCCAGTAAGCAGTCCCTATTTATCTACTTGCACCCGGAGGTGCTTTCGAACTGCTAGGTTGGCAAGTGCTGGGACCGAGCAACGGGAGCACACCCCACCGCGGGGATTCGAACCGCCGACCTTTCGATCGGCAAGCCCTAGGTGCTGAGGCTTTTACCCACAGTGCCACCTGCGTCCCCCCTTTCCTTTTTGCCATAGCCCAAATTGGGGGGGGGAAATGTTTGATGAGCTGGATCAGGCCCCAAGGCCAGGGTTTAGTCACCCCTGATCTAAACGCTTGAAGATTCAAGATGGGAGGACAAAGAAATTTCTATAGAAGGATTGCAAAATGGCATGTGATTATTTTTTTTAAATGATTACAGCAATGTGATCAGCACAGATTGAACAGTCTTCCTTTTAAAACAGGCACACACACATGCACACACACAGTGAGAGAAAGAGAGAGGCCCAAAGGGATTTCATTTTTATCCCTCCATTTCTTCCAAGAATGCATTACGGTTTACAGGGCTCCCCATTTTACCCTCAAGAAAACACCACTAGGTATGTTAGGTCAACGTTGACACCATTAACATCCTGGTCAGATGGAGAGTCAAATTCAAGTCCTCCATACTCCTAGTCTAACACTCCAACAACCATTACAGACCAACGGCTCTTGGCAATTCTACCAAATAATATTGGCCTGTTCAGTATCTAAGGCCAGACGTAGGCCTAAATGGAACAAGAAATGAAGGTTCTCCACCCATTGAATAATCATGTGTGGTTTGAGAAAAACGCTGCCCCTGCAAACTTTGAACTGACTGAGAAGCAACCCATGCAATTACTTAACCACCCGGTGGCCCTTTGCAAAGCGGCCTCCGCCCCGTCCAACATTAGGGCTTTGTCTGTGAGATGGTCTGCATGTCTCACGTAGGTGGGCCCACACAGGAAGCTTCTGGCACAACTGAAAAAATGGCTTCCAGATCGCATGACGGCATCCCTCGTTTCTGTTCCAACCACAAGACTGAGTTTGCACACCCGTATCTGCCTCCTTTTCCAAATCTCCCTCTCCCTCTCGGCTTTGCCTTCATCTCCTCCCTGTCTCCTCCAACGTTCCAAGCCAAGCTAAGCAGTTGGAATTAAAAGACTGCAATAATCAACAGTGGTGGTTTTTGTGGTGCAGGCCCACAAAACAGCCTGGTTACAATTACATCTCGAGCGAGCGAAGCACTTTCAGCCCTTGGTTATAACAAGAGACCCAGGAGGGCGATTTCATCTTCAAGTAAACATTTCATCTTACGAATGCCACAAATCTGATTTACTATTTCATTACTGGCTAAGGGGCGGGGGAGGGAATCTGCATCACACACACAATTGATAACACACTAAAGAATCCCAACAATGCCCCTTCTCTTCTCTCCCTTTTCCCACAGAACGTCCATCTGTATGGCAGGTTGCTTTTGTTTTCACTGGGTTTTGACTGCACCACAACTGCCAACAGGCCCTTGTAAGCAACCTGCTGAGGTCCTTAGTCTTCCTACTTCCATGATAGGCCTCATGGCTGGGGATAATAGAAAGTCTGCCTAGGTGGTCCTTGAGAAATGCAGTCGCTTAAGAGTCGAGAGTGATCTACGGTTCTGAGCACAATTCAAAGTTTTGGTGCTGACCTTTAAAACCCAAAATGGCCTCAGCCCTGTATACCTGAAGGAGCGTCTCCACCCCATCATTCAGCCTGGACACTGAGGTCCAGCAGTTCCCTCACTGCGAGAAGTCAGGTTACAGAGAACCAGGCAGAGGGCCTTCTCGGTGGTGGCACCTGCCCTGTGGAACGCCCTCCTATCAGATGTCAAGGAAATAAACAACTACAGTGGTACCTCGGGTTAAGAACTTAATTCGTTCTTGGGGTCTGTTCTTAACCTGAAACTGTTCTTAACCTGAAGCACCACTTTAGCTAATGGGG
Source organism: Podarcis tiliguerta (assembly GCF_965153285.1). Taxonomy (NCBI): domain Eukaryota; kingdom Metazoa; phylum Chordata; class Lepidosauria; order Squamata; family Lacertidae; genus Podarcis; species Podarcis tiliguerta. The sequence continues at coordinate 7,764,152 of NC_139534.1, forward strand.
CCTCCTACTGCCGCTGCGCCGCCGCAGCACGATTTCTGTTCTCATCCTGAAGCAAAGTTCTTAACCCGAGGTACTATTTCTGGGTTAGCAGAGTCTGTAACCTGAAGCATATGTAACCCGAGGTACCACTGTACCTGACTTTTAGAAGACATCTGAAGGCAGCCCTTCAGATGTTTAGGGAAGTTTTTAATGTTTGGAGTTTTATTCTGTTTTTAGTGTTCTGCTGGGATCCACCCTGAGTGGCTGGGGAAACCCAGACAGATGGGTGGGGTATAAATAAAATTATTTATTATTATTATTATTATTATTATTATTATTATTATTATTCCAGTCAGGCTCGACTCATTCTTTTTTGCAAATCATTTTCTGCTAAAATTTGGCATCCTCTCACCGCGTTTGTTGTTGCACCCACCTTTGGCTACACCCATTGTTATGTACTGAACTTCTCACCCTGGGCCAGTAGGGGGATACTGTAGATAGTTTTCACTCAGGTCCACCTATGCAAATAGGGAATTGAAAGTGAACTTCGGTGATTGGATAGTTACAGAAAGTTGTTACTGTTGCGTTGTACTGGAGCTCTATATAAGCAGGCTGGCTGAACCCTTCAGTTCAGTTCTGTTCTGGGTGTGTGAATAAACAAGAGCTCTCTGAAGAATTGCTGTGTCGTCTGATATGTTCACCCACAACTTAACACCTATGGTTTGCCTGTGTGAGCCAAGCCACGGGTACATAGGTAGAACTTTGCCCTATCCTAGGTTTCTGCCCATACTATGAAGGGAAATCCTAGAGAGAAGGGTTTCAATAAGAACAGCCCTACTGGAATCAGGCTGAAAGCCTATTTGCAAAGCAGCAGCGGCAGCCCAGAAGCTCTTTGGGGACCCACCTGACCGACAAATGCCTCACTCTGGAGGGACCCTAAGTCATGACGTAGGGCTGTCCCTCAAAGCCCTTCAGGCATGGCCTGGAGATGCACCATGTCTCTCATACCAGCTCTGAGGCTACCTCTCCGTTTGTCTGCCATAGGCTTGGAAGCCGTGTTCGAAATTCCCATTGTTCCTAGGTGCAGAGCCAGTGTGGTGTAGTGGTTAAGAGCAGTGGACTCGTAATCTGGTGAACCGGGTTCGATTCCCCGCTCCTCCACATGCAGCTGCTGGGTGACCTTGGGCCAATCACACTTCTTTGAAGTCTCTCAGCCCCACTCACCTCACAGAGTGTTTGTTGTGGGGGAGGAAGGGAAAGGAGAATGTTAGCCGCTTTGAGACTCCTTCGGGTAGTGATAAAGCGGGATATCAAATCCAAACTCCTGTGCATTTTGCGAGAGAGGATTTCATGAGTGCGAGCAGTTTCTGAGCTCCGGGCGCAGTACTGCGCCTAAGATTTCAGATTAAAACTGTTAGGTTGTGGGTGAACATGTCAGACGACACAGTGATTCTTCAAACAGCTCTCGTTTATTCACAGGCCAGAACAGAACAGAACTGAAGGGTTCAGTCAGCCTGCTTATATAGAGCTCCAGTACAACGTAACTGTAACCATTTTCTAAAACTATCCAATCACTGAACGTCACTTTTGATCCCTGATTTGCATAACTATCTACAGTATCCCCCTGCTGGCCCAGGGTGAGAACTTCAGTACATAACAAAAACTGCAGTCTCTTGTCTCTGGAGAAGAGACCCACTTAAGAATATTAGAGGGGTGCGCAGGGAAAGGAGAAGACCATGTGAAAATGAACTTAATATTTTCGTTCATTTTCAGCTTTGTATTCCTGTTATTAAAAAATGGTGCCTAGACATTGTGCAGTTGTGGCGGAAATGACTGGCAGAATCCGAGACCAGGGAGAAAATTTAAAGTATATTTACAGAAATATTGCAAAATTAATGAATGTTAGAAGAATATTGGAATGAAGTTACATGATTTTAGCAGAAGGGTTATGAAGAACTATATGAATATAATTGTTAATGTGTTAAAGTGGGAAATTTAAAGTTAAACTGTGTTAGGATAAATTATAGAACAAAAATTAAAGAAGAAGGAAAGGATTTGTTGAATTAGTAAATTTGAACTAGAATACAAAAAAGGGAGGTGTGAGGAAGTCGAGGAAATAAGTAAATGAAAGATATAGATATGAAATTTGGATGTCTGTTTAAATGTTTTTGTTTTGTTTTTGTTGTATTCCTGTATTGTATTTTTTTTATTGTCGATATACTGTTTGTTGAATTTATGTATTGTTTTCTTTATTGTCTTTTTTTCTATAACTATAAAATATTTAATATTATTATTTTTTTAAAAAAAATTGACATTCTGCAGTTGTGCCCATAAACCAGGTTCAAGCTGCCATTTAGCTCCAGCTTTCCTACTCAGTTTCTAACACTGCTTATGAGCTCTGCCTTTCCCACCCAATCCTTCTCTCTCTTGCAACGGCTCTAGTTCCACAAAGACACAGCATTCTAGAGTAAGGAATATATTTTAAAACAAGGAGCACCAAGAAAAGCTTAATTGCACGTTCCCTGCATTCTGCTTTCCCCGCACAGCCCTGCAAAAATAACACTCCCACTTTCCCAAACCTCTGATTACCCAAATGCATTGGGTGACCTCATGGCCCTTCAGACACAAAATGAGGATGAAATATATATATATATATATATTTCGGGTTGTGGGGGAGAAACGTCGCTTCGGCTGGATAGACGTCTGAAATTGGAGCCTAGCAGAAGCTACTGTACAATTATGCAATGCCTGAAGTGCCCAGGTTTGGGCAATTTTTAACGTCGAGAGCTTCAGCAGACCGCAGCGAGGAGAGGAAGGAGAAAGGGTGAAGAGAAGAAAGGCTTCAGAGATTTTGCTCCTCTTAACGTCAGTCATGCTTGAATATCACCATCTGCGTGAAACAGCATGGCCTTGTGAATTATATATTACTTCTCAGCAGCCACCTCTCAATAGGAGGACTGGAGGGGGGGTTCTTCCCTATAGGTGCCATTTCACTCACCCCCCCCCCCAAAAAAAAACCCCTGAGAGAGTGATTGCCTCCAGCGTTTCCAGGGTCTGGTGCTGAGGGGGTCAAATTGCAAGAGGGAAAGGGGAAAGATGGGCTCTGGGTACCACAAACCTCTCCACTTTCTTGTGGTCCAGCTGAGAAGGTGGTAAACTAAGCTGCCTACTAAATCACACAACAAAATCAGGCCATCGCCTTTAATGGGTGAACACAACCCCCTACGCACAGAAGGGAGTCTGCTCTCTGGCACAGATTTACAATTACACCGCTTCTAACACAATGGCAGAGATATCAGGAGATAATTAGCTCCTTGCAAATCACCCCGCTTCTGATGAACCAAGCTCCCTTTCTCTTCATGCTGCCTCTGACCGCCGCCCCCCTTTCAAATCCACCACAGGTTGCAAGCAAAACCGAATTATATTTCTTTTTTTGCCTGGGCACTCTCCCCTGAATCCCAGGAAGGGTGTGTTTCTGAAACCACAGAGAATGGCAAGGCCAAAACACCTCCTCTGGCTTCCGAGCCACACGCTGACTTCACTCTATCGGGATCCGCTGGCCCTTCCAGGTGTAACCCAACAGGGAGGTGCCAGCTGGCTCTCAAGCTGCGGAGGGTGTAATTTTCCAATTTGTATGCTCCTCTGCAAAAAAGCTGGCAGGGAACCCACGACCCTGGAGTCAACATCCCGCATGCCATGGCGAGACCAAGGAGGACAGCAAAGCCAGACGCCGACACCCTCAGGAAAGGGAGCCAGCAGGGCCTGAAAAGCTCTTTAAACTTTACAAACTGCTTCGCTGCTCCCACACCCCTCCCCATCCCTGCAAGGCAGATCTTTGGGAGAAAAACCACCCTCCTTTCTAAGCGAAAGGCACCCTGCTTTGTACAGAAGCTGCGAGAGGGAACAATGGCAACAGGAAACAGCATCGCTCTGTCCGCCTCGCCAGGGAGTCATCGCTTCCTATCCCAGAAATGACTATTTTTATCTTTCACAAATAAAGCCGGTCTTCCTTTGCATGTGTGTGTGTGTGTGTTGCTTTGTTCTAAAACACTTGGTTGTTTGAATACTTTCTCCTCTTCACATGCCATTGCGATAATAATAATAATAAAAAAAAACGGACACGACTTTCCCCTTTCAGGAAAGAGGTGGAGATTAATCCTACAGAAATCACGAGAAAGTATTTAAGTACTAAGAACTTATAAAAACATCTGGTTTTGTTCCGCAGAGAGAACTTTCTCGACGCAGAAACATTTTTTAATACAAACCCACCGTTCTGACTAAAATCTCTTCCCTTCACTTGGAAAGCAAAGTACACAAACGTGTCTGCGTGTCCGTTTAGATTTCACGCAGGAAAGCTACAGGCCCATCTTTCAGCTAACTCGAAGGGTGCAGATGTATATGCAATTTACACCTCCGTCCTGTACACACGTTTGCACCCTCCTCGTAAAAACAATCACTTTGTATTTGCACAAGCAAGAAAGCCTTCCAAGAAAAACATTCACACAACGTTTTATGTTTTGCTTGGAGCAGCTTGAGGCAAAGAAAACATGTTTGCACTTTCAACACTCCATCATCCCTCACAAGGTCATAACAGGATTCCCACGTACTCTTAGAATATGAAAAAGGAAGTCTGAAAAGTGCTTTTGAATTCTGGTGCTGGAGGAGACTCTTGACAGTCCCATGAACTGCAAGAAGATCAAACGCATCCATTCTTGAGGGAATCAGCCCTGAGTGCTCACTGGAAGGACAGATCCTGAAGCTCCAATACTTTGGCCACCTCATGAGAAGAGAAGACTCCCTGGAAAAGACTCTGATGCTGGGAAAGATGGAGGGCACAAGGAGAAGGGGATGACAGAGGACGAGATGGCTGGACAGTGTTCTCGAAGCTACCAGCATGAGTTTGACCAAACTGCGGGAGGCAGTGGAAGACAGGAGTGCCTGGCGTGCTCTGGTCCAGGGGGTCACAAAGAGTCGGACACGACTAAACAACAACAAAAGTATGTAAAGTACCTTCCCTGTCACAGGTCAGCCTGAAACTACAAACTACTTATTCCTAAGCAGTTCTGATTACTTCCTTTGGTACTGGGCTATAAGTATTCAAGATCCATCAGGTTTTCTCCCTAAAGCATTTAGGGTGTTTCAGACATTCCACAAAAGGTTATTCAAGATTATACCCTCAACAAGCATAGGCAATAAATCTTGACTCCTTAAGAAGCTTATCTGTATAACAGTATGAGCTAGAAATGGGAGAGGAATTCAATTCAGGTCTCATGAAAAACTGAATCTACAAAATCCACATTTTCTGAAACCATGTGTAAACTGAAACACAGCTTTCCTTTGAAATCCGCAGTTATGTGAATTTTGTTATGCAGTTCTCAAACCAATGTTACAAAAATGCACATATTAAGGAAAGTGTGGCTAAAAATGGATATATTGGTGAAAACATGAAGCGGTATAGAAATAAATAAAAAATAGCACACACAAATGCATTCGATTAAAGGAATTTGCCTGCAAAAATGTGCACATTAGTCAAAACTGCATATAAAATGTATTATTGGAAGAAATTCATAAAACGTGAGTTTTTTAAAAAAACCAAAAACCTACAAATTGGAAACTGAATTTATGATTGGAAAAATGAGAAATGGAGGGAGCAAAAAATGACAGACCCTGTAATCTCTAGTCATGACCACAAACAACACGATTGCTGCATCCAAAGTTTACATTTTTAGTTGTTATACAGGCATTCAAAAAATGTGTGACCATGCATGTGTGCAGCGCTGCAACCCAGAAGTGGTTAGAAAAGGGGGCACAACGGGCTTATATGTGCTACACCAGCACACACAAGGTCAGGGAACAAAACCCTCATGGAAAACAGTTGTGGCCTGTTTGCAACCCGCAGCGGCGCTTCTGCGCATGCGCGACCGCCGAAACCCGGAAGTAACCCGTTCCGGTACTTACGGGTTTCGGCGTGTCCGTAACCTGAAAAAACGCAACCTGAAGCATCTGTAACCCGAGGCATGACTGTACCTCTAAAGAAGTACTGTTTGAAAAGGCCTTCATTGGCGCCTCAACACCTACAGTTGTACATGCGGCCAATTGATGTGCGTTGGGAAAGTTTGGGGATGCGTGTCAAATTCCAGGTTCTGCTCAAGGCAGATGAACCTGATGACCCAGGTGCCAGGAGAAAGGACTCAGCATAGCCCAAAGGGAATCGTCACCATAAATAAAATACACAGGATTCTACATTGTTTATTCTATTACCATCTCCATAATTGAGAGTGTGTTCCAGCAGTCGACTTAGGAGACACACTACGGCTTTTAGCAGACGTGGGGTGGCTACATGCTGGGAGGGGAAAAAAAACATTCTCCCCTCTCCTTGTGACACGGAGTGTCACTTACTCATAACATGACGTCGCAAAACCGGGCATTCCCCTCCAAAAATAGTCAGTCGTGTAGCAGAGGGAATGCATGATTTTATGACATAGCTACATGGGGAAGTGAAACCACACTTTGATAAGGAGAGCACATAGGGCTGGCCCAAGACGTTTTGTCACCTGCATGCAAGGGGGTTGCCCCAGCTGCTCTAGGTGGCTTCCAACGTATATAAAAACATTAAACATTAAAATAAAAACTACCCCATACAGGGCTGCCTTCAGGGGTCTTCTAAAGGTTGTATAATTACCGTATTTTTTGCTCTATAAGACTCACTTTTTCCCTCCTAAAAAGTAAGGAGAAATGTGTGTGTGTCTTATGGAGCGAATGCAGGCTACACAGCTATCACAGAAGCCAGAACAGCAAGAGGGATTGCTGCTTTCACTGCGCAGTGATCCCTCTTGCTGTTCTGGCTTCTGAGATTCAGAATATTTTTTTTCTTGTTTTCCTCCTCCAAAAACTAGGTGCGTCTTGTGGTCTGGTACGTCTTATAGAGCGAAAAATACGGTATCTCTTTGGCTCAGGGGTCGCCATGCCCTCCAACCTTTCTCTGATGACAAGAAGGACGTCTAAGGAAAAGCAAAACATTCCGGGTTCAGATTAGAAACCAGGATGGCTTCTGTAAATCCAGGACTGTCCCTGGAAAACAGAGGCACTTGGAGAGTCTGATATCACTGGTCCCCTCATCTGTTGTGTGAGGAAGCTGTTTATGCTGCATCAGATCATTGCTCTATATTACCTGCCAGTGGTTCTCCATAGTTTAAGACTGGGAGACTCACCTGGCCCCTACCTGGGATAGGTAAAGGTAAAGGACTCCTGGACGGTTAAGTCTAGCCAAAGGCGACTATGGGGTTGCTCATCTCGCTTTCAGGCCAAGGGAGCCGGTGTTTGTCCACAGACAGCTTTCTGGCTCATGTGGCCAGCATGACTAAACTGCTTCTGACGAAACAGGATACTGTGACGGAAGCCAGAGTGCACGGAAACACCATTTACCTTCCCGCCACAGCGGTACCTATTTATCTGCTTGCACTGGTGTGCTTTCAAATTTCTAGGTTGGCAGGAGCTGGGACAGTGCAACGGGAGTTCACCCCGTCGTGTGGATTCAAACCACCAACCTTCCGATCGGCAAGCCCATGAGAATCAGTGGTTTAGACCACAGTGCCACCGCGTCCCATCTGCCTGGGATACCAGGGAGTGAACATGTTCATAGCTTAAAGTAAAGGTAAAGGTACCCCTGCCCGTACGGGCCAGTCTTGCCAGACTCTAGGGTTGTGCGCTCATCTCACTCTATAGGCCGGGAGCCAGCGCTGTCCGGAGACACTTCCGGGTCACGTGGCCAGCGTGACAAAGCCGCATCTGGCGAGCCAGCGCAGCACACGGAACGCCGTTTACCTTCCCGCTAGTAAGCGGTCCCTATTTATCTACTTGCACCTGAGGGTGCTTTCGAACTGCTAGGTTGGCAGGCGCTGGGACCGAACGACGGGAGCGCACCCCGCCGCGGGGATTCGAACCGCCGACCTTTCGATCGGCAAGTCCTAGGTGCTGAGGCTTTAACCCACAGCGCCACCTGCATCCACATTTCATTAACCCACAGTCCCCACCTGCGTTCATAGCTTACCCTACCACTAAGCTATGGCCTTTCTACACTCTACCCAACAATAGGATGGTCTTGGACCATGAAAACTTTTGCACTTTGACCACAGTCACTTTTACCCTTCGGCCCCTGAAATGCTGACCACAGGTCAACGTGGCCCTTGGCCCAAAATTATAGCCACCCATGCTCTAACCACCTCATTAACTATATTGCCCTTCCCACAAAGAAGTTAAAAGTATGGAAAATGGGAGACGGGGCATTTTAATTCTGGCCTTTTACAGTGGTACCTCAGGTTAAGAACTTAATTCGTCCTGGAGGTCCATTCTTAACCTGAAACTGTTCTTACCCTGAGGTACCACTTTAGCTAATGGGGCCTCCAGCTGCCGCTGCGCCACCAGCGCACAATTTCTGTTCTCATCCTGAAGCAAAGTTCTTAACTTGAGGTACTATTTCTGGGTTAGCAGAGTCTGTAACCTGAAGCATCTGTAACCCAAGGTACCACTGTATTTCAAATGTATTAATAAAAGTGTTTCGGCTACCTAAAGTAGAACTTTCACCACCACCCCTTTCATGCCGTGAAGAAAAGATTTCAGTATGTTAGTGAATAACAAATCTGTGTTAAATGATCTAATGAGTAAAATATGCAAACTGCTTCAGAGGGCATAATCCTTCCCCTACGTGACCTTAGCAGTATTCCCTTCAGCACTTCTCAAACCTCCTGCAACCCAAAAAGCTTACATTTTAACTATCACAAATCTGTACATATTTTCTGGGTGTCACACATTTCATTAAAACATATATATTTGAACCCATGCGTGCCATCAAACTTGCGAAACTCTCTCTTGTAAATGCCCAGATGGCTAGGGTTATTTGAGGACAGTTTAAGAGACCAAAAAAGAAGAAGAAAAAGAAGAAGAAGAGTCTAAGGCCCACGCTGCCTAACAATTCAGGCAAGGTTTCTGGAGGAGATAAATTGCTTGAAATTTATCCCGTACCAACTTATTATAGGGTGGCATGGGCAGGGGGAGGGGGGAAAAAGCACTGCCTACTGCTAAGCAGCTAAGTCAATAGCAGCCAATATGGCACTTTCCACAAGCTGTTAAGACTGACTCCCATTGGCCCCAGTGAGCATTACCAACAGTGAGGAACGATGGGAGTTAGAATTCCAATTATCGTCTGGATGGCAACACACTGGCTACCTCTGTACTAGGGTCAAGAGTAGATCAGATGAACATTCCATTGTGGGGAGAGCACAATGTGCTTATAGTTTTGCAGATATATGCTTTGCTGTGTTTCATGCTTGTGTCCTGGGAACTTCGTACTTTCCCCCTATTTCATATTTTGGGGAACTCAAAATTAAGAAAATGGGGGGGGGGGCTTTGCCCACAGTTGTTGAGCTTTTTTGGGGGGGGAGAAAGAGATGTTGAGCTTTTTTTAGACCACCAACAATGCCACTCACGTGTCTCACCATAGCAAACTATCCTCTGTCCCATCAGCATAGGTAAAAGTTAAGTGTAAAGGGACCCCTGACCATTAGGTCCAGTCGTGACCGACTCTGGGGTTGTGGCGCTCATCTCGCTTTACTGGCCAAGGGAGCCGGCGTACAGCTTCCGGGTCATGTGGCCAGCATGACTAAGCCGCTTCTGGCAAACCAGAGCAGCGCACGGAAACGCCGTTTACCTTCCCGCCGGAGCAGTACCTACTTATCTACTTGCACTTTGACGTGCTTTCGAACTGCTATGTTGGCAGGAGCAGGGACCAAGCAACGGGAGCTCACCCCGTTGCGGGGATTCGAACCGCCGACCTTCTGATCAGCAAGTCCTAGGCTCTGTGGTTTAACCCACAGCGCCACCCGCGTCCCGCCCATGTATAAGAGGACCCCTAATTTTGAACACGATTTTGGAATAAAAAAAACACAGCTTATACACGGTATTAGAGCATTCTGTCCGCCCACCCCACTTCCCCAGATTCCATGGTGATGTTGGACCAAAGAATGGCCCTCTCTACACTGCATCAGTGCAGGACTGGATTAACCATTATATTAAGGGCCACTGACTGTGTAGAGCACGGGTGTCAAACACAAGGCCCGCGGGCCGAATCCGGCCCGCCAGACCTCGTCATGTGGCCCGTGTAGTCTGGTCTATATATATATCTGTGAGGGAAGCTTGGGCTGCGGTGCGCGCGCAGGGCGCCTCGGGTCCCTTCTGCGCAGGGGCAGGCGCAGGCCTCCCCCTCCTCCAGCTACCTAGCTGAGACTTATTTGACACGGCGAGGGCGGGGTTGGATATGGGAGGCCGCTGCTGCTGCTCGCAACTTCTTTTCGGGCTCGCCGGGGTGAAATAAGTCCTGGCGGGAGTGCAGCGCGCCTGCGCGAGGTGGAACGCGGAGAAGGGCAGAGCCGGCTTCGCGTGCGTTGGAGAGAGGGAGACCGAGAGCGCGCTTGTGTTTCGGGAGCGCGCCCTGTGAATACTCGGGGCGGCGTGCTTTTGCTTTGCTTTTCTTTATTTATTTCTTTAGGCGCGTTTCCGCGCTGCCCAATGAACAGCATCCTCCGCCTCTGGGGATTCGTGATTCAAAAGCAAATTCGATACGCAAGTGCATGTTTTGTAAATAACGTCAGGCGCGGCTTCCGCAGGGTGTGCGTTGCAAAAATTTATATATGGGGGGAAAGCTGATAAGGAATTGGTTTATTTTTTAGGGTATTTACACATCATGCAATTTTTCCCTCAATGTTATTACAGGGTCCGGCCATCAGTTCCCACCCTCCTCAAAGGTTTAGGGTAGGTAGCAAAGGGGGGGAAATCCAAACAAATGCTCGATTAAAAATTGGGGAATGAGAAAAATTAAAACCTGCACATCTTGTGTAACTTAAACACCAAGCCAAGCAGGAAACAATTTTTATGTTCATATATGTATTCAAATGAAATCAAGGTGTAGTGTTCCATGAGCCAGAAGCTTTGCATTACTTAATCCAGCTGTTAAAGGTGTCATGGGCTTTGAAGACACTCGAACTCGAACCAGCCCTTTGAGGGTGACCAAACTGCTGATGCGGCCCCCGGTGAATTTGAGTTTGACACCCCTGGTGTAGAGCCTGTACTGGAACATGAATCTTGCAGTGAAGTGTGATCCCATTTTTTAACAGGGTGCAAAACAAGAGGCAGAGACCGTATGAAATTGTCCTTTACCAAGTCAGACCTTGGATACTTCTATTCAGTTTGGTCTCCTCTGAGAAGCAACAGAAGCCCTTGCTCATGGCTCCAGGTTGAGTTCTTCCCATTAACTGATGGACATTGATCCTGACAGGTGATGTGCTCTTATCCCTGACGGACTGGACCTCCATGTTCTACCCATTTTTAAAACGTGGATAGCTTGGGAAGCACAGGCAGATGCCAGGGGCCCCAGTGACTTGGCCGGGCTCAGCAGCACTGATCCCTGCCCTGGGTCTCCAGCAATGGTTGGCTATGAGCTGCCATTTAAGACTTCCCTCAATGCCCCCCAAAACCATGGCATTCTGGATCCCTACCACTTCCACTGCCACCAGATAAACCAATCATCAACACATCCACACAGGGTGTACAAATGGCGCTTTGCCAAAGGAACTCTCTGTTGGAGATTCATTCCCCGTGTCTGCAGTCATGAGATTGTTGTCTATCACATGACGGTGTATGTTTTCATTCCACAGTGTGGGAAGTGACGGAGACAGGATGTTTGTGTTACTATGTTCCATGAAATGGGATTGTTGTCCTTTGTTCTCTCTCTTTGTTGTCTGATGAGAAAGAGGAAGGAGCCAAGTCAGAATGCTCCAAGTGGATTATATGTAAATAAATGTAGATTAGCCAAAATGCTGAGGTGCTGAGGTCCGTTACGCGAACTGCAAAAACTCTGCGGATCCCCGAGTGTGCTGATGTCCGTAGGCATCAGTCGCTGTGATTTTTGGGCAGAAGAAAGCTTTTGAAGCTCCTGAACAATTGACCGGGAGGGAGAGAACATGCCAGTCAGGTATGTGTCTCTGCCAGGGTCCTACACAAGAGTAGGGTGATCATAACACCCCCGAACCTGGAGCTTCTGAAACAAGCATTTCACTTTGGTCCCAGGTGGACACAGAAGTGCTGCAAATTTCCAGATTCCTGGAAAAGATATCTGGCAGATCAAGCCCTGTGGGCCATATACATGGGAAATGTAGGCATTAGCTAGCCAAAGCTCATCAGCCACAGACAGACTCTCACAGATGGGAATCACATTGAAAGCAGGCCTTATATCAGGGCACCTAGGAATGCAAGGCCAGGGCAAGACTCTGCACTGTCATGACCACAGGGTTTTGTGAGCAGATACCACAGGCATGCAAGGCTCCTTGTGGATGTAGCCAACGTCCAATGAGATTCTCTGTAACTCCCTGTGTGCCTGAGTCACCCTGTGCTATCTGGTTTGAGCAACCAGAAAGCTAAGAGTGCTTCTAAATGCAAAACAAAATCGTCTGGCTCATCTGCTCCACAAGTCATCAATGTGTTTCTTATACTGAGAGCAAACATATTCTAAGTGCTTCTAAGAGAAGTTGTTTTCTTTTCCTCCAGACATAAAGGTAAAGGGACCCCTGACCATTAGGTCCAGTCGTGACCGACTCTGGGGTTGCGGCGCTCATCTCGCTTTACTGGCCAAGGGAGCCGGCGTACAGCTTCCGGGTCATGTGGCCAGCATGACTAAGCCGCTTCTGGCGAACCAGCGCAGCACACAGAAACACCATTTACCTTCCCGCTGGAGTGGTACCTATTTATCTACTTGCACTTTGACGTGTTTTTGAACTGCTAGGTTGGCAGGAGCAGGGACCGAGCAACGGGAGCTCACCCCGTCGCGGGGATTCGAACCGCCAACCTTCTGATCGGCAAGTCCTAGGCTCTGTGCTTTAACTCACAGCGCCACCCGCATCCCATTCCTCCAGACGTACCAACTCCCAAAGTTACAGAACTTGTTAAAACAAGAAACGTTTAGAACCACGTCAACGAACAACCAATACAGAATCCTATGCAAAAAGAGAGAAGGGGAAAAAAAGAGAGATTGCATTGGATAAGCAGCACTTCTAAGATGAGTGGGTTTTCTTTTCCTACTAGATTGGAAAACTAGCACATTCTTGGTGCATTTCTACATTAAAATCCCCAGCAAAAATCACACGAATAAAAAAAATCGTATTAACAAGCACAAGACAAATATCTATTGAATAGAAAGTTATTTCCCTTTGAATCTCACAGCCTTACTTGAAAGGGCTCCCAGTAATTGGAGACATACAACTACTAGATGATTTTTGTGCCATTGTTTCGGAGGAGGGTGAATTGGATAATGGATTTAAAGCTCCTTGCAACTAACTAGTTAGCATCTGTTAAACAGCAAAGAGTTGCCCAGGTGTGGTGCTGGAGATCCAGATCCCAGGTGCAGCTCCACCCACTCCCATAAAATGCACATACCAGCCGACCTAAAAGAAAAGAAACAATAGCCAAATGTGCAATTAAGATTTATTGGTTTAAAGCTTGGTATAAGACCCCTCCAAAAAAACGCCTCTCCTAGAAATTATGGCGAGAAATACAGGCTACCGAGAATGCTCTGTCCAAATGCTCGGAGTGTAATTGCAAAGGAAGAAAAAGTACTGAAAGCAGAATTTCTGAGCAGCCAGAGCTCCAACCCCTTAAGCTGAATTCCTTATTTACTCTTTTCTAAATGCCACGCACATTCGGGTTCACACTCAGCTCCTGCTTGCCTCCCAAGCAAAAAGGAGATTTTCTGCTCATCGCAATTCAGCGCAGAGCGGGAAGATTTCCCGAAGGCAGATTTCTACACCAGCACGGGTGTCCATTTATAGCTCACTATAGACTTCATCCAGTTAAGGCTGAGTGCCTCTTGCAAAAAAACACACACAAAAACAACTCTCTAGGCTGGCAGTGAGGCTGGAAAGTGACCAGCACCCCAACCTGATGAGGCCTTCCAGCGCCCTTCCCTTTTGCAAACCATGAACTTTCCTACCACAGCTCAGAAATCACAAATGCATAGAAGTGTGCTTAAAGCTCTGTGAATCAGTAGCTTAAAATCTCAATCCCCCAGCACTGTTCTGTACGGCACTTAAGCACCTATTTGCTCATGGGCAAACCGTATGTCACAGCGAAGATGCGGCTTGACCGCAGATTTTTCCATGTCTGGAGGGTATTTGGAGGTATGAAACCACACAGGGAGAATATGGCCACATGAAATCACAATTTTCAGAGATGCAAACACCATCCAAGCGTTACTGAAGAGATGTGCTAAACCCGTAACGTGGGAAGGGGTCTTTTTTTTAAAGATAGCTAGCACCTTAAAGATTTAGCAAGTTTGTTGTGGAATAAAGACTCCTTCCTCGGACGCATTCAGAGTCATCTTCCTCTAGTACAGTCGTACCTCGGAAGTCGAACGGAATCCGTTCCGGAAGTCCGTTCAACTTCCAAAACGTTCAGAAACCAAAGCGCAGCTTCTGATTGGCTGCAGGAAGCTCCTGCAGCCAATCAGAAGCCATGGAAGCCGCATCGGACGTTCGGCTTCCAAAAAAAGTTCGCAAACCGGAACATTCACTTCCGGGGTTCGATCGTTCGTGAGCCAAAACGTTCGACTCCCAAGGCGTTCAACAATCAAGCTACGACTGTACTAGTTTTCTCTCTGTCTGTACATGATAGAGCGTTATGTAGATGATCTGTCAACTGAGGGTAAACACTGCAGGCATCCCAGAAAGTGTGCTCTGGTCCACGTAAACTGATTCCACCATGAACGTGCTGGCCTTTAAGGTGCTGCAAAACTCCTCTGCTGTTTTTGCTGTAGCAGACAGGGTCATAGCTGTCAACTGTCCCTTATTTGGCGGGAAAGTCCCTTATCCCAGCGCCGTGCCCCGCTGCTGTCCCTTAAATTTCCCGGGTTTCAAAGGAAGCAGCTCCTCTTCCTCCCTCCCTGCCGGCTAGGGAGTAGGGAGGCTCCAACTGTGTTGCTTGGCTGCATTGCTCACCCAATAAGGAGTCTAAGAAAGACTGGGGGGTGGAGCTTGCATGCCTTGTGTTGATCAAATCGGCCGCGTTGCCTGGGGACTCGCCTTTGCTCAGTGCTTCCCAGCGGAGAGGTGATGGTGGTTTTCCTCGCTGCATCCCCTTTGACGGGTTGCTGCGCTGTGGGAACCACCGCTTGAGGCTTCGTTTGGCTGCTGGCTGGGTTTTCTGCCTTTGGCTCGGAGGGGCTCAGAAGTTGAACATACCTGTGCTCGGAAAATCCTTTATTTTGGCTGCTGATCCCTTATTTTCAAATCTGTTAGTTGAAAGCTATGGACAAAGTACAACGAAATCTGAAGAGACGGGTAGCAGCCACTCTGCAAACGTGAAGCGGGTCTGTTCCGTTTGGCTGGAATCTGTCCCATAGATACACACTTGCCTTGAATTCCTTGACGGAAGAATGGTGAGATATAAAAGGTACTAAGCTACAGGGAATTAGGCAGAGGGCCTTCTCGGCAGTGGCACCCTCCCGTCAGATGTCAAGGAGTTAAAGAACTGCGAAACTTTTAGGAGACATCTGAAGGCAGCCCTGTATCGGGAAGTTTTTGATGTACGATGTTATATTATGTTTTTGGAAGCTGCCCTGAGTGACTGGGGCAACCCAGCCAGATGGGGAGGGCATAAATAATAAAATTATTGTAGTTGTTATTGTTGCTAAATTATTTAAATAGAAAGTAAACAGAGCTACCCCTCTGGAAGTGATTTTCTGAAGACTTTTGATTTCAACAAGGCCATCTTGGGGGTTGCTGACCAAGGTAAGGAATCTGGGGGTGAATTAGCCACATTCCCTTTATTAAACTAAATACTAAATAAATCATTTGGCTTGTTCTACGGAGGCTCCGCGATGCCTGTGACAAGATGTAGGAAATGGTGATCTAGGTTTTCGTATATTCACTTAGAAGTATCAGAGGCAAAAATATTCTAAAGATCACAGAGACAAAATCCCAACAGAGAGTTGCAGCCTAGAGGCATGAACAGGGATCGAATAATGTAAATTTGACATCCTCTGATTTAAACAACAGCGCTTATGAAAGTAATTTATCAAAGAATGACACCCAAGACAGGAGTCACTAATAAGGTAGAGAAAAGACAGTTTCAGGCTTGATGGCAAAGGTCATTTTTAAGAGACGTGTCGCGCTGGTTTAATTTGAGCTGTGGGGTAGTTTTTAAGAGACTCCTGAAACAAATTAATAACATGGGTGGGGGGGGAATAAAGAAAAAGAAATACTCCCAAACGTGTTACACTTTGCCAATGTCACAAAGTCACAGGCCTTTTGTAACCAAATCAGAATGCAAGGCAGCAAATATAGAAACACAACTTTCCATTAGCAGCTTACAAACTAGAAATCCAACTCCTAGCGCTAATAAATCCTTCAGACAGATTTTTTAACTTAATTTCATGCTAGGGACACAGCTAAGCTGATTTTAAAGGGTATTCCTTTCCTTCCAGTCTGAAGTGGGATTCTGTTTTATTCAAAATGACTTCGGTCTGTCACAAGACAACCTCATAAATGCCATGTCTGGACTTAAGGAGAGGAGAGGAGCCAATCTATCAGAACAAAAATGTGGCCGTTTGACCACTTCCTAAGGCAATCTAGGAAGGGGTATAATATATTCATTTTATAGCACAAGATAGCAGGGGGTGTAAATGAACTCCCTCAAACCTCAGCATATGGCTTTATTTTTCCTGGAAGCTTTCAAGAACAGGAATCAACTTAAATCTTCTTTTCCAAAACAAAGATAAAAAGAACTCTTTTTTTAAAAAAAAAAAAGCACAAGCCACATTTTCTTACGCATTTAATATCCCATTCTTACAAAGACTTGGGCATGCTTACTTCAACCAGTTTTCAAAGTATGAATGTATTCATTTTCATCCCAAACTTCACAATGTTTACATAAACGTTTGAGGGGAGATTGGCCTCAAATCACCCGGCGTACGTCATACGAAATGGATGGAGTACAAATATGATTAAGAATAATATCAACAAGGGAAATTGATGGGGGTTAACATGACTGGGACGCGGGTGGCGCTGTGGGTAACATGACTGGGACGCGGGTGGCGCAGTGGGTAAAAGCCTCAGCGCCTAGGGCTTGCCGATCGTAAGGTCGGCGGTTGGAATCGCCGCGGCGGGGTGCGCTGCCGTTGTTCAGTCCCAGCGCCTGCCAACCTAGCAGTTCGAAAGCACTCCCGGGTGCAAGTAGATAAATAGGGACCGCTTACTAGCAGGAAGGTAAACGGCGTTTCCGTGTGCGGCTCTGGCTCGCCAGAGCAGCGATGTCACCCTGGCCACGTGACCCAGAAGTGTCTCCGGACAGCGCTGGCCCCCGGCCTCTTGAGTGAGATGGGCGCACAACCCTAGAGTCTGTCAAGACTGGCCCGTACGGGCAGGGGTACCTTTAACATGACTGGGGGTTAACATGACTGCTAAAAACGTGAACTTATTTAAGGATAACTATGAAAAATGTTGGACTGAAGTGAAAAAGGATCTAGAAATATGGTCAAACCTGAAGCTATCACTGTTAGGCCGAATTGCTGTGGCCGTATTGCTAAGGTTGCTGTTTCTGTTTCAAACATTGCAAATAGTGGACAAAATGGACTGTTTCAAGAAGTGGCAGAGAGACATCTCTAGATTCGTCTGGCAGGGCAAGAATAAAATTTAAGATATTAACAGATGCTAAAGAAAGAGGTGGATTTGCCCTGCCAGACCTTAAACTTTATTATGAATCAGCCACATTTTGTTGGCTGAGAGAATGGATGCTTCTTGAAAACACTGATGTGTTGGATTTGGAAGGTTTTAACAATGTATTTGGTTGGCATGCATATCTGTGGTATGATAAGGTTAAAGTACACAGAGCGTTTAAAAACCGTATTGTCAGAAAAGCACGGTTTAATGTCTAGATAAGATATAAGGACTTGTTAGAAAATAAAACCCCAAGATGGCTGTCAACAAGGGAAATTCATCTTCCTCCCAGATCTGAGAAAGAATTGCAATCCTGTGAGGGATATTACCCAATGATGGAGCAAGCTTGTTTGCTCCTGTTCTGGAGGGCAAGACCTGAACCAATGGCTTCAAGCTACAACAACGGAGATTCGAACTCAACATCAGGAAGAACTTTTTGACAGAAAGAGCTGTTCGGTCGTAGAGCAGACTCCCTCGGAAAGTGGTAGACTCCTTGAAGGATTTTAAGCAGAGATCAGATGGTCATCTGTCATGGATACTTGAGATTCTTACATTGAATGGGGTTGGACTAGATGACCCTCGGGTACCCTTCCAGCTCTGTGAAGGGAGTTCATTTTATCTTTAGCCCTACATCTGTAAGGCTATGTATAGTAGCCAGTGCCGGATTTACGTATAAGCTAAACAAGCTATAGCCCCACTCTCTTGGGGGCCCCAAAAAAATGTAAAGGAAAAAAATTTGGATGTACATTTCCAAAATATAAGATAAAAAAATAAAATAAAATAAAACCTATGTACAGCAACAGTGTTTTGTGTTGTGTAGGCTCCTATGATGTAAGCAATGGGCCCCGCCTGCTAGCCTGCTCCCTAAAATATCACCGGTTTGCTCCTTTCTATATATAGGGTGCCTGCATTCTGCATGTGCAAATGGCTTTAGGTACCTAGTAGGTCCATAGATTACCATATAGCATATATTCAACACAAAAAACAGTGACAATTTGTTGTTGACAAAGGACAGCTGGACATATAAAGGGCCCCATTACCTTCAGTAGCTGAGGGCCTCATCAAACCTAAGTCTGGCCCTGATAGTAGCTAGCATTCTACGCTGACTCATCAGCATACTGTATTTGGAATTTCTTGTTGTTCAAACAAGTGTAAGTGCCTACACACACACACACACACATTCTCAGGACTTGCAACTTTCGGCCAACAGACACCTAAGCAAGAATCTTCTTTCACAGCTTCAAACTTCTTGCTGGCTACATCTACAAAGCACACCTGCAGCCTGTAATCTGAGGTGTGAACCTGTGCAAGAACGCTTCAATGGCCATAAAAAGGTAAAGGTAAAGGTACCCCTGCCCGTACGGGCCAGTCTTGACAGACTCTAGGGTTGTGCGCCCATCTCACTCAAAGAGGCCGGGGGCCAGCGCTGTCCGAAGACACTTCCGGGTCACGTGGCCAGCGTGACATCGCTGCTCTGGCGAGCCAGAACCGCACACGGAAACGCCGTTTACCTTCCCACTAGTAAGCGGTCCCTATTTATCTACTTGCACCCGAGAGTGCTTTCGAACTGCTAGGTTGGCAGGCGCTGGGACTGAACGGGAGCGCACCCCGCAGCGGGGATTCGAACCGCCGACCTTTCGATCGGCAAGCCCTAGGCGCTGAGGCTTTAACCCACAGTGCCACCCGCGTCCCTTCAATGGCCATATGTTTGTTTAATTAAAAAAAGCCTAATTTGGGAAGGGTGGAATTTAGAATAGTGGAATAGAGGGATACTTTCCCCTTCCACCCCACCTACCAAAAAGCCATTTTTGTTCTCCAAATCTCTCCCCAATTTCTCAACTCCAGAGAGTTCCATCCATGCACTGGCAACAACAAACAAGCCTTTTGAACTTCCCAGGATAGGAAGCTACTGGGAAGCGTAATTTGCGGGGGGGGGGGGGGACAAGGCAGAGAAAGAGTTAAGTATCCTCCTGCTTCCACACTTTTAAATGTTCCTTCTTCCGAATCTTCTATTCACCGTATTTTTAGAAAGCTGCTTGGAGTTGTGCGGCTCGATATACTTGCATATAATGTGTAGCTTGCCCATTACGGAAGTCAATGGTGTAAAGCCATTTGCAGGAAGCTAGAGAGATAACCCATAATTTATCTTTTAATATTCACATTTTGCTTTTTAACCAATGTAACCGATGCGATTTCACATCCTGAGTTACCCACAATGCCACCTACGCTAACATCATTACCTGTCATCTTATATCATAAACAAATGTAATTCCAATAGCACATGTGATTTCGTGAGTGTTAATTTGTATTTGTGTCCACTATTGCCCAAGCATTACTGCAAATGCAATTCTGGGGCCATTGCTGATAGTTCTGGAATTACAATTTGTATCAACACCATCAATCATTGGTTCCGCCTTAACACAGAGCAGCTCTGATGCCTTGCACAATTTCAGGTCTCAGAGCTCACCAACATGGATGCTGCTGCATCCAGAATTGCTCTCCTAAATTTTGCTCCAGTGGGTTGGGGGAAACCCATAGAACAGATTGGGCGGGGGGGGGGGGGAGAGGAGGGAAGTCCTCTTGCCCTTATGGGACGCATTACTCAGCACAACTTTGGATACAACCTCAGGTGTTAATAGAAATGGACAGTTCAGAAACAGCAAATGAAATCCCCTGCATTTTGTGTTCACCTGCGATTCACTTGTGAAAAGATACAATCGAAGCCACATACAAATTTATTCTTTGCTGCTATTATTATTATTATTATTTATTATTATTTATACCCCGCCCATCTGGTTGGGTTTCCCCAGCCACTCTGGGCGGCTTCCAACACAATACAGTGGTGCCCCGCAAGACGAATGCCTCGCAAGATGGAAAACCCGCTAAACGAAAGGGTTTTCCGTTTTTCAATGCGCTTCACAGGACGAATTTCCCTATGGGCTTGCTTCGCAAGACGAAAATGTCTTGCGAGTCTGGAGTTTTTTTCCCACTCCCCACCCCCTTTTTCTAAGCCGCTAATAGCCTTTTTGCAGCTAATCCGCTAATCCCTTAAACCTTTAATAGCTGCTAATAGCCGCTAAACTGCTAATAGTGCTAATCCGCTAAGCTGCTAATAGGGTTGCTTCGCAAGACGAAGAAACCGCTAGATGAAGAGACTCGTGGAACGAATTAATTTCGTCTTGCGAGGCACCACTGTATTAAAATACAATAACCTATTAAACATTAAAAGCTTCCCTAAACAGGGCTGCCTTCAGATGTCTTCTAAATGTCAGGTAGTTGTTTATCTCTTTCACATCTGGTGGGAGGGTGCCACCACCAAGAAGGCCCTCTGCCTGGTTCCCTGTAACTTGGCTTCTCGCAGCAAGGGAACTGCCAGAAGGCCCTCGGCACTGGACCTCAGTGTCCGGGCAGAACGATGGGGGTGGAGACGCTCCTTCAGGTATATTGGACCGAGGCTGTTTATGATGCTGTGCTAATTATAATCTCTTCTCCCCGTACTGAGATATGCTTCTCAGTGCCATTTGTGGCCTGCATTTGGGTTATAGGTTATCTGGTAGCCATCATCTTGACAGTGCAATCTGAAACACTAGTAGCTGAACAAAATGGGGCTGAATTCGCAGTAAACACGCTCAGGATGACGTTGCACAATTCAGTTTGCATTTAGAGTGTTACACCTTTGCGCTGGGGTGCTCAGCAAAACTTCCGAGGCAGTTGAGGCGACACACATCGCTTCTCTAAAAAGAGCAGGGATATCACCATTTCCACATGATCTGTCCTGGCTTACTAAGACACAGGTGTGGACATCAGCATCAGCTGGAAGTTGCAATAAATAATGGAGCTGGAGACTGTGAATGGTGTCAGGCAGGGATGGGGAAAATGGAGCCCTCCATATGTTACTGGATTCCAACTCCCATCAGCTCCAGCCACCAGTCAGTGGTCAGGGATGTTGAGGACTTGGAAAAGTTCATCTGGAAGGTCACAGGTTCTCCTCCCCTGGAATAAAAACACTTTCTACCTTTCACCAAATATGGTCTGAAGCTCAACATCAAAAAAAGGAAGATCATGGCCACTGGTCCCATCACCTCCTGGCAAATAGAAGGGGAAGAAATGGAGGCAGTGAGAGATTTTACTTTCTTGGGCTCCATGATCACTGCAGATGGTGACAGCAGCCACAAAATTAAAAGACGCCTGCTTCCTGGGAGAAAAGCAATGACAAACCTAGACAGCATCTTAAAAGGCAGAGACATCACCTTGCCAACAAAGGTCCGTATAGTTAAAGCTATGGTTTTCCCAGTAGTGATGTATGGAAGTGAGAGCTGGACCATAAAGAAGGCTGATCGCCAAAGAATTGATGCTTTTGAATTCTGGTGCTGGAGGAGACTCTTGAGAGTCCCATGGACTGCAAGAAGATCAAACCTCTCCATTCGGAAGGAAAGCAGCCCTGAGTGCTCACTGGAAGGATAGATCCTGAAGCTGAGGCTCCAATACTTTGGCCACCTCATGAGAAGAGAAGACTCCCTGGAAAAGACCCTGATGTTGGGGAAGATGGAGGGCACAAGGAGAAGGGGAAGACAGAGGACGAGATGGTTGGATAGTGTTCTCGAAGCTACAAACATGAGTTTGACCAAATTGCGGGAGGAAGTGGAAGACAGGAGTGCCTGGCATGCTCTGGTCCAGGGGGTCACAAAGAGTCGGACACAACTAAATGACTAAACAACAACCTTTCACATATTATACGCAGCACTTTCTATAGATCCTCTACTGACTCATAACAAGGACCTGATTTTTCCCAATATTCTGTGTTCAAAACCTCTGCACATTCTTGCATTTGCAAGGGGTTGAACTAGATGATCCTGAAGGTCCCTTCCAACTCGACAATCCTGATTCTCATCAAGAAATACTGTCCCACCAAAGTTTGCTCATTCCTCCAGTCCAGAACCACAACATCTGGGCAGGTAACGCCAACAATCTAATCAGCAACGTTGGTCCCGATACGAGAGAAACGCGAATTCTACTAAGAAACCCCTCCTGTCTTTGTTCAGCTTTTAACATATGATTCTGCCATATGCTTTAGGGTTGCACATCGTCAAGGTTTGCAAGCACAGGATAAAGCTCCTGGATCCTGGATCGACTCCAGTTCAGTATATACAACAATGTACGGAGGCTGTGCCAATGTAAGTGCACTTTCCAAAGGAAACACAGATTCTCTGCCAAGGAAGCCGATATACCATGCTTGAAACAAACTA
Organism: Podarcis tiliguerta; assembly: GCF_965153285.1. Classification (NCBI taxonomy): domain Eukaryota; kingdom Metazoa; phylum Chordata; class Lepidosauria; order Squamata; family Lacertidae; genus Podarcis; species Podarcis tiliguerta. Next base: position 7,787,133 of record NC_139534.1, read on the forward strand.
TAAAAATCAATCGAATGTATGCAAATCTACCTGCCTTGCATTGACTTGCTTAATATACATGAACTTGCTTTGTAACGACTTCTAGATCCGAGGATTTTAACTCCATAGCAGATGGCCCACTTCACTGATATGGGCCAATACACACTGCACGTTTGGTACTTTGATACGGATGCGCGAGTACAAATTACATGTGCTGGCAACGCATCAGCTGTGGCTGGTGCAGGTGCACTGTGCAACTGTTCGAATTATCCCACGACATCTGTGGAAACAGGGCTTTGGCCTGCTGTTTTGGGATTTATTGCAGGGAAACCCAGTCACTTAGGCTTGAAGCACATTTTGCAGCGGACTTTTGCCTGCTGCCTGAAGTGGTGGCCACACTCATTCCTCTCTCTTCTCTTGTGGGGGTGGAGAAACTCACCAGACCATGTTGCCATATCACACATTTTTTACGAGAGGGAGAGAGAATGTGGAGTGTCTGCTTTTCCGCTACGCACATACATCAGCCATAACTTTTAATTCCACACACACTCACGCCATTCAAAAAGGGCACGCTGAAAGTGTCCATGCCTAAGTAATATAACATATAGTGGTACCTCTGGTCGCGAATGGGATCCGTTCCAGCGGCCCTTTCGCAACACAAAAGAGCGCAACCTGAAGTGCCGTATATGCACAGGTGCACAGCGCAATTTGGGGCTTGTGCGTAGCACAATTTAGCGCTTCTGCGCATGCGCGAGCGGCGAAACCCAGAAGTAACCCTTTCCAGTACTTCTGGGTCACCGTGGGATGTAACCTGAAAGAACATAACATGAGGTATGACTGTACCCCAAAATATAATAATGTCTGAATCAGCCAACTGGAGAAGCAGTAGCACATATAACTAGAAACAATTTTGCGGAACACTCTGACCACTGAACCTGACCACCATGAACCTGTAGAAACATACAGGGAAGAAAGCAAGATTTTTCTGAACCTGGTTTCTTTGGCATGGGCCCAATCCTCCCCACTAGTAAACAGTTGTTGTGTGCCATCCCAGGTCTGCACAATTCCTGCATTGCAGGGGGTTGGACTAGATGACCCTCAGGGTCCCTTCCAACTCTACGATAATCCTTGAAGTTTTATGCATTGATGGATTTTTGAAAACCTCGCCTATTATAGCGTGACTCTGTTCTTATTCGTCACAGGTGTATCCCACCCTCTCCCAAGGAAGTCCAGGTGGGCAGTCCGAGTTGATATTTGGAATAGCTCAACAAACTTCATGCCTTGAGCATTGATTTGAACCCAGATCTCTCTGTTCCAAGCCCAGAATTCTATGCTGCTGCGCTACTCAGAAACACTGGCATGTCAAAAGAAAAAACCCGAGACTCTGAGAATTTGAGAATTGCTATAATGGGAGGATCAGCAACTTACGTGCTTCTCGTTGAGCATTTGGCAGGAGGCTGTCCAGTAGGCATATCAGTGATGTGCTAATGTGCCACTATGGAGATGCTCCCTGCAGCCATCTTTGCTTTCCCCATCCCCCACCCGCAACTCTGCTGGAAGAGATTGGGGCTTTTCTGTGGAGACGCAGGAGGAGAACGGATTATTAAGAGCCTTGCTGGGCAGAGAGCTATTTTGTCTTTTATGATGACTTTCTCCAATTCAGCTATTGCTCGGAGCCTCAATGCCACAGCAGAGTTTATTACACATTCTGCCTTAAACACACCACTTCCCACTGAGCAAACTCGCAGTAACGGGAAGGAAATAGGAAAATCAGGACGAAAAGGGAACCAGGAAGAGGAAGGGTATTTTTGCTCATCCATGGATGCACGTTCACATACCTCTCTCCATGGTTTCTCGAGGGTTGTTTGCGGGGTGAACTCCTGCCTGCAGGATTTATCTTACCGGGCGATCTTATAACATGTTTACTCAGAAGGAAGTCCCGCTGGACTCAATGGGACTAAGTCACCAGGTGCATATTGGCTCAAACGTGTGTGGCAACCAACCACAGGTCTTTAAGATCTGGGTAATGCCGTTATTGGGACGCGGGTGGCGCTGTGGGTTAAACCACAGAGCCTAGAACTTGCTGATCAGAAGGTCGGCGGTTCGAATCCCCACGACGGGGTGAGCTCCCGTTGCTCAGTCCCTGCTCCTGCCAACCTAGCAGTTCGAAAGCACGTCAAAGTGCAAGTAGATAAATAGGTACCGCTCCTGCGGGAAGGTAAATGGCATTTCCGTGCGCTGCTCTGGTTCGCCAGAAGCGGCTTAGTCATGCTGGCCACATGACCCGGAAGCTGGACGCCGGCTCCCTTGGCCAATAAAGCGAGATGAGCGCCGCAACCCCAGAGTCGGCCACGACTGGACCTAATGGTCAGGGGTCCCTTTACCTTTACCTTAATGTCATTATCACTGCAAACTACTTCTGAAAACGATTACAAACTGCTGCACAACCAAGCTGGGGGATCTAGTCCCTTGGACAAGTGTTTGAAATTCTCCAGGCGCATTTTGCACCTAGCTATCGGCCACTTGCGACAGAGCGAAGATGCCCAGGTACCAGGATGGCGCCTGACATCTCACCCTCTGGAGGTTCATCCCTGGGGATCCTCGGATCGCTTCCTGTAGAATTCTATCCATCATATTTCATCTGCACAATCGGAATGAATTTCAGGAACCCAATAGCCGTACTGAAAAATACGACTTTCATTTAGCCCCCAAATGGCAACTAGGCATTCTATTTTGGCGACTGCAACCCTGGTCTAAGGAGCCATTTGACACCTAGCTTATATATCTGAGTTTCTAACACTGCCTTGCCCAGACATCCCCGATCAGTACAGTGGTGCCTTGGTTCTCAAACTTAATCCGTTCTGGAAGTCCGTTCCAAAACCAAAGCGTTCCAAAACCAAGGCGCGCTTTCCCATAGAAAGTAATGCAAAATGGATTAATCCGTTCCAGACTTTTAAAAGCAACCCCTAAAACAGCAATTTAACATGAATTTTACTCTCTAACGAGACCATTGATCCATAAAACGAAAGCAATAAACAATGTACTGCAATCACACAATCTATCAATCAAACAAACAAACAATCAGTAGCTGAACTGGGTTCCACAGTCACAAACAAGAAGTGGAAAAACAAAAAACACAAAGTCCAGTAGTACCTCTGGTTACGTACCATCCTCCTTGCAAACGCTTCAGGCAACAAGCTTCGCTAACCCGGAAGTAGTTGCTCCTGGAAGCGAACTTTGCCCCAGGATGCGAGTGGAAATTATGCGCCAGAGATGTGCACATGCGCGCGCAGCGGAAAGCCCCCTTAGTGAAAGCACGCCTCAGGATAAGAACAGTTTCAGCTTAAGAACGGACCTCCGGAACAAATTAAGTTCGTAACCGGAGGCACCACTGTAGCAAAAACAAACAGACCTCAGCGTAACACTCAAAACGGAAGTGTGGCCCTCAAAATGGAGCAGATTCGGCTTCCAAAAAAGTTTGCAAACTGGTTTGCAGTGTTTGGATTCCAAGTTGTTTGACTACCAAGGAGTTTGAGGACCAAGGTACCACTGTAGTAGCCAGCAGGCCTAGGCAGGTGGGGATGTGTTGCTCTCCTGGCCTTCTCAATGCTACCCATGGCCGCCATGCCAACAAGGGGAAAGGCAAGGCAAGGCAAGGGGGGTTCAGCATGATGTGGTCACAGCGTTGGGAGCATAGGATCGGCTGGTGCTGATGAGATTTGGAATCCATCAACGTCTGGAGGCCACCACTTTGGCTACCCCCATCCTAGGCCTTTTCCTCAAGAGCCAGAAACGTTTCAGAATATTATAAAAGTGGCTTTGGGCCCAGAACCTCGACACCACCAAAAGCCTGAGTTCTAGCCGGAGAACCATCGCTCCTCCCAATCGCTTAGCTCACAGTCTGCCTAAATGTTCAGGTCCCAATCCAAACCCTTTGGCAATCTTCGGCAGGAGATTGTGTGCGCAGACAACAGCAAGCGTGCTAAGAAATCGGTGCCAGCCCTCCCATTAGGCGGAGCGGGGAAGCAACTTGATTTTGGACGTCATGAAAGAAGTGCAAATTTTAGAAATACAGTGGTGCCTCGCAAGACGAAATTAATTTGTTCTGCGAGTCTCTTCGTCTAGCGGTTTTTTCGTCTTGCGAAGCAACCCTATTAGCGGCTTAGCGGCTTAGCGCTATTAGCGGTTTAGCGGCTAATAGCGGCTATTAAAGGCTTAAGGGATTAGCGGATTAGCTGCTAAAAGGCTATTAGCGGTTTAGCAGCTTAGAAAAAGGGGGTGGGGAGCGGAAAAAAATCTCAAGACTGGCAAGACATTTTCGTCTTGTGAAGGAAGCCCATAGGGAAATTCGTCCTGCGAAGCGCATCAAAAAACAGAAAACCCTTTCATCTAGCGGGTTTTCCGTCTTGCGAGGCATTCGTCTTGCGGGGCACCACTGTAACAGTTGTTCTTATTGCGTTTTTACCACCAGGGAAGGGGAGATGGTTTTTTAGAATTTTGTGCCTCGGGTGCCAAAACCACTTGACCCGCCATGGGTACTTTGCACCTTGGATTAGGGTTAGGGGGGGCACCATTTTCTGCCCCACCTCAGGCAGCAAAATGTCCTGGCCGGGCCCTGCAAGGAAATGGAAGATAGAAGGGGAGGGCAGCGGTTCCACCTAAAAAACAGGAGTTTGGTGATCAAAGCTGGAGAATTGGCTTGTCTATCGTAGTTTCCTAGCAACCACAGAGAACCTTTCTTTCCCTTGCACGCCCCCCCCCCAATACTGGCAAAGCATCCTGGGATTGTAACAGATGGCAAGGGCAGCAATGCCACCCGGCTGACGACGAGTCTGGGTCAAGGGACAAGAATCCCACTTACCGGTGCCAACTCCAGGGGGCCCTGGGGGCCCAGGCACCCCCATTTTTTTTTGCTGTGGGCTCAACTAGATTGGGGCCTGCACCTCCACCATGGGGGCCCAACAGTGGAGGTGCAGGCCCCAGTTTAGTTGCGGCATCAGAGCACGTGCGCCGTGCCCTTGCGATGTCATTACAGTGCGGCGCAGTGCTTGCAGACATTGGGCACCTACAGTGTGTTGGGCCCAAGATGGCGCCCCTTATCCCACTTACCCAATATGTGGGCCAGCCTCTTATCTGAGCTTGGAGATAAGCAGTTTTGAAGGATCATATAGTGTTAGGGAGCTGGACCATAAAGAAGGCTGATCGCCGAAGAATTGATGCTTTTGAATTCTGGTGCTGGAGGAGACTCTTGAGAGTCCCATGGACTGCAAGAAGATCCAACCTCTCCATTCTGAAGGAAATCAGCCCTGAGTGCTCACTGGAAGGAGAGATCATGAAGCTGAGACTCCAATACTTTGGCCACCTCATGAGAAGAGAAGACTCCCTGGAAAAAACCCTGATGTTGGGAAAGATGGAGGGCACAAGGAGAAGGGGACGACAGAGGATGAGATGGTTGGATAGTGTCTTCGAAGCTACAAACATGAGTCTGACCAAACTGCGGAAGGCAGTGGAAGACAGGAGTGCCTGGCGTGCTCTGGTCCATGGGGTCACGAAGAGTCGGACACGACTAAACGACTAAACAACAACAACAAAGTGTTAGGGGAGGAAAGCATCGTAAGAGTACGATACTGAGCGTTGACGATTCAGAGAAAAACACCTCCCGCACCACAAGAGACTTTGATAGAGGAGAAACAAAAAGAGGATAAGAACCTCGTATTTGAAAGTATACACTGATGGATGCCAGCCCATTCCAGAAGACTTGATTAAGGCAAACTCCTACCTCACTCGTATGTGTGTGTGTGTGTGTGTGTGTGTGGTTTTTCTGTCTGTAATTACACATCAAGAAGCACAAGGACATTGGAGCCGGTCCTTTGAGGGTTCGATTTGACTTTGACTTCAAAGGGTCTCTGCCCTTTATTTTACAACATGGTGACTAGAAGAATTCGTGCTTCTGCTAAGCGCCAGTATTAAATCCATGACAGGAGGTGCAGTGATTTACAATAGCCGATCATGGCTAGCGGGAATCCAGGATGCGGGGAAAGGAGAGTTGTTGTTTTTGAAAAAAAAGTTGTTTTTGAGGGTTGATGCTGCTTTTGCAAAGAACCCAATTCTCCTCTGGCTTGCAAGTATATTAATTAGAAGTGTCAAAGGGCTGCGGCGAGGGGGAGGGGGAAACTGAAATTGGTTATTGCCCCCTCTCTCCCTTGGGCGTGCCTTGGCTGTCATCGAGCCACACTTTCCGGATTAGACTACTGTAATCTGGGACCTCAAGGGGGATGCTTGTATCGGAAACTGTACATCACTGAGCGGGGAGAGAAAGAGAGGCTTTAGCAGATTTCCAGTTTGTTGGCGGTGTTTTTCCTCTCTCTCTGCTTTAGGACAAAACTGCACCCATCCTCCATCATAAGGGATAAATTGTCTGCTTTGAGATGGGATCCCTCTCTGTCCCCCCCCCTCAAACCCCCTGCATTCCCACCCCCAGGTTCTTAGAGATCTGCAATTTGTTTTCATACCGCAGCTGGTCTGCCTAAAGGTCACATGATTTGGCAGCCATCCCAGTTGTTAAAAATTAATTTTTCCTTATTAATACTACCGGGGGTCCCACAGGATAGGATCCCAGGCTTATCTGAACCTGACAGCTTCCTAAACCCTATGAAGGAATGCTTTCTCCTCTAAGGCTATTGGCGGAACAAGGCCGCTGTGTCCTGAAACTCAACTGCTCTGGAATCCTGTTAGGAAACCAAAGCAAATTCCTCCTTATTCTTATTCATTTCTTTAATTTATGTACGCGCACACAATGGCTGTCTTCTAGAGAGGGAAGTAGCTTCTGGGTGAAGCCTTGAGGTTGATCTATAATATCCCTATGGCCTTACCCACATACCCAAAGCACATGGTGCTAGAATTCTGTGGAATTCATCTATACAGTGGTACCTCAGGTTACATACGCTTCAGGTTACAGACTCCGCAAATACTGCTTCAGGTTAAGAACTTTGCTTCAGGATGAGAACAGAAATCAGGCTCCGGCGGCGCAGCACCAGCAGGAGGCCCCATTAGCTAAAGTGGTGCTTCAGGTTAAGAACAGTTTCAGGTTAAGTACGGACCTCCGGAACGAATTAAGTACTTAATCTGAGGTACCACTGTAATAGCAAGGTTTTCTTTTAAAAAACAAAGTTTTGAGAGAGAGTGCAAGTGTCTAGCCCTGCAAAAGTTGAAAGTGCACAGGCGATGCCTGACAAAATATGGGAGAAAAATCTACACAGCTCTTTTGTGTACCCTTCACGACGAGAAAAAGCCGAATTACAGCATAATGCTAGCCATGTCTACTCAGAAGTAGTTTACTGTCGTGCAGGAGACTTCCATGAGCTCCTTTACTCTTCTTCGCCTACTGCTGACCAGATGGGGCTGCCACCAGGAGCTGTTCCAATGCCACGTGGGTGTGTGGGTGTGAGAAAACTCACCCCCGTATCTTAAACATGTTGTAAATATAATACAGAAAGGGTTTAACATGCATAATCTACTCAGGGGTTATAAAGCAGCTGCCTACGTCCATCTCTCCTAAAAGGCACTCCTTTGGCAAAACTCTAGCAGCGGTTTCCAGTATTAAGACGCCTTCCCTGAGAAACGCATTAAGTGATGCTGTTTTTCCTACACAACTTTTATTATGCACACCTTATGAAATTGGGGTTCAAGACAGCCACACTTTTTAAAAAATTCACTTATTTCGAATGAGAGTGATTTATGCAGACACACCCAACTCTCTCAGGTCCTACAAGTGTTTTGGAGGAAAGTACTCACCATGAAGTTTTTACAGTAAGTGACACACCTTTAACATTATTTGCGGGGGGGGGGGGCGGCGGCACTGCCTACCCATGGGGACTCCCACTGGTTATGCTCTCCTGTGGAAGCCTGGACACCTTTAAAAAAGCCTATTTGCCAGCTATTTCAAAAGCATCAATTCTTCGGCGATCAGCCTTCATAAGGCTGATCATAAAGCTTCATAAAGAAGGCTGATCGCTGAAGAATTGACGCTTTTGAATTATGGTGCTGGAGGAGACTCTTGAGAGTCCCATGGACTGCAAGAAGATCAAATGCATCCATTCTGAAGGAAATCAGCCCTGAGTGCTCACTGGAGGGACAGATCCTGAAGCTGAGGCTCCAATACTTTGGCCACCTCAGGAGAAGAGAAGACTCACTTGAAAAGACCCTGATGTTGGGAAAGATGGAGGGCACAAGGAGAAGGGGAGGACAGAGGACGAGATGCTTGGACTGTGTTCTTGAAGCTACGAACATGAGTTTGTCTGCGGGAGGCAGTGGAAGACAGGAGTGCCTGGCGTGCTCTGATCCATGGGGTCACGAAGAGTCGGACACGACTGAACGAATAAACAACAACAACAACAACAAATTTGCCAGCTATTCAAAGAGCTGTTCAGGCGTGGACAGAGTTTCTGGGGTACAAGGAAGGTGACAAGTCTAAACAAAAGGCACCATCAGGAGTTTCCGAATCAGGGCCAAGCCCATTTTAAACCATATGGGGAATTTTGTCTCCTTGCTTTTGCAGCTATCCCTACTCCAGGCTAGAGAAGTTAACAAAGCAAATATCGCTGACTTCATAAAGTTGATTAACATTCTTAATTAAAGGCAGGCTAGGTTGTTTCAACGGTGCTTCCGACAGCTGTCCATTTCCTGTTGCAATTCCTCATTTCCAATTTTTTTAAAAAGCAAATCCCCTCCGTGTACCAGGATTTTGGAAGCCACAGAGCCAAACTTACCAGTTAGTGTGTACAAAATATTTGCTGCAGGCCTGCCTCTCTCTCTCTGCAGCAATATGTTCTGCTAGATTTAGTGGAGCCATTTCTAAAAATACTAGCTTTTAGCAAAACATTTCGAAGTCTTTATGAGTGCACATTGCTCAGAGCTGCATAAACAATATCTCGGCTGTGGTCACCCAGATTTCCACCCTCCCCTTCCTTTTTTCTAACTAGCCCAGGGAGATGACAAAAACACCCCGTTGTGTACAAGCACCTGATATTTATCCTTCATCTCCAACGGGCTGCCTTAAACTGATGTCCTAACTGTTTGCTTGACTACATACAAATTGGCAGCTGCACTGTTTTCCTCATTTTTTTAAAGGTTGTTTTTTTTTTTACGTATATAAAATTGCAGAAGGCATTTTTCTCTTGATGTACATTACCATATTATTGTCTATTTAAAACTCTTTCCTCTTCTCATCTTACATCCCTTTGGGGAGCTGAGACAAGCTTTCATAATGGAGGAAAGCTTTCAAACACACCAGATTTTGACATAAATTTATCTACCTCCAGCATGTTTTCTTACTCTGCTTTGCTAATTACCAAAGCCATCTGTGGTGAAGTCAGGGCTTCCTCCTTGTCACAATTTATCTTTATCTCCTGCTAGATTATGTAGCGAAGTCACATTACAGTATCTCAGATATCGCACTCATTTCTTTGATGATGGAGCCCGACCGATATAAACAGGATTAGGATTTAATTACCACATCCAGCACTAGGTCAATACCTCCCCCCCCTCCCCTTTATTTCAAATAACAGGAGACTGGCAGGGGCCCAAGGAAAAAAATGGCATTGCAGTGGGTGAGAAAGAGGGCCACAGTTCAGGAGGAAGACAAAACAGGAAGACACCACATTTACCAGCCCACAGATGACTGAAAACCAGATGAATCACAGCTGAACATGGGAAGTGATTTCATTTATAAGGTACCACGTGATAAGACAGCAGTTAGCAAACTGAAGCAATTCCACTTCCTGTTCCTATCTAGTCAAGAATTCCACCCAGGACTCCTCTTCTCTCTCTCCAGACATCAATAACCTAAGGCTGCTATCCTCTCCTCTGCTCGTCTAGGTTTGTTTGCAACCTTCATAAACTTTGCCTCTTCCTAATGGAACATGCTCCTGCCATCCTAGCAGTTCGAAAGCACATCAGTGCAAGTAGATAAATAGGTACAGCTCTGGCAGGAAGGTAAGCAGTGTTTCCGTGCACTGCTCTGGTTCGCCAGAAGCGGCTTAGTCATGCTGGCTACATGACCCAGAAGCTGCCTGAGAACAAACACTGGCTCCCTCGGCCAGTAAAGCGAGATGAGCACAGAAATCCCAGAGTCGTCCACGCCTGGACCTAATGGTCAGGGGTCCCTTTACCTTTAATGGAACATGACCGGCTGCAAAACAATAACGTAAGCCTGCAATTCTATGAGTTCTAGACACAATTCTGCTTTCACTGGGCTAAGATCCTTGTCGTATTTTGCAAAGAGATTGTTTCCGTTCTGTTCTACAGTCAAACCTCGGTTTTCGATCATCTCCGTTGCCGAATGTTTCGGCTCCCAAACGTAGAAAACCCGGAAGTAAGTGTTCCCGTTTTCAAACGTTTTTCGGAAGCTGAATATCCAGCGCGGCAGACAAGAGGCTTCCGATTGGCTCTTCCGATTGCAAGAGCCAATCAGAAGCCGTGCCTTGGAAATGGAATGTTTCGGAAGCTGAACATCCTTCCGGAACGGATTACATTCGACTTCCGAGGTACCACTGTAGTTCCTTTAACAGAACTGAGTCAGTCAAGAGCCAGAGTGGTGTAGTGGTTTAGAGCGATAGACTCGTAATCTAGGGAACTGAGTTTGTGTCTCCGCTCCTCCACATGCAGCTGCTGGGTGACCTTGGGCTAGTCACACTTCTTTGAAGTCTCTCAGCCCCACTCACCTCAAAGAGTGTTTGTTGTGGGGGAGGAAGGGAAAGGAGAATGTTATCCGCTTTGAGACTCCTTCGGGTAGTGATAAAGTGGGATATCAAATCCAAACTCCTCTTCTTCTTCTTCTTCTTCTTCTTCTTCTTCTTCTTCTTCTCCTCCTTCTGAGTTGGAATGGACTGCAGAAATCTCAACTATATCATCCACAACCATTGACCATCCAACCTCTGCTTACAGACTTAAATAGAGGAAATTTCGTTGCATTTGCCAATGCTTCAAACATCCTTAGGTGTGCACTGCGATTCTGCCATGACCAACAGGAATACCCTAAAAAGTCACTCTGATTTCAATGGAACTTTATTCCAAGCCGATTGGTTTTGAATCACATCCTCATCGCACCACCAAACAGGCTCCCACCGTTTCCAGCCTTACACACCCGTGTGCTGGCAAGGAAAGGAAGCGAGAGCTGCTTCCTTTTGGTTTCCTATTTATTTAAATGTAACTATTCACTCATTCCCACAGTGAGGCAGCGGCACTTGGCAAAGAAAGCTACTTGAAGTAGATTTGCTGGGAATGTTTACATTTGTTCTTGTAAAATATACTGAGCCTTTCATGCAGTAATGTGTTGTGCTTATAAATGTTGCTTAACTGCAGGGTTGGAATGGGAGAGCGGAGGACTCAAGGGAAACGGCACGGCGGAGCTGTGCGTTTTCTAATATATACATTCCAATTTCTTGGAATTATATAGTAATACGTTTGGGCCTTCTGGGATTGCATTATTAACAGCTTCTCAACTTTTGCCCCACTCCCCTTTTTTTAAAGAGTCAACAGTTTCTGAATTTCTCCCATCCTTCTTCAGAAAGACATTGGGCATTTCTGAGACCAGAGAATCCTCAATATTTGGAAAACTCGATCACCTTACAGGTGCATATGCAACAATATCAAAGACTCCAGCCTTGAAACACCACTAAAAAGTTAATATCCCCCCCCCCAAAAAAAAATCTAATAGGCATGTCTGAATTTTGAAAAATCCAGCATCCCACATTACAATTTATTGCTGGTTAAATAGTTTGGTGAGAATTTGCAGAACAATAATAATACAGTGGTGCCCCGCAAGACGAATGCCTCGGAAGACGAAAAACTCGCAAGACGAAAGAGTTTTCCGTTTTCTGAGTTGCTTCGCAAGACGGATTTCCCTATGGGCTTGCTTTGCAAGACGAAATGTCTTGCGCCTTTTTTAAAAAAACTGCCAATGCATTCCTATGGGAAACCGTCAAAGCACATTGGTGCTTCGCAAGACGAAAAAACTCGTAGAACGAAAAAACTCACAGAACGAATTAATTTCGTCTTGCGGGGCACCACTGTATACTAATTGGGGGTTGCCCTCTCAGGAATTCAGGGATGTACATTGAGTGCAGAATCATAGGCTTATAGAACTGGAAGGGACCATTAGAGCCATCTAGTCCAACCCCTGCAATGAAGGAATTTTTTGTCCGATGTGGGGCTCGGACCCATGACCCTGAGATTAAGAGTCTCATTTATGGATTAATTAAGGATTTGATAGAATGAAGTAACAGATGAGATGCAGGAGGAAAGGTTGAGATGAGGGCCCACAAAAGTTGAGGAGGGAATTTATTGATTGTTTGTAAACTCAAAAACCCAAAAATAAACTATAAAAAAGAGATTAAGACTCTCATACTCCAGATTTTGCCTTTGGGGGTTTGGTTTGGAGGTGGGTTAGAATGCAGATGCCTCATTCTTCTCCACCCGACACAAAGAAGCAGCTATTTATACACAGCAACAACACTGCTGAACAGAGCGCTGGTTAAAGACAGGATGCGGAGGAGATAAAGGAGTGCAGAATTTCATGTATTGATTCCAACCAGCCATTGGTTTCTAGTTATTAATAATCATCATCCAATGTAACGTTTTTACTGTGCAAAATGCATCATCGTTATCACTCCCTTCCATACCCCATGCATTTCAGCAAGACTAGCCATTATTATTCCCATATGATAGATGGGGAACTGAGGCTGAAAGAGATGGATTATCGCTGAAGCCACCCAACAAGGCCATGGGATTCAAAGCCGAGGCCACACCTGCCTGGTCCCAAGTGCAAACATACCCTCCTCCTTGTCTCCTATTTGAATGAAACAAAATGGGGAACGGGGCACAGGGACTACCAGACCTGCTTCATATAATAAGGTAAAGGGACCCCTGACCGTTAGGTCCAGTCGTGGCCGACTCTGGGGTTGCAGCGCTCATCTCGCTTTATTGGCCGAGGGAGCTTCCGGATCATGTGGCCAGCATGACAAAGCCGCTTCTGGCGAACCACAGCAGCGCATGGAAACGCCGTTTACCTTCCCGCCGGAGCGGTACCTATTTATCTACTTGCACTTTGATGTGCTTTCCAGCTGCTAGGTTGGCAGGAGCAGGGACCGAGCAATGGGAGCTCACCCCGTCGCGGGGATTCAAACCACCAACCTTCTGATTGGCAAGTCCTAGGCTCTGTGGTTTAACCCACAGCGCCACCCATGTCCCTGGGCAATATACTACCAGGCCCAAATTAAGTGTTGGTATTTAAAGTCCCGCACGGCCCGGGGTTCCAGGTATTCGTTGAAGCACTTTCTCCCCTACCATCCATTCTGGGTCACGTGGTCAGTAGGGACAACTCTTATTGTTGTCCTGTCAGTGGTCTCAGGCTGCTACACAGCGAAGTGTTCAAGAGCCTTCTTTGTTGTGGCCCCACAACTATGGAATTGTCACTATCTAAAGTCCAAAACGGCAGAATGGATGATGGAAGCTTTGCTTTCATTTGCTGGCGGAAACCCATCAATCTCATTCTCCCAGTCATCTGTAGCAAATCAGTAAGACCACCCACTGGTGTTAAATGCTCTCATGCTGTTGGTCCTATTGCTAGTTTCGCTGATTATTTTAATTGCTGCTGTGCATTTACAAACGCTTCAGGTTACATACGCTTCAGGTTACAGACTCTGCTAACCCAGAAATATTACCTTGGGTTAAGAACTTTGCTTTAGGATGAGAACAGAAATTGTGCTCCGGTGGCGCGGCGGCAGCGGGAGGCCCCATTAGCTAAAGTGGTGCTTCAGGTTAAGAACAGTTTCAGGTTAAGAATGGACCTCCCAAACGAATTAAGTACTTAACCCGAGGTACCACTGTATCTGTTGTGTGTATTTTGATATTGATGGAAGAGCATCACTCTGATGCTGCGAAGGGTGGTCTACAAATTTAACCAGTGGAATAAAAAAAAGTATGTTTTAAGCATTTTTGGTCGTTCTGGAGGAATAACTGGAGTAGGGAAAGAACTTCCCCAAGTTACATCACCCAGAGATTTCTGTGCTGACAGTCAAGTTGGGCCACAGTCTTGGCCTGGCCCTCATCCTGGGTCCTCCTCCTTCAACAAACATGGCTGCCTACCCCTTCTCATGCATAGCAGGTAAAGGTAAAGGTACTCCTGCCCGTACAGGCCAGTCTTGACAGACTCTAGGAATGTGCGCCCATCTCACTTAAGAGTCCGGGGGCCAGGGCTGTCCGGAGACACTTCCGGGTCACGTGGTCAGCGTGACAAGCTGCATCTGGCGAGCCAGCGCAGCACACGGAAACGCCGTTTACCTTCCCTCCAGTAAGCGGTCCCTATTTATCTACTTGCACCCGGGGGTGCTTTCGAACTGCTAGGTTGGCAGGCGCTGGGACTGAGCAACGGGAGCGCACCCCGCCGCGGGGATTCAAACCGCCGACCTTTCGATTGGCAAGCCCTAGACGCTGAGGCTTTTACCCACAGCGCCACCCGCGTCCCATAGCACACCCGCCACCCACGTCCCATAGCAGCGCTGTGCAATTGGAACAGTCCTACACCAGAGTGCTTGCGAGTGTGAATTTCTCTGCCAGAAACTGCACCTCACATGCTGTTGTTGCGAGAATATTATGACCCAACAGCAGTGGTGAGATTAAAACCACAGCCTCGCTCCCCACAAATTAACGTGTGACTAGGCCTGCAGCTCCTGCCCACCTAGCAGTTCGAAAGCACGTCAAAGTGCAAGTAGATAAATAGGTACCGCTCTGGCGGGAAGGTAAACGGCGTTTCCGTGCACTGCTCTGGTTCGCCAGAAGCGGCTTAGTCATGCTGGCCACATGACCTGGAAGCTGTACGCCGGCTCCCTCGGCCAATAAAGCGAGATGAGCACCACAACCCCAGAGTCGGCCACGACTGGACCTAATGGTCAGGGGTCTCTTTACCTTTACGGCTGCAGAACAGGGCCTTGTTTTCGCTTTCCCATTGCAGCACATGGCTTTGTCATGCAGACATTTTTCTGCCCTTTAATCCCTTTTCTCCAGCACACTTTCTCCTCTTTTGACCGGAGCACTTTGCAGGGTTGAGATTCAGAGCCACAGGTGACCGCGTGGGCTTGCCTTGTAACAAGGGGCTTGGCTACATGGTAGCTTTTCATCTCTTCAAATTGTAGTAATTGGAGACGCAACAGGGACAGGACCAGGTTGCCACACACCCTGCTCCTTGCTTCCCCTGTGGATTTAATGTATCATAGAATCATAGACCACAAGGGCCATCGAGTCCAACCCCCTGCCAAGCAGGAAACACCATCAGAGCACTCCTGACATATGGTTGTCAAGCCTCTGCTTAAAGACCTCCAAAGAAGGAGACTCCACCACACTCCTTGGCAGCAAATTCCACTGTCGAACAGCTCTTACTCTCAGGAAGTTCTTCCTAATGTTTAGGTGGAATCTTCTTTCTTGTAGTTTGGATCCATTGCTCCGTGTCCGCTTCTCTGGAGCAGCAGAAAACAACCTTTCTCCCTCCTCTATGTGACATCCTTTTATATATTTGAACATGGCTATCATATCACCCCTTAACCTCCTCTTCTCCAGGCTAAACATGCCCAGCTCCCTTAGCCGTTCCTCATAAGGCATCGTTTCCAGGCCTTTGACCATTTTGGTTGCCCTCCTCTGGAGTAGGTCATATGTAGCACATGTAGGTCATATGCTTTTCTAAAGGCAGGGAGCTACCGAGTTACAAGACATTTCTTTATCTTCAGTAAATTGAGTAGCCCGGGCTCAAGTTCTGGAGCTTGAAGACCAGCACCACACAGGTAATCTCCCCGAACTGAATACTCCACGAGGGTTCCTCCGAGTCTGCACCCGATTCCTAAACCAGCAGATGGCCTCTTTGCTACGAGAGCTACATTGGAAGTGCGAGCCGGAAGGGCAAGGGGTAAACAGCCCTGGAGACAAAACTCCCACCACCACCACCGCCTTCAGATGTGGTCCGCCGGGGTCAGGACCAGGGCAATAAAAGAAAGCCACCGACTTCCTTCTGAAGAGAGCAGAAAGGAGCAGGGAAGGGAAGGAGCAGCAGCAGGCAGGGAGGTTGGGCCCTTCCAGGGCTATCAATCAGATCGCTTTCAATAAACACTAAACGCAAATTGCTGCAAAGACAAATCTCCACCAGCAACAAAGGACCTCCAATGCCTAGCTTGTAGGGTGAAAGGTGCCTATAGACATAGACATATGGATACAGTGGTGCCTCGCAAGACAAAATTAATTCGTTCTGCGAGTTTTTTCGTCTTGTGAATTTTTTCGTCTTGCGAAGCACCACTGTGCATTGACGGTTTCCCATAGGAATGCATTGACGGTTTTAAGAAAAAGGCGCAAGACGTTCTCGTCTTGTGAAGCAAGCCCATAGGGAAATTCGTCTTGCGAAGCAGCTGAAAAAACGAAAAACTCTTTCGTCTTGCGAGTTTTTCGTCTTGCGAGGCATTCGTCTTGCGAGGTACCACTGTATACACATACCTATACATATACATCATATACATATATTATACATATACATATACATATACATACACATATACACATACACATATACATATACATATACATATACATATACATAATGTGCATGTGTGTGTGCAACGCTTTATAAGTGTGTGGATTTATAAATATTTAAATTAAATTAATCAAATATATAAGCGTGCTATTCTCCTGGGTTATGAGTTTTCACATTTGCTTAAGCAGGGGGGTCGACTTTGAAGCGTTCCCCCCCCCCCGGCAAATCAACTCTTTACTGACTCCCCTTTTACTTACAGTTATAGCCAAGCCACAGAGGAGTTGCCATCGCTACCCTGCCAATTCTGTATTCACAAATAAAGAACCGTATTAGATTTACGGGCATTGAAAATAGCTGGGAGTCCCACCTAAAACTACCCCCATGCAAGTCTGAAAGAGTGAATGCATTGCCTTAAAGGATATAATCCTCAACCACATTCGATTATCTTGAATCTGCACCCCTTGGGGGGGGGGCTTGCTGAGTAACTTTTACACAGGAGTAGTTCCACTGATGTCTACCGTATTACACCAGGTTGGCCTACAAGCTGCTCCCTTCCTCCTCCTCCTCCTCCTCCTCTTCCTCTTCCTCTTCCTCTTCCTCTTCCTCCTCCTCCTTATCATTAACAGCTTTGCTCATCCAAAGCAAGTTTAGGGCCTCTTTGATTATATTTGTAAAGAACAGAGATTCAATCAAACTAAGTCAAGCGGCTGGGGCGATATAGCTTAATCACAGCTCTGCTCCCCTCTATTAACTTTATGCCGGTATTAAGGAGAAATCAATCAGCTGAAATGAAGCATTAGCCACAATTTCCTCCTCACGTGGGAAAAGCAACAACAGGCAGAGGTTCATTTGCAACTGAAATTGTTCCTGAGGGTGGCGAGAGATCGAGAACGGTTCAGCTCCAAGAATGAGGGAGTTTCCTTTGCGATACATCGGGGGGCCCCCTTCCTTGGGTTCCTAAGCACCCCTTACATTTATACTGAAAGCCAGGGCTGGGAATTTGCTGAGCAGAACCGAAGGCCGTGGTGAAAACATATCGTGAGACGGAGAGCCGCGCACCATCGTTACATCTAATTAATGCAATCTGCATATCATTTTCACAAGCACGGCAGATGCTAAACTACAGTTGGTGGACATGTTGCACAGATTCTTGATCTGAAGCTCCACTGGGGGGGGGGGCGGGGGGAGAAATCTTGCAGCAGTCCTTGAAAAGTCTTAATATGTCTTCTAATTTACAAAGCCGAAAGTTCGGAAACCTAAAGGCGGCAGGCTTCTTTTGTTTTTACTTGCATGCTGGAATCTGAAAGCTTTCACATCTGTTTGCCAGCAGCATCTAATTTATCTCTGAAACCTTGAGGACTAGGCAATCCCATCAAAACTGGTGCAAGGAAAGTTTCCCTAAAAGCAGCGGCAGGATTTCGTAGGCTGCAAACAAGCCAGCAATAACTTCGGACGGCAAACACAGATGCTGCCCAGGCACATTCGCACAGGACACCCCCGTCTTATTAAAATTAAGAAATCCTTCTTATATGATGCTAGAACTCTCAGCTCAGCTACTACGGCTGAACAATCGCTAGTCTTCCAACTGGTCCACCTTTGCTGTTCCAACCCTTTACAACTCCCACAGCCATAATAAGCCTCAATCCTGTATGGGAAGCCCATTAGAAGGTACCACTTAGGGACTCTGAGCTGATTTGTCTTACCCGTGTTCTTGTATTTTGTTTGGGTGGGTAATCTTTGTCTTAATAGAATTTTTATGGATTGCCTGGGTTTTGTTTCCGCTTCAGCGGCCTAAGCAAATCAATGCCAAGTGGTAAAAAGAGATTGTTCTTCGCTACAAACAGGGACAGCAGCAGCCCTCCCTGCCTGAAAGGAAAGGAAAGGAAAGCGCCAGTCACAAGGACTGGACTAAGCACAAGAAAACCCCTGGAGCCACAGGCCAGTCTTTATGTGCTGATACATTTCGGCCCACGGACAACGTGGGAAGCAAAGTCAGTTACTGTCATCTCCAGCAGCCGCCACGAAGAACCCAAGCCACCTGTTTTTACACCTCTCCCTAACTCTTGTTTGCAAAGCCATTTGGTTTGCATCAAGCATTAGCAGGAACTTAAGCATACAGAAAATCCCCCCACAGCGGCCCGGGAGAAAAAGTTACATCATTGCACTGCGGCGGTGGACGGAATCCTGACACCTGCAGTTCTGCCAGCAAATCTCTCCACGTGCGCCAGAGAGGGCTTTCTGAACACCACAGCTGCAGAGCCCAAACGGAGATGCTTCTTATTCACAGAATCATAAGCACTGGGAGGGATTCCAAAGGCTGATCTGGCCAATCCTGAGCCAGGAAGGCAGCCCTCTGGTCCATTCAGCAACCTCACCTTCCCCACCCCCCATCCCGCACATCTCTGCAACCCGCAGTGAGCCACAAGCAGGTACATCTGCTGCAGGCAGCCCTAGCAAGCCATCCACATGCTCAAAACCCAGAAAAATCACATTTTTTGGTATGCAATTACATTTTTATTTGCAAAGCTACGAAGGTCCAGTAAGGTTTCGAATCGGGTGGGGGGACGGCATGTCAAGATTCCGGCATTGCAGGGGGTTGGACTAGATGACCCTCGGGGTCTCTGACAATTCTACGATTCCGTGAATCCAATAAAATATACGCCTCAATATTCTGTGGAGGTTCACAGGGCACAACACGGAACCGACAAGCAACACCTGACTTGCCGAAAGCAAGTTTGTGCCGCGGCAGATTAACCCGCCTAGATACCCCTTGCCACACTTTCCAGTTCTCACCAGCCATGCTTGCCCGGCACATGCTTACAGATCTTGTCCACGAAGAGCTCTGGGGTCTGCCCCAGAGAGCCAAGCAGGAAGGGGGCAGGCAGCTCCGATGAGGCTCCTCCATGCTCGGCAGCTGTGGTGCTCTGCCTAAATGGGTACTCTCCAGGGCTCAACAGCTGGGCAGGGAGGCAAGGGTAATACCACTCCCTGCAAATCTTCACCCGACACCCCCAGCCCTCCCCAACCCCTTACTTCAGCCTGCCTGTGTGTGCTGGGCCTCTGGGAAAGCGACTTGCTAGGTTCCTCAAGCCTTCCAACCCAGCCTTGGTGGCTGCCAAACAGAGGTTCCACTGCAGTCTCCTAGACAGCAGCCCTTTCCGCAGCACAGCACGAGTGCCAGGAATCCAGGGACAAGCTTGTATTTTACTACCGCTTCCCCTTTTCTTCACCCCCCCCCCCCGCCTCCATTACTTCAATCACATGTTTCTGCTTCCCCTGCCGTTTTTCACTTAAATCATCTGGCGGGGTGGGGGTGGGGGGAGAGGAGCGGATCCCCTGGAGGGATTCCACAGCACAGTGGCGATGAGATGGCTCATAATCTACTTAGAGGAGAGGGGTTTTTGCAAGGGAAAATACAGCTCCCGGCAACCACCTTGCTTATCCCCAGGAGTCAAAAATCCACTCTGGAGCAGCTCTTGGGAGTGTGCACATCAGCTTTTCAGAGGTGACTTCAGGCAGGCATGCTAAACCGAGGTGATTGCTAGGGCTAACAGCTCTGGAGAGGAAGGAAGCCTGTTTCATTATCCCGCATCACTTTTACCCCATATCCCCAGTCCATATGGGAGAGCAAAGCCCCTTTCTGCTCCCGGCCTATTTTCCTCCCTTCCATTCCTTGGGTGCCCTGGTTTACTCTCTGAGCAAATGAGCCACCGAAGCAAGTTAAGAGCACCCTTAAGGGATAACCGAAGGCAGAAACAAGAATCCGGACTGAGACTCCCTCCCCTGAACCCTTCTGCCAACCCTTATGCTTCACACTCTACCCTCTAGATGTTGTTTTGGTTGGTTGGTTGCTGGGTGTGGAGGCCTGGGCATGTTTCAAGCAGTTTTAGGCTTTCCTTTTTTGGGAACCCTCACCCTGGACCACAACCGAGTCTCTTCGGCCAGTCATTCTCATCTTGCTTGTTTCATAGATCATTTAATTCATCTGTATGAAGGCAAGGCTGCCTTCTCTGTATACTGGTAGTAGCTGGTCTTTACAGCGAGAGCGGAGTTTGCAGCTAGCCACACACAAGGGAGAAAAAACATGGCAGGCCAGGCGGGCATTCCATCCATCCATTCTCTCTCGCCCTAGCAGGGGTAAAGATCAAGCCGGCAAACCTCTGGCCGTGCGAGGGCAGGCGCAGGTGCCCACCCTTGCCTTCAGCAAGGGACCTGGTAACTTCTCCTAAAGGCGTTGTTTTGCGAAGGAAAGCTGCGGGGTTGTTTTTAAGCGAGGGGCGGAGTGATGGTAGAGCGGCTGGCGTGGAGAGGGCTGGGGGGGGGGAGAGAGAGGCTGGAAGGAAGCAAGAGCAGCCTCGCAAAGCCAGCTTCTCCTGACGGGACTTGATGCATTTGTTTACACGCCGCCCAGCCGAGGAGAGGCGGGCAGTGCCGCAAGGTTCAAGCCTTGCCAAAAGGGAGAATCTGCTGCTGCTGGCGGCGTGCAGCACGCTCTGCGCCCGCCGCACCAAGCGCCGCTGCCGCCGCCGCCGGGAGAGACCCGGGAAGAGCGCGCTCGCTCGGCGCCGGGCGTTTTACGCACGCGGCCCTGGCCAAGGGACCGGCCGGAGGCTTTGCAGCTAGGCGTGAAACGAGTGAGGGGAGGGTGGGGGGGGGGAGAACGTCTAGAAATACAAAGAGAAAAATAAGTGTGTGGGGGGGGATAATATACAGCTTGCATTTAGAACAGGGCGTCCGCCCACCCACCAATAAAACGCTGCTGCAATCGGCTGCCGCCGCCCTTGAATGCTGGCAGGGGTTTCTGTGGCCAGACAAACACCCACGGGGTGCCAAAGCTGTCCAGTTTAACACTTTGGAACCGCCGCCGCCTGCGATTTGCGGCATGGGTTCAGATCTCGCCTAGGGGGTGTTTTCTCTCTGGTTTTCCGCCATGCCTTCCTTGTCTCAGAGAGGGGCCGGGGCTCAAACCCACTTAAGGAGCCCAGCCTCTGGACGCGGAGGCCGCGCGCTCTCCGCCTCTAGTTGCGTTGGCCGAGGTGCTCTGCGAGAAAGGCACTCTGCTTATGCTCAGGGCCGCTCCCTACGACTTGATTTCCGGGGCCTGGAGATCCCCGGCTCAAACTACACCCCAGTTTCCTCACCAGCAAAATGGGTTTCCTCGTCTGTTTGTTTTTTAAAGCAAAATTAAACACGCGTAGCCCTCGCCAGGATTCGCGCGAGGATGACCGGCTGAGGTTACGCTTGGCACCGTGGTGGGCGCCGTTTACTTGGGGGTCAGCCAGCCCCACAGAGCTCGGATAGGCTTGCTTGCGCGTAACCGTGCGGAGGCAAGCGCCGCTGAGATCCTTAGCACGCTTACTCGCCAGGAAGCCCCAATGAACAGAGCGGGGCTGGCTTCTAAGAAGACAAGCCTGGAAAGAATCGCGCGGCGGGGATGCCGACCACTCGCCCCAAGCTGCGGGGATAGCGCGGGCTACGAGCATCATTCCCTTGCCTTCTGAGCGCCTCTCCAAGGCTGGCACTGCCTCGCTCGTCTTCCCTCCCTCTCCCAAATCCTGTTGTTTTGCTTCTAATCTGCCTTATCTGAGTTTTCACTGCCTGCTCGGTGGCTAATTCGGAGGAAATGAGTGTCAGCTCTCCGATGGAGTAATTAAGGCGGACGGGTTTAGTGCGCCCTCTTCGCCAGTAAGCGGGGATTAGCTCCAGACTCCTTTTTCAGTAACAAGACTGGAGGAGGAGGTTTTTTGTTTTTGTTTTTAAAGAAACAAGACCATTTTACTTTTTGGTAATAATAATTCATTGCGGTTTGGGTTGGGGAAAACAGTCTCTCCTTATCTCTGCATGTCCTTGTCTTACTTATTTCTCCTTCCACCCCCCGCCTGTTGGTCTTTTTTTTGGGGGGGGGGGGTTTGGTCAGCTCCACCAAGAAAAGTTTACATCCTACTTTGCAAGGCTGTCCTGTTGCCTGTTTGTCTGTGCTTTGCTGATAATGATTTCTCTTTAGCCGGCTCTTTTCTGCCTCTCTCTCCCCCTTTAAGCAAAGCCACACGAAGGGGTATTGTAGGGGCTGGGAGACACCAGCACTTTCCCCAGTTACTGCAGCTGTCAGATACCAGGCGAAAAAGGTGTGATGTTCTTACTCTCCCCTCCTCAACTGTATTCGGAAAACGCCACCAGCTTTTCGATTTCTGGAAGCCCGCTGGTTCCCCCTTTTCATTTGCAAGAGATGAAAACGTGGGGAATCTGCGAAATGCATCCCAAACGTATAAATGATTTATTATGTCTTTCTGCTCAAAGATAGAGAGCTCTTCTGGGCAGCTCTCCGGGGAATTACGCTCCGCATAAGCGGAGTGACGGGGGTGGGGGGTGGGGGTGGGAGAAAAAAAGTCTTGCCTCCGCCCCCGGAAAAATTGCAAGTCGAGGAGACTTTGTAGTATTTTCAGACCTTTGATTTATTCCATATGTGACAACAGCATTATAAAAGGGAAATCCTAAACAGGCTGCCTCCTGCCTATTGCAAGGCGTTCCATCCCCGCTACAGCCAACTCTACTAGAGGTGAAAGTTGGATTTGGGGGAAGGAGAAGAGTTCTGGGTTCGTGGGTGTCAGGAGATCTACTGGAGAAATTTGGCGGCGCAAAGGGGGCTCGCTGGCTCGCTCCCCCTCACCCCCCAACCCACACCCCTCAAATATGAAATCGTTGACATGAACGTTGGGAATACTCTGGTTTGCCTTACCTGCTTGCCCCGTGACTCCGGATCCGACCAGGTGCAGAACCAGAAGTGCCCAGAGCAGAGGAAACGTATCCATTTTGGGGAGGAAATGCTCGGCGGCAGAAGGGCGATTCCTCCCAAGCGGCGTGGGCTCGGCGACGCGGGTGGATGCGGGGGGGGGGAGCGAGGTGTTTCCTTCGCAACTCCCTTCTCGTCCTCTTCCTCTCCGAAGGGACACCGAGCCGGAGACTCCCCTTCGCCAAGACTTCGAGTCCCCTTCGGTGCTCCCTGCGCGCCGCTCGCTGATTTAAACACACACACTCACGCGCGCGCGCGCAAAACCCACTTCCAAAAAGGATCAGGACGCCGGAGGGAAACTCCTCACATTCGCCAGAGGAAGGAGGCGCAGGCAGCTGCTCGGGAAGCCGCGCGCACCCGCCCGAATGGCACACGGCGCCGGGGATCAAGGCGGAGACGCACGCGCGCACGCCTTTACGCAGGAGAGGGAGAGCGCGCCAGTTCTTCAAAGTGGCGTTCCCCTTAGCGCCGCGGCGCTGCCAACGCTCCGAGCCGAGCCGCCGACAGAAAGGTGCCGCCTGGGCATCGCCAGAAGCCGGGCTCAGCCTCAGATGGACGTCCACACGCACACAATCCGGAGCGAGATCTGGCAACGGGTCTGGCGAATGCTGCTGCTGTTGCTGCTCCTCCTTCCCAAGCCCCGGAGTCCGGCGATGTCCCTTGTCCCTCCTCGCCCGCCTGCTGCCCCTTTGCGCTCAAGGGCTGCTGCTGCTGGTGGTGGTCAGTTTCACGCTAGAGGCGTTTTCCGGATGCAGCGCCGGGAAGGAAGGAGAAAGTGCTGCTTGCTGCTGCTGCTGCTGCTGCTGTTGCAGCCGCCGCCTTCCAGAAGCAGAAATCCCCGGGCTGGCGCTCGAGTTTTGCTCCAAGCCGCCGCTGCCGCCGCCGCCTTGCTTCTCCTGCTGCTCCTTCCTCCTCCTGGGCTTTGCGCGGCTTTCCCCCTCCGGAGCTGAGTGTTGCCGGCGCCCTGTCGCCTCGCTTTGCCTGCCTCTCGGCTCGCTCGCCGCCTTTTCAGGCAGAGCGGCATGTGCATGTCAGACAGAAAGGCAGAGCTCTCCGATTACACGCTCTCGCAGGGCCCGCCCCTTCGATGTTTCTCATTTAAGCCCGACGCGCCGAGAGGGGAAGGGGGAGAAGGAGGCAGAGCCCCGGGAACGCCGAGCAGGCCACGCTCGCAACTCGGCCGCGATCCAGCGAAAAAGGAGAAGGAGAGGAAGAGGGAGGGTGGAGAGAGGAAGAGCCGAGGCGGCAGAGCTCTTCTGGATTCCCTTGCAAGATCAAAGCGGCGGCGGCAGAAACTGGAGTGCCCCCCCCCCAACTCCTGCGCTCCCGGCTGCAACCCGCGCCTCGCCCTTGGCAGAAGCAACAAGTCCAGGGCAAATCCTCCTCTCGCTTTGCACACAAACACACACACAGCATCCTGCGCTGCGTAGGTAGCTTTATATTGGCGGCTGCTGTTGGGCGATTCTTGCAGGGCTACCCTGGTTATCGTAGCTTGGATCTGTGTATGACACGCTATTATGTAGATGGGATTATTTTTAAGAGCACGTTATTTTTACGCCCGGGAAACGGGGCTGCGGGAGGGAGAGAAAGGGGCGAGGTGATCGCGCTGGAATGCAAAAATGCGAAGCCTTGAGCTCCAAACACCCGCCCACACAGAGTGAGACACACAAATAACACTTAAGAGGCTGGCAGGAGACACGTTATTTGCTATAACACCGTGGAAGGGTTTTTACTTAAAACTTGCCAGCAGCAGCTCAATAAATAAATTTACCTCTGGGATAAGGCCAAGTATGTAAAGACTCAGCCTTATAAAGAGATTGAGACAGAGTCTGCATGGTAAAGGAAGAAAACCGAAACACACCAATAGTCTGTTAAAGGGTAACACTGCGCAGGCTTTCCTGTTGCACAGAGCTCTTCATCAGGCAGAACGGAACCATAGAATTGGAAGGGACCACGAGGATCTAGTGAGTCCACCCTCCTTTGCAACGCCCCGTGTGAGGCTCAAACCCGCAACCCTGAGATTAAGAGTCTCCTCTCTCGCCTGAACTAGGATGAAAACCTCAGTGTAATATGGAAATATGTGCATTCTTATGCCTAGGTCTCAGTGAAGTGGCTTTACCTAGCTCCCATTCCTTCCACAATCCTCAGAGCGTTGACCTGCAATTAACACCCAGTCAAAACTGGTGGAACTTAAAGGAGGACTAAGGAACCCATGAAAGGGACGCAGGTGGCGCTGTGGGTTAAACCACAGAGCCTAGGTCTAGGACTTGCCGATCAGTAGGTCGGCGGTTCAAATCCGGCGACGGGGTGAGCTCCCGTTGTTCTGTCCCTGCTCCTGCCAACCTAGCAGTTCGAAAGCACCTCAAAGTGCAAGTAGATAAATAGGTACCCCTCTGGCGGCAAGGTAAACGGCGTTTCCGTGCACTGCTCTGGTTCGCCAGAAGCAGCTTAGTCATGCTGGCCACATGACCCGGAAGTTGTACTCCAGCTCCCTCGGCCAATAAAGCAAGACGAGCGCAAGCCACCTATGTCAGTGAAGTGCTGGTGCTGAAGGGATCACGTGAGGCAGGCTGACTTTTAGCAGGTCCCTCTGTGCTTTAGGAGCACCTGGCTGCGTCCCCAAAAGCTGTGTGCGCCATCAGCCAGACACATAAGCTCTTCCACATATGGCGCTGGCGGATGGAATTCAGCATGCCATCTCCAGCCCAAGACATTCTGTTTTTGTTTTTTGTTTTTCATATTTTCAAATTTATACATTTCGTTAGTTTTTACAATCCATTTAACATTTCAAAATTTGACTTCCTTCCCCCTCTTTCTGCAGTTCCTTAAATTCATTTTTTCTATCTTCTGCATATCCAAAATCATTTAACTTATTCATTTCTTTATCTACTGTAGATATATACTCATATAAAACTGCAGGTTATTATATTAATCCTGCTAATGTTTTTATCTGTTTACAACTTATCTGTAAATATTCAATAAACCATTTCCATTCCTTTATTAAAAGTTTGTTAGCTTGATTTCTTATTCTTCCGGTAAGTTTCGCCATTTCTGCACATTCCATGAGTTTTTGTATCCATTCTTCCTTTACTTCGACTTCTGCTTTTTCCACTTAGGTGCAAGTAGCATTCTTGCTGCTGCAGCAGCATACATAAATAAATTTCTGTACAATTTAACTAGTTCTGTCTCTATTATTCCCAAAAGAAATGCTTCTGGGGTTTTTTTACAAACTTTATTTTAAACATCTTTTTCAATTCATTATATATCATTTCCCAATAAGCTTTAACCTTTCTACAAGACCACCACATATGATAAAAAGAACCTCCTTTCTCTTTACATTTCCAACCTTTGATTAAAATTTACACATTTTTGCCAATTTACTTGGTGTTCAATACCATCAATACATCATTTTCACGTAGTTTTCTCTTAATCCGTAACATGCTATAAATTTTATATCCGTATTCCACAATCTCTCCCATGCTTCCATATCAGCTGAAGACATTCTGGCACCTGAGGCAAACCACAAAATGGCATCCCCACACCCTTGTCACCAGGGAAGAAGGGGTGAGTGAAGTTCTACATCAGGAATGGGTAGAATAAAGCTCTGCTGCCCCTGTAGATCCTGCTGCCCGAAGCAGTTGCCTGACCTTGCCTCATGGGTGGGCCGGCCCTGACTGTAGCTACCATTCCTGAGATTGTGATAAGAACTTGTCCTTGGACCTGCTCAGTTTCCATCAGGCGTCCCTCCGTAATTCTCCTTGTGAAATGGTAACATGAGCAATTAATGTCAGCAATGGAAATGCTTTTGCACACCACCAAAATACTTCCTAGGGGCCGAGCGTTCAAATCAGTATGTGGTTATGCTTGCTGCTCATACACCATCAGAGGCACAGAGAGCATATGAATGGACATTTAGGCACAAATCACCTTGCCAACAAAGGTCCATATAGTAAAAGCTATGGTTTTCCCAGTAGTGATGTATGGAAATGAGAGCCGGACCATGAAGAAGGCTGATTGCCGAAGAATTGATGCTTTTGAATTATGGTGCTGGAGGAGACCCTTGAGAGTCCCATGGACTGCAAGAAGATCAAACCTATCCATTCGGAAGGAAATCAGCCCTGAGTGCTCACTGGAAGGACAGATCCTGAAGCTGAGGCTCCAATACTTTGGCCACCTCATGAGAAGAGAAGACTCCCTGGAAAAGACCCTGATGTTGGGAAAGATGGAGGGCACAAGGAGAAGGGGATGACGGAGGACGAGATGGTTGGACAGTGTTCTTGAAGCTACCAGCATGAGCTTGACCAAACTGCGGGAGGCAGTGGAAGACAGGAGTGCCTGGCGTGCTCTGGTCAATGGGGTCACAAAGAGTCGGACATAACTAAACGACTAAACAACAACAAACCAGAATGGTTAAACAGGCAATTCTGAATGCCCTTTCTGGGGAAGAAACTCTGTTGAAGTCAGTGGGACTCACTTCTGAATAAATATGCATAAGTCTGGGCTGCACATGTGCTTAAGGGGTGCTGCACTGGGTACAAGAGGTGGGAATCAACACATCATCCTATAACCTGGGGTGATGGGAGCAGTTCAGAGGCACCATCTGTCTTTCTTCTTTGGCGATCATTCGTAGCCGAGTAATAGTAATAATATATTATTATTATAGGGGACGCGGGTGGCGCTGTGGGTTAAAGCCTCAGCGCCTAGGGCTTGCCGATCGAAAGGTTGGCGGTTCGAATCCCCGCGGCGGGGTGCGCTCCCGTTGTTCGGTCCCAGCGCCTGCCAACCTAGCAGTTCGAAAGCACCCCCGGGTGCAAGTAGATAAATAGGGACCGCTTACTAGCGGGAAGGTAAACGGCATTTCTGTGTGCGGCTCTGGCTCGCCAGAGCAGCGATGTCACGCTGGCCACGTGACCCGGAAGTGTCTTCGGACAGCGCTGGCCCCCGGCCTCTTGAGTGAGATGGGCGCACAACCCTAGAGTCTGTCAAGACTGGCCCATACGGGCAGGGGTTCCTTTACCTTATTATTATTATTATTATTATTATTATTATTATTATTATTATTATTATTATTTTATACCCCGCCCATCTGGCTGGGTTTCCCCAGCCACCCTGGGTGGCTTCCAACCGAATACAGCATCAGACATTAAAAGCCTCCCTAAACAGTTGTCTTTTAAAAGCTAAATAGTTGTTTATTGCCTTGACATCTGCTGGGAGGGCGTAAGATTGCCTTCCATAAAGACAGTTTTAACAATGAGTCCGTAAGTGACTGTGGAGGCCAATTCTGGATCCACACGTCCTTCCACAGTGGGGACATTGGTTTCTGGGCAGGAGTTGATCACGGTGTGGATTTGCCAAGTGTGCCTTCCTCTTAGCACATTTCTCCCTTTTGTTCTGAGTTCGAGTGTCTTCAAAGCCTTTGGTAAAGGCTGTTCTCCAACTGGAGCACTCGCAGGCCAGTGTTTCCCAATTGTTGGTGTTTATACTAGATTTGCCTTGAGGCAGTCTTTAAACCTCTTTTGTTTACCACCAGTATTACGCTTTCCATTTTTATGTTCAGAATAGAGTAGTTGCTTTGGAAGGTGATAATCAGGCATCCGCACAACATGACCAGTCCAGCGAAATTGATGTTGAGGAATCATTGCTTCGACACTGGTGATCTTTTCTTCTTCCAGTACACTGGTATTAGTTTGCCTGTCTTCCCAAGTGATGTGTAAAAAAATTTGGAGACAGCGTTGATGGGTCAGGTGACCAGCATGACTAAGCCGCTTCTGGCGAACCAGAGCAGCGCACGGAAACACCGTTTACCTTCCCGCCAGAGCGGTACCTATTTATCTACTTGCACTTTGACATGCTTTCGATCTGCTAGGTTGGCAGGAGCAGGGACCGAGCAACGGGAGCTCACCCCGTCTTGGGGATTCGAACCGCTGACCTTCTGATCGGCAAGTCCTAGGTTCTGTGGTTTAACCCACAGTGCCACCAGCGTCCCATGCTGAGAGCTGTTAGGAGACTCTTAATCCCCTCCTAAAGATGCAAAGCTCAGAGTTGCTTAACAGTCCATCTCTTTCCAGGGGACCTCCCTGACTTGGGCTCACTTACAGCGACTCAGATCAGTTTCTTTGCCCTTTGAAGCGAAAGGTAACCCAGCAGCATTTAATACTAATGAGCCACATAATTAAAACCTTGTTTGTTATTGTGATAAGGACATGCATTGATTCACTGCTGCCCTGGGGTCCTTTGGGAGGATTGCTAGGATATAAATTTAATAAATAACTTACTGTTGCATGGTGTGCTTTCTCTCTCTGTGTGTGTGTGTGCTTAAACAGATGCTTGGGGAAGAAAAGGATACCTTTGCCAAGCCAAGGTTTGGGTTGGCTCTCAGTGGAACAATATAAAACGATACCATTAATCTGAAGGAAAAAGGAATGCAGCTAACTCAGAAAGAAATACGGGTAGGGGAGAGTGAAACAGAAATGTGAGAGAAACCCTCCTTTATTTTTTTTTATGGTGATATGGTATTCCAAAGATAGACAGCTTGTACCTACCAAGTATTTTTAAACTGTGTGGGTGCATGTGTACATTTCACAAGTTCACACAGAGACCCAGGGCTAACAGATTGGAAAACACTTCAGCTTCCACTCTGAATACCGAAGCGAGACTTGTGGGTTCCCAGCAGCCTTGCTGCAACAGACAGACATAAATACTAAAACTGTACACGCTATGCCTTAACAGCACATTCGAAGCACGTCTCTTCCTAATTCTGGGCCCTGTACTTTACCTCTCGCAGTTACCATTGTGAGTCGAGGACCCTCCACCCGCATAGGATTATAATAAGACACACAGACACGTTGTTGTTGTTGTTTAGTCGTGTTATCTTGGTGTTTAGAATCGCTGCCCGGGTCTCTTGCAGTTGGTTCAAGCGGTGAGAGTTTGGTAGGAAATTTCTAAGTCTGGTGGCAGTATCTCAGTGGACTACTTTGGGACTTGCATCTAGGCAGAAAGAGTACAGGCCTTTGAACAGAATAACTTTCCAGTGGATTGGGCCCATTGTAAGTAGAGTTATCTGTTGCAAGTATTTCCCTAAAGTATAACATCTGATAGGGCATATTTTTGTCTTCATTACAATCTACACCTGTTCACAAAATTCTAAAAAAACTGGAAACTTTGTTTAGTCGGTCACAGATGTCTAAGGATAATTTTTAAAACATCGCAATGCCCAATTTTGTTCTCATTCTGAAAACCAGGAAGAACTGGAGAGTGGTGGGGACATGGAGAAAGTGTCTCAGCCATTAATATAACAAAATCCGCTGTGTCTCAAGATGGGTCACATGCTACTTTTTGCCTACGAGTAGCAAGAAGTCTGAGAGACCTGGAAGCTCTGTGGTGATATGGATCGAAATCATGGATTCCTTGGTGGTTGAGATATTTTTAGTCCCTTCCGGGGGGGGGGGGCTGTGGTCCTCCAGATGTTCCTGGACTTCAGCTCCAAGCCAGTAGGGTCAGGCATGATGGGAGCTGTAGTCTAGCAACACCTGGTAGGCCATAGGTTAGCTACCCCGTCTCAAAGACTGATCACAACCAGGTACTGTGCACCTGGAAAGAGGAGCGTCAACCAGCTTACAATTTTTGAGTGCCCAGGTGGCATAGCTGTCAACCTTCCCCTTTTTTGTGGGAATTTCCCTTATTCCAGCACTGTTTCCCGCTGCTTCCCGCTGCTATCCCGGATTGTTAGATATCCTGTAGACTGTCCCTGGGACAGGTGAGGCTGCTGATCCCTTATTTTCAAATCTGAAAGTTGACAGCTATGCCGGGTGGAGACCCCTCGGCGCCGAGAAACCACCAGAAGGAATAATGACTCGTGACAACGTGTTATGGAATTAAAAATTAAAAAGGTAAAGGGACCCTTGACCGTTAGGTCCAGTCGCGACTGACTCCAGGGTTGCAGTGCTCATCTCGCTTTATTGGCCAAGGGAGCCAGCGTACAGGTTCCGGGTCATGTGGCCAGCATGGCTAAGCCGCTTCTGGCAAACCAGAGCAGCGCACGGAAATGCTGTTTATCTTCCTGCTGGAGTGGTACCTATTTATCTACTTGCACTTTGACGTGCTTTTGAACTGCTAGGTTGGCAGGAGCAGGGACCGAGCAACGGCAGCTCACTCTGTCATGGGGATTCAAACCGCCGACCTTCTGATCGGCAAGTCCTAGGCTCAGATGTAGGAAGACCTTGGCTTAGGCATTGGGTGTGTACCCCTCCCAGCCCCCCAGCCAGGGGAACTGTGGCTCCTCAGGGTGAATGGAATATGGGAGGGTGCACAACAAGACAATTTGTGTACGCTGGCAGCCCACCCCATATCCCCGCAACACAGGGGAGTTCACTGACAATCTTTCCGTGTACGGTCAGTGACTCATAGAATCATAGAATCACAGAGTTGGAAGAGACCACAAGGGCCATCGAGTCTAACCCCCTGCCAAGCAGGAAACACCATCAGAGCACTCCTGACATATGGTTGTCAAGCCTCTGCTTAAAGACCTCCAACGAAGGAGACTCCACCACACTCCCTGGCAGCAAATTCCACTGTCGAACAGCTCTCACTGTCAGGGAGTTCTTCATAATGTTTAGGTGGAATCTTCTTTCTTGTAGTTTGGATCCATTGCTCCGTGTCCGCTTCTCTGGAGCAGCAGAAAACAACCTTTCTCCCTCCTCTATGTGACATCCTTTTATATATTTGAACATGGCTATCATATCACCCCTTAACCTCCTCTTCTCCAGGCTAAACATGCCCAGCTCCCTTAGCCGTTCTTGTTAAGGCATCGTTTCCAGAGCTCCAGAGCTGGCTCCGCCTCCTATTTAAGCAGCTGGCCCCGCCTCCCTGCAGGTCTGAATGGTTAACTGAGGGTTGTCCACCTCCAATGACTAACACAGGGAGGGAGGGAGGCCAGCCCAGTCAGCTGGTGGGTCCTAAGGGGCCGCAGTGCTGCGCGCAGTCCCGCAAAGGGCACCCACACTGTGTGAGCGCTCAGGTTCTACAAAGTAGCTTCAGAAATACATGCCTAAACTAAAGTTATCGGCATTCGTTTGGATTGATGGACAAAGGCTGTGAATTTTGTTGGCTTATTCAAGCTAATAATATCCAGATACAGTGGTACCTCAGGTTACATACACTTCAGGTTACAGACTCCGCTAACCCAGAAATAGTGCTTCAGGTTAAGAACTTTGCTTCAGGATGAGAACAGAAATCGTGCTCCAGCACCGCGGTAGCAGCAGGAGGCCCCATTAGCTAAAGTGGTGCTTCAGGTTAAGAACAGTTTCAGGTTAAGTACAGACCTGCGGAATGAATTAAGTACTTAACCCGAGGTACCACTGTATTGCCATGAGCCACCATAAACAGAGAGTATCTTTCTGTTTCTAACATACAGGCTTTGCCTCATGTTGAAGTCAAGGGATTGCTTAGGCCCAATTTGTGAGATAATTATAATTTTTAACTTGGCTCAGTGGTATTTTTCTACTCTGATTCTTACAGACACTTCAGTTTGGGGCTGTTTCACTGGCCACCTGTAGCAGTCATTAATAAAATTTGGAGTATAATCAGGTCCTTTATTCACCAAATTTTCAGGATGGAAACGTGTGACTTTTTAATGGCTAGCTTATGGCTAAACAACTATCAAACTAGTCAAGAGGCTGGTTTATTTTAGTATATAAATCACTCCTGGAAACCATAACAGAGCTGCTTGTGTGTTCTATATGTTCTATATAATTGCACAACCTTCGAAATCCCTATTTGGATACAGATGTGCTGGCGAAAAGAGAACCTGGGACTAAAATGAAGGGAATCAAGTCTGAAACATATTGGCACGATCTCCAAGTATTTCCAACAGGCTGGCAAAATAAATACCTCAAATGCAATGGGAGCGTTACTATGTGATTAGAAAGGCACGTACATAAATTTAGCTAGAGCAACATGATGCATCTGCTAAAGCAGGTAATCAGTAGCTAAAACAGAAGTTATTAGCTGATATCCAATGTTCTCCTCTAGTTGGCAGCTGTTCTTGGAAACTATGGTTAGACAGAAGCATGCACCATGTCACTGTGGTGTTAACAAAACACATATAGAACACATATGTTCTGCTGAGGCTGAAACATTGTTCCTTTTTTAAAAAAACAACAATTGTAGCTGCTTCATTTGTTTTTATAATTGTACATTATATTGTTGTAGCATGCTGTAATGGTTCTAGGGGTTGCTCGTGCGTAAGTTGCCGTTACTCCTGGCTAGGTTGCCTGGTTGAACCCTTTCTGTCTGGACAGCCTCAAGTTCCGTGGCTGCCTCAGTCGCTGGCAGAATCCGTCAGTGGGCGTTTCTTAAACCTCTTCCAGCATAGAAGCTGTTTGACGCCCAGTCTCCTCCCCCTTTGCCTGCGCGGAAGTTTTCTGCGCAATGTGGGTGTGGGCAACGGAGTACTCGTGCCCTCTCCGCTGGTCTCCTGTGAAGAGTCCTGGAGCCACCTCTCCGATTCCCCCATCTGCCCCCCTTCTCCACTGGTGTTACGCTGATTTCCTTCCCTAGAGGATGGGCTACCTCTCCTCCTACTGGGACCCTCTTCACCATCGTCCTGGAGCCTCCTCTCCGCCTCCCGCTCCGATGGCAGTTACCTGACACATGCCCTGGGACTTTTTTTGGCAAAGGGCAAGTAAGAAACCTCATAAATAAAAGTAAATAAATATATTACAGGGCCCTCCAGATGTTGTTGGACCCCCAACTCTCAAGAGCCCCAGCCAGCAAGGCCAATGGCCACTGATGACCAAAAGGCAGGTTCCTCACTCCTACAATATATCAACAGCTCACCATTGGTGGCAGCCACGAAACAACCGGATTTTAATGAGCCACAATGCAGCCATTTGTTCCTTTAAATTGACCATGTGCTAATGAGAACTAGTGATATGAATGCTGCCTCCGACCAAGTTAGAGCGTTGGTCTATCCAGCTCAGTATTGT
Source organism: Podarcis tiliguerta (assembly GCF_965153285.1). Taxonomy (NCBI): domain Eukaryota; kingdom Metazoa; phylum Chordata; class Lepidosauria; order Squamata; family Lacertidae; genus Podarcis; species Podarcis tiliguerta. The sequence goes on from NC_139534.1 coordinate 7,821,457, forward strand.
GTACTTTAAAAAGCAGAGACATCACCTTGCCAACAAAGGTCCGTATAGTAAAAGCTATGGTTTTCCCAGTAGTGATGTATGGAAGTGAGAGCTGGACCATAAAGAAGGCTGATCGCCGAAGAATGGATGCTTTTGAATTATGGTGCTGGAGGACACTCTTGAGAGTCCCATGGACTGCAAGAAGATCAAACCTATCCATTCTGAAGGAAATCAGCCCTGAGTGCTAACTGGAAGGACAGATCGTGAAGCTGAGACTCCAATACTTTGGCCACCTCATGAGAAGAGAAGACTCCCTGGAAAAGACCCTGATGTTGGGAAAGATGGAGGGCACAAGGAGAAGGGGACGACAGAGGACGAGATGGTTGGACAGTGTTCTCGAAGCTACCAGCATGAGTTTAACTAAACTGTGGGAGGCAGTGGAAGACAGAAGTGCCTGGCGTGCTCTGGTCCATGGGGTCACGAAGAGTCGGACCCGACTAAACGACTAAACAACAACAACATTGTCTACTCCAGAGATGTCCAACTTCGAAGAGACTACTCCCACCAAACCAAACCTGGCAGTGATCTACCCATTGTCTTGAGCTTTTTGGGGGGCAGGAAAACCCAAAGCTGTTGACCACAATCTACCCGGGACGCTCCGCAATCAGATCAGTAGATCTGACTGACAGTGGCTCTCTATTAGATTTCCCACTGCAGCTGACTGCACATATATAACTCAAGTGATTTCCCCCCATACAATTAAAGAAATGTTTTCCATTCAACAACCAAAACCATTCAACAACCATTTGTACTTAGGTGTGCTTTTTATTTTTATTTTATTTTGAAAACCAACCACCTTATTTCCCCCCTTTTGGCAGAATTTAGAATTGGCAGAATTTAGGGGACAAGAAACCTGGAATGCCACAGAGGTGGCTGAAGGCATCTACTGCTGGAAGTGTGGGGTAGGAAGAGATTGGCAGGTGCCTCTAAGTGGGGGCTGGTAGCCATACAGATGCTCTGTTTCTCCCCCAATGTTACAGCTGCCAGCATTTCTCCATCTCTCCCCCCCCCAGCACCCTCCCAGATATCTCTCTCTCCACAGCCACGAGAATCTTAAAGTTGTCTTTAATGAATGAGAATTGAGATCCTCTGGAATCTCACTTCTGTGCCAGATCCCACATGGGATTCCATGCAAGAGGAGCCACGGAAAAAGGAACAGCTGTTCCTGTAGGACATTATCTACAGCTATAGAAGGGGAGAGATCTCTATCTGTGTTAGGCATGTATCTGGTTTACTTTCCCTTTGTTGGCTGCACAGAGCTAAAGACCCTTTGCTGGCTTCCAGTAGGTACCAGCTTTGCCTTTGCTACGGATGTATCAAATGGAATCCAGCTGTGGAGGTGGCTGCTCAGGGCAACCAGTCTTAATCTGGTCCCGGATTCTGCTTTTCCACTGACTTCAGCAAGAGCTCCGCTTACAAAGGCTAGAGGAGTTCTGGTCCCTTCATGTTATTTCCACTGGAATGCAGAGGCTCAGCAAATGTTATCAGCGCACTATTGGAAGCTGAAGTCTCCCTTCTGCAACCCATCCCCTTCCCCGGTATATGAGAAACATCCATAAAACCTCACTGAAAATAGGACAATCTGTAATTTAATTGCTCTTTAATAGTTTGTTTACTTCGCCATCTGCATTAAATTTGGTTGGAAGAATTTCACAGATGAAGTGCTGGCTGCAGTTTGCATGGGATGGAATTTCCTCTCACTGGAGGGGTGGGGGCGGCGGCACGGCTTCTTCAAGTATGGAACCTATTTTCCCCCATTATTCTCTATTCCTGTCCTGAGAGAAAGGATTTCCTCTTCCAGCATCTCACCTTCCCTTTCTTCCTGTCTCTTAAGAAGCTGCGGTGAGAAAGTTTTCTCTCTGAATGGTGCCATGCCACTCTGTGACCTCACTTGATAGAAGACAGAAAAGTTGCATTCATAGAAACTGGCTCCGGGACTTATATTTTGTGTCTATATGGCTAAAACAGAGATTGGGAACCTGTGGCTCTCCAGATGTTGTCAGACTCCTGTTCTCAGCACAGCCAACAGTAAGTGATCATGTGATATGCAGTCAAACATCTGGGAAGCTGTCACTTTCATATACCCAACCTAAAACAAGCTGGTTACCCTATGGAATTGCCAAGAGATGGACTTTGCTGTAAATTGTCCATATCAATGTAGGACCCAAGCAAGACAGACAGTGTCCGTGTCAGTATTGGACACAAGTCTTCCTTCCCATGCTCAGTCTATGTGGCTGTGGTGATCTAGGCCAGTGTTCCCCAACCTTGGGCCTCCAGCTGTTTTTGGACTACAACTCCCATCATCCTTCACTAGCAAGACCAGTGGTCAAGGATAATGGGAATTGTAGTCCAAAAGCAGCTGGAGGCCCAAGGTTGGGGAACACTGATCTAGGCAATAAAGGCTGCATTGCCTGCCACCACATGGGACAAGTTCCTTACAGAAGGCCTTTGCTCCCAAATAATCCCTTGAGATCGCAATGGTGGCAAACAGCAACTTGGGAGAAGGCTCTGGGAAATGCAGTGTGGGGTATATTGCCCCAGAACACCCCTAAGGGGAGTGGCAATGGTTTCACTGCCTGCTTGCCTGCCCAAACAGGCAGTGGCATAGCGTGGGTTGCCAGAGCCCAGGGCTGTGCAGAAGAAGGGAAATGGACAGAGTACACATGTGTATTCAGGAGATTGCAGCTGCAGAGATAAGAAAAGAAGAGTCGTTCCGTTGTCTGGAGAGGTCGCTTCCTGGTTCGCATGGAGAAGCCATTATCAACGGAGTGCAGCAACGGAAGCACACAGCTGTATTGAGGCAGTGTCGGGTGTTGAATTTTTGTGACCCTAACAATTTTGCAGGGGACACGGGTGGCGCTGTGGGTTAAACCACAGAGCCTAGGACTTGCTGATCAGAAGATCAGCGGTTTGAATCCCCGTGACAGGGTGAGCTCCCGTTGCTCGGTCCCAGCTCCTGCCAACCTAGCAGTTTGAAAGCACGTCAGAGTGCAAGTAGATAAATACCGTATTTTTCGCCCCAAAGGGCGCACCGGCCCATAGGGTGCACCTAGTTTTTTGGGGGGGAGATAAAGAAAAAAAAATTTATTCCTCCCCCAGGTGTGGGGCTGGGGTCGGGGGAAGCTCGGGCTGCTTTCCGCAAGACCCCCTATGCGCACCAACCCCTCTCGCTCTCCAGGCTTCAGCGAAAGCCTGCATTCGCCCCATAGGACGCACACACATTTCCCCTTCGTTTTTGGAGGGGAAAAAGTGCGTCCTATAGGGCGAAAAATACAGTAGGTCAAAGTGCAAGTAGATAAATAGGTACCACTCCGGCGGGAAGGTAAACAGCGTTTCCATGTGCTGCTTTGGTTCGCCGGAAGTGGCTTAGTCATGCTGGCCACATGACCCGGAAGCTGTACGCCGGCTCCCTCGGCCAATAAAGCGAGATGAGTGCTGCAACCCCAGAGTCGGTCACGACTGGACCTAATGGTCAGGGGTCCCTTTACCTAACAATTTTGCACCCGGGGCAACTGCCCCTGTGCTCCCCCCACACAACGCCACTGCAAACAGGGACCCTGCGGGGAGGGAAAGAGTTGGCTTGGAAGTATAGAGCGGTTTTCCCCAAACCTGGTTCCCTCCCAATGTTGGTCTTCAGATACTCCCATCAGTCACAGCCAGCATGGCGGAGAGTGGGGGATGATGTAGTTTAGCAATATCTGGAGGGTGCCAAGTTGAAGAATTCTGGGATGGGACAAGGAACTGAACCTTGTGGGGAAACTTGCATTCTTATGTTTGTTATTTTGATATCCCGACATTTCTCTGTGGATATCAGAGTTGCTTGAAGCCTCACATGCAAAATAAGATCCTTATAGAAATCAGGACTACGCCATGCTTTCGAGGCCACGGAGCCCAGATAAGCCGCTGTTATGTCACACCACATCTTGTTTCTATCACAGACCCTTGACACCATTCCAAGGAAGCAAACAAAATGGCAGGGCTGAGATTAGCGCGACCGAAAGCCAAACACAAGATTCGCTTGGCCACAAAAATGTGCAGAGCTGAAACTTCTCCCTCTGGCAAGGAACCAGAAGCAACGTAGCAGCGAGAGCACAAGGCAAGGAGCCAATGGCAAAATTATGGGTTTCAAGTCATCATCTAACCTTGAGTCCATTATGTGAGCTTAAGTATCAACAGCCTCAGCTTATGAAACCAGATCTAAGGGAACCAAATTCCCCCTCTTAAGACTGTACAGATCATAATGCAGTGTTGCTGGAAGAACTCAAAGGTATCATAGCAGAAAAGTAAGACACCAATACACAGACCCACAAACATATACCAACACACCCACCCCAAATAAGGACTGGACATACTTATCAGTGCTGCCTGGCTAGGTGGTAAACTGCAAGGCAAACTGAAATCTTCCAACAAAGAGTTGTGCGCAACTTTTAAAATACAGCACTCTTTACAACAACTTATAACACACCAAATTTTCTGAAATGTGGCTTGGGGGAGTCAGGGTTAAGGGAAGTGCCCGGCTTGACTGGCATTGTTAGGATACAACTGGGGCCCAGAGCCGTTGCCAATTTGTAACAGGCTCGTTTTAAAAAAAAGAAATTAATTTCGGGTGCTCAGCAGGTGACCTCTTAATTAAGCTCAGTTTAAATGGGCCAATTATAAATCAGGCTCAGGGAAGGCTGCCCGACTCTGTTCACCCTCTGTGGCTGATCCAATTGGAAGGCTAAACATTAGTTATTTGGAATTACCATCTGCTGCTGTTGTGGTTTGAGGTGGTTAGAGCTGGTGGAATAGGACTGGGAAGACCCAAGTTCAAACAGCCACGTGATCATGAAACTCTCGGTTGCTCTCTCTCAGCCTAACCTACTTCACAGGGTTGTTGTGAGGACACAAGGGAAGCGGGGCGATGTGAGTCACTGTGAGTTCTTTGAAGAATGTAAATTTCATAAGGAGAACCCTGAGGGTCATCTAGTCCACCCCCCCCCCCGCGATACTGGAATCTTTTGCCCAACGTGGGACTCGAACCCACAACCTTAAGATTAAGAGTCTCACGCTCTAGCAACTATCCCTGGATCTGTGGGACTATGGATGATAGATAACAAGCTGTTTTCGTGGCCAATTGCACAGCCATGTTGAAAGTTAAAATGACAGATCACCTCCATCAAATTCCTATTTAAACCGGGCCTGATTTCTTGGGGAAATGTAAATACAGTGGTACCTTGGGTTATGTACTTAATTCGTTCCGGAGGGCCGTTCTTAACCTGAAACTGTTCTTAACCTGAAGCACCACTTTAGCTAATGGGGCCTCCCGCTGTCGCCACGCCGCCAGAGCACGATTTCTGTTCTCATCCTGAAGCAAAGTTCTTAACCCGAGGTAATATTTCTGGGTTAGTGGAGTCTGTAGCCTGAAGCATATGTAACCTGAAGCGTATGTAACCCGAGGTACCACTGTATAAAGATAGATGCATACACACACAGAATGTTGTTCTGTCTTGCTTTCCTCCTAAACTTGCGAACTGCTGTTAGCTTAATTAGCCATTGTTCCAGTGTGAAATCAATAGCTTTGAGCCTGGAGTAAGGGGAATAAAAGCGGGGAGATGAGGAGAGAAGGATAGAGGGGAAATGACTGCTCCAGAGAAGCGGACACGGAGCAATGGATCCAAACTACAAGAAAGAAGATTCCACCTAAACATTAGGAAGAACTTCCTGACAGTAAGAGCTGTTCAACAGTGGAATTTGCTGCCAAGGAGTGTGGTGGAGTCTCCTTCTTTGGAGGTCTTTAAGCAGAGGCTTGACAACCATATGTCAGGAGTGCGCTGATGGTGTTTCCTGCTTGGCAGGGGGTTGGACTCGATGGCCCTTGTGGTCTCTTCCAACTCTATGATTCTATGACTTTTTTGGTCCTGAAGAGCCTTTGGAGTGGGCCAAACCAATAGCCACTGTGGTCTTTACTCCTACACTGTTTGCAGAGATGTCAGTCAAAGGTCACAGTTGGGCATAGTTGTCAACATTTCCCGTTTTTTAAGGGAAATTCCCTTATTCCGAGTAGGATTTCCCTTAAAAAAGGGGGAAAGTTGACAGCTATGTAGTTGGGGAAGGGCTGCTTTGGAGGGGCAGAAATCCTTTTTACTTTGCACACCAGCGAGTTGGGACAGCTTTTAATTTCATCGCCCTTTATTGTGCTTCTCCAGGATAAACCAATTTGATACTATTATTTCAGGGGCAGTGTAATTCAGTTGTTCATTTAAGGGGTCAGCAAACTTTTCCAGCAGGGAGCCGGTCACTGTCCCTCAGACCTTGTGGGGGGCCGGAATATATTTTGAAGGGAGGAAAAATGAATGAATTCCTATGCCCCACAAATAACCCAGAGATGCATTTTAAATAAAAGCACACATTCTACTCATGTAAAAACACCAGGCAGGCCCCACAAATAACCCAGAGACGCATTTTAAAGAAAAGGACACATTCTGCTCATGTAAAAACACGCTGATTCCCAGACTGCCTGTGAGCTGGATTTAAAAGGCGATTGGGCCGGATCCAGCCCCCAGTCCTTAGTTTGCCTACCCATGCTATGGTTGGTAACTGACTGTTTGATTTAGATCACATATCCTTTAAAAAAATCTGCATTTTGAGGCTTATTTCATTGCGGCATAGTTCACTAAAAACACCTATTTTATTTAGATCATCTATAGAGTACTTACTGATTTGTGGGAAGCACTCTGCATGCATTGCCTTCTTGCAATCCTTACCACCTTTCTGTCAGTTTGGCCAATATTATTACATTCACATTGCAGAAAGCCAGTGGTTTGCCTGAGGCCACCTGGTGCTGCAAGAACGATCTCCTCCTTAACCAGCGTGCTGCCTCCAATCTCCACTTTGCAGCGGACTAGGAACTTGGACAGGGAAGCAGGTGGCGCTGTGGGTAAAAGCCTCAGCGCCTAGGGCTTGCCGATCGAAAGGTCAGCGGTTCGAATCCCCGCGGCGGGGTGCACTCCCGTTGCTCGGTCCCAGCGCCTGCCCACCTAGCAGTTCGAAAGCACCTCCGGGTGCAAGTAGATAAATAGGGACCGCTTACTGGTGGGAAAGTAAATGGCGTTTCCGTGTGCTGCGCTGGCTCGCCAGATGCGGCTTTGTCACGCTGGCCATGTGACCCGGAAGTGTCTCTGGACAGCGCTGGCCCCCGGCCTCTTGAGTGAGATGGGCGCACAACCCTAGAGTCTGTCAAGACTGGCCCGTACCGGCAGGGGTACCTTTACCTTTACCTTAGGAACTTGGACTCGCATTTATCATGCCGGACTAGCTGACTTCCTGGGTTCTGGGTGCCCAGAAAGCCTTTGGCTCCTGGAAGTCACATCAGGTCAGGTGTGTTTTCACTTTCTTTCTTGATAGTAATGTTTGCAATGAAAGAAAACAACTTTTTTTTAAAGTGCATCTGAATGCAATGCTCCCTGCCTCCAGTTCAGACGAATTATCATTATTAGAAGTCCATATTAAATATAGTTTCTTGTTTTTCTCTCCCCCATTCCGGGGCTTTGAAGCTGTAATGTGCCCAGGAACCATTAGGGGGCAGCTGTGACCAGAAAAGAGCCCAGCCAGAGTAATGCAGTGGGGGGGAAGGGAATAAGTAAGAAAAAAAAGAGGACAGAATGAAGGAACTATTAAAAGAGAGAAACCTGGGATAAAGTTATATATATATATATAAAGTATAGGGAATATTTACAGAAAGAGGAGAAGGAAAGGGAAAAGTAAGACACGAACGGCATAAATACGACAAAATGAAAACAACAACAAAGTAATAAAAGGCAAATTGGGGGAAAAAACCCTCTGAATTAATCAGGATGAAATATGCAATCATATGAGAGGAAAGGAATTGAGCACTGCTGAACTGGAGAGGTTTAAGCTTAAGCGAAAGCTCCTTCGGAGAGGGTGGAGTGGGGAGTTAATAATAATAATAATAAAAAAAGCTTCCCGACCTTAGCAAGCTGGCTCAATAGGGCTGAATAAGAAAGGTGCCCATGTCATTTCTCTCAATACCTCAGCAGTTTAAAAGGAGGCGATGGATCTTTCTTTTCTTTTCCCTTTTCTTTTCCCTTTTTCAAGGCTGCTTCTGTATAATCTGAAGCTTTCAAGATGTACTTCATCCCAAGCGCTCCTTTGGTTCCAGCAGGTTAACTTCATTAAAGGCTCCCTTCAGCCGCTTTCATGTTTGCGGGGAATCCCTACTGGGTGGCTACATTAGGCAGAGAAAAACCCTCTGTGGGATGATTGTAGACGGATGTTTTACACCGGGGAAATGGAACGCATGGGCGGGTTGGGAGGGGGAGAGAAAAGGGGTCTTGGAGGACAGGAGATGGGAGCTATTAATTATAGTCCGCAAAACAAGGCCCCAGACCCGTAGCAAGACGCAGCCCTGGGGATTGGAGATGTAACTGAACGGGAGAATCTTTAAAAAACTGGATTCTACAGAAGGAAGAGACTCGCTAGGCAGTCCGCCACTGACCTCTTTGTGATAAGGAATCTCAACGGATGGTATTTCCTTTCCAGTTCCACTTATTATTATTATTATTAGGCAGCAGCTGCTGCCTCAAAGCTTTATCTCACTGGGCTTCCTCGCCTTTCTTCTCGCAGAGATTGGGAGAGAAGGTGTGGGTTTTCCTCTTGTGCGCAAAACTCACTGCATTCCTCCAAGGAAGGCCTGAAATCTAAAGGATTGGCGGGACGAGCAAATCCTTTCTAGCCACCTATATTCATGTAGAGACGCGGGTGGCGCTGTGGGTTAAACCGCAGAGCCTAGGACTTGCCGATCAGAAGGTTGGCGGTTCGAATTCCCACGACGGGGTGAGCTCCCGTTGTTCGGTCCCTGCTCCTGCCAACCTAGCAGTTCGAAAGCACACCAGTGCAAGTAGATAAATAGGTACCGCTCTGGCGGGAAGGTAAATGGTGTTTCCGTGTGCTGCTCTGGTTCGCCAGAAGCGGCTTAGTCATGCTGGCCACATGACCCAGAAGCTTTACGCCGGCTCCCTCAATAAAGCGAGATGAGCACCGCAACCCCAGAGTCAGTCACGACTGGACCTAATGGTCAGAGGTCCCTTTACCTTTTATAGTCATGTAAGCAAGCAACCCCTGGTTTGCGCTGGGGGGTTGTGTTCCAGGGCATTGTACACTTGCGCAAAATCAGGTGCAATTGAAACACCCCATTTTCCCTCCCTGTCCCTCCCTTTTGGTGACATCTTTTATGACGTTTCCAGGTCACTTCTGGGTTTGGTGCTGTGTGCGATTGTGCACATACTTTTCGCGCCTCAAATGGGGGTTGCCTGTACACTAGGGGCTGCACTCCACCTACCAATCCTGCTGCTATGTGAACCGTCTGGAGACCTCTGGGCATAGGGACCTCTGGGTATATAAATTCAATGAATAATATAATAATAATCTCTCCCCCCCCCACACACATTAGCTCCCTAAGCTTCCCCTTTCCACCCCATGCAGTTATTAGGTATGCCTTTCAGGGCCCCTTGGGTTTTTCTTCATTCAAATCCAGGATTTTGGTGTGGTAATCGAAATCCTTCAGTGGGGGCTACATGGCGACAGCCTTATATTTATATGTATATAGGAAGATACAGTTAAGCTTGGCTGCCCATGACAGCCAAACTCAGTAGCATGTTTTTGTTTTGTTTTGGTAAACTGCTTTGAGAATTTTTTTTTCCAATCAAGCACTGTATAAATGTTATTAAATAAATAAACAAATTGCTGTTCCCTAAGAAGCCAGGATTGCATGCTGGCCTTAAGTTATACTTTGTTCTGGTGAGTTAAAGGTAAAGGTAAAGGGACCCCTGACCATTAGGTCCAGTCGTGGCCGACTCTGGGGTTGCGGCGCTCATCTCGCTTTATTGGCCGAGGGAGCCGGCGTTTGTCTGCAGACAGCTTCCGGGTCATGTGGCCAGCATGACTAAGCCACTTCTGGCAAACCAGAGCAGTGCACGGAAACGCCGTTTACCTTCCCACTGGAGTGGTACCTATTTATCTACTTGCACTTTGACGTGCTACTGAACTGCTAGGTTGGCAGGAGCAGGGACCGAGCAATGGGAGCTCACCCCGTTGCGGGGATTCGAACCGCCAACCTTCTGATCAGCAAGTCCTAGGCTCTGTGGTTTACCCCAGCGCAACAAATCAGGGCACCTGGTTTTGAACTCACAGGAAGCCAAGCTGAACTGTGGTTTCGTGGTTTGCTTCCTGCCCTCCTGCCAAGGGAGGAGCAAAGTGTGAGCCAGCACAATGTCCATTCCTGATAAACCATAGTAAGCGAGTTGTCGAGGCTCCTGCCCCCGACATAGCAGCAGAGGCTCTTACCTGAGAGTAAAACAGAGTACAATACAGGTATAGCCAATGCTTTTTTTTTCTTCTAAAAAAATGTTTAGGGGTACTCTCATTTTGACTCAAGAAAACTGCCATTTTATAGTTCAAATCGGGGAAAATAAATACAGTAAATGGACAAAAGTACAAAGATTCACAAAATGTTTAGGGGTATGCGTCCCCCTAGAAAAAAAAGCACTGGGTGAACCTCAGCAGGCATGAACCTCAGGTTGAAAAGGTTCCTGGCACCTGAACGAGCTCAAGGTCACCCAGTATGCATCATGGCTGAGTGCAGATTATAATGCAACCCTCACCCAGTTCTGCAGTCTAACCATTACCCCATACTGTCTACAAGCAGAATGGGGGTGTTACAAATTGGTACCTAAATTAATCACTAAAATCTTTGAATGCATGCTCTTTATTCTTGTTGACTAGAATAGGAAGAAAACTTGTTGTTGTTTAGTTGTTTAGTCGTGTCCGACTCTTCGTGACCCCCTGGACCAGAGCACGCCAGGCACTCCTGTCTTCCACTGCCTCCCGCAGTTTGGTCAGACTCATGCTGGTAGCTTTGAGAACACTGCTCAACCATCTCGTCCTCTGTCGTCCCCTTCTCCTTGTGCCCTCCATCTTTCCCAACATCAGGGTCTTTTCCAGGGAGTCTTCTCTTCTCCTGAGGTGGCCAAAGTATTGGAGTCTCAGCTTCAGGATCTGTCCTTCCAGTGAGCACTCAGGGCTGATTTCCTTCAGAATGGATAGGTTTCATCTTCTTGCAGTCCATGGGATTCTCAAGAGTCTCCTCCAGCACCAGAATTCAAAAGAAAAGGAAAAGAAAAGGAAGAAAACTACACTGTATCAATGCTTTGACATCCAGTGCACCTTTGATGAGACTTTGGGTTTGACATCTTTGTCACCAGCACTCAGCAGGGTTTACCAAATGTGCAACCATAGTTTTTTGTTTTTTTTAAAAAAAGTAATTAAAAAACAACAACTTCTAATTGCAAAGACGATTGGTAAAAGGTAAAGGACTCCTGGACAGTTAAGTCCAGCCAAAGGCAACTATGGGGTTGCGGCGCTCATCTCGCTTTCAGGCTGAGGGAGCCGGTGTTTGTCCACAGACAGCTTTCCGGATCATGTGGCTAGCATGACTAAGCTGCTACTGGTGCAATGGGACACCGTGACGGAAACCAGAGTGCACAGAAACACCGTTTACCTCCCTGCCGAAGCGGTACCTATTTATCTACTTGCACTGGTGTGCTTTTGAACTGCTTGGTTGGCAGGAGCTGGGACAGAGCAACAGGAACTCACCCCGTTGCGCAGATTCGAACTGCCTACCATCTGATCAGCAAGCCCAAGAAGCTCAGTGGTTTATTGCAAGCATTGCCCAGTACAGAACCTGCTTTTCTGCTATATATGTCCTGCAGGCTGCCTTGCCATCAGCGCTGACCAGAGCGAGGGCCCCATCACGCAGAGTTCCCATCAACAGGGACTTCCAGCTACGCAGTCAAAAAGAAGAAGTATTGCTCAGGACGTGGGCATGAGGCTGCCCTTGTGATGCGTTACGAAAACACTGTGGAACAGGAAGTAATCTATGATTGTATGTTACATTAAAACCCTTTAAAAATATGTCACAGAATCATAGAGTTGGAAGGGACCCAGGGGTCATCCATTCCAACCCCCTGCAATGCAGGAATCCCACCTAAAGCATCCATGACAGATGGCCATCCAGTCTCTGCTCAGAGACCTCCAAGGAAGGAGATTCCACCATCTCTCTTAAGAGTCCATTCCACTGTCAAACAGCTCTTGCTGTCAGAAAGTTCTTCCTGATGTTTAGCTGGAATCGCCTTTCTTGAAACTTGAAGTCGTTGCTTTGGGTCCTACCCTCCAGAGCAGGAGAAAACAAGCTTGCTCCATCCTCTATCTATGTGACAGCCCTTAAGATATTTGAAAATGGCTGTCATATCTCCCCTCAGTCCCCTCTTTTCCAAGCTAAACATCTGCATTAATAGGGAACTTCTTGACCACTGAGTGTGGTCAGTGGCCATGTGAACATTCACTGGACTCATTTTGAGGTTGTATTATTATTATTATTATTATTATTATTATTATTAGTATACCAACCTTCATCCAAGGATCCCAGGCGGTTCACAACAGAAAAATACAAAATCCGGCAAAAACAAGCCAATATCCCCCTTCCCTTTGTATAATAATAATAATAATAATAATAATAATAATAATAATTTATTTGTACCCCGTCCATCTGGCTGGGTTTCCCCAGCCACTCTGGGCGGCTTCCAACAAAGATGAAAAATACACTAAAATATCACATATTAAAAACTTCCCTGAACAGGGCTGCCTTCAGATGTCTTCTGAATGTCAGGTAGTTGTTTATCGCTTTGACATCTGATGGGAGGGCGTTCCACAGGGCGGGCGCCACTACCGAGAAGGCCCTTTTAAAAAGTATGGGCCCTGGGAATGATCTGGGTGGGATGAAGACGGACAGACAGAGGAAGCTGTGGTTGAGTGAAGATCTATCAGGTGGTTGAATGAATGATACCTAAACTGTTTGCGCTCCACGCTCCTGAACGCAGGTAATACTGAAATGCAAGCACAAACCAGTACAGGCACAGAAACAAAGCCGGTAGCTGTAAAGATTCTTTTTTTAAAAAAAAACCACACACACCATATTCACTTTTATAAATAGCCTTTCATTTTCTGCAGCAGTTCCTGCTACTGTTCTTAGAAGGAGCAGGCTGCCTTTGATTTAGCTGCGCTCCTCGCTGCATTTCACGTCTCACCGTCTCTTCGCAGCATTCCAGGAGGCCACCCTCCTCATTTCAGAGTCCAGGGGCAGAGAACTAAGTGCCAGAAGGTCTGCGCAGTATTTTATTTTATATTTATTTTTCTGCCAGCAGCCCTGTTATAAACACTGCCATAAAAAACAGATCCCTAAACCAAATTATCAGAGGGATATTTCATCTCCCTCCTGTCTGAAACTTCGCAAATAAATTATCAGGGCCAGAAGTGATTCCCCCCCCTACTCCCCCCATCTTTCTTCTCCTCCATCCCCTCCCCCCTGCTTTTTAAAAAAGTGTGATTTGCAGTGTTTTGACTCTCCATTTGATGGGCCCTGGCAATAAAATCTACATATATTTCAACGACCTTCTCATCATCTCCCTTCCCCCCCCCCACCTCGTTCCAATTTTGCTATGTTATCGTTTGCGCCCCTCATCTCCCCAATATTTGCACACATTTTGGAATATATTCCCATCCTACCACACTCAGATAATGCATGGCCGTTAGTAGAAATTAACTCCATTCATGCTACTAGAAGAGGCTGTGAAACACTTTCCCCAGTTTCAGGGCACAAGGCTCTCAGCTTCTTCCACCAGTAAGGGCCATTGGATTTGGATTTGATATCCCACTTTATCACTACCCTAAGGAGTCTCAAAGCGGCTAACAATCTCCTTTTCCCTTCCTTCCCCACAACAAACACTCTGTGAGGTGAGTGGGGCTGAGAGACTTCAGAGAAGTGTGACTGGCCCAAGGTCACCCAGCAGCTGCATGTGGAGGAGCGGAGACGCGAACCCGGTTCACCAGATTATGAGTCTACCACTCTTTTTTCTTTTTTTATAAATAATTTTTTTATTAATTTACAACAAAACAAAACAAAACATACATTATTTTCATATTTCACATTTCAATTTCCAAGTCTTTGATTTTGGACTTCCTTCAGCTTTTCCGTAAATCTTTCGTAGTCACTATTAGTTTCCGCATTTCCTTTTTTACCATTGTCATTAATTATATCTTTTTCTCTCTCATTCCTTTTAACAATGTCTCTCGCATATGTCACAGCGCTCTTTTAAAACCTTCTAGCGTTATTTGACCATCACTTACGTTCTCCAGATATTTAACAAATTTCCCCCAGTTTTCTGCAAACTTTTGGTCTCTTAGGTATCTAATTTTTCCAGTCATCTTATCTAATTCAGCATAGTCTAACAACTTAGACCTCCAATCTTCTATTGTCGGTATTTCCTGTTGTTTCCATTTTTGTGCCAGTAACACTCTTGCTGCCGTCACTGCATATTGGAGAAACTTACTATCCTTTCACGAGTCTACCACCCTTAAACCACTACACCACACTGGCTGTATTGCCTAAGCATTGCAGGGGAAAAAAACAAGAATTCCCCGATCTGAAAGGCCACCCTTGCTTGTTATCTCTGGGGGAAGGTAGGATGCTAAGTGACATCTTCACTTTCACAGTTACTCAGATAATACATTTAAGGATTTCTTGATCCAGCTTGTTTGGAGGCAATTTCTCAGCATTAAACACAATGTCACAAACTAAGTGTGAAAAGAGGGGAAGAAAGCAATGGATCCCCGGAGGGAGCTGTTCAAATTCAAGAAAACACCGAAGAAGCTATAGATATTTATGCTTGAAAACAGAAAGGGTCATCACACACAAACATACGCTAAAATACGTTACAAACAAATGTGCTTGTTTTGCAGTACGCTAACAGGAGGTCTGTTGTATGCTTCTGAACAAAACAAATTAGCTACTCCTGTGGGATGCCATACCAAAGTTGGCCAAATCAATGTTGAAACACTAACCTCCAGATCCATATTGCTCTGCAAGCCAAGGGGGAAATGGTCACATTCGGATCTTGAAATGGTGTTTTCTGAAATTGTTGTGTCTTTGTCCATGTGTGTCTGTGTGTGAACTGGACCCATAGTTTAGTTTGGACTGTGCACCTGAAATATACTTGGAGTCCTGTAGTGATTTCATGCTCTTTATTGCAGCTTCTAAAACAGTGATTTAATTGCCCCCCCCAAACCTCAGGCTTTTATATACATTATCTACATAATGAGTCCAGTCTGATTGGCTGATTCGGCTTCCCTCCTGGAGTCTGATTGGTCTTTTCCTGCAAGCCAATCAGTTGTTGCATTCTAGGATCCTACTTGCCTGTTGTTCTAGGATCCAAGCTTAGTACATAACAGCAGCCATTCCTTATTTGTTAAGTGTTGAATGAGGTCATAACATGCTAAAAGAGCTTTATGCAAAATACAGTGGTGCCCCGCAAGACGAATGCCTCGCAAGACGGAAAACCCGCAAGACGAAAGGGTTTTCCGTTTGCAGAGGCGCTTCGCAAGACGAATTTCCCTATGGGCTTGCTTTGCAAGACGAAAATTGACGAAAAATTTTGAATTTTTTTTCTGCTCCAAAACCCCCTTTTCTGAAGCGCTAAGCTGCTAAAAGCATTTTAGCAGCAAAACCGCTAATCCCTTAAGCCTTAAAAAGCCGTTTTTAGCCCTTAAACTGTCAATAGCGCTAATAGCGCTAATCCGCCAATGGGCTTGCTTCGCAAGACGAAAAAACCGCAAGACGAAAAGACTCGCGGAACGGATTCTTTTCGTCTTGCGAGGCACCACTGTACCTGGTTTTCATCAGCGGCACGGCGGCAGCAGGAGGCCCCACCTCAGGTTAAGAACGGTTTGGGGTTAAGAACGGACATCCAGAACGAATTAAGTTTGTAACCTGAGGTACCACTGTATAAGAAACCGGGAACGAATGATACCTCAAGGACCACCTCTTTTCGTATGAACCTACCCAGACGCCTCTAGAAGTTGGCTCCTACGTTGATTACTGTCACTGAACCTTGCGGCAGCAAATGCCATCGTTTAACTATGTGCCTATTCTGCATCTTTCCAAACTGGGTGAACGTGCAGGTTCTCTGGATGACTAAGGGCTCTAGAGAAAGAAACGAGAGAGAAAAAAAAACTCCTCTCTAGCCCCCTACCCCAGCTTTACTCACCATTTTTCTGTACTAAAAAAGTCCATTGACTCACAGGGGAATTCTAGTCCCATGGTTGGTTCGGGTTGCCCTTTTCTGAAACTTTTCCAGCTCTACAATAACCTTTTTGGAGCTGTGATGATCTCAGCCGAAAACAGCATAGGTTTATATAACAGCAAGGTTTTCCCCACCCCCAGTTCCTTTCTGAACGATTTCTCACAGGCAATGCACTTTTTTTTGCAGCTGCCGCAGACTGGGCAGACATTTCACTATCCACTTCAACTCCAATATCTCTTTCCTAGATTATTTATTTATTTCCACCACAGCTGCATCACCTTATTCTTGTTTACATACCCTCCAACATTTCCTCTGATGAAAATAGGGACGTCCTATTCCATACCTTTCAACATTTCTCTGATGAAAACAGGAAAATCACATTCTGGGTAGTATAAGAGAACAAGAAGGACATACATTTAAAGAAGATTGGAAAATATTTATTGAATATAGGGAAATAATTGTGTACAGTCGAAAACGCTGGCAGCATTAAAATAAATTCAACAGTGCGAAGAAGTTTTGATGGATGCAATAATGCAATAATGAATGGTATAGGGTTGGTTTTTTTTGTAAAATATGCAGGGATTTATGTTATGTAGAATGAACCATGGGAACAGAAGAAGGGAAGTCACTGATATCTTAAGGATGTAACATCTTAAACTGTAAAAGAGAAAATTCAATAAAAATTATAATCACATTGATTTCTGATCAAATCAGAACCCGGAATGGCTTCTGTAAATCCAGGACCATCCCTGGAAAATAGGGACACATAGAGGGTCTGCACTGAGTCACATTTACCATTTTAATACCTATCCCACCCACCCCAATCCCATGCCACCCAATCGAGAGAGATCGTTTTTGGAGCTCCTCTACTCCAGTTCAGTTATAGAGTATGCCACATTTCCAGCAGAGTGGTGCTCAAAATGGTTTGCCAAAAATGACACTTTAAAATGCAATGATACAACAACCGTGATATGTAATTCAGTTTAGTATTTTAGTTTCACTGCAGTTCAACAATTAACAAGCCATTTAAAATATATAAAAGAAAATTAAGTGAGCATGAAGCTTACCAACAGGCCAATTAATATCCCAAAGGAACCCTAAAGCTAGTGACAGTATTAACTAGCAACTCCATACCCTCAAACATTTCTCCGATGAAAATAAGGACATCCTTTTCCATAATAAACCACCATCATAATTGTATTATTTATACCCCGCCCGTCAAACTGGGTTGCCCCACCACTCTGGCTGGCTTCCACCATATATAAAAGCATGATAAAACATTAAACTTTAAACAACTTCCCTATATAGGGCTGCCTTCAGATGTCTTCTAAAGGTTTTTAAGTTCCTTATCTCCTTGGCTCAGGGGTTGCATGACTCCATGCATTCCTCTGATGAAAATAGAAACGTCCTAAGGAAAAGCGGGACATTGTTGTTGTTTTTACTTTTTATTAAATACAGTTGTACAAGAGCAACTATTTATTCATTTTCCTCACTGCGCAGTCTGGCATTTGGATTGGTGCCTTTGATAGCTGAGCTGCTCTTTCCACAATTACCTTCTGATTTTTGGATGAAACATTGTGAGCAATCTCTGCACAATAGGACATCATCAGCACCTCCAGGTCTTTGATGTTGTGGACAAGGAACTTTCTGAATCCTGAAGGCAACATCTGCTTTGTCTTCTTACTGCTACCATACCCAATGCTGGGCATCAAGAATTGGCCCTTGAACCTTCTGCGGACTCTGTTGTCAATACCTCTGGGCTTCTGCTAGTTACGCTTAATTTTGACATAGCGATCAGATTGATGGCAGATGAACTTCTTGGTCCTCTTCTTGACGATCTTAGGCTTGCTGAGGGGTCTGAGTGTTAAGTTGTGGGTGAACCTATCAGACGACACAGCGATTCTTCAAACAGCTCTTGTTTATTCACAGGCCCAGAACAGAACTGGACTGAAGGGTTCAGCCAACCTGCTTATATAGAGCTCCACTACAAAGCAACAGTAACAACTTTCTGTAACTATCCAATCACTGAACGTCACTTTCGATTCCTTATTTGCATATGTGGACCTGAGTGAAAACTATCTACAGTACCCCCCTGCTGGCCCAGGGTGAGAACTTCAGTACATAATACTGAGGGCTGGCATAGTGTCTGCTGTAGAATGGCGGCACCCGCGCAGGGAGGGAGCGCGGAGAGAAAGAGCCAAAAAGCGGGACATTCTGAGATCAAATCAGAAACCAGGACAGCTTCTGTAAATCTGGGACTGTCCTTGGCATAGCTGTCAAGTGTCCCTTATGTGAAGGGACAGTCCCTTATTCCAGCACCATGTCCCGCTGCTGTCCCTTATTGATGGATGTCCCTTAAATTTCAAAGGAAGCAGCTCCTCTCCCCCCCTCCCTGCCAGCCAGGGAGGAGGGAGGCTCCAACTGTGTTGCTTGGCTGTGTTGCTCACCCAATAAGAAGTCTAAGAACAACTGGGGGTGGAGCTTGCATGCCTTGTGTGTGGCTAGTTAATGCAAGCTGAGGAGTTTTTTGAATGCCGGACGCCATTTTGTTGCACGTGCTGCTGCAAACTTTGCAGTGCAAAGCCAGGCTGGGGAGCCATCTTAAGTTGAGGCTGCATAGGCCTTGTGGTGCATGTGATTCAGATTCTCTTCTGTTGAACCTCTGGTTACAAAGTTGGTTGGACAGTGTTCTCGTAGCTACCAGCATGAGTTTCACCAGACTGCAGGAGGACAGGAAGACTGGAGTGCCTGGAACAGGTGAGGCTGCTGATCCCTTATTTTCAAGGCTGCTGGTCCCTTATTTTCAAATCTGTAAGTTGACAGCTATGGTCCTTGGGGGGGTTGCAACTTTCTCCAGCCCCATGACACTTTTATACGATGAACTCAGAATGTCAGAAACCTCCCTTACAGTTATTTGGGCAGCTCTGTCTTTCCAAAGGCTCCTGAGGGCATGGGCTGGTGAAAACAGCCACCCCAGGAATGAAAAACACAGCCTCTTTTCCCTCCCTCTCTTCCCTCACCCACCTGCCGAAGTGGGTTGAGCAACGCCTGCTGTGGAGCCTCGTGGTGGGCAACTGGCCGAGTGACCACTTAGCCGTGGATTGAAAGCTAATCACTATCACTACCCGGTGCCTGGGAAGCCCCATCGCCCCACCGCAGAAATGTTTCATGAATCAGCTTGAAAGGAAAACTAAGATGAAACACTTTGCTTCTGCCAGCCTAAGGGGAATCAGGAGGTTGCTCTTTCAAATTACGTTTAGAGGAAAGAGCTCAATTCAGACCCCAATTTAAACACCTCTGAGGGTTAGGAAAGCTTTAGTATGCAGTCGGTCTTCAATATAATACATTAACCATCCTATTAGCTCTTCTTGGGGAGGGGCCATGGTTCAGTGGTAGAGTGCAGGCATGCACCGCATACAGAAAGGCCCGGCTTTGCTTCCAGTTAAACGGCTCTCAGGAGGCAGAGGCTCCTCTCTCAGCTGGAGATCTTTAGGGTCCCTGCCACTGCAGGTAGAGCAAAATGGTCTCACTCAACTGTTACCACTGGTTTCCGGAAGGGTAGCTGTGTTAGCCCCCAGCAGTCTGTTGGCACTGTAAAGACTGGCGACTTGTTATGGCATGAGCTTTTTGTTTGAACTTTATAAGATGCTTGAAGGGTTAGCCGGAGTTACAAGGGGTGTGGAGGGGGGATTGGGAAGGAAGGAAAGCAAATGCAGAAAAGCACAAGGACTGTAGTGTTGCCATGTGTCCAGAATTTCCTGGACATAGTCAGGATTCATAGAATCATAGAATCATAGAGTTGGAGGAGACCACAAGGGCCATCAAGTCCAACCCCCTGCCAAGCAGGAAACACCATCAGAGCACTCCTGACATATGGTTGTCAAGCCTCTGCTTAAAGACCTCCAAAGAAGGAGACTCCACCACACCCCTTGGCAGCAAATTCCACTGTCAAACAGCTCTTACTGTCAGGAAGTTCTTCGGTCGTCAGAAACAGTGTCCGGGCAGAAATCGCTGAAATGTTCAGGAAAGTCCGGACGAATCGCAATAGATTTTGGTGAATTTCCTTTAAAATAGCTCAAAGTGTTCTTTTTTGAGATTTTTGAGCTCAACTACTGTGCCAAAAAGGGACGCGGGTGGCGCTGTGGGTTAAACCACAGAGCCTAGGACTTGCCGGTTGGAAGGTCAGAAGTTTGAATCCCCGCAACAGGGTGAGCTCCCGTTGCTCGGTCCCTGCTCCTGCCAACCTAGCAGTTCGAAAGCACGTCAAAGTGCAAGTAGATAAATAGGTACCACTCCGGTGGGAAGGTAAATGGCATTTCCGTGCACTGCTCTGGTTCACCAGAAGCAGCTTAGTCATGCTGGTCACATGACCCGGAAGCTGTACACCGGCTCCCTCGGCCAATAAAGCGAGATGAGCGCCGCAACCCCAGAGTCGGCCACAACTGGACCTAATGGTCGGGGCTCCTTTACCTTTAACCTTACTGTGCCAAGAAAAAAGAAGTCCAACAACTTTTGCGTCCGGATAGCAACCCTAAGATATGGCACCCACTCACTCCACTTGTGTTGATAATACAGACATTCTGTCATTGGTAAACCAATTAACACTTGTAGGGTAAGATTCGACTTATGGGTACCACTAGCAGAAGCCACTGCAGGGGCTCCAGTTAGTGCAACAAAGGGTTCCCCTCTCTCCTTCTTCTGCACCCCATGTCCCCCTTCTTTTGGCTCTGGGGCGGCACAGAACAGTGTGTGGTAGGACGAGAGCTGGCCGTGAAGGTGTTCACCTCCTGTGGAGTCACGCCCCAGATCTGAAGATACATGTTCTCTCCCCAAAGCTGAAGCAATTGCAGATGAATAAGAAGTGGTGGAGCAATCAGGGATGATATTCTGGGTGGCCTGCAGTTCACCTTTGTGGGGAATGGTGGGACAAAGGGCCTCAAAACTCAAAATAACCAGGATGGTGTTTTCTGGGAGATTGTCAGTGGAGTGGAGTTTCCTCAGAAAGTCAGTGGAATCCCATAAGTAACTTGGGAGTACCTGTGGCATATGATCTGACGACGGAGGACACTCTAGGCAACTTGAGGGGCCTCTTTGGAGGTCCTTGACTGCTTGGACAAAATGTCCTCTCTTTCACAATTCGCCATCATCATATGACAGGAAGGAAAAGGTAGCAGCAGGAACATTAGGGCTCAGTTGCCAATGACTGAGAAAATTGATACCAGCAGATGAAGTTGATGGATTACATGGAACTGGCGGAAATGACTGGCAGAATCCGAGACCAGGGAGAAGAGTTGGTGGAAGAAGACTGGAAAAAATTTAAAGCCTATTTACAAAAACATTGTAAAATTAATGAATGTTAGAAGGATGCTGGAATGAAGTTATGTGGTTTTAGCAGAAATGTAATAAAGACTTAAGTAAAAGTGGATTGCTAACGGGATAAAATGAAAAATTTAAGGTTAGATTGTTAAGATAAATTATAGAACAAAAATTGAGTAAGATGGAAAGAATTTGCTGAATTAGTTAATTGAAATAGAATACAAAAAAGGGAGGTGTGAGGAGGTCGAGGAACCAAGTTAATGAAAGGTAAAGATATGGAACATTGGATGTGTGTGTTTAATGTATTTTTTTTCATTTTTCTCTTTTTTTCTTTTTCTTTTTGTATTGTTGTAGTGTTATTTTTTTATTGTAACTGTAATGTATGTTTTGTTAAATTTATATTGTTTCCTTTTCTCTCTTTTTCTTTTTTCTGTAATCTCCAAACCTCTAATAAATATTTTTAAAAAAATAAAAAAAGAGAAAATTGATACCAGGTTAAGGTTTAACACCCCCTCAAAAAAAGCAGGCCTACTGTGCCTTTCTGTTTCCATTCCAGGCAGAAGTTCGAGAGGTGAAGCCTGTCCCCATATCTCCATTCCGGGGAAATCTCTACCACTCGAATCCCTGCAAGTCACAAAGCTGTTAAACACACAGTAGCCTTATCAGGAACAGAGGTTCCAACTACCAAGGGGTATATTTGTAGGAGGAAGTGCAGGGAATAATCCTTTGGGAAGGAGAGTTTATGAGGCCTTGTCCAACCCAGGGAAAGGAAACCCACACACCCAAGTGGCCAGTTGCCAGAGGACTGTGCGTCAGGCTTAGGAGCCGAGTCAAATGCCGCTAGCTGCCAAACCAAGGAGGCTAAAATGCTTCCATCTGGCAAGTTCTTCATGGGGAGCAGAGGGGAGGCTGCGACAAGCGAAAGCTGCTCATTATGTGTGGGTCGCCCTAATCTCTATGTCACATAGAGGAGGGAGAAAGGTTGTTTTCTGCTGCTCCAGAGAAGCGGACATGGAGCAATGGATCCAAACTACAAGAAAGAAGATTCCACCTCAACATTAGGAAGAACTTCCTGACAGTAAGATCTGTTCGACAGTGGAATTTGCTGCCAAGGAGTGTGGTGGAGTCTCCTTCTTTGGAGGTCTTTAAGCAGAGGCTTGACAACCATATGTCAGGAGTGCTCTGATGGTGTTTCCTGCTTGGCAGGGGGTTGGACTCGATGGCCCTTGTGGTCTCTTCCAACTCTATGATTCTATGATTCAATGACAGCCACAATTGCATGGTAAATGATGTAGAGCAGTGTTTTTCAACCACTGTTCCGTGGCACACTAGTGTGCCGTGAGATGTTGCTTGGTGTGCCGTGGGAAAAATTGAAAAATTCGAAAGATTTTTTTAAAAAAATATTTCAAATTTTCGCCCACTAGGCGGGCGCCGGACTGTGTCCTAGGTATGGGGGGGGTTGACCCCACCCTTGGCCAGCAGGGGCGCCGATTGGCGCTCCTCAGGGGGACACCCTCCACTTTTCTGATGTCCGGGCTGTGATTGGTCCAGACTCCAGCCTGGACCTATCACAGTAGGACATCATCTTCCGACTTCCTTCCGGCCCAAGCACAGTGTGCGCAGCAGCGGAGAGAAGAAGACGTCGCGACTCGAGTCACCAGGAGGACCGGAGAAGTTGTCATTTTATTTCTCTTCAGTCTCCACTGAATGCCTTGACTGGGTTAGGGACCCTTATAGCTCAGCATCAGTTGGTGGAAAGGACATGACTTTACAGGAGCAGGAGGAACTAACTGAACTGAGACAAAATCGTGGTTTCAAGCTAAGATTTGCTGATCTACCTTTGGACAGTTTTTGGTTGGATACTGCAAAGGAGTTCCCCCTTCTGGCTATTTTGACATTGCTCCCATTTTCCACTACATATCTGTGTGAGATGAGCTTTTCAAGCATGATTGCTATAAAAACTAAATAGAGAGAGACTGAGAGCTGTTGACGAAGAGCTACGTGTGTGTCTTTCTCCGATTCCAGCCAGAATATCAGCTTTGTGTTCAGCCAAACAGGCCCAGGTTGCGCACTGAATAAAGTATTTTATAATTTTTCATATTTCTGTTTACTTACTATTTCATAATAAAGTAATTATAAAATACTTTCTTTGTGTTTATTTGATTCCTATTCAAGAGAATTACTTTATATATAGTCAATACAGGCACAGAGTTAATTTTTTTAACATTTTCTAATGGTGGTGTGCCTCGTGATTTTTTTCATGAAACAAGTGTGCCTTTGCCCAAAAAAAGGTTGAAAAACACTGATGTAGAGACTCTAACTCAGGGGTGGACCCACAACTCCTACCATCGCTGACCATTGGCCATGCTGTCTGGGGCCGCTGGTGGTTGGAGTTTAGCAGCAACTGGGAGGCCACAGGTTCCCAACCCTGCTTTAAGTGGGAGAATCCCTATGGGTAGCAGCTTTCAAACACAAGGGCCGTTTTCGTTGGCAGCAAGTGGCCCTTGGTGTCATCGATGGCCACAACCTGATTGCCTTGAGCATCAGGAGTGCCCATTTCTGACAGTCCTGGCGCCATCTTTCTTGGGCAAGGCTTACAGTCAATCTTACAGTGCCCAAAGGAAAGCACTCAGCTCTCACCCGAGTAAACCCTACACAAATCTGGAGTGGAGTCCCTAAGATGGTTGGATGGCTCCTTGTACGCGGCCTTCTGGCAACTCCTTCAGCCAAGCTGGTGCCAAAAATGTTGCTCTGCTTTCCTTTGGACCGCATCAACGAGGCCAAGAGGGGGGTCTTGTCATTTGGGCAGCCCAGAAGCTCCAGCCCAGGCTTGCACCCTGAGGAGGTCAATTTGATGCTGCTGACACAGAGGTCTGGCTTCACCCCAGGAGAAGAAGAAGAAGAGTTTGGATTTGCTATCCTGCTTTATCACTACCCTAGGTAAAGGTAAAGGTACCCCTGCCCGTACGGGCCAGTCGTGTCCGACTCTAGGGTTGTGTGCTCATCTCGCTCAAGAGGCCGGGAGCCAGCACTGTCCGGAGACACTTCCGGGTCACGTGGCCAGCGTGACGAAGCGGCATCTGGCGAGCCAGCACCAGTGCAGCACACGGAAATGCCGTTTACCTTCCCGCTATAAAGCGGTACCTATTTATCTACTTGCACTTAGAGGTGCAAGGTCTTTCGAACTGCTAGGTGGGCAGGAGCTGGGACCGAATGACGGGAGCTCACCCCACCGCGGGGATTCGAACCGCCGACCTTGCGATCAGCAAGTCCTAGGCACTGAGGTTTTACCCTCAGCGCCACCCGCGTCCCCTTATCACTACCCTAGGGAGTCTCAAAGTGGCTAACATTCTCCTTTCCCTTCCTCCCCCACAACAAACACTCTGTGAGGTGAGTGGGGCTGAGAGACTTCAAAGAAGTGTGACTAGCCCAAGGTCACCCAGCAGCTGCATGTGGAGGAGCGGAGACGCGAACCCGGTTCACCAGATTACGAGTCCACCGCTCTTAACCACTACACCACACTGGCTCTTGTGCACTCCATTGTCTCTTGAGATGGAGAGATGCCAACAACATAGGAAAGCAGGTCTGCTGCATCTTTGTGCTTCATTACTTCAACATATCCAGCAGGAGAATGCAAAGCATTCTGCTTTCTTGTCAAAGCACTACCTTCGTGGGATCCAGCCATCAATATCTCACTAGGTAAAGTTGGTATAAAATCTGAAGTTTGTGTGTGTGTGTGTGTGTGTGTGTGTGCTGGTTCGATTGTAAGCCGGAGGATCATTACCATGAAAGAGACTGTGGAATGGCAGCTTTTAGTAAAACAAACGAAAAGCTGTATTTAGTGTCTTTTGCCACATTGTGAGAGGAATGAATAAAACACTTTATAATATATTTTACAGCTGCCATTTCTTAGGGTTTTCTGCTTCACAATGGCTGGGGAGTAGCTGTAAAAACATTTTGTTGTTTGAAGCTGCTCTATTGAAAGAATGCATATTAATTGCCTCATCATTCCTGAAACTGTTGTTTCGGAGAGTTTGGGACCAGGGGTTTACACAGAGACAGCAGCTGCATCTGGGAAGAAGAGGCTGGGCAAAGGAGGACAAGTTGAAGGTAGTGTCATGGGTGACTAGCAGAAGCAAGGAAGCAGAGAAAACAGTGTTTGGCCACCGCCAAAACAAAGAGAGAGAAATTTAGATAGATTGCTTTGAGCGGGTCTCTGAGCCGCAGGGATCCCGAACTACCAAGGAGTTGGGAAAGAAGGAGGATTTCAGGGAGGTGTGTGGAGAACAAAGGAGATAAGGGAAACCAGGGAAGAAAACCTGACAGGAAAGATAAGGAAGGCGCCATTTTTAGAGGGCCATTCTTCCGCACCCTGTGTTTCAGACCATAAGACACACGTGTGAAAAGTGGGCTTTTGTGTGAGGAGCCCAAACAGGGGGGAGAGCAAAGCTGAAGGAGGCAGGAATTGATGGCACTGGGCCCTTGTTTAATCTTCCTGGGAAAATGTGAAGGAGTAAAATGGCCACCTTCTCCAAAACAGCTTGGGTAGTGGCAGTGGCATAGCAAGGTCAGGTGGTACCCGGTGTGGAAAATTTCTTGTGATTCCCCCCCCCCCTTGATTTTTTTTTTTTTTTAAAAATTGGCCTGCAAAAACGGTTTGACTTTATTTCATATTTTTGGGGGGGAGCCAGAGTTGTTGAAAGCTCAACATCAAAAAAGCTAAGATCATGGCCACTGGTCCCATCACCTCCTGGAAAATAGAAGGGGAAGAAAGGGAGGCAGTGAGAGATTTTACTTTCTTGGGCTCCATGATCACTGCAGGTGGTGACAGCAGCCACGAAATTAAAAGACGCCTGCTTCTTGGGAGAAAAGCAATGACAAACCTAGACAGCATCTTAAAAAGCAGAGACACCACCTTGCTGACAAAGGTCCGTATAGTTAAAGCTATGGTTTTCCCAGTAGTGATGTGTGGAAGTGAGAGCTGAACCATAAAGAAGGCTGATCGCCGAAGAATTGATGCTTTTGAATTATGGTGCTGGAGGAGACTCTTGAGAGTCCCATGGACTGCAAGAAGATCAAACCTCTCCATTCTGAAGGAAATCAGCCCTGAGTGCTCACTGGAAGAACAGATCGTGAAGCTGAGGCTCCAATACTTTGGCCACCTCATGAGAAGAGAAGACTCCCTGGAAAAGACCCTGATGTTGGGAAAGATGGAGGGCACAAGGAGAAGGGGACGACAGAGGACGAGGTGGTTGGACAGTGTTCTCAAAGCTACCAGCATGAGTTTGACCAAACTGCAGGAGGCAGTGGAAGACAGGAGTGCCTGGTGTGCTCTGGTCCATGGGGTCACGCAGAGTCGGACACGACTAAACGACTAAACAACAATTGTGTCCTTAAATTCGTATTACAGTATTGAAATGTCCTGACTCTAGGCTTGAGGCAGGCTTTGCATAACCTGATATGCGAATTTGGGGCTGGTGGGACAGCCCATTCTTTAAAGTGGAAGAGGGAATGGGTTGGACATTCAAGTCCTTCGTTATTTATTTCCATGGTCGAAAGGCAGCTAAAGATTTATCTTTCTGAATCATTGCTATTATAAGAGGGAATTGTCTGAGCATCCGTCATTGGTTGCCAGTACAGACTGTTGTTGCGGGGTCACTGACCAGCTGAACATTACTGTTTAGCCCATTAGTATTTTCATTAAAAAATACCACTCGGAATAACTCAACTTATTCTTAGGGCAAAAGAAACATGCAATCTGTCTCTGCAATTACAGTTGCTAAGGAATTGGAATGGAAGCTGCCGTCATATTACTGTAACTCATTACGGCTACTAATTGGACACTCATCTGACAAGTGCCTTATTGCTTTACTAGGGAGAAAAAGACAATTAGAGACAAAACAAAATTAAAAATCTCTTTATGGCTGTAGGTACAATCAGGTTGCTGTTGTGTGTTTTCCCCCTGCATGGTTACATACTTGTACATTAAGAAGCAACAGCTAATCAGATCTTGTTTCCGCTTTTTGTCTTCGATGCTTGAATCCGATTCCCTCCCACTGTTGTGTCACATCGCCAGAGATAAAGCAACAATAACTTTCAAAGGTGCTGATTGCATCAAAGAACCGTGGACTCCATCAGGAATGGCTGGTTTCCCAGCACATCTGAAAACCAGCCTAGAAACCCTTTGAAGAGTTTGCACAACAAATATGTACCATCATTTTTTCTTGGCTTAGGATGCCATCCCCTTTCTAGGAAGAAAAACTAAAGGAAAAATAAAAGGCTTTTTTTCGCTTTTCTGCAGTAAATCACAAAATATCCCACACCAGCCTTACCAGAATTCAATTTTAGTTCTAAGGCACGTGTCCCTGGCTGTGCGAAACATATAAACAGCTGTCATTCCAATAGATATTAATTTATATTGTTTTTCATTCCAGCCCTCGGTGCACCGGCTCACAAAGCGAACAGGGTGGCACTGTGAGCTTTACATAAAGACATCTGCTTGAAAGCCTCACAGTAGCTCCAATGGGGAAACTGCACCTGGACTTCTGCTTGTGTTCTTATTTATTTATTTTCAAACACTGCGACGGAATTGCTTCTTGGCTCTCTGCTTTGCAACCCACCTCAGCTCTCAGTCCTTCTGTACCGCTCCCTGCTACCCACCCCCCACCCCCAATTTCTTTTCCATCAGTCAGAAGGAAATTAAATTCCAGAACGCTTTCTGGTGCCACGTGTAAAGGGAAGCCAGGATTTCAGTGCCATGTGGATTTGATTCAAAACAACACCCCCCCCAAAAAAGAGGCAACTGGGGGGGGGGGGGAGAGAGAGAGGAGGAGGGGGGGGAGGAGGGAACAAAACTGGTTGTCTGGAAATCGGTAGCATCCACCCAACTATTAAAAAGGCTTTTTTAAGTGCTTGAAAATTCCCAGGGGTGGTGGTGACCAGATCAGCAGCCTGACCAGCTGTTTCACATTTCAGAGAAAGGATCTCTCCTTGAACCCTCCCTCCCTCCCTCCTTTTCTTTGGGTTTAGGATTTTCATGGGCCAAAGGAAATCTTGCTGTCTTGTCAAACTACAGCAGGAAATAGGAAGGGGAGTTTAAGCACAGCTGATCAGGTTGGTAGGAGGACCTGCTCTGAGCTATTGGCTTCAGGTGTGGAGACAGGGAAGCTGTAAAAACAGGAAAGGAAACCCCTTTGGCTTCTGGGGATTTGGGCTGCTCCAGATTCTTCACTCTTTGGGGACCCCAGCAAGAGAACCCTTAAAATGGCACAGAAAGAAGAGTCTAGGTGATCAAGGTAGGGTTTTCCCTGGTGCAGTGGTGCCATTGTGGGACATAGTATGTTTCTATGTGTGTTGGAAGCCACACAGAGTGGCTGGGGCAACCCAGCCTGGTGGGGATAATAATAATAATAATAATAATAATAATAATAATAATAATAGGCCTAAAAGCAAGTGGTTTAACCCCACTCCAGAGTCAATGAAATTATTCACATTGCCATCGGAAAGGTTGTTTCTCATGAGACGATTAGGATTTTCTTTTTTTATTTAAAGTTTTTATTATTAAAATAATTCAGCATTAATACACACATATTGCGAATATACAAGCGTACAAACACACATTTCATACAATTCTTAAAAATGTTCAAACATACCTACACGCAATCCCACATACAATTCCTTTTCCCATCACCATCTACCACCCCTCACCCCACCTTTGTGTTATCTACTCAATTGCAATTTCTTTCCACTTCTATTACTTTCTTTCACACACCTTTAACCTAATTTCATGCTTCTTTTTCTGTTACACATTGTTATCCATCTTATTTAGTATTTCAGTATTTAAAACGGAGCTTGTTTATTCTAATAGGAGTTCTGATTTTTCGATATGGTTTTGCAAGTATCCTTTAAACACCTTCCAGTCCCTGTCTATCTTCTCTTTTGAGATCCTTCCCATTTCTCCCATTGTTTTCGATATATTGTAGTACTCCAATAATTTGGCAAGCCACTTTTCCCATTTTTCGCAATCAATAGCGGCTATTGTTGCGTATAAATATAATGTCTTGTCTTCTTCCTTTAGACTTCCTGGTACTATTCCCAATAGAAAACCTTCTGGTGTTTTCCTAAATGAATATCTGAACATTGTTTTCATTTCGTTATATACTGTTTCCCAAAACTGTTTGCTGTTTAAACAATCCCACCATATATGCATCATAGTACCTTTTCCAGTGTTGCATCAATGCAACGATGCGAGATGATTAGGACTTTCAAACTATCCAAGAGTCAGTGGTGGAGCATCATGCTCCAGCACCAGGGAGGGGGGTGGAGAGCAGGTGGGGGCGGGGCTGGCGTGCGTCCTGGGGGCGTGGCACGCCGCCTATGGGGGCGTGGCGCCCAGCACGGGCAGGGAACAGCCGCAATAGCACCCCACCGGGATCACGCAACACTCCCCTCGCACTCCTCTTCGTCTGCCACTGCCAAGAGTGCCACCAGCGGTAATAGGGAGACCACAGGACCAAAGTACTAATAGCTGTGACCTGCTTGCCAACTCCAAATGCAAGAGTTTTTGTTGTTGGGGTTTTTTTTGCGGACCAAGATGAGATGTGGTGATGCTGGCAATCAATTTAGGGTGGAAATGGGAGGCTGGCCGGTTGGCTGGTCATTTGCTAACCCTCCCTTGTAGGTGGGGCTGGAGCAGGGGGCGGCAAGGTTTACCTCACCTGGGCTGGTTCCAGTGGCGTAGCGTGGGGGTGCAGGGGGGGGCCGGCCGCACCGGGTGCAACATCTGGGGGTTAGGGTTGTTGCTGTTTAGTCGTTCAGTCGTGTCCGACTCTTCGTGACCCCATGGACCAGAGCAGGCCAGGCACTCCTGTCTTCCACTGCCTCCCGCAGTTTGGTCAGGTTCATGTTTGTAGCTTCGAGAAATCCACGGGTTAGGGGACGCAAATTACTTGCCTTCCCCCGGGTGCTGACAACCCACGCTACGCCACTGGCTGGTTCACTCCAGCAGAGATCCCTCTGTGGGCTGGATCGCACGTGCTCCCCCACACAATTTTCGGCGTCTGTGTCTGCGTATATGTGATTTTCGGCGTCTGTGCCTGTGCAGACACAGTTTTCGGTGACTGCACAGGCACAGACACAATTTTCGGCACAGCGGAAGCGAGTCCCCGCGCTGTGCTGTGCTGTGCTGGTTTAGCGCAGCGTGTAGGGACTCGCCAAGTGGGTGGCTCTGTTCAGAGGTGGCTCATGGGCAGGTTAAACGATCCCCGTGGGCCGCTTTTGGCCCATGGGCCTTAAGTTGCCTACCCCTGGGCTGGAGGGATCAATCAGGCGAACAGCCCAGTCTCAGGTGGGCACTGCAAGCTCCCTCTGCACCAGAAATGCGGAACCTCAGGCCCAGGGGCCAAATGCAGCTCCTGTTAGGCCTCTCTATTAATAATAATAATAATAATAATAATAATAATAATAATAATAATATTTTTATTTATACCCTGCCCTCCCCAGCCAAGGCCGGGCTCAGAGCGGCTTACAAGCAATAATAAAAACAAGATGAATGCTTACAACTTAAAAACAAAAGTAAATACAACATTAAAATAATGGAACATTAAAATATTCAAATGTAGCCTCATCGCAGGAGGAGAAGGAAAAGAAAAAAGAAAGAGAAGGAGGGAGGGAATCAAATTGGCTCCAAGCCAAAGGCCAGGTGGAACAACTCTGTCTTACAGGCCCTGCGGAAAGAAATCAGATCCTGCAGGGCCCTGGTCTCATGAGGCAGAGCGTTCCACCAGGCTGGAGCCAGAGTTGAAAAGGCCCTGGCTCTGGTTGAAGCTAATCTGACTTCCTTAGGGCCTGGGACCTCTAGGGTGTTTCTATTTATGGACCTTGAGGCTCTCCGTGGGGCATACCGGGAGAGGCGGTCCCGTAGGTACGAGGGTCCTAGGCCATGAAGGGCTTTAAAGGTCAAAAGCAGCACCTTAAATCTGACCCTGTACTCCACCGGGAGCCAGTGCAGCTTGAAAAGCACTGGGTGAATATGCTCCCATGGCAGAGACCCCGTGAGGAGCCTCGCTGCTGCATTCTGCACCCACTGGAGTTTCTGGGACAGCTTCAAGGGCAGCCCCGCGTAGAGCGAATTACAGTAGTCAAGCCTGGAGGTGACCGTTGCATGGATCACTGTGGCCGGGTCTATTGGTCTCTTTGGACTCCTCCCCAGAGCACAAACCACCTCCCCGTTGGGCACACCCCTCACCATCATTCCCTAACGGCTTTAAAAACCCCCACCATTGGGACAGAAACCCTACAACATGATCTGGGCATCTTAATCCTGCGAGAGAGAGACATTGTCAGTACCATTAGAAGTGTGTGGAGGTGTGGGTGTGGGGGGCTTTGGGAGTTGTGTTTTTATAGCCCATCTGATCTATGCAGCTTAACTCAGGAGGAAATCCCCTTTTTTATATATAAATATTTTATTAAGTTTTTTACACAAAAAATAAGACCAAAAAAAAGCAACAACAAAAGAAAAAAAGCAGAAAAATACAAAATTACAAAAACACAGAACGACAAAAGACATCAAAAAGAAAAGGCATAATAAAAACAATTCCATCTTCATAATATTCCTTGCATTTACTTATTTCCCAGACTTCCCCACACCTCCCTTCACTGTATTCCAGATCATATATTTAATCAGCAAATCCCTTCCCTCTGTCTTAATTGATCTTTGTCTTAATTTTGGTATCTTAATATAACTTAATCTCCTTAATATCTTAAAATATTAAATCTTTTAAACTCAGGAGGACCTGATTGAGCTCTGTGGTGTTTACTTATTATTATTCTTAAAATTTCTATACCTACACCTGTAGTTCTAACTGCGGTTCACAACATAAAAATCCAAGATAAAAACACAAAATACATGATAAAAAAAAAACAAGAACAGAATACACAAACCACCCCCCACCAACACATTTAGAAGGGGTATAAAGTATTATTCAGCCAAAAGCCTGGTAGAGGAAAATTTTTGCTTGGTGCCTGAAGGTGAAGGCGCCAGGCGAGTCTCCCTTGGGAGAGCATTCCACAAATGGGGAGCCAACGCAGAAAAGGCCCCTTTTCATGTTGCCACCCTCTGGACCAGGTATAGGCAACCTCGGCCCTCCAGACGTTTTGGGAGTACAACTCCCATGATCCCTAGCTAGCAGGACCAGTGGCCAGGGATGATGGGAATTGTAGTCCCCAAACATCTGGAGGGCCGAGCTTGCCTATGCCTGCTCTGGACCTCTTGTGGAAGAGGCACACAAAAATGGGCCTCGGAGGATTATCTTGGGGTCTGAGTAGCAGGAATGCCAAACTGACCCTGCGACCATGGGTGCCATGCAGCGTGCATAGCCCTGGCACCAAAATTTGGGGTGTGTGGCATTTTAATGGGGAACTTTGTGGGTGCTCGGGCACCCAGGGCCCCGGGAGTTGGCACCTACGCTGAGTAGGTTCCTATGGGGAGAGGTGGCCCTTGAGTTTTTGCGTTCTTGAGCAGTTTAAGGCTTTATAGGTCAAAAACAGCACTTTGAATTAGGTCTGGAAACTTAATTGGCAGCCAATGTAGCTTGTGCGGTACTTTTAAGCAATGGTGTGCAGGCATGAAGCCCAGTGGCGTAGCGTGGGGGGTGCAGGGGGGCCCGTCCGCACTGGGCGCAACATCTGGGGGGGCGCGCTCGCACTCGCAGCTCTCTGCCCCTACCTGGCTCACTCTCTCTCTCTCACTGCAGTGCTGGCTGTGAGAATCCGATCCGAGCCGCCGGGTCGCCGCCCACTGTGGAGGGGGGAGGGCTGCCAGGCATGCGGTGCGGTGCGGAGAGAGAGCGAGGGACCATCTGGGGGAGGGACAGTGCAGCGGGGGGCGCAAATTACTTGCCTTGCCCCAGGTTAGGGGGCGCAAATTACTTGCCTTGCCCCGGGTGCTGACAACCCACGCTACGCCACTGATGAAGCCATAAGCCTTCAGGCAAATTGTCAGCTTGGCAGCAATGGGGACGAAAGGGAGCAAAGCAGGAACAGCTCACCTGAGTAAGAGGGTGGTCAGCACCCATGAGGTGGACTGGAAGCACCCACAACCCTCAAGCCAACCTTGCCCCATCTCAAACTGCTCTCTTGTTGGCCAGGTTTGCCTACCTAACTATTTACCATATTTTTTGCTCTATAAGACTCACTTTTTCCCTCCTAAAAAGTAAGGGGAAATGTGTGTGTGTCTTATGGAGCGAATGCAGGCTGCACAGCTATCCCAGAAGCCAGAACAGCAAGAGGGATTGCTGCTTTCGCTGTGCAATGATCCCTCTTGCTGTTCTGGCTTCTGGGATTCAGAATATATTTTTTTCTTGTTTTCCTCCTCCAAAAACTAGGTGTGTCTTATGGTCTAGTGCGTCTTATAGAGCAAAAAATACGGTAGATTTTCTGTCCTGTATCACCAATCTCTGGCTGAAATTTTGGCAGCAACTTGTGGAATGGCTCTGGCACATGAAAGTCCCACAAGGGAAGGCCTAAATCAGTGATGTCCAAACTTTTTTCAAAAGGGCCAGATTCAATGAAGTGAAGGGCTGTGAGGGCCGACCAAAGTTGATGACCCTTTTTTAGAATTGAAGTTCTTGAGCTTTTTTTTAGGATTTTACCCCCTTAGTTGAGCTTTTTTTAGGAATGAAGTTATTGAGCTTTTATTTCTGGTCAGACCTCACCTGGAGTACTGTGTCCAGTTCTGGGCACCACAGTTCAAGAAGGACACTGACAAACTGGAACGTGTCCAGAGGAGGGCAACCAAAATGGTCAAAGGCCTGGAAATGATGCCTTATGAGGAACAGCTAAGGGAGCTGGGCATGTTTAGCCTGGAGAAGAGGAGGTTAAGGGGTGATATGATAGCCATGTTCAAATATATAAAAGGATGTCATATAGACGAGGGAGAAAGGTTGTTTTCTGCTGCTCCAGAGAAGCGGACACGGAGCAATGGATCCAAACTACAGGAAAGAAGATTCCACCTAAACATTAGGAAGAACTTCCTGACAGTAAGAGCTGTTCGACAGTGGAATTTGCTGCCAAGGAGTGTGGTGGAGTCTCCTTCTTTGGAGGTCTTTAAGCAGAGGCTTGACAACCATATGTCAGGAGTGCTCTGATGGTGTTTCCTGCTTGGCAGGGGGTTGGACTCAATGGCCCTTGTGGTCTCTTCCAACTCTATGATTCTATGATTCTATTTTTTGGGTCGGAGTTGTTGAGCTTCTTTTAGGATTGAAGTTGTTGAGGTTTTCAGGATTTTACCCCAGGAAATATACTGCCACAGGGGCCGAATTAGGCCCCCGAAACGGACTTTGGACATGCCTGAACTAAATGGATAGCAAACAATAGCACAGGACAGCAGAGAGCTGCTTAGGAAAATGACAGGTTTGTTATTGCAGGAGGGTCTTGGTCAAAGTTCCCCCTGGCCGCAGAGAAGAAATGTTGCAGTGGCAGTTCCCAGTGCTTCCATCCTTTTGATTCCTAACTTTCCAACCCATATTTTCCCCATGTGAGATTGAGGAATGGGGATCATCTGCAGGGGAGAAGTGCGGGCATGAAGGGGCTTAACCCCCACCTCCACCAATTCCCCCCCTCAACTGGCTCCCAATTTGGGAGCCAGCGTGTGTGGTTGTTGTTGTTGGACTAGGGAGGTAAAGGTAAAGGGACCCCTGACCATTAGGTCCAGTCGTGACCGACTCTGGGGTTGCGGCGCTCATCTCGCTTTATTGGCCAAGGGAGCCGGCGTACAGCTTCCGGGTCATGTGGCCAGCATGACTAAGCCGCTTCTGTCGAACCAGAGCAGCGCACGGAAACGCCGTTTACCTTCCCGCCGGAGTGGTACCTATTTATCTGCTTGCACTTAGAGGTGCTTTCAAACTGCTAGGTTGGCAGGAGCAGGGACCGAGCAACGGGAGCTCACCCCGTCGCGAGGATTCGAACCACTGACCTTCTGATCGGCAAGCCCTAGGCTCTGTGGTTTAACCCACAGCACCACCCGCGTCCCTATTCTGGACTAGGGAGACCCACGTTCAAATCCACGCTTGGTCCTGAAGCTCACCAGGTGACCTGAGTCAGAAGGTTGTTTTGAGAATAAAACACAGCAGACCACCAGGTATGTTGTGCTGAGCAACTTGGATTTAAATGCAAAAGAAAACGGATGTTAAGTCTTTTTCCCAGCCAGGCTCTTAAACCAGCTTTTTGATGGGGAGAGCAATAATGGGGGTGGGGGTGGGTAAGCATTTGTCCCCCGCATTTCTGTTGTCTTGGCAAAGGAAAATTGGGGGGAAAGGGTTGTTTTTCTTAAGGCAGCATGTAGTTCTACCCAGATGATTTCCTGCATGCTTGTTTTGTCTTGTTAATTTATTCCAATGGCAGGATTTGGGTCCCTTTAAAAGAATTTTGCCTCAGGCTTGTGATAGTAGATTTGACACCAAAGGGCTTTTATGCTCCCCTAGCCCTTTCCAGCCTAGGCCTCAACTCTGTTAATTATTGCTCCAATTAATGGAGGTGAACAGCAGAGGCCGGTTGTTAACAAAGTGGACCTCTGCAGAGATTCTTGGAGGAATAGTTGGAAATGGCCTGCTGGCAGAAGGAGTGTCACTAGACCAAAATGGAGTGATGGAGCGGGGGGGGGGGGATTCAACCTTTGTTGTTTTTGCGTGGGGGGCGGCAGGAGGGGGGCTTGTATGAGAAGGAACCCACAAATCAGAAAGAAAACACCAGACTGTGTCTTGCGATGAACAGATGACTGAAGCCCTCTCGGAGGTGGGAGAAGGCACCCTCCACTCTGCTTTTGCCTTGCCTCCAATCTGGTAGCAAATTAGAATCAAACTTGGCCGGGCCACTTTGAAGTCTCCCTGTTTGAGGTTATTACGGTAAAGGGATAATGAGTGGATGAAAGGAGCCTCTTTAGCCGAGCTTGTTTTCATGGAGACATAGATGAATTAACTTCAGAAGCAGGGAGAGCACTTTGCAATGCCCTGGAAACAGAGGGCACCCGGCTGGCGTTTGCCTGCAGCAGTGGATTAGAGAGAGCGACGCCCCTCTCTCCCCCCCCCCCCCACCCGCCAGGAAGGAACTTCACAGGGGATGCTTCAGTGTCAGATGCTGGAAAGCCAAAAGCTGCATCTGTGGGAGATTTCAGAAAGGGGACGTGAAGGCGGTTCAGTGGGGAGCTGGGCAGACAAAGTGCAGCTGTATTGCAAAACCATATTATTGTCAAATCTGCAGGCATGTGAAGCAGGGTATAATGGCTGTTCAAAGTTTCTGTGAAGCATCTCTACTTCTCGTTCCAGCTTTCACCCAGTGGTATGTTCCCATATTGGGGCCTCCACCCACCCACCCTTTTAGCAAGGGTAAATGTTGCCTTAGTCATGCTGGCCACATGACCCGGAAGCTGTACGCCGGCTCCCTCGGCCAATAAAGCGAGATGAGCGCCCAGAGTCGGCCACGA
The DNA here is from genome assembly GCF_965153285.1 of Podarcis tiliguerta. Taxonomy (NCBI): domain Eukaryota; kingdom Metazoa; phylum Chordata; class Lepidosauria; order Squamata; family Lacertidae; genus Podarcis; species Podarcis tiliguerta. The sequence continues at coordinate 7,858,483 of NC_139534.1, forward strand.
CTGGACCTAATGGTCAGGGGTCCCCTTACCCTTTACCTTTAAAGTTCTGGAGTGTGATTGAATCCCTCCCAGTGGCGTAGTGTGGGTTGTCAGCACCCGGGGCAAGGCAAGTAATTTGCCTAACCCTAACCCCCTAACCCGTGGATTTGCGCCCCCTAACCCTAACCCCCAGATGTTGCGCCCGGTGCGGCCAGGCCCCCCTGCACCCCCCACGCTACGCCACTGATCCCTCCCACAAAATAGTGACTGTCTGGAGGCACCCTAAGCATGAGATCATCTTGTGCAGTCAATGCATTAATTATGTGAAAAAGGAGAGGGACGAGTTGGCCAGCATCTACCCATTTGGATTCATGGCCAACCAGAATGGCCAGGTACATTGCAGAGACAAGTTTAGCTTGAAATTCTCAGCCCGAGGAAGAGTTCTGTATGGCTCCTAATAGATAATCAAAGCATTTTAAGCAGTGATTGATTCAGTCAAAGACAAATGTCTTCCAAGGGTGTGTGCCTATGCAAGGGAGTGAATGGGTTGAGCTTTCTGTCTGCCTGTAACTGATGCAGCAGAGAACAACCGCCTTCCTGGGAGAGATGTGTGAACTCCGTTCTGCCTCCAAGGCATGCACATCCATTCCTGCTAGCTTGTTCTTGTTGTTTAGTCGTTTAGTCGTGTCCGACTCTTCGGGACCCCATGGACCAGAGCACGCCAGGCACTCCTGTCTTCCACTGCCTCCCGCAGTTTGGTCAAACTCATGCTGGTAGCTTCGAGAACACTGTCCAACCATCTCGTCCTCTGTCGTCCCCTTTTCCTTGTGCCCCCCATCTTTCCTCTCTTTTCCAGGGAGTCTTCTCTTCTCCTGAGGTGGCCAAAGTATTGGAGCCTCAGCTTCACGATCTGTCCTTCCAGTGAGCACTCAGAGCTGATTTCCTGCAGAATGGATAGGTTTGATCTTCTTGCAGTCCATGGGACTCTCAGGAGTCTCCTCCAGCACCATAATTCAAAGGCATCAATTCTTCAGCGATCAGCTTTCTTCATGGTCCAGCTTTCACTTCCATACACCACTACTGGGAAAACCATAGCTTTTACTATACGGACCTTTATTGGCAAGGTGATGTCTCTACTTTTTAAGATGCTGTCCAGGTTTGTCATTGCTTTTCTCCCAAGAAGCAGGCGTCTTTTAATTTCGTGGCTGCTGTCACCATCTGCAGTGATCATGGAGCCCAAGAAAGTAAAATCTCTCGCTGCCTCCATTTCTTCCCCTTCTATTTGCCAAGAGGTGATGGGACCAGTGGCCATGATCTTCGTTTTTTTGATGTTGAGCTTCAGGCCATATTTTGTGCTCTCCTCTTTCACCCTCAATAAAAGGTTCTTTAATTCCTCCTCGCTTTCTGCCATCACCAGCTGTGCCAAAAGAGGACGCACAGGTCACCCTCGCTTCTCCCCTTTTCTCATCCAGGTAACATGCAAGAGCCCTCCTTGCTTCTCTTGGGTTCGAGTCCTGCAGGAATGTGGCAGCTGCAAAAAAATTGCATTGCATTCCAAAACGACCTACTGGGGAGTCAGAAATGGAGAAGCAGCTGCCCCTGGGGCAAGTCAAATACCCCACAACCCCTCAAGTCTGGACTGAAAAACCTTTGAACTGACCCTGGTATTGCTTGGCGCTCTGAGATATTTGGCTGAAGTTCTACTTCTTCTTTTTCTCCTTCTGTATTGAGGGAGCAGCACTTTTCCTGTCCTCCGCTGAGGAGGGTTGCAAGATCAGCAGCTGCTGGGGAAAAAACAACAGCAGCAGCAGCCTTCCCCAGAAAGCATTGTAGTCACAAAGGATCCCACTGTGAGCCCCCTAGTATTGATTTAAGATAAGAATTATGTCCAAACCTTCCTATTGTTTTTCTGTCGTCTTCCCTGCTGAGATTTGCAGGCAGTTATGGGATGGGAAGGAATATGCAGGTGCTACAATCTGATAGAATAATAATAATAAGTCGTGTCCTCCCTAAAAAAGGGCACGTGTTGCGGTGAGACCTGGAGACTGACCTCCTGGTTGTGGGTGGGTCTATTGGATAGCCACAACACCCGATTGGTAGGTCCCTTGTTGCTGGGTTTAATCTGGCCAATGGGGTGCAGTCTAAACGGATCGAGGTACCTATATAAACCCATGCAGGTGACCCAGAGCTTCCTCTTTTGGCTCATGTATCGGAACACCTGCCCACCTCTCCCTAATTTCAGGGCCTTTTGCGATTGACCTTGCTATGCCGTCATGTGTCGTCTGTCGTTGGGACAGGGGCACGGCAGGAATTTCCCCACTTGGCTGATTGGCTGTGGCCATTTGGGTTTCGCCCAAAGTTGTCACAACTTGTAAGGTTGCAGATAGGCACTGGTTCATGTGATAGGGATGGGAGACTGCTCTCGCCATCCCTATGTGAAGGGTATTCCGTTAAAGAAATTCAGGGACTCAACTTGGTTTGGTCAACCCCCGAATTGATGCTTTTGAATTACGGTGCTGGAGGAGACTCCTGAGAGTCCCATGGACTGCAAGAAGATCCAACCTCTCCATTCTGAAGGAAATCAGCCCTGAGTGCTCACTGGAAGGACAGATCGTGAAGCTGAGGCTCCAATACTTTGGCCACCTCATGAGAAGAGAAGACTCCCTGGAAAGGACCCTGATGCTGGGAAAGATGGGAGGGCACAAGGAGAAGGGGACGACAGAGGATGAGATGGTTGGACAGTGTTCTTGAAGCTACCAGCATGAGTTTGACCAAACCGCGGGAGGCAGAAGAAGACAGGAGTGCCCGGCATGCTCTGGTCCATGGTGTCACGAAGAGTCGGACACGACTAAACGACTAAACAACAACAAATATAGACTTTTGAACTGCCCACCATGGAGCCCAAGACCACCCCTCCATACAGCATACATGCATCACAGAAGGGGTTTAGCCCAAGACTACCCTCCAATACACCATCCGTAAATCAGAGAAGGGGCGGACTACAACAGAAATCTGAGTGCGTTGTTTTTATACTGCCTGCCAGGTTACCCGATTGGATTACCTGGGCATCCTGGCCACTCTTTTGCTATGATAACTACTCAATTCCTGAATCCAGGTCGCAGGCTCAGCCTTTTCATATCTTAACTGTGCCCTTGAGACAGGATTTGTGCGGAAAGAGAAAACAGGGAGGCTCCCCATTTCCTTCGACCTTGCAGAGAAACATTTGAGGTTAATTTGGAAGAGGCAAATGGTTTCAGGACTTTTTCTGTGGGTCTCAGTCATGTGGTCTATACATTTATGTATGCGCTTGCTTGATACATTTATGAACATTTACTTTATATATACAGTGGTACTGCCATGCCATGGACCACAGTGGTACCTCGGGTTACATATGCTTCAGGTTACATACGTTTCAGGTTACAGACTCCGCTAACCCAGAAATAGTACCTCGGGTTAAGAACTTTACCTTAGGATGAGAACAGAAATCATGCGGTGGCAGCAGGAGGCCCCATTAACTAAAGTGGTGCTTCAGGTTAAGAACAGTTTCAGGTTAAGAACGGACCTCCAGAACAAATTAAGTACTCAACCCAAGGTACCACTGTATATAAGACCTTAAAATTCTTATAACAAAGGGGCTGAGAATAACATCTTCAACCTGAGTGACCTCTATCTCCCCCTCTCCTTTTCTCTGCAGTCTTATAAACCTTTCCCCAGATAAATACATAGTTTTTAAAGCAGTAATAATTCAACATGGCTCGTTAGCACAGCATACTTTGAGCCCACAAGCCAAACATTTATCTTCTGAACTCATACTTGTTTTGTTTCCAGTGAATTTAGCATTGCCTTATCTGGCACTGTATGGCCCTGCACCCTGAGTTTTCAGTTCCCAGATTGCCCAGTGACATTTTAAATGGTTTTAATATGCACGTGCCTAAAGATTTATAAGGCTATATCCTGTTAGGAACAAAAATGTCCTGGCAAAAACACCACCATCCTGAATTCATTTGTCTTGAACTTTTCCTGTGTTTACAGCCCCACAATGTGATGTTTATGCGCTGGATGATAAGGACAACACAAAATCTCTTGGTTTGCGAAAGCTGGCGGGAGGGAATCTCACACCCAAGTGAGCCATCAAAGCAAAACAGACACACACACACACACACACAAATGTGTTGCAACAAACAACAAAGGCAGTTGGAGGAAAGTCTCGTATGTTGTTCCCAATTCAAAATGCCCAATTGCGATTTAGGACTGCACATCCCTGCCCTAACATGCTCTGAAACATTTCTTATTTTAAAAAAAATGCTGGATTTTTAGTTATTCTGCAAATGCATTACATAGCTTTTGGAGAGGCCAGGGGAATGGAGTACAAAATTTGTTCGAGGAACACAGCATGGGTGTTAGAGCTCCCTGTGCCTGGAGAGAGGGGGGGGGACTGGGCTTGGGGGTGCACAATGCATTCAGCTAAAGGAAACGGGCTCTAGCTACATCCAATAATAGCACTTGCCACAGGAGGTGTCAAAATGGGAGAGGAGAAAGGCAAAAGTTTGGAAGCAATGAAGAAGGAAAGGTTGAAGAGGCAGCTCAGGATATTCTGTGACTCCAAGCAGAACTCCCAAAGGGATTGATGCTCCCCCCAACTATGAAATCTGTTGCCTCAAGGACAATGCCTTATCCAACCTAACAAATGGGGACGCGGGTGGCGCTGCGGGTTAAACCACAGAGCCTAGGACTTGCCGATCAGAAGGTCGGCGGTTCGAATCCCTGCGACAGGGTGAGCTCCCGTTGCTCGGTCCCTGCTCCTGCCAACCTAGCAGTTCGAAAGCACAAGTGCAAGTAGATAAATAGGTACCGCTCCAGCGGGAAGGTAAACAGTGTTTGCGTGCGCTGCTCTGGTTTGCCAGAAGTGGCTTACTTATGCTGGCCAAATGACTCGGAAGCTGTACGCCGGCTCCCTCGGCCAATAAAGCGAGATGAGCGCTGCAACCCCAGAGTCGGCCACGACTGGAGCTAATGGTCAGGGGTCCCCTTTACTTTACCTAACAAATGAGACCAGCCCAACAGGTAGAACAGGGAGCAGCAGCATAGAGATGGTGGGCACACAGGACTTTGGCTGCAGCCTCTGCCCTCAGCATACATGTTTGAAAGCCCCTGCATTCAAAAACACAGCTTGATTGTTGCCTCTTTTCGTTGAAATGCAATTACAGTGGTACCTCGGGTTAAGTACTTAATTCGTTCCGGAGGTCCGTTCTTAACCTGAAACTGTTCTTAACCTGAAGCACCACTTTAGCGAATGGGCCCTCCTGCTGCTGCTGTGCCGCCGGAGCACGATTTCTGTTCTCATCCTGAAGCAAAGTTCTTAACCTGAAGCACTATTTCTGGGTTAGCAGAGTCTGTAACCTGAAGCTTATGTAACCTGAAGTGTATGTAACCCGAGGTACCACTGTACTAATGTTAGAAATGTCTGTCATGTCTTTGATTTGTTTTGGATGTATCAGGTAGCCACGTATGTTGCCTAGATAAGGAAGGGGGAAAAAATCCATTGTGGCAAAGCCTGAGAGCCCCGAAGCTGGTAGAAGAGACTTACTTTGTTTGCTGTTGAAGGTGTGTGACCCGTATCGCTGTTGTCTAACCTGAGCCTGTGACATACAGTTTACGGAATTAAGTCCGTAAATGTGCTTGTACTTGCCTATCAGAAGGTCGGCGGTTCGAATCCCCGTGACGGGGTGAGCTCCTGTTGCTCGGTCCCTGCTCCTGCCCACCTAGCAGTTTGAAAGCACGTCAAAGTGCAAGTAGATAAATAGGTACCGCTCCGGCGGGAAGGTAAACGGCGTTTCCATGCGCTGCTCTGGTTCACCAGAAGTGGCTTAGTCATGCTGGCCACATGACTGTACGCCAGCTCCCTCGGCCAATAAAGCGAGATGAGCGCCGCAACCCCAGAGTCGGCCACGACTGGACCTAATTGTCAGGGGTCTCTTTGTTGTTGTTTGTTGTTTAGTCGTTCAGTCGTGTCCGACTCTTCGTGACCCCATGGACCAGAGCACGCCAGGCACTCCTGTCTTCCACTGCCACCCGCAGTTTGGTCAGATTCATGTTTGTAGCTTCGAGAACACTGTCTAACCATCTCGTCCTCTGTCGTCCCCTTCTCCTTGTGCTCTCCATCTTTCCCAACATCAGGGTGTTTTCCAGTGAGTCTTCTCTTCTCATGAGGTGGCCAAAGTATTGGAGCCTCAGCTTCACGATCTGTCCTTCCAGTGAGCACTCAGGGCTGATTTCCTTAAGAATGGATGCGTTTGATCTTCTTGCAGTCCATGGGACTCTCAAGAGTTTCCTCCAGCACCATAATTCAAAAGCATCCATTCTTCGGCGATCAGCCTTCTTTATGGTCCAGCTCTCACTTCCATACATCACTACTGGGAAAACCATAGCTTTTACTATGCGGACCTTTGTTGGCAAGGTGATGTCTCTACTTTTTAAAATGCTGTCTAGGTTTGTCATTGCTTTCCTCCCAAGAATCAGGCGTCTCTTAATTTCGTGGCTGCTGTCACCATCTGCAGTGATCATGGAGCCCAAGAAAGTAAAATCTCTCACTGCCTCCATTTCCTCCCCTTCTATTTGCCAGGAGGTGATGGGACCAGTGGCCATGATCTTCATTTTTTTGATGTAGAGCTTCAGACCATATTTTGCGCTCTCCTCTTTCACCCTCAATAAAAGGTTTTTTAATTCCTCCTCACTTTCTGCCATCAAGGTTGTGTCATCTGCATATCTGAGGTTGTTGATATTTCTTCCAGCAATCTTAATTCCGGCTAGGGATTCATCCAGCTCAGCCTTTCGCATGATGAATTCAGGGGTCTCTTTACCTTTCCCTTTAACCTGAGCCTGTGACATACAGTTTCAAATTAAGTCCGTAAATGTGTTTGGACTTTCCCTGTGGCAGTTGGGATAGCCATTGCTACTAGCAGCGCCCCCAGAGCAGTCAGTTCCTAGCCATGCTGTCATGGAAACAATTTTGTGGTAGTTCTCACATGCCTTGGGATGAATCTAACCCAATAGCTACCAATATTTTGTCCGTATAAAATGAGAATGGGGCAGTATTTTTATTTTTTATTTATAGAAAAGTTGCCTTACTTTTCCGTCTATAAGATGACCCCACATATAAGACGACCTCTATTTTTGGGGACTCAAATGTAAGAAAATAGTGGGCGATGGCACAGTGTTGTTGAGTTTTTTTTAGGGGGGATTGCCAAAAATTGCTGACCCGTATGTGTCGCAAATAGGGACATGGGTGGCGCTGTGGGTTAAACCACAGAGCCTAGGACTTGTTGATCAGAAGGTTGGCGGTTCGAATCCCCGCGATGGGGTGAGCTCCCGTTGCTCGGTCCCTGCTCCTGCCAACCTAGCAGTTCAAAAGCACGTCAAAGTGCAAGTAGATAAATAGGTACCACTCCAGTGGGACTGTAAACGGTGTTTCCGTGCGCTGCTCTGGTTCACCAGAAGTGGTTTAGTCATGCTGGCCACATGACCCAGAAGCTGTACGCCAGCTCCCTCGCCAATAAAGCAAGATGAGCGCCGCAACCCCAGAGTCGGTCACGACTGGACCTAATGGTCAGGGGTCCCTTTACCTTTACGTGTCACTAAATCCACCTCCCATCTGTCCCATCGCCACCAGAAGCTGCCAATCGCCTGCCCAACTGCCACAGCATCAGCCAATCAACATCACCCATTGACACAGCAACCAATAACACACACAATAGCCGCTGACAGCCTCAGCAACAGCCAATCAAACGTCCACCCTATGTATAAGACGACCCCCACTTTTTAAAGGGAAAAACATCGTCTTATACACAGAAAAGTATGGTGTCTCCAAGGAAACAGTGACTTCAGGTCAGAAGCTTCAGTGGTCATCGTGCAAAGTTCAAGTTGTCTGCTCCAGCATTGTTAATATTTCCTTCCTTCAAGGAAAGAACTTGTCTGTGAACTGCAGAACTTTCTGGGGGCATTTTGAGGGTTGTTTTTGCAGTAACAATTTAAGAACCACCAAGCAGACAGAAAAAGTGGAGAAGGCAGTATAGCACCAGTACCCAGTAACAAACAATATCCATGCAGTCCGGAGAGGAACCGTATGTAACCATCAGAACCACAGCAGGGGATGGGGACTTAACCCTTTCCTCCCCTGCTGTGCTCCTGAGGAATACTCTGGGGGGCGGGTTTCCTTTCCATGCAAATAGTGCATTCGGAGGACATCACATAGCAAGCTTGCTGCTTTATGCCAGGGCTGTAGAAAAGGTAGATCTGGATCTTCTGATAGGTCTCTGGGTGATTTGCAGTAGATTGGCAAGGTCAATAGCATCTTTAACAATAGATCTTTAACAATAGCAACAATAACTAGGTCTCTACCTCAGTAGGACTGCTGAGATGAAGAAAGGCAGAGTTAACCAGGAATGGATTTTTGTTGACACAGTGTAACACAGAAATAAATCCCCATGTGCAGCAGCAACATGTTGTTTCATAATTCTGTCCTTTGCACTTGGTTGTGACTGGTGGATCTCAGGGTTTTGTTAAAACACAAAATCAGATGGCACAAGCCTGAAATCTTTTCCTCCACCAACCCACTCTATGCTAGTTACAGAGGCAGGTTCTTAAAGGCCTCTTTTCAGATTAGGAGCTACCACAGGGTATATCCATGATCACTAGAATGGTTTCTGACCTACATTGGCTCCCAGTATGTTTCCGAGCACAATTCAAAGTGTTGGTGCTGACCTTTAAAGCCCTAAATGGCCTTGGCCCAGTATACATGAAGGAGCGTCTCCACCCCCATCGTTCTGCCCGGACACTGAGGTCCAGCGCCGAGGGCCTTCTGGCGGTTCCCATACTGCAAGAAGCCAAGTTACAGGGAACCAGGCAGAGGGCCTTTTCGGTAGTGGTACCCGCCCTGTGGAACGCCCTCCCACCAGATGTCAAAGAGAAGAACAACTACCAGACTTTTAGAAGACACCTGAAGGCAGCCCTGTTTAGGGAAGCTCTTAATGTTTGATGGATGACTGTCTTTTAATATTTTGTTGGAAGCCACCCAGAGTGGCTGGGGAAGCCCAGCCAGATGGGCGGGGTATAAATAATAAATGATGATGATGATGATCTTATCACAAGGAGCTCAGGGCAGAGGACATGGGTTTATTGCCCCTTCGCTCTGAGCTTATCCCAATAACCTGGTGGTGCAGATTTGGCTGGGAGGTAGAGACTAGACCAAGGCCACCAAGTGAAATACACGACAGAGTGGAGTTTGCCCTTTGATGTTCCCAGTTCATTTTTTCGCCCATTATAAAGCATCTCCTGGGCCCCTGATAGCCCTGCACCAGTCAGGTCCATTACAGCTAGTTATGGACATTAAAGATGTGTAATATGGGATCTGTACTGAGACCGAACATATAATTTGCTAACAAGTCGATTTCCCTCCCCCCCTTGCGTCAGTACTTTGAGCTATAATAAAACCAAGAGATAAAGGGAGAGTCGCTGATGGAAATTGTTTCACTATCTTAGGTTTTACATCTCTACGGCCACTTTGTGCTGGGGCTGAAAATGAAGCCGTAATGCTTTATGATATCAGAGTCAGTTTTATTGCGGTAGACGGTGGGGGAATTGCTGGAGAAAGGTTAACCATATGCCACTTTTTTAATTAGAAGTCACCTCCAAGTAACTGAGGACTGTACCGGGATATCTGTCTGATTTTTACTAGTGTGTTCTTCCAGGTTCCTTAGAAAACTCAGGCTCAGGCACCGAGGGCCACTCCCTCTGCAAGTAGGTACAAAAGACCGCCTTTGTTTTGAGCTGGTTAATTCAGGAGTGAAGAGCAACTCTGTAATGTCTCCAAAGGAAGTCAGGGGATTAAGGAGGACTCTTGTTATCATCTCTCCTATGACAAGTCGGAAAGGCAAGCCTAGAGAAAGGCCTTCTCATTATTGAGGCTCCAGGAGCTAAGCTCATTTCAAGAGTCCTTGTTGCTTTACAGAAGAAATTAAGCGTGTTCCTGTCATTAAAACCCCACAGAGACTTCTTTTTTTGCCATTGAAATTAACGGGGCTTGTTATCAGGGTGAGGCTGCCTCCGGTTTGCGATGACATCTGGCCAGCAGGAAATGCAGCCCCCATATTATTTATTTATTATCAATTTAAAGAAGGCTGATCACAGAAGAATTGATGCCTTTGAATTATGATGCTGGAGGAGACTCTTGAGAGTTCCATGGACTGCAAGAAGATCAAACCTATCCATTCTGAAGGAAATCAGCTCTGAGTGCTCACTGGAAGGACAGATTGTGAAGCTGAGGCTCCAATACTTTGGCCACCTCAGGAGAAGAGAAGACTCCCTGGAAAAGACCCTGATGTTGGGAAAGATGGAGGGCACAAGGAGAAGGGGACGACAGAGGACGAGATGGTTGGATAGTGTTCTCGAAACTACCAACATGAGTTTGGCCAAACTGCGGGAGGCAGTGGAAGACAGGAGGGCCTGGTGTGCTCTGGTCCATGGGGTCACGAAGAGTCGGACATGACAAAACGACTAAACAACAACAATTAATGTACCTGCCCTTTGCCCTAAGGTCCCTGTGTGGGTTCCAACATGCAAACACAATATTAAAAACAGTTTTAAACCACTTATATGCACTTTTTCCGAAGCGACTCTCTCCAAGATGGCGGCATGGGGAAGGAGGCATCTGGCAGTTGCCAGGGTGGCAGGGTGCCCCCCCCATCCCATAGGTGCTACCCTGATGTTGTTGGGCTCCAGTTCCCATTCTGACCATCTGCCAAGCTGGTTGAGGTTGATGGGAGCTGGGAGCCCAACGAGATCTGGAAGGCCACAGGCCAGGGGAAGCTGCTACAGGCAGCGGATTACAGGAGTAATTCTTCGGCCCCACATTTTGCAACAGACCAGGGTGGCAAACACTTCTGCGATGAATACAATTTAAAAATAAAGTAAAAAAAACCCATTTATTGAAACATTTAAAAAACTGTTTAAAGCATCTAAAAACAACAAAACGTCTAAAACAGATTTAAGAACAGGTGTAACAACAACAACAACAAGTGTCCGGGCAGGCACACCAAAACAGACAGGTATCTATAGTGATCATGCTTGCCTAATTGCCAATTTGACATTCCTGGACATGTTTGTGGATTGGGACCCAGCTATCGGTTGGATTAAGCATTTCTCTGGAATTTGAGATGCTAGTTTGGTCCCAAAAAAGTGCCCCAAAAGGCGTATTTTAAGTTAAAAATGTGAGCAAACAACTCCCTGCTCTAGGGGTGAAATGCATGGAAACACCTGAAAACTGCTATTTTGCAGGAGGAGTGCATACAATTTAGATGGTAATTGTCTTCAGGTAATTGTGTGTATGTGCGTGCACACGTATTCTTTTTGGAAAGTCTTCAGGGGAAAAACCCCATTGGAATGGGCCTATGGTGGACATGGAAAAGACTTCAACTGGTCTGGCCTTCCCTAGCTTGTAAAGGTGGTTCTTTGCTTGGGTTTTGAGGATGTTCAAGCCAGCGAAATAGATCACCTGCGCTTCACAGCAGGCCATAAACCAGGCAAATTACATCACTTTCCCACTTACTCAATAAGGTAGAAATTACATCAGTGCTAAACAGGATACTCTGATTCAGCGAGAAATGGAACCGCTACCGCTCTCGCCTGCTTCTGCTCCACTTGTTCTGCCTGGATAAGCCAACAATTAAGGCTCCGAGTGAGAAATATGCAGTGAGAATTTTATTTCTCTTATTATTTTCAAAGCCATCTTTTCAAATCACTTTCCTGTTTCTAGAGGAGGAGAAATACCCCCTGGGTGCTGCTATGAAACAGAAGAAGCTCCTGATTTCACAGCATTTCTGGGTAGATTATCACTTGACGCAGGTGAAGCTTGGCAGGAAGACCACCTTGTTGTTGTTGTTGTTTAGTCGTGTCCGACTCTTCGTAACCCCATGGACCAGAGCACGCCAGGCACTCCTGTCTTCCACTACCTCCCGCAGTTTGGTCAAACTCATGCTGGTAGCTTCGAGAACACTGTCCAACCATCTCGTCCTCTGTCATCCCCTTCTCCTTGTGCCCTCCATCTTTCCCAGCATCAGGGTCTTTTCCAGGGAGTCTTCTCTTCTCATGAGGTGGCCAAAGTATTGGAGTCTCAGCTTCAGGATCTGTCCTTCCAGTGAGCACTCAGGGCTGCTTTCCTTCAGAATGGAGAGGTTTGATCTTCTTGCAGTCCATGGGACTCTCAAGAGTCTCCTCCAGCACCATAATTCAAAAGTATCAATTCTTCGGCGATCAGACCACCTCGCTCTCCCCTAAAAAGAAGTGCTGAAAGTTTTCAAAGAGTGGAATGGATCTTACTGCAAGTTTACTTCCCCCTTTTCCTAATGAATTTTCATGGCGGCGTTCGCCCCAGCAGCCGCAATTCATAAGAGAAAATTAAAAACCTGCCTTGAAACCTGGATGACAATGCCGCTAACATCTTGCAGTTGCTGGCATTATCCTTTGAGAACCTTTCAGCTCCATTTCTATGCCCCATTGTTTTCCCTCACAAAAACATATTTTAAATATGAAACATTGAATGTTCATTGCTTCTTTATATCATTTTATTATTATTATTCATTGTGTGTTGGAGGCAAAGGGCATGGTTTTATATAGAATCTACCCTGAGTGTCTGATTTTGCATTTTTATTTGACGGTGCAGATTCCCTAAGAAATTTATTTTCTTTCAGATGCAGATGTTCCCCTGGGAATGGGAGTTATAAGTTTCTACGGAGGGTTACCAGGTCCCTGGAGACTCAGAGAGAAGAGGGCAGGGCACTGTGGCGGGTTAAGGAGGCAGAGCCAATGGCAAGAGCGCTCTCTCCCTTCAGCCGGCTGTTGACTTGCTCTTATAAGCTCCATGTCAGATGGAACTTGCTGGTTGGCATCCCTCTGTCTTGGGAGACAGTGGAGGAGTTCGCCCAGTGCATCCCAACATTTCTTCTCTCTGCACTCCTCCCCGATTACCCGTCTCCACGCACCGTGGTAATCTGCAAGGGATTCTCACACAGTGGGGTTGATGTTGCCAGACTTCATGTCACATGTCAAAGAGCAAGCCAGCAGAAAACCACACCATTCAAAATTGGCTTTGCATGTACTTTGCATGCCCTCTACAGTGTATGTTTACAATAGATAGGCACAGTTGTACCTTGGATCCCAAATGCCTTGCGAGATGAACGTTTTGGCTCCCAAATGTCGCAAACCCAGAAGTGAGTGTTCTGGTTTCCGAACGTTCGCTGGAACCCTGAGAGCCAGCGTGGTTAAGAGCGGTAGTCTCGTAATCTGGGGAACTGGGTTCGCGTCTCCGCTCCTCCACATGCAGCTGTTGGGTGACCTTGGGCTAGTCACACTTCTCTGAAGTCTCTCATCCCCACTCACCTCACAGAGTGTTTGTTGTGGGGGAGGAAGGGAAAGGAGAATGTTAGCCGCTTTGAGACTCCTTAAAGGGAGTGAAAGGCGGGGTATCAAATCCAAACTCTTCTACTCTTCTTCTTCCAAACGTCTGACGTGGCTTCTGCAGCTTCTGAACGTTTTGGAAGCTGAGCGGACTACAGGAACGGATTCCGTTTGAGTTCTGAATTACTACTGTATTCTCTGTCTCCTGGATTTGGACTTTGTGTCTTTTGAAGAACAAAGGAAAGCCAAAGTGTGCATTCTATGTATCTTCTTTCTTCTTCTTTGGCGAGCACTCGTAGCCGAGTAAGATTGTCTTCCATAAACACGGTTTTAACAATGAGTCCGTAAGTGACTGTGGAGGCCAATTCTGGATCCACACGTCCTTCCACAGTGGGGACATAGGTTTCCGGGTGGGAGTTGATCACGGTGTGGATTTGCCAAGAGTGCCTTCTTCTTAGCATGTTTCTCCCTTGCATCCTGAGTTTGAGTGTCTTCAAAGCCCATGACACCTTTGGTAAAGGCTCCAGTTTGAGCGCTCGCAGGCCAGTGTTTCCCAGTTGTTGGTGTTTATGCTACATTTTTAAAAGATTTGCCTTGAGAGAGTCTTTGAACCTCTTTTGTTGACCACCAGCATTACACTTTCCATTTTAAAGTTTGGAATAGAGTAGTTGCTTTGGAAGATGATAATAGGCATCTGCACAATATGACCAGTCCAATGAAGTTGATGTTGAAGAATCATTGCTTCAACGCTGGTGTTCTTTGCTTCTTCCAGTAGCATTCTGTGTACATTTTGCCTTTTAATATGGTGCTCCCCTTCTCTCAATGTGTAGTTTTTTTTATTTTACAGCAGGCAAGTTTCTTGAATTCCTTTTCTGCTGGATTTCAAATCTGCAAGAGCATATGCCCTACAATTGAACCTTTGGATCAGATCAGCTGGTGGGACACCCCATTCCACTAAAGGTAAAGGGACCCCTGACCATTAGGCCCAGTTGTGACCGACTCTGGGGTTGCGGTGCTCATCTTGCTTTATTGACCGAGGGAGCCGACGTACAGTCATGTGGCCAGCATGACTAAGCTGCTTCTGGCGAACCAGAGCAGCGCACGGAAACGCCGTTTACCTTTCCGCTGGAGCGGTACCTATTTATCTACTTGCACATTGATGTGCTTTCGAACTGCTAGGTTGGCAGGAGCAGGGATCGAGCAACGGGAGCTCACCCCGTTGTGGGGATTCGAACCACCGACCTTCTGATCGGCAAGTCCTAGGCTTTGTGGTTTAACCCACAGCGCCACCCGCGTCCCATTCCACTAAAGGGGGAAGTAAATCCAAGAGTCTCTACATTCTTACCCTTGATATATGGTTATACTTGAATACTTTATATGTTTCTTTTTCTGATTCCACCTCACCCCTCCTGGGTCCCCTTACTATTTCAGACATCAATCTCCACCAAGAGTTTGAACTGCAAAGGCATATACCATACTTTTCAAGGAATACAGGCCCTGCCTACAGGCTTACGGTCTAATTAATGGCACAAGATGGAGGAAAGGGAAAAGGGAAAAGGGAAGGAGGGTCAGACAGGAACAGCTGGTGGGAGGGCGCGAAGGAAGAGAGGTGTCTTAGGGAAGTGTATGCATTTGATAACAGAGGAGGAAGGCAAATGTCCGGTAGTAAAGATATCCTGGTCTTTGGTTTACTTAACAAATTGGTGCCAGTGGAGTGGAGAGCCCAGGAAGAGAAGGAAAATACAGAATAATGCAACCAGGCTCCTGAGAATTATGTACTGGAAGCTCAGACTGAAGATAAGCAGAAAGAGGAAGCTGATTGAAAATAATTCTTCTCAGCTTTGCAGTTCCCCAAGCAGTGAAAAGTTTGAATGGAAGCACTGTTGGTTTGGGGTGTTTGGCTAATGAGAATAAAAGGAGAATTCCCTGGATGCCTAGATTCAGGTTTGGGGCAAGTACTTTTTGGTGAGAGTCCCAACAAAGATTTAAAATCACAAAACATGCAGCAAAGTAAAAGCATGGAAATATAGATCTTTAAAACATCCCCTTCTCAATTTCTTTCCAAATCTTTCCCTTAATTCCCTTGGTACCGAAAGAGACCAATGTTTGGTAAATGTTAATAGTGGTTTACTTACAAACTCTCAAAGTCATATTCATGTGCTTTTCCAAACAACAGCAAGAAAACATAGGCAGCAAAACTTACGTTTCAAAATCGGTAAATGTTTCTAAATTATTTGTATAGAAACACAAATATGACTTGCTAAAGTGATCAGCCCAGACATCTTTTCTGGTCGGCTTCACATGGTCGAAGAGAGTGAACAAAGGCTTTTGACAAACATTTCTCCCAAACTGAGGGGTGGGTGACCTAGTAATAATAATAATAATAATAATAATAATAATAATAATAATAATAATAAATTTTATTTTATTTATAAGCTGGGCTCAGGGCGGCTAACAACAATCAAAATAATCCAGCATTCTAAAAACATTCATTATAAAATTAATTAAAATCAAATTGATGGCAACCATTAAGCAAAATTCTGTGCAGATTGCCAGAGGAGGGAGTCAGGCTGGGCCCTGACCAAAGGCTTGGTGGAACAGCTCTGTCTTGCAGGCCCTGCGGAAAGATGTCAGGTCCCGCAGGGCCCTAGTCTCTTGTGACAGAGCGTTCTACCAGATTGGAGCCGCGGCTGAGAAAGCCCTGGCTCTAGTTGAGGCCAGCCTAACCTCTCTGTGGCCTGGGATCTTCAGGATGTTTTTATTTGCAGACCGTAAATTTCTCTGTGGGACATACCAGGATAGGCGGTCCCGTAGGTACAAGGGTCCTAGGCTGTATAGGGGTGTAAAGGTTAAAACCAGCACCTTAAACCTGATCCTGTACTCCACCAGGAGCCAGTGCAGCTGGTATAGTACCGGATGAATATGATCTCGCAGCGAAGTTACATTTGGCATAACTTCTTACTCTATGGTCTTAACTCTTTCATGCATCAACTAGTGCTAAGCATGCTGGTTATATGAGGCTGATATTTATCCCACAAGCATGATGTGCAATTGGTTTTCATTGGCTGAGAATGAACTGGAAGCTTATCTGAAACATTTGCGTGATGATCTGCTTCGATATTTGAATGAATCCCAAGTCCCAAGGTGAAGTGAGAGGCCTCTGAGGGATTTTTTGGCTTGTTTTAAGTGAAGCAGGATCAGTACAAGGGGGAAGTAGAAGTGGGGACTCCTGAAGCGGTTTGCGTGATCCTCAGTGATCCAGGTATTTTCAGCAAACGCTGGAGACAGTCATCAGCTGCAAGCAAAAGCAGTGTCTTTAAGCTCATCATAACTGGGTGGGGTGATGGAAGAAGGGACAACAGATGATTTAGAGTGGTGAAAGGCAGAACTCCATGGTCCCTTTTAACCAGAATGATTTTACCTGGGAAGCATATCCTTTCTCGTTCTCCCCACCCTTCTTGACTTTGGTAGGATTCACCCCCTTGCAAATGGCAACCTTGCCATTGAATTTTATCCAAATACACCCAGTTATTAATAATAAAGTTAAACAAGGTTCCCCCCCCCTTCTTTAAAATCAAACTGTAAAGATGTCTAGTGTAAAAGCCCCTAGGCCTACAGTGGTATCTTGGTTCTCAAACGCCTTGGTATTCAAACAACTTTGATCCCAAACATTGCAAACTCAGAAGTGTTCCGGTTTGCAAACTCTTTTTGGAAGCCGAATGTGCGCCACTCCATGTTCCGATTTGAGTGCCACACTTCTGTTTTGAGTGTTACGCTGAGATCTGTCTGTTTTTGCGGTTTTTTGTGTGTGACTGTGTGGCACCTAGTTCAGCTACTGATTGATTGATTGATTGATTGTGTGACTGCAGTACATTGTTTATTGCTTTCATTTTATGGATCAATGGTCTCGTTAGATAGTAAAATTCATGTTAAATTGATGTTTTAGGGGATGTTTTTAAAAGTCTGAACGGATTAATCCATTTTGCATTAGTTTCTATGGGAAAGTGTGCCTTGGTTTTGGAACGCCTTGGTTTTGGAATGGACTTCCAGAATGGATGAAGTTTGAGAACCAAGGTTCCACTGTACTTGCTTGTAATTTGGCATGCTTACCTACTTTGAAGAGGCACATATGCCTGCAAATTTCATCTGCTTCTATCAAAACAGGGTGGGGAAGTTACAGCCATTTTAAAATCTCTTAAGAGTAAAGAGGGACATTCTGAACTGTAATGAACCCCAAGCTGAATCAGGCAGCTTGCAGAGCACCTAAGGCACGCTATTTTCCAAAACACTGATCTTTGTGGCTGGTGCAGACTCCTGAACAGTAGTTAATTAGGACATGAGTGGAGAGCCATCAAGCATTCCTTCCTTCATGACCCCCCAGAGAGCAAGCTGGGCAGCCCTCCAGTCTGTGCCCCCAGGTTTCAACTAATTCCAGCTAAAAGCTCTCGGCTCTCTCCCTAAGGACATAGGAGATAAATGAGGAGCTATTTTGAGGTGGGTCCCCGTAGTTTTAGGTTGTTCATAACTGGACAAATTGTGCTCCGTAGTCTGCTCCTGCTTGATCAGAGAGTGTATAGTGGAATCCCTTCTAAAAAATCACACCAATCTAGTGCTCGTTCTTTGATTTTAGTAGTGCAATCTAACACCTACGGCAACTGCACAACTAAGTTGGAATTGTTCAGGCTTCTGGTCTCCTTATAATTGCCACTAGAGGTTTGTGCCTCTCCAGCTGTAGCTGCAACGTTTTCAAGAAATTTGTATTTCTATGTTCGAGAACTGTTTCGAATAAAAACCAACATTAATCTAGATTGTAGAAACTCTTCCGGCCACTGACGACGCAATTCAACTCGATCTGCCATGCCAAATAACTTTTTTCAAAGTTCTGTGTCTATAGACTATAATTCAAACTAGTGTGCTCAGGATATAACAGGATAGGTAAACTCCATCCGTTTTCTTTTCTGGCTACAAAACTTTTTGTTGGTGATCCCACTCTTGTCTTCTTCCAGGCCCCATGCATGTTGGCATTTTTCTTATAGCATGGGCCAAGGGCTCAGTCAGAACAGTATTCTAGAAGTTGCTCACCTTTCTACCAATGGCATCTTGTTATATTTAAAACATAGGGCATAAGACCTGTATATTGACATGGTGGGGGGAAAACAACCCAGCCTCTCAGAAACTGCATGTTGGCGGAGTCATCTGGACTCATCTGTCAGCCTCTGTTTATCTTGTCCCTATTTTCAAAAAGGGGAAAGGAGAGGACCCAAATAATTACCGCCCAGCAAGTCTGACATCAATACCAGGGAAGATTCTGGAGCAGATCATAAAGCAAACAATCAGTGAGCACCTAGAAAGGAATGCTGTGATCACCAATAGTCAGCATGGATTTCTGAAAAATAAGTCATGTCAGACTAACCTGATCTCATTTTTTGACAGAATTACAAGCCTGGTAGATGAAGGGAACGCAGTGGATGTAGTCTACCTTGATTTCAGCAAGGCATTTGACAAGGTGCCCCATGATATTCTTGTAAAGAAGCTGGTAAAATGCGGTCTTGACTATGCTACCACTCAGTGGATTTGTAACTGGCTGACTGACCGGACCCAAAGGGTACTCATCAATGGTTCCTCTTCATCCTGGAGAAGAGTGACTAGTGGGGTGCCACAGGGTTCTGTCTTGGGCCCGGTCTTATTCAACATCTTTATCAACGACTTGGATGATGGACTCAAGGGCATCCTGATCAAATTTGCAGATGACACCAAACTGGGAGGGGTGGCTAACACCCCAGAGGACAGGATCACACTTCAAAACGACCTTGACAGATTAGAGAACTGGGCCAAAACAAACAAGATGAATTTTAACAGGGAGAAATGTAAAGTATTGCACTTGGGCAAAAAAAATGAGAGGCACAAATACAAGATGGGTGACACCTGGCTTGAGAGCAGTACATGTGAAAAGGATCTAGGAGTCTTGGTTGACCACAAACTTGACATGAGCCAACAGTGTGACGCGGCAGCTAAAAAAGCCAATGCAATTCTGGGCTGCATCAAGAGGAGTATAGCATCTAGATCAAGGGAAGTAATAGTGCCACTGTATTCTGCTCTGGTCAGACCTCACCTGGAGTACTGTGTCCAGTTCTGGGCACCACAGTTCAAGAAGGACACTGACAAACTGGAACGTGTCCAGAGGAGGGCAACCAAAATGGTCAAAGGCCTGGAAACGATGCCTTATGAGGAACAGCTAAGGGAGCTGGGCATGTTTAGCCTGGAGAAGAGGAGGTTAAGGGGTGATATGATAGCCATATTCAAATATATAAAAGGATGTCACATAGAGGAGGGAGAAAGGTTGTTTTCTGCTGCTCCAGAGAAGCGGACACGGAGCAATGGATCCAAACTACAAGAAAGAAGATTCCACCTAAACATTAGGAAGAACTTCCTGACAGTAAGAGCTGTTTGACAGTGGAATTTGCTGCCAAGGAGTGTGGTGGAGTCTCCTTCTTTGGAGGTCTTTAAGCAGAGGCTTGACAGCCATATGTCAGGAGTGCTCTGATGGTGTTTCCTACTTGGCAGGGGGTTGGACTCGATGACCCTTGTGGTCTCTTCCAACTCTATGATTCTAAGTTTATTTATTTATTTATTTATTAAGGATTTTCTTGTTTTACAGAAGTAAGTGTAATGCCTCGGTTTTTTTGGTTTTTTCCCCCATGTAACATTTTTACAAATCCATTTCATTTGTTGAGGCATTAGAGGGAGAAGAAAAAAAAAGAAAGAAAAAAGAAAGGGGGTGGTGGAGAGAGGGAAGATGGATGGGGGTGGGGTCGGGCGGCGGTGTTTCTATTATGTTTAATGTATGTAGAGTTTGGTGTCAGCGTTGCTTGTGTTGTTCACCTGTGTTCCTTTGGTGGTGAGAGAGGTTGGGGTTGGCCTAGGGTGTGATTGTTTGCTTGTGATTGGCTGTGGTGATCTTTGTTTTCGTGTGTGAGTGAGGTGGGTGGGTGTTTTGGATCAGGTTAGCCATATTGATTTGTATGCTGTTGGTGGATTCTTGTCATTGTCCTGTTGGGCTGTGTATGTGATAAAAGGGAGCCATACCGGGGTGAAGGCATCTTCTTCTGTTTGTCCCCGTGTCAGTTTCAGTTTATTAGTTAATTTTTCTAGTAGGGCTGTTTCCCATACTATTTGGTACCATTGGTCCATGCTTACTCCTGACAGGTCTCTCCAGTGTCTGGCTATGATGCTTCTGGCTGCTGAGAGTAGGTGGGTTATGAGTTCTTTGTGGTGTAAATGGGTATTGTTGTCTTGGAAGAAATCCCCTAGATGCAATCAAAAAACAATGGGAGAATGACATAGGCTATGAGATTAACCCCACTCAATGGACCAGAATGTGGTCTAAACCCCCCTTTAAATCCATATCAATGAAAAGAAAAGAACTCACACTGAAACTCACCTACAGGTGGTACCTAACACCAAGGAAACTAGCGGTAATACACCCAGGAACCTCACCAAAATGCTGGAGAGGGTGCACCTCCACAGGCACATACCTCCACATGTGGTGGGAGTGTCCCAAAATCCAACTATTCTGGACAACTGCCATACAAGAAATATGTAAAATAACTAAGCAAGTCATAGACATCACCCCAGAATTGGCCCTACTAAACATCTTCCATCTCCTCAAGTTCAATCCCACTTGTATTGTCCCTGCATTCTGGTATGAGAGAGCATTAGTCCACCTTCTGGTGTGCTTATATTACGCTCCCTCACCATGTAATTAAGGTGAGTTGGCAACGCATTATCTGTATAATGCCCAGGGAGATTATGCCTATCTCTTACTGAGTTTGCAAGTACTGGGTCATACCACTTCAGACTGAATGTCTCACTAAATCCTTCTGTTTCTGGCTGCACAAGAGAGATTTTCCAAGCCAAAACTTTGTGCACCATCACGTGTGAAAATGGCACGAGTGCCCACCATGCAACGATTACACGGTGCACCAGTGGCGTAGCGTGGGGGGCCGGCCGCACCGGACACAACATCTGGGGGGGGGCACGCTCGCACTCGCAGTTCTCTGCCCCTACCTGGCTCACTCACTCTCTCTCACTGCAGTGCTGGCTGTGCGAATCCGATCCGAGCCGCCGGGTCGCCGCCCACTGTGGAGGGGAGGGTGCCAGGCGTGCGGTGCGGAGAGAGAGCGAGGGACTATCTGGGGGAGGGACAGTGCAGCGGGGGGGGGGCACAAATTACTTGCCTTGCCCCGGGTTAGGGGGCACAAATTACTTGCCTTGCCCCGGGTGCTGACAACCCACGCTACGCCACTGCGGTGCACTGATTTGCTGCCATTTTTGGGGGGCTGGGATTCTTAACACAACCCTTAGCTTGCTGCTGAAGCGAAGGCAATTTTCAAAGATTCTCTCTTTCCTTAGCATCCGTTGTGCACATTGTTCAAGGGGACACTTTGACCCCTGTGCAGGGGACAGG
Source organism: Podarcis tiliguerta (assembly GCF_965153285.1). NCBI lineage: Eukaryota > Metazoa > Chordata > Lepidosauria > Squamata > Lacertidae > Podarcis > Podarcis tiliguerta. The sequence continues at coordinate 7,880,378 of NC_139534.1, forward strand.
AACTTTTCTTCTCTCAAAGTCCTTGTTAACTTATCTCAGCATCCAAGCTTCTGTTTTTGTGTGTAACGGCAGCATGGAGTGGAGCAGATTTAAGAGCAGCTTAAAAAGGGGAAAAAAGGACAGTCACCAGGTTCTTTGTGCTTAAAAGACTTCTTTTGTTTCCTGTTCTCTTGATTCATCTGTTTATATCATTAGCGGGGGTGGGGTGGGGAAGAAGGGGAATTAAAGCATTAGAGCTTTATCTACCTATGTAGATTTAGCTAAAAGTGCAACACACTTGACAGAAATCCCCTTCAAAATTGCTGTCTACACGGATTATCATTTAATATGTGCTAAAACCAACTTAATGTTGCCTGTGCCTTGGGTATAAATGTCAAACTCTGCATATATATGTCCTGGATTTTCTTGAGCACTGAATATGTTTTAATGAATCCAGTCACAACCTTGATAGATTTGAAGACCTTCTCATGTTCCAGGGTTGAGGTTTCGCCATCCTTCAGTTTGTTCGCTGAATATCATAAAGGAAGAAAGGCTTTATTTAGTGTTGGAATAATCTCTTTACTGACTGCTACAGAGGATTCCATTTTCTTTTCTGTTTCTTTGAGGTGCATTTGCCAGGCCGCAACATCTCAGATAGTGGCTCTAACTGCTCAAAGATGTGGACCTGTATTATATATTCCTTTGACATCTGTCTTGACTGCTTCTCTTTAGTGTGAAATCTGTCCCCTTTCCCCCCCCTGCATCTACTTTTAAAACATCCACAACCTCGCTTGGTGGTTTTACTGATTACAAACCACAGAGCAGGAGCTTACAAGACCAGAAGGGAAGTAATCTATATGTAACTGAGACTACATAAGGGATTTGGGCAGATAAAAAGCAGTCCCAGGCTGGACCATGCCAGACCACATCTAAACTCCTGTAAAAAGTGACAGAGGCTTAGGGTAAGAGAGCTAAACTTGGCAGCCACTCATGTTAGAATGCAATGTCTCTGTCACATGATTAAGCCCATTCCATATTTCTGAAGAGTGAAGTGGCGGTTTGGAAACGATGCATGGTATTTTATGCAGAAGCCAAACGTTTCTTCTGAACACTGAAAACAGTGACAAGCTCTTGTGAATTTCTGTCACCCCTATTCTCTTTGCCCAATTACCCTCCCAACCCACTGAACCCCTACTGCACATTGGTTGCTGCTTATTCTGCAACTCTGATACCTGTAAATTGACCGCGATTTCACTTTTGTAAAAAACAAAACCCCTCCAATACTTAAAAACCTCCATTTCCCCAATTTATCTGGTTGTCCTTAAAGAACAGAAGCAACCTGAACATGTTCTGCAACATTTACTATTACATACGGTCAGTGCTTCCCCCCTCCTAAAAAAAATGTTTAGGGGTACTCTCATTTTCCTACTCTTATTGAAATACTGCCCCTCAATGAGGCCAAATTTAAGATTCACAGAATGTTTAGGGGTATGCATACCCCCAGGAAAAAAACAACTGCATATGGTGCTTTGTTGTCCATCCAACCTGCAATATTATGGGCCAGCCCAAGTAAAATATTTGTAAAGGTAAAGGTAAAGGGACCCCTGACCATTAGGTCCAGTTGTGGCCGACTCTGAGGTTGCAGCGCTCATCTCGCTTTATTGGCTGAGGGAGCCGGCGTACAGCTTCCGGGTCATGTGGCCAGCATGACTAAGCCGCTTCTGGTGAACCAGAGCAGCGCACGGGAACGCCGTTTACCTTCCCGCCGGAGTGGTACCTATTTATCTATTTGCACTTTGACGTGCTTTTGAACTGCTAGGTTGGCAGGAGCAGGGACCGAGCAACGGGAGCTCACCCCATCGCGGGGATTTGAACCACCAACCTTCTGATCAGCAAGTCCTAGGCTCTGTGGTTTAACCCACAGCGCCACCTGCGTCCCTTAACATATTTGTACATTTGGGCTAATGGTGGCATAGCAATTAATGTTGTCCTGTGCTTAAGTCATTGTCCTACTTAAGTCATTTCTTGCTCTTGTTCCTAGGAGGCTGGTATTCAGAGATACAGTGCCCGTAATGCAGAAGTACAGGGTAGCTGTTTGCCCAACTCCACGGAGGATAGTCATCTGGTCCAAGCCTAGATTGAAGAACCATAAGGAGGAACAGGGAAAGTTGCACATCAGGTCAGTCTTCTGCCCTATGCTGAGATGTACTGTATGTCTATTTAAGGTAAAGGTACCCCTGACCATTAGGTCCAGTCGCGGATGACTCTGGGGTTGCGGTGCTCATCTCGCTTTATTGGCCGAGGGAGCCGGCGTACAGCTTCCAGGTAATGTGGCCAGCATGACTGGCGAACCAGAGCAGCACACGGAAATGCCGTTTACCTTCCTGCCGGAGCGGTACCTATTTATCTTCTTGCACTTTGACATGCTTTCGAACTGCTAGGTTGGCAGGAGTGGGGACCGAGCAACGGGAGCTCACCCCGTCACACGAATTTGAACCGCCGACCTTCTGATCGGCAAGTCCTAGGCTCTGTGGTTTAACCCACAGCACCACCCATGTCTATTTAAATGGTAGCAATTAATTTAAATGGTAGCAATTGGAGAGCCAGTGTGGTGTAGTGGTTAAGAGCAGTGGACTCGTAATCTGGTGAACCGGGTTCACTTCCCTGCTCCTCCACATGCAGCTGCTGGGTGACCTTGGGCCAGTCACACTTCTCTGAAGTCTCTCAGCCCCACTCACCTCACAGAGTGTTTGTTGTGGGGGAGGAAGGGAAAAAGGAGATTGTTAGCCGCTTTGAGACTCCTTAGAGTAGTGATAAAGCGGGATATCAAATCCAAACTCCACTTCTTCTCTTCTTCTTCCTAAATTGGTGTTTATATGTATACCAGTAACAGGGACAAGAAAACCCCTATAAATAAGGCACCACTGGCTTCAGTTGAATCTGGTATGCTTAGATTTGCTTGGTATCTGTGACATTCAGAAAAGCAGTTTTGAGCAGCTTCGTTAACATGTGACAAGGTTGGATTTGGGGACCCAAATTTGCTGTGTCAATTACTTGGTTTGGAGTGGTAGTGGTGGCAAACTCAGGGTTCGCGGCACAAAAATGGTACTAAACTTTGGCATCAGGATTTTTTTTTGGGGGGGGAGATCTGGAATTTCGGGGTCACACTTTAATGAAGCTGTTTTGAGCTAATCTTGCCGCTGGATGAATGCAGCCTGGAGGTTTGTGGTGTGCAAAACAATGGCAAGACGGAAACTAACCCCCCCCATTATGTTTCTTCTCAAAGAGCGTCTCTATTGATGGCTGACCACAGTTGATGGGGATCAAAAGATCAGACAAAAAAGAGCCCTTGGCCATTGTTCTTAAAGCCTTTATTTTAATGCAAAATAAAACTGTTCAGCATTTATATTGTGATATGTAACGAAAGAAAAGTGAAACAGTGGTACCAGATGATCTCTTAATTCCCCCCAATAAATTTCCCAAACTTTTAAACAATTTAAAAAAAGCACACACAAATATAGGCGCATATGCGCAACCACAAGAAACAATAGAAAAGGAGAGCGGTGTGCAAACGAGCAATTCCCATTACCGTTTGTGGGATTGCGCCAGAAATATTCTGAAATTGATGTCTTGTGAATGAAGGCTTAAAAATACGTATGTATAAGAAAAAGGTTCTGGTTTCTGCACTGAGAGGCAAACATCTCTCCAGTAAGTGCACAGATGGCTAGAATGCTCTTGCAAAAAGTTATACGCGAGAGTCTGATCTGGGAAAGCTGTCCATGCCTCTTAGCTCCCACAAGGGAGAGTTCACTCCAGAGCACATCTACCATGGAACGTCTAGTGTTTTTAAAAAGGCAGAAAGGAAGGAGGTAGCGTTTCAACAGTATACAAAGATTAGGCAGCACGTGAAGCTTTATATCTGGCTAAGGGTAGCACTTGGAATGTTGGGGTTTTGAAGAGAATTTGGAAATCTGACTTCCCAGGACCTCTCCTTGTTTTTTGGACGACTCCCCCTTTTCAGTTGCTGCAGTCAGAGTTGATCCTCCGTCCCAGGAGCTAATAATGTCAACAGCTGGTTCAGGAAACTGTTGGGTGTCTGGACGGAGCACCCAGTCACTCAACAGTTAACGCGTCAAATCTAGTTTTCGTCACAAAAATAAAATTAAATTAAAAAATGCAACAGGAATTTGCTCCAAAGTACACTGATGTTTCCAGTAAGTTCAGCGGGCTTTCAGCCAGGCTTCTGTTCCAAATGCAATACCTAAACCAGCTCAGCACTCAGGGAATAAATGTACAAAGCTGTATCTAGCCGTTTTGACTGCTTGCTCTGAAGCTGGTGTTATGCAGCCCCCATCCCTTGCGCTGTCCTTACGGTTTCCCTGCCGGCATGCGCCAAACCTTTGCCCCTCTTCGCAAGGGAGCCTCGTCCTTTGAAGAGCCAGCCTTTGAAGAAAGCAGATCACACAGTTGGCTAGCAACTGCAATGTGCTCCTTCTTAGCCCTTTGGGGGGTTAAGGTGGGAAGGTATAGATGGCTTGTGCAGCTCATATTTGTGCCTTATGATAGGACACGTTCTCCCTACCTCTTGTCAGGATACGGGCATGAATCTGGTCATTCATCCCTATTTGTTGGCCTGAGCTTCATCTCTCAAGCAAGGGGAAATTGGGACTGCGGTAGGAGGCACCTGTCTTTGTCACAGGATGGGGCCGACACGGCAAACCTAATCAACAGTGATGCCCATTTTCGAACTTGCGTGTGAAAATGCATCCCACAGGGGCAGATCAGAGCCACCCATATTCACTTGCGATGGCTTCTGTCGGATTGGCACGTTATCATGGACATTTAGCACAGGAGGCCTTTGCGAATAGCAAAGAACCCTCTCAGATCCATTAATATTTTCAAACATACGGGCGCATGCGAGAAAAGAGCAACTTGTTTTCTTAATGGCTCGTGTGGAATTGTTTAGTGTGCAAGTGATATATATTTTGATCCACCAGCTACAGCACCTTGTGATATGTGTGTGTGTGTGTGTGCTACACATTTGTCTGCAATATGGTGCCGATAGTTTGTTTTGCGTTGTTCCAGAGAAGCAGGATATATATACATATACATGCGTGCGCGCGCACACACCCACACCCACACTCTTCTGTGAGTCACTTAAGGCAGCCAACTGCTCTCCCTCCCCATTAGAAACAGGGGGGCATTTCAGACTGATGGGGATGCCATTCAGTTTCCTTTGCTCCTGTCCCCCCCAAACCAGGCCAGGAGTTTTTGCTCCTTTCAGCAAAGCATGAAGCATCTATATAGTACTGCATCTATTTTTTTTAACCAAAAGGAGGGAAAGTCTCCTATAGCTTTGAAACCAGAAGCATAGTTGAATACCCCATTGGCTAAGATTAACAGCTGAGAAGGGTCGTCTCTTGACCTGCCTCGTCCTACGAAATGGAGCCGCTGCAGTCAATGGGAGTTTTAGAAGGGTGTTTCATGTTACATGGAAAACAATTGAGCACGAGCTTCAAAGGCCATAAATAATCCAGACAGGCTCTTTCCATTCAATTTGGATTTATCCCTAGCTCCTGAAATGCTGTCAGTTATCTCTGTGAATGGGAACGAAATGGCACCAGAAAGGGGTTAGGAGGCCGGTGATTTATAAGGCAAGAGCTTATCTTCCAAAGCTCCCCTTAATTGTGATCAGGCTAGAGATAAAGCCACTGTCATCAGCATTAGCTTTTTCTATTGGAGGATCCAACGTATCGTAGGTTATATTTGTACAAAGTGCATTTTAAAATGTTCACCTCACTCCCAGTGGCCTTTCTGCACTCCTTGAACATCTGCCTATCTTTATCTGTCTTACATATGGTCTATTTACAGAAATCTTTGAGGGGGAAGCACTGGTACTACACCCCAAAGGGGAAGGGAATGGGGTTGTTCTTTGAGAGTGGCCTTCTCCATATCAATCTTGCTTCAGATCCAAAGTTGAAGCTTATCTCAATTAAATGATTGCCTGCATACACCTGAGACGAAGGTCCACCTCCATGCTCTTCAAAAGAGTTCACAAGGCAAGGGATAAAGCAGAAGAATTTCATCGCAGAGAATTCCCCCACAGGCTGGGTTAGATGACCTGGATCATATTGTTCTGGAGCCACCAGGCACTCCAAGTGACCTAAAAACGTCACACATTTGGGGTAACTTCCACCGTTGCAGGTGAAGCTGTAAATACCAGCAAAATGGCTGGCACAGACTACAGGGCCACAGAAGACAGAAAGCAATCTCTTTTTTCATAATGAACTCCACCCAGTGTTTCTCAAACTTGGGTGCCCAGCTGTTGTTGGACTACAGCTCCCATCATCCCTAGCTAACAGGACCTGCGGTCAGGGATGAGGGGAATTGTAGTCCAACAACAGTTGGGGACCCAAGTTTGAGAAACAAGGAAGAACTTTGTCCTCCCTCCACCAAACCAGGACGGAAGAAAAGTAACATTTTAACATGATTGATCTAGTTTGGATGACCAGTCACTATACACCAGTGATAACAACAGGCCATTATTTCCTGTCTTCTGTGTGGTATCTTACCTCAGTTCAGATATGAAACAAGATATTCAACAGGAACTTAGGTTTAGCAAGGAGTAAACAATTCGAGGGTCACACTCTACTTAAGCCTGCAAATGTTAAGGAAGGCATGACTGCACTTACCGGGAGGGACTTAGCTGCCCATTTAAAAGTGGACTGGACAAAATTTAAGGGTATTTTATACAGATACATTTCCCAAAAACATCAGCCTCTCAGCTTACTTATTCACAGCCACTTGAAATTCATCTGGTGGAAATAGATATTGGCCTTTTACATGGCTATAATATGTATTTGCCATTTTAGGAACAAGCAGTCTGAGAATAATTACAGGGAAAAGTCACTCCTTCTTAGAATTAATGGTAGAAACACAACTGTCCTCGCTAAACTGTTTCCTGCTTAGTCCTGCCTAGAGAGTAAATGACCTAGAGAAGGCTATGAGACACACAACCTTGGATCCCAACCTTGCTATTTGCTACTCAGGGACTTTGAATCTGAGGCTGTTAGGTTTGGGTTTTGTTCCTTTTCATATTAAACAAACAAACAAAAAAATCAATTACTTATATGAATATTAATACTTGGGACAACAATGTTAGGCCAGTGGGTTCGGTGCGACACCACAGAACCTTTCATGGGCAATGGAGGAGCTTGTCCTTTCAAACGCAGCAACACAAATTTGTGTGTGTGACAGATTCACTAAGCGCCAAGTCTCCAGAGGCCAGCGGGTATAATGAAGCCATTTCAGAAAGGGTAAATGATAAATGGCTGTGCCTGGTAGATGACCCCTCTGTGCAATATATAATAATTATGAGACGACCTGTGTAATGAATCCTGTTAATTTGCTGCATACCAAAAGGAAACCAACAGCTCCTTCTGTGGCCAGGCCCCAAGGTCTTTTCCTTGAAAGGAAAAGGGCTATGGAATAAATAGCCTTGAAAGCCATCCAAAGGAAAGGATGGTTTTTTAATTTTTTTTTTTAAAAAGGGGGGTGTTTAAAAAAAAATGATGCTGGAGCTGCTCCGAATTCCTAGCTCATCAAAGTTTCAGAGGCTTTGTTAGACAGGGTGGCAAGTAAAAATAAACAGAACCACAAAGACCCTCCACGTCCCCCGCAATCAATAACCTGCAAACAGGACCATCTCCCTCAGAAATGCAAGCTAGAGGAACACCAGGGACCACCTGAGCTTCCTCGCTTCACTGTTGGAATATGATTGGAAGTCATTAAAACACCATTCTTAACCTGTATCTCTGATCCTCTGGTGTGTTTTTGTCTTCTCTCTTAAAATGACCACCTGATAACCCACCATTTTAAAACAGAAGGAGCCTCCTTTGCTACAGTCTCACCAAGCCCTGCAGAATTTCTGCCAGGCAACAGGGGCCCTGGTATCCCCTGACCTTCCTTCCTGGGGTGGGATCTGAAGAAGAATAGCCTTCACAGGAGACACTTTGAAGTCAAAAGCCAACGCAAGGATAGCTGGGTGCTGTGCCTGAATGGCCAGCAACGGTTTGTTTGGGAGGGGCAGACTCCCGCTATCACTCCTGCAAAATTGGGTGCTGGGGGCGAGTTGTCTTACATAGCCACTGCCACCGTCCCTACAACCCTTTCGTCTCTGAGTTGGCAACTGGGGAGAGCGAATAAGATTCTCCAAATGGTCTCCATGTGACAATGCGAAAAACTGAAGAGGGGGACAGAAAAACTGAATAACTGAAGGGGCAATTAAAAAATATGACCGGGATGAGAGCAAAACAGTATTTCCCTATGACAACAGAGAGAGATGTCAGGTCACACCGTGAGCCCATCTCCACTAAAATAATTCTCCAGTCAGAGGTCATAGAAAAGAAGGGTCTGCCATACTGGGGGCACACACAGTGGCACCCATGGAATACTCTTTCTGAAACAATGTCCAAAATAGTTCCCTGCAATGTGGGCATCTAGCATGTGCTTGTGTAGTTAGTTGCAAACAGCCCTGAGTGGCACTTTTAAGGTGTGCTTAGAAGAAATTCTGCTTACTCTTCACCTGCCGCCTTCTACGTTAAAACACACACTCCGATACACCGGTGGTACCCAAAAGTCATTGTACCGCTTTTTGCGAGCTCGCAGTTATGTTCACGAACATGTCCTGGGTGCAAAGTGGACAGGCTGAAACGGCATCTCTCCCCTGGGGTAGGAAAGATCAGTGGTAACGGCTGCAAGGTGAGATATCGACAGGAGTCCGGCTTTAGGCTATACGGCCGCAGTCATGGGGTCCTTCTGCCTAGGATCTTGATGCCTGTATTGGTACTGATCCGGGCCGGCTCGGCGATGAGCGAGTCTGCCCATTTCATGATAAGGCAGCCCCCTGTGGCCTTGAGGCGGGGAGGGTGGCACATCTTGGCGGAGGGGTCCTTTGTGCTGGCCTACCGGTTGCTGTGGAAGACCACCCTGAGGATACCATATCTCTGTTGCCCTTGGGCCATCTTGTGGGAGAGCATAGCTCCCTTTGGAGGGGTGTACTGGTGGGTGGCCAGCTTGATAGTAAGGAACATCTCTGTCTTTATACATCACCCGTTGTCCTGCTATGTACTCCATGGGTTCTATGGGTCCATGCCTGGGAGGGAAAGAAAAGAAGAGAGCTGTAAATAGAAAGCCCCACATCGCTTCCATTTGAAGTGCCCCATTTGTTTGGGAACAACGCGGGTGGCGCTGTGGGTAAAAGCCTCAGCGCCTAGGGCTTGCCGATCGAAAGGTCGGCGGTTCGAATCCCTGCGGCGGGGTGTGCTCCCGTTGTTCGGTCCCAGCGCCTGCCAACCTAGCAGTTCAAAAGCACTCCCGGGTGCAAGTAGATAAATAGGGACCGCTTACTAGCGGGAAGGTAAACGGCGTTTCCGTGTGTGGCTCTGGCTCGCCAGAGCAGCGATGTCACGCTGGCCACGTGACCCGGAAGTGTCTGCGGACAGTGCTGGCCCCCGGCCTCTTGAGTGAGATGGGCGCACAATCCTAGAGTCTGTCAAGACTGGCCCGTACAGGCAGGGGTACCTTTACCTTTACCTTATTTGTCTGGGACAAGAAAAGCCACCAAGCTCTAGCGACTGGCCAACGTGAGTCAAGACAGAATAAAGACTTCCTGGCAGATGCATGCTGCTAGATTGGTAAAACACACGCCGGAAGCTGGCGCAAAGGTCCAGCGCACATCGCAGCTCCTTTAGAAAAAGGCACCACTGGAATCCTCCGCCTCACAATGCGAGCTCCTCACGACCCTCTTGCAATAATGGAAAACAAAGAACCCTTTCAATGATGTGCGTCGGACTGTGTCTTATCTAGCCTGAGGATAAACAGATGAGTTGGGTCTGCATCCTGGCGAGCCCCACAAGGCTCACGGACACCAATATTCACACCTCAAAGCTGTTTGGCCAATTTTCTTGTCTCAGACATGTCAGTCCATAAAAACTCTCCGAGCCTCGCAGTTGGAAAGCCTGGAACTCCCAGAAGAAAACAGTACGGATATGAGGATATTGTATCTGCATTTAGTGGGCTAGCTGCCAACACCGTTTCAGTGGAAAAGAGCACACTCAAACACACATGGGCGTGAGTAGGAGGGCCTAAATCTGTAACGTCTCTGCATCAATAAGGATTTGACAAGCTCTGGTGCATGTGAAAAGCAACATGTGTGACCATGTAATGCCAAGGGGCCTGATTATGGAGTAATTTCTGTAGTTTTCTCTGTCTTAATTCCAGGATTTACATTAATGAGGGGATTCTCCCTAATAAGGGTAAAGCCGGGATAAGTGTTACATGGAATAAATAACTGTTTTATGTAGATGTCAAACCAGAAGCCACACATACACACACAAAAAAACCCTCTGTGTGATTAGAGATTGTTCTCTTCAAGGCTAAAATATTTCTTCAGTTACAGAAAGAATGCTGACTAGCTCTGAAGAGAACTGTTGACGGCAACGTTTTTTCAGATGCAAAAATAGATACCATACTTTCTGGAGTGTGTTGGTTTTTGCAGACCAGACACCACCCTGCAATGCAGTGCTGAATATCCCCCCCCCCCACACATATATGCTTTCTTTTTTGGACCTGCAGTGATTTGGCTTCTATTTTTTTTTAATTTGTCATTTTTTAAAAAAAACAAAAGTGAATGCTGAATCTCTGCAATCAAGCCCTTCTCCTGTCCCCCCTAACTCTGGTCCAGCTTCCCAGAAAAAGGTGGGGGAACCTTGGAACAAGCCAAGCTTATCTTCCACCTTAAGCAATCTCGGCACATGGAAACTCCGATATACGGATGCCAGTTACAAGCAGATTGGAGGCAGCCTCCACTACGAAGGAGGAGAGGCAAGACTCTAGCCAGGGAGATATTTTTGGTCATTGTTGTTCAGGCCAGTTGTGGAAGAACTTGTATCTTCTGAAATGCCGCACAAGATATAACACACACAACCGGGAAGCAGAGCTCAGACGGTGACAGATCCCTGGACCAACCTTGCTCCTTGTGTATTCATGGAAGATCATCAAAAAACAAAACAGAAAAACCCAGAGGAACCCAAGGTGTAGCATACGACCATTTAAAATCATATTAAAGGTAAAGGTAAAGGGACCTTTGACCGTTAGGTCCAGTCGCAGACGACTCTGGGGTTGCGGTGCTCATCTCGCTTTACTGGCTGAGGGAGCCGGCGTACAGCTTCTGGGTCATATGGCCAGCATGACTAAGCCACTTCTGGAGAACTAGAGCAGTGCACAGAAACACCGTTTACCTTCCCGCCGGAGTGGTACCTATTGATCTACTTGCACTTTGTGCTTTTGAACTGCTAGATTGGCAGTAGCTGGGACCGAACAACGGGAGCTCACCCCGTCGTGGGGATTTGAACCACCGACCTTCTGATCGGTAAGCCCTAGGCTCTGTGAGCACCACCCACATCCCTTTAACATCATATTAGCATCAAGTAAAATAGGTAAGAGTGAGCAATAAAGATTTACACAACGGCAACCTAAATCCACAAAAGGAAAGGAAAAGCCAGCAGATTCAAGAGGTGTGGGAAATTTAAAAAGTTTTCACCTAGAAAGAATCTAAGAAGAGTCCTGCTTGATCAGACAGTTGGTGAAACTTTTTTCTTTTCTTTTCATCCTTGTGCCATACAACCTGAGTCCTTGTGGTGAAGAGTCTCACCCCCTCAGCCTTCACTCTTCTGAAAATTCAATCCCACCCCAATTTCAATTCCTGCAGGTAACACTTATGCTTTCTAATAGGAGAGCAGCAGCAAATACCGTATTTTTCGTCCCATAGGACGCACCTAGTTTTTTGGGGGGAAAATAAAGGAATTTCCCCCCGTTTATTTCCCCCCCAAAACCAGGTCAGGAAAACCGAACCAGGTCGAGGAACAGCGGGATGGTGGCGCTGCGCCTCCCTGCTGTCCCCCGAGCTTGTGGGGCTGGCTGATGTCTGCCCGGTGTGCGGGGCGCTCTGCTTCAGGGCGCCCCTTGCGCTGGGCGGCAGGCTGCTATCCGCAGCGTGTGGGGAGCCCTGCGGGGAACTCCTGCAGGGCTCCCCACACTGCGGATGTCTGCCCGGCATGAGGGACGCTCTGCTTCAGGGCGCCCCTCGTGCCGGGAAGCAGGCTGCTATCCGCAGCCTAGAGAGCCCTGCGGGAACTCCTGCAGGGTTGCCTAGGCTGCGGATGTGTTCCTGAAGCGCCGGGCGTGCTGCTTTCAGCGCGCCCGGCGCTCCGGGAAGCAGGCTGCTATTCGCAGCCTAGACAGCCCTGTGGGAACTCCCGCAGGGTTGCCTAGGCTGCGGATGCGTTCCCGAAGCGCCGGACACTCTGCTTTCAGCGCGCCCAGCGCTCCGGGAAGCAGGCTGCTATCCACAGCCCTGCGGGACCTCCCACAGGGCTGCCTAGGCTGCGGATGTGTTCCCGAAGCGCCGGGTGCTCTGTTTTCAGCGCGCCCGGCGCTCCGCGAAGCAGGCTGCTATCCGCAGCCTAGACAGTCCTGCGGGACCTCCCACAGGGCTGCCTAGGCTGCGGATGTGTTCCCGAAGCGCCGGGCACTCTGCTTTCAGCACGCCCAGCACTCCGGGAAGCAGGCTGCTATCCGCAGCCTAGACAGCCCTGTGGGACCTCCCACAGGGCTACCTAGGCTGCGGATGTGTTCCTGAAGCCTGGAGAGCGATTGGGGTCGGTGCGCACTGACCCCTCTCGCTCTCCAAGCTTCAGCGAAAGCCTGCATTTGCCCTATAGGACGCACCCAGATTTCCCCTTCATTTTTGGAGGGGAAAAAGTGCGTCCTATAGGGCGAAAAATACGGTACTAGCCCAGGAAGCAAGAAGCCACAGCAAATCACCACCAGGATATATATGCACCCAGAAGAACACATTTGCTGTGGACACACATGGCCATTTTACAGATACTGATAAAATGTTTTGAGAGTACTGGTGTAAACGGAAAGAAAAGAAGTGTGAAATATTGCTGATTTCGCTGATTCATCTCCAGCTCATTTTAACTTGGTTACACTTAACTGAGAAAGGACAGTTGTGCTTCGAGTTTGTGAAGTAAGACATAATGGAAAATTAAGAGCTCATATATGTGAACTGGCATCCCTTGGGTACCACAAGTTTTATACATCTCCTGTTCCTAGTGATTTGCTTCTCTAAATGCTGCAGAGACTGCAGTGGGGAAATTGAGTCCTTTGCCCATCAGGAATAATGCTTGGACGGATCCAGTGCTGAGTCATCTTCATTTTTCAGCTGTGGCTCCGATCTGGTGGAACGCTCTGTCACAAGAGACTAGGGCCCTGCAGGACTTGACATCTTTCCGCAGGGCCTGCAAGACAGAGCTGTTCCACCAGGCCTTTGGTCAGGGCACAGCCTGACTCCCTCTTTTGGCAATCTTGACAGAATTTTATCCTAATGGTTGCCTTCAATTTGAGTTGAATTAATTTTAATGAAATGATTTTAGAATGTTGTATTATTTTATTTTATTGTTGTTAGCCGCCCTGAGCCCGGCCTCGGCTGGGGAGGGCGGGATATAAATAAAATTTATTATTATTATTATTATTATTAGGCACTGGGCATTGACATCTGAGTAGCACAAGTTTTACCGGTGAGGGGGAAAAAACTACATGACAGCAAGGCAGAAAACAAAACACCACAGACTCGCGATTTGATGCAATTCAGCTTGTGGCACTATCTACTTCCACCTCACAGGCCTGCTGGTATCAAAGCACAGCGGGCAAAGCTGATGTACTGTTGCTGTTCTTTCTTTTGCAGTTCCAGCAGCAGACTACAGTGAGAAATAAGGCTGAACATCCACCCACTCACCCCTGCAAACTCCTGGCTCAGGTTTAGTCATCACTAAAGCGACAGCTTTTACTTGACAGATCTGAGTCTGGTCACCCGGCAGAGCCAGAGATGCTGTAAATAAGAATGGACGTGTGTCCCTGTGCCTATGGAGGGCAAAGTCTCAAAACAGTATCAATTGGTTGGAGCAGAGAACGGTCCGCCTGGCATTCAGAATACCAGGGGAAAGCACATCATCCTATTATTTAACACCTCAGTGGTTTTATTCATAAACTGTCAAGGAGGAATGAGATTGGCTCCTTCGCCAGTGAAGCAAATGTGCTCTCGGGCCAAAACGAATCCTTCCTATCGTCTCTCAAGGAAGCCCGTAAGAGGGACTTTGCAAAGGAGCTCAGTCACCAAAGACTAAAGAGAGAGCTCGGATGATTACGATTACAGCCACGCCAGTCATTGACATTTTTCATAACCCCATGGAATGACAAAGAAACAAAGCTCAAGATAAGCAGGGCCGGCTCACTTATGAGGCAATACGGGGTGAGTGCCTCAGGCGGCAGGATCCACAGAGGCAGCAGTAGCAGGGAAGCTGTGGCACACTCCTTGGGAGACAGCATCTGCTGCCTCCTTGGCAGCCACCCCAAAAATACAGCCTCAACAGTAGGCTCTCGGTCCTGGTGAGGAGACACCATTTTGTGGTTTGCCTCAGGTGCCAAAATGTATTGGGTCAGCCTTGATGATGAGACTGCTTCGTATATGTTTGTGTGTGTGGAGGCACAACCTCTCTGGTTAGCCTTTTCTCCTGTTACTCTACCAACAGCAAGCTCTGTCTGAAACTGTTCTGCCACGTAATACTCATTTCCCGATGCAGAGCATGTGGAAAGTTTTGAGGCGTCTCTCCTGAGAGTTGTAAGTTGTCCACAACTCACTTCCCAAAAGCAGCATGCTCAACATGCAAGCCTCGTAGGCCTTCATCTTCGTAGTGGACATTAGCATCTCATTCTCTTTTACTGTTTTGGAGAGGTGAGCCATTGCCGTAGCTGCCTTGCTAATGCTCTCATCCAGCTCAGCATCGATGTGTGGAACCAAGATGAGCGGAACCCAGTGACACAAACCAACCCATGTGTGTGATCACCATTGTTGATGGTGGGCATCGCCCTAAAGACCTGCAAAGGTAACTTGGATTTCCCTATTTTCCTCTTTGCATGCCCAGTCGAAGCGCATGGTATCACTATCACCCCTCCAAGTCCTCCAGGGATGATAGCATCAATTGGAAGGGACCCCAGGGGCCATCTAATTGAACCCCCTGCAATGCAGGAATCTCAGCTAAAGCATCCATGACAGATGGCCATCCAACCTCTGCTTAGAAACCTCCAAGGAAGCAGGGTCCACCGCCTCTGTTCCACTGCCCAACTCCTACTGTCAGAAAAAGCACTTACTGTCAAGGCCATACAGTCAAGGTTCTGGAGCCAACATGACCTGATAACACCAAAATTAAGGCAGGCCTGGGTGACAAGGGGTTTGCCTTTTTAGCAACCTCAAACAGCCCCCGGCTCATCTCTGTCGAAGCTGCACCAACATGACATGCAATACCATGGTTTGTGGTGAAGCCATGCTGGGACCTGTTCCTGAAATGACCACAAAGACCCACTTGCCCCAAAGCCCTATGAGCCCAGCAGTCTAACAGAAAAGACGCATGAAACCGATTTAGTGATAATGGCACACCCGGATGGTTTCCCAGCAGTGGTTGGTGCTCTGTGTCACCCATTTTTGTGGCCAAAAGTCTAAACTTCAGCAACAGCTCAACTCTTATCAAATAAATGCATGGAATGAATACCCCGCTCTCCGGGGCTGGCCACTAGTTTCTCTGGAAGGGGAATGTTGTGGGCTGATGGCTACAGATCCCTAGACTGGAAGGGACACATGGAAGAAGAGAAAATTGAGATGATTCACAGCCTCCCTGCTCCACGTGGGGCTGCCTTCTAGGGTGCTTCCAGATGTGGATATAATATTGTGGGGTCATTCAGCTACCACAAAGGGGTCATTGGCAACAGGGCTTTAATTTTTTTATCAAATGGGGGGCAAAGTATTTCCATCACACTAAGAGAAGCACATGTTGCTTCAAAGTGCAGAAACTGTTTTGGTTTGGGGGGTGGGAGGAGTTAGTTACTGTCTTGGCTTGCAATCCTAAGGAGCAAATCCTAGTGAACTCTGCAAGATCTCACAGTAAATACGCCTAAGATTGAGCTCTAGTCCCTGACCCAGAACATACTTAGGGCTGCCATATTTCAAAAAATAAACACCCGGACACCCCAGAAATTGTTGAGTTTTTTAAAGGAAATTCCCCCTGGATGTCAATTCCGACTTCAAAATTTTGGTGATATATGGCAGCCCTAATCTAGATGCAGCAACCATCTCCAGATAAGAAAGTTAACGTCCCCTCTTCCTTTAATCCCTTAGAAAAACACTTATCTGGTAAAAAATCAACATGAGCATTGACTGAACCTGTCTGGATCCTCCCACCAAAATATATATTTATAAGTCTTAAATCAATACTTAGGAGGTTTGTTAGACCATAGTTTCTCACATCTGAAATGGGAACCTTTGGTTTAATCAGACTACAAAACCAGATTGACCCATTTGTCAACATACTAGTAAAAAGGTAAAGGACCCCTGACAGTTACATCCAGTTGCAGACGACTCTGGGGTTGCGGCCCTCATCTTGATTTACTGGCTGAGGGAGCTGGCGTTTGTCCACAGACAGTTTTTCTGGGTCATGTGGCCAGCATGACTGAGTCACTTCTGGCGAAACCAGAGCAGCGCACGGAAACGCCGTTTACCTTCCCGCTGGAGCGCTACCCATTTATCTACTTGCATTTTTGGTGTGCTTTTGAACTGCTAGGTTGGCAGGAGCTGGGACCAAGCAACGGGAGCTCACCCCATCACGGGGATTCGAACCACCCACTTTCTGATCAGCAAGCCCAAGAGGCTCAGTGGTTTAGACCACAGCACCACCTGCGTCTCTTACAACACTAGTACTCAGTCTGATAAACCATGGTTTATACTGTATTATCAAGTCTATTGCATCTGATCTGGCTCCCCAGGTTAGCTGGACGACCTATAGTACAGTGGTACTTCCGGTTAAGTATTTAATTCGTTCCGGAGGTCTGTTCTTAACCTGAAACTGTTCTTAACCTGAAGCACCACTTTAGCTAATGGGGCCTCCTGGTGCTGCCGCGCCGCTGGAGCCCGATTTCTGTTCTTATCCTGAAGCAACGTTCTTAATCTGAAGCACTATTTCTGGGTTAGCGGAGTGTGTAACCTGAAGCGTATGTAACCTGAACCGTATTTAACCTGAAGTACCACTGTACTGCACTACAGCACCTCCCATTATTTTGTATTTTGTATGCCAGTGTGGAAGAGCCCTTCCTTTTCTTGCAGATAAAAAATAAGCTTCCTCATTTAATGAAAAGAATATGACTGCACAATATTCCTGCTTTTGTCCACCTTTGGTTTGCAATAGAAATAAAATAATGTCCCATGCCTGCTGCTGAAATGTGGGTTTTGTAGCTGGCCCTGGTGGGGCAAGCAGTGATAGTAGCTGTCTCAACAAAGTGTTTACACAAAACCAATGAAATACCGTGAAAATCCCTGAAACGAGAAGTAATTGACTAGAAATATTATTTTATAAAAGTAAAGCTAAAGGGACCCCTGGCCATTAGGTCCAGTCATGGCCGACTCTGGGGTTGTGGTGCTCATCTCGCTTTACTGGCCGAGGGAGCCGGCGTACAGCTTCCGGGTCATGTGGCCAGCATGACTAAGCTGCTTTTGCCAAACCAGAGCAGCACACTGAAACGCCGTTTACCTTCCTGCCGGAGTGGTACCTATTTATCTACGTGTACTTTGACGTGCTTTTGAACTGCTAGGTTGGCAGGAGTAGGGACCGAGCAACGGGAGCTCAGCCCGTCACGGGGATTTGAACTGCCGACCTTCTGCCGACCCGCGCTGCTCTATCTTAATTCTATCTTATAGAATTAAACTAAATAACAAAAATCAAAAAGTTTAAGAAAAAAATTAGAAAAACCTAGAATTGAACAAAGCCTTAACGGGATGCCGGCTACAAACTTCGTTTCACTGAACTATTCAGTTTCCTCAGAAGGAAATAGAGAAATCATAAACCTTAAATGATTTAAAACAAACTCAAGAAAAGGGCTGAAACGCTCCCCTGAGTTTACAAAAAAAGGTTTGAAAACTTAAATGGCAAGTTTTAGAAACAGCCCTATTTAAAGAAAGCCAAGCAGTAGTAACAAGGAGTTGAGGACTCGCCTGTGGAAACTCTAGTATTGCCTTGACAAAAAGGTTTAAAAAACCTACATAGCACAAATTCAAAGAAAGGAATACAAGATAAGCTGTTTTAGATTTTAAACAAACTCAAGAACAGGGCTGGAACGCTCCTATGGTCTAGATGTTACTGCTGATGTTAAAGACTGATTGTTTCAGGGATTTTTACGGTATTTCATTGGTTTTGTGTAAGTTCTCGGTTCCGTGACTGTCTTTTTTTCTACTGGTCTCAACAAAGTGTGGCTTCAGCGTCCTTTTCGTATCTCCGAGGGTGGCTTCAGAGTCCTTCAGCACTTTGTCTGGAGTTTCTCATGCAGTGCTGGGAGGGCCTGTCTTCTGTAACATTCTGTTTTTAAAGTGAAAAATCTCTGGGGAGGGACAAGGGTCCTGAAAGTCCAAGGCCTGGAATTCTTCGCCTCTCTCTTATTCCACTTTAAACAGGAAACGTTTCCACTAAGCAATTCCAGGGGGAGAGCGTAGGTTCATTTCAAGGCAGATAATGTTGGTACGTTGCCTACGTCGGTGATCTGTCCTGTGGAATTAAGTGAGTGGGGCAGCGGAAAAATGCACCTTATGTTTCACTTCGTGCCAAACAATTCTCAGTGAGACGGGGGCACAGGTTAGATTATAGTAGACTCAGAGGTGTGTGTATGTGTGGCAGGGGCGGCAAATTACTACACAAACAAGACAGACAGTGGAGGGCAGAAAACAGGGAACAACCAACAATTTTCCTTTTCTTAAAATTATTATGTTGTCAACTACGGAATATTTTTAAGTCTGCAAAGTGCTCAGCACCGAGAGCAATTTATCTAAATGGCAATACGACTGGCTCATAATTGTCCTCTCAAATCAGAGGTCACTGAGATTGTGTTTTTGCAGTAAACTACGTTCTGTGCAAAGGCAAGCAAGAGGGGTTATTTTTTTTGGGGGGGGGGGGGGACGACGGTGGAGGGAGAGTACAAAGTCCCACCAGTCTAATCAGGTGGATGACAAAATACCAGGCAGCTGCATTAACGGGATTTGTGGTTATATATGCGAAACATGTGTAATGATTAAGTGGGCACAGGATGTGGGACACAATATAATGCTAGCTGACTGGGAAAGGTTATGGACCACTGGTATGAAATTTACGGCATCTAATGCCTTAAGAGAGAATATTATGAAAATGATATACAGGTGGTACATGACACCAGTCAAGCTTGCAAAAATTTACCATCTGCCCGATAATAAATGTTGGAAATGTAAAGAAACTGAAGGTACATTTTTTCACCTTTGGTGGACTTGCCCAAAGATTAAGGCATTCTGGGAGATGATTTATAATGAACTGAAAAAAGTGTTTAAATACACATTCTTGAAGAAACCAGAAGCCTTTCTCCTGGGTATGGTTAGCCAGCAGGTGCATAAGAAGGACAGGACATTCTTTATGTATGCCACAGCAGCAGCAAGAATACTTATTGCACAGTATTGGAAGTCACAAGAGCTACCCACGCTGGAAGAATGGCAGATGAAAGTTACTGACTACATGGAATTGGCAGAAATGACCGGCAGAATCAGAGACCAGGGAGAAGAGACGGTGAAGGAAGACTGGAAGAAATTTAAAGATTATTTACAGAAATATTATAAGATAATGAATGTTTGATGACATCAGATTGATCATAAATGGTTATTAGTAAAAAAGTAAACAGAAAAAGATCCAACATTTTCAGATATAAGGAAAAGTAATTATATATTATGCATTAAGATGATTATAAAATTAAAATATGACAGAGGGAAAGAATTTGCGGACAGAATATATGATTTGGAATACAGAGAAGGGAGGTCTGGGGAAGTCGGGGAAATAAGTTAACGAAAAGAATATAAGGAGACAGAAACTGTTTTTAATATTTTTTCTTTTTCTTTTTTATGTTTTATTGATTTGTGTCTCTGTGTTGTAGTGTTTCTCTGTTAGTTTTTCTTGTTGTGAAATTTCTTGTTTGTTGTTGTTCTGTGTTTATTGTAAAACCCAATAAAAATTCTTAAATATATATATATATTTAATATATATATATTTATATTATATATATATATATATTTATATTATATATATATATATGCAAAACATGAACATTGATCCTGGGTTGTGTGTGTGTTTTTTTATGAAAAAGAGCAAGGAAGTCTATTTAAGTCTACTGAGAATAGGAAGGCTCCCAAGATGGACTTTGCAATCCTTCTCTTGAGTGGTTTGATCAAAATTGTGTTATGGCCCTGGAGATCCAGAATGACCTACTTGTTTTTATTTCTCTCTGGGACCATAAATAAGGCCCAGTGTCAAGTGTCCACCTGAGCTAATTTGGGCAGGAAGTGGATCTATTAACCTTTGCTGCTTGGGAGGGATTGGGAATGTCACTGCTGTTATAAATGCGTTTTCTAGAGGACTGTGACATCGCAGGAAATCTTAATTCTGGCTGACTCCTTGAGCACAGATAACGCAACATACTTCTCACAGACCCCTGAGAGAATAAAGAAATCACTGGCTAGGATAGGGAAGCGACTGCTTGGAGCCCCAAACCATGATTGCATTGAATTTCAGCCACACGTGCTACTGACCCTTGCGAAGGCCACGGCGGTCACTGTATAGGCATTTGCTGTTAGATTCTGCCCCAAAGTTGACTTGTATAAATTCTGCCTGTTTTTAATTGCACAGGAATGCTATTAAAATGCACTTCAAGTGTGAGTAGCTTTGAGTGCACTCTGTGTAGAAGAAGGAGAGCATATAAATTTATTAAAAACCTTTTTTTGGGCATATTATTTCTCTTAGATGTAGGAAGACACAAAGCACTACATGACATATTCCCTGACCCCAAATACTGCTCAGCCTTTTCTCTGCTTTTTCTGTATATCTTTGCAGTATTAGGGAGTCTTCCTCTTTTTTAAAAGTGAAAACAGATGATTTGCAGGATGCTAAATTCAACACAACCGAGGAGCTACGGCAAGGCAAAGCAGCCCACTATGGGAAACGCAGAGTTGGATTACGTGAGCAACTATCTACATGATGACAGTTCTATACCCTCCCTGTACTTTTACTTTCAAAATCACTTATTTTCACACAGCGCTGCAAACCCAATGCTCTGCTATGGCTTCTGGGAAGGTCATGAAGTTGAAACTCTTAAAATCTGGCGTCTGGGGTGGTTCACCAACTCTCTCATCATGTCCTACTGTTGACATCAGGACATGCCGTCGCAGAACCCTCTTTCTGTCCATTCCAAAAGGAAACACAATACAGTGGTACCTCGGGTTACACTCTGCTAACCCAGAAATAGTGCTTCAGGTTAAGAACTTTGCTTCAGGATAAGTACAGAAATCGGGCTCTAGCGGCGCAGCGGCAGCCGGAGGTCCCATTAGCTAAAGTGGTGCTTCAGGTTAAGAACAGTTTCAGAATGACCTCCAGAATGAATTAAGTACTTAACCTGAGGTACCACTGTAGGGGTCAGCAAACTTTTTCAGCAGGGGGCCGGTCCACTGTTCCTCAGACCTTGTGGGGGGCCGGACTATATTGTGTGTGGGGGGGGGGTAATGAACGAATTCCTATGCCCCACAAATAACCCAGAGATGCATTTTAAATAAAAGGGCACATTCTACTCATGTAAAAACATGCTGATTCCCAGACTGTCTGCGGGCCAGGTTTAGAAGGTAATTGGGCCGGATCCAGCCCCCGGGCCTTAGTTTGCCTACCCATGCAATAGGGGGACATCGTTTTCTGCTGCTGTTTCAGTTTGTGTGTGGCCTGCAGTGTAGTCCTGCCCTCTGATATCAAACAGAAAATTGAGATCAGACTCCACTGAAACCAGGGGAAGCGCTGGGGGGAGATTTACAAGCAATCCCCACCCTCCCCGGTCAAAAGCGATAACTGGATGAATCTGTAGAAGTGCCCACTCCTAGTTGGGCTTGGAAAAAGCCTAACTTGTTACTTACTTTTCCTAAAAACTAATCACACACTCGCACACATGTGCATGCTTTGGTCACCACCATTCCAATGATTGATAAAACATGGACGGCATCTTCCCCCTGAGGAAGTCCTAATGAATTTTGCCCCCACTTTTTGTTTTCGTTGGCTCCTAGGGAGCTCAGAGTTCAGATGCTTGGTTCATGCCTCTCCAGTGACCCATTTTGGAGGGTACACATGTCTGCCAGGCCAACATTGAGAAGCGGAAAATTTGTGACCTCCGGGCCACATCCAACCTGGCTGCTTCAAGCCCGTCCACTCCAGAAGGCATGTGGGGAATGTTATCTGTAGCAGGAAATGACGAGAAGTGTCTGTCCTTCTTGGATTTCCTTAATTAAAGCGTGGAAAGGGGCTGGATGCAAGCCAAAGAGGACACAGGAAGATAGAAAGCTATATTATGCAGAATCAGTATTGGTCATTCCATCCAGGGTCTCAGGCAGAAATTCTTGTCTTTCCCTTTGCTCAGATGCTGAGATCGATCCTGGCACCTTTATGCATGAAGAGCATGGGCCCCAACACCACTGTGGATTTGACTACCCAGATGAATGGCTGGAAAACTGCTAGGCTCCTCCAATTACCGTATTTTTCGTCCCATAGGACGCTCCGTCCCATAGGATGCACCTAATTTTTGGGGGGGGAAATAAAGAATCCCCCCCCTTTATTTCCCCCCCAAAAAAACCAGGTTGGGGGACAGCGGGATGGCGGCGCTGCACCTCCCTGCTGTCCCCCGAGCTTGTGGGGCTGGCCGATGTCTGCCCGGCGCGCGGGGCGCTCTGCTTCAGGGCACCACGTGCGCTGGGCAGCAGGCTGCTATCTGCAGCGTGGGGAGCCCTGCAGGAACTCCCGTGGGTCCTCAGGCTTGCTGATAGCTTCCTGAAGCCTGGAGAGCTAGAGGGGTTGGTGCGCAGTTACGGACGTTTAGGGAGGAAACCAGTGTTCCTCTACTTGAAAACGGGGTTTGGCTAAATAACCCTCCTGTCACCATAATGGAAAAAGGTGAGGAATCATAGAATCATAGAATCATAGAGTTGGAAGAGACCACAAGGGCCATCGAGTCCAACCCCCTGCCAAGCAGGAAACACCATCAGAGCACTCCTGACATATGGTTGTCAAGCCTCTGCTTAAAGACCTCCAAAGAAGGAGACTCCACCACACTCCTTGGCAGCAAATCCCACTGTTGAACAGCTCTTACTGTCAGGAAGTTCTTCCTAATGTTTAGGTGGAATCTTCCTTCTTGTAGTTTGGATCCACTGCTCTGTGTCCGCTTCTCTGGAGCAGCAGAAAACAACCTTTCTCCCTCCTCTATGTGACATCCTTTTATATATTTGAACATGGCTATCATATCACCCCTTAACCTCCTCTTCTCCAGGCTAAACATGCCCAGCTCCCTTAGCCGTTCCTCATAAGGCATCGTTTCCAGGCCTTTGACCATTTTGGTTGCCCTCCTCTGGACATGTTCCAGTTTGTCAGTGTCCTTCTTGAACTGTGGTGCACAGTACTCCAGGTGAGGTCTGACCAGAGCAGAATACAGTGGCACTATTACTTCCCTTGATCTAGAAAGGTCTACAATAAACAAGTATCTCCCCACACTATCCATACTCAGCAGAAATCAGGCAAATTGTGCAACCTTGCACAATTTGAGGAGATGGTTCCACGCAGTTCATAAGAATATCCATGCACATGCCGAAATTCTGGCTCAAGCAAAATATCTTAGGAATTCTGAAGTAACTTAGAAAGGAACATTATCCTACCTAAACTGGCAGTTTCCAGATGTTTCAGTGCAGAACGCATTGGTTAGATGTATAGTATTATATATTATATTATTTGCTCAAATAACCCCAAGTTCATAAGTGTGTGTTTGGGGGAAGGAACTTGGGGGGGGGGGGGGGAGAAAGGCCTGTTTCTAGAGCACAGATTTCCCGGTAGTGGGGCAGAACCTGCCAGAGGGTTGCAAAATCCTTGCCAGACTTCTGCTAATTCACGTTGAAGAACACAAGCCCGGAGTTTAAAGGAGCTCTCTTCTGAATGAGGGGGTTGTATTGGCAGGTTGAACCTGAACAAAAAGAAAATTTCTGTGGGTGAATCGTCTCGGTAAGAAGAAAGGGAGTCTCCGACGTGTGTGTAGGGAAAAGACTGTTGGCCACAGCTCATTAAAATCAATTTTGTAACCCAAGAAGTCTCTGATACTGGCCTGCTATTCATCAAGTGCTCTTTGTTTTAGTAATTTTAAAACAACATTTACAGAACAAAGGGGCATGCTTTTTGCATTTTAAAAATTGCAGGAACACAAACGGACCCGCCGTGCTAAAAGGAAAACGTGTTCTGCGATGCCCTTTTTTTTCTTTTTGCTACTGCTGATGTCGAAGAAAGACTACAAAACAGATTTCCAGCACATGCCACACACGTATTATTTATAGGCTGCTCTGGTAAAGGTGCTTTCTTCTCCTGCACTTTATCAACAGCGAGTGGCTAACTTCCCCTACCCGATAATGTAAACTAATGCAATCCCAGGGCTCTCACACAACACAGGCCAGGCTGCAGGGGAGCTGTTTTCAGTCTGAGGATTGCAATCGGAATTCCTAGAGTGTCAAGTTTCCAGTTACCAGACCCCCAAATCCTGGTCCCAGGCACGACTGTGGTTGAGCAGGATTAGCGGACCACTCTGCAACGTTATGTATTACATAGCTCTGCCTTCTTTAGGCTTTACACATCCATAAAAAATAATGGTCATTTGATGACCTAAGCACTGAGTGGAAAACAAATAGCGAAAGAGAAAAAGGCTTTACTTATGCTACCTGTATCTGCTTTGGATTGCATGGAGCTGAAGTTCCCTCACTATTTGCCAGCGGTGTAATTAATTCAAGCAAGGGCGCATTTTTAGCCAAGCTGATCGATAAAGTGGTGGGCTCCCAATTGACAAAACTGCACTTAGCTGCAACTCCACAGCTATCCCTAACACACTCTCGGTGTGGAAAAAAAATCTCAGGTCCAAAATACTTTGCATTGTTTTCTCGTTCCTGACTACAGAAAGAAAACAAACTGAAAAACTTCCACTGTGCTGGCTGGGAATAGTCAGTGCCTGATTAGACCTTACTGAAATGTGAAGCTGAACCTCCAGTGACAACCCTTCGTATTAACGGCTGTCAAATAAAAATCAACCAGTGCAGCTGTTCTAACTGGTTGGCACGTAGGATTTGAAAACTCAATGCTAACCAACTTCAGAACGCAGAAGAAGATTCTGCTCTGGCAGCGTAATGAGATGCAATGAAGGCTCCTGTGGGTTTAATAGTCGTCTAGAAGAGAGATTCTCCCTTTCTCACACAGCTGCTGTTATTAAGCCGTCAGAGCTGTTTTTCAAGACCTGCTTACTCTGTGCTCCAGAGCAGTCCTTCTCCAGTTCTGGAAAGACATCTTGTGCCTTTTGTGTGCATGCAACACAAGCGGGTATTGGGCAGTGTACTTTGCAACTGGTTTACTGCTGGAACTAACAAGTTCTCTTGCCACTTTAGTGCACCCCAGGAGTATTTTTGCTGTTGTTGTTTAGTCATGTCTGACTCTTCGTGACCCCATGGACCAGAGCACGCCAGGCACTCCTGTCTTCCACTGCCTCCTGCAGTTTGGTCAGACTCATGCTGGTAGCTTCGAGAACACTGCCCAACCATCTCGTCCTCTGTCGTCCCCTTCTCCTTGTGCCCTCCATCTTTCCCAACATCAGGGTCTTTTCCAGGGAGTCTTCTCTTCTCATGAGGTGGCCAAAGTACTGGAGCCTCAGCTTCAGGATCTGTCCTTCCAGTGAGCACTCAGGGCTGATTTCCTTAAGAATGGAGAGGTTTGATCTTCTTGCAGTCCATGGGACTCTCAAGAGTCTCCTCCAGCACAATAATTCAAAAGCATCAAGTCTTCAGCGATCAGCCTTCTTTATGGTCCAGCTCTCACTTCCATACATCACTACTGGGAAAACCATGGCTTTAACTATACGGACCTTTGTTGGCAAGGAGTATTTTTACACTAAATCAAATGTGTTTTCAACTGGGAAAACCAAGCAGTGGTATCCCCGGGGAACAAACATTAAAGAAAGGGCACAGACGGTTCTTAGATTTAATTGTAACCTACTTCTGTCCTGCCGTGGTGACACGGTTGTCTAAGGTGCCTCGCGTCATGTGGGGCAGTCATTTTTTTACTCTTGTGAGAATGCCATTCCAAAACGTGAAAACTGAGGGAGATGGAAAGGAGTGCAAACCAGTTGTATTAAGAGCACTTGCCACATATAGTTGAGGCTCAGAAGTCTTCACTGTGTGAGTGAAGATTAGAAAGGACCATAGCTTAGCGGTAGAACGCATGCACAAGGTGGGTCAATGGTTTGACAGAATATAAGGTTGTTTCCTACATTCTTAGATTTAAAATACTGCAAGTGCCAGGGAAAGCTTTTCAGTCTTATTTGTTGAACAAAATGCAGCTTGTTTCTGAACTGGGTTAGACCGAAAATGCAGCAAAGGCCTCCCGCCCCTCAAACCCCCTTTTCTTCCCTATAACACCTCAACACAAGTGAGTGATTGAGTGATTGAGAGCCAGTGTGGTGTAGTGGTTAAGAGTGGTAGTCTCGTAATCTGGGGAACCCGGTTCGCATCTCCACGCCTCCACATGCAGCTGCTGGGTGACCTTGGGCTAGTCACACTTCTCTGAAGTCTCTCAGCCCCACTCGCCTCACAGAGTGTTTGTTGTGGGTGAGGAAGGGAAAGGAGAATGTTAGCCGCTTTGAGACTCCTTAAAGGGAGTGAAAGGCGGGATATCAAATCCAAACTCTTCTTCTTCTTCTGACCAAGCCCAGGAAGTCAGAAAGACACCTTTTACTTAACACTGACAACCCCTTCCCTGTGTTTGAGCTGCTCAAGATGGTGGCTAGTGTTCTACTGTCACCCTCCTTGACACAAAGGCAATAATGAGATTTGCATAGACTCCGGACACAAGAGAAAGTCAGTGCTCTGCTTACCTCCCTTAGCCTACAGATCATCTCAAGCAATGCCGGGAGGTTGCGTGGAATTAAAGAACCTATTGAGCAACGTGAAGCTATTTTGCGACCTTTTCAAAAGCAAAAGGGGGCAAAAGCAGATTGTAATGGCTCACTACTTAAATTAACAACATGTGTCATTTTGTATGTTGCACATTATTCCGCCCTGCGTAATACCTTGAGAGTCATTAACCTCTTGGCACCGCCGGCTCCTGTCTCCATACTAACTAGTCACGCCTTTTGTGTTGCAGCCCCTGTTTAAAGTGCCCCGGGATTAGGATTTGGGGTCTCTGGCCTTTTGTTCCTTGGATCAGCAGAGGCTGAGATCTTTATGTAGAGAAAAACACCCAGTCTTGTGAAAAGGGTGCTTTGCATCTCATTGAATTAACCTTTCCGCTCAGCTTGCTAGAGAAATCTTACCCAATCCCTTTTAGCTAAAGGGAAGGCATTTTTCTGCGTCGTGTTTTTGGGGGTGGCAGCAATTCTTTGGCTGCTAAGTGGAGCAACTCTTGCCTGGGACCTACCTTTGGGTACCATGTTTATGAACATGAAATTGTAAGTAATAGGCAAGGAGATGGTATCAACTTGTTGGGCCCAAGGGGGTTGCTGATAAATTCACTGGGTATGTTCTCATCACGCAGTATTGTTCTTGATCAGGGGTAGGCAAGCTTAGGCCTGGGGGCCAGATGCGTCACAATCGCCTTCTAAATCCGGCCTGTGGACGATCCGGGAATCAGCTTGTTTTTACATGAGTAGAATGTGTGCTTTTATTTAAAATGCATCTCCAGGTTATTTTGCGGGCATAGGAATTTGTTCTCTCCGCCCCAATATATAGTCTGGCCCACCACATGGTCTGAGGGATGGTGGGCCGGCCCATGGCTAAAAAAGGTTGCTGACCCCTGTTCTTGATGGAAAAAGTAAGTAGAAAATATTCTTTTTTGGCACAGGGTACAGGTCTAACGAGGACACGGGTGGTGCTGTGGGTTAAACCACAGAGCCTAGGACTTGCCGATCAGAAGGTCGGCGGTTCAAATCCCCGCGATGGGGTGAGCTCCCATTGCTCGGTCCCTGCTCCTGCCAACCTAGCAGTTCGAAAGCACGTCAAAGTGCAAGTAGATAAATAGGTACCGCTCCAGCGGGAAGGTAAACGGTGTTTTCGTATGCTGCTCTGGTTCCCCAGAAGTGGCTTCGTCATGTTGGCCACATGACCCGGAAGCTGCACGCCGGCTCCCTCGGCCAATAAAGCAAGATGAGCGCTGCAACCCCAAAGTCGTCCGTGACTATACCTAATGGTCAGGGGTCCCTTTACCTTTTACTTACAGGTCTAACATGGGAGAATGCAAGATTCTCCTGCACCAAAATGAAGTGAAATGTATTCCCTTGCTGTATATCTCCTAGTCCAGTAATTTAGGGCTGTGGAGCTTTTTTTGGGGGGGGGACGTGGCAAAAAATTAACTTTGGCGGCTTTTAAAATATTTTTGTTGTTGTTTTTTTTAATTAAAATTTTTTTTATCCCCCTTGCCATATGTCCGGGTTTTCCTGGATAATTTTTGCAGATTTCACAAAAATCCACCCAGACACCAAAACGCTGCCCGATTCCCAGTTGTGTTCAGGAAAATCCAGACCTATGGCAGTCCTGAGTAACTAAACACTTGACCAGAAAAGGACAAGCTGGGTTACACCTCACGTTAAATAGAAGCAGATGACAACAAGCAAATCCAACAGATCAGGAAACGGCATGCTGGGAATTTCCCAGATTCCAAGGGGATGTTGCTTCTGTATTTAAGACGAGCACTGCTGGTGTGCTGATGAAAACCATCCTCTCACATACGAAGGAAATGAGCAATCCTGGGCCTAAGGAATGGGGCTGCCAAAGAACTACGCGATGTATGTAACAAATCTTCCCTTCGCCTGTGCGTTCACTACATTGCAAGTATCCAAATCATTCTATAAAGCACTTTGAAAGTCACATAAAAAACACATTTTAATCAGTTCTCATTCCACACATGAAACGAATTTAAAGCACAATGAACATTCAGCCACATTGTTAAAATGATTTCCAAGAAATAATAGAAGCCATTAGAGAGTCTCCTTAAGTAATAACAACTGGTGCTGAGGTTCTAGCTATTCAAATATTGGATTACTATTAATACGCAGCCTGATATTTAGGGGCTGCGTAAAGCAGCACGAGAGCAGGTTATTAATGCTATTACACAACTCTTATTTTTAACATTATCTTTCATCTAAATCAAAGCATTTTTCCTCTGTTTTCCCTCCTTGCTGTCAGTATTCTCCCTCCTTAGCTATATTCTGTGATTAAAAGAAATACGCCTCAATAAATTACAAAGATACAGAGCCAGAACAGATTGTATTTCCCTTATGCTTTATTATTTTATTTCTAGATATAGTAACTCAATCAAACTCACTGAAATGTGCCTTTTTATTTTCTTCATCTGCGCGGTAAAAGAAAACAGTTTAAGCTCAAAGGAAGTTCAGAATCTTTTTTTTTTAATCAGGTTTTGTCATTAGTTTTATTTAGATATTACCGTTCATGCTTTCGCCTAGACCTCAAGTGTACAGCTGTGCCCTTAAACAGGTAACAAAAAACAATTAATCATGTTTCTATTTCTGCTAGTTAGCGTGTCATTCCTATCTTCAGGCACACCAAAAGGTGTTTTGTATATATGAAGGTGTTTCGGAAGGTAACAGCACTCTCTAAGCGTTATACAGAGCCTAGGACTTGCTGATCAGAAGGTCGGCGGTTCGAATCCCCGCAACGGGGTAAGCTCCCGTTGCTCGGTCCCTGCTCCTGCCAACCTAGCAGTTTGAAAGCACGTCGAAGTGCAAGTAGATAAATAGGCGTTTCCGTGCGCTGCTCTGGTTAGCCAGAAGCGGCTTAGTCATGCTGGCCACATGACCCAGAAGCTGTACGCCGACTCCCTCGGCCAATAAAGCGAGATGAGCACCGCAACCCCAGAGTCGGCCATGACTGGACCTAATGGTCAGGGGTCCCTTTACCTTATATATGAAGGTGTTTCAGAAGGTAACAGCACTCTCTAAGCGTTATACAGCCATTTTTTCTGGTATTCCAACACATTCTTGTAGATTCCCGAACAGTCCACCAATCTAGTAACCAGCTCTTCCTCCATAATTCAAGAGACAGCAGTTCCAATGAAAGCCAAACTAATGTTGCTCGAAGCATCTACTGAAAGCAACCACTGTTTGCCAGCATCCCTCCTTTGTCCCTCAGAACCACGATTCTCATACTTCTCTTCTACTTTCACGCCAGAAACGGTTTCAAGGCTACAGCAACCAAAGAGTAGGTTCCCAATCTCCCCCGCCCCGCAATCAGGCAAAATTAAGATGGTAGCATTGAAGAGAGGGAGCCCATTCACCTTTGATAATTCCCTGATATTTACAGAGCTTAATTTGTTAAAAGAAAACTGATTGCATTAATTAGCAACGATATACCAATGTTAATAACGACAATCAAGAAGCATTAAGTGCACCAGTGATTCGTGATTGGTACATTTAACCACTTTGGTCATCAATATGCATCTTTGCACTAACCAGGGAACACAGCTGGAGCTTTCTTGCTTTCCTGAGAAAGCAGAGACTCTCATTGTTTTACACTGGTTAGAATTTCTGTAAGCTGCCTTCAGCAATTTTTCAAAAGGTGGAGTACCTATAGTTAACGAGGTGGTAATTTTGGCCTCAAGAACTTGCTGGTGTATCGTGAAATGTGTTGCATAAGTGTGTTTTGGAGAAAAAACAGCCCTCACTGAAAAGCTAACATGAAAGTTATGGCCAGCAAGAGGAACAAAACATGAGACACTTTTGCTCATGGTGAACGTCACTGGGGACAGGTGCCACACTCCAGCAAAATAAAGTGGAAAGAAAGAAAACCAGTTATAACACTGGACAAATTTGATTCTTTATAACGCTGACACACAGTTGGCAAGTTTCCTTGCTGATTTGCATATAAATAGTTGCTATGCCATAATCTGAGGGTTTAAAAAAAAATCTTGGTATGAACGTGGGGCAGATCTACACTCGTGGCTTATAACGTTAAGGAAGGGTTAAGGAATGATTTTCAGAACGTAGATGGACACATTACGCTTTGCTTGAAACGTTAATAATGTGTTATTAAAGTGTAACACCAGAGGGTGCTGCAGAACAACCAGGAACTAATAAATAATAATAATAATAATAATAATAATAATAATAATAATAATAATAAAATTTATAAGCCGCCCATCTGACTTGATTACCCCAGCCACTCTGGCTTCAAACAATAGGGAAGCTGCATTGGTATGAAAAAAATAAGGTGAGGAATGTTTTTGTTTTACCAGTATCTTTTGAATGTGGTTCCAGAGGGCCCATTAGCTAAAGTGGCTAAAGTGGTGCTTCAAGTTAAGAATGGTTTTAGGTTAAGAATGGAACTCCAGAATGAATTACGTTCTTAACCCAAGGTACCACTGTATGTGTGTAACTGTTGGTTTAAGAAGGCAAAGAGGTTCATCGAGGGGGGAAAGGGGTTTTAGTTAGTTTCTCTTTCAACTGTTTAAAATGTTCAGCAAATCGCGACATGGTATCATTCCCAGTAAGTTATCCTCAATGAGGAATGCTGCGTGGATAATGCTTGCTATCACTTATTTATTTTTTAAAAAATGCTTAAAGGACGGATACCTATTGCCACTTTGTATCTATCAGAGAGGGACGTGGGTGGCGTTGTGGGTTAAACCACAGAGCCTAGGACTTGCCGATCAGAAGGTCAGCGGTTTGAATCCCCGCAACGGGGTGAGCTCCCGTTGCTCGGTCCCTGCTCCTGCCAACCTAGCAGTTCAAAAGCACGTCAAAGTGCAAGTAGATAAATAGGTACCGCTCCAGCGGGAAGGTAAATGGCGTTTCCGTGCACTGCTCTGGTTTGCCAGAAGCGGCTTAGTCATGCTGGCCACATGACCCGGAAGCTGTACGCCGGCTCCCTCGGCCAATAAAGCGAGATGAGCGCCGCAACCCCAGAGACGGCCACGACTGGACCTAATGGTCAGGGGTCCCTTTACCTTTTTCTATCAGAGAAGCCCCACTTTATCCCTGGAAATCCATAAAAACCCCAGCCTCAAAAAACCTATATGAAAATCACTTGGCAAAACATTTCAGCCCAGCACCCCTCCGATGTATTTTGATTATTATTCTGCTGCTGCTATTATTACTGGCTTGCTCTCTTTACAAACTTTGCATGCTCTCTTTACAAACTTTGCATGCTCTCTTTACAAACAGACATTTATTTTAGCTATCTGCAAGTCTATGTGTTGGAGAGGAACAATGCCTTCGCTGTGAGAAGCATGGGGTGGGTTTTCCCCGTTTGTCACACTCCTAAAGGGTCTTAATAAAATAAAATAAAATTGGAAGAGAGCACAAGGGTCATCTAATCAACCCCTCCAATGCGATGCTTGAACCCACGGCCCTTATATTAAGAGTCTCATGCTCCACTGACTGAGCTATGCCAGCTTGTTTTGCAGCAGAAATGGGTCACAGTGGAACAGTAGAATCTATGAAAAATCAGCAAAACAGAAAGAAACATTTCCAACTCTCTCTCAGCTACTAGACGTCTGTGTGAGGCACAAAGACTTTGAAATCTGATTCTAGCCTAGAAGCGTTCATAATATTTTGTCTGCCTGCTCCATAAAAGCATACAAGGACACAATCGGCTCTGCTCACTAACAACAGTCTCAGGGTTTCTGACTGCAGTTTGGCTTCTTTTGAAGGGATCTTTGCTTTCTTCAGAACGGTACAACTTTTTCGCTGCCCTAATGCTGATTTCCAGATGTCTTGAGGGCTGACAGTACGTAAGAGATGTACGTTACAGACACCTCAGCTCTCACGGAAACACAGCCTGTATTTGGCTATTCCAGGATGTTTAGAAAGACGCTTCTATATAAATGTCAGGTGATATTATTTGAATTCTCCGTGTTTCTAAAAAAAGAGAGTTTTATTAAGCAACAGAAAATATTGCCCATAAATGAGATGTGCATTTCCTTCTTTTCACTAGGTTATCCACATCAAAGTGCACAACATACCTTTTTCATGTTTGTTTTCCTGCTACTTCAATAAAAAACCCTCTACTTTATTTATTTTTTAAAAATGAAAATGGATAACTAAAATGTCAAATGCTGTCATATAATACAGTTGCTGTGGCACCTTGATCCAAATAAAAAGTCATTTGCACCGAGTTTCAACTGTGAAATCCCACTGAGATTGCCTACTCCTGTCTAATGTTGTTGCTATCTATAGCCGCTCGCTCTACAGAACACACCTTGTTTCACCCAGAAAGCAAAGGTTCTGAGTGAAAGCAAAAGGCTTTCATTTAATTTCTCACGATACACCCCTGATTCCCTCTTCTCCGTCAGGAGCCACTCGGAATTAATACACACTTGCTTTTGCTTTCCTCAGCTCCGTAGATTATGCCAGGCACCCATTTCTAGAACACGGCCTAACAGATAGCTGAATGTGCATTTCGCATTCTCCATACTAAATTAACTTTGAAGTGGAACAAAACTGGTAGGTAACTCACTTTCCTTCAAGGGTAACACCCTGCTTCCTCTCACTTCCTACGGCTGTTAAGTCGTGTAGAGCATGTTATGCTGTTTTTTCAGCTGTTGCAAAAGCACCGGATATCAATTACTTTGCTCACGAAGGATGCTGACCTGAATAATGTCTCTCCGTTTAACATTACTTCTCACCTCCCTATCAACCGCCTTGCCATTTAAATTCATGCCTCCTGGACTCCTCTCGAGTCAGGGCTTCCTGACTTCCCTTTCCCCCTTTTATTTTATTGGTTCAGAGGGGATTAACTCTTTCTAAACTAACATTTGTCCAAGGGTCTCCCAGGATTGCATGCATTTCAGTCTTCTGAGGCCAAAAGAAGGAGCGAAAAGCCTAGTAATGCGAGGCGCACATCGCTATTAAGAGATGAAAGTTAAGCAGCAAGAACTTCGTTAAGCATGCACACAACTGGATGATAAAGTCGCACTTTAATTTAGTTACACGTCAGCACAAGATCACACTCCTGCCACCGCTGCAAGCTCTCAAGCGTTTATCAATTTCTACCTTTCGTTAGGAAAATGGCTTTAAAAAAAGGGGCCAGTGGAATTGAAAACGGGGCACAACAGGACATGTATGCTGAAAAACGTATCATAAATGCAGCACTCGGCATTCAGGTTTGACTCAGGTGATCTTTGAAACAGAGACGAAACGGGTTCAATAACACTGGAATCACAGAAACATTTGCAAAACAGGTGGGGCTCTCTCTGTCAAGCGAAGTGGTTTTTTTGTGAACTGTTTCTCCATGTATCTCAATTCATTAAAAGATTCAACTTTTAAGTATTATTTTCGATGATAACGTCACATCATACAGGGTAAACCTCTTCGGCCACATTCCCACTATACCGTATCTTTCTGTGTATAATACGAGAGTGCAGACGATTGGTGGTTGAGGCGATGCATATGATTTTCATTGGCGGGCAGGCTGTAGAGCGATTGGTGGTGATGACCCCCCAAAAAGCTCAACAACTCTGGGCAATTCCCCCCCCCCCAGCACCCCCCCCCCAAGTTTTTGTTGCGGTCCAAAAAAATAGGGGTTGTCTTATACATGGGGGCGTGTTATACACGGAAGAATACGGTACTTTTAATGCATTACGGCACCACTTGAGTGAGAAATGAGATAAACAAGAAAGATAGGAAATTATTTTTGTACGCAGTAACAGCAGCGAGAATATTGTTAGCCCAGAAATGGAAACAAGAAGAGCTACCAACACTGGAAGAATGGAGAATGAAAATGATGGACTTTGCAGAACTGGATAGAATGACAGGAAGAATTAGGAATCGACGAGATCAGAGATTTATTGAAGAATGGGAAAAATTTTCAGAATATATGCATAATTTAGGTGAAAAACAAATAACGCTTGTAACGTTTAGCGAAGCTTTGTAAAAAAGAAAGTTAAAATTATGGATTGAAAGCAGATTTAATTTAAGAAGTAGATAAGAACTAAGAAATGTGTGGAAAATTGAGAAGGGAAGGAGTACCAGCCAAGTTGAGGGAAGTCAAAAAATGAGAGAATGGTTTCATAAATTGTTTGAATTGTATTAATTTGTCTTATTTGTAAACTGAATAAAAATTATATTAAAAAATAAAATAAAAATTACGGCACCACTTGAAACAGTTACGGGTTTTCTTGGAGAATTCTGGGGGCTGCAGAGTTGTTAAGAGTGCTGAGAATGGTTAGGAGACCCCCTTATTCCCCTCGATGTTGTGTTTAACAACAAGCAGTGCTCCACAGAAAACAATGTAGACCGTCTCCTTCTTGAAAAGCCCATGAACCTAGAAAAATATATGCTATTCTGTACAAGAAGTACAGGAAAAAACAAAGCATCAGAGAGCTTTGTAACCTTGAGCCAGTGTGGTGTAGTGGTTAAGAGGGGTAGTCTCGTAATCTGGTGAACCGGCTTCGCGTCTCCACTCCTCCACATGCAGCTGCTGGGTGACCTTGGGCCAGTCACAGTCTCTCAGCCCCACTCACCTCACAGAGTGTTTGTTGTGGGGGAAGAAGGGAAAGGAGAATGTTAGCCGCTTTGAGACTCCTTCGGGTAGTGATAAAGCGGGATATCAAATCCAATCCAAACTCCTTTTGAGGGTAGTGGATCTTGGCTAGGGTTACCAAATGTCCCTATTTCCTGGGGACAATCCCCAGATTTGCGAGTAAGTCCCTGGACAAATTCCATCCCCGGAATGTCCCCGGATTTCATCTAATGTCCCCGGAAAATGCAGCAGCGGCAGTTTCAGCAGCCCGGAGCAGTTGGCTCTGGCTGGCTTCAGGAGCTGCTCGGAAGTCCCCATATGATGCAGCTTCTGGGCTGCCTACACCTTCCCTGACCCCAGCAACTAAACTGTGAAGGGAGGCTTCACGCTGCGTATCAGAGCTTGCGTGCAAGCAGGAGGGGGCAGGGATCTCTCAGTTAGGCAACGGGAAGTCTCCCTTCCCAGCTGAGGGATCTCCACCCCCTCCTGCATGCACTCAAGTAGGAATGGGATTGGGGCTGCTCCGATGGGAAGAGAGGCATTGCGCTGCCTGAGACATGCCCGCCCCCTCCTGCTTGCACGCAAGTAGGAGTTGGGATGGGGCTGCTCCGTAAGACAGTGTGAAGCCTCACTTCCCAGGTGAGGGATCTTTGCCCCCTCCTACTTGCATGCAAGTAGGAATGGGAAGGGAGGCATTGCGCTGCCTGAGCCTTGCCACCGCTCTCGGCCCTCCTTCTCCACCTTCCATGCCTGACCCACCGCACACCGCTTCCCCACCACCACCACCAAAGAACCAACAACTCAGGGGCTGCCCAGGCTCATGGAGAAAGGAGATAGAGGCCTAGGAGGAAGGGGAAACATGGCGGTTGAGGTCAAGGCGGTAGCCGTTCCTCTGCCACCGCCATCGCTGCAGCATCAACGTCCCGAACGTGTAGTATTTATTTATTTGAAGTGTCCCCAGATTCATTGAAAAAAAATCTGGTAACCTTAATCTTGACACCATGGTTCAGTGCTGGATTAAACCCTGTGGAGTGCCCCTAGGCAGTCAAAATCTTGCCCCCCTCCATTGCAAATTATCTCCTAATACGTTTTTGTAATTTTCTTTCAAGATCAAATCGATAATATTTTGATCTGTTGTTTTGGGGCCCCTATAGGCTGGTGCTTTCTTTGCCTATTTGGCAATCTGGCACTGTCATGGTTCAGCTCAGGGGGAAGGAATACCCCCCAGATTACCCTGATTTGCCTCATTGTTTGGTTGCCACACTGACCCAATGCACAGCCTTCATTAGATGTAGCTTTGGTCTCTTTTGACATAAAGGGGAACATGAAACCAGGTCTCCTGCGTTCAACCCTCAACCCCTACACCACAACACTGTTTCACTCCACTTTCAATTTTGCACATTCCCTTCAAGCCGGCCAGCTGAGCTTCTCAATCTCCCATCTCCTGAGTGATTTCAGTATCTGCGCTATCCATGCCAAGGTTGTGCTTTGCAGCACAGCTCTTTTTTCTCCACACACCAACCTCCTGATGTATTCTATGGGACAAACGCTTTTGGTTTTTTTAATTTGATCTTTCTCTTTTTAATCTGCATCCAATTTTCTTTTTCTTTAGAGAGAGAGAGCAAAATCCTTCCTTTTGACTAAAAGCATTTTCCATTAAAATTTGTGTTTCTTTCTCTACCATAAATGGTTTGTTTTCAAAAATAATTTTTGCTCCCATACTTCTGTGGTTACATGCTATCCTTTTCTTAATGGTTTAATACTTCTATAATTTCTCTATTTATATGTACTCGCATGCCTTTCTGTGGAGAGCGCTCTTTTCCTAGATCTCTTCAGGGCTGATCTTTTCCCCTACCTATGCTTAGGAGTTAGCTCTGAGGCCATGAGGGCCATATGCCAAGATAGACAAAACCGTTCCCCCAAGAATTTCACTTTGTACAAATGTACTACTTAGGGAACCATTTTATACATTTCTCTCCTCTTCTATTTATTCAACTGTTTAGTTACAAGGAACCAACCAACTTCTAAACCATCTCATTTATACCAATGGGCTCTTTCTGAGGATGAGTCGAGAGCCATTAAGAGTAAAAGGCAAAGGGACCCCTGACCATTAGGTCCAGTCGTGACCGACTCTGGGGTTGTGGCACTCATCTCGCTTTATTGGCCGAGGGAGCCGGTGTACAGCTTCTGGGTCATGTGGTCCGCATGACTAAGCCGCTTCTGGCGAAACAGAGCAGCGCACGGAAACGCCGTTTACCTTCCCGCCGGAGTGGTACCTATTTATCTACTTGCACTTTGACGTACTTTTGAACTGCTAGGTTGGCAGGAGCAGGGACCGAGCAACGGGAGCTCACCCCGTTGTGGGGATTCGAACCTCCGACCTTCTGATCGGCAAGCCCTAGGCTCTGTAGTTTAACCCACAGCGCCACCCGCATCCCATTAAGAGAGCCTTTAAGAGAGCAATGGACAAAATCCAACCCTCTCTCTCTCTCTTTCTGATCTTAGTCTACATCTCCAAAGTATTATTCTGGAACAACTGGTTTTAACGGTTTCAGGGAGCTTTGCTTTGGTTTGGTTTTTAAAAGAAAATGTCCTCATTGATACCAGGACACCACTGCCCCTCCCGCAAGTTGAAATTTCTTTAGTTACTCCCTTGGAGATTACAGATCTGGTTGAACAGCTGCACTCTATGACTTGATGCTTTGACCTTGTGACCTCCTTGACTTCCTTCAAAAAGAATGCCTTTCAGTATAAAAGACCCAATTCAGCTTTCAGGAAAAACGGCAACTTGTTAATTACAGGCTTTGTTCCACTTTACATTAAGGAAGCACAAATTATTCCCCTTCCATTATCGGCGTCAAGCCTTTTCCTTTTTTGCTCTTGTAGGTTGTATCAAATTTCTGCTTCCCTTTAACAGAGAAAGTCTTTTGGATTTCCGATGCAAACACACCTGAGAATCTATGCATGGAGGTGTCCGTATTCAAGAAGCGCCTTTCCCTGTTTTATGTTTCAGCTGAATACCTTGATCTAAGGGAACTTCCTTACAGCATAAGCCAGAGACTTTGGTCACAAATCCAGGCCAATTCTGTACTTACGAAAGCATGTTGCGTGTTGAGGTCCCCAGGGCCACCCCAATAACTCACACATCACACAGAATTTTTTGTTTAAGGTTTTTGGCATAATTTTGGCTACAACTTTATTAAAATACAAAAATGTGAGTGGTTGCTTAGGCATTGGTTGCGACTATCTGCCCCCACCATGGGGGACAGACTGACATTCCGCACGATGCGAATGTAGGAAAAGGGGAATACATTTGGGGGTAGCGACGGAGCAGGGAACCTGCCCTCAGCCCTCCCCAAATGCAACCAGGAGCTCTTGCAATGGCCTGAGCCCCCTTGACAGAGTGGACAAGCAATAGTTAGCCCCTGATTCCTTTAACGGAATCCCTTGCAGCAGCAGCATTAGAGGGGCAGGCACAGCCAATCCATGCCCCTCAACCAACCAAACCATAAACCAATGCCTAACTGCAACCTTACAAGTTGTGACGATTTGCTACGCAGTAGGCAAAAACCAAATGGCCCCAGCCAATCAGCCAGATGCACAAAATTCCTACTGGGCTCCTGCCCCAAGAGCAGACGACCCCATGACAGGCATTGCAAGGTCAAAGTGAACAACCCTAAATATAGGGAGGGGGGACGAGCAATCCGATGCACGGGAGAAAAGAGGAAGCCCTAGCCTCGTGCGGGGAGTTTTAGCATTTCTGGCTGTCAGTCAACAAATGGCAACATTAACTTCTTCCCAACAACAAGGGAAGCCCAATGGCATCAGTGGCCAACCATCAATTAGCCCGCCCCCAACTTTGGAGTGTCCTAGTGGCCCCCACCGCAACATGTGCTCTCCATGAAGGAGAACATGCTTTGTGGTACAGCTGGATACTGTTTAAAAGAGCCTGGATAGCTCAGTTGGTTAGAGCATGGTGCTGATAATGCCAAGGTTGCAGGTTCAATCCCTGTATGGGCCAGCTGCATTTTCCTGCATTGCAGGGGTTGGACTAGATGATCCTCGGGGTCCCATCAAATTCTTTAATTCTATGAAAAGGCTGTAAATAGTACAGCCCATAGCAGTGGTGACCAAACTAGACACGAAGTTACTTGTGTGAACGCAACAGTTTAAAAAACTTTAAATATCAGACTGGTAGTGGTGGTGTCAGGACTGGGACTACAGTGTACAGCAGTTTTTAACCACCCTCCCCACACCTTGTGGTCAGAATGAAAGCCACCACTCTCAAAACTGCATTTCATTCCAATAATAAATTTTGTTCTTGGGAGGGGAAAGGGGGAGGGATATTTCTTTGCCTAGACCATGGTGGGGAAAGGGTTAAACCCCACTCCCAGTGTGCTGCAGGCCTGATCATGACTGGCAAGCTCTGCAGCTGCCATTTAAACTTTTTAAAAATTAGTCATGGGTTTACACAATTAATGTCATGTCCAGTTTGTAGAGAGAAAAACGGGAAGCTGTGCAAGACGGATCTTATGAAAAGGGGTGCACATATGAGGAAACCCAGAGGGTCTTTCGGCCTCAGGTAGGTCTGGCATTCCTGTCAGTTTTGTGCTCAGCCACTTGTACTAAATGCTCGCTCGCAACTTTCATCCTATCACAGAGGGTGCCAAATTGTTCCACAGTGGAGAGCCTCCCTTCTGCATCTCAAAGTAATTTGGGGTTAGGTAGGGGTAGCTCACAGGGACACAGGTGGCCCTGTGGGTTAAACCACAGAGCCTAGGACTTGCCGATCAGAAGGTTGGCGGTTTGAATCCCCGCAACGGGGTGAGCTCCCGTTGCTCGGTCCCTGCTCCTGCCAACCTAGCAGTTCGAAAGCATGTCAAAGTGCAAGTAGATAAATAGGTACCGCTCCAGTGGGAAGGTAAACGGTGTTTCCGTGCGCTGCTCTGGTTCTCCAGAAGCGGCTTAGTCATGCTGGCCACATGACCTGGAAGCTGTACGCCGGCTCCCTCAGCCAATAAAGCGAGATGAGCGCCGCAACCCCAGAGTCGGCCACAACTGGACCTAACAGTCAGGGGTCCCTTTACCTAGGGGTAGCTCACAAACCATGACTGATCTGGAGGTGACTGCATTTCATCCTACTAACCAGTCCATAGGGTGGTTCTGGCTGTCGGCTTCTTCCTGCTCCGCCTCACTGTTGCCCTTGCAAAACTCAGGAGAAGTCAACTCTGTCTGGCATTGTCTCTCTGGCTCATCCTTACTGCTGGGCTCCTTCCTTCACCAGCACCAATGGGCAACAGCCACCTCTGGTGTCCTAACCCATGACCACATCTCTAAAACTGGTCTAGATTGCTTCCAGTTCCTTCTAGCTTGCTTAGCAATTCTGCCACAGTTCTGGGCAGATCTTTACATTCCTTTCAACAGCAATTGCTGTTCTTTCCGTCCTGGACCAAGTTTTTGCAAGCAGATGGAACATAATACGGATGTTGGCTTCCACCCCTTGCACTCAATTTAAGAGACAAAGGCTCAACACAAAAGGCACACACACACACACACACAAAAGAAACAGTGTGGTATGCCCAATATGATGAATGAAACATCCTAGTGTAAGCAAAATCCAACTGTCTTTGAGCTTGTAAATTTGACCTATGTGGAAAAACGATGACATGGAAAGCTGTGGTTGGACTGCAACACCTTCTCATAGCACTGTTGAAATGACTTGGTTAAGAATGTGATTTAATGATGACAGCTCAGTCCCATGAACTGTGCAGATGTTCCCCATTATGTGAGTATGGGGAAATAATAGGAAGCTGCTTTTTATCAAGTCAGGTTATAGCTCTGTATCGTCTTCACTGGCTGGGACTGCCTCTCCAGAGTTTCTGATAGCAACATTCTCCAGTCCGACTGAGAGACTTCAGGGGCTGAACCTGGGAGTTTTTGCATGCAAAGCACAAGCTCTTCCACCGAGCCCTTTGCCAACAAGCAGAGGGTGAGGGCAAACGTCTGGCGAGCATTCCCTTCAGCCAGTCACAGCTAGCCCTGGCCCAGATGTTGGTCAGAAGTGTCTTAGATGTCACTCTAACAGGAATCTGCCTTCAATTAATCAGAGAAACTCGGATCTGGACTGTCAGCACGAGGCTCAGTGGTGGGATCCAAACAATTTCACTGGTGCCAAGTACTTTTGGCTGTGCAACACAACTTCCCCTCCCTTTCCCTAAATCTGATCTGGAGGGCTAGGGGAAAACCCATAACACATTTAGGAGGTATATGGGAGGCACATGGAGAGAGGGAGAGGAAGTTCCGCCATGCAGCCCAAAGTACTTGCACTGGCAGAACGACTTAGTTTAAGGTTATCAGATTTTTTTTAAAAAAGGAGGGAAAAAAGAGTTATTTCAAAACAAATATTTTTAAAGAAAATTAAGAAGTAATATCTTCTCTTCTGTGGTCTCCTCTCTCATGTGGCCTTCCTCTGGGCCCTGGCCTGATCTCTTGGAACAATATCTGCCGTGGAGTAGGCTCGGGTTGGGCCACATGTCCTTGCCCTCCTGGTGCTCTCCTACCTCTCTTCCTCAGCCTTGGCGGTGGCAGCAGCACAACAACGGTGGGGGTCCCCTCTTTTTTCTCCTTCCTCTTTCTCTCTCTTCCTTCTCCTTCTCATTTCCTCCTTCTCCCTGCGTCAGCTCTGGGGTTTTACTGGCCCTGGAGCGCCGCTGGGCAGTCGGTGGGGTGGCTGGGCGCTCTCGCTCCTGGCTCAATTTGGGTCATGGGGGGAGGGTCAGCGGTTCCCCCAGTTGATGTGCCAGGCATCTCCGGTTCCCCTTTGGCAGCGGCAGCAGTAGCAGCAGTCTCAACAGCCCGGAGCCAGCCTGGTAGTGCAGTTGGCTCTGGCTGGCTTCAGGAGCTGCTTGCTGCTGTGGCGCCCGCCATTTTGCCTCACCAGATGTCCCCATATGATGTGTCTTATGCCGTTGAACCAATCACGCAACATTCACTCCCTACTAATAAATCTACAACACTTAAAATATAAATCTG
Source organism: Podarcis tiliguerta (assembly GCF_965153285.1). Classification (NCBI taxonomy): domain Eukaryota; kingdom Metazoa; phylum Chordata; class Lepidosauria; order Squamata; family Lacertidae; genus Podarcis; species Podarcis tiliguerta. Next base: position 7,923,132 of record NC_139534.1, read on the forward strand.
GGGACATTAAATGAAATCCGGGGACATTCCGGGGACGGATTTTGTCCGGGGACAGATTTGTAAATCTCGGGACTTTCCCCGGGAAGCGGGGACACCTGGTAACCATAATCTTAGTTTGATACAGCCCACAAAGTCAATAAGCATCGTTTTCAAACTGGGGACCCAGCATTTACTGGGGTGAAAAGAAGCTGAGCAAATATAAATTTACTGCACTGTTATACATCAAGCCAAACAAACAAACAAACAGACAAAAAATTGCTAAGGAAGATATATAACAGATCCATCAGTTTGGCGATGGCAATGAAACACTCAGACTGGTGGCTGTTATCGCAAGCTTACATCTGCACGTAACCTTGCAAGAAAAAAAAGTAATTGCAAACTCTGCATCTTGCTTCAACCTCAAGGGGAATATTCAAAATGGTAAGGTGACTCCAGAAGACAAATGCCTTCTACTGAGCAGATTAATTTTGCACAATGGCATGGGAGAGGCTGGATGGGAAGGGTGAATGTGTAAAAGAAAGAACATGAATCTAAGAAATCTCAGGGTGATTATGGACATGAATTAATGCATTCTTTCAAGGTTTGGCAAGGATGTCGAATTTATGCAAATACAGCAGTTGTATAATAGTGTTGACTCCCCTCTTTGTCAAGTTATCATTTGATTCGCTCCTCTTAAATTACTGTAACAAATTATGCTGCAGGGAAGCCTCTGGTCCCTTGGGACCAGACTTATCTTATTTAGTAGCCGGGGGAAACTAAAGCAGCCATGGAAGGTCCTGAATGTCAAAGGCATGAGCTACTGCAAGACAAACTATTTCTCTGAGATAAGTCTAGATGTCCTTTATAAGGCCCACCTTAAACTTTAATGAGCCTGTGAAGACGGGAACGTCATAGTAACTCCCCTCACCCATTTTCTTCACTGCTCCAGAAGTTATTTGCACAACGAGATCTCACCCTTTAGTCTTTCTAGTGTCCTTTATGGTACCAAATGTTGTTCTTGAATCAACACAAGGGCTGAGAAGAATCGAAACATTGATTTTTTAAGAATCAGCATTTCTTGCTAGGAAGGTGGCCAAGGCGCAGGAGATACATCATATTAATACCGATCATTAAAGGTCTCAGTGACTGACCTCTACTTCTGGTTAAGACTCTATTTCTGGGTCCAAAAGGAGAAACTTTTCTAAAGGCACCAACAGTTCTCTAACTTGGAATGCTCCTAATTATCCCTTGTGTAGAAGGAGGCTGCAGTGAAGCCAAAGTCGGCTAATTTTAACTAGAGATAAAGGCTGGGTGATATTCAACATCAGTCATACTCAAAGTACACCCAGTGAAATCAAAACTTAAATAACTGAAGTCCATTGATTTCAATGGGTCTACTCTTGAGTATGAGCAACAATGGATATTGTCCATTAAATGGAAACAATTCAATGTATTTACATGTCACAGATGGAACCAGAAAACAGTTTAGAGGCTTGGGGGGGGGGGAAGGGGCAGATTTTCAGGTATATTAGCATTTGTTGTTGTTGTTGTTGTTTAGTCATTTAGTCATGTCTGACTCTTCTGTCTTCCACTGCCTCCCGCATGCTGGTAGCTTCGAGAACACTATCCAACCATCTCGTCCTGTCGTCCCCTTCTCCTTGTGCCCTCCATCTTTCCCAACATCAGGGTCTTTTCCAGGGAGTCTTCTCTTCTTATGAAGTGGGCAAGGTACTGGAGCCTCAGCTTCAGGATTTGTCCTTCCAGAGAGCACTCAGGGCTGATTTCTTTAAGGATGGAGAGGTTTGATCTTCTTGCAGTCCATGGGACTCTCAAGAGTCTCCTCCAGACCATAATTCAAAAGCATCAATTCTTTGACGATCAGCCTTCTTTATGGTCCAGCTCTCACTTCCATACATCACTTCTGGGAAAACCAGAGCTTTAACTATATGGCCCTTTGTCGGCAAGGTAATGTCTCTGCTTTTTAAGATGCTGTCTAGGTTTGTTGTTGCTTTTCTCCCAAGAAGCAGGCGTCTTTTAATTTCGTGGCTGCTGTCACCATCTGCAGTGATCATGGAGCCCAAGAAAGTAAAATCTCTCACTGCCTCCATTTCTTCCCCTTCTATTTGCCAGGAGGTTATGGTCAAATTCACGGTGCCAAAAAAGCACTGCATGTCTGGCAAGAATCATGGTATTTTCTTCCTAAGTGAGAAGCTTTAACATTGCTGAGTAACATTGCTCTATTCACCTTAGAGCCCTAGAGCAACTAGCGAGTGTGAAGATCTCTTATCTTTGCTGCAAATCCTTGGCTTTGCCTTTTACGCTTTTCCTTCCCTTCTAGAGATTAAATAACACAATCCGGTATAAGAATAAGTATCCATCACTCCTGAGCCCTTGGGAAGGTCTGAATTAGCAGAAAGTTTCCCATGCAAGGTTGCCAAATTATGACTGTAATTTTTTATTAGCATTAGGGTTTTTTAAAATAAAATAAAAAAGACACGTTTGATTTGATTGACTCTTGGTTATTTTCCTTTACAGCTTTTCATAACAGAGAACCCATGCCACCTTAGGAGTCATGTTCCATTAACACTGATGCTTATTTAAAAAGTCAACGTTATTTAACAACCAGAACCTCAAAAGCAGACTCCAAAGCAAAACAGCTAACTGAATTTATCAGCGTGTTTATTTGCTTAGGAAAAGGCAGGCTTCTCCCACCTTCCTGCTGCCTGCCACCCAACCATTGGTATTAAACTGGGATAGCAATCTTGCTGATTAGTGTTGCTGCAAACTGCCACGGCGCGCATCTGGTATACTTGTTATCTTTGCATAGAAATACCACCAGGCTGTCCAAATGGCATTGCCAGTGGATTTTGGCTTCACTACATTCCCACCCACTTTAATAGGGTATGACTGCATATCTCCACCAGCCCCTTTCTTAGCTAAGGATAATCCTTCATCAGGCTTATTAACTATGTGTCAGTGACAGGCTGGAAGGCAAAGAGTCGTGGGTGCTGTGGGCTAAGTCTCACAGAGGACTTAGACCCAGGTCAGTAGTGGTGGGACACAGAGGACCAGTCTGTGGAAGGGAAAAGTTGGGAGGTGAAAGTAGCAGGACAGGGCTGAATGCCAATGGTCAGAGTTGAGTGCATACTTTGGCATACACTGACACCCAGATCATGAAGAGCTTTGCACATTGCCCAGAGGAGGATCAGGGCTGGATTTAGGTTTGATGAGGCCCTAAGCTACTGAAGGTAATGGGGCCCTTTATATGTCCAGCTGTCCTTTGTCAACAACAAATTGCCGCTGTTTTTTTGTGTTGAATATATCCTATATGGTAATTTATGGACCTAATAGGTATCTAAAGCCATTTGCCCATAACAAAATATGTACCGTATTTTTTGCTCTATAAGACTCACTTTTCCCCTCCTAAACAGTGTGTGCGTCTTATGGAACGAATGCAGGCCACACAGCTATCCCAGAAGCCAGAACAGCAAGAGGGATTGCTGCTTTCACTGCGCAGCGATCCCTCTTGCTGTTCTGGCTTCTGAGATTCAGAATATTTTTTTTCTTGTTTTCCTCCTCCAAAAACTAGGTGCATCTTGTGGTCTGGTGCGTCTTATAGAGCAAAAAATACAGCATTTTATCAAAGTAATTGTTGAACCGAAATACAATTAATACAGGTTTTTTCCTTTAAGTTTTTGGGGGGCCCTCAAGAGAGTGGGGCCCTAAGCTATAGCTTGTTTGGCTTATACATAAATCTGGCACTGGGGGGATCCCTCTCCCTCGACAGAGTCTATGGCTGCTTGGGAGGAGCAGGTTGAGAACAGAAATCGTGCTCCGGCGGCACTAAAGTGGTGCTTCAGGTTAAGAACAGTTTCAGGTTAAGAATGGACCTCTGGAACGAATTAAGTACGTAACCTCTGTAATTTAAACTGAAACTGAGGGTCATAGGTATCACCCCCAAACCAACCGTTGTCTGATTCACTCCAAGCTCTTGCCAAGGTTAGCCAATGGTCCAATAACAGTGTTTTTCAGCAAGTACCCTAAGTTTGCAGAGCCCCACCAAACTGAGTAATTGATACTCAGACTTGAGGGTCATCGGTATCAAGCCAAAGCCCAACACTGTCCGATTCACTCTCAACTGGTGTCTGCCAAGGATTCCTGGTGAGTGGACAAGTGAGGCTCAGCCTCTTCTCATCTCTGGCAGGTAAATCTAAAGCAAAGCATTGGGGTGGAATTCAAGGTAGTGCTAACTGGGGAATGTATGATTAGAATGAGGCTTCTTCCTCACGCAACATGCCTTTCCTTCTCCTCCCCTTATTTGCTAAGCCATTTCAAGGGAGGAGCAGGAGAAACTCAACTAAAGGTAAAGGGAAACCTGACCATCAGGTCCAGTCGTGACCGACTCTAGGGTTGCGGCGCTCATCTTGCTTTATTGGCCGAGGGAGCTGGCGTTCAGCTTCCAAGTCATGTGGCCAGCATGACTAAGCCACTTCTGGCAAACCAGAGCAGCGCGCGGAAATGCCGTTTACCTTCCCGCCGGAGCAGTACCTATTTATCTACTTGCACTTTGACGTGCTTTCAAACTGCTAGGTTGGCAAGAGCAGGGACCGAGCAACAGGAGCTCATCCCGTCGCGGGGAATCGAACTGCCGACCTTCTGATCGGCAAGTCCTAGGCTCTGTGGTTTAACCCACAGCGCCACCCGCGTCCAGTAACTCAACTGCTCTGCATTTATTCTGAAATATTTGCCTGTTGCCACACAATTCTCAAATAAAAATCAAATCAAATAAAAAACCTCACATCTTGTACCAGCTGAAATATCAATATTCAGAAATAATAATCTAAATTTGCATATTTATTTAAAGGATGGCATTCCAGATATTCTTACTTAAACTAGAGGCTGCCACAAATGTACCAGCCTCTATTCTTCCAGCAGAAATGAAACCTCTTCTACCCTCAGAAACGCAAAGGCTATGGAACATCTTGATTGCTTCTTAAACCCTTTCCAAATACATATCCAGAACAGAGATAAAAACTGAAGTTTGGAAAAGCAGAGAGTAAGATTAATGGCTTGATTTAGACTTAGAATCGATCAGGAAAGGAGATCTTTGTGTTCGTGTGAACAATGTAAATCTGCTAAACGCCCGGCGGAAGCTGCAGTCAAAGTAGTAAACAAGATGTTGAGGTGGAGGAGAACTGAATGGAAAATGATATTGAAAAAGCTCCTATGTAATATAAATCAATAGTACATGCACAGCTGGGTACTATATTCAGTTCTGATGATCTATTACAGAGCAGATGTAAAAGAAATAGAGGGGATTCGGAGATGAGATGGAAGACAGCAGTGGCTGCAGGCCTAGAAATGACTTGGACTTGGAGGCGCAGAAGGACTGGAATAGATCTGTTAGGAAGAGGAAATGAGTGGAAGGACGCAATCAAAGGACGGAAGCAAAGACCTGGACGGAGGGGTATGTTTGGCTCAGCCTTTTAAGCTGCTCCTTTATGGAAACCTTAGTAACTTTCTGCAATATATAACCTGCCAGTGGGACTCACAACGCAAATGGACAGTAGCAGAGAAGAATTTCCGAAGATTAAAAACGGATCTTGAAAATATCTCATTACCTGAGGCATGCAGGAAAACAGTGGGAGCCAAACTAAACTTTTAAGGAAGATAGCTCCTCTGATACTAAGTTAGCAAATTACGGCCCATATTAGTCACAGATGTGAATTAAAGAGATAGTCTGAAATGTAAAAATCCCCTTTAAACTGGAGAACATTATTAACAGTTCTTAGTGTATAGTCAAAGCAAGTTAAAGCCTGGAAACTTTTCATACAGGAGAGACCCAATAAATCCAGACTGATATTCTTAATACTGTTTAATATAAGCCACAGCCTTTAGGAAACATAATTGAAAACAGAACTAAAATAATGCTGTACATAGATGGCTACTTCTTAGATTTAGAGCATTTTTGCATTACTTCTGAAAGGTGCTCATGTCCCAGATTGCTCACTATTCAAAATACTAGGGGGAGTGAAATTAAGATGCCAATTCCCTTTATTGGGATTCTGCCCTGTTATACCGCATCAATGGAAGCATGGCATGAACACAGTGAGTGGCATTCAACTAAGTTTTATTCAAAGTAGACCCACTAAAATGGATGAAAATTGCTCCATTAGAGCCATTGATTTTAGTGCGCCCACTCTGAGCAAAGCACAGTTGAGTAACACCCAATCCCTTTAAGAGAACAACACTTTCTTGTAAAAATATACTGACAGGATTACTTGAGTAAAAACATGGGCGGCCAGGAAAATAGGAAGAAGTGTGGCGGCACACTGCCATTTAGCAGACGCCAGATCTTTGAACAGTTTTGTAGGACTGCTCAAGGGAGCCAGCAAAGCATCTCCAACCAGAACCCATCCTTCTCTAGGTGAGAAAGGATCCTGAACTTCTGAAGTACTAAGACAGGGATAGCCGACGTGGTGTCTTGTAGATATGGGCCACAACTCCAATTGTAGCCCCAGCTGGTTTAGCAAATTGTCAGGGATGATGGGAGTTGTAGTCTAATAACACCTGGCAGGCACCATGCTGGCTGTCCGTGTACTAAGAGAAAGTCACGGTTACATAGAATCATTGAACTGTAGAGCTGCCAGGGAAGCCAAGAATCATTTAGTTCAACCCCCTGCAATGAAGGAATCACAACTCAAGCATCCATGGCAGGTGCCCATCAAACAGAATAATAGAATCAAAGATTTGTAGAGTTGGAAGGGACAACAAGGAGCATATAGACCAACCCCAACAACAACAACAACAACAACAATTTATTATTTATACCAGAAAGCAGCCTTTTAGTCTTTTCAGACGTAGAGTCCATCCTTCACCCCACCTGCTACTTGTTACCTAGTTTTCAGTTGTTAATATAGAAGCCCAATTTTCTGTTGCCTTCTCCCTCCCCTTTCTCCTTCATTTCCCGCCATCTTCCCACTGTATCCTATGTTTCCCATATTCTTTAAAAAAAACACTAAGGGACTTAAAAGAAAAGGAACGGTTGTGCTCCTGGTGTGACCCAACCCAAGGTTGTCTCACAACACAGCTTTGGGTCCCCAACCCTCTAGCTTATTGTATTGTACTATTAACAACAACAATAACAATAACAATAATTTATTTATTTGTACCCCGCCCATCTGGCTGGGTCCGCCCAACCACTCAGGGCAGCTTCCAACAAAACACTAAAATACAATAACCTATTAAACATTAAAAGCTTCCCTAAACAGGGCTGCCTTTAGATGTCTTCTAAGTTTGGTAATTCCACAGGGCGGGTGCCACTACCAAGAAGGCCCTTTGCCTGGTTCCCTGTAACTTGTCTTCTCGCAGTGAGGGAACTGCCAGAAGGCCCTCGGCGCTGGACCTCAGTGTTTAGGCAGAACGATGGAGGTGGAGACGCTCCTTCAGGTATACTGGACTGAGGCCGTTTAGGGCTTTAAATACAGGAATCTTTTGCCCAACATGGGGCTCAAACCCACGTCCCTGAGATTAAGAGTCTCATGCTTCACTGACTGAGTCAGGTTTATTAAGGATGTTTATCACTTTCCACTACCAAAAGTCCCAAAGTGATTTACAACCAGAAGAAAAACACCATAATGAAAATACATATTGGAACCATAATCGGAATAAAAACATCCAATCCCAAATGCCTGGGAAAAGGCATTTTCTTGGTTCCAAAATGATGACCAAGTTGGTGTCAGGCCTTCCTGAGGAGAGGGTTCTTACACGTCAAATGGAAGTATTTCTTTTTCCCTGACTCAGACAAACCATTGTTTGCTCATCAAGTAGCTAGAATTTCAAAGCATGTGAGAAAACATTACTGCCTTCACACTCTCCTTCCAAAGCTGCGGTTACTTCTGTGTCGTCACAAGCAAAGGCTCCTGGATGAAGCAGGTCCCTTTTAAGGTGGGGACCTCATTCATCACGGGACGCCACTGGCTACCTAGAGGAAACCGGAAACCTACTCAAGGTTTCCTCAGAGATTGCTAGCTGTTAAGCAGCATTCAAGTAAGGCTTCTCTAGTTTCCAGGTCCACTGGGAGCTGTCCGTGGTGCTAACCCCATCCTTGCTTGTCCTTTTCCAAGACCTGACCTCCACTTGTTACCTTGTTTGTGGAACCTGCCCCTGGCTAGCCAACATGGAACTTGAACTCACAATCCAGATTCATGTTTGTGGACCTGTCTTCCTGGAATTTGACCTGGGCTCGGCCGGACTCTGCTCACCAGGCCCTGCCTTGCCACAAGGAGCTCAGGAAGCCAGCAGCAGGGATGGGGAGAGAGGAGAACAAATGGCTGCGGACTTGCTCTCTGCATGACCATGGATATGGAGTTAACTACGCAGGAAGTTTACAGATACTTGGAGGATGTACTGTGGAGCTGTTACTGCTTAGAGGACAACACATCAATGTGGTGTGTGTCACTGTGATCTCGGGTCAAACCTGATTTTCACGGTTATGTAGCTCTCCAGGGAGTATACAGGGAAATGAGAAGCAACCCTACAGGTGTGAAAGTCACAGGTACTACCCAACAGGTGCCTGGTGATGAGTAACACACACTGTGCCTAGGGCATCTTTGGTTCTGATTTTGCAAATCTGAGCAGGAACGGAGTGGTTGTGTAACCTTCTAAAAAGCAGAGTTTTGATTAAGAAGAAGAAAAGTTTGGGTTTGATATCCCGCCTTTCACTCCCTTTAAGGAGTCTCAAAGCGGCTAACATTCTCCTTTCCCTTCCTCCTCCACAACAAACACTCTGTGAGGTGAGTGGGGCTGAGAGACTTCAGAGAAGTGTGACTGGCCCAAGGTCACCCAGCAGCTGCATGTGGAGGAGCGGAGACGCGAACCCGGTTCCCCAGATTACGAGACTACCGCTCTTAACCACTACACCACGCTGGCTCTGATTAGGAATGCAACTCTTCTTCTTCTTAATTAAATTTCTATACTGCCCTTCACCTGAAGATCACAGGTTTACTACACACACCCCATAATCAAGAGAAGTTCTAACAATTCTCCTCACTTCCAATGCTCTTTAGTCATAGAGCAGAGTTACAGCACAATCCTGTGCTCAGAAGTTTGTCCTATTAAGTTCTGTGGGACTTATTCCCAGGTGCCATATTTTTCGCTCTATAAGACGCACCAGACCACAAGACGCACCTAGCTTTTGAAGGAGGAAAACAAGAAAAAAAATATTCTGAATCTCAGAGGCCAGAACAGCAAGAGGAATCGCTGCACAGTGAAAGCAGCGATCCCTCTTGCTGTTCTGGCTTCTGGGATAGCTGCGCAGCCTGCATTCGCTCCATAAGACGCACACACATTTCCCCTTACTTTTTAGGAGGGGAAAAGTGAGTCTTATAAAGCAAAAAATATGGTAAGTGTGTAAAGGATTGCAGCCTTAGTGTATCGGGAGAAAGAAACCAGAAACCAAGTCCTTTTCACTCACCTCTGAAGCCACAAACTGCTACACTGCTGAACTTTTCACAGCACAATTCTGTCATTGCTAGCTATGGTTTTTTTTTCATTGTAAATTCTGTCTCAGGCTCTGCTAAGACCTGCTATAACTCTTGTGGAATAAGCTCCCTCTATGTCATATTCTTCTTCGGCAGATCATGACTCTTGCTGACATGTTCATTGAGAGAGACTTTACTCTTCCTCCCCCCCTCCCTCCAAATTGGCTGGCTAAATTATTAACACAGCTATAAAGATGGCACTAAATCATCAGGAGAAGGGCAGCGCGACAAAATTGCAGCATAATCTCTCATTTCGTTGCCAGATGTCTGTTTGATGCAGATTTTGCTAAACAGTGCGACAATAGCAGAAAACCCGCCTGCGGAAGGAGTGTGCCTGTGTGTGCTTATACATGTATGTATATACAAGAGAGTGAGAGTATGTAAATCTAAAACAGAAGTTACCTGGGTAAGGAGGCATATTGTCTTTCTCTTCCCTCAAAGTGGAGATGGTGCGAAGTCCCATCTGGAGTTTTTCCAGGCACCTGTGGAGAACAGCATAATTAGAGATGACGATCAATTATTCAACCCAGTTACTGACAATGTTTCTCAAAATGATAATCAGAGAACAAATGAGGCGCCGGCATGCCAAAATCAACAAAGAAAAAACGCTGAGGCTCAAGGGGAACCCACATTAATCTTACCACTATTATTAACATTAAATATATACATAGGACAAAAGAGTGCTTGTTTTCCTTGTTTTGCCATTCTTTTTGCAAACCAGAAGAGATGCTGTCGATTTGTACATAACATGGGGCAACAGAAAAAGATGTTCTCCATCCTACAGTCCATAAAAAAATAAGAAAAAGAATCAAGAATAATATTGGATGAAGTGAAAGCAGCCATTGTTCATTCTGGACCATCTTAGGACTTGGGCCCAAGATAGCTACTGTATTTTTTGCTCTATAAGATGCACCTGATCATAAGACGCACCTAGTTTTAGAGGAGAACAAGAGAAAAAAAATTCTCTCCCTCTCTGCGCAGCGCCACTTCAACTAAGCGGCAGGAGAAACGGAGCCCCTTCCATTTCTCCTCCCGCTACGCTGAAGGGGTGCTGTGCGGAGAGGGAAGAAGAAGAAGAAGAAGAAGAAGAAGAAGAAGAAGAGTTTGGATTTGATATCCCGCCTTTCACTCCCCTTCAGGAGTCTCAAAGGGGCTAACATTCTCCTTTCCCTTCCTCCCCCACAACAAACACTCTGTGAGGTGAGTGGGGCTGAGAGACTTCAGAGAAGTGTGACTGGCCCAAGGTCACCCAGCAGCTGCATGTGGAGGAGCGGAGACGTGAACCCGGTTCCCCAGATTATGTGACTACCGCTCTTAACCACTGCACCACACTGGCTCTCCAAGGGAAAGCTGCACAGCGCCTCTCCAGCGAAGCGGAGCCAGGAGAGCAAGAGGGGTCGGTGCGCACCGACCCCTCTTGCTCTCCTGGCTTCAGCGAAAGCAACATGAAGCTTCCGGAGCACAGCAGGAGCTCCCTCTGTGCTCCGGAGGCTTCACGCTGCTTTCGCTGAGGCCACGGAGCCTGCATTCGCTCCATAACACACACACATACGTTTCCCTTACTTTTTAGGAGGGGAAAAGTGTGTCTTATAAAGTGAAAAATACGGTATGTCTGAACTGCGATGCATGCCATCGATAGGGTGCACAAGTCTCTCCAACTCAGTACTCCAATTTACAAATGGGAATATTGTTGGGGTGACAACATGAAGGAGTGTTAAAATATTTTGCACCCCCAAAGTATACTGGGAAGGAATAATCATTAACTGAAATAGCTCAGAACCCACATCTGCTTTCACTTTCCATCTCCTTATCACTCCCATTTTTTTTACGGGAGGCAGCAGCAGCCTCCAGCGGTATAGCTACAAATATAGCTACCTACGGGACCGCCTCTCCCGGTATGCCCCACGGAGAGCCTCAAGGCCCATAAATAACAACACCCTAGTGGTCCCAGGCCCTAAGGAAGTTAGATTGGCTTCAACCAGAGCCAGGGCCTTTTCAACTCTGGCTCCGGCCTGGTGGAACGCTCTGCCTCATGAGACCAGGGCCCTGCAGGATCTGATTCCTTTCCACAGGGCCTGTAAGACAGAGTTGTTCCGCCTGGCCTTTGGCTTGGAGCCAATTTGATTCCCTCCCTCCCTCCCTCTCTTTCTTTTTTCTTTTCCTTCTCCTCCTGCGATGAGGCTACATTTTAACATTTTAATGTTCCATTATTTTAATGATGTATTTTACTTTTGTTTTTAAGTTGTAATCATTCATCTTGTTTTTATTATTGCTTGTAAGCCGCTCTGAGCCTGGCCTTGGCTGGGGAGGGCGGGGTATAAATAAAAAATTATTATTATTATTAAATATGGTTTGTCAACTCAGACACAATGAAAACCATACGTTAGCACACACCATGGTTTGAAAACCTTTTTGTAGCCGTCATTTCTGATTCTGGTTTGCTGGCTGATCTCAAAGCATGACCTGTCAATTCAGCATTTTCAACTGTGGGTGGATATGCTGTCTAAACTGAGCCAATTGCCTTATTAATGTGAATAAAATTTGGGCTCTTGATCGCTACCTCCCTCCCCGCCCCTGGCCAGGGCCACAACGACACAAGCTTTTGCTTCCGTTTTAAGTTAATGGCAGTTACTTGTTATGGCTGAACCCAGATGTTATTTATTTATTGACATATTAATAGCCCACCTTTCCCTGCAAAGATCTCAGGACAAAGAACAGTGAAATTACACTTCGAAACGCCAATCTACAACACGTTAAGTGCAGAATAAAATCCACATTTCAATCAATCATCAAAATGCAAATGCCTACAAATTCTAGCTGAACATTAAAACTTCCCAAAGGCCGGAGTGATTTAGTCATGCTTTCTCCTGGCATGTAAATGGGAAAGAGAGAGCGAGAGTTGACGGAGAAGACCCTCTCAGATCACTGCATGATGTTTGACACCTGATGGCAGAATGCAAGTCTGAGCCTCCATAGCTGATCTTAACACACCCAGGCAGGACTATATTTACAGAGGGATTCAAGCTTTTAAAGTCATCACCAATACATTGAGCCAGTGTGGTGTAGTGGTTAAGAGCGGTAGACTTGTAATCTGGTGAACCGGGTTCGTGTCTCCGCTCCTCCACATGCAGCTGCTGGGTGACCTTGGGCCAGTCACATTTCTCTGAAGTCTCTCAGCCCCACTCACCTCACAGAGTGTTTGTTGTGGGGGAGGAAGGGAAAGGAGAATGTTAGCTGCTTTGAGACTCCTTTGGGTAGTGATAAAGCGGGATATCAAATCCAAACTCTTCTTCTTCTTCTTCTCAAGGGCAGTCCTCCACAGAGCATGTTTCCTACATTTATAACTTGCCATGGGACACTCAACAGAATGCATGTGATTCCCAGGTAACCACTGCATTTGAAACCATGCCATACAATATTGATTTGTCTCCTTACACCTGCCTTTGCCAACCTGGTGCTCCCCAGAAGTTGTTGAATTCTGACTCCATCAGCCCCAGTGATATGGGAGCTGTAGCCAAAAAATAATAATAATCAAAAAATCTAGAGGGCACCAGATTGGGGGAAAGCTGTTAATAAAAATGAACGATGATTTCAAGCATTGACATAAGGATAAACCATGGTTAATTTAAAAGATAGGTGAAGTAAAATGGTCAAAAGCCTGGAAACGATGCCTTCTGAGGAACGGCTAAGGGAGCTGGGCATGTTTAGCCTGGAGAAGAGGAGGTTAAGGGGTGATATGATAGCCATGTTCAAATATATAAAAGGATGTCACATAGAGGAGGGAGAAAGGTTGTTTTCTGCTGCTCCAGAGAAGCAGACACAGAGCAATGGATCCAAACTACAAGAAAGAAGATTCCACCTAAACATTAGGAAGAACTTCCTGACAGTAAGAGCTGTTCGACAGTGGAATTTGCTGCCAAGGAGTGTGGTGGAGTCTCCTTCTTTGGAGGTCTTTAAGCAGAGGCTTGACAACCATATGTCAGGAGTGCTCTGATGGTGTTTCCTGCTTGGCAGGGGGTTGGACTCGATGGCCCTTGTGGTCTCTTCCAACTCTATGATTCTATGATTCTAAGTATGAGCAGAGGCTTATGTATGTAACACTAAACCATAGTTTGGCATTATGACTGAACGAGATCAATGTCTGCTGATGACTCAAAGTATTAAGAGGCTTCTTCAAATGTACTTGTAATTCTCTAGCAAACGCAGGAGCTGCTGTGGCTGGATTCCCTGTTTCTTACATTAGCATGTGTTCCTATACTGCGACCGCTTGAATCAGCAATTTTATAAAGCAATGTACTAAGATGCCATCTGAAATATTTTTTTCTATTCCTTCTACTCCTTGCTCCAGCGCAGATTAATGGAAGAGAAAGGGGAGAGGATTTAATGTCTTCTCGAAACATGGTTAACAATTTATGTAAACTTATTTTTATATTGTGTTCATTTTGTCTCTGCATATAATGCACAATGCGCACACAATCTAAAATTAGCATGTTCTTCAGGATTCTACGATTCTACAGGTTGGACCGCACTTCTTCCAGTCCTGCAATTTATGCGTAGCGTGTCACGTTTTGCTGAAGATGTGTAAAAGCTGCTGTGACAGAAAGGCTGTGTGAAACAGACTGCACAAAGGTTTGTTCCTCTGTACAGTGGTACCTCCGGTTAAGTACTTAATTCGTTCCGGAGGTCCAGTCTTAACCTGAAACTGTTCTTAACCTGAAGCACCACTTTAGCTAATGAGGCCTCCTGCTGCTGTCGCGCCGCCAGAGCATGATTTCTGTTCTCATCCTGAAGCAAAGTTCTTAACCTGAAGCACTATTTCTGGGTTAGCAGAGTCTTGACATGAGCCAACAGTGTGACGCGGCAGCTAAAAAAGCCAATGCAATTCTGGGCTGCATCAATAGGAGTATAGCATCTAGATCAAGGGAAGTAATAGTGCCACTGTATTCTGCTCTGTTCAGACCTCACCTGGAGTACTGTGTCCAGTTCTGGGCACCACAGTTCAAGAAGGACACTGACAAACTGGAACGTGTCCAGAGGAGGGCAACCAAAATGGTCAAAGGCCTGGAAACGATGCCTTATGAGGAACGGCTAAGGGAGCTGGGCATGTTTAGCCTGGAGAAGAGGAGGTTAAGGGGTGATATGATAGCCATGTTCAAATATATAAAAGGATGTCACATAGAGGAGGGAGAAAGGTTGTTTTCTGCTGCTCCAGAGAAGCGGACACGGAGCAATGGATCCAAACTACAAGAAAGAAGATTCCACCTAAACATTAGGAAGAACTTCCTGACAGTAAGAGCTGTTTGACAGTGGAATTTGCTGCCAAGGAGTGTGGTGGAGTCTCCTTCTTTGGAGGTCTTTAAGCAGAGGCTTGACAACCATATGTCAGGAGTGCTCTGATGGTGTTTCCTGCTTGGCAGGGGGTTGGACTCGATGGCCCTTGTGGTCTCTTCCAACTCTATGATTCTATGTAACCCGAAGCATATGTAACCTGAAGTGTATGTAATCTGAAGCGTATGTAACCCGAGGTACCACTGTAACTACAGGCTATAATACACGAGCAGTTCATAAAGTCAAACAGAGTACCTGGCTACACCTTAAGGCAAATAGGAAGACTTCTAAGTCTCTCTCTCTGACCACACTCCTCTACACCACCCACTTCTGGACAGGTTTCCCTTTTAAACCGTTGACAGCCAATCAACTGACAGCACATTACTGCTGAGTCGTTCTGACGCAGCACTTCCATAGAAAGTATTGCAGGCTGATTACATCAGCCAGTTGCATCAGCCAGCAAACTCAAGCCTGCAGACTTACTATCTCACACAGCATTCTGTGAATCCCGACAGTCTCTGCTAGCCAAATTCCCAAAGAACTGAGGCTCTGCTGCTTACCACACAAGATCATGGATGGGAGCATCTTTTCTCCTTGTAGAACAGCGGTTCTCAACATGTGGGTCCCCAGATGTTGTTGAACTACAACTCCCATCACCCCTAGCTAGCAAGGCCAGAGCTCAGGGATGATGGGAGTTGCAGTCCAACAACATCTAGGGACCCACAGGTTGAGAACCGCTGTCGTAGAACGTGCAAGGAAGTTCCATCAAGATACATTCTCACATGTGAGGATGCAAAGAGCCCAGGAAATACGAGGTGCAAGAGAAGAAGCTTGGGACCTCCTTCCTCAGAAGTCTCTGAGACAAAAATGCGTCAGGATTAGGGGTAACAGAGTTATCAAACCTTTGCTCCGATTCAGTCAGTCTTGTTATCCGAGCCACATTCCATACATTCATTTAATTCCTTGCATTTCACAATTCCCAGCAGCCATGGCTGCTCCTTTGGAGATATGCAACCAACAGGTGCATTAATGAACCTGCATTTCAGGACCTTGTGATGTTCCATCTTTGAATTTATGGTCATGTCATGGAACGATGACACCAGAAGGCATGACAATAGGAGTTTGTTAAGAAACCTGATTGCACTCTACAGGGTTTGAACAGGCGCTATGGAGTTACTATGGAGTTATTCTTTCACTATAAAAAGTAATCGTGCTTGCTTATTGTATTCATGGCACGCTCCACACATCCAAAGGAGTGTTTAGGAGTCCTTTATCGCTTTGATGATCAAGGTGTACTCCACCATGAGATGACACTATTTTTATACCATTATTTATTATCCATCATTTTGAGAAGAAGATCAGGGTGGCTTACATTATACCTTCACAACAGCCTGTGACATAGGTTAGAATAATAGAGTTGTGAGGGACTCTGCGGATCATCTAGTCTGGGGGTCAGAAAACTTTTTCAGCAGGGGGCCCGGTCCACTGTCCCTCAGACCTTGTGGGGGGGGCCAGACTATTTTTTTTGGGGGGGGGAGAATGAATGAATTCCTATGCCCCACAGGTAACCCAGAGATGCATTTTAAATGAAAGCACACCTTCTACTCATGTAAAAACACCAGGCAGGCCCCACAAATAACCCAGAGATGCATTTAAAATAAAAGGACACATTCTATTCATGTAAAAACACGTTGATTCCTGGACAGTCTGCAGTCCGGATTTAGAATCATAGAATCATAGAGTTGGAAGAGACCACAAGGGCCATTGAGTCCAACCCCCTGCCAAGCAGGAAACACCATCAGAGCACTCCTGACATATGGTTGTCAAGCCTCTGCTTAAAGACCTCCAAAGAAGGAGACTCCACCACACTCCTTGGCAGCAAATTCCACTGTCGAACAGCTCTTACTGTCAGAAGGCGATTGGGCCGGATCCAGCCCGCAGGCCTTAGTTTGCCTACCCATGATCTAGTCCACCCCCCTGCAATGCTGGCATATGCAGCTGTCCCTTCCGGGAATCGAACTTGCAACCTTGGTGCTTATCAGCACCATGGTCTAACCAACTAAGCTGTCTGAGCTAGATTGTCACTGGGCCAAGCCATTCAGTGAGCTGAGCAGACAAATGGCTGAGCAGACATTTAAACCCAGGTCTCACAAACTGACGTCCGGCACAATATCCACTGTACCAGAAAGTAGCCTTTTAGTCCACCCTTCACCCCAACCTGCTACTGGTTACCTAGTTTTCAGTTGTTATTATGGAAGCCCAACTTTCTGTTGCCTTCTCCCTTTCCTTTCTCCTTCATTTCCCGCCATCTTCCCGCTGTATCCTATGTTTCCCATATTCTTTAAAAAACACACTAAGGGACTTAAAAGAAAAGGAACGGTTGTGTTCCTGGTGTCTCACAACACAGCTTTGGGTCCCCAACCCTCTAGCTTATTGTAATAATAATAATAATAATAATAATAATAATAATAATTTATTTATATTCCCCCCATCTGTCTGGGTTTCCTCAGCCACTCTGGGTGGCTTCCAACAAAACACTAAAATACAATAACCTATTAAACATTAAAAGCTTCCCTAAACAGGGCTGCCTTCAGATGTCTTCTAAAAGTTTGGTAGTTATTTTTCTCTTTGACATCTGGTGGGAGGGCGTTCCACAGGGCCACTACCGAGAAGGCCCTCTGCCTGGTTCCCTGTAACTTGGCTTCTTGCAGTGAGGGAACCGCCAGAAGTCCCTCGGCGCTGGACCTCGGGCAGAACGATGGAGGTGGAGACGCTCCTTCAAGTATAATGGACTGAGGCCGTTTAGGGCTTTAAAGGTCAGCACCAACACTTTGAATTGTGCTCAGAAACGTATTTATTATATGTATATGCCACCTTTATCTTTCAAGGAGCTCAAAGTGGTTCTCTTCTTCCCCATATCATCCTCACAACGACCTTGTGAGGTAGGTTAGCTTAAGTGAGATGGTGAATGGCCCAAAGTCAGCCAGTGAGCTTCATGGCTGAGTGGGGATTTGAATCCTTGGTCTCCCAGGTCACAGTCCAACACTCTAACCATTACACCACACTGTACCCCAATGCGCTGCACCTCGCTGGCTCTGTGTTTGAACATAATCTTGACTGAGATTCAGAAAATCAGCATCATCCTTTGTCTTTTTCTTTCTTCCTCAGTTTTTTCGCCAGGAAAACAACAGGTGTTTCAGGCAGTGGCGTAGCGTGGGTTGTCAGCACCCGGGGCAAGGCAAGTAATTTGCGCCCCCTAACCCGTGGATTTGCGCCCCCTAACCTGTGGATTTCCGTCCCCTAACCCTAACGCCCAGATGTTGCCCCCGGTGCGGCCGACCCCCCCTGCACCCCCACGCTACGCCACTGGTTTCAGGGAGGGAAAAACAACGATAAATGCCATCGCTGCTCCTTGCCGTCGCACTTGTAATTTAAGCAGTTAATATGACTTTAAATAAATGGGTGACAGACCAGCCTGGAATACTGTACTTGTTCTTGTTTTGTGGAAAAATGAAAAGAGTCCATACTCCTGGAGCCAAGGAAATAGAAAATGAATACTGCTATCTGCTTGATCAGGAATGCCCAATTAATAACATGGAGCTTCGAGCGATCTGCAAGGATCTCCAAAGCCACTAATTACATATTCTAAAGCAGAACAGTCATTTGAGGATGACGGTGATGTTCTCAAATCCACCAAGAATAAGAAGTCCATTAGTGTACAGAAATACTAAAAAACATGGTTGTTTACTGAGGCAAGCCCACACAGCTGCCTTGCAAGGGAAAAAGTACTTGCATTACACATGTGCCTTGTAATAGGCTGTACCATCCAATTTCTGATTGTTTCTTTCAGAGGAAAAAGAAGGGATGGGAGGGGGGGGGGATATCTGTTTGTGTATGTGCTCTGAGATACAGTTGCCATAGAAACTGATTGTGGATACAGCCTTACCAAATTTGGCTCTGCAAGGCTGATAGATTCTTTAGTGAGGGTGAACTGGGAAGTGAGCTCAAAGAGCAGACTAAGGTTCAGCGTCTCTCATTATGAGAGGCTCAGCTAAGCCCTTCTACCCCTCACCATCTGTCTAGACACAAGTCGAGATGTTACGCCGGCGAATCAGGAGTGAAGGAGAGACTATCTGACCTGATAGAGGACGGGGAAAACACACAATAACTTAGGGAACCAGGAGCGCCTGTCAAGTCAGGCTGCCATTATAGCTGCTTGTGCTAGTAACTGATTTTTACATGGGGCCTTCTTACCAAAACAAGTTTATCTTTGAGGTAGAGGTCACCCATGCAAGAGATATTAGCATAGTGAGTTTAGGAGCTCTTGTGGCGTTTTCTGAAAACTTTCCCTTCCTTGCCTGATTCAAACCACAACTAAACCGTCCTTTGTTGCAATTTCCCTGCTAAATGCTGGGCGTATTTTAAAGAAGGCCCCACTTCAGGTTGATAAACCCCATAGAATCATAGAATCATAGAGTTGGAAGAGACCACAAGGGTCATCGAGTCCAACCCCCTGCCAAGCAGGAAACACCATCAGAGCACTCCTGCCATATGCTTGTCAAGCCTCTGCTTAAAGACCTCCAAAGAAGGAGACTCCACCACACTCCTTGGCAGCAAATTCCACTGTCGAACAGCTCTTACTGTCAGGAAGTTCTTCCTAATGTTTAGGTGGAATCTTCTTTCTTGTAGTTTGCATCCATTGCTCCGTGTCCGCTTCTCTGGAGCAGCAGAAAACAACCTTTCTCCCTCCTCTATGTGACATCCTTTTATATATTTGAACATGGCTATCATATCACCCCTTAACCTCCTCTTCTCCAGGCTAAACATGCCCAGCTCCCTTAGCCGTTCCTCATAAGGCATCGTTTCCAGGCCTTTGACCATTTTGGTTGCCCTCCTCTGGACACGTTCCAGTTTGTCAGTGTCCTTCTTGAACTGGTGCCCAGAACTGGACACAGTACTCCAGGTGAGGTCTGACCAGAGCAGAATACTTCTCTGACCCCAGGAGAGAAGTGTGGCTAATATGAAATATCATTTGTGGAACTTTTAAGTATTTTAATTTCTACAATCTCTTACTGCTCCCATCATCATAATTGCAGTATTATTCCAAAGAGCCTGGTTTTTTTAAAAAAAGCAACAACCTGATTCCAGCCCACCCCAAACAGTTCCTGCTGAAAGAGAATCTTAGCAGATGTAAAGATACTATTCCCATTTGTACAGAATGCAGCAGAAACATTAGGCATGGGAAGCCTTGAAGTTTACAATGACACACTTGACTGGATTCGAAATAAAGCAGTTATCTCAGGAAAATGGGTTGAGCTCCTCTGGGGGAGAACACAGAAAAAGTCTGGGTCTGCTACAAAACCTGTTCTCATGTTTTTATTTATTTCTTTGCTCAGCTCATGCAAACCAGTACAGTGGTGCCCCGCAAGACGAATGCCTCGGAAGACAAAAAACTCGCAAGGCGAAAGAGTTTTTCGTTTTCTGAGCTGCTTCGCAAGACGGATTTCCCTATGGGCTTGCTTTGCAAGACGAAACGTCTTGCACCGTTTTTTAAAAAAAACCACCAATGCATTCCTATGGGAAACCGTCAATGCACATTGGTGCTTCACAAGACGAAAAAACTCGTAGAACAAAAAAACTCGCAGAACGAAATAATTTCGTCTTGTGAGGCACCACTGTATTTGAATCTAAGTGGAACTAAAGGTACTCAAACCCAGGTAAAGGTAAAGGGACCCCTGACCGTTAGGTCCAATCGTGGCCGACTCTGGGGTTGCGGCGCTCATCTCGTTTTATTGGCCGAGGGAGCCGGCGTACAGCTTCCGGGTCATGTGGCCAGCATGACTAAGCCGCTTCTGGCGAACCAGAGCAGTGCACGGAAACTCCGTTTACCTTCCCGCTGGAGTGGTACCTATTTATCTACTTGCACTTTGACGTGCTTTCGAACTGCTAGGTTGGCAGGAGCTGGGACTGAGCAACAGGAGCTCACACCATGTACTTAAATGATTTGTGGGTCAGACTAGAAAACACACGGATGAGAACTTAGGGTGAGAGCGGAAGGGACCTCAAGAGTCATCTAGTCCAGGCATAGGTAAACGCAGCCTTCTAGATGTTTTGGGACTACAACTCCCATAATCCCTGACCACTGGTCCTGTTAGCTAGGGATGATGGGAGTTGTAGTCCCAAAATATCTGGAGGGCTGAGTTTGCTCCTCCAGGTGATCACAGTGATCCATTTGGGATGTACTGGTGAATGCGGTTCTTAAGGAAGCCTGGGCCTATGTTATTTAGGGCTTTGCACAGTGACACAAGAACCAATTTGGTTCTAACACTAGCTGTTCTAGGACACAGTCATTTAGGATATCTAGAAGCATCTTAAAAAGCAGACAGAAGCAGAGACATCACCTTGCCAACAAAGGTCCATATAGTTAAAGCCATGGTTTTCCCAGTAGTGATGTATGGAAGTGAGAGCTGGGATGACATACCACCAGCAGGAAATGCAGCCCACATATTATTTATTAATTATTATTTATTTAAAGAAGGCTGATCGCCGAAGAATTGATGCTTTTGAATTATGGTGCTGGCGGAAACTCTTGAGAGTCCCATGGACTGCAAGAAGATCAAACCTATCCATTCTTAAGGAAATCAGCCCTGAGTGCTCACTGGAAGGACAGATCCTGAAGCTGAGGCTCCAGTGCTTTGGCCACCTCATGAGAAGAGAAGACTCCCTGGAAAAGACCCTGATGTTGGGAAAGATGGAGGGCACAAGGAGAAGGGGACGACAGAAGACGAGATGGTTGGACAGTGTTGTCGAAGCTACCAGCATGAGTTTGACCAAACTGTGGGAGGCAGTGGAAGACAGGAGTGCCTGGCGTGCTCTGGTCCACAGGGTCACGAAGAGTCAGACACGACTAAATGACTAAACAACAACAACAACAAAGAAGGTTTACTTCTCTGTCATGCATATAACACATATGTAGCCGTTGTATGTTCACACGTGGAAGAATTTCACACGTGGAAGAACGCATTTGTGGTAGAAATAAAAATCTATCTGGAAGCACTCCAACACATTTATTACGGCATAAGCTTTTGCATATGAATTTATTACCTTGGTGGGCAAACTTCTTAGGGCACTAAGCTCCCCGAAGCAAGGTAGTTAAAATATCTCGCTATAAGTCCAACATTCTGATTCAGTTCAAATAATTATTGGTTGTTGCCCTGGATTCTGCAAAAGCAGAAAAGAAGGACCCACAGGTGGCAGACAATGCCACAGGCAAAATGATTAGGATTAGCATTCAGATCCAGCAGAATGATAACTGCTGGCCTCTCATGCCAGGCCAACTTGTTTTCTGCATGATTAATACTGCTCCGCTTGCTGTTTGAGTATCATTTCAGCCCTGCAGCCATTTTCAGCAGCAGCCAGTTTTATTATTGGGGCACTAAGACTTTTTTTTGGGGGGGGGAATAAAAATTGCTGCTTTTTTGGGGGGGTGAGGAGGATGAGATGCAGTGATGCCTCGACACCATTTAAAGATAATAAAATAAGAATAATAAAATGGCAATTGAGCCGAAGCAGATATTGAACAAGTAAGAAGGGAAGAAGAAGTGAGTGGACGATCAGTCTTGCCGTGGCTTTGTGATGAGGAACAAGAGAGAAACGAGTAAGGTGTGGGAGTCACGGAGTGCAAGATTCTCGCAATTCCCCCCCTTAAAAGGTGAGGGAATCAGAAATGGATCCCCACTGCACATTATATAATTCAATCCAAGAGAAATGGAGCGAAATAAAAGGGAGGGAGGGAGATAGAGAAATGTAGGTGAGAAATGTAAGCTATGGCCCTGTCAACTGTGATAACTATACAGTGCTTTAGCTGAGGCCTGTAATAAGAGCAGGTGATAGTCTGGCTGCAAATAATATCTCACTGCCTGACAATTCCCTCTATGAAATCTTCCCAGAGGGAAAGGGAAAAATACCCACCCAATACAAATGTATGAGAGAAACGACCTGGAGGCTAGTGGAGCAATGATGCATATCAACGGAGGAGGAATGCAAAAAAATATTATGGTGCAACGGCAGCAAGATCACTGAGAGAAAGCTCACCCATGGAGGTTCCTTCTAATTTTTTTTGGGGGGGGGGGTGTGCAAGCTAATTTGAGTCAGATTATGTTGAAGTTCATTTGAAATTGTTGAGACGTAGGTATACCTAACATTTTCTGAACTGAGTCACTGCAGAACCAGGCTATTGGGGGTGTGTGTGTGGTCATTAGTTGTTCACGTTTGTACATTGATTTGTGGGAAGTTAATCCTGCTGTATGGGATGCGGGTGGCGCTGTGGGTTAAACCACAGAGCCTAGGACTAGCCGATCAGAAGGTTGGCGGTTCGAATCCCCAAGACAGGGTGAGCTCCCGTTGCTCGGTCCCAGTTCCTGCCAACCTAGCAGCGTCAAAGTGCGAGTAGATAAATAGGTACCGCTCCGGCGGGAAGGTTAAACGGCGTTTCCATGTGCTGCTCTGGTTCGCCAGAAGCGGCTTAGTCATGCTGGCCACATGACCTGGAAGCTGTACGCCGGCTCCCTTAGCCAATAAAGCGAGATGAGCGCTGCAACCCCAGAGTCGGCCACGACTGGACCTAATGGTCAGGGGTCCCTTTAGCTTTACCTAATCCTGCTGAACATTTAGCTGGCACAGTCAAGTTTTGCAGCACTGTACATCAAGGAGCATGGGTAAGTTGCAGGGTGGATAAAAATCAATGATTTTTTTTAAAAAAACATAATTTTATAAAATCTGATTTTTAAAATTTAAATCGGGTTTTTAAAAAAGATTTAAATCGGATTTTTAAAATAAAATGCCTTTGGAGGGAAAATCTTTCTAAAGATAAGTTTTCTATTTGAGTTACATTATAGTCCAAAGGCTATTCATCAGGAAATAAGGGTTTGTTTTAAGTTTTTCATGTGTGCTAAAACTCCATCCAAGTTTTTTTTTAAAAAAAAATCGTTTAAACACATCAGTTAACAAGCATGGATACATATGCTATAATGTTATTGTTTTAGTTAAATAAATTGTTTAAATTGTTATTAAGGAAACGATTATTTTTCTCCTTCCAATAAAGTACAGCAGAAAAGTTGTCCATAATTAAGTGTCTTTGTATTTCTAATAGTATAACCAAATCAGTAATTTTTGATATAACTGTAAAAACTACTCTGGAAATTATTTAAAAAATGAAACCTTCACCTGGTTGTAAATATTAAGCTGATACCAGAAAGAATGAGTCTTTCGGTTAAAAAATGAAGAAGAAGATTTAAATCAAACTTACTCAGTTTGATTTACGGTAAATCAAATCCACTCTGGTAAGGTGGTAATTTCAGTAGCCACCTATCAGCTGACATAAACACAATGGCAATCCAAACCACTGGTAGTTCATCCTAGGAACCAATATGGTTTCTGCACATACATATCAGGTAAGGCCCTTGATCTACAGAGAAATTGTGGTGAAAATGATGTTTCTGCAGCATTTATATCAGGGTAGCTGCCACACGCCCTTGTCTTGTGCTAAAGGTGGATAATAGCTGGCCACAACAGAAGCTTACTCATAGTGAAACAACTCTAGAAACAAGCTACCGTACAAGTATTTCTGCACAGCTACGTAGTGATAGGCAGCTATTACTTCAAGGCACATAACCTAAAGGTAAAAAGCAATGTGTAGCTTCCCCATGTCCAGCACTGAAAAGAAACAAAGTTCATCTACTTCAGCTCCCAGCTCCCTCTGGTATCATCCTACTTCTGCTGTGTTCAAAAGACTCAAAAACACCTTCTGAGAAGGGACTTCCACCTTGGGTGGAACTGATGCTGGATGAAACTTTTATTTAATAATTCTAGGAACGCGGAGAGCAAAAAATAAGCTTCAGTTTGGAGGAACCGGCAAACCTTATCTACCCAGAAGGGCTATAGGGACCCCTGACTATTAGGCCGACTCTGGGGTTGCAGCGCTCATCTCACTTTATTGGCCGAGGGAGCCGGCATACGGCTTCCGGGTCATGTGGCCAGCATGACTAAGCCGCTTCTGGCAAACCAGAGCAGTGCACAGAAATGCCGTTTACCTTCCTGCTGGAGTGGTACCTATTTATCTACTTGCACTTTGATGTGCTTTTGAACTGCTAGGTTGGCAGGAGCAGGGACCGAGCAACGGAGCTCACCCCGTTGCTGGGATTCGAACCTTCTGATCAGCAAGACGTAGGCTCTGTGGTTTAGACCACAGCACCACCTGCTACCCAGAAGGGCTATAGGCATATGTTTGCCTATTAGACTCATAACTGCAAGATGTTCCAAGGGCGTGATGAGGAACATATTTTGCAAAGAGCAAATTTAGCCTGGGCTTTCAGACTACCACAGATATTAGACACCAAGAAGCCATTGCGCGTAAGGCAAAGATCTTAAACGCAGAGAGGCTGCTTAAATGTCAGCAACTTCAAATGTGTTTAAGCACCTCAAATTGTGCACAGAACTGTGGTCGTAACAGTGATAGGCATCACTTGCAAACTCTGGGGGTCCCACAGATCTAAAAAAAAAAATGGCCAGCTGCTCTTTTATGTCAAATTGTCACCTACCCGCCAGTGAAAGGTGACATTAGCAACTCTGAGGTGTCTTATTTTGCAGTATTCTCTTTACCTTTGCCAGACACAATAAAGTTGCCCTTTTGAGCAAAGTTTCGATGTCTTTAGCTGCCCATCCACATTGTGCTCGGCGGTTTAGCTGCAGGCAGCTTCCTGACCTCTCCTCTGCAGTAATCTCCCCCCCCCCCGCAAAACCCCATGAAAACCCTTCCAAGCCTCTGATCCAAGGCTGAAAAAGTAAAGGCATGAAAGGAACCATGTGGAATTTGCTCTTTGATCTTCGGACTTCTCCTCGCTTGGTTTTTATTTTCCACTTGGGGCGTGTTGATGGGGGTGGAAATGGAAATAGTTTTTTTTTTTTTTAAAAAAAAGTATCTTGCCCTGTCCACCTAAAACTACATTAACTCGTGTAAGAAGAAAAAGAACATTCTATCATACATAAGGGATTACCACATATAAACAGAAGCCTTTGTGAACTGGTGTGTTGTTTCGTTTTCGGTACCACGGAAAAGGACCAACCAAACTGACGCCTTTTTTTCCCCTGCCTTTAGATTCCACGACACATTATTTGCTAAACCCTCCAAGGATTGTCCACTTGTCTTTTTATTTAATCAAAAAGGTGCAAATTAAAATTTCAAACATGTTGTGCTCAATTTGAGAAAGAGAAAAATAAAAGGAAGAAAACAGCGCCAGCGTTTTCTTTACATAGGAGAGGGGTGTGTTTTTGCCATCCAGCTTCTTATGATCAAAGTTGAAACAGTGATTTAGCATTATTATAACACTCATCATTTCTGCCTCTAATTTGGATGGTTTTTAATAAAGCTCCATTGATTCCACTGAATGAAATCCCTCTTGGCAAATGCAGAACACACACACTGATTACTAAATATGCAGCAATTATCATATTGAGCAGCACACTTTAATATCTTATTTATAGACGTATCTGTCTATAATTTGCTTTAATTAAGTTGCATTGATTTTAATGACAGGAGCCATCTCTTGAAGACGGGAGCTAGAGTTATGAGACCCTACCAGCACTCATGTGCCATTGCTGGATGACAGGCATTTCATAGTTCTCTTCAACTCCATTCTGCCACTGGTTCTTTCCTTTTTAAGGTGCACCATGAGAGAGAAGGGAGATGCTTTTATTGCACCAACTACTGTCATTGGAGGAATGTGGAAGCTTTCAAGTTACACAAAACTAGGTCTGCATGCTTAATCGGCAGATGAATCAAATGGGGCTTTAGTTAATTAATGGAAGGGATTAGAATGGAGATGGGCTATGCATTAAGGTACCCTTGTGGTTTGTTTTGTTGTTTGGCTTTTGTGTGTGTGTGAACTGCAATAGGGAATAAACAAGGCATCATTATATATGTTTTTTCTTTTTAACAAGCAGGATGCATCTTCACCTACACCTGTCACAGACAACATACGTACGTAAGCAACACTGTTGGTCCTTTAACCAAGAGACCTAGTGAGCCATGGAAAACTGGGCCTCTTAATGAGAAGTATTGTCGATGAGACATGACTTAAAGATTAGAATAATCCAAAACACGGTTTGCTGCAGAAACGGAACACAGACTAGACTAGCAATTATTTGGTTACATCTATAAGCAGGCATGGGGAACCTTTATAGGGGTGAAGGACTCCATTAGGCTCTGTGAGATGCTGTCCTTCATTAACAAGTGTAGGGCAGGACCAGGGGGTGGCAAAAAATTTTAGCCGAGGGCTGGTCCACTGTCCCTCAGACCTTGTGGTTGGCTGGAGAAGCAGCTTAGTCATGCTGGCCACATGACCTGGAAGCTGTACACCAGTTCCCTTGGCCAATAAAGTGAGATGAGCGCCGCAACCCCAGAGTCAGTCACGACTGGACCTAATGGTCAGGGGTCCATTTACCTTTACCTTACTTTTTTATAGTCTGGATTTCTGAGCTTGGGCTTAGTATGGCCTTACAGGTCAAACTGAGATTTCTTGGAGTCAATGTGGTAGGCAGACACTGAAAACAACAAGTCAGGCAGAGCCTTTAGGCAATAAATGGAGGTGTTCGTTCTGCTTACAATTCCCTCCATATATAAAAAAGGCAGCTATACCGAGGTATTTGTACTATGCAAACACATTTAAATTTCATTCATTTGTTAAAGGGTAGATGATTAGTCAACTAAACATTATTTAGTCATCTGACAGCTCTATGCAAAACTCTTCGCTGGGCACAATGGAATAGCAGTTAGCGAAATCCAGAGGAAAACGGGTCATAAATGGAAATATTTTTAGTCACTTCAAATAGATAAAAGGTCTAATCACAAAAAACACCATCGTGCATGCTAACTGAAAGTGACAGAATGTTGCCGTCAGCAAAGAAGTTAAAAAGATACCTCTCATCCTTGTCTGTGAAGCCCAATCCTAAATCTATGTACAGTGGTACCTCAGGTTATGTACTTAATTCGTTCCGGAGGTCCGTATTTAACCTGAAACTGTTCTTAACCTGAAGCACCACTTTAGCTAATGGGGCCTCCTGGGGCCGCCGGAGCCTGATTTCTGTTCTTATCCTGAAGCAAAGTTCTTAACCTGAAGCACTATTTCTAGGTTAGCGGTGTAACCTGAAGCATATGTAACCTGAAGCATATGTAACCCGAGGTAACACTGTACTCAGAAGTAAGTTCTATGTTTCTCCTGGGCATGGTCAGCCAATTGGTGTTAAAGAAAGATAGAACTTTTTTTATGTATGCTACAACAGCAGCAAGAATACTAATCGCAAAGTATTGGAAGACACAAGAGCTACCCACCCGGGAAGAATGGCAGATGAAGCTGATGGACTATATGGGAATGGCGGAAATGACTGGCAGAATCCGAGACCAGGGAGAAGAGTCGATGGAAGAAGATTGGAAAAAATTTAAAGTGTATTTACAGAAATATTGCAAAATTAATGAATGTTAGAAGAATATTGGAATGAAGCTTCATGGTTCTAGCAGAAGTGTTATTAAGAATTATATGAAAATTAATTATTAATGTGCCAAAGTGGAAAATGTAAGGTTAAATTGTGTTAGGATAAATTAGAGAATAAAAATTGAAGAAGAGGGAAAGGATTTGTTGAACCAGCTAATTTGAACTAGAATACAAAAAAAGGGAGGTGTGAGGAAGTCGAGGAAATAAGTAAATGAAAGATATAGATATGAAACGTGGATGTGTGTTTAAATGTCTTTGTTTTCTTTTTTGTTGTATTGTTGTATTGTATTTTTTTTATTGTTGATGTATTGTCTGTTGAAGTTATGTATTGTTTTTCTCTATTTTTCTTTTTTTATAACCATAAAACATTTAATAAATATTATTAAAAAAAAGAAGAAGTAAGTTCTATGGGCTTACTCCCAGGTGCTGTGCAAAAGCAGTCTCTTACTTTTGAAGAACCGGGATTGCAACAGATGAGTCACGACCATGGCCATGACGTGTTAGTGCCTTGTATGGCCAGGATCTGTACCCAAGGACCGTGTACAGAGAGAGGCTTGCCACCAAGTGAGAAGGCTGGAGTGCAGGAATTGAAAGGCTTCCGAACAGAGGTATGATCAAAGGGCAGGAGGAAGTTAAGAACAAAGGAAGGAAAGTAGGAAGAGATGAATCAAGGGGTGTGGCTGAGAGGGAGGAGAAGCCATTCCCCAGGAAGATGAAAAGGTTGTTTTGGGGGACTGATGGAGGAATGCGAGAGAGAGAGAGCAATAAAAAGGAGGTCGTTTCATCAAGAAGCAGAAGAGTCCACCACAGGACCAGAGGCTGCAGAGCATCTTTAGAAGAGAGGGTTGAGCAAAAGGCCCATACAACAATTACCTCGGAAGTTGAATGGAATCCGTTCCAGAAGTCCGTTCTACTTCCAAAATGTTTGGAAACCAAAGCGTGGCTTCTGATTGGCTGAAGGAAGCTCCTGCAGCCAATCGGAAGCCGCAGAAGCAGCAGCGGATGTTCAGGTTCCAAAGAACGTTTGCAAACCGGAACACTCATTTCCGGGTTTCTGGCGTTTGGGAGCCAAAACGTTCAAGTCACAAGGCGTTCGACTTCCGAGGTACAACTGTACAGTGGTACCTCGGGTTAAGAACTTAATTCGTTCCGGAGGTCCGTTCTTAACCTGAAACTGTTCTTAACCCGAGGTACCACTGTAGCTAATGGGGCCTCCCACTGCCGCCACGCCGCCGCCATACGATTTCTGTTCCCATCCTGAAGCAAAGTTCTTAACCTGAGGTACTATTTATGGATTAGCAGAGTCTGTAACCTGAAGTATCTGTAACCCATGGTAACACTGTATAGGCCAAGTTGGAGTTTGCCAGCTTTCTGAGTTGCAGAAAGCACATTTGTTGCCCAAATGTGAAGGCCACACCTAGGAGGAAAGGAAGTAAAATAGTTCTCCTGGAGCAGAAGATGCTTTCACTATCAGTGGCGTAGCGTGGGGGGTGCAGGGTGGGGGGGGGGGCGGCCGCACCGGGCGCAACATCTGGGGGGGGGGGCGCGCTCGCACTCGCAGGTCTCTGCCCCTACCTGGCTCACTCACTCTCTCTCACTGCAGTGCTGGCTGTGCGAATCCGATCCGAGCCGCCGGGTCGCCGCCCACTGTGGAGGGGAGGGTGCCAGGCGTGCGGTGCGGTGCGGAGAGAGAGCGAGGGACTATCTGGGGGAGGGACAGTGCAGCGGAGGGGGGGGCGGGGCGGGCGCAAATTACTTGCCTTGCCCCGGGTGCTGACAACCCACGCTACGCCACTGTTCACTATACAATACAATACTATTGCAATGTTTACACGTTTCTCAGATCGTCCTTCAATTTTCCTGCCACACTTGCTGTCCTCTTCAGTACCCACACCAGTATGGTGTGCCAGACCCTTTGAGACCCACTGCCTTAGTGCTACTCTGAATACAAGTCAGAATTATCATCTTCTCCCTCTTCTGGGAGAAGAGTCGGTGGAAGAAGACTGGAAAAAGTTTAAAGATTATTTACAGAAATACTGCAAAAATTAATGAATGTTAAAACAATGGTGGAATGAAGCTATATGGCTTTAGTAGAAATGTTATAAGTATAAATAGGTCAATAGAATATTATAGGTAAAATAAGGTTAGAATGTGTTAAGATAATTATAGGACAGAAAACAGAGGAAGATGGAAAGGAATTGCTGAAATAATTGACAGAAGTGGAATACAAAAAGGGAGGTGTGAGGAGGTCGGTGAAATAAGTGAATGAAAGATAAGATATTGAAACTGTTTGAGTGTTTTAAATTGTTTTTGTTTGGTTTTGTTAGTTTAATGTGTTAGTGTTATGTAGTGTTTTTGTGTTGTATTGTATTGCTTTTTTGTTTTGTTTTGTAGTGTTTAAATTGTTTAAAAAGTAATAAATATTATTTTAAAAAAACAAAACAGAATTATCATCTTCATCATCATCACACTTAATAGTACTATTATTTTTATTACACACACTTCTTCCTGAAGTCTATGGGAATTTCTTTTAAACAACCTGTTATTGTGATTACAATGCCTTCATGGTTCCCAGAGCATTTCACAATGCATATTTTAATGTTCCATTATTTTAATGTTGTATTTTACTTTTGTTTTTAAGTTGTAATCATTCATCTTGTTTTTATTATTGCTTGTAAACCGCTCTGAGCCCAGCCTTGGCTGGGGAGGGCGGGGTATAAATAAAAAATTATTATTATATATATATATATATATACACACACACACACACACACACACACATATACATACATACACACACACACACACAAACACGGATGGATCTGAACTGCTTTTCTAAATTACCGCGTTTTAGAATATATCATCCTAACTGTGTAAGCATTATCCAACTACAAATGCAAGGGCATGTTCTGAAAAGGGGGGAAAAACCTCCTCTAAGGCGTTTTTACTGGTGCATTTTCAGTTTCTGGTCATTTTTCAACTCACTGATTACTGCTATAAGTGTTGATTAATAGTTATCCTCATGTCACGAGAATGCACTTCCCATGGGTTAGGAAAATATCCCTGAATAAAATAACTAGACAGAATAATCACACCATCCTTCTCGTTCACCATAAAACAGCTGCAACAGACTTGTGCATAAAGGTTACTGATGACCTGGTTAGCAGTTCTGAACACTTTTACTGAAAAGCAAAATTAGACAATTATGTGTCCTTTTAATCTCCCCATTATTCATTTTTTGAGAAAGACGGTGAAAAATATAGAGAGAGTGGTGCTCAAATAATGATATTGCTAATATATTTAAATTTCGGTTCTTCCCTCCATACAGAACCACCATGAAGCTTCTAAGACAATCGTTATGCCCCTGTTGTTTTTTCTTCTTCTCCACATACATTAGCTTATTTCACTAATGCAATATCTAGACTTGGACAGAGAACAGTTCTTAATGAAGAAACCAAAACGCAGACGGGGATTTCTGGCAAGAAAAATAAGAGAAAGAAACACCTGCGCCAAAAAGTGTATCAGTTGCTTTATCTAAGTAGTAGAGCAACTCAGAATTAGGTGTTATCACTCCGTATAAAATGCAGAGGTTAACAGATTATGTAGCAAACGCTGGGGCAAGTGCAGGCAATATGCCGCTGTAAACGTCTAAACCCTGAGCACACTAGCTATTCTGTCTGGAGCTCAATAAGCTTCTTCTTTTTTAAAAATAATTTTTATTCAATTTACAAATAAAACAAATTAATACAATTCATACATTTTTTTTACATCCAATCTCTCTTTTTTTGACTTCCCTCAACTTGGCTGGTACTCCTTCCCTTCTTAATTTCTTACACATTTCTGAAATCTCACCCATTATTTATATATTAAATCTTATTTCACTCCAATTCTAGCATTTCTTTTTTACAGAGCTTCGTTAAAGCTTCCAAGCGTTATTTGTTTTTCACTTAAATTATGCATATACTCTGTAAACTTTTCCCAATCTTCTGTAAATCTCTGATCTCATCGATTTCGAATCCTTCCTGTCAGTCTATCAAGTTCTGCAAAGTCCTTTATCTAAGTAATAGAGCAACTCAGAATTAGGTGTTATCACTCCGTATAAAATGCAGAGGTTAACAGATTATGTAGCAAATGCTGGGGCAAGTGCAGGCAATATGCCGCTGTAAACGTCTAAACCCTGAGCACACTGGCTATTCTGTCTCGAGCTCAATAAGCTTCTGCGTCAAGAATCTCATGGGTTGCCTCTGTTTCTTTTATCTATTACGGATGAGATCATTGGCTCCTCCGTGCCCTTCTCTCTGGGTGGCTTTCCTTCCCATTAATCCAATAATTTGTTTTTGTTAATTTGACCCCTTAATTGTCTTAAATGCACACCAGATTGGTGAGGCCCTCACGACTGCAACCGAACCCTGAGATAAACTAGAAAAGCAAACAGTAGACACCTTCAGCTTAGGGCTGGCAAAGCTTGTATTTCAAAGAAGCAGAAAAGCTCACATATGCTATTCCCACTTTTCTTCAGACCACATTAGTAATATTTCAGGGTCTTAATGGAACATGGAAAAGACTGAAGAAGGAGAGCCTCTTTCGAGGCATCTATAAACCAGCAATCACTCGGAATGGCCAGCTTTTGTTTATTTTTTTGAACTGGATGGACATGGTTTATCTAATACAGTCATGACAATCTGCCCCTTTGGCACATCCATAATATTAAAACCAACCTTTTGACATTGCCTGTGACTGAGAATGAACTGCCTTTTGTTCCTCCAAGATCTTGCAGTCTCCTCTCCTCCTTTTTCTGCAATTAGTTGACTATACAATTTATCCAGATAACTGCTGCTTTCAGATTACAGACTGTTCCCCTTTCAAGACAACTCATTGTCTTGTTAACATTTGGAATTGTTATCTGTACTTCCAGGCTCTTGTGAGGCATTTCCTCCTATCACATTAGCTTTTTAACCAGAGCTCTCCACACTCAGTGCTGCTACTCAGGGGCTAATCTGTTCAGCCTAAGCCAGGCATAGGCAAACTCGGCCCTGCAGATGCTTTGAGACTGTAATTCCCATCATCCCTGACCACTGGCCCTGTTCGCTAGGGATGATGAGAGTTGTAGTCCCAAAACATCAGGAGGGCCGAGTTTGCCTATGTCTGGCCTAAGCCATGCAAAAGATCTTTAGAAAAGGCAGCAGTGAAGTCAAAATGGGGGTGGGGGAGAGGGGGCAAAGGGCACGAATTTTTTTCCTGTTCATTTGTTCAGGATGAAGCTTTTACCACTTTTAAAATAGCTAGCATGATTCTGTTGTGCTACCATACCTGACTACAAGTGGCTGGATATGCTGATGCTATGATAAAGGTAAAGGTACCCCTGCCCATACGGGCCAGTCTTGACAGACTCTAGGGTTGTGTGCCCATCTCACTCAAGAGGCCGGGGGCCAGCGCTGTCCGAAGACACTTCCGGGTCACGTGGCCAGCGTGACATCGCTGCTCTGGCAAGCCAGAGCAGCACACGGAAACGCCGTTTACCTTCCCGCTAGTAAGCGGTCCATATTTATCTACTTGCACCCGAGAGTGCTTTCGAACTGCTAGGTTGGCAGGCGCTGGGACCGAACAACGGGAGCGCACCCCGCCGCGGGGATTGGAACCGCCAACCTTTCGATCGGCAAGCCCTAGGCGCTGAGGCTTTAACCCACAGCGCCACCCGCGTCCCTATGCTATGATAAATACCCATATTTGCATACATGTGTGTCCTTGGTCATGTTCACAGAATGGCAGGATCCAAAGGATGTTCCCCCCCTCCAGCCAGAGCTCAATTGAACTCAGCTTTCGCTTAGAGACTCCATTCTGGATTTGTTTACTCCTTTTTAATTTTTAAAAAATATTTTATTATTAAAATAATTCAACATTAATACATAAATATTACAAATATACAAACAAACATACATTTCATAAAGGTAAAGGGACCCCTGACCATTAGGTCCAGTCATGACCGACTCTGGGGTTGCGGTGCTCATCTCGCTTTATTGGCCGAGGGAGCCGGCGTACAGCTTCCGGGTCATGTGGCCAGCACGACTAAGCCGCTTCTGGCGAACCAGAGCAGCACGCGGAAACGCCGTTTATCTTCCCGCTGGAGCGGTACCTATTTATCTACTTGCACTTTAACGGGCTTTCGAACTGCTAGGTTGGCAGGAGCAGGGACCGAGCAACGGAAGCTCACCCCATCACAGGGATTCGAACCGCTGACCTTCTGATCGGCAAGTCCTAGGCTCTGTGGTTTAACCCACAGCGCCACCTGTGTCCCATACATTTCATACAATCCTTAAAAATATTCATACATACCCACACTCAATCCCACAGATACTTCCTTTCCCCACCAGGGATGGTGATGGGAAAAGGATTTGTTTGCTCCTTAGCCCTTTCTTCTCCCAAATATTTTCCCCAAGGCAGCAGAGGTTTGGGATAAACCTTTTCTTTCTCCTAGATGAGCTACCTTCCCAGGCTGACAAGCCCCAGCTGCCCCTTGCTTCCCACTGTAGGACATGCAGAAAACACCTTCTTGACCATTGGACCCTTTGGTCTCGTCTGCTCAATTTGCCAAAGTCTGTCTTCACATGCAGGGCAAGTCCCTAACTCATGGAGGGTTTGAGACCCATTGGCTACCTTCACCTGGTTTAGTCGGGCAATCAAAGCCATTCCCAGGATTGTGACCCCTGTCGCATGCTGACAACTTCTACGAGCCACAGGTGAGAGCTGAGTGCTGTAAAGTGGGGACCAAAGGCGGAAGAACTGCCCCAGAAGGAGCACATTGTGTACTCCGTGGCTATACTGCTATTTTCTAAACATTTAGTTACTGTGCATTTTTTTAAATTAAAAAAATACTCAATTCAAGTACTTTATTATGGCCACAGACCAGCATAAGCCAAACAACTAAATAAATAGCATAACAGTATGTCGGCGGTTCGAATCCCCGCGACGAGGTGAGCTCCCATTGTTCGGTCCCTGCTCCTGCCAACCTAGCAGTTTGAAAGCACCTCAAAGTGCAAGTAGATAAATAGGTACCGCTCCAGTGGGAAGGTAATCGGCGTTTCCGTGCGCTGCTCTGGTTCGCCAGAAGTGGCTTAGTCATGCTGGCCACATGACCCGGAAACTGTACACCGGCTCCCTCAGCCAATAAAGCGAGATGAGCGCTGCAACCCCAATATATATATATATATATATATATATAAACGAAAGCATATATACATATATATATATACACACACACGGGTAACTATGCTCTCTTTTAGCCAGAAGTTAATATCCAGTTGCGGGGAAACTACAAGAATCTAGTTTCTACACTATGCTTAGTAGGGACGCGGGTGGTGCTGTGGGTTAAACCACAGAGTCTAGGACTTGCAGATCAGAAGGTTGGCGGTTTGAATCCCCGCGACGGGGTGAGCTCCCGTTGCTCGGTCCCTGCTCCTGCCAATCTAGCAGTTCGAAAGCATGTCGAGTACAAGTAGATAAATAGGTACCACTCTGGCGGGAAGGTAAACGGCGTTTCCGTGAGCTGCTCTGGTTCGCCAGAAGCGGCTTAGTCATGCTGGCCGCATGACCCGGAAGCTGTACGCCGGCTCCCTCGGCCAATAAAGCGAGATGAGCGCCACAACCCCAGAGTTGGTCATGACTGGACCTAATGGTCAGGGGTCCCTTTACCTTTACCTTAATATCCAGATGCGGGGAAAGTACAAGAATCTAGTTTCTACACTATGCCTTAGTAGGTGGCACAGATGCCAACTCTTCAACTCCCAATGTTGGCTCTGAATGTGACGCATAATCAATATACTTCTCTCCTATGATAGCACCACAAATCAGAGGCTCAGAGACTGAGCAGGGAAGCTTTCAAGCTCAATCTTTGTGCACTGAGCAAATTGGGTCCTCCCTTAAAGAGGGCACGTATTGCAGTGAGACCTGGAAAACCGACACCCTGTGTTGTGGGCGGGTACGATTGGTCAGCCACAACACCCGATTGGTAGGTCCCTCGAAGCTGGGTACAATCTGGCCAATGGGACGCAGTCCAAATGGTTCGAGGGACCTATTTATGCCCCTTCTCGTGACCCAGAGCTTCCTCTTTCGGCTCGTGCATCGGAACACCCGCCCACCTCTCCCTACTTTTAGGGCTTTGCGCTTGACCTTGCTATGCCGTCATGTGTCGCCTGTCGTTGGGACAGGGGCACAGCAGGAATTTCCCCCACTTGGTTGATTGGCTGTTAGCATTTGGGTTTCGCCTTGTAAGGTTGCGGATAGGCTCTGGTTCATTTGATAGGGATGGAGGAACACTCTCGCCATCTCTATGTGAAGGGTATTCTGTTAAAGGAATCCAGGGACTCGATGGTTTGGTCAGCCCCTGAGAGGGAGTTGTGCCCGTGCCTGAGTCCAAGGGGACATTTGGGTGGCGGAGATAGCCCGTTCCCAGCTTTACGTTAATCCAGGTGTTCACCCTTGGCTGACCTATGCTGGAACCATGGGTCAGTGCTACCTGCATGGCAGGGAGCTAGTCGAACCAGAGCCTATGCAACCAGTCACTTTCTGTAATCAATAAAGTTGTGGCCTAAGGTAAAGGTAAAGGGACCCCTGACCATCAGGTCCAGTCGTGGCCGACTCTGGGGTTGCAGCGCTCATCTTGCTTTATTGGCCGAGGGAGCCAGCGTACAGCTTCCGGGTCATGTGGCCAGCATGACTAAGCCGCTTCTGGCGAACCAGAGCAGCGCACGGAAACGCCGTTTACCTTCCCGCTGGAGCGGTACCTATTTATTTACTTGCACTTTGACATGCTTTCGAACTGCTAGGTTGGCAGGAGCTGGGATCGAGCAACGGGAGCTCACCCCGTCGTGGGGATTCGAACCGCTGACCTCCCAATCGGCAAGTCCTAGGCTCTGTGGTTTAACCCACAGCGCCACCTGCGTACCCTAAAGTTGTGGCCTACATTCTGCCAAAAAGCAAACCAAAATTTTGAGTCAAGTGTGAATTTATTTCGGGGGGCGGGGGGTGGGGATTCTCGGTCTGAACACGCAAAGCGGAACAACAAGAAAACAAAACTCTCCACAGCTTTTGAAGAGCTTCAGGGATGGACAAGAGGAGGAAAGTAATGGAAGGAGCCTGTTATAGCTATTCATATTCATATTATTATTATTATTCTTTCAGGAGGCTGACTTGCCATTCAAACTGGAATGGAAACTTACCGTATTTTTCGCTCTATAAGACACACCAGACCACAAGACGCACATCGTTTTTGGAGGAGGAAAACAAGTAATAAAATATTCTGAATCTCAGAAGCCAGAACAGCAAGAGGGATCGCTGAGCAGTGAAAGCAGCAATCCCTCTTGCTGTTCTGGCTTCTGGGATAGCTGTGCAGGCTGCATTCGCTCCATAAGACGCACACACATTTCCCCTTACTTTTTAGGAGGGGAAAAGTGAGTCTTATAGAGCAAAAAATACGGTAGAAACGATCATTTAATGGTTCTGAATGACGCCTGGGGCAGCCAATACAAATGCAATTTTGTAAAAGGCTCCATCCACATCCACACACAGAGAGACAGACACACCCCTCACACTTCCTTTATGTATAAATGGGGGGAAAAAGTTTAAGAGGGTGAGTTAAATTGTCCTTAAGTTTAGAAGGGGGTCTGCAGGAAAATACGGCTAACATCAAAGCATGCTCTCCACTCTGCAATTTGCTTCATGGAGAAGTTATGATAAACAGGATATGTGGTTCCATAAGGTTACCATGGAAACCTTTTTCTTTTCAGGCCATCATTTCCAAAGGTACAATTTGCATTAAAATGACAGAACTTGATTTTTTTTTTTTTTTTTTTTGTAAGACTCAAGAGGGGTCATGCCACCATATATTATAGCTATTATTTCAAAACTTACGTACATAACATTCGAAGGAGAGATCTATTAATCCACATAAATATCTTGGTGACCAAGTACACTTTAATTGCTGGCTTGGCAGGCATTTTCCTGACAAATTAGCAGAGAATATTAGAAGGATAAAAGTTAAAGCCAATTCACTGGTTGTGTACTTTTCCTTCTACTCCTATGTTCACATACTTGGGTGTGTATTTTGGACAGTGGCAGGTCAGTCGTGTAAAATATGACTTCCCATCTCTCTCGCAGAGCTTTGTGTTTCTGAATCAGTAAGTTAGTTTAAAAAAATAAAGAATAATCTTAAAATGGCACATGGAAGCAATGCGTAGTCACTGCAATATAGAAAGAGGTAACTCTAAGGCCTACACTTGTCTGTTTTTTTCTGTAGTTGAGGATTTGTTGGGGCACTGTATGTACAAAGACACAATAGCTTAAAAAAAATAATCATCCAAATTAGAACCTCCATGTCTATTGCATACATGTTTAAGATCATAAACACACAGAAGAAGAAGAAGAAGAAGAGGAGGAGGAGGAGGAGTTTGGATTTGATATCCCGCCTTTCACTCCCCTTCAGGAGTCTCAAAGCGGCTAACATTCTCCTTTCCCTTCCTCCCCCACAACAAACACTCTGTGAGGTGAGTGGGGCTGAGAGACTTCAGAGAAGTGTGACTAGCCCAAGGTCACCCAGCAGCTGCATGTGGAGGAGTGGAGACGCGAACCTGGTTCCCCAGATTACGAGTCCACCACTCTTAACCACTACACCACACTGGCTCTCACAGAACAGCTTTTCTTTCACACACATAGGTGTGTCCTCTCCAATGCGACATGTTCAAGAGCTGTACATGTGCAGTGAGTATGTGTACACAGAACCCAAACAGTAAACAATTCACCCATTGCTCATAGGATGAAGGACACATTTACATCTGTCTCAACAGGTTGATCTGAGTTAAAGATGGCTCTTTGTAGACATATGCAAAGAGCATGTAGATATATGCAAGAAGCATGTATATATGCAAGAAGCATATTTTCAATTCCATTTCCCCAGCTCCAAGCAAACGAATCTGACTATTTGAACTTTGCCTAGTTCCAAAAGTGCAGAATCTTGAATTAATTGCTTAAAGGCCACAGCCATTATGTCTATTGGGGGGGGGGGGAGTTGGCATGTCAGTCTTTTGCCACCAAAATAAGAGCCATGTGGTGTCCTGCTTGCTTGACGGAGGTGTTATGCACTGAAGTTCTCACCCTGGGCCAGCAGGGGGATACTGTAGATAGTTATGCAAATGAAGGATCGAAAAGTGACGTTCAGTGATTGGATAGTTTTAGAACGTTGCAACAGTTACAATTGTTCTGTAGCTCTATATAAGCAGGCTGAGTGAGCTCCTCAGTCAGTTCTG
Source organism: Podarcis tiliguerta (assembly GCF_965153285.1). Taxonomy (NCBI): domain Eukaryota; kingdom Metazoa; phylum Chordata; class Lepidosauria; order Squamata; family Lacertidae; genus Podarcis; species Podarcis tiliguerta. Next base: position 7,962,825 of record NC_139534.1, read on the forward strand.
TTCCAGCTTACAAAATAAAGAGCTGCTTTGGAGAAATTGCTGTGTCGTCTGCTATGTCAACCCACAACTTAACAGGAGGCAGTGGTAAAACCACTCCTCAAGAAACCCTGTTTGGATTTGGAAAACCTAAAGAATGGAAGCGGTTTTGTTTGAAAAGGCTAAAATATTGCAAGCATGGTTTGGGCTTTCACACATGCGTGTTTGCTTGTCATAATACAGACAATTTGGCAAGACTCTGTTGAAGTACCCCATGAGTTATGTTTTTGTTCGAAAAGGCGGAAATGCTGCAAAATATATATATGCAGAAGTATCATACAAACACATTCAAATAAGAATGATTCATAGGCAGATCACTGAAAGCATGGCAGATTTTGGAATGGTTTTCAGAACTTTTCAATTAAAATTCAAAAGTGACTGTCCTGCAACATTCAGCCGGAATACAATTGCTCAAATGTCAGCAGCAAATCTATCCGTCTGTGTGTTGAGCTGCTGAGCAAATTCCTGAAGGGGGCATTTTAGCCTATGACTAGCCTTTATATTGAGACGCGGGTGGCGCTGTGGGTTAAACCACAGAGCCTAGGACTTGCCGATCAGAAGGTTGAGGGTTCAAATCCCCGCGAGGGAGTGAGCTCCCGTTGCTCGGTCCCTGCTCCTGCCAACCTAGCAGTTCGGAAGCACATCAAAGTGCAAGTAGATAAATAGGTACCACTCCGGCGGGAAAGTAAACGGCGTTTCCGTGCGCTGCTCTGGTTCACCAGAAGTGGCTTAGTCATGTTGGCCACATGACCTGGAAGCTGTACGCCGGCTCCTTCTGCCTGTAAAGCGAGATGAGCGCCACAACCCCAGAGTCGTCCGCAACTGGACCTAACAGTCAGGGGTCCCTTTACCTTTTAGCCTTTATATAGCCATTGCAGCAGGCCATTTCAGGGGCCTAATCCAGCCCACTGGTCGATGTAATCCGGCCCCCGTGTCAGTATGGGGTAAAATCCTAAAAAAAGCTCAGCAGCTTCAATCCCAAAAAAAGCTCAACAACCAACTTCGGTCGGCCCTCACGCATGTTCACTTCATCAAATCTGATCTGGCTCTCTTTGAAAAAAGTTTGGGCACCCTTGAATGGTTGGACAAATGGGAAGGAGAAAATGTGCCCGGGACTCTTTCCCTTCCTACCATCTCACTGTGCCACTCAACCAACTAAAACAGGAGAGCAGAGTAAAAATGTAATTAACCAAAAAACAACAACAACCAACCCAAAAAATGCTGTAATCACTTCCAGTACTAAACCAAATTTCATAGTGGGGACCTGAAGCCCCACGGATGAATGGGTTTCTCATTCACTCGTGTAAGGAGGAAATGGTCTGCAAATGACTGGAGATGGTGGACGGCAGCCAAGGGGAGCAATCCAGCGATAATGACACACACTTATTGAAATCAATGAGCCTTGGATTCTCAACAGCCTACTTGTTCTATTTACGGCTCCACCATACCCAATTATAACATCCTAGAACTTCTTCCCCAAAGGTTTTATTTGCTATGACTGTGATCCCCTGGAATGATTTGATTTACTTAAGATCACACAATGCTTTTTGGGGGGTGGTTGTGGTGGGGTTTAGGATAAATGATTTTGCCATGACCTTAATAGTCGTGGACAGGGCTAGCACTCATTATCTTTCCATGGTGAGCAAAGCCCAGGTGCCTCGTTTCTTAGTGGCGGCAGAGTACCTTTCGATTTCGCAACCGTGTAATATGATGAAGCAACGGCAGCTCGACCCAGCAGGACAGAACAAAATGTGTAAATACTACAGATGGACAAGCCATGCTGGCTCCAGTCCCCCAAAACAGACCTGCTGGCTGTTAAGATTATATTAATATTGTGACTCATGCTGCCTAAGCCTCACAAACTGGTCCAGAACAGCAAATAAGAACACCAACTGGGACATGGTCTATCAAAGCATTGTGGCTTTTTCTGCTGCCTCAGTGGCCAAGGGAAAGGGAGTGATAGAAACACTGGGTCTCAACTAAGCCAGCGCCCAGCCTTGTGATGGCCAATCTTGTCCTGTCCTGGGTTCAACCCTTGCCATGTTCAGCAAGAAAAGGTGGAGCCACTGCCAATCATAGCAAACAAGATTGGCTTGACTCAGTATACAATGGCTTTATATACAGCTGCGAGAGTGTACACAAATATACGGATGCGGGTGGCGCTGTGGTCTAAACCACTGAGCCTCTTGGGCTTGCCGGTTGGAAGGTCAGTGGTTCGAATCCCCGCGATGGGGTGAGCTCCCTTTGCTCGGTCCCTGCTCCTGCCCACCTAGCAGTTTGAAAGCACGCCAGTGCAAGTAGATAAATAGGTACCGCTGTGGCGGGAAGGTAAACGGTGTTTCCATGCGCTGTGGTTTCTGTCACAGTGTCCCACTGCGCCAGAAGCAGTTTAGTCATGCTGGCCACATGATCCAGAAAGCTGTCTGTGGACAAATGCTGGCTCTCTCAGCCTGAAAGCAAGATGAGTGCCGTAACCCCATAGTTGCCTTTGACTGGACTTAACCATCCAGGGGTCCTTTACCAGAGGCCTCCTTCAAATAATAATAATAATAAAAAATTGTTAGGAGATTCCAATGATTTCCAGAATTCAGGTCCAATGAATGTGCAAAGCAGCTGCACTGTCTTACAACATTGTAAGAACACTGGGAAAATAAAATGTGGATGTGCTAACTTGCTAAGATTGTACATTAAATGTGGCTGCAGAGTCACACTAAATACGATGAATATGCCCTTGACACAAAACCCTACAAATAAAAGCTTAATATCATAGCCCGTACTTTAAACGAGGTTGTGTTGTTAAAGCACAGGTACTTAGGCCTCTAAGATAGTCAACCTCTCTCTCTTTCTGGAAAAACTGAAAGCGCGGATTTCTTTTAAAAAATCCAATTTATTCAAGTGCACAGGGACATCGAAAAAGATTTTTGAAATTAGAAATACGAACAAAATGGAATTGCCCGAGAACCCGAGCGAATGCTTTTAACACAAACCATTGGTTGGGTAGAACACCTTTTAATTATTTAAATCACATTTCCATAAAAAAAAAAATAAAGGTGGGGTCAGGCTACCATTTTTCAAAATTTCAGCAGGTAGTGAAGTCATGGGCAGGATATCACAAAAAAGAGGAGGACAAAAAGAAGAAGAGACTTTGACTTTTTCCAGAAGAGCTAAGTTTGTGTAATGCCAGGGGTTGATTTAGCAAATGAAGTTTTCTTCTGCCCTCTTTTGCTCTGTACTTTAATGCATTCTTATTAGATTAGCATCTGCACTGCAGACGTCGAAGTGGGAACTAATAAAGTTATCCACACAATCTCTAGGTGTCTGAGCCACTGACTTTATTTTTCATTTAAAATAATTATAACAATGCCACTTGTTTGTTAAAAAGCCTTTTTATATTCACAGATAATTGCCTTCTACAACACCCAGCAATACGTTTTCATTTTCACATCTTTGCTGTGAAAGTGGGGTGGGGGGGGTGGGGAGAGAATGAAACCTCACACTCTTTAGACTTTGCTGCAAGTTGACAACCATGCAGCCAACACACTTTAAAGCCTTGAAGTTAAACAAGCACAGGAGCTCTAACGGCAGATTAACAAGCAGCCGGGCAATTTCAGAACACCTTTAGTGGTGATATATTTTATCAGCCACGGGACTATTACCAATGAAAATTTATGGCCTGACTTATTCCAAGGAGTTAGGAAAGGATACGCGATAAACACTCACATTTTAAACATGAAATAAGAGGTCGATCCCTGTCCTTGACACCTAACTGTGTCACCAGAGCTGATGCTCTGTAGCACCTCATTTTATCTGAGTCTAACATACAGTCAAGGGTCGCGGGTGGCGAGGTGGTCTAAACCACTGAGCCTCTTGGGCTTGTTGATCAGAAGGTCGGCGGTTTGAATCCCCATGACGGGGTGAGCTCCTATTGCTCAGTCCCTGCTCCTGCCAACCTAGCAGTTCGAAAGCACGTCAAAGTGCAAGTAGATAAATAGGTACCGCACCGGCGGGAAGGTAAACGGTGTTTCTGTGCGCTGCTGTGGTTCGCCAGAAGCGGCTTAGTCATGCTTGCCACATGACCTGGAAGCTGTATGCCGGCTCCCTCGGCCAATAAAGCGAGATGAGCGCTGCAACCCCAGAGTCGGTCATGACTGGACCGAATCGTCAGGGGTCCCTTTACCTTTACCTAACATACAGTCAAGGGATACGGATGGCATTGTGGTCTAAACCACTGAGCCTCTTGGGCTTGCCAATCAGAAGGTCGGCGGTTCAGGATCCCCGTGATGGGGTGAGCTCCTGTTGCTCGGCCCCTGCTCCTGCCAACCTAGCAGTTTGAAAGCACGCCAGTGCAAGCAGATAAATAGGTACCGCTCCAGCGGGATGTTTTTGTTTTGTTTTTTGTTTAAATTGCTTTTATTTTTTAGCTATGTCATTTTGAATTGTGATTGATATTAATGCTGTATTCTTTTTATATGCAACTACTGCAGCAAGAATATTACTAGCCCAAAGATGGAAGCAAGAAGAAATACCAACAAAAGGAAACAGAAAATAAAACTGATGGACTATGCTGAGCTGGCAAGACTTACAGGGAAAATTTGAAACCAGCAGGACCAGACTTTCCTAAAGGACTGGAGGAAATTTGAAACACAATTGTAATGACTTAACATCGCTTGTAGGGTTGCAAGAAGTTTTGTAAGGAGGATTATTCAAATTACTGTGAAAAGGACTAAGACTAGCTGATGTAAGAATGGATTTACAACAAGAAGCATAGTAATAAAATGCGTAACCAGAAAGGAATTTAGAAAACCATTAGAAGGGGTTGAAGGAAGTCTTAGGCTGTGATAGCCAAGGATTTGTTATGTTGTGTTGGAAAATTGTGTAAAATTTAATAAAAATTATATCTTTTTTTAAAAAAAGATATTAATGCTGTATTCTTAGTTTTAGATTTTATGATTTCTGTGGAAATTGTTTTCCATTTGGCTGTGTACTTTTTGATGTGTTTTATTTATTGTTTATGCTTTTTGTCCATATAGTTAAAGCTATGGTTTTCCCAGTAGTGATGTATGGAAGTGAGAGCTGGACCATAAAGAAGGCTGATCGCCAAATAATTGATGCTCTTGAATTCTGGTGCTGGACTGCAAGAAGATCAGACCTCTCCATTCTGAAGGAAATCAGCCCTGAGTGCTCACTGGAAGGACGGATCCTGAAGGTGAGGCTCCAATACTTTGGCCACCTCATGAGAAGAGAAGACTCCCTGGAAAAGACCCTGATGTTGGGAAAGATGGAGGGCACAAGGAGAAGGGGAAGGCAGAGTTCGAGATGGCTGGACAGTGTTCTCGAAGCTACCAGCATGAGTTTGACCAAACTGCGGGAGGCAGTGGAAGACAGGAGTGCCTGGCGTGCTGTGGTCCATGGGGTCACAAAGAGTTGGACACAACTGAACGACTAAACAACAACAATGCTTTTCGTTATGTTGGTAATTATGTAATTCTTGTCATGTTGTAAGCCGCCTTGAGCATTGTTTTAATTATGGAAAGGCGGCATGCAAATATAATGATGGATGGATGGATGAATGAATCAGCAGAAGCCCTGCAGAAGGCCTTCCGCTTGTGCAGAAAGGCTTCCCTTCCTCTTCTGCTTCACGATGCCCCTAAAATTGGCTGGAACAAAGCATAGGGGAAGGGGGGAATATTGTTCCTTCTGGCAAGGTGAAATGCTTGCACCGACAACATTATCAGAAGAGTGTGATGTTGACTTCCTCTTTCTGTTTTTCTTTCCTGGCATCAGAAAAGTTGGGGTAGCTTTTGCAAAGTTATCAAAAAATAATCTTACTTCTTGGGGGTGGGGCGGGAGGGATGTGGTTGTCAAACTTTTAAGAGGAATTCTACTTTTCTTTTCTTAACAAACACATTTAGATGTCAGAAGAAACTGTACTTTATCCTTTGGCATAAATGGCACTAGCATGCTGGATGTCAAGAACAGAGCTGTAATTTGGGAGTGCGTTTCAAGCAGGCGAGTGAAGGCTCAAATCGAGAAATATTAGGAATGCGACGTCTTGTTCATCTTCAGAAAGACTTAATGTCAGAAGCCCACCCACCCTTCAGAATTGCTGTGATTCGTGTGCTCTTTTCCACATGGAAGGCCAATTCCAAGTTTGGAATATATGGAAACGGGTGCTTCAGCTATGTTAACAGTGGTACCTTGGTTTAAGAACAGCTTCGTTTATAAACAACTTGGATTAAGAACGCTGCAAACCCGGAAGTAAGTGTTTTGGTTTGTGAACTTTGCCTTGGAAGCAGAACATGTTCCGCTTCCTGTTGAGTGTGTTCCATTTGTAAATTGAGTCCCTTGCTGCTATGGGAAAGCACGCCTTGGTTTAAGAACGCTTGGTTTAAGAACGGAGTTCCGGAACGGTTTAAGTTCAGAAACCAAGGTACCACTGTAATACTGAGCTTCACGGATGGCAGCAGCAGGTATCAGAAAGCTTTGGGTGCTGGCCTGCAAATGCACAGATTCTTAGGGGCTCACCTATCCGTGCAAATGTACATGCAGTGGCAAAGTAGAAAACATTGAGCTTGATGGCTCATTAGCCAGACTTGGCTGTATCCGAGTGCTGAGCATACAATAGAGTGGTACTTGCTGATGTGGAGCCTGTGGAAGTCGGTTGACCTTGATTGGTCTCTCTTGTGGTCAGTGACTTTGTTCTCCCTTGTCAAGTGAAAGGGGACGGACAGAACTCATTACAAAGCTTTGAGTACAGAGCAAAAGAAGAAGAAAAAGCCGTATTGATCTGTGGGCACAATTGGTGGATGGGAGGAAATAGTTAAGAAGTAATCCGTAAATAATTAAGGACGAAATGTGGGGTCCCTTTCAGCACAGCTGTTTTAGGGATCTAGGAGCTGTGGGGAAGACAGTACTGGCCTGGATCAGGTCTTCATCACAGGGGGAGGGAATTAACCCTTCCCCTGTACTCTGATCCTGATAAAAATCTCCCCCTGCTGGTCTTTGTCAAAGTACCTGCTGGAGCAATTTGCTTCCCACAGCAAATAGCAACTAAGAGGAGGAGATCTGTCAGGAGGGGAGAAAGGGTCAAGGGTCAAGCAAAGTTCATCATGGTCCTGATACTCATAATCCCCCAACCCCTGGTTGCTTATAAAATCAAAACAAAAATGAAAGAGATGTGCTAAATATGACTACACACATGACGTTAACGTGGGTTCTTACTAGGCTTCCGTATGGCCAAGAAGAGCTGGCAAGCAAGTGAGCAACAGCAGTACTGCAAGCAGGGCCGGCCCACCCATGAGGCAAGGTGAGGAGACTGCCTCAGGTGGCAGGATACACAGGGGCAGCACATCCAGCCAAAAGAAATGCATTGCCCACTGCAGCTATGGCAGACTGCTTGGAGGCCAGATCTGCTGCCGTCTTGACAACCAACTCAATGCTGTCTCTACAGCAGTCTTTTGATGAGTAAGAGGCACTTCCTCCTAACCCTAGGGAGGAAATAGTAGGGTCTCCCGGGCTTTGCACCTGTCCTTCGTGATACAGAGCGGGCCTCTTTTGCCCCTGCGATGGCCTTTGGTTTACCATTTCAACCATCTGACAGGGTTGGTTTGATTCCCCCTTGGTTCCCAATGTTGGTCTTCACTCAATCCTTCTTCCCTGGCAGGTTGGAGCTGCCGTTCTGTGGTTTGCCTCAGGTGCCAAAATTTATTGGGCCAGCCCTGACTGCAAGGAGTACTCAGGACTGGGGAGGAAGGATAGGAATTCGCTGCTGCTACTTCTCGGCAGCAGCTGGTCAGGAGGTTGGCGCCAGTGGGCCCTGCCAAGTCACTGGGGCCTTGGAAGCTGCCCCGTGGTGCCAACCTTGGTGTTAGCCCTGAGGGCACTGAAGACTTAAGGGAGTTCTGTACTGTCTGTTTAGTTAACACTATGCATATGGAGCCCAGGAGACGAGAGGAGGCAGATACCCAGTACGGTTTAAGAAAGTAGAACTGGCTTTCCCCAAACAACAGTACAGTGGTACCTCGGGTTACATACGCTTCAGGTTACATACGCTTCAGGTTGCACACTCCAGTAACCCAGAAATAGTGCTTCAGGTTAAGAACTTTGCTTCAGGATAAGAACAGAAATCGGGCTCCGGAGGTGCGGCAGCAGGAGGAGGCCCCATTAGCTAAAGTGGTGCTTCAGGTTAAGAACAGTTTCAGGTTAAGAACGGACCTGCGGAACGAATTAAGTACTTAACCTGAGGTACCACTGTACCTGGTCCATTCCACACACTTGTTTTGTGGTAACAGCTGCAAAAATACTGACTTCATTTCTGAAATATACTCGTCAATCAGAGTGCTGCATTCTGAATCCTATTGTTCCAGGACCAATCAGACTGCTGCCTTTTGGATCCTATTCAACTCAGTACATAACAATTTCTCTCTCGCACCTGCCATTATCTAAGCATTTCCTCTTTTCCCCGCCAGGCTGAACACTGGTCTCAGCTCTCCTGTACGGAGAGGTAAGTGTGTTCTTCTAGGAACATTCAATGCCCACCCGCGTCAACCAAACAAGCGTTAACATCAGCTACCCAACAGCTCCACAAAGAACCTAGAGATGAAGCTGATGGACTACGTGGAATTGGCGGAAATGACTGGCAGAATCCGAGACCAGGGAGAAGAGTCGGTGGAAGAAGATTGGAAAAAATTCAAAGTATATTTACAGAAATATTGCAAAATTAATGAATTTTAGAAGAATGCTGGAATGAAGTTATATGGTTTTAGCAGAAATGTTATAAAGAATTAAGCAAAAACTGATTGTTAATGGGTCAAAGTGGAAAATTAAAAGTTACATTGTGTTAAGATAAATTATAGAACAAAAAATTGAGAAAGATGGAAAGGATTTGCTGAAATAGCTAATTGAACTAGAATACAAAAAAGGGAGGTGTGAGGTCGTCGATGAAACAAGTAAATGAAAGGTAAAGATATGGAAATATTGGATGTGTTTTTAAATTTGTTTTGTTTTTCTTTTTTGTTGTTGTTTTGCTGTATTGTTTTTTTGTTTTTATTTTTATTTTCGATGCATTGTCTGTTAAATTATTTATTGTTTCTTTTTTCTTTTTTCTGTAACTATTAAACCTCTAATAAATATTATTTTTTTAAAAAAGAAAAAGAAAAAAAAAACCTTGAGAAAAACTTAACGTCTTCTCTTTGCTGCCAGGAAAGGACATCATTTTGGGGCAACGCAAGTCATAAGGCGGGACCTGGGTGGCGCTGTGGGTAAAAGCCTCAGCACCTAGGACTTGCCGATCGAAAGGTCGGCGGTTTGAATCCCCGTGGCGGGGTGCGCTCCCGTTGTTCGGTCCCAGCGCCTGCCAACCTAGCAGTTCGAAAGCACCCCTGGGGGGGGGGCAAGTAGATAAATAGGGACCGCTTACTAGCGGGAAGGTAAACGGCGTTTCCGTGTGCTGCGCTGGCTCGCCAGATGCAGCTTGTCACGCTGGCCATGTGACCCGGAAGTGTCTGCGGACAGCGCTGGCTCCCGGCCTCTAGAGTGAGATGAGCGCACAACCCTAGAGTCTGTCAAGACTGGCCCGTACGGGCAGGGGTACCTTTACCTTTAAGTCATAAGGCAGTTGTGTGAAAGGGATAACACCACGGCACATTTTTAAAACCAAGGTTTTCTTAAAAGGTGCTAAGAAGTAGGGAAAAGAGTAAGAACGGCCCAATTGACTTTGCCAGCCAGATGGCTTTCAGAAACACTTGAATTCATAGGGCGGGTCGGCAGTGGCTTCCAGGATCACATAAACTTGTCATATCCCCCATTGCCTGAGAAGACAGGAATGCTTTTACTCTCCCAGAGCTGGAATGCCCCCTTTTCAAAAAACACGATCCAATACAAACGTTTGTGGTTTTGGGAGCCTAACCTACTTGAAACTCAACATCCTGAAGCTGGAATTAATTGCTCATTAAATGCACAAAGAGCTCCTTTCTGAGTCCAAAGTAAGCACAGAACCTTTTGACACGTTATGGAAAAATAATGCAGTTCTCAGGCTTCTTTTCCTCCATTTTACTTTTTTTTGAGGTCTGGATCAGTGCCAGATGCACAATAAACTCCTTGGCCTTTAACACAAACTAGCATGATTCGTCTTCTTTCAGTAACCTTAATTGGGAACTGACAAAACGGAGTATGTTACAAAAGTGTTTCTGTCAAAAACCTGTTGACAGACCATATATTTGGGCCATACTATACAGATTTGACGCCGGGAATGGCTGAGAGGAGATCAAATAGCAAAACATGTGATCATTTTTAAAGATGTTATTTATCAACATTTAAATCTTACTTGCAAAAGAGGAAAGGGGAGAAAAAGAGAGTTATGAGGCTGGATGTAAACAAGGCATCATGAGAGGAAATTGTCATGCCGTCTGCATCTCCCCTACTAGTGAAGAACTACACAATTACTGTGTTTTATGCAGTTCTTGAAGACGAAAAGATAAGCAAGGGAGGAAATTAATGCCACAGCGAGGGACAGGGCTAAGATTATAAAGTAACCAAATCTATGTGTGAAATCTGTAAAGCAATCCCCACAAATGCACGAAGAAGATTACTAATTCTTAGCTATTTTAGGTTCCATGGGGGTGTGCAGATGCGGACATCCATATTCAGTGGTTCCAATCCAGCAGAGCATGCAGGGAGCAGATGAAGCTTTGTGGGTGCATCACTTTTTACAAAGGGTTATATGCATTTGGGGTCAGATATTGGATTGGGCACATGTAGTTCCACCCCCACCTGATTTTTTCCTCTCTCTCTCTCTCTCTCAACTATAGGCGTAGTTCCCCATACAAGGCAATGGATAGCTCAGTTGGTTAGAGCGTGGTGCTGACAATGTCAAGGTGTCACGGTCTGGTTCATGGGCAATCGAAGTTCTGGCAGGGGACGTCAGAACCGGGGGCAAGATGGCGGGGTGGGAGCAGGAACGGGGGTCCTGAAGCCAGGAGTCCGGAAGCCAAGAGTCAGGAAGCAAGGAGTCAGCTTCCGGGCAGTGACGTAGTGTGGGTTGTCAGCACCCAGGGCAAGGCAAGTAATTTGCGCCCCCTAACTCGGGGCAAGGCAAGTAATTTGCGCCCCCCCCTGCACTGCCCCTCCCCCAGATAGTCCCTCGCTCTCTCTCCGCACCGCACCGCACGCCTGGCACCCTCCCCTCCACAGTGGGCGGCGACCCGGCAGCTCGGATCGGATTCGCACAGCCAGCACTGCAGTGAGAGAGAGTGAGTGAGCCAGGTAGTGATAGAGAGCTGCGAGTGTGAGCGCGCCCCCCCCAGATGTTGCGCCCGGTGCGGCCGGCACCCCCTGCACCCCCCACGCTACGCCACTGCTTCCGGGTCATGTGGCCAGCATGACTAAGCCGCTTCTGGCGAACCAGAGCAGCACACGGAAACGCCGTTTACCTCCCCGCCAGAGGTACCTATTTATCTACTTGCACTTTGATGTGCTTTCAAACTGCTAGGTTGGCAGGAACAGGGACCGAGCAACGGGAGCTCACCCCGTCACAGGGATTCGAACCACCGACCTTCTGATTGGCAAGTCCTAGGCTCTGTGGTTTAACCCACAGCGCCATCTGCGTCCCTCCAATGAAAATAGGGACGTCCTAAAGAAAAGCGTGACATTCCGGGATCAAATCAGAAACCGGGAAGGCTTGTGTAAATCTGTGACTGTCCCTGGAAAATAGGGACACTTGGAGGGTCTGAAGAAATAATAACAACCACAACAATAACTAGTGAAATAGATTGTTGTTTGGAGGTCGGGCCAAAAATATCATTTCAAACAAGCAACAATGCTTTGTCTGCAATTCTCTTTCTTACACAGTGATTGTATAGTTGTTGCTTTTTGTTACTGCTATGGACCCAATGGTTTTCTCCCAGTAAAGGTAAAGATAAAGATACCCCTGCCCGTACGGGCCAGTCTTGACAGACTCTAGGGTTGTGCGCCCATCTCACTCAAAGAGGCCGGGGGCCAGCGCTGTCCGGAGACACTTCCGGGTCACATGGCCAGCGTGACATCGCTGCTCTGGCGAGTCAGAGCCGCACACAGAACGCCGTTTACCTTCCCGCTAGTAAGCGGTCCCTATTTATCTACTTGCACCCGGGAGTGCTTTCGAACTGCTAGGTTGGCAGGCGCTGGGACCGAGCGACGGGAGCGCACCCCGCCGCGGGGATTCGAACCGCCGACCATACGATCGGCAAGTCCTAGGCGCTGAGGCTTTTAACCACAGTGCCACCCGCGTCCCCAGTACCACTCCATTATTCCCACCCTTCTGTTGTGTCTTGGCTTCCTCCCCAGTTGTCTTTCAGCAAGGAAGGAATTTTTTGGAATGCTGGCCATGCATTTTTGCCCTTGCACAGAACGAAAGTTCCCTACATCTCTGTGGGGGAGGGGAAAATTTTCATCCCTTTGAAGATGGTTCTTGTTATTGCTTTATTCTGCAGGAGCTCATCAGCCTAAAACTCAGAAGAAAATAACTTTTTGCTCCTTGGAGCAACATAAAAAATATTTTATAACTCAAAAGGATCACACCAGCACAAAATAGAAAGTTGAAGACTGTAATTTTTTTTGATTACTAAATAAATAAATCTTGCTTGCTTGGAAGCAGAAAATGGCTTTTTTTCCCCTTTCAGGTTCTTTTTTTTAAATTTTGTTTTAAAGCTTTCTTACTGCAGGAGTGCCTCACCACTCTAGCTCAAAATAAAAACACAACAAATTAAATATAAAGTACACATCGTTATTTGAAAAGACCCATCTCCCTTAGAAAGTAGAGAGAGAAAATATTTATTCTGTTGAGGATGCTTTCGTGTTTTCTGACGCGCAACGTTAACGCACAAATTCTGGATTTATTTATTTATTTTTGAAAAGGAACTTCAGGTTTTGATATAACCAGTGCCACCCTAGTAAGAAGTTCTGGTTAGAATTCTTGAATATTAAGATCAGGACTGAAAATCTGCTTATTTTCTTTCTCAGATTACTTTCTAATGCAGAACCTGCCGCCTTCACTCCTGGACTGCTTGTACTTTCTCAGTGTGAGGAGAAATTGTAGAATCCTGTATCATTTGTACCATATCTGGATTATTAACGTATTTTAGTTAGCCTTTTTTCCGTCCATCTCTGCAGCTCAAAGCAGGCAAGGCTGCAGTTATAAAAGTAATACTTGCTTTTTAAAACAATCAAAAAACCAAGACAGGTTCCCAGATAATAATAATAAAAATACATCTACTTATGACTATACTAGCCTGGTATCAATAGGTTTTGTATATTGTTCTCTGTAATAATTTAAGCCAGCCTTTGGTCTCCGCTTTAGGGATCTGAGTGAAAATCCTTTGAAGTCAAACACAGAATTTCCTATTAATATCAGTGTACTTCCACAAACAGAAAGAAAATTACAGGAAATTGAGAGTATATTGGGGCCTTGGTATATTGGGGCATTCTTTGCTCCTGCTAAGAAAAGCATTCTAAGCTGAGGAAGGTATTGTTGTCACGATCCAGTTGGGACTGTGTACTTGCTGAAACAGACCGACAGATACATATCCAGTGCCAGATTTATGTATAAGCTAAACAAGCTATGGGACACGGGTGGCGCTGTGGGTTAAACCACAGAGCCTAGGACTTGCCGATCAGAAGTTCGGCAGTTCGAATCCCCGCAACGGGGTGAGCTTCTGTTGCTCTGTCCCTGCTCCTGCCAACCTAGCAGTTTAAAAGCACATCAAAGTGCAAGTAGATAAATAGGTACCACTCTGGCGGGAAGGTAAACGGCGTTTCCGTGTGCTGCTCTGGTTCGCCGCGGCTTAGTCATGCTGGCCACATGACCCGGAAGCTGTACGCCGGCTCCCTCGGCCAATAAAGCAAGATGAGTGCTGCAACCCCAGAGTCGTCCATGACTGGACCTAATGGTCAGGGGTCCCTTTACCTTTACCTTTATTTTCATTGGAGAAATATGATACGATACGATAATCTTTACTGTCATTGTCCTGTACAGAACAACGATATTGAAAATCTACACCAGACATTCAGAAACCAACAAGCCTGCTATCCCAGCCTGGTTAGCCCCCTAAAAACTCTGATACCCCATAATTAAATACAATATACTCCCATAGAGACTACCTTGCACTGTGTTTAAAACCAAAATCGCATTTGAATAGAAACTGTTTCTCAGGCGGCTAGTCTGGAAAAGCGTGTTCTCCAATAAATGAGAGCACGTGTTGCGTTGTGGGCCACCCGCCAGGCCTCTTGTTGCCAGGCAGGTTAATAGTTGTTGCCTGGCATTGTGATTGGATAATCGGGTTGCTGGGGCAAATTGTATGTTGCAAATTGGGTGGGTGGGACCATAGTCTTTAAATATTGGTGCACTCTGGTTTCTCTTTCTCTTTGCAGAGTGCATCGGATCACCCGCCCGCCTGCCCTCTTTTCCGGTTGACCTTGCTTTGCCTGTCAAGGGGTCGTCTGCCTTGGCGCAGGGGCCTAGTAGGAATTTTGCCATTTGGTGATTGGCTGTGCCATTTGGTTTTTGCCTACTACTCAGCAATTCGTCACAACTTGTAAGGTTGTGGTTAGGCATTGGTTATAATATGCTGGTGGTGGAGGGGTCAGGATAGGCTGTGCCTGCCCCTCCTATTGCGCTGAAGGGAATTCCGTTAAAGGAATCCTGGGGCTTGCCACAATTTCGTCCAATCCCTGTCATGGGACCAGGGCCGCTCAATCCCTGTCATGGGAATCCTTGTCATAGGACCAGGCCGGCAAGCTTTCGGGGAGCTGCTGGGGTGAGCGGCGTGGGTCCGATGCTTAGCTCAAATGACCCCCAAGTTTGACTTTCCCTTCTACTGGCTACCGATCGGACCTCGGGATGTCAGTTCTGTCCCAGGCGGGGGAGGGGGGGGGAAATAGTCATAACCAATGTCTAAACAACCACTCACTGATTTTGTATTTTAATAAAGTTGTGACCAAAATAGTGCCCCAAAACCAAAACTAAATTACGTGTTATGTGTGAAGTTATTTGAGGGGTGGCTTGGGGACCTACACACGCAACCTGCTCCCACACCACCAATGTTGGAGTGTTTGGAGTTATGCGACCCCAAAGCCTCAAAGATGAGAAACTATACAACCTTTAGAAGACATCTGAAGGCAGCCCTGCATAGGGAAGTTGTTTAATGTTTTATCATGTTTTTATATATGTTGGAAGCTGCCCAGAGTAGCTGGGGCAACCCAGTCAAATGGGCAGGGTATAAATAAATAAAATTATTATGATTATGATTATGCAATAGGAGATCCCTTTTTCATCAGAGAAATGTTGGAGGGTATGATTTTTTAGACCCCGCCTTTCCTCTCGTAAGAGTCCAGGGCAGCTAACAATACAGCATCAAAAGCGAAAATCGAACCACAATACAAAATGAAACATACAGTAACAACCAACATTGCATTACACAAAAACAGTTCCATTCCTTTTTTCAAATGGTAAAAGGGTAAAAGAGTACTGGGAAACAATCCATAATGAATTGAAAAAAATGTTTAAAAGTACTTTCCCAAAAAAACAAAATCAGAGTCCTTTTTGTTGGGGATAACTCAGACTGAAATTCTCAGGTGTCAATAAATGGTTATTTAAGTATGCCACTACTGTGGCCCGTGTATTGTTAGCCCCAAAATGGAAAACGAGCGAGGTCCCAACCAAAGAAGAACGGCAACTTAAGCTGACAGAATATGCACAGCTTGTAGACCTAACAGATAGAATAACAGAACAAGAAGAACATATGTTTAAAGAAGATTGGAAAACGTTTATTGAATATATGGGGGGAAATTGTTTACACTTGAAAACGTTGGCAGCATGAAGGCAAATTCAACTGCGTAAATAAGTTTTGACGGATGTAATAATGGAATACTGAATGGCTTAGTTTTTGTAAAATACGCAGGGATTTATGATATGCAAAAGGAACCACGGAAAGAGAAGAAGAGAAGTCACTGATATTTTAAGGATGTAAAAATGAGTATTCTAAATTGTAAAACAAATTGCTCCAGTCCTGTTTATGCTCTTAAGACTGACTTGCTACGAGGTGGTCCTGGGAATTTCTTAAGCCACTGCAATATGGGGTAATGGAATCTAGGGAAGAATCATGAATGACCTTTTCCTTTTATAAAGCTGCTTTTCTCAACACGTTCTTAAAAAGGGGATGGTTAGAAATGCCTCTGTCAAAAGCTCTGCCCCATTACGTCGTCAGCAAAAGGCCACTTGCTAACGTCAGCTTTATCCTTGGGCGCTTGCCCAGACACACACTTGTTTTATTTGTGTGTCCACACGTACACAACCGGTATACAGCAATGCATTCAAAAGAGGGACTGTTCTTAGCCTGCGGACTCATGACAGATGCCATCCAAACTGAACACTCAGTTAGATAGTGAACGGTGAATAATACGGCAGCTGCTTTACATTAGCAGGACGTATTATAAAGGAAAGCTGGCTTAGCTAGCATGGCTAACTGACAAGAAACACAGGGAGAATCCATCTAGCATTAACTGTACATAAGAAGGGGTCACCAGCTGCATTCCCCCCAAGTGAATACCCTATACAGGGAAAGGGAAAAACCTTTTTAACAGCAGGATTTCCTCTTGTCTCAGCATTATGTGCCTTCTTCAGAACAAAGACTTGGAATGATGTGGAGCTGCAGTAAGTTTTCAATTTAATCACAATTATGGAATTAGCCTTTTCTCTTCTCTTATAGGAAACAAGTCAGCTGTTGCTCAGTCCCCGTTCCCAGGGAGGAAAAGCTAGTCGTAAGTAGCCTGTCTGCTAGCGATCATGGTCTAGGCTAGATATTCTTGACCACATGGGAAGGGGAAATATACTATCCATACAAAGGCAGCATGAAGCAGGGTCTAAATTTTAGGTTGCAGCTGGATGCAGCACCAGCAGAGAAAGAAACGTTTACAACGACGTTCCCAGCGTAGCTCAGTGACTTACCGGTATATGAATCATGTTAGTGAAAAACTTGAATCAAGTCAGTGCAAAATTCAGTTTCACTGCCGAGGGCATGCAAAATTTAGAAGATCCATATTTGGGGGCACCAAATTTGGGCACCAGCGGATGCTCGGGTTGGGAATGTGATCCGTGTGGGATGCACATTCGCAACCCGCAACGGCGCGTCTGAGCACGTGTGAGAGTTGCGATTCGGTGCTTCTGCACACGCGCAACCACCGAAACCCGGAAGTAGCCCGTTCTGGTACTTCTGGGTTTTGGCATTTTGTAACACCAAAAAATGCAACCTGAAGCGTCTGTAACCCGAGGTATGACTGTATTACCAAAGATTAGCAAAGTCCACCCCTGGGAAGGTGTTGACAGGAAGGGGGTGTCAGGGAACTGCCATCAGTGTCCGAGGGAGACAGCAAGCTCCGAAGGGATCCCAGAGAGCGTCCCGGGAGTGGGAGAGTCAGCCCATCTTCTGGGGAAGAGAATCAGCGTAGCACCAGTGGAGAAGGGGGGGAGATGGGGGAATCGGTGAGGCGATCCCCTGACTCCTTGCTGGGGACCAGCGGGGAGAGAAGGGGTCCTCCGCTGCCCACGCCCTCCTTGCACAGAAGGCTTTCGCGCAGAGAGAGTAGAAGGAGACTAGGCGTCAAAGAGCTTCTTTGCTGGAAGAAGTTTAAGAAACGCCCACTGACAGATTCTGCCAGCGATTGAGACAGTCACGGGCGAGTGGCTGCCTGGACAGGAAAGATTCACTCAGGCAACCCAGCCAGACGTTGGGACAAGCTTACACACGAGCAACCCCTAGAACCATTACAGGGGGGGTATTGAGGTTTTCTTTTTCTTGGTTTGTGTGTGTTTTGTTCTTGTTTCTCTCATGTATTTTGTACTTTTATGTTGCATTTTTATTTTGCGAACCTCTCTGAGGTCTGCAGAGGAAAGGCAGTATATAAATTTAATGAATAAAATAAAATAATATATATTCAGTGGTACCTCCGTTTATGAACTTAATTCGTTTTGGAGGTCCATTCTTAACCCAAAACCGTTCATAACCTGAGGCGCACTTTCACTAATGGGGTCACCCGGTGCTGCCGCGCCACTAGCACGTGACTTCTGATCGCATCCTGGGGCAAAGTTTGCTACCCAGAACACCTACTTCCAGGTTAGCAGAGCTCGTTACCGAAAGCGTTCGTAAGGAGGACGGTACGTAACCCGAGGTTCCACTGTATATATATATATATATAGAGAGAGAGAGAGAGAGAGGCCAGAAATGGGATGTTGTGTTGGAAGCTAGTGCCTTTAGTCCAGGCAGGTAGGAAGTTTGACAGGAGGAATGTTGGGTACCAACAGAAAGGTCTATGATGAGTAATGAGGAACAGATGGCAGCCCAGAGTTGCCACAGGCAAGTTTCTGTTTCAATCCTCAAAAGTGGAGGGCGGGGAGCAGATAAAGGAATTTTACTGTCTATATGCGAAAAGAAAGAACCTGTGTTGAAACGCCCTAAACTGTATTACTTCAAACTGCAACTATGGACTAATTGTCTGCAAATGATCTCGTATACAGTGGAACCTCGGCTGTCAAACGTAATCCTTTCTGGAAGACGGTTCGACTTTCGAACTGTTCAACAACCAAGGTGCAATTTCCAGTTGGCAAAATCCATAGGGAAAAATATAGAAAAATGTGCCTTGGAAGCCGTTTGACTTCTGAGGCACATTTGAAAATGGAAGCATACACTTTCGGGTTGTCGGTGTTTGAAAACCGAAACGTTCGACTTCTGAAGCGTTCAGCAACCAAGGTTCCACTGTATATAAGGGACACCACATGCAGTTTGAAGTGGTATAGCCTAGAAATAGATCTACTAAAAAGATTAACTTTTGGTCTAGACCAGAAGCTAAGGGGAATTTCGCCAAACAGGAGGAAGGGACTTTCTTCAAAAATGAAGGACTTTGCTCTGGGACAGGAAGCAGCTTAGTTTTGGAAATGTCAGATAGTTCCCTTTCCTGTATCTCACAGTGCTTCCCAATTAACCAACAAAATTTATATACCGCTCGATTGTAAGAAAGTCACTAAGAAAATATATAATGGAATTATGGATGAAAACAGATATTTTAAAATACTAAATTATTGAAAACAACAACAACAACAACATGTAAATCTTATATGTCTGAATAGGCTTGCCTAAACAAAAATGTTTTAGTAAAGGTAAAGGGACCCCTGACCATTCGGTCCAGTCGTGACCGACTCTTGGGTTGCGGCACTCATCTCGCTTTATTGGCCGAGGGAGCCGGCGTACAGCTTCCGGGTCATGTGGCCAGCATGACTAAGCCGCTTCTGGCGAACCAGAGCAGCGCACGAAACACCGTTTACCTTCCCGCTGGAGCGGTACCTATTTATCTACTTGCACTTTGACGTGCTTTCGAACTGCTAGGTTGGCAGGAGCAGGGACCGAACAACGGGAGCTCACCCCGTTGCGGGGATTCGAACCGCCGACCTTCTGATCAGCAAGTCCTAGGCTCTGTGGTTTAACCCATTTAAACAGACACCAAAAGAAGCACAGCAAAGGCACTTGGCTGATGTCAACCAGCAGGGAGTTCCAATATTTATTAGATGCTGCCACACTAGAAGATTGATTTATTACAATGATGGAATAAGTTTCTTTTTTTAATGAATAATTTTTTATTAACTGACCAATCACATCAAATCAAACCAAATTACATAAATTCCAAATTACACAGCCGAATTTTTAATTTTTGGTTTTTTTTTTTAAGTAATATTTATTGAGATTTTCCAACAACATAACACCAAAACAAAACATATCCACAAAAACAAAAATAAAAAAGGAAAAACATTAAGTATCAAAAAGAGATAAAATAAAAAAAGAAAAAAAAGAAAAAAAAGAAAAAGATACCCCACAGAAAAAACCCTCTTCCCCGTCCCCCAACACCAAAATCCCAAAAAGAGACAAAACACAAAAATACCCCAATCTCATATTCCCTTTTTTTCCTTAACTTGTTTCCATGACTTCCCCCCACCTCCCTCTTTGTATGCCAAATTTTTAATCTAATTGGCAAATTCCATCCCACTTTTAATGCCTTTTCATTCATTTAGCTTTACCCTTTTTAAAGAAAACAATGATAATGAAAAAAAAGAAAATTTACCTTAAAACTTCTAAACTTAAACCTTGTGATTATATACCCTTATATCCTGATTTTTCATCTTCCTTAATTTGCTCCCTGGAACCAATTAAATTCCTTCCTTCATCCCCTCAAAATGCTTATTAGAACCATATTTTACCAAATTTTGTTTAAAAATCTCCAATTTTCCCCCCCATCTCTTCCCCCCGGTTTCGGGTACTGCCAGTCCTTTTTACAAATTTTTAAAGTCTTTCCAATCCCTGAATTCAATCCATCAGCCAGGTTGTCTTATGTCCGAGGCCTTCAAATCATCTTTCTGACCTGTTTGCAAATTCTTTTTCGAGCCTAAAATTATGTCCCAGACCACATTCCCCTCAGCATCTCCTTTAACCTTTTTGAACAAGCTTGCCCAAGCTCTGTAATTCCTCTTGTAAGTCAAAGAATTGTCCAAAGCTTGCTCCACACTTTCTTTAGAGTTGCTAAATTTCCCTTCTTCCAACTTTCTCAGAGTGCCAGTTTCCAAAATATATCTTATCAAATCTGTATCTTTTAGTCCATCCATGGCACTCCTTTTCCAAATCTGTCCTTTGAACTCTTTACTCTCATAGTCCACTTTTTGTCCATCAGCTTGAGGCTCTATTTCTGTATTTTCCGCCAGAGATTCCTCTTGCACGAATTTTTAATTTTTGTTGGGGGTACCCATATTTCAAGTTCCGAAGGGATCCAATCAACTTCTTGCTTCTTACTGCTGTTTTAATGTCCACAAATCTAACCTTATGATGTTCACAGTACTATCCAGTCCTTTCTTATTATTTTTCCACCTCTCTTGTTGTTATTTTCATATATTTTTCCTTTCTCTTTGTGACCTCTGATAGTCTCCACAAGCTGGTTAGAACAGTTTGTAATCCTGCATGGATTTTTTTTTTTTATCCAGTAGCCATATCCAGATGTTTTCCATATAACATCACTTCCATACATCAAAACAGTCTTAGCGTCATTAATCTTCACCAATCTGCCTCCTTTCTCAAAACCTCTGAGGAGATTCACTAGGAATGCAGTCTGAAAACAAGTCCGTTCTTCCTTCTGGCTATAAATCCTTTGGCAAGATGGCAACTCCGAATTAATTGCTGCGCCATTCCAAAAAGCTCTTATTGCTTCTCGGTCTCCATAAAGCATACATGGTTAAAGTTTATCTCCACACAGTGGTATATTGTTGGTATATTTTTCCTTTTTTCCTTTATGATCTCTTCTGATAATCTCCTTAAGCAGATAAACACCAATTATAATCCTGTTAATCTCACAAATCTGTCACTCTTAAGCCCCTCTGAGGAGTCTCACCCACAATATAAAAACAGCTCTGTTCCTCCTTCTAGACTTTAGTCTTCCGACAGAACTTGCCAACATGGCGACGGTATTTTTTACTGCGTAATTCCAAAGCTCTTATACTTACCACGATCTTGTTGAAACATGCTTTGGTTAGAAAATTATCTCCACACAGTCATAAATCCACAGTTTAAGTCATTTAAACGGCATTTCTGACTTGTGACTTGGGGGGGGGGGATTCTTGGTTAATCACATAAAGAAAAGAAAGGAAAGCTTCCTCCCCCTCCAGTCCCTTTGCCATACCAAGCCTTGGTGTGTCTTCTCATGATTTATTCTTGTTCCTCTGACCCGTCTTGTTTATCAGAGATCTCTTCAGTTAGCAGTCTTTACTCCCCCTCCTTCCTTGAAATATGTGCATTCGCTTCCTCCTAATTGTTTCTTTTGAAGTTATTGCAGCTAGAGGCGCAGATCAGAGACAGCGTCCAGGAGCGCCGAGATCCACCAGAGGGCTTTCTGCCTAGTGCCCCCATCCCCACAAATTTGGGGGTGGTATAGGGCACAGCAGGCAAGGGCAGTCCCCCCACAAACTTGGTGGGGCAGGGAGGCTATTTACTCCCATCACAGCCTCCTAATTACCTCGTGTGGGTCGGAGAGATGTTATTGTCAGCCATCTTCCGATGCGCCCCTAGTGGCCCCCCAGGGAAAACCATAGCTTTAACTATATGGACCTTTACTGTGGTCAAATTCTGCCAGTCCAGGAATAGCCATAGCTGTCACACACAAGGTGATTCTTCTAGCCACTGAGGCTACCTGGGTCTCCAGCGGCAGAGCTTGTTTTCTGCAGTGGCAGGACTTTGGGCTGAATCCCTTCCAACTTTGTGATTCTGTGTGGAATTCTCTCTCTTTCCAGAGCACATTTGTGATCCTCTTAATTGTACATACGACACGCTCCCAAACAAAATCGCAATCACAGTTGGGAGAACCTGGGCAGTTTATAGAGTGGTGCTCAAGATTTAATGCAACGCCTAATTATTATTTTTTTGCCAGTTGGGCGAGTGTGATTCCCGGCCAGCCTCCTTGCGTTACGAGCCGCCGAGTTAATGTTAGCACAAATGCATTTGAATGAGAAATGGAAAGAGTCTTGAGACGCCTGATATTAATCCGAGGGACTGAGAGCTTTAAAGCTATCTTGGGTGCTTTGATTAACAACTTCTCCTCTCAAAAAACATGTCGCCTTGGGAATCAGTAATCTTAGGGTATTACACCTAATAGAAATGGCTTAAAGAGGATTACCCAGAAGAGACCTTTGTGAGGCTTTGGAGACTATATGGGGCAGCAGGTCTGAGCTCCCTAAGCAAGGTAATAAAGCCCTTCAAGGTCTGATAAGAAATGGGAATCCTCAGCCTGCTCCCAAAGCTTCATTGACTAGGTCCAGGATTATTTGCTGGGACATCAATTATTCTTTAAACATCTACCCTGGGAGTACAGGCATGTTATTTATGAGCACCGTTTGGTGAAGTTTTCTTTTTCAAAAAAACAACAACCCCTAAGCACTAAAACTTTGTATATTTGCCAAATAAGGTTGACTTCATCTGGAGTACGTTAAACTGATTTATTCAGCAGAAATCCCAACAAGAATATCTCTGTTAGAACCTACAAAAAGTCACTATGCAGTGAGCTAGCTATTGCGTTCATCCTAACTCTTCCTTGGGCTCGATGTTCTGCAAGAAACACCAACAAATGGAAAGAGGAAGGAGAGAAGCAAGACCTGGATATGGTGACCCCCCCCCCCCCGCAGTTTGAAATAAGAGTCAATAATATATTGTGCAGACAATTAGCAGCAAGGCTTGTTGTTGTTTAGTCGTGTCCGACTCTTCGTGACCCCATGGACCAGAGCACGCCAGGCACTCCTGTCTTCCACTTCCTCCCACAGTTTGGTCAAACTCATGCTGGTAACTTTGTGAACACTATCCAACCATCTCGTCCTCTGTCATCCCCTTCTTCTTGTGCCCTCAATCTTTCCCAGCATCAGGGTCTTTTCCAGGGAGTCTTCTCTTCTCATGAGGTGGCCAAAGTATTGGAGTCTCAGCTTCAGGATCTGTCCTTCCAGTGAGCACTCAGGGCTGATTTCCTTAAAAATGGATAGGTTTGTTCTTCTTGCAGTCCATGGGACTCTCAAGAATCTCCTCCAGCACCATAATTCAAAAGCATCAATTCTTCGGCGATCAGCCTTCTTTATGGTCCAGCTTTCACTTTTGTACATCACTACTGGGAAAACCATAGCTTTTACTATACGGACCTTTGTTGGCAAGGTGATGTCTCTACTTTTTAAGATGCTGTCTAGGCTAGAGGTTAAAAATCAAGGGGTACAGAAACCCACCCCCCAAGGCATCACAATTCAGATCATGAAAGTCTGGAGCCTTGTTTGTAACCCCAGTTGTTGACTTGGAGGGGAGGTCTAGGGTGCTGTGACATGCTCTCTATCGATTAATGACCCAGATTTTTGCAATAGGCAGGGACTCTGGTCCAGGGAAACAGGAATTAAGATACCGCAGGATAGGTTTAGTGATGCATAATGGACAATACTGATTTTTGACATAGCTTCCTAGTTGGATAACCATCTGTTCTATTATAAACGGCCTCGGCCCAGTATACCTGAAGGAGCATCTCCACCCCATTGTTCTGCCCCAACGCTGAGGTCCAGTACCAAGAGCCTTCTGGCGGTTCCCTCATTGCGAGAAGCAAAGCTACAAGGAACCAGGCAGAGGGCCTTCTCGGTAGTGGCACCCGCCCTGTGGAACGCCTTCCCACCAGATGTCAAGGAAATAAACAACTACCTGACATTTAGAAGACATCTGAAGGCTTCCCCTGTTCAGGGAAGTTTTTAATGTGTGACATTTTAATGTATTTTTAATCTTTGTTGGAAGCCGCCCAGAGTGGCTAGGGAAACTCAGCCAGATGGACAAATAAATTATTATTATTATTATTATTATTATTATTATTATTATTATTATTATTAGACTGTATTTTTTTTTACAGTTATACAGAGTTATATATTTGACTGTTATTCCACTGTGGGAGGGCTTACAGAACCTCCCTGAACATTGAAATCCACCAAGATGGTTCTTACATTGTGTAAGTTAAGCAAGTCCAACATTTATTGGTACAGAATTTGGACTGTCAGGGTACAAAATGTCCTACTGGTGTGAGAGCAGGCCTCTTGCTGCTTTACAAAATAAATGGTGTCCGACAAAGCAAACAAACTGAGCTACAGCTTAGATGAAAGGACAACTTAACAAGTACATTTTGTTGAGAGATTAGCTAGCACAGTACTGACTTGACATAGAAGAGATGTGAAACAAATAGCACCTTTGTTCCGATCCACAGAGTTGGATTAAAGCAACTTTGCCTTCCTTCCCTTTAGTGTAGCATGGTGGCCATTAAATGTCAAATCCTCCATAGCATAAGGTTGTAACAATATCCTCAGAGAGTAAGGAACAATAGTTTGTGTTATAGCTGTAAAAAAGGGAACCATGGAATTCTAAGAAGGGAAGGTTGTCTCCCAAGACATTCCGATGGACTGGATTATTATTTTTGTCCACTCTGGTCTCTTCAGTCATCCACTGAGGTAGTTTATTTGATGAAGAATCCCTATTCCTATCAAATTTATTTGTTTGGATTTGTATGTTAACTAACCTAAGGTTTCCCCACTCCACAGCTCCAGAGCACAAACCTCACCCCCATCCTAGCAACCTTTCCTGCCAGACCCCCATTAGACTGTATTTGTTACATTCAGTAATCATCATCATCATCATCATCATCATCTCTGGGCAGCTTCCAACAAAATATTAAAATACCATAATACATCAAACACCCCTCACCTGAACATACAGCTTGACTTACAAAACACAGATATTCCAAAACTGCTCTAATTCATAAGGTAGAAGAATCTACAGTGGTACCTCGGGTTAAGAACTTAATTCGTTCTGGAGGTCCATTCTTATCCTGAAACTGTTCTTAAGCCGAGGTACCACTTTAGTTAATGGGGCCTCCCGCTGCTGCTGCCGCCATGTGATTTCTGTTCTCAACCTGAAGCAAAGTTCTTAACCCGAGGTACTATTTCTGGGTTAGCGGAGTCTGTAACCTGAAGCGTCTGTAACCTGAAGCATCTGTAACCCGAGGTACCACTGTACTAAAAAGATAGCACATAGTCTTTGTACAGAAGAGGCGCATTAAAGAGATCACGAAATGTTCCAGGTAGAGATAGAAGATTTTAAGGGACACCTCAATCCTTGTTAATATACAAAATTACATATTGATGCAATGTAGTTCCAGTCTATGAGGATTTGACCTAACGTCACT
This sequence comes from Podarcis tiliguerta, assembly GCF_965153285.1. Classification (NCBI taxonomy): domain Eukaryota; kingdom Metazoa; phylum Chordata; class Lepidosauria; order Squamata; family Lacertidae; genus Podarcis; species Podarcis tiliguerta. Next base: position 7,988,661 of record NC_139534.1, read on the forward strand.
GAAAATTATGGCATAGATACCGAAATCAATGGATGAGGAAGGGTGAGGAAGTGCAAATAGTTTTGCTTCTTTTGGTAATTTGGTAGAGAAGCTGAAAACAGCCCACTCTGGAGGTTCAGAAGTGAGGTTACAGGGAACCAGGCAGAGGGCCTTCTTGGTGGTGGCACCTGCCCTGTGGAATGCCCTCCCATCAGGTGTCAAGGAAATAAACAACTACCCGACTTTTAGAAGACATCTGAAGGCAGCCCTGTTTAGGGAAGTTTTAATTGTTTGAAGTTCTATTCTGTTTTTAATGTTCTGTTGAAAGCCGCCCAGAGTGGCTGGGGAAACCCAGCCAGATGGGTGAGGTAGAAATTAACAACAACAACAACAACAACAACAACAAATTGGCTTTGTGATGTCACACAACCATACCTTATTGGCTATGTCACATTTTGATATCATCTGGCTACAGCATGCCCTGTCAGCAGCTGGGGTCATGTGGCCAACAAGAAGGATTCAATATATTGGTTCAAAAAATGCAGCCAAAGCACAAAAACCATGAGAAACGCAAAAACTTCCCAAATGTTAAATGGCCACACAAAATCCACCCCCTGCCTCTTTTCCATGCAAGTCATTTGCTTTGTGGACATTTAAGGTGAAGGTAAAGGGACCCCTGACCATTAGGTCCAGTTGTGGCCGACTCTGGGGTTGCGGCGCTCATCTCGCTTTACTGGCCAAGGGAGCCGGCGTACAGCTGGTCATGCTGGTCATGTGGCCAGCATGACTAAGCCGCTTCTGGCGAACCAGAGCAGCGCACGGAAACACCATTTACCTTCCTACCGGAGCAGTACCTATTTATCTACTTGCACTTTGACGTGCTTTCAAACTGCTAGGTTGGCAGGAGCAGGGACCGAGCAACGGGAGCTCACCCTGTCACAGGGATTCGAACCGCCGACCTTCTGATCGGCAAGTCCTAGGCTCTGTGGTTTAACCCACAGTGCCACCCGCGTCCCTCTAATTCTGTAGTAGCCACAGATAAAAATGTATTGTCTGCATGTAACACACAGCCCCATCTAGCTGAGCAAGTAAGCAGGCAGAAGCTGTGAGCTATGAAAAGCATCGCAGGGTGGCGAAGGAGGCCTGGCATTCTCTGTCCCTATTCTGCCAGCCCCCAGTAGGCTACTAATTTTTTTCACTGGCTAGTAACTTATGTGGGCTTATTTGCAAGGCTGGTCAACATATACTTCTCAATGAATTATTTGGGAAACACAACTATAGTCTCAATGACTATAGACCAATAGCCCTAACATCTGTCGTTATGAAATGTTTCGAGAGATTGGTGCTGGATCATATTAAGGCTGGTCTTCCATCCACTCTAGACCCGTTCCAGTTTGCATACAGAAGAAATAGATCTACTGATGATGCTATTTCCATCGTTGTCCACACTGTACTGAGTCATTTAGAACGACAGGGAACCTACGCAAGGCTGTTGTTTGTGGACTACAGTTCTGCCTTCAATACAATTTTGCCAGACAGGTTATTTCTTAAAATGATCAATTTGGGTATACATCAGAAGATCTGTCTGTGGGTAAGGAATTTCCTGACTGACAGGCCGCAGACAGTGAGAATGGGACCTTACTATTCTTCTACTCTAGTATTAGGCACAGGAGCTCCTCAGGGATGTGTGCTAAGTCCCTTTCTCTATTCCCTGTACACATCTGATTGTACCCCACTGTATAAGTCCAACACAATCATCAAATTTGCGGATGATACAACAGTGGTGGGGCTCATTAGTGAGAACGATGAGACTGCTTACAGGAATGAAGTACAGGGGTTAATTCAATGGTGTAAAGAAAACAATCTTATGCTTAACACCAAAAAAACTAAAGAACTCATAGTTGATTTTAGGAGAAAGAAAAGTGTATTTTTACCATTGCACATAAATGGCGAGGAGGTGGAGAGGGTTGGTAGTTTTAAATACCTGGGCATTTATATCTCTGAGGACCTCTCATGGACTGCAAATATTAACATGGTTGTGAGGAAGGTGCAGGGGAGGTTGTATTTCCTGAGAATGCTCAGGGGACTGAATCTATCTCAGCACCTACTCCTGTCCTATTATCACAGTACCATCGAGAGTGTCTTAACCTATAGTATATTATCGTGGTATGGAAGCAGCTCTGGAACGGATAAAAAAGCTTTACTGAGAATAACAAAAATTGCCCAGAATGTTATAGGGCTCCAGCTACCAACCCTGGATGAGATCTTCACGTCTCACACTTTGAAGAAGTCACACAATATCCTGAGAGATCCCACCCATCCTGCTCACAACTTCTTTGAACTGTTGCCTTCGGGCAGAAGATATAGGACAATGAAAACACGAACCACACGCCTTCTGAATAGTTTCTATCCAAGAGCTCTGATTGCACTAAATAATGATCTCAGGGCCAGTTGTAAGAAATAGCAAGCAGGGAGTAGGAAGGAATGAGATAGGGTTTAGGTCATGATATGCTTTTAATAGGTCATGTTATATTCTGGATTATGTATGTTTTATAGATTATGTCTGAATGGGATGAGAGTGTTGGAGGTACGTGCAAATGTGTACATGAAGCCGGTCTTTGGGTGGGTGTTTGATTTTCGTTGTTGTGTATACTGTGTATATACGGACAATGACAAATAAATTTCTATTAAACCTCTATTAAACCTATTAAACCTCTAATTTTGTGTGTGTTGTCCCCAGAATACTCAACGCATACTTATTAGACTTCAGCGGAGCACCTTACCCAGTGCTGATCATAATCAGATGGCCTTCCTCTGCCTTCCTCATCGTCATAGAAAGGTAAGCCTTCTCGTCTCGCTTGATGGTACTCCTTCCGTAACTTCTGGATGCGGTCGGCAGTTCCAACAGGTGGATGTTCACTGTAGAATGAAGAAAATGTAGGATAAATTGCATCAGAGGGCGTTTACATTGTCAGCAGATGTAAGCACAGAGTCTGGGTAGAATTCATTTTCAGTTCAAGTTGTAGTGAAAACTTTCATTTTGGGTATGTGCACAGGCAGGCTAGTTAGGGCTCCTGCTTGCACTGTTTACACCAGGGGTCGGCAGCCTAAGGCCCAGGGGCCACAAATGGCCCATGGGAGTTGTTTAACCGGCCCATGGACCCCCACCGCCCACTCAGGGACCCCTGCTGCCCACTCGGTCAGCCTTCTGTGACGCTGGCCGACTTCCCATTGGCTGCAGGAAGCTCCTGCAGCCAATGGGAAACTGCGCACGCCTCCTCCCCGCCGGAAATAGCATTTGCGCATGTGTGCGCACGCATTCCGGCCCACCGCGGCGTCTGCGGGACCGTGAACCGGCCCAAGCCACAAAAACTTTGCCGGCCCCTGGTTTACACCTTGCCTCCAAGCCACAAATTCAAGAAAGCAAAGTATTTAACAAATGAAATGGAACATGTTAATATTTATTTGGGTCTGTCCACATTGCAAGTTTATTTTGGGTCACCGCAGAGCTCAGCCTGAAACACCTACACCCAAGACATCTGGAAACCTGGGTTCAAGTTATTCCTCTCTGAGTTGGGGAGAGGAGCAATGTTCGCGCCACAACTTAACTTTCAACCTGCTACTTAAAACAAAAGTACCGTATTTTTTGCTCTATAAGACTCACTTTTCCCCTCCTAAAAAGTAAGGGGAAATGTGTGTGCTTCTTATGGAGCAAATGCAGGCTGTGCAGCTATCCCAGAAGCCAGAACAGCAAGAGGGATTGCTGCTTTCACTGCGCAGTGATCCCTCTTGCTGTTCTGGCTTCTGAGATTCAGAATATTTTTTTTCTTGTTTACCTCCTCCAAAAACTAGGTGCGTCTTGTGGTCTGGTGCGTCTCATAGAGCGAAAAATACGGTATGTTTCCATGAAACAATTCTCCGGCTTGGCTGCAGTGATTGCTATGGCTCGGTTGGCTACTGAAGTAATTTGTTCACAGTTAGAACACTGTGGTTGAAAGGGCTGAGAGATAGTTGGGTGGGAGGAAGGAGACAGTGAGGTTTGAGATGCACGATCAGCCTCTAAATTACAGTAATATTAAGCTTGCATTAGATGCATAAAGCAAAGAAAGAAATGGAAGTATATGCGGGGTGGAGGGTGGGGAGTACTGCTAGCTGGCTAAGATTTATATTTCCTGTCTTATGCGGGTTTACATATAAAAATACTAAACTAATTTGATTCACAGCGACGTTTATGGATGCCATATATACATTCCCCATGCCTGCCCAATGTGGGTATTAAATGTCAAGGGAGAAGGAATAGTTTTTGATGAATGAGGCCTCATTGGGTAAATAATATAGGCACACTGTGGAAACCAAGCTCTTGAATACTTCCCTTGATCTGGGCGCTATACATCTGTTGATGAAGCCTAGAATAGCATTAGCTTTTTTTGCTGCTGCATCACACTGTTGCCTCATGTTATGCTTGTGGTCCACCAAGACCCCTAGATCCTTTTCACATGTACAGTGGTGCCTCGCAAGACGAAAAGAATCCGTTCCATGAGTCTCTTCGTCTAGCGGTTTTTTCGTCTTGCGAAGCAACCCTATTAGCGGATTAGCGCTATTAGCGGTTTAGCGGCTATTAGCGGCTATTAAAGGCTTAAGGGATTAGTGGATTAGCTGCTAAAAGGCTATTAGCAGCTTAGTGCCTTAGAAAAAGGGGGTGGGGAGCGAAAAAAAATCGCAGGAACTCACAAGACATTTTCGTCTTGCGAAGCAAGCCCATAGCAAATTCGTTTTTCGAAGCACCTCCAAAACGGAAAACCCTTTCGTCTAGCGGGTTTTCCGTCTTGCGAGGCATTCGTCTTGCGGGGCACCACTGTACTACTAGTAAGCCAGGTGATCGCCGTCTTTTTTTCGTGCAGCTGGTTCTTCTTGCCTAAGTGCAGAACTTCACATTTGTCCCTATTTAAATTCCTTTTGTTAGTTTGGGCACAGCTCTCCAATCTGTTAAGGTCATTTTGAATCCCAATTCTGTCTTCTGTGGCATTAGTTACCCCTCCCAGTTTGGTGCCATCTGCAAATTTGATGAGCAACCCCTCAACTCATTCATCCAAGTCATTTATAAAGACGTTGAACAACAACGGGCCCAGAACAGAACCCTGAGGCACCCCACTTGTCACTTTCTTCCAGAATGACAAGGAACTTTTAATCAGTACTCTTTGGGTTCAGTCAGCCAACCAGCTGCAAATCCATCTAACAGTTATCTCTTTCAACCTACATTTTACCAACTTCCTTGAAAGAGTATCATGGGGGACTTACTGAAATCAAGATAAACGATGTCCACAGCATTCCCCTGATCCAACAAGCTTGTAACTCCATTAAAAAAAGAAATGAAATTTGTGTGGCATGACTTGCTTTGAGAAACCCATGCTGGGTCCTTTTTTAAGTGCTCACAGAGCAACTGTTGAATTATCTGTTCCGGGACCTTTCCTGTTAAAACTATGGTTTTCCCTGTAGTGACGTATGGAGGTGAAAGCTGGACCATAAAGAAGGCTGATCACCGAAGAATTGATGCTTTTGAATCATGGTGCTGGAGGAGACTCTTGAGAGTCCCATGGACTACAAGAAGATCAAACCAATCCATTCTGAAGGAAATCAGCCCTGAGTGCTCACTGGAAGGACAGATCCTGAAGCTGAGGCTCCGATACTTTGGCCACCTCATGAGAAGAGAAGACTCACCGGAAAAGACCCTGATGTTGGGAAAGATTGCACAAGGAGAAGGGGACGACAAAGGATGAGATGGTTGGATAGTGTTCTCGAAGCTACAAACATGAGTTTGACCAAACTGCGGGAGGCAGTGGAAGACAGGAGTGCCTGGCGTGTTCTGGTCCATGGGGTTATGAAGAGTCGGACACGACTAAACGGCTAAACAACAACAAGGAACTTTCCTGGTATTGATGTCAAGCTTGGTAGTTGGTAGTTACCTGGGTCTTCTTTTCCCCTGTTTTTGAAGATGGGGACAACATTTCCCCATCAATCTGCAGGGACCTCACCTGTTCTCTTCTCCTCACCTGTTCTCCAAGAATTCTCAGACAGAGGCTCTGAGATTACCCTTGGGTGCAGCTTATCAGACCCTGGAGGTATGAATTAATTTAAAGAAGCTACCACCTCTGTTCCTAACTTGGAACTTCCGCTCCCTCCTTACATCATTTATTCTGTTACCACCAGGTTGGGCATTGCTTTCCTTTTGCATGAAAACAGAGGCGAAGTAGGTGTTGAGCAGTTTCGCCTTCTCTCTGGCACCCAATAGCATTTCTCCATCTTCTCTGCACAAAGAACCTACCACTTGCTTGTTGTCCCTCTTGCTTTGAACATAGCCGAAGAAACCCCATTTTTTATTATTTTTAAACTTGTTAATGGGGAGGCTTGCAGTGGGGGCTCAGTGTGTCAGTGAGAGTTGGGTACCCTGACTTCCGTAAATGAGAGCACTTTTCACTAAGGCAAAGAATATTCGGCTGACTGTGTGAGGTTGCAGGCACCGTCATCTCCACAACATAATGTGAGAAGCTGCCCTTGCTGGAAGCGCTGTCTATAAAATACAATCTGTCGGCAAATCTATGTGGTAGAATAGCAAGCTGGCTTTGATGGTCATTTTTGTGGGGCAGCAAACCTCTTCTGAGGAACCATCTGCAGGATAATTGCAAGCTTAACCTGGCCCAGAGTCTTAAATATTAGGGGCTAAATAAAAAACCAAGCTGCTGTGTGCTTTAGAATGAACTTTCCCCAGCAGATTGCCCACAATTTAGCTGCTGGTTGGAGCTACAAAGCTCCACACTACAATAAGAGCGAAATTCTTCTGAAAGGGGTGGGTTGGTGGGTGGAAGCTGAGGAAAGTCAGTGTTGGCAGTACACCCCCATTTTATCCTCCAAACATAAAATGCCGGACACAGCCTTAAGAGATGTTTTTCTTAATAGCTGCCCACATAGTTAGAAGTACTGGCTTTTTAAAGATTTCAGTATACAGTGGTACCTTGGGTTACATCCGCTTCAGGTTATAGATGATGCTAACCCAGAAATAGTGCTTCAGGTTAAGAACTTTGCTTCAGGATAAGAACAGAAATCGTGCTCTGGCGGCGCGGCAGCAGGAGGCCCCATTGCCTAAAGTGGTGCTTCAGGTTAAAAACAGTTTAAAGTTAAGAACGAACCTCCGGAACGAATTAGGCACTTAACCCAAGGTACCACTGTAATTGAGGAGAGAAACAGAGCCTTCTTTCCCATTGGACTTACTGGCGCGTTGCGCCAGGGCGCCGGCCTCTCAGGGGTGCCACAGTGAGTGGGGGAGCTGCACGGCTTTCCCTCCTGCACGCCTGCCAGCTGTGTCCCACCAACCATATGGCTGGTGGGCGTGCAGCTTGCCTCCGAAGCCTCCATGGGAGGAGAGCAATCCCTGCAGAGGCTTAGGATGGATGCTGCGCCCCGCCAACTATATGGCTGGCAGATGTGCAGCTTCCTTCCCATGCCCCGGCAGCAGGAGATCGATCCCTGCAGAGGCTTGGGAAAAGGTTGACACCTCTGAGAAATGGGGGGTGGGGCACTGGAGGGAATCTTGTGTACCACGGCGCCGGATATGCTTAAGACGGCCCTGGAGAGAAATATGAACTGAGTTACTGTGGCGTTTGCCTCCTAGGTGAGTCATAAGGAAAGCGTTAAATGAGTGTGAAGTGATTGGCCAGTGGGAACTCAAGGGGAGGAGTTAGAGTTAGAGTTGGAGTGGTGTGGAAGTCAGTTGAGAGTTAGAGAAGGAAGAGGGAGGATATACCGTATTTTTCGCTCTATAAGACTCACCAAACCACAAGATGCACCTAGTTTTTGGAGGAGGAAAACAAGAAAAAAAAAATTCTGAATCTCAGAAGCCAGAAGAGCAAGAAGGATCGCTACGCAGTGAAAGCAGCAATCCCTCTTGCTGTTCTGGCTTCTGGGATAGCTGCACAGCCTGCATTCGCTCCATAAGACGCACACACTTTTCCTCTTACTTTTTAGGAGGGAAAAAGTGAGTCTTATAGAGCAAAAAGTACCGTAAGTCTGTGGGTTGGTCGAGTTGTGTTGTGAGAGAGTGAGAGGAACTGTTAGGTGGAGTCAGATAGATAGTTGGGATAATCAGTTTGAAGTTGTTAGGAATGTATAGGACAGTAAAGGAACTACGATTAAGAAACTGCCAAGAAAAATTAACTGAAACCATAAACTTTTCATGCCTATAAAATAAACTTGATTGTTTGTTAATGTTAACAACTGTCTGGACTCCATGTGTGTACCCGAGAGAAACGGGTTGGTGGCAGCGGGAAAGCAATCGCAGTGGTGGGACAGGGATCAATAGACCGTCAAACGTCCGGGGACCCTGTGTGATCTCCATAGTAACCAATGCAGAGTCAAGATAGGGGGAAGAAGCACCCCACTTCAAGTCCCCAAGTAATGTGAAAGAAATGACTGTGCTGCCCAATCATTTAAGAGTTCTGAATTTCAACTTGGCTCCTGACAATTACATGAATATATGAACTGCATTCAAACTCAGCTGATGAATTCAATCAGGGCCAGGCAAATATCGCATACATAATCTATTAGTTTACCCCAAAGAAACCGAAGCATTGAATTCAAACAGAATGAAGTCATCAGTAATAAAAAAAGAAACTGATAAGGCAATATTAAAAAAAAAAAAGACCACCATTTTCTCACATTTTCAAGAAAAATCATACTTTGACTGCAACCTATTCTCCCATCTGACTATAAATACATATATTTAAAAATATGGGTTTGATCAGATACCAATTCTAAAGCAACGGAATGAAGAGGATGGCGGGGGGGGGGGGTTATTTTTTTCAGTTGCATAGGATGAACAAATGATTGTCCTGAAAAGAAATCAGACCTTGAAATAGACATATAAAAGAATTATGCCAACTTCAAAAATAATACTTAAAAAATTTATACAATAAAGAATCTCGCTGGAATGCATCAATAAGACTTGTGATCAGCATTTAAATTGTAAGATGGTTAAAGAGAGCTGCATTATCCCTTTCTTTTTATGGCTGCCCTGAAACTACAGTTTGGGAATGGAAAATGGATGGGCTATGATTGAACCCACCACTGTCACTATTTCTGAATTGCCTTTGATTCGTCCTGGTGTTAAACTTTCATTGTTCAACTAGTCAGTCCAAAAACCAAGGTTTCTAAGTCCCCAAGCATAGTGAACAAACCGTGTAGTCCCCATGCAGATCTGTAGTCTAGCCCAGGTGTGACTTAAATGCTCCAAAAGTTGTTTGTTTGTCAACACAAAAAAACAAAACCTCCGCCAATCCACTGATAATTATTGTGGCCAATTCAAAATTAAAATTGGATGGTGTACTTGTAAAAGGGTAAAAGAGTATTGGGAAATGATCCATAATGAATTGAAAAAAATATTTAAAAGTACTTTCCCTCCCAAAAAACCCCAAACCAGAGTCCTTTCTGTTGGGGATAATTCAGATGGAAATTCCTAGGTGTCAATAAAGGGTTATTTATGTATGCCACTACTGCGGCCTGTGTTTTTTTAGCCTGTGTTTTTAAACTGACACAATATGCACAACTTGCAGACATAACGTATAGAACAAGAAGAACATACGTTTAAAGAAGATTGGAAAACGTTTATTGAATATATGGGGGGGATTGTTTACACTTGAAAACGTTGGCAGCATTAAGATAAATTCAACTGCGTAAATAAGTTTTGACAGATGTAATAATGGAATACTGAATGGTTTAGTTTTTGTAAAATACGAAGATTTATGAAATGCAAAATGAACAATGAAAAGAGAAGAAGGGAAGTCACTGATATACTAAGGATGTAAAAATGAGTACTTTAAATGGTAAAACAGAAATATTGTGTGTGTGTGTGTGTGTGTGTGTGTGTGTGTGTAAAATGGGCCTTTTGCTCATATCACCCAGGAAGGTAAATTCTTGAGCTGCTATCTGTATGTCACTAGCAAAAGCAGCCTGCCAGTCAGGGGAATAATCTCTCCTGTATTAGCGAGAAGCCACACCCCTGTTAGTTGTAAGAATGGGGAAGTGGTTAGGCCCGTTGGCAGGAAAAAAGTGTCCTTCGCAATTGTCATCTTCTATGTCCAGAAGGCTGATCGCCGAAGAATTGATGCTCTTGAATTCTGGTGCTGGAGGAGACTCTTGAGAGTCCCATGGACTGCAAGAAGATCAAACGCATCCATTCTGAAGGAAATCAGCCCTGAGTGCTCACTGGAAGGACAGATCCTGAAGCTGAGGCTCCAATACTTTGGCCACCTCATGAGAAGAGAAGACTCCCTGGGAAAGACCCTGATGTTGGGAAAGATGGAAGGCACAAGGAGAAGGGGACGCCAGAGGACGAGATGGTTGGACACTGTTCTCGAAGCTACCAGCATGAGTCTGAACAAACTGCGGGAAGCAGTGGAAGACAGGAGTGCCTGGTGTGCTCTGGTCCATGGGGTCACGAAGAGTCAGACATGACTAAATGACTAAACAACAACAACAATGTCCAGCATGTGGCATGTAATGATGACTTGCGTTTGGGTTGGTGGTGAGAAGCGTTCACCTAATGTGTACACAGCACAAATGGCGCCACTGCCTTCCTCACCCCCCTCACAGTGCAGCTCAACGAAGTTTGCAATGATGCTTTGATGCCTCTGGTTGGTTATGGGGCAGCTACCAAGTGGTGTCGAATCTTCCCCTGGGATGAATGTGCCACGACATTTCATCCTGAAACTGACAGTATTATGCAGGGCTCTGTCCTGTTTGTGGGAAAAGCCACAGGCTCTCTGCTCCGAGCCAGGAAATAAGGCTTTGATGCTGGTACCACAGAAGACTCCCACTCTCAGGGCCGGATTTAGGTTTCATGAGGCCCTAAGCTACTGAAGGTAATGGGGCCCTTTATATGTCCAGCTGTCCTTTGTCAACAACAAATCGTCGCTGTTTTTTTGTGTTGAATACAGTGGTACTTCGGGTTACAGACACTTCAGGTTATAGACGGTTCAGGTTACAGACTCTGCTGACCCAGAAATAGTACCTCAGGTTAAGAACTTTGCTTCAGGAGGAGAACAGAAATTGCGTGGCGGCGGCACGGCAGCAGCGGGAGGCCACATTAGCTAAAGTGGTGCTTCAGGTTAAGAACCGTTTCAGGTTAAGAATGGACCCACAGAACGAACTAAGTTCTTAACCCGAGCTACCACTGTATATGCTATATGGTAATTTATGGACCTAATAGATATCAAAAGCCATTTGCACATGCAGAATGTAGGCACCCTATATATAGACATGAGCAAACCAGTGATATTTTAGGAAGCAGGCTGGCAGGCAGAGCCCATGACTTACATCATAGGAGCCTACACAACACAAGACATTGTTGCTGTATGTAGGTTTAATTTTATTTGTTTTTTTATTTTACATTTTGGAAATGTACATCCAGTTTTTTCCCTTTATTTTTTTGGGGGTGCCCCAAGAGAATGGGGACCTAAGCTATAGCTTGTTTAGCTTATATGTAAATCTGTCCACTCTGCTGAGAGCACTTCCTCTCACATCCTGCTTCCAGGCTTCCCAGAGGCATTTGGCTGGCCATGGTGAAAACAGGATGCTGGGGTAAAAGGTTCTCTCACATCACTCGATGTACTCCTTCTCCATCCTGCTTGTATGCAACTCCTAAAGTTGGTGGGCCCTCATTTCTATGGCTAAATTATTATTATTTATTGAATATATATACTGCCCTATAAGGTCCGTATAGTAAAAGCTATGGTTTTCCCAGTAGTGATGTATGGAAGTGAGAGCTGGACCATAAAGAAGGCTGATCGCCAAAGAATTGACGCTTTTGAATTATGGTGCTGGAGGAGACTCTTGAGAGTCCCATGGACTGCCAGAAGATCAAACACATCCATTCTTAAGGAATTCAGCCCTGAGTGCTCACTGGAAGGACAGATCGTGAAGCTGAGGCTCCAATACTTTGGCCACCTCATGAGAAGAGAAGACTCCCTGATGTTGGGAAAGATGGAGGGCACAAGGAGAAGGGGACGACAGAGGATGAGATGGTTAGACAGTGTTCTCGAAGCTACAAACATGAATCTGACCAAACTGCGGGTAGCAGTGGAAGACAGGAGTGCCTGGCGTGCTCTGGTCTATGGGGTCACGAAGAGTCGGACACGACTGAACGACTAAACAACAACAACACTGCCCTATACCTGGAGGTCTCAGGGCAGTTCACAGAACAAAATCAAAATATAAAACCCCAAAATATATAATCAAAAGAAAAACAGCAACCCAACCCCCTCCCCCAATTTAAAAGGGCATAGGGCAGGCTTCCTCCACCTCAGCCCTACAAGACTACAATTCCCATCATCCCTGACCACTGGTCCTGCTAGCTAGGGATCATGGGAGTTGGAGGCCAAAAACATCTGGAGGGCCGTGGTTGAGGAAGGCTGGCATAGCGTGTCCCTTGGGAATGTCCGCTGCGGTTTTAAAATCAAAATCCCTTGCCTTCCAACGGGCAGCGTTGTGCTGCCACAAGCCTGTTATATTTTCAAACTGCAGGCGACGGCAGCAGAACTTTGGGTTTAACACCGTGTCTGCCCCCATCATATAAAAAGTGAGGGCTGGGAGGGCAATTTCATAGCAGAAGAGGAACATGGGTGAAATGAATTAAACCCTCTGGCTACCTGTTCTTTGAACCTCCTTCATAGGCTATCCTAGCTGGGCTCGACACCAGCTCCGGACTGGAGATCCTACACCTTTGTGCAAATTAATTGAAACAAACTATGTAGTTTATCGTACAAAACTCACATATACATGTACAAAACTCCCATATACGTACATTAGTAATGGATATGACCTCTGCTATTTTTAAGCAGCATTTGAACATGGTTTGGCATGGAGTCTACTCGTTTCGAACCGTCACTGTTGATTTTTGGATCCCTGTACCGCACTTGAATCAGCGCCTGAATGAGCTTCTCCACAGTCATGCAGTCTACAGCACAGAGGCGACTTCTGCATATAGCCCCCAAATTCTCAATGGGATTTACATCCTCAATATATTGTGGCGAGCGCATCATTCCTTCTATTGGCTGTAGGCTTCCAACACCATAATGATCAAATGACTTTTCGTGCTTGTTTTGAGCACAGGATTACGAGTAAGATAGAAAACATGCTTTGTTTCAATTAATTTGCACAAGGGTGCAAGTGCTGGGTACAAGGAGAGTTCATTTCCCCCCTCAGCCATTCTCAGTGGCAATGCAAACCACTCAATGCTAAGTTCCAGGGAGCGAGAGGATCCTGCAAAAAGCTGGGCTTACCATCGCAGCACGGGATGTCACACACCCTCACGGTCCATGAAGGTGTGAGGTGGCTGCTTCTGATAGCGGATGGCATACAGCCTGCTCTCCACCCCATAAGTTGCCCTTCTGCCGTCAGATGTCATGGGAGAAAACACTGCCCCATCACCAGAGTTGAAGTAAGATTCAGCCACCAATTCAGTTGGTTTGTTTAGGAAGAATTGGGCGCCATCTTGTCCTTTGTCTCAGGAAACAAAATGTATTGGGCCAGCCCAATTCTGTAATAGATGGAGCCAGAGGCTGGGTTTAGGAAGGATGTGAAGCTGTGTACTAGTACTGAGTTCATACACTCCAACATTTCTCTGATGAAAATAGGGACAGCTTCTTCTATTATTATTATTACAGTGGTACCTCGGGTACAGTGATGTGTGGTACAGTGGGACACGGGTGGCGCTGTGGGTTAAACCACAGAGCCTAGGACTTGCCGATCAGAAGGTCGGCGGTTCGAATCCCCGCAACGGGGTGAGCTCCTGTTGCTCGGTCCCTGCTCCTGCCAACCTAGCAGTTCGAAAGCATGTAAAAGTGCAAGTAGATAAATAGGTACCGCTCCGGCGGGAAGGTAAATGGCGTTTCCGTGTGCTGCTCTGGTTCGCCAGAAGCGGCTTAATCATGCTGGCCACATGACCCGGAAGCTGTACGCTGGCCAATAAAGCGAGATGAGCGCCACAACCCCAGAGTGGGTCATGACTGGACCTAATGGTCAGGGGTCCCTTTACCTTCACCTTTACCTCGGGTTACACATGCTTCAGGTTACATATGCTTCAGGTTACAGACTCCGCTAACCCAGAAATAGTACCTCAGGTTAAGAACTTTGCTTCAGGATGAGAACAGAAATCGTGCAGCAGCAAAGAATGAAACCCCACCACCCCAACCCCATTTTAATTGATTCTGGCAGGAGGGGAAGAAATCATCCCATTCACAAACTAAGAAAGACAACTGTGTACTGATTTGAGGAACATGTCGATTCCTATAGCTACAATGCCATAAAAGTCAAAACAGAATTCTATCTACAGACAGGAACATCCCTGTCTTGTACGTACATAAAACGTGTGGGAAAGCACTCCTGAATGGTATTGTTCATTTATGGTATCACTCACTTTAAGAAGTCAAGGCTGGTGAATTTCAAAGGGTGCGTTACAAAGGCTACATTTACGATGCCAGCATTTTATTTCAGAGCAGTGAAATCTTGCATGTTTTATCGAAGCGCCTTCGCAGCTTCAATAATAGGAAGAAAGAAAAAGAATAGTTGGGGGGGAAATGATAAAAATAAAACCCACACTAAAAAAATATAACTCTCCAATATTTCAAGCTTTCATCTTTGTCAGCCATGGAGAGAAAAGATAGTTTACAAGGAAATGAGCTTTTGATGTTTACATCTCTACTTGAGCAAATGAATGATACTGCGATAGAAGAGCTCTCTGACAATTCTCTAAGATAACAGAAGTTAAAATTCAAATAAAGAGTACTCAAAATGTTTTTAAAAAACCACAGCTTGCAGATTTTGCAGCCGAAATCAGCTGCAGGCTTCCGATTTCTGATTTTCCGAGCCAGGAAAAGTCTATGAACTGGTTAAAAAGAAAATGGGGGGAGAGTCAAGGTACGATACTACCAAAATTGAGATTCCATGCCGTATTATATTATTGCAGTGGCAAAAAACAATTGCCAATGAAGTTAGGCACCACGTTATCCAACAAACACACGAACCTTGGGCACCCATGGAGGTACGCATGGCAGTGGACTGAATTGGAAAGGCTGGCTGTTTTTATATGAAATGACAGCGGCAAGAATATTATCGGCACAAAAATGGAAGCAAGAAGAATTACCGGTGAAAGAAGAATGGTGGATGAAATTGATGGACTATGCAGATTTAGATAAATTAACAGGAAGGATTCGAAACCTGCGGGACCAGAGATTCCCAGAAGACTGGAGTAAATTTCTGAACTATCTGAAAAGCTATTGTGATGAACAGATTACGCTAGCAGGATTGCAAGAAGTTTTGTAAGGTGAGTTATTTGAGATATTGCAAGAAAGACTATGAGGAGAACCATTAGTTAAGGATAATTAAATGTAATATAAAAGTTAACAAATGCATAATAAGTGATAGAGAACGGAAAAAATCATCAGAGGTGTTGACAGAAGTCCAAAATATTGTATAAGATGAGAAGCTATGTTGTATGACTGTTGGAAGTGATATGTTAAAAAATTAATAAAAATATGTGTGTATATATATTCTGGCAAACCAAACCAGCGCATGGAAACGCCGTTTACCTTCCTGCCGGAGCGGTACCTATTTATCTACTTGCACTTTGACGTGCTTTCGAACTGCTAGGTTTGCAGGAGCAGGGACCGAGCAACGGGAGCTCACCCCCTCGCGGGGATTTGAACCGCCGACCTTCTGATCAGCAAGTCCTAGGCTCTGTGGTTTGACCCACAGCTCCACCCGTGTTTCTTTTATATATATATATATATATAAAAGAATTGGAAAGGCTGGCTAAACCTTTTGGCCCAAGGACTGCATTTAAAAACCACATGCCTGTGGCCACTGAGAATGCACTCAGTCTTGCATATTTGCACTGCGCTCCCCATGCATACAGACCCCATACTGCCACCACACATGCAGTCCACCCTCCTTATTTTCTCTCCCCTTTGCACATTTGCTGCATGCATCCCCAACACAGCACTAGGCTAAGAGGAAAGGTTGAAACCTCCTCTTCCCCTAACGCAGTCCTGCAACGAGAAAACCACCCCAGGGGTTAGCAGCTGTGGCGATCACACACAGGGCCCCTGGACGTTTGAAGGTCTATTGACCCTGTGCCGCCACTGCGATTGCTTTTTCCACTGCCAGCACCCCGGATCTCATGGGGACACTCGGAGTCCAGTCAGTTGTTAACATAACAAATAATCAAGTTTATTTTTAAATGCAGGAACAAGCTTATGCTTTCAGTTAATTTTTCTCTTGCCAGTTTCTTATTCTTAGCTCCTAACAACTCCAAACTGATTATTCCAACTATCTAACTGACTCCACCTAACAATTCCTCTCACTCTCTCACAATACAACTCTACCAACCCAGTGGCGTAGCGTGGGTTGTCAGCACCCGGGGCAAGGCAAGTAATTTGCGCCCCCCCCCGCTGCCCTGTCCCTCCCCCAGATAGTCCCTCGCTCCCTCTCCGCACTGCACCGCATGCCTGGCACCCTCCCCTTCACAGTGGGCGGTGACCCGGCGGCTCGGATCGGATTCGCACAGCCAGCACTGCAGTGAGAGAGAGCGAGTGAGCCAGGTAGGGGCAGAGAGCTGCGAGTGCGAGCGCGCTCCCCCCAGATGTTGCGCCCGGTGCGTCCGGCCCCCCCTGCACCCCCCACGCTACGCCACTGTACCAACCCACACCTAAACCTCCCTCTTCCTTCTTCAACTCCCAAACCTCAACTAACTTTCAAAACCTCCCACTCTAACTTTTACCACCCCCCTTGCATTCTCACTGGCCAATCACTTCACACCCACTTTAACCCTTTCCTTATGACCCATCCTAGGAGGCAAACGCCACAGCAGCTAACCAGGTTTTTTCCCAAGCCAAGATGCCTGGTTCTCACTTCACACTAAACCAAGTGAGATTCTTTTAAAACAGAAGTAAAGGTGGGGTAAATTCTGCTCCTGGCTCCAGGGGGGGAGAGTATGCAAGGCTGTTGGGTCTCCCTAAGGAGGAGGGGAAGGAGTTTGTAGAGACAGCCCTCTTTCAGCTGCTCTCGAACACTCAATAATAATAATAATAAATAATAAAATTTATTTATATCCCGCCCTCCCCAGCCAAAGCCGGGCTCAGGGCGGCTAACAACAATAAAACAGTACAAAAGTACAGCACAAACAACACTCTAAAATCATTCATTATAAAATTAATTAATTCATGCCACTGGCAACCATTCTCCGCGAAGATTGCCAAGGGAGGGAGTCAGGCTGTGCCCTGACCAAAGGCCTGGTGGAACAGCTCTGTCTTGCAGGCCCTGCGGAAAGATGTCAAGTCCCGCAGGGCCCTGGTCTCTTGTGACAAAGTGTTCCACCAGATCGGAGCCACAGCTGAAAAAGCCATGGCTCTAGTTGAGGCCAGCCTAACTTCTCTGTGGCCTGGGACCTTCAAGATGTTTTTATTTGAAGACCGTAAGTTTCTCTGTGGGGCATACCAGGAGAGGCGGTCCCGTAGGTACGAGGGTCCTAGGCCGTATAGGGCTTTAAAGGTTAAAACCAGCACCTTGAACCTGATCCTGTACTCCACCGGGAGCCAGTGCAGCTGGTATAGTACCGGGTGAATGTGATCTCGCAGCAAAGACCCCGTACGGAGTCTCGCTGCAGCATTCTGCACCCTCTGGAGTTTCTGGGTCAGTCTCAAGGGCAGCCCCACGTAGAGCGAGTTACAATAATCCAGTCTGGAGGTGACCGTCGCGTGGATCACAGTGGCTAGGTCAGGGCGAGAGAGGTAAGGAGCCAACTGCTTAGCTTGGCGGAGATGGGAAAATGCCGCCTTTGTTATAGCTGCAATCTGCGCCTCCATGGAAAGGAGGTGTCGAAGATCACATGAGGAACTCAGGATAGTGGGATGGTGTGTGTTGAAAGGGAAACTCTGGGGAAACCAGCAGGCTCCCCTCAATATCACAACTGCCGCCCGCAGCATTTGAAAATGTATCCCCCACAACCGCGAGAGCAGTAAAGTTTGAAAGGCGGAAACCCGAGAATTTTCAGGACACGATTGTGGGGCGGAATTCCTTTCGAGCAGAGTCACAGCGCTAGACATCCCTGAAAATGGGAACTGACAGAAAGGTAACCCTATAGCTAGACATATGTAGAATATATGGAAACCATATATTTAGTCACGGAGGTACAGAAAGTGAATGCCAGGGAGGAGGAACCAAGAGAAAACTGCACAGACATTCATTTGTAAACAGAAACTGGCTTTAACTTGGGCTGGAAAAACACCAACTAGATCATGATCTAGTTTTAAAGTACTTTTTAGAAACGAAAAACAAATGTGGTGACCTTTTAGCCCTGCAAACTTGCATGAAAGCATTGCAGCCACTTCCGTCCAAAAGGTTAAGGATTCCTAAAGCAACACATGGGCATCATTTATCTGGATGAAAATTGAGCTCAGTGACCCACAACATCGCCGGTGACTCTTTGACTTCAGAGGAGGCTTAGTGGAAATTCAGCAGCTAATATTATTTTGGCTCCCAGGGATTAATTAAAAAACAATTAGGCTCTTCTTCTTACCTGTAGCAAGCACTGAGTGGAATTAAATATCAGCTGCCTGAACTAGTTGGCAGAAGTGCTTTTTGCAAACATCTCACGGCCTGTTGTTATTATTTTTTAAGTATGACTTAGCGTGCTTGAACAATTTTCTCGACTGCACCTAATGTATCTTCTCCATACAAAAAAATTAAAACAACAACAACACAATGATGAACTTCTTCATTCAAGTTTCTTTCCCATCCTGTCTCTGCTTCAGACCCACGCTTTCTTGATTTCGTAACCTACAGCTGGCAACAGACTTCTCTTCCGACTGACCTTTATAAAAGAAGGCTGCAAGAAAACGTATTCCAAGATTGGCGGAGGTTCACCGGGCTCTGCATACTAAACAGCAAAGCCCAGATGCTCTCCTTTTGGGGTGTTGTTGTTTAGTTGTTTAGTCATGTCCGACTCTTCGTGACCCCATGGTCTTGTCAGTATTCACCACCTGAGTCACACGAGCAAAATCCTAGGAGCAGAGGTCCCTCTGCCCCCCCCCCAATAAAATATTTGAGGGGTCTGGGCCCCTCCAAAGTTGATGGGCGTTGCCATTCAAATGGCGTGCGTGTGCTGTGTCTTGTGATTGATTATTCAGAATGGGGCTAACCTGGCCCCCCAATACTTTATTCAAGTTGGCACCCCTGACCCAAGTTGACTATTAAAGGGCGGGAGTGATGATGAAACTACTTTGTAGGAGACAGGTTTGAACTTTAGGCTTAGAAGGAGCCAATAGCAATAACAGGAGTAAAAAACGTTGTGTTTACATCAGATTGGTGTCATGGGTGTGCTGGCTCTATGGATGTATTTTATTGCTCTGTTTTCTGTATCATTTAATAAAGATGGAGGGGGGGGGGAGAGAATTTGCACGGAACAGAGGATTTCAGCAGGTGTAACTTTTTAAGCACCACTTTGGAGAAAAGATACCATATTTTTCGCTCTATAAGATGCTCCAGACCACAAGACACACCTAGTTTTTGGAGGAGGAAAGCAAGAAAAAATATATTCTGAATCTCAAAAGCCAGAACAGCAAGAGGGATCGCTGTGCAGTGAAAGCAGAAATCCCTCTTGCTGTTCTGGCTTCTGGGATAGCTGTGCAGCCTGCATTCGCTCCATAAGACGCACACACATTTCCCCTTACTTTTTAGGAGGGAAAAAATGAGTCTTACAGAGCAAAAAATACAGTAATTCTTGCATTTTTAAAAAATGCCATGGACAGCACAAGGAACCTTGTTCCCCAGCAAAGAGAGCGAGTCTGCTTAAAAACCGTGCAACTTTAAGGTCCTGTGAGGTTGCACCAGAAAAGGGGAAACTCCTTACTTCGCTGAATGCAGTACAAGAAAAATGTTTAATTTTCAGCCTCACCAGAACGCCAGCTACAGAAGAGGAGGGGGGACGTGACGGCTGGGTAAATTGGCTGCTTGTGGTCATATGATTGAGGGGAAGAGTCATTTGGGAAAAGACATTTCTTGCACTGAAAGATTCTTAGCCAGAATGCGCCTGTTATGGGAAAACAGTCACAAGATCTTCATTAAAAAGCATTATGAAAAGGGTGACGTTGAAGCTAGTTAAGGGCAATGTCTGGGGCATATATATCCCCGCTGGTGGTTCTGCAATATGAATGAATCTGCAAAGGGCTACAAAGAGGAGGGCGATTACGGGACTCAGCTGCTAACAACAGTTGAACTTTCCACAGCCTGTGCACAATAGCAAATAACAAAAGAGGAACTCAGGGTGTCCCCCATCCCACCCGCCACCAATGCTCGAGTTTCTGTTTTGTACTACAAAAATGACATCAATTATGTCCTCTTTCCATCACAGGATCTTAATGAGATACAATAATGGAGGGCAATCTCTGTGTGGCAGTTTCCTTAGGACACACACAGCAGAATACTTAAAATTGCCATCTTCTGGCACCCTCTCGTTTTACAACTGGCTTTTTATTTATTTTTATTTTTAAAAAACTTCACTGAGAGAAAGCAGCTGGCACGTTTTTAACATATAGGTCACACCAGCACGGAGCGAAGATTTTCAGCCCTCCCACTCAATTTACAACAGCTGTAACAATTCAAGGGAGCGAACGCGGAATGCTAATTATGGCAAAGGAATGCTATTGTATTTCTCACACCTCTCTCCTAAGAACGCTTACTAAGGGTGCAATCCTATACGCACTTAACCTGGGAGCAAGTCCCACTGGACTTAGGACTTGTTTCTGAGTAGACCTACGTAGGACAGCACTGTCAGAAGCCGGTGTTATTTTTTATTTCGTAAAATTCATACACCTCTTGATTGCAAAACAACAACCCTGAAGGCGCTTTATGGAGAGATAAAAATGATAAAATAAAGAAAAACTCACAAACGTTCTTTAAAACATACAAAACGTACTAAAATGGATAAAAATCCAACTTTCTGAGCATCATAGTGGCATCCACATTCAATCACAACTAGTCAATTGGTGACACTGCTCCAGGTCGGGGGGGGGGGGGCTACAAGCTGGAAACACACATGCAAACAAGCAGCAATTCTCTCTCATGCTTCAGAGAAAGGGGGAGGGGGGACGCATCCTGTTTTGCTGTGCTGCTGCAGACTCAAGGGTGGAGAAAAGGGGGGGTGGGCCTCCCCGGGTGTCACCACTGAGGGGGGTGACAAAACGTTGGGTGGCACTCACCGCAGGGCTTGCAGTGCGCCCGAGCCACGCATCTCTCCTGGGAGAGATGTGGTGGCATGGGCACGTACAGGCTTCGCCCGCCGCTTCCCCCCCAGTTGTAGGGTGGCTGAGTGGGAGGAGGCAGGCAGACTCTGGAGGCCCCACCCCCATGGGTGGCTCGCCCCGCCCCTGGGCGCGCCACCCCGGGCGCCCAAGTGGCTTCCTCCGCCGCTGCGCAAATTCCATTACCTGGGTTGTGTGGTGGTGCCCACGAAACAGTAGCAACAATGGCTGGTTCTGGTGAGATCTCACGATACGATGTGATAATCTTTATTGTCATTGTCCCGTACAGAACAATGAAATTGAAAAAATATACATTGGACGTTCGAAAACCAACAAGACTGCTATCCCAGCTACCCAGCCTGGTTAACCCCCTAAAAACTCTGATAAAAAGGTAAAGGTAAAGGGACCCCTGACCATTAGGTCCAGTCGCGGACGACTCTGGGGTTGCGGCGCTCATCTCGCTTTATTGGCCAAGGGAGCCTGCGTACAGCTTCCGGGTCATGTGGCCAGCATGACTAAGCCACTTCTGGCGAACCAGAGCAGCGCACGGAAACGCCGTTTACCTTCCTGCCGGAGCGGTACCTATTTATCTACTTGCACTTTGACGTGCTTTCAAACTGCTAGGTTGGCAGGAGCTGGTACCAAACAAGGGGAGCTCACCTCATCGCGGGGATTCAAACCGCCGACCTTCTGATCAGCAAGTCCTAGGCTCTGTGGTTTAACCCACAGCGCCATCCCTATTTTCATCAGAGGAATATTGTCTTTAGAAAACATTTGAAGGCAGCCATGCAGAGGGAAGGGTTTTTATTGTTTGTTTGTTTTTAAATATTCTATGTTTTAATTATGTTTTTGTACATGTTGGACGCCACCCAGAGCGGCTGGAGCAACCCAGTCAGATGGGCAGGGTATAAATAATAAAGTTACGGAATAGGACATCCTTATTCCCATAGGAGAAATGTTGGAGGGTATGTATATACTGAAATGTTGACATGTTTATTTGATTGTTCTTGAATCTTCCTGCCACACTTGCAGTCCTGTCTTGCCATACCAGTGTGGTATGCCTCATCCTTTGAGAAATGCTTCCCCTAAATGTCTACTGGAGGCAGTGAGAGATTTTACTTTCTTGGGCTCCATGATCACTGCAGATGGTGACAGCAGCCACGAAATTAAAAGACGTCTGCTTCTTGGGAGAAAAGCAATGGCAAACCTAGACAGCATCTTAAAAGGCAGAGACATCACCTTGCAAACAAAGGTCCGTATAGTTAAAGCTATGGTTTTCCCAGTAGTGATGTATGGAAGTGAGAGCTGGACCATAAAGAAGGCTGATCGCCGAAGAATTGATGCTTTTGAATCATGGTGCTAGAGGAGACTCTTGAGTGTCCCATGGACTTCAAGAAGATCAAACCTCTCCATTCTGAAGGAAATCAGACCTGAGTGCTCACTGGAAGGACAGAACCTGAAGCTGAGGCTCCAATACTTTGGTCACCTCATGAAAAGAGAAGACTCTCTGGAAAAGACCCTGATGTTGGGAAAGATTGAGGGCACAAGGAGAAGGGGACGACAGAGGACGAGATGGTTGGACAGCGTTCTCGAAGCTACCAGCATGAGTTTGACGAAACTGCGGGAGGCAGTGAAAAACAGGAGTGCCTAGCATGCTCTGGTCCATGGGGTCATGAAGAGTCAGACACGACTAAATGACTAAACAACAACAAATGTCCACCTACCTCTTTAGGACTCAGGTGGTCTAAACCACTGAGCTCCTTGGTCTTGCTGATCAGAAGGTCAGTGGTTACGAATCCCTGCAACGAGGTGAGCTCCCGTTGCTCAGTTCTAGCTCCTGCCAACCTAGCAGTTTGAAAGCATGCCAGTGCAAGTAGATAAATAGGTACCGCTGCGTTTCTGTGTGCTCTGGCTTCCATCATGGTGTCCCATTGCGCCAGACGTGGTTTAGTCATGCTGGCCACATGACCCGGAAAGCTGTTTGTGGACAAACGCCGGCTCCCTCGGCCTGAAAGCAAGATGAGTACCACAACCCCATAGTCACCTTTGACTGGACTTAACTGTCCAGGGGTCCCTTACCTTTACCTTTATCCACATACCTCTGAGAGGATATTGTAATAAATAAGCCACATGCATTGCCTTTTCAAGCAGGAAACTTGGTAGGTGCAGGACTCTTCTGTACAGTCATCATGAGTTAGCACAGCAAGGGAAATCAGCGCTCTACTAAGGAGACCCCCAGCTGCTCAGCAGCAAAATCTTGGAGCAGAGCTCTCATCAGAGAGTCCCCCTAAGGATATGGTGTGGATAACATGAGATATATCTCAAGCACAGCTCAAGAAAAAAACAACCAGCTGTCATGGACATACCCTTAGGAGTTCCATCACAGAGGGGGGCAGATAATATTTCCAGCTCCGAGGGCCTTCTGGTGGTTCCCTCACTGCGCAAAGCGAAGTTACAGGGAACCAGGCAGAGGGTCTTCTCGGTAGTGGCACCCGCCTTGTGGAACGCCCTCCCATCAGATGTCAAAGAGAACATCAACTTTTAGTCTAACTTTTAGAAGACATCTGAAGGCAACCCTGTTTAGGGAAGTTTTTAATGTCTGATGTTTTACTGTATTTTTAATATTTTGTTGGAAGCCACCCGGAGTGGCTGGGGAAACCCAGCCTGATGGCCGGGGTATAAATAAGAAATATTATTATTGTTGTTGTTGTTATTATTATTATTATTAATAGCCGAAACAGCAAATATAGAGTAAGACCCTTTCCACCTACACTCTATATGATCTGTTGAGAGATCATAAATTCCAAATGATCATACACCACCAGTGGCGTAGCGTGGGTTGTCAGCACCCGGGGCAAGGCAAGTAATTTGCACCCCCCCCCCCGCTGCACTGTCCCTCCCCCAGATAGTCCCTCGCTCTCTCTCCGCACCGCACGCCTGGCACCCTCCCCTCCACAGTGGGCGGCGACCTGGCGGCTCGGATCGGATTCGCAGAGCCAGCACTGCAGTGAGAGAGAGTGAGTGAGCCAGGTAGGGGCAGAGAGCCGTGAGTGTGAGCGCGCCCCCCCAGATGTTGCACCCGGTGCGGCCGGCACCCCTGCACCCCCCACGCTACGCCACTGCACACCACATCATTTCTTTTGCCCTGCCGTAAATTCTGGCACAAAAGTGTAGCCGTAGGGAGATGAAAATAAAGGGATGCCATGCTAATCTTTTTTTAAAAGGCACTGTGTAGTATCAGGAACTATGATTATACCCAGAAAATACTTGAAAATGAAATAGACAGCGTTGAATAGTGGGTGGGAACCCTAAATTTTGCTTGTTATGAATTGACACATGAACGTCACCGGAGGAAGTTCAGTGCCCCATTTTATTGTGCGCCTTCATTTTTTAACGCTTATCCCGAAGCAGAACTACCGTAAGGATATATGGCCATGGCAAAATCTCCTTACATTTTAGATTCTCTGCATAGGTAATCCTGAAGAAATAATTTGCTTCTCTCTTCTTTAAAGATTATTTATAGGCAAGCCTAAGATGTCAGAGATGTAGATGGCTCACATGGTCAAAAAGCACCCTTATAACAAAAGAAACCTTTTAATGGATGATGGCTACTGGGATAACATTAATCCAGTATTAGGACTTTTACGGGAAAAAAATACAAATGTAATTCATCTTTTTAACTGTCAGCTGCACTTCTGAAGCTTTCAAATCTGTAGCATCCAGGGGCCCTTTGTCTTTCTGCCATGGCAGGAATATCTTGGACAGCTGTAAGAGCTTTGGAAGCTATCTTTCTCAAAATCCATTAGCTAATTCAAGGAACCTAATTAGAGCTGCCATTTTGATGAAGCATACCAAATTCTTAATACAAACTAGTAACACCACCAGTGTTTATTAGAAGACCGCAAGGAACAAAGGTCCATTAAATGTAAGAAAAAAGCAATGGACATAAGCACGCAATTTATGAAAAACATGCACGTTAATGACTATATAAAGGAATATTAAGGAAATGAATGCACGTTTCTTGGTGGAATATAGACACACACTAAAATGCACAATTTCATATAAATTAGTAATCTTGGCGGGGCGTTGCTGCAAGAGGAGCTGTTCCCCTGCTGGTATTTATGAGTCTTTTTTTCTTTTTAAACATGTAATTAAATGACTACTTAATTTATTTATAAAATTAATATACTACCCATTCGGCAAAGCTCTCTGAGCAGTTTATAAACCTATTAAAAGTGCAGCAAACCAAAATCTTTCAGGGACAATTGGGCGGAAGAACTTAAACGCCACTGAAATTAAAAGGTCTGCTTTTTGAAAAGTCGCAAAATGGTCTATGATTGTAACAGATTTTGTGGGAGGGCAGTTGTGATGCCCACCAGTTATGTCATGAACCCAACCCAAAGTTCCTTTTCGTTGCTGATTGACTGGGGGGAAACCCTCATATTTACATATTAATTAACTGCCACAAGCCATTAACAAGGCTACATATCCATCTTCAATTGCTATATCATACTACACCGGCTCCTGCTCTGGAAGGTAGGACTTGAACCCGTGGCTTCAAGTTACCTAAAAGGAGATTCTAACTAAACATCAGGAAGAACTTTCTGATGGTAAGAGCTGCTCAACAGTGGAACGGACTCCCACAAGAGGTGATGGGCTCTCTTTCCTCGGAGGTTTCTAAGTAGAGGTTGGCTGGCCATCTGTCACGGATATTTCAGCTGAGATTTCTGCATTGCAAAGGGTTGGACTAGATGACCCTGAGTGACCCCTTCGCACGCTACAATTCAGATTTTTCACTGTAAAACAAAAAAGCGAAATGTCCGAATGAGTGGAACATATGGCCTGGGAATCGGGCTCGGAGCCAGAGGCGTCTCAATCCGCACTGGATCCTTTGTCTCAAGCATCATCTGAACCAAGTCTGGGGCCTGATTCTGAAGATCCCAGTCTGCACAGGTTCCCCTGCAACAAGCACCAGCTGGGCCGAGTCAGGGGCCTGAGCCTGCCCTGGCTCCAGATGCGGGGATGACCTTGTTGCCTCCAGCTGGGCCATCACTTACAGCTGCTCCACTACCAGTTGGGTCAGGGGAGGCTGAGGCGGCCTCTGGGTCTAGTAACCCACCGACATCTCCTGAGCTGCAGAGACTGAGGTCTGAGAGAAGGAGAGACCTGAGTACTCGCAGGAGGAGTGCTCGCCTTTGGGTGAGACAGTGAGGTGAGTCGCCTGGGGATCAGGACCAGCCGTTAACCCGACAGAGATAAAAGGCTGCTGGACCCCGCCCCAGGTTGCGGGAGCAACGTTGCTGTTTGCCAGAACCTGCCTGTGATCCTGTGCCTGACCTTGCCTGGTTTCCTGCCTTGGCCCTGTTGCACTGACTCCCCTTGGATTCAGGACCAGACCTGGACCACGTTACTCGGGTTACCTCTGGGCCCGGCACACTATGGCCCAGTGGCGTAGCGTGGGTTGTCAGCACCCAGGGCAAGGCAAGTAATTTGCGCCCCCTAACCCGGGGCAAGGCAAGTAATTTGCGCCCCCCCCCCGCTGCACTGTCCCTCCCCCAGATAGTCCCTCGCTCTCTCTCCGCACCGCACCGCACGCCTGGCACCCTCCCCTCCACAGTGGGCGGCGACCCGGCGGCTCGGATCGGATTCGCACAGCCAGCACTGCAGTGAGAGAGAGTGAGTGAGCCAGGTAGGGGCAGAGAGCTGCGAGTGTGAGCGCGCCCCCCCCCCCAGATGTTGCACCCGGTGCGGCCGGCCCCCCCTGCACCCCCCACGCTACGCCACTGCTATGGCCCACAAAACCTATGTCACACCAGACTTGTTAGTTTTAAGGTGCTACAGTTGTCCTGAGGCTAAATTATATATGACATATAACTTCATCTTCCAACAGTTTTTTAGCTTTAAGACAATGCTGGGGAGGGGAAGGCAAGCTGTTGGAGGGAGATTAACTCTCTTTGCCTTCTCCATCCCAGATGTTTTTAAGGCTAAAAAAGTAAAAAAGTGATGGGGCGGGGAGAAAATTACATTGGAATTTGCACAGCTATTCCTCTGGATTTTTTTTACTAAATGTATGACTCAGTCTACAACATACTTCTAATTCAGGGGTGAGCAAACTTTTTCAGCAGGGGGCCGGTCCACTGTCCCTCAGACCTTGTGGGGGGGCCTGACACTATTTTGGAAGGGGGAAAAATGAACAAATTCCTATGCCCCACAAATAACCCAGAGACGCATTTTAAATAAAAGCACACATTCTACTCATGTAAAAACATGCTGATTCCTGGGCCGTCTGCGGGCCAGATTGAGAAGGCAATTGGGCCTGATCTGGCCCCTGGGCCTTAGTTTGCCTAAAGGTAAAGGTAAAGGTACCCCTGCCCATATGGGCCATTCTTACAGACTCTAGGGTTGTGCGCCCATCTCACTCAAGAGGCCGGGGGCCAGCGCTGTCCGCAGACACTTCCGGGTCACGTGGCCAGCGTGACATCGCTGCTCTGGCGAGCCAGAGCCGCACACGGAAACGCCGTTTACCTTCCCACTAGTAAGCGGTCCCTATTTATCTACTTGCACCCGGGGGTGCTTTCGAACTGCTAGGTTGGCAGGTGCTGGGGCCGAACAACGGGAGCACACCCCGCCGCGGGGATTTGAACCGCCGACCTTTCGATCGGCAAGCCCTAGGCTCTGAGGCTTTTACCCACAGCGCCACCCGCGTCCCCACCCATGTTCTAATTGGATAAAGCTATTATTTATTACACTTTGATGGGGGGGAGGGAGAAAGCGATTTGGATTGCTTTTACATACGTTTTCAAATCCAGACCTCTAACATTGCAAACAATGGAAGGCTTGGCATACCCTACCAAGAGCATATGTGGCGATGCATTTCGAAACAAACATCTAATTATATCTCAATCCCACTTATATGTTCAACCAAACAGATGTAAAAACAAAATCAGCATCTTTCTCCACAGAAAGACAGCAGATGTTCTCGTTAAGCCGGTAGCGAGCAGGAGGTGAAAGGTGCGAGTCTTACAAGGAAAGAATGAAGCATTCGAACGGCGATTTAACGAGGGACAGCGTAAATAGCAAATGAAATAATTTGTAAAGTATTTCGTTAGCTGTCAGCGCAAGACGCGAGGCAGGATGGTAGTAGCTGTGCATGGCAGAGTGGCTCTTACCAGAACAGAGAGCTCCTCAGAGATGGGCACATTTAATCAGTATTATAATTATTGTGATATTGCCTCAGGAGTCCTAAGCACAGGGACCAGAAGCAATTTTGTTAGGCATTGCTCAAAGCCACAGCCAGTGCAGTTCTTAAGTAGATGGCACACATCATTCTCAAGGAGCCTTTGGAATCAGGGAAGCGCCACACAATAAGAAAGACGACGAGTATGGTTTGAATGATTAAGGAAACTATTCAAGGGGGGTTCTGGCACTCCTATGACAAGTGCAACAATGCAGTTAACGTGGAGACCGATCCGAAAAAAGCCTTTGGCTCATGAACCTGAATGAAATTCAAATCTCCATGCATGGCCGCCGATAACAATCATTCTGTTTTTGCCACCCACCAGCAGCAGTCAAGCACCAAGACACTTGTTGTTTAGTCGTTTAGTTGTGTCCGACTCTTTGTGACCCCATGGACCAGAGCACGCCAGGCACTCCTGTCTTCCACTGCCTCCCGCAGTTTGGTCAAATTCATGGTGGTAGCTTCAAGAACACTGTCCAAGCATCTCGACCTCTATCATCCTCTTCTCCTTGTGCCCTCCATCTTTCCCAACATCAGGGTCTTTTCCAGAGAGTCTTTTCTTCTCATGAGGTGGCCAAAGTACTGGAGTCTCACCTTCAGGACCTGTCCTTCCAGTGAGCACTCAGGGCTAATTTCCTTAAGAATGGAGAGATTTGATCTTCTTGCAGTCTATGGGACTCTCAAGAATCTCCTCCAGCACCATAATTCAAGAGCACCAATTCTTCGGTGATCAGCCTTCTTGAGGGTTCAGCTCTCACTTCCATACATCACTACTGGGGAAACCATAGCTTTTACTATACGGACCTTTGTTGGCAAGATGATGTCTCATGCTTTTTAAGATGCTGTCTAGGTTTGTCATTGCTTTTCTCCCAAGAAGCTGGCGTCTTTTAATTTCGTGACTGCTGTCACCATCTGCAGTGATCATGGAGCCCAAGAAAGTAAAATCTCTCACTGCCTCCATTTCTTCCCCTTCTATTTGCCAGGAGGTGATGGGACCAATGGCCATGATCTTTGTTTTTTTGATGTTAAGCTTCAGACCATATTTTGCGCTCTCCTCTTTCACCCTCATTAAAAGGTTCTTTAATTCCTCCTCACTTTCTGCCATCAAGGTTTTGTCATCTGCATATCTGAGGTTGTTGATATTTCTTCTGGCGATCTTAATTCCGCCTTGGGATTCATAGATTCATAGAATAGAATCATAGAATCATAGAATCATAGAGTTGGAAGAGACCACAAGGGCCATCGAGTCCAACCCCCTGCCAAGCAGGAAACACCATCAGAGCACTCCTGACATATGGTTGTGTAGCCTCTGCTTAAAGACCTCCAAAGAAGGAGACTCCACCACACTCCTTGGCAGCAAATTCCACTGTCAAACAGCTCTTACTGTCAGGAAGTTCTTCCTAATGTTTAGGTGGAATCTTCTTTCTTGTAGTTTGGATCCATTGCTCTGTGTCCGCTTCTCTGGTGCAGCAGAAAACAACCTTTCTCCCTCCTCTATGTGACATCTTTTAATATATTTGAACATGGCTATCATATCACCCCTTAACCTCCTCTTCTCCAGGCTAAACATGCCCAGCTCCCTTAGCCGTTCCTCATAAGGCATCGTTTCCAGGCCTTTGACCATTTTGGTTGCCCTCCTCTGGACACGTTCCAGTTTGTCAGTGTCCTTCTTGAACTGTGGTGCCCAGAACTGGACACAGTACTCCAGGTGAGGTCTGACCAGAGCAGAATACAGTGGCACTATTACTTCCCTTGATCTAGATGCTATACTCCTATTGATGCAGCCCAGAATTGCATTGGCTTTTTTAGCTGCCGCGTCACACTGTTGGCTCATGTCAAGTTTGTGGTCAACCAAGACTCCTAAGGTCTTTTACCTTTACCTATACCCCCATAGTGGAGAAATGCTGTGATCATTCTGCCTGCTTCTCAAGTGTTGAGACCCCCTGTACTCTGCTTTCTTAGGGTTCTTTCTTAGGGTTCTTAGGATTCTTTAGCCCTTCAAACAGAGGGCTGCTTCAAATAGAGAACCACTGTAAAAAGCTGGACATTTGGCCACAACAACAGCTCTAGGTGTGCAATTCTCCATCTTCTTAGATTATGATAGGAAGGAAGAATAAGATTACTCTAGACATCGTAGAACATTTGTGTGTGCCAGAGAACATTAAACCATGATGGAGCCTCTGAACACTCAAGCAGTATAAATATCGAACAGCCATAGTTCTGTTTCGAGCCTTTGTGGGCAGATAGTTCTCATCCCTGTGTTGCAAATGAAGCTGTAGTCAGCTTAACGAGATGGCTAATTGATGAGACCACTTCCTTCTCTTGTCCATTAAGGTAAGTAGAGCACGTGGACATCTCGGCTCGTCAAAGGCAAGAAAAACACATTAATTTGGAGAGTAGGGGAGCTGTTAATAAATCTGACATTGCCTGGCAGTTTTTCTTCATTTCCTCCTATTTGATGGACACTGCGATCGCAAGTTGCAGAAGACCTATTTTCCCCCACAAAATTGCAACTTGAGTCTTTGCATGCTTCTCTCTCTCTCTCTCTCTCTCTCTGTGTGTGTGTGTGTGTAGGCTCACAGAAAGAAGCTTCAAAATACAGCCACGAGGGTATTTTATTTCACTTTAGGAAGCCTACTCAGTGAATATTTGCTAGTGTGAGCAAGCCACTTACTCAAACCTGCCCTGTGCTGTATTCATGAATTTTATTATAAAAAATAAACATGCAGTCTGCTTGTTTTGATGTAGCTGGTATTCTGCTCAGAGGCACTCCTTGTTGTAAATCCCTTATACTATACTTTTCTCCCCCCCTCCCTCCCAAACTGAAATTTGTACAGGCTCAACTGAGCTATTTCTAATAATTTTTCATTACTAACAGATTTTCATGTGTGTGGGTGTTATGCCTTTGCCTTTGGGATAGGGAGAGGCAAAGGGCAGGAAGAAAAGCTTCTTTAACTGCCCTGAAAATGATCTTCCTGAATCTGGGCCTCATAAATCCTATTAAATGTTATATTTCATCAGCAGACTGGGGGAAAAAGCTGCTGCTTCTTTTTTTCCCGGGCAGCGATGAAGCCCAGCCTTTAAATTTATGGTTTCATTTTAGAAATGGACTATAAAGAGAGCCTGGCTTTGTTGTCTATCAGAGTGACTTACGTGTGTGTGTGTGTGTGTGTGTGTGTGTTTTCTAAACAGGCTTCCTTAATGTATTGTGTGGCCCCTGGGCTCAGTCAAAACTGGGGATGCTGACTTTACAGACATACCAAAAGAAAAATTATCTCCTAAGGATGCGGGTGGCGCTGTGGGTTAAACCACAGAGCCTAGGACTTGCTGATCAGAAGGTCGGCGGTTCGAATCCCCGTGACGGGGTGAGCTCCCGTTGCTCAGTCCCTGCTCCTGCCAACCTAGCAGTTCGAAAGCACAAAGTGCAAGTAGATAAATAGGTACCGCTCCAGCAGGAAGGTAAACAGCGTTTCCATGCACCGCTCTGGTTCGCCAGAAGCGGCTTAGTCATTCTGGCCACATGACCCGGAAGCTGTACGCCGGCTCCCTTGACTCTGGGGTTGTGGCGAGATAAGCCGCCACAACCCCAGAGTCAGTCACGACTGGACCTAATGGTCAGGGTCTCTTTACCTTTTTAACACAGCTGGGTTACATTTTTCAGAATTCCTTCTACAACCCCAGAGACCTGAGCATCTCATGAGTGCAAGGCAGACTTCAATTGTCCAGGTGAAACTTGGAAGTGCTTGAGCATCTGGGCAATTTGCACATCTGAATCAATGCCTTAGTCACAAATGGAAATAGATTATTTGCGAATTGCAGAAAGAAAGATAAAAGAGAGAGGCAGACTCCCATAGAACACAAGACTAAAAACTGAATGGGGGGGGGAGAGAGAAAAGGAACTAGGTAGTGTTGCCATGGCAAAGTCCAGATTCTTACATAGCATTCTTTTTCCTCCCACTGATAAGAACTATTATTATTTTGAAACCCATGTATTCAAAGTAGCAACACTGCCAGAAAAAGTCACATTAGCATGATAAAATAATGTTTATGGTCTCACAGATGAAAGATCTCTATGCTTGGCGTATAAATTTAGGGAGAATTCAGCAATTTACATCCAATTGTTGCTAGGTGAGCAAAGAACCCCACGCGCCGGCACCGCAATAATGAAAGTGGAATAAAAATTCACACAGGAGCAGAAAACAATCTAGCTGGAATTCCCTTTTGCTATTGTTATTGGCATACTCCCTACTCAGCCAAAAAGAAAAGGGTGGCTTTGGTGCAGGAAAAAAAGGCCTACCTCTCTTATTCGGCATTATAATGTGGTGTGAAAGTTGCACCACGGGGAGACAAAAGTTGGGGGTGAATAGTGAAGAGAGAAAGACAATAGTACTGACAGGGGGGGGGGGGGCGAGTTAATGGGCAAGAGTCCACAAACAAGGAGCAGCCTCTCTCTCTTTCCATTGCCAGCGGAGATATTAAACCTGAAATTAAATACAGGTCACTTGCACCAGTGGTGTAGCGTAGGTTGCCAGAGCCCGGGGCAAAGCAAGTATTGTGCCCCCTTGTCAGGGCCGGGCATCGGCGCTGATGGTGATGGGGAAGGGTCTTCCCATGGAAGGAAACTGGGGATGGGACAGCTGCTGCTGCTGCCATTTATTTTATTATTATTTATTTCATGGCATTTTTACACTGTTTGATAATTTTTGTAATAAAAAAGAAACCCTCAAAGCATATTTTCTTCTTAAATTTTGCCCCCAGGGCAGTAGCCCCTCTGCCCCCCTAACTACGCCACTGACACACAGGTGCGCTTGGAGAAGAGGGGACTTAGGCAGTTGTGGGGAGATGGGGACCCTCAGTCTTGACAACTGCTTCATGGAGCCAAGACCTGCCAGAGACAAGTTGCCGTGCTCATTATTGCTGTAGCCGTGTGATGCAGCCATGGCAGAGCTCAGTGGAGGAGAAGCCAGCCAACCAGCCTAGTCTCAGGGGGTACTTGCCTGGAGGCAGAGTCCGTATACAAGGTCCAGTCCAGTCCTAAGGTCAGGAATATCACAGTTCATGTAGTCAGAGGTGGTCCAAGGTTACAAGAAGAAGAAAGGTCTGGCCAGGAACAACGAATGCTGTTTCCAGCACCTAACTGAAGCTGAAAACCCAGCTCAAGAAAGCTGGAGCCATCAGGAGCAAGAAGGCTGATCGGCACAAGGTGGAGTCACTTCGCCTTCTGTTCCTTCAGGCTGCTGCTCAGCAGGTGAAGCCAACTCCTGGCCAATGACAATTACCGTAGGTCTGGTACTTGGTACAGATCCTGCATTTGCTAATGAAGAATTAACTCCAACTTGCTTGGGCAATTTACGGCTAGCTTGCTCCTGTCAGCACATGATAATGGAGTTGTCCGTGCTTAGATTTCAAAGAACCTGATGGCAAATTTTCCAGTGACAATGGAATTCTCCCGATTCTTCTTCAGAAGTTGGGTAAAATCCCTTGAAATCAATTAAGTTTCCCACAGGTTTGACCGTGTCTCTTCTGAAGCAAGCACAGAGAAGACCCCAAGCAGTGCTGGAGTTATGCATAAGCTAAATAAGCTATGGTTTAGGGCCCCACTCTCTTGGGGGCCCCCCAAAAATGTAAAGGAAAAAGACAACTGGATGTACATTTCCAAAATATAAGATAAAAAACCAACTAAAATAAAACCTACATACAGCAACAGTGTTTTGTGTTGTGTAGGCTCCTATAATGTAAGTCATGGGCCCCACCTGCTAGCCTGCTCCCTAAAATATCACTGGTTTGCTCATTTCTGTATATAGGGTACCTACATTCTGAATGGACTGGTTGCATGGGAACATGTGCAAATGGCTTGAGATACCTATTAGGTCCATAAATTGCCACATAGCATATATCCAACACAAAAAAGAGTGACAATTTGTTGTTGACAAAGGACAGCTGGACATATAAAGGGCCCCATTACCTTCAGTAGCTTAGGGCCTCATCAAACCTAAATCCGGCCCTGACAAGGCACATATGATCAATGCACAAAAGTAGAACTCTGCAACCATTTTAGCCCCTTTTTCCTTAAAGTCCATTTGAGATCGTCTTAATGGTGGCACCATTTTTGTACCAAAACTCAGTATTAATTAAAAGTATGACATCCCTCAACTGCTCCCACCCCATTCTGTAAAAGGCCATGTCGCAGACCAAATATGCGGGTTTCCTCCTTGAAGAAATAATTTGGTATTTTATTGTAATTAAATACACTTACAATGAAGACATTTCGCTATCCACTATATTATAACATTGCTAAAGGTAAACAGTGATTCTGATGAGTAAATACTGAGTAATCTATCTGCACTTTACACAACAAAGGAGTAGCAAATCTGCTTAGAGTGATATTTAAAACCTTCTCCCTAAGGAGATGAATGCAACAGAAAGCGGATTCTAGCATTTCTTGGCGGCATCGTATCCATTCCTCTATTTCCGAATAGCTGCGCATATCAGCGTGTTAGTGATGCTTTTGCAAAGGAGGTTTGACAACAATAGAGAGTCCCCCGCCCGCTAAACAAGAAGTGACAACTCCATTTGAAAGCTGTCCCTGGATGTGTTTTATGTGCAGAAATTATCTGTGACAGTTCAAATCAAAACAGAGTTTTCATTTCACATGGGAGGTAAATGGACGATAGAATAGGTTGCTTTAAATGCTATGGTCTGGCGCAATTAACGTTGCAGAAAATTTCTTTCGGGGGAGACTGCTCATTGCTAGTTCTAAACTTTCCGGGGGGGGGGGGGAGAATGTAAAAAAAAATAAAATATATTTCCTCTGATGGCTACTCCTTGGGAAAAAAAATCAAACCGGAATGAAATGTAACTTCCAAGAAAGAAGTATCAACTTTCAGCAACTGTGCCAAAGCAGTGGCATTAATCATAGAAATAAAGAAGAAAGCGAGTTCATTATCATTTTAACAATTATATTCTCAGCCTAATTTTCCATGCTACTATCTGAGCACACATTTAAGTGCATGTCAAGGAATAGAAGCTGCTTTCCCAAGGATTTGGGAAACTAGAGAAGAATATGATTGCGTTCTATCCTTCACGCAGAAGAGAAGGGACTCTAACTTCCTGGCAGAGCACATGCTTTTCATGTAGAAGGTGCACAGATCTAATTGTGGTCATCTTAGCTTAAAGCAGTGATGGCCAAACTTGGACCTCCAGCTGTTTTGGGACTACAGTTCCCATCATCCCTGACGACTGGTCCTTTTAGCTAGGAATGATGGGAACTGTAGTCCAAAAATAGCTGGAAGGCCAAGTTTGGCTGTCACTGGCTTAAAGAAACCTCAGGTATCAAGACCGAGGAAAACCCACCTTAGAGTCGGTTCAGTCAGAGTAGAAATAATTGGGTTGGCTAGAATAATAATATTTCACTTTGTATTGATATACATGTGTTGTACAACCATTAATATAGTGAATATTTGCATTTTTATGGAATCCACTCTTTGCCTCTCACTTAATGTATTAAAATTTTAAACCAACAAATTGGGCTTTCTAATACTTTACAGGGCTATTCTATATGGAGAGATACTCTTGCTCTTTTTTCAACCCATGCTTAAAAAAATTCCAAACTTTCCCCCTCTTATTACTCTTGCTATATTCTCATAATACAGGACTGGTGACGACAGTGAATGCCACCCAGGAAATTGTCCAAGGCACCTCACTGAGAATTAATAATCTGTTGGCTTATAAATGCAGAAGTGCTTTAAGAATGTAACATTTAATGCTCATTGGCTTTCTCTAGGCAGTGCCAATGGAGCCAAACGGCATTCTTTTCATTGTTATCTCAATTAAGTAAAAGCACTCTTAAACGTTCTACTGTTTCAGTTCTGCATATATGAAACCAAATGTCTTCATTTAAGACACTTCCAAACAGCAGCTTTCTCTGTCTTCAATATGGCACCGTAGCCAAAGATTAAGAATGTACAAAACCATTTTGCTGAATCACATCAAAAGTCTATCTGGCCTAGTATCCGACATTTGACAGTGGTTAGCCTAGTGAAGGCACAACAACTTTGACCTGAACCCCCCAAAAAGGGGGTAGATCACCACCAGTTTTTTAACTCTGTGAGTAGATTGCAGTCTCTTGGGAGTTGGCCACCCCGGTGCTTCTACGAAGTTCACATCTTGCCACAGTGGTCCATGCTCTGGTAACTACCTAACCAGACTACTCTAAAGTGTTGTACATTGTGTTGCCCAAGGAGACAACTCTCAGAAGCTTCGGTTAGTCCTATATGCAGCTGCCAAGTATATTAGCAGTAACCCAATTCTAAAAGAATTACATTGGCAGCCTATTTGCTTCCGAGATCAGTCTAAGGTGCTGGCACCTGGACAGCAGCCAGAGGAGACACCTACAGGTGAAACTCAAAAAATTAGAATATCGTGGAAAAGTTCATTTATTTCAGTAATTCAACTTAAAAGGTGAAACTAATATATGAGATAGTCTCATGACATGCAAAGTGAGATATGTCAAGCCTTTATTTGTTATCATTGTGATGATCATGGCGTACAACTGATGAAAGCCCCAAATTAACAATCTCAGAAAATTAGAATATTAAATGAAATCAGCAAAACAAGGACTGCAAATAGAGCAATATTGGACCTCTGAGAAGTAGAAGCATGCATATGTACTCAGTGCTTGGTTTGGGCCCCTTTTGCATCAATTACTGCCTCAATGCGGCGTGGCATGGATGCTATCAGCCTGTGGCACTGCTGAGGTGTTATGGAAGACCAGGATGCTTCAATAGCAGCCTTCAGCTCTTCTGCATTGCTCGGTCTCATGTCTCTCATCTTTCTCTTGGCAATGCTCCATAGATTCTCTATGGGGTTCAGGTCAGGCGAGTTTGCTGGCCAATTAAGCACAGTAATCCCATGGGCATTGAACCAGGTTTTGGTACTTTGGGCAGTGTGGGCAGGTGCCAAAGTCCTGCTGGAAAATGAGGTCAGCATCCCCATAAAGCTCGTCTGCAGAAGGAAGCATGAAGTGCTCCAAAATCTCCTGGTAGATGGCTGTGTTGACCCTGGACTTAATGAAGCACAGTGGACCAACACCAGCTGATGACATGGCTCCTCAAATCAACACAGTCTGTGGTAACTTCACACTGGACTTCAAGCATCTGGCATTGTGTGCCTCCCCATTCTTCCTCCAGACTCTGGGGCCTTGGTTTCCAAATGAGATGCAGAAGCTGCTCTCATCAAAAAAGAGATTTGGGGAGCCATGTCATCAGCTGGTGTTGGTCCACTGTGCTTCATTAAGTATTGGTTATGAGTTTGAAATGTAATAGGGAAGATAAGAAATGCATACTGGGAGATTAGATTGGAAAATTTTCAGACAGGATTGATGGAAGTCAAAATTTTGAATAAGATGAAAAAGTATGTTTAATTACTTTTGAAAATGATATGTTAAAAAAACTAATAAAAATTATATTAAGAAGAAGAACAGAGGTGAACAGAGTGCTTACTCACCTCATTCCTGCGCATGAACAGAGGAGCCAAAAACCTCTAACCCCAGTCTCTAAAATTCCAAGTAAATGCTATGACAGCAATTTTAAATAACTCCATTTCCAATGTCTCTCTTTCCCTCCTTTTGGAGAGCAGGCATTATAGCTATACAAATGTCTTAACTGAATGGTGCTCAACCCCAAGTGTGCAAAAAATGCACAAGGTTTTGAGCACTTGAGGGTTGCTTGTTTCAAATTCACGGTGAGGCACCTGGCTGGTTGCTTCTATGCCCCCGCGCAGAATTGCAAACCTCTCCTCTGAATGCACACCCAAATTAAGCTTCTCAATGGATCTATGCAACGCCAGACTACTGAACTGGCTTTGTGCTCCAAAATGAATTAACAGGAGAGGGAACTAAATGAGAAAGAGCGCAGATCAAAGAAAAGTGAAAGAAACGCGACTTAATAGGACTGTTTAAAATGGCACCCCAACCACAAAAGGCAGCCTTACAGGGTAGCAAGTACAATTCATGATAGCGGAACTTTCTTTACAGCAAAGGATAGCGACGTGAACCAGGTTTAACCAGAAATAGCCGGGCATCAGTTGTAGTTAAACTGATCAAGTTGGCATCAGCACTCAAGGCACGAGAATGAGATTTTCTGACTGTTGAGCTCTGCGGACAGTGCCTATTGCTCACGGTGGAAAAGGCTTTTCAAGCTCTGAAGCAGGGAGGTCAAAGCATCAACAAGGATGCAGACAGTGGCATTTACAGGGAAAAGGAGGAAAAGATCAGTTCACCCCCTTCCCCACCCATTTAGCAGCAGCTGCATAATCATTGCTATTTGCCATAGAGGCCCCGAATAGCCGCCTCTCTTTATCCTTACAAACCAGGAGCCGTAGTTACGGAAAATATCAAAGGAAGGAAACGAGACTTTCTTCAGGTGAGGAACTCGCACGGGCTGCTTTCCCCGCAATTTGTGCACTTAACAATCAATAACAATTAGGCGCAGGCTTGTGGCTGATTTAATGCTGCTCCCCAAAGCCGCCGCCCCCCACCTCTCTCCCCCCCCCAAACCACCACTAACCCCCACCCCTCCATCATGCTGCAGGAGTAGCTGCTGACTTGTAAAGCAGGGGCCTGCGCTGCAACAGCCCGCCTCTATTATTACCTGCGAATGGATCAGAAGC
This sequence comes from Podarcis tiliguerta, assembly GCF_965153285.1. Taxonomy (NCBI): domain Eukaryota; kingdom Metazoa; phylum Chordata; class Lepidosauria; order Squamata; family Lacertidae; genus Podarcis; species Podarcis tiliguerta. The sequence continues at coordinate 8,027,889 of NC_139534.1, forward strand.
ACTTCAGCTCCCCTGGTTAGCAGAACACTTACTGCACAAAAGTACTCAATTAAAGCAGCCCTTTCAGGCAATTATTGAGCATTACAGGCGCTGAGAAACAGAAAATAGCGCTACCCTTTACTCCAAAAGAGTGGTTTTTTACCCCTTCCATCAGTGCTCCACACTCCCCACCCCCCCAAAAAAGAACACTATATATGTCGTGGCTACTTTCAAGATTTTCTTCAAACCACAAAAGTGTATTTATAAATGTTTTTGGCTTGTGCCCTTAAACAAACCCCACATACAGGCTGTCCCCCACCCCACTCCATTAATAAATTAAACGGTGTCCCCTTTGACACGTTTTAATCATTATATAAGGTTCCCACCGACTTACGAGGTAAACATATCTTGGGCTGAATATCCTTAAAAGCCCAAAGGCAGAACTGTTTAACGACGATAAATTCAGAAGCGAGCGCAGGCTATGTTTTCAGTGATTACGGAGTTGACAGACAACACCCCAAAGTAACTATTACGCTGAAAATTATAATGTATCACCATTTGAATTTTAAATGAATAAGGGGGGAATCAGGCACAACAATGGGTTGTCAAAAGGGCTGATTATTCAGATTTATTTGCAAAGACGGTAAAATATTGGCACCTCGCTGCCCTTTCCTCCATTGTGACGGCACTCTCATCTCGCACCTTCTTGGCAAGACTCAAAAGCTCTTATTCCCTCGGAGAGGAATCGAGAGGGAGGGGCGCACACTGTGACAATAATATGTGACAGCTGCACAATGGAGAATGAAAAGACTTTTGGCCTCTGGGGGAGGAAAGGGATCGCGGCAAGAGGAACGGAGGAGGAGGAGGAGGCATTAAAGAACAGGGCCTGAATAATGTCCTATGCTTCAAATATATTCTAAGAGTGCATGACATTATTGCAGCCAAACAGGCCTGGCCCTATATGCTGTTTCTATGCCTACAGCAATCTGCTCCTCAAAGAAGGAATTTGAGCAGAAACATTCAAAAGGCATTTTTTTAAAAAAGCAACAACCAAGGTTTGATTAAAAACATAAGCGCTCCATGTGTTACTGAGCTGGCACTCCCATCAATTCAATAAGTAATAATAATATATTTCGTGGTTTTATATTTGGATTTTGTTCTGTGAGCTCTGGGTATAGGGCAGTATATAAATTCACTAAATCATCATCATCATCATCCCTGACCTCTGGTCACACTGGCTTGAGTCCACAAATTTGGATAGCCACAAATTTCCAACCTGTTGTTTACAAAATTCTAGAAAATACGGAGAAAGCAGATGGAGATATTTTATTTCTTTTCATTATGATTACAAAAAAACTGAATTATAAATAAAAGGGAGTTGTCAGTTCTTATAGCCTAATCATGATAATGAAACTTGGTTAATGAAAAGATATCCCATCTATCTATACCTACCTACCTACCTACCTGAATCTTTTCCCCCATCTTTCTTCAAATCATAAAGTTAAGTGAAACAATGTTGAATATTAGGGATGGAGAGATTTTATTCCCATGTGTTAAAATCTAGGGTTGCTGAAATTTGGGACGGTGAGCAGTAGTCTAGAAGCTTCTGCTTCTGGTCAGCCACATCTTGCCATGATGCTCTGATCCAAAACTGTGCTTAATTTTAACTAAGACTAATTTAAACAAGCAGCTTCATTGACCATCGTTTGAAGTTGGCTGTTTGAAACCAACCCTAGCTAATGTTGACCACCGTTTGTAAGTCAGTGTGACATGACAAATTGTGGCTGAACAAAGGCCCATGTGAAAGCTTCTGAACTCCTTCCCCTGGCTCTGTGAGTTGTTGTTGTTTAGTCGTGTCCAACTCTTTGTGACTCCATGGACCAGAGCACGCCAGGCACTCCTGTCTTCCACTGCCTCCCGCAGTTTGGTGAAACTCAAGCTGGTAGCTTCGAGAACACTATCCAACCATCTCGTCCTCTGTCATCCCCTTCTCCTTGTGCCCTCCATCTTTCCCAGCATTAGGGTCTTTTCCAGGGAGTCTTCTCTTCTCATGAGGTGGCCAAAGTATTGGAGCCTCAGCTTCACGACCTGTCCTTCCAGTGAGCACTCAGGGCTGATTTCCTTCAGAATGGATAGGTTAGATCTTCTTGCACAACTCTTTTTATAAACCTGCTTCCTATTGGAGCAGTGTCTGATAATCTAAAAACATTGTCGGCGCATCAGGAAGAACATGAAAAAAAATCATACAACCTCTAAAATTATGGAAGGAACCTACTAGTTTGATGTAATTTCTGATCAAAAGTCTCCAATTGGGGTAGCTTATTGCTGTAAGATAGGTAGGCAACACATCTGTTGTGAATCATAGTGAAAAGGTCTGCTTAAAAGTCAAGGAAACATCTCCAGGGGAATGTGAATATTATTTCCCTCTAGGTTTCTGGAACTGATGACAGCCCTGCTGCTGGTGGCCATACTAAGATTTATAATGAATATTGCATTGCATGAATATCTATTCTGCCTAGGATAATGAATCTGAGGTGTCACAAAACACCTCCGATTTTGTACTGTTGGAAGAGGAGCTGTAAGCCTGAAGGTCTGTGCCAAGAACCTATTTTTCTTGAACTTTTCCAGGAAGTTTTATTTCTGGGACATTAAACAGTAAGTTCTTCCATGTTTGCCTTCACACTGGCTTGCAAAGCAGTGAAATCCAGCCAAACATGGCTTCTAAAAAAACTAGCTGTGGCAGTAATTCTTTACAATCCACACATGGCACACCACACTTCTGTGGGATGTGAAACACAGAGCAGTCAAGTACAACATCCCTAGAGTGGACATAAAAAGGGGATGTCTGGACCAGTCAGTCAGAACTTCCTGTTTCCTCCTAGGCTGGGATAGACTTCCTTTACATGTGACACCTCGCTGAAGCCCCCAATTGTCTGCCCACTCACCGCCAACAGCCGCCAATCGCCCGCCCACTTGGCACACCAACAGCCAATCATCAGCAGGCGTTGCCGCAGCCACGAATCACCCGCCCAAATGCTGCTTACAATCTCCTGCTCGCAGCCGCCACAAATTGCACGCCCCCCTCTGCACTATCAGTATATAAGACGAGCCCCTATTTTTCACAATTCGTTATAATAATAAAAAAAAAATCCTCGTCTTATACACGGAAAAATACGGGATGTAGTTTTGTAGCTCAGTTTGCACACAGCATATAGCAGCAGCAATATATACACGGACATATAGAGGAAAAGAAACGACTGCAGAAACTTTGTCTGCAGACTTTAACAATGGCTTCCTTATTTCAAAAACCGAAGAATGTACACAGTGGGAGAATTGCCGCACTCTCTCTCTAAAAATCAGACACAGTAGCCAACCCAGGTGGTCTTCATCTTAAGCCATACAGAACCCAGGGAGAGAGTTGCAGCTGTTTCCAGTTCACTGTCATCTTAATCATCATTGTGCGTGTCCTCCTCCACCACTTCGTGCATTAGGACTTTCCATCACTGTCTAACAAATCTTTTGCAGTAAGCAGCATGTAATAATTGCCAGGGGAGCTCTCTTGGTTGCTCCATACCGACCTCACGCTTATGAGGTCACCTGGTCAACCGAAGTATTTATTTTGATATAGATGGGAGAACTAGGCCTGACATCCCTGCTTAATCATGCTAATCACTGTAGGAAAGAACTCAAGATTGGAAATGGCTTGGGAAGGGCTTTGCACTTTGCTTCTCCATCAGACTGCCCCGGGGGGGGGGGGGCAGTGTCATGTTGTTATCTGTCTCCACAACCTCTCCATCACCACCACCTGCTGGGAATAGGAATATCTGATTTTTGACTATAATTCCTGCGCTGCATTGCAGGCGGACTCAAAGGCAATTTGGTTTGCCAGTTGCGATGGATTTTGTTAAGGGAGAAGCCCATCGTTCAGCAGGCGTGCTCTGACATTGACAGGCCCTGCGCCAATTGGGGGAAGGAAGTTTTAGTTGTGGTGGCGGATTGCAGTTAACAGTTTGTCCGTTCAGCCTGCGGCAAGCGTGGCTGAGGGCGCTGGCCCTCTTAAAAACATGAAAACCAACACTCTCTAGTATGGCCTCAAACGAAGGAACAGCAGCAAAATAATAATATACAAGTCATACCAAAGTCTAGAATGCTTCTTTCTCAATATTCTCAATACAGTCGTGCCCCGCAAGACAAATGCCTCACAAGACGGAAAACCCGCAAGACGAAAGGGTTTTCCGTTTTCAGAGGCGCTTCGCAAGACGAATTTCCCTATGGGCTTGCTTCGCAAGACGAAAATGACGAAATTTTTTGAGTTTTTTTTCGCTCCCCAACCCCTTTTTCTGAAGCGCTAAGCTGCTAAGAGCCTTTTAGCAGCTAAACCGCTAATCCCTTAAGCCTTAAAAAGCCGTTAATAGCCCTTAAACTGCCAATAGCGCTAATAGCGCTAATCCGCTAATGGGCTTGCTTCGCAAGACGAAAAAACCGCAAGACGAAAAGACTCGTGGAACGGATTCTTTTCGTCTTGCGAGGCACCACTGTATTCTCAATATGCGGTGAACTGTATTCTAAGGTGCTGTCCAGGAATGAAAGCAGTACATTAATGAGCTTTCCAGAGAATCCTTGTATTGCACCCAAAATAAAAATGGATAGCTGCCTTGGAATCGAAATCTCCTCCCTCCCCAAGTTAGTGCTTTTTGCAGGGATACTGCATTTCCCAGCTTTCAAAAACAGCAGTGTTTTGATGCTTACAAAATGTGAATCTCCTTCCCTGCCTCACCCACCCTCAGTGAGATGAATACTGGTAGAACCACAAATTCAAAGTTTTATCGTTCGTTTTGTGGTATTTATTTAGTATTAAAGTACCCTGCAGTAAAACCTTTCTGACCTTCTGTGTATGTAGCATTCTGGAAAGGTGTGTGTGTGTGGTTTGCGGGGGGAAAATGCTGCAAATTGCTTGCTAGATAGGCTTGCACTTTTGCTATGCAGGTGACTGGCCTACAAACAAGATTTTAGCAGGTTCTCTATTTAATTAATCTTCAAGCCATTAACCATTCATTTAAAATGCCACTTACGAAATCTTCATTTTGCACATTATCAGCTGGTTTGCAAATAGCTATCCATGAGCAGAGGCGTAATGATCTCTCTCTCCCATTCTTAGAGCTTACCAAGCTCATAGTCAATTTTGGCTTCTTAATTACCCGCACACATATTAGCATTTAAAATTAAATGGCAGATTTTTTTTTTTTTTTTTTAAATATTATATGCCCCCGCACAAAAAAAAAAGTTAACATTCTTATTACTGTGCTGCCTGTTAAAGGAACCACAACCCACTTTTGGTTAAAGGGTACTTTGGCACTTTTTTCACAACAAATACTGTATTTTTCCGTGTATAAAACGACCCGTTTTGGGAGACACAGATTTATGAAAATTGGGAAGATGATCCCCATGTATAAGACGACCACTGTCTTTTAACATTATTTTAGAGTAAAAAAACCTAGTCTTATACCCCAAAAAGTACAGTATATAGAGAGAGGGGGGGGCATTGTGGAGTAGGGTAACATTGATTTAAGAAGAAAACAACTCCCTGTTAAGAAATGGATTTGAATCAGAGTCCTAAATTCATGTTCAGGCTTGAATTTAGTGGCTCAACTTGGGCATCACATCAAACCAAATGTAAGAAAGCTAAACTATGGTTTGGCGTTATATTAGATTGACAAACCATAGTCTGCAACCAGACAACAAACCAGAAACAGTAGGGCCGGCCCAACACATTTTGCCGCTATTGGCAAAACAACCCAATGCGCTCCCACCAGATCTGGGGCCCTGCCCCTGCGCCGCTGCAGCCTCGCCACTGCAACTGTATCCTTGCACCCGTGTCACAATGCAGTGGCAAGGGCTCAGCAACAAGGGCAACGGCGTTGGGTTGTTGCTGCAGAAAGCCCCAGCAGGGCTGGCTGTGGTGCGCTGGCGGGGAATTGATACGCCACCTGAGGCAAATGGCTTCCCTGGCCCAGCCCGGAGAAATAGAAGCCATGGTTCGAAGTGGGTTCACATCATTTGCTTGTAAATTCTTAACTTCAAACTATGGGTTGGGATCAAAACTATGGTTAGCAGAAACCATGATTTTGAAGTAATGTCTGAACTGAGCCACTGCATGGTACACTGATTATTATTTTCCCAGTGTTACCAATGCTAGAATTCTAGCTGGAGATGGAATATTCACAACTGTACATTTCCTATGCTGGCAGAAACAAACGCAATGCTATAGTAAGAGGCTTTTTTTTTGTGCTGCTCAGCCTTTAATTTTTCTGACGTGAAAAATGAAAGACCGCACTCATTACTTCCTATGTCACCTTCCGACCAAAAACACCTGTACCAGAAAAATGTGGGAAATGCAGTCGGTTAACAACGATGACCATTCACACATTGCATTTTACCCACTTTCCCCTAGTCAAGTATCAATATCCATCAATAAACCACAGAGTCTAGGACTTGCTGATCAGAAGGTCGGCGGTTCGAATCCCCGCGACGGGGTGAGCTCCCGTTGCTCAGTCCCTGCTCCTGCCAACCTAGCAGCTCAAAGCACGTCAAGTGCAAGTAGATAAATAGGTACCACTCCGGCGGGAAGGTAAACGGTGTTTCCGTGCGCTGCTCTGGTTCGCCAGAAGCGGCTTAGTCATGCTGGCCACATGACCCGGAAGCTGTACGTCAGCTCCCTCGGCCAATAAAGCGAGATGAGCGTCGCAACTCCAGAGTCGGTCACAACTGGACCTGATGGTCAGGGGTCCCTTTACTTTTACTTATATTATTTCTTCCTGCTCCCATGTGTAGCGGGAGGGGGGGCAACAACAAGAAAGCTATTGCCATTTTGGTTTGGCTATGCAATTCAACGGGATTTCTAGAGATATGTATTTTATCCAGGGAAATAGGATCGGGTCTACACCATTCCAGACTGAATCAGGTCCAATCCAGATTTACTAACTGAGGCCACGAATCAGAATGGGGGGGGGGGTGTCTGTGCACAGCGCCCGTGTTTAGTTGTTTAGCTTCAACAAACAGAACCCAGATTACTTCATCTCAGTCTTAGAATTCCAGTCATGTGCCATTACCATAGAGGATTGAATTAAAACTCATGCAATCACTTATTTTCCCCGGTGAAAAATGTATTATCATCCCTTTAATGATTTTATAAAATTATGAGGCATCTTATAATGAAAGATCTCTGTGGCTTGATCAGTGTACCTCATACTGACATACAGCTAGTAGCTCCCTCTACAAAGTGCCCGGTTTTAAAGTCCTGGTCATTACAGGACATTACTGTCAAAGCTATTCCAATAATTAGAAGCCTTTCTATACATCAAAAACCAAGAAAAAATCCCAAATGCAAGGGCTAAAACCGTATGTTTACCAGTATGGTGTTAATCCCTCCTGTCATAACTGAAGGATGATTTGCAGTCTGTAAAATTCACAGTTAAAGGTAAAGGTAAAGGGACCCCTGACCATTAGATCCAGTCGTGACAGACTCTGGGGTTGCGGTGCTCATCTCGTTTTATTGGCCGAGGGAGCCGGCGTACAGCTTCTGGGTCATGTGGCCAGTATGACTAAGCACCACATTTCAAAAAGTGAAATTTCCTTCCTTCATCCTTCTGAGGGAATGACGCCCACCCACAGACCGGCTGTGGGTGGCTATTTCCACGTGGCAAGCCACCCGCAATTCTTGATGCCACTACATATCTTGCTATCTGGAGGCCTGCAGTGGTACCGTGGTGGCCATCTGAGGCAGCCTATACAGTCATACCTTGGGTTACAGACGCTTCAGGTTGTGCGTTTTCGGGTTGCACAGCGCACCGAACCCGGAAGTACCGGAACGGGTTACTTCTAGGTTTCGGCGCTCACGCATGCACAGAAACACTAAATTGCACGTTGCGCATGCGCAGAAGCGCCAAATCGTGACCCACGCATGCGCAGATGCGGCGCTGCAGGTTGCGAACGCAACCTGAGCATCCTCTGCATGTGGCCACTGTTACAATTGCCCATTATTTTTAATTTTCTCAGAGAAGAAGAGTCTTCTTTTCGGTATCAGCCTTCATTTCCAAAGGAACCATTTGCGAACAATTTATGGCTGTGGTTCGGATTTATAGGAAACATTGAACATAGTCAAGTCTTCTAAGAGATCTAGGGCACCACAAAAAAAACAACAACCATCTTACAAAGAAAATTGTGCTCCTGGTACAGCGGGCTCCCATAGACAGGCACGAGCTATAGCATGCATATAGATATCAAGCTTTTGAAAGTTCAGGGGTTTGGTAAAATAAATAAATAAAGCAACCCTGGGGGTTCACAGCCTGAGATTCTGCTAGAAAGAAAATGCCCTGATAAACCCTGGCTTTTCATCCTCTAGCGTAGCCTAGCAGGTGTTACGAAGCACAGCAGTAAAGTTTCTTGAATAAGTTCCTAGATTGGAGGTACTGATGCAGAGTAATAGAATGAGACCACGGTTGAACCACATAGCATTATTGGGGTCACCGACTGTAGCTTCTTTTAATTGTCAGTGCTGCTTTTAAGATGCTTAACTGCAATATATTATCCGAATGATCAGTCAGGATGCTGGGTCCATACAAAACACATATACAAATATTGGGTATGAATAATGTAATGTTTGATTGAATCTGTATGCTGCCCCATAACATAAAAGTTATCTAGTCAGCTTGCAATGCTGCTGGATTCAGTATGGGCTTTCGGTGGCCATTTCTGATTTAATGATTACACTGTAAACATAGACAGATAGATGATAGATAGATAGATGATAGATAGATAGATAGATAGATAGATAGATAGATAGATAGATAGATGGATATAGATAGATAGATGGATGGATAGATATAGATAGATATAGATAGATATATCCTGTTAACCTCAGGATAACATATATTCTTATCCTGTTAACCTCAGGAACTATTAATATCTGGCCCAATAGTTAGTTCTGAACCTCTTTCCAATTTAGCACATGAGTAGGCAAACTAAGGCCCGGGGGCCAGATGCGGTCCAATCGCCTTCTCAATCCGGCCCGCGGATGGTCCGGGAATCAGCATGTTTTTACAGAGGTGCCTCACAAGACGAAATTAATTCATTCTGCCAGTTTTTTCGTTCTGTGAGTTTTTTCGTCTTGCGAAGAACCGCTGTGTATTGACGGTTTCCCATAGGAATGCATTGGCGGTTTAAAAAAAAAGGCACAAGACGTTTTGTCTTGCAAAGCAAGCCCACAGGGAAATCCATCTTGCGAAGCAACTCAGAAAACGAAAAACTCTTTCGTCTTGCGAGTTTTTCGTCTTCCGAGGCATTCATCTTGCGAGGTACCACTGTACATGAGTAGAATGCGTGCTTTTATTTAAAATGCACCTCTGGGTTATTTGTGGGGCATAGGAATTCGTTCATTCACCCCCCCCCCCGAAAAAAAAAATATATATAGTCCGGCCCCCCACAAGGTCTGTGGGACAGTGGACCAGCCCCCTGCTGAAAAAGCTTGCTGACCCCTGCTTTAGCACATAAAGGAAGTTCTAAACTGGTATTGATTCCTGCAAAAGAGTCTTAAACGAATTAATCTATTCACAAGTCCATACTATTTATGTCCCTTTAACCAAAAATAGGGCTAGTGATAGCGCTGACAAGTAAATTATACAAACCTTAGTAACAACCATTCATTTTGACTCTTCCAGCATAGGTGCCAACTCCCTGGGGCCCTGGGTGCCCAAGCACCCACAAAACTCCCCATGAAGGGGCTAAAAGGTAAAGGTAAAGGTACCCCTGCCCGTACGGGCCAGTCTTGACAGACTCTAGGGTTGTGCGCCCATCTCACTCAAGAGGCCGGGGGCCAGTGCTGTCCGGAGACACTTCTGGGTCACGTGGCCAGCGTGACATCGCTGCTCTGGTGAGCCAGAGCCGCACACGGAAACGCCGTTTACCTTCCCGCTAGTAAGCGGTCACTATTTATCTACTTGCACCTGGGAGTGCTTTTGAACTGCTAGGTTGGCAGGCACTGGGACCGAACAACGGGAGCGCACCCCGCCGCGGGGATTCGAACCGCCGACCTTTCGATCGGCAAGCCCTAGGCGCTGAGGCTTTTACCCACAGCGCCACCCGCTAGGCACCCACAAAATTCAGTGCCAGGGCCCAAGGTCGCAGGGCCAAACTGGCACTCCAGTCTTCTAATTTGTCTAGCTGTTTGCTTATACTTTCACATACTGCCCCCACCTCCAAGAGGTGTCACAATTTATTGTAACACACAGGAAGTCTAATCAAGCTCTCTAATTTTATTTTGCATTATCAAATGCCAACTTTCAGAATCTCATGGTGCCGGCTCCACAACCGTGCCTGCGAATCTGTGTTTTCTTGTTTAACTCATACGGGGGGTGGGGAATACTATATTTCTTATTGCTATCAATCTGGAAGCTTGACAGTAAGGATTAAAAATGGCTCCTCTCTCCCTACTTGGTTATTGGAAAGGCCCTGAAAGGTAATCTGTCTTGCAAAGCCACGCTTTACAGTCTGCATAAAAGTGCCGCGATTCTCAGTCCTCCCTCCGACTTAATTGAAAGCGCATAATATCACACAACAGGGGAAATGTAAACTGTAAGCATACATAGTAAATCACTGCATATGGTACAAAAGCTGGTTGCTAATGGCGCCGAATGATCACAGGGGCCAAAAAGCACAATTTGAGCACACAAGTCTTTTATGCTGCAAAATAACAAGTTATTCAGAGCAGGAAGCGGGAAGGAAAAAACCCACTTATTTGGTAGTGCCGCAATTGGATTGGAGTCAGGTCAATTCTGTCAATTTTGTGAAGTAGAAGCCTTTTAATAATGATTTCGATTTTATCATGACCTTGAGCAGTGGGACTAGAACTGGCGCAAATGTAAAGCGAATATACTGTTTGCACTTAAACAAATATTCCTCGATCATTCGCAATAACTCAGCCAACCCGAGTAAAATTGCAACAGTGCTGAAGCAAAGTTATAATCCGGATCTCTCCTCTTGTAAAGAGTGGATTTGGGTGTGGAGAAATCTGAAGCTTAGCTCCTTGACATTCCGATCATAAACATTTCTACTGTTTAATTTCCCTACCTCATTACTTTGTCATAACATCACAGTTTGCGATGGGGCTGCAGTGCTAAAGCCATTCGTGTACACTATCCAAAGTGGTAATATGCCCATGTGACAAACCTTGCAGAGAGGGCATTAGACACAAAACCAGCCTGCCCCCAGAGACTGATGGAACCTAGTATGTTCCTGAATGTTCTGCCTTTTGAGGTCAAGCCTTCTTTGTATTCCTTTTGGCGCCTGCTAAAAGCATTCTCGTTTAGGCAAGCCCTCCCCAGATTCTTAGAAAGTTGAGGTAATCTTAAACTCTTTCAATATTTTAACTTTTGCATGTTTGTAAAGTACGGTTGTGATTTCCACCCCCCCCCTTGATTTTACCGTTTTATCTTTTCCAAACTGCTTTGAGGATTTTTAACAACCAAGTGGTGTACAGTCGTACCTTGGTTCTCGAAGTCCGTTCAACTTCTGAAAACGTTCGAAAACCACGACGCGGCTTCCGATTGGCTGCTTGAGCTTCCTGCATTCAACCGGAAGCCCTGGAAACCCCGGCACATGTTCGGGTTCCAAAAAAGTTTGCAAACCAGAACACTCACTTCTGGGTTGGCGGCGTTTGGGAGCCTAAACGTTTGAGTCGCAAGGCGTTCGACAACCAAGGTACGACTGTATAAATTTCATGTCATAAACAAACAACATGCTATTTTGTTACATCTGCAAATATTTGCAGGTGCAATAATTTCCATGATATGAATCACTACCTCTCCACAGGAGTGTGCTGATGAGACGGCTTGTTTATCCTCGCATACAGTCCTTCAAGGTGGTCCCTGTCCACTGGCACTGGAGGGCTGTCACACCCAAAGTTTTCCGACACAGGTGGAGAAGATGGCCTGTACGCACTGGCAGGTGGGTACATTTCTCGGAAGTGATTGACTTGTGCGTAATTGGGGTCTGTCTCGTCGTCGTCAATATCAGGCGGAGGGCCCACGGGGCCAGGGGAATACTCGGCAAGCCCCCTGGCCTGCTTCTGCCGCAGCTCCTGGTGTTTCGCACCAATCCTAGGAGACAAAACAACAAAGCTCAGAGTTTGCATCAACATCTAGTGAAGCAAAGCATGCGACTTCTGGAGGCAACAGTTGTTTTGCATAGGCAGCAAAAACTACAGCTAGAACCTTAGGAAACATCTCACGCGTTATAATCATGCTCCAGCATTTAACGCAACATATATCAAGCAAGCACATCAATCATAAATCCACCATGATTCGCAACAGATAAGCGCCCCATCGCCATCCAAGTATTTGCAACGTGGTGACCCATATCCTAACTGAACAAACATGCATTCCTTTGAGGATTATGAAAAAGACATCTCTATAACAGGTCCATATTAAACGCCTGACGAAAAGTACCATATTTTTTGCTCTATAAGACTCACTTTTTCCCTCCTAAAAAATAAGGGGAAATGTGTGTGTGTGTCTTATGGAGCGAATGCAGGCTGCGCAGCTATCCCAGAAGCCAGAACAGCAAGAGGGATTGCTGCTTTCGCTGTGCAGCGATCCCTCTTGCTGTTCTGGCTTCTGAGATTCAGAATATTTTTTTTTCTTGTTTTCCTCCTCCAAAAACTAGGTGTGTCTTATGGTGTGGTGCGTCTTACAGAGCGAAAAATACGGTAACTTCTTCTCCTTTGCATGTGAATTAACAGATAACGTTATCAGCGCCACTTTCTCTCATTTGTGAGAAGTGCAATAATGTGGGCATATAAATGCAAGGGGGGGGGGGGTTGGTTGCCTGAAGAGTCAAAAAGACCAGAGTCAGTTCACTAGGGATTTGGGGACCCCTCCCCCACTTAAGTGGGGGACATCATACCTCATTATACAGAGGCTAGGGACAGAGTAAGACAGGGAAGAAATGAATAGAAGCCTGACAGAGATGAATTGGTACATATAAGTGAATTAAAGACTATTACTGGCAGTACTCCACTGTGATAAAGCCTTAAGTGGTATTACAAAATGCAGCAGCTAATCAGTGCCATTGTGTAATCTGCTGGGAATAGGAACGGTAAAAACATACCCAGGTATAATTTCAAACCTCGCCAAATTCAGATGATTCAACATTTCCTTTGCAACTGAAAACTTTAAACAAGGCGCTATTAATATGAAACTTAAACGTTCAGCTGCCACACTCCATAATTAAAGCAACGGAAAAGATCACAGCAGCAAGATGAGCCCTGGTACGCGGAGAGCAGGGAATGAAAGGCAAGAGACGGATTAAAGCGCAGGAAAGCTGCCAATTAAAAAAAGCCAGGCTTTACCCACCATTATTAAATTCTGGAGAACAGAAGATGCTCCTGGAAGCAAGTAGGTGTAGAGGATGTATGAAAAGAATGGCGAGAGAATAATAAGTGTTTTTTTTAAGCATCAACTTTTGAAGTTGGAGGAAAATAAAAAACCAGTAAACGAGTAATTTTGGATGGCAAATTAGGGAAAAACACACACCAAGAATTAGGTAAACTAGGCAGAGAAGAGGGGAAATAGATTCCTCTAGAAAATGAACACAAATGAGAAGGCATGAAGACATTAAAGCTTATACAACGCTTGCTACCCAGTAAACGTAAAATTATTATACCACAGTGTCTTTCACTATAAATAATTGTGAAATCAGAGAACTTCTTCATATATCACAGGCTTTATGTATATGCAAAGGACATATCTAACATTGAAGATGCGGGCATTGTGTAAAAGAGGTTTGCAACCCATGTATCTGAGGAGATTTCACCCCTCCCATATCCAAGAATCTGCTGATGTTCTCTGCTGATTCTCCAGAGAGGAGGGGCGGTTTCTGCTCTCTACTTATTCCGCTCCAGCCTCACATCAAAGTGTCAGAGAGAGAGAGACTGAGTGTTAGAGAGAGATTGTGTGTATAGATAAGGTTGCTGCTAAGAGCAGCTGCAGACACTCAGTGCAGTTCAGCATTTTCGTTTAGACCTCATTTAGCTCTGTATATAGTTGTGTATTATAGTTGTAGTTAGAATAAAGAAGATATTCTACAGAGCTGCTCTCCGAAGTCGTTTATATACTCTGCTATACTCTGCTGTGTGCAACAACTGTCTTCTAGTGGAAGTGAATCCGGTGCTCACAACTCTAAGCTGTGAGTCCACAGCACTTTGACCTGTTCCTGTGCAGAAGGTGGTCTCTGGAAGTGCTACCCAGCTCGCCTAGCCCAGTTGGGACTGAGTGGATGAGTCCAGTTGGTGACACTGGCTCAAGGGCGGTGCTGACAGTATCATCATATAAGCACACAAGGTTAGATACCCTTGATCAGCTCCAGTTCTCTGTAAGTTGTACACCCAGTGTGAAACTTGGGTTTAGTGTTGTGTGAATAGCCAGAGTGCAAACTGCAAAACCTGATGTTTCTCATTCAGTGCTGGGAAACTGGAGGCAAATCCAAGTCCCTAACGTATGCAGAGACAGATAACCCCATGTGTGAATTCACCATACACAGGGATCCATAAATCTTCAAGGAAAGTGGAGTGGGGAAGAGAGAATCACAGTTTCTCAACAGCTAAATGTTAACTTTGATTGTGCAAATACATCATATCTGCAACAAAAATGCCGCCTCAAGGAAAGAAGTCTGGATCTTCTGTATTAAAGGAGTAATAGCGGTGCTTTTTTATAAGGTCTTTCTAGACAAAATAAGTTTATCCCTTTAACCCATTTACTGAGTTCTCTACCTTTAAACTCATAGACAAGTTCTTTCTTGAACACTTCAAAAATCTTAGCTACCCATTTTGATCTTCCCTCCCCCTTCCTATCATCTTCATAGCCACCCAAGAACCCCTCATGGTAGCAGGATATCACAGTCCATCAATATTTTGTATGGGCTGCAGGATTGGGCAGTATCTCCCCCAGTCCCCCATCGTTCTGCCCAGACACTGAGGTCCAGCTCCGAGGGCCTTCTGGTGATTACCTCACTGGGAGAAGCAAAGCTACAGGGAACCAGGCAGAGGGCCTTCTTGGTAGTGGCGCCCACCCTGTGGAACGCCCTCCTATCAGATGTCAAAGAGATAAACAACTACCTGACATTCAGAAGACATCTGAAGGCAGCCCTGTTCAGGGAAGTTTTTAATGTGTGATATTTTAATGTATTTGTTGGAATCTCCCCAGAGTGGCTGGGGAAACCCAGCCAGATGGCCAGGGTACAAATAAATCATCATCATCATCACCATTATTATTATTATTATTATTATTATTATTATTATTATTATTATTATCTGCTTTGAAACTAGTTTCCAAACCCTGCTTAATAAAGAACCCAAGTTATGTGGGATATCCAGCCTCATATAACCAACACACTTAACTCTTATTAATACATTAAGGGGTTAAGACCACAGAGTAAACTATCCTGCCAGGTTTAGCTAGGTCACCCCTCCTCACATTGGGATGAAGCCTTTGTTCTTTCATTCAACCATGTGAACTCTACCAGCAAGGTCTAAGCTGGGTGCTCGGAGCTTAGACCATGTGGCTTAAGTAAGCTACATTTGCGTTTCTATACTAATAATTTAGAAACCCTTGCCATTTTGGAATCTAAGTTATGCTGCCTATATTTTCTTGCTATGTGGAAAAACACATGAATCTGACCTTTGGAGGGTTTGTAAGTAAACCACTTTCAACTTACCAAACGTGCGGTCTCTTTCTACGCTAAGGGAACTTTGGAAGCGACTTAGAAGGGGATGTTTTAAAGGTCGAACAGCCTGCATTTCCATGCTTTACTTTGCTGCATGTTTTGTGATTTTAAATCTCTGTTGGGCTTCTCTCACCAAAGAATAAGGTAACGGTAAAGGGACCCCTGACCATTAGGTCCAGTCGTGGCCGACTCTGGGGTTGCGGCGCTCATTTCGTTTTATTGGCCGAGGGAGCCGGCGTACAGCTTCTGGGTCATGTGGCCAGCATGACTAAGCCGCTTCTGGCGAACCAGAGCAGCGCACGGAAACACTGTTTACCTTCCCGCCGGAGTGGTACCTATTTATCTACTTGCACTTTGATGTGCGTTCGAACTGCTAGGTGGGCAGGAGCAGGGACTGAGCAACGGGAGCTCATCCCATCGTGGGGATTCGAACCGCCGACCTTCTGATCGGCAAGTCCTAGGCTCTGTGGTTTAACCCACAGCGCCACCCACGTCCCTGCCCCAAATCTGGTTCTAGGTCATTCTCCTTTTATGACGCTGTACCACATTTCCGCTTTTAACAAAACCCAACAAGTTAGCCCTAACCGATGGTTAAGGACCAGTGCCAAAATAAAGGCAGATGGGGCTGGCTTGCTGAAGGGAGTGGTTTGTAAAGAAAACCCATTATCTATTTCTGATCCTTTAATCATGAGCATAAACACCCTATTTGCAATCACTGCAATGCCCCTATACAGAATGCTTATTGTTAACTGGAGGCAAGAACAAGCCTCTAGGAGGGTAGGGTTTTTTTTTTGGGGGGTGCATTCTTCAGATGCAAGTAATCCCCAGAAAGTTGGAAGAGCTGTAAACAAACAAAAATAGGATTAAGGAGAGGCTTTGAGGTTGCCACAGATAAAAAATAAAGAATGAACATTTCCTTTTATTTCCATAATGTAACAATCCCTAGCACACAAGTAATTAGTGAACAGATTTTTTTCAAAAATAAATAAATGAAAGAGGCTCAATTCTCCGAGGGTCACTGAAAGAAAGATGAAAGAAAGATCACATAACAGCGAGAGAGAGAGAGAGAGAGAAGCAGAAGCCCATTCAACGTCTTGATGGAACAAATGCATGGATATATATGTAGAAAGTTAAAACCCGATCAATTTTTGTCAACAGAAACAATCCTTCCTGGGAGAGTGGAGCCTATGGACCCCATTGTCATTGAATGCCTGCTGCATGGCAACAACCAAGATGGATTTCCATTGCAAATAAAGGTAAGAAACGTCAATACCAAAGACATCAGAATGGATGCTCTCTAGCTCTCTCTTACACACAGAGTGCTTTCAAGAGAAATTATAATGTAGAAAATACATTTTTTTTTACACACCCCACTATAGGGTTTCGTTTACAAATGAAGATTGATTTATTTAAAAAATAATAATAATCTGTCAGTCAATTGATTAGCGTCTGTTTCTGAATGCTTCTGCTGTCATAGATTCATAGAGTTGGAGGGAACACAAGGATCATCTAGTCCAGGCATGGCCAAACTCAGCCCTCCAGCTGTTTTGGGACTACAACTCCCATGATCCCTAGCTAACAGGACCAGTGGTCAGGGATGGTGGGAATTGTAGTCCCAAAACGGCTGGAGGGCCAAGTCTGGCCATGCCTGATCTAGTTCAACCCCCTACAATGCAGGGATTTTTCACCCAACATGGGGCTCGAACCCACGACCTGAGATTAAGAGTCTCATGCTCTACCGATTGAGTTGTATCTGACTGACCAAGGTCTGAAGGCCTGATGTTCAGTTTGCTTCCCTTGAATTATCTCTGCTGATATCAGTTGAGTGTTATCTCACTGTATACCAGTTGTACAAGTGATAATAAAGTATTTCAATATTGACATCAAGTTAGTTTTGCCATATGTCCAGAATTTCCTGGACACACCCAGAATACTGTTAGTGGGAAGCAGTCTCTGGGCAGAAATTGCTGAAATGTCTGGGAAAATCTGGACGCATGGCAATCCATGCCGGCAGTGTCATTTTTGCCAATTTTCCTTAAAAACAGGCTCCAAAATCTTCTTTCTTCTTCTTTCCATTTTGGGGCAGATAACATTTTTTGCTGCTGTAGTTCAACAGCTTTGGCCCAACCCCCCAAAACTCAACAACTTTTGTGTCTGGATTTTCACTTTTTGAAATATGGCAGCCCTACATCAAGTGAGAATCTTGTCCATTTGCGACATAGCTTTTGTGCCAGACATGGGAAAGCCTAGTAGTATTAGAAAACTCCCTAGTAGTGTTAGATATGTGTATTTTGCACTGCAAATCACGTTTCCGAAAATGTAATGAAGGAAGGTTATACTGGGCTAACCTCCAGAATTAAGAAAGAGTTCTTGAAAGGTTAACAGATTGAGGTTGAATCCTGACAAGACTGAAGTACTGTTTTGGGGGGACAGGGGGCGGGCGGGTGTGGGGGACTCCCTGGTCCTGAATGGGGTAACTGTGCCCCTGAAGGACCAGGTGCGCAGCCTGGGAGTCATTTTGGACTCACAGCTGTCCATGGAGGCGCAGGTTAATTCTGTGTCCAGGGCAGCTGTCTACCAGCTCCATCTGGTACGCAGGCTGAGACCCTACCTGCCTGCGGACTGTCTTGCCAGAGTGGTGCATGCTCTACTTATCTCCCGCTTGGACTACTGCAATGCGCTCTACGTGGGGCTACCTTTGAAGGTGACCCGGAAACTGCAATTAATCCAGAATGCGGCAGCTAGACTGGTGACTGGGAGAGGCCGCCGGGACCACATAACACCGGTCCTGAGAGATCTGCATTGGCTCCCAGTATGTTTCCGAGCACAATTCAAAGTGTTGGTGCTGACCTTTAAAGCCCAAAACGGCCTCGGCCCTGTATACCTGAAGGAGCGTCTCCACCCCCATCGTTCATCCCAGACACTGAGGTCCAGCGCCAAGGGAACCAGACAGAGGACCTTCACAGTAGTGGCGCCCACCCTGTAGAACGCCCTCCCTTCAGATGTGAAGGAAATAAGCAGCCATCTTCTTTTTAAAAGACATCTGAAGGCAGCCCTGTTTAGGGAAGTTTTTAATATTTAATGCTGTATTGTTTTGAACACTTGATTGGAAGCCGCCCAGAGTGGCTGGGGAAACTCAGCCAGATGGGCGGGGTATAAATTAATTATTATTATTATTATTATTATTATTATTATTATTACAAGTATGGGAAGTCAAACCAATTGGATAAGTATCCCACGAGGTAGATGAAGTTGTAACCATGGCTGTTCGCATTCTGGGAATTTTGATGAACATGATGCATTTTTAACAACAGCTACAGCTGAGATAGCTCAGTTGGTACAGAATGAGATGCTTAATCTCAGGGTTGTGCACCGAAAGATTCCTGCTTTGCAGAAGATTGGACTAGTTGACCCTCATGGTCCCTTCTGATTCTACGATTCTACAATTCTATACTATCCATAGATTTGTCTTCTTGATAGATTTGAAATGCAATGTTAAAGAGGATTAATAAAATAAGAGCTCCTGCCTGATTATATTATCTACCCATTAGCTCTGTACAACCAAGGCACAAAGAGAGGAATTCTTTGTGGTTGCTCCCAAGCGGCCTCCTTGCATTGACATCCCAGCATATGATTTTACAGCTTGTATTGTTGAATATGCCCATTTTCCACAGTCAGGCAGGTATACTGGATTTGCGTGCCAAGACCCTCAAGCCATCCCCCAATAGAATAAAGAAATTCTATGTAGAATTTTGGCTGAAGGTTAATGGGCAAAATTTAGGCCACAGCTTTATTGATTACAGCAAATGTGAGCGGTATTGGCTTAAAGAGGTAAAAGGACCCCTGACCATTAGGTCCAGTCGTAGCCGACTCTGGGGTTGCGGCGCTCATCTCACTTTATAGGCTGAGGGAGCCGGCGTACAGCTTCTGGGTCATGTGGCCAGCATGACTAAGCTGCTTCTGGCGAACCAGAGCAGCGCACGGAAACGCCGTTTACCTTCCCGCCGGAGTGGTACCTATTTATCTACTTGCACTTTGACGTGCTTTTGAACTGCTAGGTTGGCAGGAGCAGGGACTCAGCAACTGGAGCTCACCCCGTCGTGGGGATTCGAACCGCCGACCTTCTGATCAGCAAGTCCTAGGCTCTGTGGTTTAGCCCACAGCGCCACCCGCGTCCCATGGGCTTAGGCATTGGCAAAAGACTATATTGGACTCCTGCCCGCTTTGCAGGAAGTCAGTAAGGGTAAACCACCAAAAGAAGGAGCTGCTTCCGGTGCACCTCCCCCGGAGTTCTCAGAGGCCTGGCATGGCCCTAGCCCCTCAACCGGACTTTGGACAGGATCTAGGTCCTGATTCCTTTAATGGAATACCCTTGGACAATGGAGGAGCAGGTGATAGCTGACCTCCCCTCCCACACTCATCAATAAGCCAATGCCTAACCACCAAACCTTACAAAGTTGTGACAATTGCTAAGAGGCAGGCGAAAAACCCAAAGGCTAGTGCCAATTCGCCAAATGGAAAAATTCCTTCCCAGTCCCCGTCCCAAGACGGGTGACCAACCGAAGTCCAAAGCAAGGCCATAGGACACCCAAATTAAAGGGAGGGTGGACGGGTGTTTGGCAGTGTGAAGCAGGTGGCCACACAATAACCCCCTCTTCCTCAACCTATATGAGTTAGGGTGTTATTTGCCCTCCTGCCTCATGAATGTACTCCCTTCTGAGTCTCCCTAACAATAAACTCAAATCTCAGTGTGGTTATTCTATGGCAAATACATCCAGCTGCCTGACTGGTTCAGTATTAGCTTTGCTGCAGAGGGAACTGCTAGCCAAATAAATTATTCCCCGGTTGCTGCTATGGGAAAAAATGTGTGTTGTGGCTCAAAGTGCAGGTTAACACTTAAGTCATAAGCAGAGCCGTTTGCGAGTGCAATTATTCACAATATTGATCATGCACCAAAATGGGCAACACAAGAGTCCAGGATTCTAAGGGTCTCTGCTTTAATTTGAAAGAAAAACCCAAGTTTCCAGTCGTTACGTCTGGTAAAAAATTGCTGCAAGTTTGGGGATTATGTCTGCTGGAAACACAGACGCCACCGCTTGCACATATCATTCACTGCCAAACCTCTGAGGCAGAACCAGTGAAAATCTCTTCGCCTTCCTTTCTGTGCTGGTAGAAGTACCCTCTGGGTCAAAGAGTCTTTGGGCCGCAAAGAGATGGTTGAATGCAGCCTACAGTGTGTCTCTCTCAAGAGGTTTATTGTGAAGATAAAATGGGAAAAGAAGAGCCATATATGTCACTTTTAGCAAACTGGAGCAATGGCGGTATATGAATGTGATAAACAAACTAACAGCAGGCCCCATGGGTGAACATTAGTGATAGAAAGGAATAAACAGATTGCTGTCATTCATAATAATCTTTTGCTGCTTTTCTCATTAATGCTTCTTTAGTTCAACTTCCCCTCTTTTACCCCAATGGCTTGTCCTTTATCCATTGCTATTTAGTCCCATTCCACCAACAAATTTTGGAAGAAATAGCAATTGGTCAATTGGACTCCAATGCAAAATATTTGTTTTACATGCATTTTTTAAAATGAAATCCAGTATTAACCAATTGTGTTTGATACTGCTGAAGGCTATTATTGACCCAGTTTGGTCAAAAGGCATCTTAGAAATTTTAAAATGAATAACATACAATAAGAGGATTACTTCCAGTAGCACCTTAAAAGGTAAAGGGACCCCTGACCGTTAGGTCCAGTTGTGGACGACTCTGGGGTTGCGGCGCTCATCTCGCTTTATTGGCCGAGGGAGCTGGCATACAGCTTCCAGGTCATGTGGCCAGCATGACTACGTCGCTTCTGGCAAACCAAAGCAGCACACGGAAACGCTGTTTACCTTCCCGCTGGAGCGGTACCTATTGATCTACTTGCACTTTGACGTGCTTTTGAACTGCTAGGTTGGCAGGAGCAGGGACCGAGCAACGGGAGCTCACCCCGTCACGGGGATTCGAACCACCGACCTTCTGATCAGCAAGCCCTAGGCTCTGTGGTTTAACCCACAGCGCCACCCGCGTCCCCACAGCGCCTAAGTGTGTTATTGGTATGAGCTTTTGTTGTACATGCACACTTCTTCAGGTACAGTGAAACAGAAGTCACCAGACCCTTACGCATAGTGAGAGGGTCTGGTGACTTCTGTTTCAGTGTATCTGAAGAAGTGTGCATGCGCACAAAAGCTCATACCAATAACAAACTTAGTTGGTCTCTAAGGTGCTACTGGAAGGAATTTTTATTATTTTGTTTCGACTATGGCAGACCAACATGGCTACCTACCTGTAACTAATACAATAAGAGGGATGCAGTCCTTTGGCACTTGTGTGATACGTTTACTCCCCACTGAAACACAAACTAAGCTGTGCTTGGGCCAAGGAAACTCATTATGCGACATGTATCGCTTTTGGAAACTGAGCCAATTTTGAATGATTTCCTTTAATTTTGCTTAAGTTTTGCATCTGACTTTGGAAGTCAACAAGAAACATGTTGTACAAGGCACCGATGGTAAGGTATGTGGCACAGGAGATTGCAGGGCCGATGCCGAATTCACAAAAATGACACTCCCCTCTTTCCAGCTCACAAAGCTTCAGTTGGCTCAAAGAGCCGTCCGTTAGCGGAGGCATGCAACTAAATACAACCCTACACAAAATATCTGGAAGAACTTTCAGTAGCTGAAGTGAAACTTATGTCACCAGAATAAAGCCAATATGTTGCCGAGTATTTCATAGACTGATACTATCTATGTATGTGTGCTCAAAACCCGGTTTACTATACACAGTAGAGCCTACACCCAAGCAGCTTTAAGTAAAGAGTAACCCTAATAAGTATTTGCAGGGTGGGAGTGGCTGGGAGGGAATGGGTGTGACAATGGTTATTTAAGCCTATGGGTAGGCAAACTAAGGCCCAGGGGCCCGGATCTGGCCCATTCACCTTCTCAATCCGGCCCACGGACGGTCCAGGAATCAGCGTGTTGAGCAGAATGTGTCCTTTTATTTAAAATGCAACTCTGGGTTATTTGTGGGGCATAGGAATTTATTCATTTCACCCCCCCAAAAAAATATAGTCCGGCCCCCCACAAGGTCTGAGGGACAGTGGACCGGCCCCCTGCTGAAAAAGTTTGCGGACCCCTGTTTAAGCCCTTTGGGATAGTGGGCTTAAATATGGAAAAAGTTAAACAGCAATGGAGAACAGTCGTACCTTGGATGCCGAATGCCTTGGTACTTGAACGTTTTGGCTCCCGAATGTCGCAAACCCGGAAGTGAGCGTTCCAGTTTGCACACGTTCTTTGGAACCTGAATGTCCGACGGGACCTCCACTGCTTCCGATTGGCTTCAGGAGCTTCCTGCAGCCAATCAGAAGCCGTGCTTTGGTTTCCGAATGCTTTGGAAGTTGAACAGACTTCCGTAACGGATTCCGTTCGACTTCTGAGGTACGACTGTAGTTGGTCCTAAGAGTTCTTCAGGGGAAGACTTGAGAAGGCTTATTAAAAGTACTGGGCTCCTTTGGAAGGAAAAATGGGGTGCCAATTTAAGGAAGGAAGGAAGGAAGGAAGGAAGGAAGGAAGGAAGGAAGGAAGGAAGGAGGGAAAGTACTAGGCCGAGATTTTTTCTCTCTTAAAAACTTAGAGAGATTTCTAAATTGTACCCAAGGTGGAGACCACCATAGTGGCTCAATCCATCTCAGACATAGTAGCATTCTTTCGTATTTGATAGCAACAATCATTTGTACTGCTGTCAATACTGGCAATCTGTACACAACAAAAGCTGGAATTGGGTCACCACAATTCTCTTTCGTTCCTACAGAAAGAAAGCATATATATATATATATATATATATATATATATATATATATATAGTTTCTTCACTTTGTACCCTTACAAATGCAGCCTACAATTGTACCTGCTCAAAGACAATGACTTCCTCTTTATGTTGTACTTGGCTAGCCAATACTAGGCTATGTGAATTTGTCCATGATCAATGCCTTATCTCCTCGACAAGGCTATTATAATTGCATTAATATTTCTTGTTTATTTCTCGCTCCTCTGTGGAAAATCTATACTGTTTCGTCAATGATCTCTCTTTTATCCAGTTCCATTTTTCACTTGATAGTTCAGTTATAATGCCTGAACAATACTGTACACATTTTTGCCTCTTTTACCATATTCCCGCTAACTTATTTCTCCTGCCTTCCAAATAATCATTTGGAAGGCTGCATTTTAAAATATTTGTATCTTTGGGGATCTTTCGATCTTTTGTATCGCACCTACTGTGTAACAGACCTTTGTGATTTCCCTAAAAATGGTAGTAAGCTCACCTTGAAAGCAAACTCACATTAATTGTGTATTTCTGCACCATTTCATTATTTGCTAATGCATTGCTCACAACATTCATTTGCAGAATTAGGTATGTGTGGAAATCAAGGCCTTCCAACCTCCCATTAATGCCAGTTCTGTGGTTGCCCCTTTGCAAAATGCGAAGTTGCAGTTGTTTTCCATTCCTTGCAGCCTCCTTCCTTTTCTACTTGCTGCCTTATCTATGGGTGCTTCGTTAAGCTTAACAGTCGTTAAGATTGTTGTTGTTGTTTAGTCGTGTCCGACTCTTCGTGACCCCATGGACCAGAGCACGCCAGGCACTCCTGTCTTCCACTGCCTGCCGCACTTTAGTCAAACTCATGTTAATAGCTTTGAGAACACTGTCCAACCATCTTGTCCTCTGTCGTCCCCTTCTCCTTGTGCCCTTCATCTTTCCCAACATCAGGGTCTTTTCCAGGGAGTCTTCTCTTCTCATGAGGTGGCCAAAGTATTGGAGCCTCGGCTTCAGGATCTGTCCTTCCAGTGAGCACTCAGGGCTGATTTCCTTCAGAATGGAGAGGTTTGATCTTCTTGCAGTCCATGGGACTCTCAAGAGTCTCCTCCAGCACCATAATTCAAAAGCATCAATTCTCTGACACTTGAGAGCAAGTGTGGTGTAGTGGTTAAGAGTGGTAGTCTCATAATCTGGTGAACCGGGTTCGCTTTCCCGCTCCTCCACATGCAGCTGCTGGGTGACCTTGGGCCAGTCACACTTCTCTGAAGTCTCTCAGCCCCTCTCACCTCACAGAGTGTTTGTTGTGGGGGAGGAAGGGAAAGGAGAATGTAAGCCGCTTTGAGACTCCCTAGGGTAGTGATGAAGCGGGATATCAAATCCAAACTCTTCTTCGGCAATCAGCCTTCTTTATGGTCCAGCTCTCACTTTCAGCCTTATCTATGGGTGCTTCGTTAAGCTTAACAGTCGTTAAGACTGGATGGCCCCTAATGCCAAGAGAATCTAGGTGAGTTTCTTCAAGAAAGCACTAGCTTGTCCTAGGGGGTATTGGGAGGATCAAAAGCAACTTCTCTCAATTCTGCTGTTTAATTCTGAATTTTTTTCAAGTCTCAGGGCAAAGAGGGGAATTAAGGAGGCTACAAGAAAGGGGAGAGGGGCTTTCCTGATGGCTTTGTTTTCATGCCTGAGCTGGTAGAAGAAGAAGAAGAGGAGTTTGGATTTAATATCCCGCTTTATCACTACACGAAGGAGTCTCAAAGCGGCTAACATTCTCCTTTCCCTTCCTCCCCCACAACAAACACTCTGTGAGGTGAGTGGGGCTGAGAGACTTCAAAGAAGTGTGACTGGCCCAAGGTCACCCAGCAGCTGCATGTGGAGCAGCGGGGAATCAAACCCGGTTCACCAGATTACGATTCCACCACTCTTAACCACTACACCACACTCGCTCAGAACCACCAGCAAGGAGACAAGTGCTCTGAAATGTCTAGAACCAGGGTGCATTTGATTTAAATCAAATCGATTTAAATCAAATCAATTTAAATCACTAGTCAGTAAGCCTTGATTTAAATCGTTTTTTAACAGAAAGACTCATTCTTGCTGGTATAATCTTAATATTTACAACCAGATGAAGGTTTCATTTGGGGAATAATAAATTTTCAGTGTAGTTTTTACAGTTATATCCAAAATTACTGATTTGGTTTACTATTAGAAACACATAGACATATAATTATGCAATTACTGTGAGGTTTAATAAGTTGCCTGTTTATTTTTGGACAACTTTTCTGCTGTACTTTATTGGAAGGAGAAAAGCAATCATTTCCTTAATAACAATACAAACAATTTATTTAACTAAAAGAATAACATTATAGCATATGTATCCATGTTTGTTAACGGATGTGGTTAAACGGTGTTGTTGTTTTTATATAAAAAAACTTAGACTAAGTTTTAGCACACATGAAAAACTTAAAACAAAACCTTATTTCCTGATGAATAGCCTTTGGACTATAATGTAACTTGAATAGAAAACTATCTTTAGAAATATTTTTCTTCCAAAAGCATTTTAGTTTGAAAATCTGATTTAAATAAAAAAAATCCGATTTAAATAAAAAATATATTTTTTAAAAATACATTTTTTAAAAAAAAAATCATTGTTTTTTATCCACCCTGTCTAGAACTGACAGGAGACAATTGGCAGAAAACCAGAAGACACAAGAACTACCCACTCTGGAAGAATGGCAGATGAAGGTAATGGACTATATGGAATTGGCGGAAATGACCGGCAGAATCCGAGACCAGGGAGAAGAGTGGAAAGAGTGGTGGAAGAAGATTGGAAGAAATTTAAAGACTATCTACAGAAATAGTGTAAAATTAATGAATGTTAGAATGATGTTGGATTGAGGTTAAGGGGTTTTTAGTAACAATGTTATGAAGGAACATGAAAAAATGGATTGTTAGCAGGTGAAAATTTAAAGTTATAATATATTAAGAACAAGGTAAGGACAAAGGTAAAGAGGGAAAGGATTTGCTGAATAAATAAATTGAACTGGAATACAAAGAGGGGAGGTGTGGGGAGGTCTGGGAAACAAGCGAATGTAAGATATGTTATGAAAGATTGAATTGTTTTTAATTGTTTTTTGTTTTTTATTTTTGTTTTTTCTCTTTTTCTTTTTGTAATGTTTTGGAAAAAATTAATAAAATATTATTTAAAAAAAAAAACAATTGGCAGAAAACCTTTCATTTCTTCCCCAAACTTTGCTTTTCTAAGGCACAAGTTTAGAGGGGGAGACAATGGAGATTCCATCTGTTGTTCCTCCTATTGGACTTATTTCTGAAACACTTCTGGACACAATTGTTCAAAGCATAATGTAGAAAATGGAAATTTGCTATTACTTCTGGCAATCAGAGAACATATACAAGTTACTCTTCTTACAAAAGCCTGCCACATCAATGACAACAAGGCTTTGGAGTTGCCGTAACAACCTTTGGGTTTGATCAACTGCGTCCACGGGGCAAATTTTGTCAAATGGCAGGCATAGATGCATAGCAACCGACTCATCAGCCATGATGATGGAAATAAAAACACAGAGAATGCAAGATATGGATCACAATTGCTATCACTCAGTGAAATTGCAAGGTTCTTCCTGACGGTAAAAGTGCCATAGAACGAAAAACAGGGAAGAGTCAAAGAGCATCCTTCACTTTCCCTAAAAAGGTAAAAGTAAAGGTAAAGGACCCCTGACAGTTAAGTCCAGTCACAGACGACTCTGGGGTTGTGGCGCTCATCTTGCTTTACAGGCCAAGGAAGCCGATGTTTGTCCGCAGACAGTTTTTCCGGGTCATGTGGCCAGCAGGACTAAGCCATTTCTGGCGCAACAGAACACCGAAACCAGAGTGGTGCATGGAAACACCATTTACCTTCCCGCCGGAGTGGTACCTATTTATCTACTTGCACTTTTTGGGGGTGCTTTCGAACTGCTAGGTTGGCAGGAGCTGGGACCAAGCAGCGGGAGCTCATCCCGTCGCGGGGATTCGAACTGCCGACCTTCTGATTGGCAAGCCCAAGAGGCTCAGGGGTTTAGACAACAGCGCCACACGAGTCCTACTTTCCCTACTAATCTCTTGTTCTTCTGCAGAGATGCCTACCTCCTACTTCAAGAACTCTGGGTCTAGAAGAGATCACCACAAGTCACATTACCTAGCAACACAAAGCTAGGTGAGCATGAAACTAAGGGATGAGGGCTGCACAGTACAGTGATAGCTTGACTAAAGTCCAGTCTATTAGAAGTCCGTTTTGGACTAAGTCCAATTGCAACCTGGAAATGAATGCTCCGGGTTGAGTCATTTATAT
This sequence comes from Podarcis tiliguerta, assembly GCF_965153285.1. NCBI lineage: Eukaryota > Metazoa > Chordata > Lepidosauria > Squamata > Lacertidae > Podarcis > Podarcis tiliguerta. Next base: position 8,055,838 of record NC_139534.1, read on the forward strand.
ATATATATAAGTTGGGCCCGGCTGCTGTTTTAGGGGTTGCTTTTCATCGTCTGGTTCCTGTTGAGTGTTTTTCGTTTGTTAATTGAGTCCCTCACTGCTAATCAGAGGCTTCCTGTTGAGTCTGCCAGCTGTTGAGTCCTGAGTGCCCACGCAACACAGAGGTGATATTTGGAGGTTTCGGTTTTTGCTATCATTATTTTTTAGCATTTGGGTTTGTGTGGCTTTTTCGGTTTTTTGACTGTGACTTTGTTTTATGTCACTGACCTGTGACTGAGGCTTGTGACTTGATTTTTATGTCTTGTTTTTGTGACTGTGTGGAACCCAGTTCAGCTACTGGTTGATTGTGTGACTGCAGAAATGGATAAAAGCCCCCCATCCAAACAATGACTATCATCAGCAATCAGATATAGGGGTGTCTTCCTGTAGGGACAAGTCTGGATGTATCTTGCCCTATTCTCTACTGGGTTTAGCCAGCACATGAACCAAGTTTACTGTTTAACTTTAGTATCAATCCTCTGTGCCTTTTCTTATGGTAACCCAAATGTAAAAAGGTAAAGGTACCCCTGCCCGTATGGGCCAGTCGTGTCCGACTCTAGGGTTGCGCACTCATCTCGCTCAAGAGGCCGGGAGCCAGCGCTGTCCGGAGACACTTCTGGGTCACGTGGCCAGCGTGACTAAGCGGCATCTGGTGAGCCAGCACCAGCGCCGCACACGGAAACGCCGTTTACCTTCCCGCTATAAAGTGATACCTATTTATCTACTTGCACTTAGGGGTGCTTTCGAACTGCTAGGTGGGCAGGAGCTGGGACCGAACGACGGGAGCTCACCCCGCCGCAGGGATTCGAACCGCCGACCTTGCGATCAGCAAGTCCTAGGCACTGAGGTTTTACCCACAGCGCCACCCGCGTCCCATTCCAAATGTAGGACTCTTCAAAAGAATGACCGTCTTGGACAATGGGCCGACGGGCTCTGCCTTCATGCCTCATTTTTTTATTCTATGGCTATTTCTCAAATAAGCTTGCCTATGCAAACACAACCAAAGCCTTTAAAAGTTGCCTCAGGAAAAGCTATGCTGGGTGGATTCCATTTTGTGTCTTTGCTGAGGAGAAAAAGAGGAAGCTATCTCTATATATCTGCAGGAATAATTTATTCTCACAAGGGGTCTGCAGTAATCAAGCAAGCTCTAACCCCCCCTACCTATAATCTATGTTATCTAGGAAAAATAATAATCCTAGAAACATTGCCATTTTTATTTAAAATATTTCTTCTTCTTCTTCTTCTTACCTGCATTATCTGATCTGGGAAAATTCTGACTGGCTCATTTTCTATTTCATTAGTGCCTTTATCCTTCTGGTCAGACTTATTAATGAAATGCACTACAACTCAGATTTGTGTTTCATGGTGATGATATGTGGTTAGTAGTTGGAACCTGAAGAGTCAGCAGATGGATGCTTAAACCAACACAACTATACCAAAAAATTTTTTTAAAATAAAAATCTCAAGAGTCCTCCTGCTTTAGACTCTTAAAAGAAAGAAAGAAAGAAAGAAAGAAAGAAAGAGCAGATGGTGGCAGGCTGCCAATTTATAATGTGTTTCCGTGTGGCCGTAATCCCAGCAACAGCGATGGAGTAACTAAAACTCTGTCAACAGCAGGCTATGGGCTGAAAGCATGGCTGGTCCTGCGCAGGAGTGGAAAGGGGCTGAAACATGGAGACAAATCTCACAGGGCAACTTAGTTTAAAATTAGGAAGCAGTTGGATAAAAGAAACCCAAGAAAGTCAACCTGGAGTCCACGTCTATCATAGGCAGGGGAGCCAGAAGAGGAGGAATGCAGGGGAGCATCAAAAAGGAGGCAGCTGTCAAAAGATAAATAAAAGCACTCTGGAAATCAGGGAAAGGAACGTGCAGAGAAATCTAGAGACAAATTCAGATTTTGTCTTTTACACAGGCAAAGCGTTTACAGTCAGTCTAAGACCAAAAACGTGGGACGCGGGTGGTGCTGTGGGTTAAACCACAGAGCCTAGGACTTGCCGATCAGAAGGTCGGTGGTTCAAATCCCCACAACGGGGTGAGCTCCCGTTGCTCGGTCCCTGCTCCTGCCAACCTAGCAGTTCGAAAGCACGTCAAAGTGCAAGTAGATAACTAGGTACCACTCCGGCGGGAAGGTAAATGGCATTTCCGTGCGCTGCTCTGGTTCGCCAGAAGCGGCTTAGTCATGCTGGCCACATGATCTGGAAGCTGCACGCCGGTTCCCTCGGCCAATAAAGCGAGATGAGCGCCGCAACCCCAGAGTCGGCCACGACTTACCTAATGGTCAGAGGTCCCTTTACCTTAAGACCAAAAATGGTTCTTTTGTTTTGTTTTTAACAATGGTGTGAGAGGCAGCCATGCTATTGCCTAGGAAGGAATTACTGTGGTACCTCCGGTTGTGGATGGGATCCGTTCCAGAGGTCCGGTTGGATCCCGAGGTTTCCGCAACCTGAGGATCGCTTCTGTGCATGCACATGTGGCGAAACCCAGTAAAATACTTCCGGGTTTGCCGCGCACGCATCCCGAAGTTTACATAACCAGAGGGTTATGTAAATGGAGGTTCAACTGTACTACCCCTCCCCCTCCCCCCATCTCCCCTCAAACCATAACTGTTTCACCACAAGGAAGGCTAGTACACATACGGCAATGTGCTTAGCTCAAGTCTTGCCTGATCCCGACAACCTCCAACTTACAACAAGCTCTTGACTTTTGTTCTCTATACACTGTGCAATAATTTACAATGCATGTAGTCTTTCAGCCCGGCCTCAATAACTTAAACTATGGTAGTGCTTATATTTCTTCTGAGTGCTTATCATCACAAAATTATTGACCAATGCAAAACTATAGAACACAAAGAGGCAAGTATTTAGCTATTGAAGGTTTTGTTTCTGTGCTCCAGTCTTACACTTCATGGTGAACACTTCTATTTCTGAACTGCTTGGAGAGCTTTTCGTTAATGGGGGGGGGGGTACAGAAAATATAAATAAATTCCAGGTTGCAGAGGAGAGACATCGTTTCAATTTTCATCGTTTTCATGGAGCTCTCTCTCTCTCTCTCTGTGTGTGTAGTGTAAACTGTCATTTGTTAATGAAAATATGGAGGGAGGGAGGAAGGAAATCATGATGTATGGCACATATTCTGAGAATTCAGTTGTGGCTACAGCAGGCTGAATTTTGGGCTGCGGCAGTAAAACCATCGTTTGATGCAGTTCCAAAAATCATCATATGGCACCAAGGTACCTCTGTGGTCTATAAGCCACAAAACAAACAACAACAACAACAACAAGAAAGAAGGGCATTCAGGTATGAAAACTGTCTATTTCCATCCCCATCAAAGATGTATGAGAAACTTGATTTGTGGTGAACTGACCCAATAGACATTCATTGTGAGGCTGGAGGAGTAAGAGTACAAAAACAGAAGGCTGAAAGCACACTGTTCTGCACTGCAACAGTATAAAAGATTTATCACCAGTTAAACACACAGTGTGATATCCCTCCCAATTCTACAAAACATTTTTGGCCGGGGAAGGGAGCACCAACAGAGCGAGTGAGAAAGAGATGCCTTCTGCAAGACTTGGAAAGCCATTTTTTAAGGTTGACAATTACTTTAAATCATCGTTATTTATTTTCAAAAGATGACCAGTGAGAGTTTGATAAAAGAAGACATCTGACAAGTAGAAGATCAATAGGAAAGGGATCTGTTGCAGCACACACATCTGCTGAAATTCAATTCAGGTGCAAGCACAACTGTCTTAACTCTTCCTGCAAGCATTCCCTGGTTTAGCAGTAGCAGATTAAGCCGTATCAGAAAGTGTGGTGTAGTCACAAACGAAGCAGTGAAAACGCCCTGAATAGAACATCTGTGAATATTGCTACTGTAGGATGGAAAATTGGAAGAAACACATAAGTTTTCCATTTTGGTCCACAGAAGTTTTCCTTTTTTGAATTACTCAAAAGTACAATTTGTCAAGAGCTGTGCAGCACATCTGTCAAGCTCCAAATCTGTTTTAGTTAGAACTTTATTCTAAAGTTACTTTTGTTGTTTAGTCGTTCAGTCGTGTCCGACTCTTCGTGACCCCATGGACCAGAGCACGCCAGGCACTCCTGTCTTCCACTGCCACCCGCAGTTTAGTCAGATTCATGTTTGTAGCTTCAAGAACACTGTCTAACCATCTCATCCTCTGTCATCCCCTTCTCCTTGTGCCCTCCATCTTTCCCAACATCAGGGTCTTTTCAGGGAGTCTTCTCTTCTCATGAGGTGGCCAAAGTATTGGAGCCTCAGCTTCACGATCTGTCCTTCCAGTGAGCACTCAGGGCTGATTTCCTTAAGAATGGATGTGTTTGATCTTCTTGCTGTCCATGGGACTCTCAAGAGTCTCCTCCAGCACCATAATTCGAAAGTTACTACTTTGTTCTAAATGCTGCGTCACACTCTATGGATGGAAAGATACCAAACTGTTTACACTGGCCTGTATGTCAACCATATTCCTTAAATAGCCAGTGGAGAAGTGAAACTGCTGCTACATGCTTTGTTGTGTATACCAGCAGAAGATCTGACTATCCTATCCTTTTGTCTTGTGCTTTTGCTGTTTCTTTGGAAACCAGAAATCTGATAACTTCATGTAGTCAGCATAAAATAGAATGACGACCTTGTCTAGCGCAACACCAGCCAGTATATTTCCCCCCATAAATTAGACATACCATAGCTATGCTGCTATGATCTAATAAGAATCTAAAAGTAATTAACTGATTTTTATAAAAATATATATATATCAAAAACCCAACCTTAATCAAATATGTATTCTTATCAGGGTTCTGAGGCAGCAGTAAATTGGGACATTTAAAAAACTGGGACCTCATCCAATCTGTGATCTGATCAGGGTTCAATGGTTATAATAAATTGGGACTATTAAAACTGGGATCTCATCCAAAACTTTATTTTGTCTAAACCACAGAACCTAGCGGTGCTGCTAAGTCAGGAATATTCAATGAACAGAAATGCTGTGTTGAATTAACTCTTACCAAATAAGATGCAAAAAGTATAGGAGATTCAACACAGATACACTCGTTCTAACATTGCATTGTGGTTATAATAACATTAGCTATGTTTTATTTGAAATTTAATAAGATTTTTTAGTATAATATCTTTCTATATCTATCAATACAATTACTATATAATGTTATTTTAGAAGCAATAATAATAACAATCTATTTCTGCTATCCATTTCGGGCACAACCTGCCTTAACATTGATATCCACTATCACTTGGAAAAGAAAAGAAAAAAGATGAAACATTGCATAGGTTAGAAATAGATTTTCAAGTCTCCAGCATCCCTTCAAATATACAGGCCTGGTTCAAAGGTCACAATAATCCAAACTGTGTCTTACTGGGACCACGTATATGTTTGGGCTCATAGAGAAGAACTCAAATCCACTTTGCTCCTTCCTGGTCTTATTTATTCCTATGCCCCATTGAGTTAAGATGAATCCCAAACTGGAATTAAGATTGCATGAAGAAATATCAACAACCTCAGATATGCAGATGACACAACTTTGATGGCAGAAAGTGAGGAGGAATTAAAGAACCTTTTAATGAGGGTGAAAGAGGAGAGTGCAAAATATGGTCTGAAGCTCAACATCAAAAAAAACGAAGATCATGGCCACTGGGCCCATCACCTCCTGGCAAACAGAAGGGGAAGAAATGGAGGCAGTGAGAGATTTTACCTTCTTGGGCTCCATGATCATGGCAGATGGTGAGAGCAGTCACGAAATCAAAAGATGCCTGCTTCTTGGGAGAAAGGCGATGACAAACCTAGTCACCATCTTAAAAAGAAGAGACATCACCTTGCCGACAAAGGTCCGTATAGTTAAAGCTATGGTTTTCCCAGTAGTGACGTATGGAAGTGAGAGCTGGACCATAAAGAAGGCTGCTCGCCAATGAATTGCTGCTTTTGAATTATGGTGCTAGAGGAGACCCTTGAGAATCCCATGGACTGCAAGAAGATCAAACCTATCCATTCTGAAGGAAATCAGCCCTGAGTGCTCACTGGAAGGACAGATCATGAAGCTGAGGCTCCAATACTTTGGCCACCTCATGAGAAGAGAAGACTCCCTAGAAATGACGCTGATGTTGGGAAAGATGGAGGGCACAAGGAGAAGGGGACAACAGAGGACAAGATGGTTGGACAGTGTTCTCGAAGCTACCAACATGAGTTTGACCAAACTGTGGGAGGCAGTGGAAGACAGGAGTGCCTGGCGTGCTCTGGTCCATGGGGTCACAAAGAGACGGACACGACTAAACAACTAAACAACAACGTCTGAACCCAGGGTTATGGTTAAGCACTAACCCTGAAATGTAGCCAAGATTGGCACAGGAGTAAAAAGAAGACGACTAGGCAGGAGAATGTTGGGCAAAAGATTCCTGCATTGCAGGCGGTTGGATGAAATGACCCTCATGGCCCTTTCTGACTTCTAGGATTCTATGAAAGTGGCTGGAAGCAACTTTGCCCAGATGCTTGCATGGTCCCAGCAAGCCATAGTTTAGCTTACCGTGCCGCGTAAATCAGTTTCTCTCTCTCCCCATACACATGAATAAAAATGTTCTCTTCTTCTTCTGTGGGATGAATGTAGCTTGTACAGGATGCTCAGAGCTGCAATATTAAATTGCACTTTCCAGAACATATGTATTGATTTAATGAGTATTAACATGAGCAAGGCTCAGGACCGGTAAGACAGGGGAGAACAATTCTACGGTGTTGGAAGGCTTCCTAGAAGTAAACCACAAACTTGAAGTCATTTGCAAAGTCCTGAGTCTGAGAATCACTTGCTTAAATATTCAGTCCTTGCCGGCTGCTGAAAATAAGAGCCAGATGTACATTCAACTTCTTACTTTTCTGCTTATACACTTATTTTCTCCAGTGAGAAAACCACAAGCACAAGTGTTTTTATTAAGAAAATAAGCTCCTATCACAAAGGAACCAGCATCAAAATTTAACTGTATGCAAGGCTGTGCCAGTGGAGTTCCATTGGCTCAATGGGACTTTTGTTCCCTCTCTTTCTTCCCCAGTAAGCCCCCCCCCCCATACGCTCCAGAAAATCCCCCCCCAAGCTTCTGGAGCTTATTTCGAGGCAGCAGGAGCAGGGGCAGGGACTGGATAGGACAGGACAAGGAGACCAACGTCTGGTGCAGTGCATTGGCTATGGCCCCAAAAGATGTTAAAGCAAAGATTATGGGATAATGCATACAGTGACTTGCGATCTCGATCACACGCAGTCTGTAGTCTGCTGGCAGTAGGAGTACAATATGGGTATGTCTTCAAGTTAACATCTTACATCAAAAACCTGACAGTACCAAACTATCGAAGGCTTTTCACCAAAGCCAGACTAAACGTCTTTCCTTCTGCAGTGTTGGATGGCAGGTTGAGAGGAGTTCCCTACCAGGACAGACTTTGCTCGTGTGCTCAAGACATCGATTCCATAAAGCATATTTTGTCGCACTGTGCAAAATATGAGCAAGCCAGGGCTGAACTGATATTACCCTTGCTGGTACCTTTCCCAGGAAAATCAGAGGCTCACTATGTCAGGTTCCTATTGGAAGACCGGACAAATGCTAGAACATTAGCAGTGGCAAAGTTTTTATCGGTGGTTGCAAGAACCAATGATCCCTATATTCTGAACAAAATGCTTGTTTAACCTGGAGGTAGGCTGTATGAATTGTGTATTGCTTTGTAATGATTTGTTGGGTCTCTGGACCGTAATAAAGATTGATGATTGATGATATTTACAATTTATATTCTATCATGAGCTTTTATGAAAAAAATCAATAAATTATTCCATATATACACCCATTTCTGTGTGTGTATCCCTATTTATTTATCAGCAGAAATATGTAAGGATCTCCTGAAAATAATAATCTCAGTGGGGATACTTAGGAGAAAGAGGTAAATAATCAAGAAAACAGCTCTGTTTCAGCAGATATTAATATTAAATTCAGTTTTTAAGAAGAGGACAATTATCACAAAGTACAAGCTACTCAAAACATCTGGTTTACTTTAGATAGATCTTCAAAGACAAGAATATTAAAAAGCAACATGAGTAGCCTCCTAGGTATGAGTGAGGGAGACACTTTTCATTTCAGAAAAGGAAGCCTGCCTCTCCCCATATTGAAAGTTTAATCTGTAGTGGTTTAAGACTGAATCATCTCAATTAAAAAGAAAATACACTGAAAGTAATGTTTTCCTTTTATGGGTAGACTTTAAGCCTTTGAAGCTGGTCTAGCCAAATTTTGAAAAGCAGCAGCTACACAATGACTTTATGCATACCATAAAACAGATTCACTCTGATGAGATAATTGCTCGGATTACGAAGGACTAGTAATCTGCTCTCTGCGAAAACTGTAACCCTGGAAAATGAAGAACAGCAGTGGCCTCCTTATGGAGAACGGATCTTTAGTTTTGAGTCACTGATGTGTCAAGGGTGACTTTCACCTACAGCTATAGCACATTGTTGGCTGGACCAACAAATATTCTCGTGTCTAAATGGCTAGGTAAAGGGACCCCTGATCATTAAGTCCAGTCACGGATGACTCTAGGGTTGTGGCGCTTATCTCGCTTTACTGACCGAGGGAGCCGACGTTTGTCCGCAGGCAGTTTTCCCGGGTCATGTGGCCAGCATGACTAAGCCGTTTCTGGCGAACCAGAGCAGTGCATGGAAACGCTGTTTACCTTCCCGCTGGAGCGGTACCTATTTATCTACTTGCACTTTGACGTGCTTTCAAACTGCTAGGTTGGGAGGAGCTGGGACCAAGCAACGGGAGCTCACCCCGTCGCGGGGATTTGAACTGCCGATCTTCTGATCGGCAAGCCCTAGGATCTGTGGTTTAGACCACAGCACCACCCGTGTCCTGCCTGTCTAAATGGCTAGCCAGTTGTCATCTGACTGGTTTTGTCCGGCTATTGCCACTCATAGATGAGCAGCTTCTTCCAGGCATGAAAGGCACTGAACATTTACCAGAAGCTTCAAAGGGGTGCAGTTTAGCTATGTTTACAATGTGGACTACGCTCTCTGTGCCAGCATCTCCACAGAAACATCCAACGCACAAGCAGTCAGTGCTGATGGTGAGGAGGGGAAGAAATCTGAACATTTGAGCTATGGATGAAAAGAGGCCACAGCTCCAAAGACGCTTAAAAACAGGAAGGAATAGGAAAACATGGCGCCCATGCTGTAGAAACGTGAATAAGAAAATCTAAATAATACACACATAAGTGGTGGTCAGGTATTTAAACAATTTAAAAAGCAATTTACCACAGGCCTTTTCTAAGACTTATGTGGATTTTTTCCCAGCAGTAAGACTTGACATCTGCACATTCTTGGCTGATTGGGCTAAATGGCTGCGATCATCCCTGCCAGGTGTCAGAACATCCCATTTACTGTTGAAAAGACACCTGACAGCCATTCTAGCCAATCTACACTTACAGAGGACATTGTGCTTCCTTAACTAAAATTCTTTTGAAGAGCTCACCCGTCAGCCTTTGTGACAACAGAAGATTTTCTGGAAATGTTTATCACAGAACTGTTCCCGTCAGTTGGGCCCAGTCAGAACCAAGATGGCCGCTTTCAGCGTAATCCTCTCCACTTTGTGCGTTGGAGACATTTGCTTCACAGAAGGAATTGCTTCGTGTGACAGCAAGCTTTCCCTCTGACTTCTCTGAGATGTTTTCACTCTTTTTTCTTGACAACCAAGCCAGGAATGAGGTCAGGCTGATCAGACAGGTTGCCCCATTCTCTCTGCAGACATCTCTCAACACAACCGAGTGACTTGGCGGGAGAAGAAGAGAGCATGTTGGGTATTTTTACAGTTGCCTAGTGTTATGCATTAGACCAGGCTTCCTCAGCCTCAGCCCTGCAGATGTTTTTGGCCTACAACTCCCATGATCCCTAGCTAGCAGGACCAGTGGTCAGGGATGCTGGGAACTGTAGTCTCAAAACATCTGGAGGGCCGAAGTTAAGGAAGCCTGCATTAGACCAAGGCAATCTTTATCTCTCCAGTCTCAATGGCTGGCCACACTGGCCAATTCTTATCTGACTGGTTGGGCTTGGTCCTACCATCCAAAGAGCAGCTGCTTCTTTGAGGCTTCTCTCCCCGGAGTGGACAGCACCATTGAAAATGCAGTTTTCACCTAGCAGTATTGTAGGAACCCAGGGTTTTTTTTTTGCACCCGACGTGCGCCACATGTGAAACTGTACATGGGCCACAGCAAGCCAAAAGAACTGGAATATGTAAACATGTGACACCCACAAAAACCAAACCAAACCCTACATTGGCCTGTTCCACCAGTCCTTGGTTAACGGAGGCCTCAGTACTGGGTGGAAGGAGGCCAGTGTATCAGAATCTTTCTTATGAAAAGCAGCACAGAGTTAGGCCAGAGTGCTTGGCCTCTCCCTGTTTCCCTTCAACACCAACCCCAACAAAATCTGCCATGTTACCAGGCATGGAAAGTAAGCAGTAGGAGTCTAACGAACTTTTACCAATGATACCAAATTTGTTGCTGTTTAGTCGTTCGGTCGTGTCCGACTCTTCGTGACCCCATGGATCAGAGCATGCCAGGCACTCCTGTCTTCCACTGCCTCCCGCAGTTTGGTCAATCTCATGATGGTAGCTTCAAGAACACTGTCCAACCACCTCATCCTCTGTCGTCCCCTTCTCCTTGTGCCCTCAATCTTTCCCAACATCAGGGTCTTTCCCAGGGAGACTTCTCTTCTCATGAGGTGGCCAAAGTACTGGAGCCTCAGCTTCAGGATCTGTCCTTCCAGTGAGCACTCAGGGCTGATTTCCCTAAGAATGGATAGGTTTGATCTTCTTGCAGTCCGTGGGACTCTCAAGAGTCTCCTCCAGCACCATAATTCAAAAGCAGCAATTCTTCGGCGATCAGCCTTCTTTATGGTCCAGATACCGAATTAGGAGAGCAATTAAAATCTCCTACAAGGCCAAGTTGTTTGTACCTGTGGCTTTCGCACACCACATACAACACTCCTTTCAGCCCCGGGCCCGCCAATTGTTACGTTTTACGATAAATTAATTTCTCTCCTAGTAGGGAATGTGCAGAGTCTACATTCTAGTAAATCTTTCCTGAAGTTTTCGTCCATTTGGAAGGCAAGACAAAGTATGCAGCTAGTGAAGTCATAGTGGCAGCAAGATCTATGGCACCGACTCGCTGTGCAGTCGCCGTTGCCAATATGTGCATTAAAATCTTAGGCCTGAATTACATTATACATTATGGGATTAGTGAATCTGGGGACAGGGTTATAAAACTCATCTTTACTGTCTATGTAAGCTATCATTAGGTGAGCAGTCAATAACAACATAAAGCACTAAAGTTCCACTCAACTGGATAACTTGGAGCTTATCTTTCAAAATCTCCTGCAATTCCACCCCTCCCAGTAATATGTCACAAGGAAGGAAGCTTTCCCTTTTTCTTGTTGTTAATATCATCTGCTACCTTTCCAAGGGCTGAGCGATAAATTATTTTTACCAGCCCAAACTAGGCTCCTGAGTTACTTCAGACTTGTCTTCCCTAGAGACCAGTTCACACTGTAAATGCGTGTTCGTCATTTGATGACTGAAGCATCACACAGGCGATTTGTATCTGCAAACAAGCTAGGTAAAGGTAAAGGGACCCCTGACCGTTAGGTCCAGTCGTGACCGACTCTGGGGTTGTGACACTCATCTCGCTTTATTGGCCGAGGGAGCCGGCGCACAGCTTCCGGGTCATGTGGCCAGCATGACTAAACTGCTTCTGGCGAACCAGAGCAGCGCACGGAAATGCCGTTTACCTTCCCACCGCAGTGGTACCTATTTATCTACTTGCAGTTTGACGTGCTTTCAAACTGCTAGGTTGGCAGGAGCGGGGACAGAGCAACGGGAGCTCACCCCGCCGCAGGGATTCGAACCGCTGACCTTCTGATCAGCAAGCCCTAGGCTCTGTGGTTTAACCCACAGCGCCACCCGCGTCCCATGCAAACAAGCTATGACTCATCTTATCCATCCATTCATCCAAAAATACAGTCAGCATAAAATAATCACGGAGTACAGGTGGTCGCAGACACCATGGGTTTGAAGATAGTTATTTCTCAAGTAGCTTGGCTCATCAGATTAGACGGGGGAAAACTGTGGAACTGCATGCATGTGCTAGTACGAAGCATTCCTACACGACGCAATGGACTTGTGATGCAGTTGCTAGCTATCACTGCCCTAAGCAATGTGAGATTGAGAGTGAGGTTATGTAGATATGACAGAGAAAACAGAAATAGCCTGCTTATCTCAAGTCATCCTTTGGGAATTCACTGGATAAGCATCCCCCCTCCCTTACAACAGAATTAAAAGGATATGAAATTGCCCAGTGGAAAAAAAGGTGATATTTCAGCTCTCGTTAATTGTGGGATAAGAATCAAATATGTGAGTTAAAAATATCATCTAGGTTCATCAGCTTCTAAGCACACCTGCTGTTCTCCATTTCAGTCTCAAACATTTCCAGGTCAGAAAGGTGAATAATTATTAGAGAAGATAAACCAGAATTATAAAGGCATTGAACTGACTGTTTTTAATAGGTTCTTACCAATTAACTGTCACTCCAGGGAATACATTCTATTTCAGAGGAGAATTTATCACTAAAAGAAATGTTAACAACAATTATTCCACGTCCAATTGGAACATTAGCCCTAGAAACAGACGGGATCATTCCTTCAAGTCTGCCAACGATTTTGCAAATGACACTGGCCCTTTAACAGATGGGACACATACTTCTTAGCTTGCCAGGATCCTAATAAAAGACATTGGCTCCTGTAAATGAAGGACACATACCTCTCAAATTGCCAGCATCCAAACGGGGAGTTAGAAGTTGAAAATAAAGGAGGACCCAGGCTAGCAGTACTAGGCATATGTTGCAGAAATTTCAGTACCACCGGTGCAAACCTCGGCCAAATACTAATTAATTTGTAAAAACCACTTATGTATATTCAGGAAAAAGTTCCATTTCTACTAGACAGACTGTCAGTTGTGCCATAACAGAAACTGGGGGGGTAGTGTTTCGCTTCTCAGTTTGTTTGGCATGGCTGCTGATTTTGTGATTGTCAGATATTGTTAGAAGATTTCATCGTTCTTATAAAGCTTTGGTCATATTTTTATGTAGAAAATCATGTTATAAACAAATTTATAATGAAACAATTTGCTGCACTGAGCAACCAGAACTAATTAACAGAATTAATTTTGTTCATTGCTGGGTGATGTGGTCTTGTATTTTATGACATTTAAAGGATTTTCATTGTTTTTCTTATGAGTTGGCAGTTTATAGATGCCCCAACAAACAAACAAACAAACAAACAAACAAACAAACAAACAAACAATAACCATTAGCCTTCTGGTCACAAGTTGTGACCCACCAAGCCAAATGATGTCCACAAACTTACCTTTTCAGGGCTCTAAATCACACATGGAGCCTAAATGTTTACAGCTGGCTCCCTGCTGCAAATGTTACCATCACAACACATAAAAAGTGATGCGACAAAGGGGGCAGGGTCATTCCACCTGCTTGCATGAATGCAATTGTGTGACGAGGAACACCTGAGGAGAGTTTAAGTATTTACCTGTACTTGGGATCTGTCTCCCTCCCCCCCCCCCCCACCTCTTTCAGTGCGGAAACAGATACAGCTTGAATTATGAAGGAAGAGATGGGGGTGGGGGTCTTTAATTAAATCCACAAACCCACCCCTTATCTCAACCCATTAATTATCTTTCAGAGACAGAAGCTAAGCAGGCCAGCTGTGGCAGAACAGACTCTAGTGCAGGCACATAGGCAAACTCAGTCCTCCAGATGTTTTGGGACTACAACTCCCATGATCCCTAGCTAGCAGGACCAGTGGTCAGGGATGACGGGAATTGTAGTCTCAAAACATCTGGTGGGCGGAGGTTGAGGAAGCCTGGTGTAGTGTGTGGTGGACGTGTAAAGAGGTAAAAGCTTACTGGGAAATGATACATAATGAGTAAAAGAAAATGTATAAAAACACTTTTGTTAAAAAGAACCGGAAGCATTTTCACTGGGTACAGTGGGAGAAGAGATACCAAAGGGAGAAAAAAATTATTTATCTATGCAACAACTGCAGCAAGAATCCTTTTAGCCTAGAGTGGCTGGGGAAACCCAGCCAGATGGGCAGGGTATAAATTTATTATTATTATTATTATTATTATTATTATTATTATTATTATTATTATCATTATTATTATTATTAATGGAAACAACAAGAAATACCAATGAAAAGAGAGTGGCAGATGAAGATGATGGATTTTGCGGAAATGTCAAAGCTGACAAGGAAACGACCAGCACGATCAAGTATTCCAAAAAGACTGGAGGAAATTTATACAATATTTGAAGGACCATTATGAGCAATTAACAACACTAACAGGCTTGTGAGAAGACTTGCAATGATAATTGTTCTTACCTTTCTATATTGATTCAAAAATTGTGACATTTTGAATGAGTGAAACGTTAAGTTGGAGAATGCTTAAATGCTATGATATCAAGTTGAACTCTAAAAACCAAGAGGCGGGAGGGGAGGGAAGTCAAAGCTCGTAAGAGCAAAAGAAGTTAGGTGGATAATGAGGATGTGTTTAAATATTATAAAATGGAAACTCAATAAAAAATATAATAACAAACAAACAAACAAAACCAGTGTGTAGCGAAGCAAAGTGAGGCTTGCTGTGGCTCAAGAGTCTGGCAAAAGACTGAGGAGAGGTAACAACATGGCTGTCTGCAAGAGAGAAATGAGTGACACGTTGGTTGTAGGATGACTGGGGTGCTATGGAAGTTGTATCTGCTCTGGCTTCTTGCCCATCTTAGAATCATAGAATAGAATCATAGAATCATAGAGTTGGAATAGACCACAAGGGCCATTGAGTCCAACCCCCTGCCAAGCAGGAAACACCATCAGAGCACTCCTGACACATGGTTGTCAAGCCTCTGCTTAAAGACCTCCAACGAAGGAGACTCCACCACACTCCTTGGCAGCAAATTCCACTGTCGAACAGCTCTTACTGTCAGGAAGTTCTTCCTAATGTTTAGGTGGAATCTTCTTTCTTGTAGTTTGGATCCATTGCTCCGTGTCCGCTTCTCTGGAGCAGCAGAAAACAACCTTTCCCCCTCCTCTATGTGACATCCTTTTATATATTTGAACATGGCTATCATATCACCCCTTAACCTCCTCTTCTCCAGGCTAAACATGCCCAGCTCCCTTAGCCGTTCCTCATAAGGCATCGTTTCCAGGCCTTTGACCATTTTGGCTGCCCTCCTCTGGACACGTTCCAGTTTGTCAGTGTCCTTCTTGAACTGTGGTGCCCAGAACTGGACACAGTACTCCAGGTGAGGTCTGACCAGAGCAGAATACAGTGGCAGTATTACTTCCCTTGATCTAGATGCTATACTCCTATTGATGCACCCCAGAATCTTCAGTGAACACAGGACAAAATATACCTGTCGCTCAAACTCACCTTTCCCGCTCCTCCTTCATCTTTTCCAGGTCCTCTTCTCTGAGGGTGCCATGCTTGGAGTTTCCCTTCTGATCACCTTTGGTACCTTTCTCCTCTTTTTTCTTGCCAAACCTAATTAGGAGAGGTGAGATTAAAGGAGGCTTAGAAACAGGAGGAAAAGTGGGCATAAACCAAAAA
Organism: Podarcis tiliguerta; assembly: GCF_965153285.1. Lineage (NCBI taxonomy): Eukaryota > Metazoa > Chordata > Lepidosauria > Squamata > Lacertidae > Podarcis > Podarcis tiliguerta. The sequence continues at coordinate 8,071,582 of NC_139534.1, forward strand.
CCACGTACAGTATAATTTGCTTCTGCTTCTGCTACAAGTTGGATCCTCCTAACAGAGGGTCCATGTTGTGCTCGGCCCCTGAAACTCTTCCTCAACCGGCTTGTGGGCTGGGCTTGCCCCCCTCCAAGCCGGTGGTGCCACAGTTATGCCACTGGCTTTTAGGCAACTGGCATCGTGGCAAAGATTGGGGGTATAGCATGTTCTCCATAATAGAGGGCACGTGTTGCGGTGGGGGCCAAAAAGGCCACCCCACTGTTGTTGGGCAAATTGGCCACATGCTGTGATTGGGCAAGGAGTGTTGCTGGGGAGAATCTTACGTTGCTAAAGTATGGGAGGGGTCAGAGGTCTTAAATGCAGGGCTCGCAGCCTGGGGCCTTCTCTTGGGCTGCGTGCACCGGATCACCTGCCCACCCTCCCTGAAAAGGGGGGGGGGTTCATTGTCCTCTGACCTTGCTATGCCTGTCATGGGGTCGTCTGCCTTGGGGCAGGGGCCTGGTAGGAATTTTGTCCATTTGGCTGATTGGCTGTTGCCATTTGGTTTTTGCCTACTGCGTAGCAACTCGTCACAACTTGTAAGGTTGGCAGTTAGGCATTGGTTAAAATTGGTTGGAGGAGGAGTGCATGCCAACCCCTCCAATGGTGGTGCTGAAAGGGAATTCTGTTAGAGGAATCCAGGGGCTTGCCATCCCTTTTGTCCTAGTCCCTGGCATCGGACTTGGGCCGTGCAAGCACCAGGGGGCATGAGGGTGAGAGATGAGGGACTGATGTCCAGCTTCATTTCTCCCCAATATGGTTCTCCCTGACTGGCTTCCGCTGGAATCCGGAAGTCAGTTCTGTCCCTGGGCAAGGACAGATAGCCGTAACCAATGCCTAAGCAACCATTCACGTGTGTGTATTTAAATAAAGTTGTGGCCAAATTCATGCCAAAAACCTTAAACAAAAATTGATGTGTGAAGTGTGAGTTATTGGGGTGGCCCTGGGGGACCTCGATGAGCAACTATTAGGCAGCGTGACGTAGGGACCTCCTTTTGCTTTGCGCTGCGGAACACCCGCCCACCCACCCGTTAATTAGGTCCTGTTTGGCCTTGCTTTGGACTTTGGTTGGTCGCCTGTTTTGGAACTGGGGCCGGGTAGGAATTTTTCCCAATGTGGCAGATTGGCTGTGGCCACTTGGTTTTTACCTACCTCTTCGCAATTGTCACAACTTTGTAACGTTTGGCGGTTAGGCATTGGTTTAGGGGGATGTGGGGAGGGGCGGTGTGGCCATCACCTGCCCCTCCAATGAGTAGGGTATTCCATTAAAGGAATCAAGGGGTCTGGATCTTGTCCGAAGCCCAGAGAGGGGCTAGGGCCATGCCAGGACCCCCGGGAACCCCAGGGGTGAGCACCAGTCAATATACACTGACAGAGATCCCCCTGCTGGTTGTTCACCCTTACAGGGTTCCTACAGGGTGGGACAGAAGCCAGATATAGTTTTGATACCAATGCCTAAGTCAATATCAGTCACATTTGTGTATTCAATAAAGTTGTGGCCAAAATTTGCCCATTAACATTTAAACTAAATTCTATCTCCACTGTGTCTTTATTTCCATGAGGGATGGGTTTTGGGGCTCGGAGCACAACTCCTAAAATAAAGCTGATATGTAACTAAACATTCCTCAGAGTACGAATTAACTAATTTTCCATACACTTGGAGCTTAATTTTTCCAAGACACATGAGTAATGCATGCTAGAGATTTCTCAAGATGTTAAATGAATGGAGTTTTCAGTGCTAAACTATTATTAGCATAAATTTCGAAGGAGCTGAAGGGTCTTCTTTCCCCAGGGACAGCTTGTGTGTAAGTAATCCTTTGGCAGGCTCCAAGCTAACGCAAGGAACCACCAAACCATATCTTGGTCTCATCAATAAAAGCTCCTACACATCACGCACAGCCTAAGCTGCATTCTCTTTACCTCTAAAATAAAGGTTATGCGTAGACAGCATCAAACTAAATGATACTACGTTGGATGAACAACAAAAATAATCTACTTTAGGGAAACCACTTTGCAAAAACTCAATACTCTTTTTCATTACGAACAAGTAACTTGCATATGGTAGTGACATAAAAGGTCCTGCAAATAATAGTTTTCAATTGTGCGCATATGTGTGTGTGTGTGTGTGTGTGTGTGTGTGTGTTTATCCTATGCTGAAAACCCACTAAGCATTATGGATTAGAACTGCAACTTTTATAACCAAGACTAATGCCTGCAGTTGGAAAGTTTTATCTTCTTATTTAGTTATATGCATTATGCTGCTTTTTCTGACTCAAATTTGCATGTAGGACTGTTTCTTTGAAAATTTGACCATGCAATACAGGATTTTAAATGAGGGAATGCAAATGATATGGAAAATACAAATGAATAAGGATTTTTTTTACCAATATATCTCTGACCAGAGGACATTGGGGCGCCCTCCTCTGCAGACTGCCAAGTTACAATTTATTTATTTTTTACTTAAAGCAAGAATCACAACATTGGAAACATATAGCACCGATTTAATTCAGCAAGGAAAACAAATGCCATTGATGAAATGATAAGGCATTTTAGGAATTAATTATTTGTGTAGCTCAATACATGCTGAATATTTCATATTTCGTTTGCCATTCATTCCTAATGCCATCTATTTAACAGAAAGCATTTATCTTTGATTTCCATAGAACTAGGAATTATAATCGAGATGCAATAGATGTGAGACAACATCTCCCTCCGTCTAAATGCTACCTTCTGCCTACTGAACCCTTGTAGATAACTTTACATAAAACTACATGCCCCAAAATGTATCCAATAAGCACATTTCATATTTATCGACATAATCTTCAGGTGATTTTAAAAATCCCGTTTCCCATCTGTCTAGAGAATGTTCTTTTATTCATTAAGTAGGCTCTCCATGGCCTCAAGCATGTTGGCTGAACTATATTTTTCTCTTCAATATTGGCATTCCTCCAGTGACCAACACTGAGATCTTGGGTTTCACGGCAATCTGATAGAACTCAAGTTACTAATGAATTCAAGCAGTGAGACTATAGCACACCAAAAAAATTAGCCCCTAAAAGGCAACACAGTACCACAGAGTGTCCCTCGAGTGTTTGCTGAAAAAGTCTTACCATAAAGAAAAAATGTTTACAATATATAGACAAGATCAGGCATAGGCAAACTTGGCCTTCCAGATGTTTTGGGACTACAACTCCCAACATCCCTAGCTGAGAGGACCAGTGGTCAGGGATGATGGGAATTGTAGTCTCAAAACATCTGGAGGGCCGAGTTTGCCTATGCCTGGACAAGACAGACACCATTACGTGCAAATGCAGTCTGCTTCAGATGGGGTCTGAAAGAGTAGGCCTTTGGAAGTCTTTCTGCATCAGCCTAGGTGATGTGGAGAGCCTTCTACATACTTTGACTATGGGTACAATTATGACTCTGTCAAATCATGGATAACCTGGATTCAGTAATCTATGCTCTGGTCACCTCCGCTGCCTTGTGCATCATTGAGCATCATGAAAGGGCAAAATGTTGCTCAGTTTATTATTGTTGCATTTTTACTGCCAGGGAGAGGGAGATGCACATTTGTTGTTGTTTTTTCATAGAATCACAGAGTTGGAAGAGACCACAAGGGCCATCGAGTCCAACGCCCTGCCAAGCAGGAAACACCATCAGAGCACTCCTGACATATGGTTGTCAAGCCTCTGCTTAAAGACCTCCAAAGAAGGAGACTCCACCACACTCCTTGGCAGCAAATTCCACTGTCGAACAGCTCTTACTGTCAGGAAGTTCTTCCTAATGTTTAGGTGGAATCTTCTTTCTTGTAGTTTGGATCCATTGCTCCGTGTCCGCTTCTCTGGAGCAGCAGAAAACAACCTTTCTCCCTCCTCTATGTGACATCCTTTTATATATTTGAACATGGCTATCATATCACCCCTTAACCTCCTCTTCTCCAGGCTAACCATGCCCAGCTCCCTTAGCCGTTCCTCATAAGGCATCGTTTCCAGGCCTTTGACCATTTTGGTTGCCCTCCTCTGGGCACGTTCCAGTTTGTCAGTGTCCTTCTTGAACTGTGGCGCCCAGAACTGGACACAGTACTCCAGGTGAGGTCTGACCAGAGCAGAATACAGTGGCACTATTACTTCCCTTGATCTAGATGCTATACTCCTATTGATGCAGCCCAGAATTGCATTGGCTTTTTTAGCTGCCGCGTCACACTGTTGGCTCATGTCAAGTTTGTGGTCAACCTCGGGTGCCAAAATATGTATTTGTATGTATATTTGCTGTTGCACCTGAGGCAACAAACTATCTCGCATTGCCCATGCTAAGAGTGTATCTGTGTGTGTGCATGCACACACGTAAGTACATACATATGAACTGGGGGACTGACTGCTTCTTTTGTTTGCTGAAATGTTTAGCCAGTTGCAGATTTTTTGTTAAATGTACCACCATTTAAGTACTTGAACATGTTTTTGAGGGCCCTGCTGCTTTTTATACAACAACTGAGAAACTGGGGGACCTGAACAAATCAAATCATCATTATTTTTTTAATAATCAGAAACCATTGACCATGAGGCTGCTGAGAGATGTACTCCAATGACATATGAAGGACCACAGGTTCTTCATAGCTGGTTAGTCTTAAATGCTACTTCTCTCTTTACTAGCAGAAATGGAAAAACAATTCTCTCCCCTATAAAGTCTTGGGCTCCACGATTACTGCACATGGTGACAGCAGTCACAAAATTAAAAGACGCCTGCTTCTTGGGAGAAAAGTGATGACAAACCTGGACAGCATCCTAAAAAGCAGAGACATCACCTTGCCAACAAAGGTCCGTATAGTTAAAGCGATGGTTTCCCCAGTAGTGATGTATGGAAGTGAGAGCTGGGCCATAAAGAAGGCTGATCACCAAAGAATTGATGCTTTTGAATTATGGTGCTGGAGGAGACTCTTGAGAGTCCCATGGACTGCAAGAAGATCAAACCTATCCATTCTGAAGGAAATCAGGCCTGAGTACTCACTGGAAGGACAGATCCTGAAGCTGAGGCTCCAATACTTTGGCCACCTCATGAGAAGAGAAGACTCACCGGAAAAGACCCCGATGCTGGGAAAGATGGAGGGCACAAGGAGAAGGGGACGACAGAGGACGAGATGGTTGGACAGTGTTCTCAAAGCTACCAGCATGAGTTTGACCAAACTGTGGGAGGCAGTGGAAGATAGGAGTGCCTGGCGTGCTCTGGTCCATGGGGTCACGAAGAGTCGGACGCGACTAAATAACAACAACAAATCAAGTCCATGCAGATGTTTTCAGTGGCTCTACTCCTTTCACCGGTCTTTCTTCAGATATGGACTTCTTGTTCAGGGAAACTGAAACCCTGCTTTCTATATATGCTACCAAACGCAGTGCTTGTTCCACACAAGGAATGGGATAGAAGAAACAGCTGAGAAACCCGATCAGAAAACAGAAAGAGAATGGAAGAAGTGAAGAACACTTCCCTCCTTAAGAGCAGGAATACCACTGGTTTCTACCTCCCTCCTCTTCAAGATGGAAGTGGAAAACAACACATAGAAAATATCTGCTCTCCGTTTTTGTTTGTTTAAGAGCTCATAAGAAGAGGAGGATTTGGGGGAGATTCTTCAGATCTACACACATTCCCCTCTGAAGGATCAAGCTTGCACTCTGGCAGAATATTCAGAATACATCCCTTCCATGAACACAAGGAGATCACAAACTACACATAGATACTGTAGATCTACAGCTTTATAGGTTCAGACAACTAATAGATGTCAAAACCTAAACAGAGAAAAGTGAATGTGAATATAACTGTATCATGCAACTTTACAAGTATAATCGAATGCGTAGTGTAAAATGGCCTTCAAACCAATTCTGAAGAGGTCTGAATCTAAGAGCAGCTGAGAAGATAGCTTTCTTGACTAAAGCATAGATATTCAATGAATGCCCCATTGCTTCTAGACAGTCCCGAAAAATCCTGGCTACGTTCCATAACATACTTTTGTTCTACCTGCATTCATTTCCTTAGAGTTTCATCTAAGTAGGCCCGGGGTCTAGTATTTGATTTAGCATTTATAGATTTTTTTTTTAAAAAAGAATATATTCTTGCTGGGGGTTTTTTATATTATGATAGGGGGGAAAGCAAACATAATAACATATATCAACACAAGTTACATAATAAAAAGGAATGCAGCAGCTACATAATTTACCTCTGCTGTCTCTTCGAATCTGATACTGGTTCTTTTGCATAGAAGAAAAAAGCTTTATTTTTAGAAATGACAATTTTAATTTCAATAACCGCCAATCAAACAATATGGAAAATCACTGCTGCCTGGCGGTACAGTTTCTGTTGTTGCGAGAAACTGGTAAGTTCAAATGTGATTAAAAAACTAATAAGTGGTTAGTAAATTTAGAAGGAAATTATTTTTTCCTGTTTTTTTGGCTTCACAGCAGAACTGTGTGAAGTTGTTTAGCACACCTGCTCTACTAAATAAGCAATCTTTGGCCCTAGGTTGGATCTCTAAAACTTTTGTTTTTGTCTTTTACGATATCCTTAAAAAGATTTCCCATTTAGCTTTACACCAGAGCAGAAAAGTAGGCAAACGTCTGAAAATGCATCATACCCCCTTTCTCATACTTCACAAGAATTCAAAGGGTTTGATCCAATGACATTGGTAATCATGACCACCTCAATCTCACTGATTTCAATTGAACTGCTCCAAGTATGAACAGGTATGACTTCAGCCCATAGTATTATCTTATCCCCAGTCTCCTTCCCTCTTTCCGTGATTCATGTTACTAAGTGTACCGCAGGCATGACCAAACTTGGCCCTCCAACTGTTTTGGGACTACAACTCCCATCATCCCTAGCTAACAGGACCAGTGGTCAGGGATGATGGGAACTGTAGTCCCCAAACAGCTGGAGGTCCAAGTTTGGCCATGCCTGGTTTACTGGAAGCAGAGGACGCCTTCAAAAAATATGGTACACTGCTACAGTTGGTATGATTCAGAGATCACGAATACACTCAAGTGTTGAAGTTCATAAGTGTAAGCTGGGTCTGACTATTGCAGGCAATAGGATGGAGTTCTGTCCTTCAGGTGCAACAGCACTCTATTGCTTCAGGTGTGGAAAGGTGTCAATCATCTGTGGAAGGCAGCCCTGAAACAGTGGAAGAAACTGACTGCCTTTATTAGACATGGTGAACAGGTCTCTTCATCCGGCAGCCATTCTGTTACTGGTCAAGTTAGAAGGACAGAAGGAAAGGGAACTGAGAGCAACAGCATTAGACAGAAGTCTGATGAGCAACATTAGATTTCTGCTGCCCAAAGATGGAAAGAAGCAGCAGTCCCATTGAAAGACGACTGGCAATTAAAACTGATAGAATATGCAGAGATGGCAAAACTTAATGGAAGAATAAGAGATCAAAACGAGAGACTTTTTTAATAGAATGGGGAAAATTTGTTGAATATATGAATTAAAAAACGTTAGAAGGATTGACATAAACACGAGCAGTAAGAAATAACTTAAAGGGAGTAAAAAGGTTAAATTTGTAAATAGGTTTGAATTGGTTATGCAGTAAGATAAGGAACCGCAGAGGGGAAGAAAATGGGGGTTGAATTTGTTTAGATTTAGTTTTTGTTGAAATATTGTAAAATGGAAAATTAAAATATCTGAGGAGCATAAGGATTCTGAATGGCAGGCTGGTGCATGAACATGGCTGGAACCAAAAGGGAGCAGCAGTGTTGAAGTCCAGCTGTGGTCTATATTGCCTGTATTGCCTTTGACCATGGGGCCATATACTGTCCATTGTTCCCAATTGCTCTTTGGGGGAATGCACTCAGATAATTTTTAACGATCAACACAATCACATGGCTGTGCAGACATGAATGAAGTGTAAAGGTAAAGGCAAAGGTACCCCTGCCCGTATGGGCCAGTCTTGACAGACTCTAGGGTTGTGCACCCATCTCACTCAAGAGGCTGGGGGCCAGCACTGTCCAGAGACACTTCTGGGTCACGTGGCCAGCGTGACATCGCTGCTCTGGCGAGCCAGAGCCGCACACGGAAACGCCGTTTACCTTCCCGCTAGTAAGCGGTCCCTATTTATCTACTTGCACCCGGGAGTGCTTTCGAACTGCTAGGTTGGCAGGCGCTGGGACCGAACAACGGGAGCGCACCCTGCCGCGGGGATTCGAACCGCCGACCTTTCGATCGGCAAGTCCTGAAGTGTAAGCAACACCAATAATTAACTTCCAATAGGGCGAAGAAGAAGAAGAAGAAGAAGAAGAAGAAGAAGAAGAAGAAGAGTTTGGATTTGATATCCCGCTTTATCACTACCCGAAGGAGTCTCAAAGCGGATAACATTCTCCTTTCCCTTCCTCCCCCACCACAAACCCTCTGTGAGGTGAGTGGGGCTGAGAGACTTCAGAGAAGTGTGACCAGCCCAAGGTCACACAGCAGCTGCATGTGGAGGAGCGGGGAATCGAACCCGGTTCACCAGATTACGAGTCCACTGCTCTTAACCACCACACCACACTGGCTCTCAGGATCCAGAAGTATCACATGATGCTGATGGGAAGAGGGTACTCTAGAAAGGGATGTGAGTTGTTGAGTAGGCAGAGGTGGTGACTGGGCCACAATTCCCAGCAAGTATAAACAGAAACAAAAGCTCTTCTTTTTAAGAGAATTCCTTGTGCGATTCCTTTGAAAAGAACACCACACCTCAAAATACCCAGAGATAGAAGTATTATTCCTCAGGTATGGGAGGATTGTCAGAAACTGATGGGGCAAACAGTGTCCTTGCAGCCAAAATTGCCAATTCAATGAGCAGAGAAGAGACTCGGAAAAGAGGAACAAATCTGCTGCCTATTTAATATGTTAAATATTTCAGAATTGCTGTTTCAAAACTGCATTAAAAGAGAGAGAGAGAGAGAGAGGAATATCAAGTTACAAACACTGTGGCCTCATGCCATCCTGTACAGTGTTTTGGTGACACAGACGGAAGTTTGTAAGGCACTACGAAGGCAGCTGTAGCTATAAAGCCATTAGTATTCTGTCTACAAGGAAAAGGCAATATTCTAAATGCATTGTGCCGACGAGGTGCGCATACGAAAATAGGAAGGGATTTTCTTTTATGTGACTTGCCACCAGGATTAAAAAAAAAAAAAAATTCTGAAGAAGGAAGAGTCATCCTCACGGGAAAGCCAGCAGTGTACTGTACTTGAGAAAAAACAATGTAGGACACAAGATCTACCCACCCGGGAAGAGTGGCAGATGAAGCTGATGGACTACATGGAAAGCCCTAAACAGCCTCGGCCCAGTATACCTGAAGGAGCGTCTCCACCCCCATCATTCTGCCTGGACGCTGAGGTCCAGCACCGAGGGCCTTCTGGCAGTTCCCTGATTGCGAGAAGCAAAGCTACAGGGAACCAGGCAGAAGGCCTTCTCGGTAGTGGCGCCCGCCCTGTGGAACGCCCTCCCATCAGATGTCAAGGAAATAAACAACTGCCTGACATTCAGAAGACGTCTCAAGGCAGCCCTGTTCAGGGAAGTTTTTTATGTGCATTTTTGGTCTCTGTGGAAGCCACCCAGAGTGGCTGGGGAAACCCAGCCAGATGGGTGGGGTACAAATAATAAATTATTATTATTATTGTTATTATTATTATTATTATTGCTACAGTAACAGCAGGTGCCGTAACTCTCCAACGGTTTGACTTCATCCTCAAAGGCGCACTCCTCCGTTATCTCCAGAGTCTGACAAATGCCACCAACAATAGCATTCTACGCATTCGAGGTATAAGCTTATTTAAGACGAGAAATAGCCGCCACCTCTGTCCCACTCCAGCTTTTGTTGGATCATGGAGGGCAGATATAAGGACAGGAGGCCCATAGGATGAAAGATTACACTGGCATGGATTAGCTTGGTCTTTTTCCGCTGTTGCACCCCAATAATGAAAGGGCCTCTCTTTGGAGGCTCACTTGTAAATGACCCTGTTTTCAACCCTGTGTCAAGTCATGCCGTTGCTGCATCTTTAATTTAAAAGAACATGCTTGTTGATTTCTCCTCAGTGCCTATATTGTGATTATTGCTTTATGGTTATATATGTTGACTTGTGGTTTTACTGCCCATATCCTGGCCTGAGATCGGTTGATATGAGCAGGTTAGAAATACTTTAATAAAACAGTTAGTAACAAATGAAAATTGGATCCATCATTTGAATTTGGAATGTGCGATTGTATACAAGATTGTCAGTCTATTTTGTCAATTATGTTTTATATCTTCTGAAAGCCGTCCAGAGTGGCTGGGGAAACCCAGCCAGAGGGGCGGGGTATAAATCATAAAATTATTATTATTAATATTATTATTATCAACTTACTAATGTACACAGAGACAATATTTCTGTATCTACGCTGACTTGCCCAGGCGATGAGAAGAGCTGATTATTACTCATCCCAGTGACATCATCTTTTCTTTGTTTCCTTTTTAATTTTGAGGCAGGCTTAAGATGAACTTGCTGTTCTGTGAATCTACTTTGTTGCTCCCACGATGGATTTCTTGCATGCAAGACCTAAAGGCGGTGGCCATGGTAACATTTCATTTCTGTGCTGAAGAGCCAGTTTCCACATCTCAAATGTGTTGATATTTACTTTGAGGATTAAAGAGCAGGGAGGTCTACAAAGTCCCCAGATTTCTAATGCAGGAAAAAACATCTGCTGGACAGAGTCCTAAGCAGATTGCTAGCTAAATTCAGCAACTGGGAATTCTTTTGGTTAATTAGGTCTCCCATATCAGTAGATGTCACAGCAGCTAACTGAGAACACAATGGTATTTGAAGCATTTTGTGAGAAAGGAACATTAATTCAAAAGGTCACCCAGTAATAGGGGGGGAAGGCGACGACAACGGCGACACAGCAGCAACATCAACAGCAAAACTTATACTTAAATGTTGCCATCTGTAGATGCGATCTTTGTTTTGGTAAAACTAAAGTGGCTTGCAAATTACATGGAACAAAAATGGTGTGTAGGAGCAGCATCAAACCCATAACCACACCTGCTACTGTTTCTGTTGGGACCGACCTTTGTCGGGCTCCGTCAGCATTTAAAGCAGATGGGGCTTGCCAGCCTGGGCAGGTAGCCCATCTAGGAGAAGGAAAACGCCGACCCTAAACCTCCGCTGCCTTGAGGGATAACTTCGGGAGAAGAAAAGGCTAAGGAGGAAACCCTATACAAATCCTAAGTGGAGTCCCTAAGATGGTTGGATGACACCTTGTACGCTTCTTTCTGGAAACTCTTGCCTGTGCCTAACACACTGCTCTATTCGGACCATACCAGCAGGAGCATTTCCTTTGGGCCATATCAGCAAGACCAAGAGGGGGGTCTTGTTGTCTGGGCTGCATCAATAGGAGTATAGCATCTAGATCAAGGGAAGTAATAGTGCCACTGTATTCTGCTCTGGTCAGACCTCACCTGGAGTACTGTGTCCAGTTCTGGGCACCACAGTTCAAGAAGGACACTGACAAACTGGAACGTGTCCAGAGGAGGGCAACCAAACTGGTCAAAGGCCTGGAAATGATGCCTTATGAGGAACGGCTAAGGGAGCTGGGCATGTTTAGCCTGGAGAAGAGGAGGTTAAGGGGTGATATGATAGCCATCTTCAAATATATAAAAGGATGTCACATAGAGGAGGGAGAAACGTTGTTTTCTGCTGCTCCAGAGAAGCGGACACGGAGCAATGGATCCAAACTACAAGAAAGAAGATTCCACCTAAACATTAGGAAGAACTTCCTGACAGTAAGAGCTGTTCGACAGTGGAATTTGCTGCCAAGGAGTGTGGTGGAGTCTCCTTCTTTGGAGGTCTTTAAGCAGAGGCTTGACAACCATATGTCAGGAGTGCTCTGATGGTGTTTCCTGCTTGGCAGGGGGTTGGACTCGATGGCCCTTGTGGTCTCTTCCAACTCTATGATTCTATGATTCTAAGACCAGAACCTCCATACACACTGCCCAGGCTTGTGCCTCGGAGAGGTCACTTTGATGCTGCTAACACAGCAATTTGACTCCGCCCCAGGACATGCACTCCATTGTATCTCGAGACAGATGGATGCCAACAGCCCTAAAATAACACTCGGGAAATGGCCTCTGGTCAGAGGAAACAAAAGGATTTTCTATTTATTTCTGAGAGTAGATTCACCTGACAAGCACTGCAGGGGTTGGACTGGAAGGCCTATGGGTAGGGTGCCATTGAGGCCACTGGTTAGAGGAGGAGCAGATGGGAGTTCTAGCTGGGATACTAGCACCACAGGCCAGAAACTTCCTAGCTTGAGGAATCAAGTTTTCTGAGACAGGCAAATCCTTCACCACTGATGCTTATTGGCTGCAACAATACTGACTGTGCTTCGTTAGTCTGGGCTACTCGTTACAGAAGACACTAGGCCAACCTTCTGTGGCTGGCTCCACGCTGTTGACCTAACCACTAGAATATTTGTCAGTCTCACTTACTAATGTACATAGAGACAATATTTCAGAAAGGCCTGAAACATGTATATAGTGGGAGATACAAGATCTGGTTGTAAGAATGAGACAATGGTATAAATCAGAGGATTTCAACCTTTTTGAGTCCACGGCTCCCTTGACCAACTGCATTCTTTCTGCGGCACCTGTGGGGCTCCGGAGCCCAGTTATGTCACCCCTTGCCTGCAGAGCTGGCAGTCTCCCACCCTTTTTTGAATACCTACCCTGGTAGAGTGTTCCCTCAACCTCCTCTCCTCTCCCCTCTGCTACTGCTGCTGCCCCTGGTCTCTGAGCTTCTCCACCACCACCACCACCCCAAAGAGAGGTGCCTACTCACACTGCCCCATAGAGGCCTGGGGCTTGTATGTCCATTCCCAACAACAAGAGCTAGAAATGGAAACAGGAAGAAATGCCAACTAGGGAAGAATGGAGAATGAAGCTGATGGAATATGCAGAGATGGACAAATTGACTGGAAAAATTTGGAACCAACGCGACCAGAGATTTTCCGAGGACTGGAATAAATTTACAGAATATATCAAAAATGTATGTGAGGAGCAACTAACGCTTGTTGGCTTTCAAGAAGCTTTGTGAAAAAGATTGACTGAAATGTTGCTTGAATGATATGATAAAATTAAGATTGGTAAAGTGCAATATAAATTTAAGAAATGTGAGAAGTAGTGACAATATGGAGAATTGTCAGATAGGCTGAGGGGAGTTCAAAAGATGTATATGTAAAAGGCGAATGTTAAATATTGATGGAATGTATATTGGAAACTGAATAAAAATTAATTATATATATATATATAAAACAAGAGCTAGTGGACTGGCTGGCTGGGCTCCCTCACCCACTTGCTTTCTTACTCCGAGGCCACCTCAGCTCCTGGCAACCAGCACCCCCTGACCAGCCCCAGAGGCAGCATTTGCCTGGAGAGCTTATAGCCAGGGCTGCTGCAACAAATAGTCACACAAGCCTTTTGGAGGCAGAGACGTGAGAAGGCATCAGAGAAGGGAGGGAAGGAAAGACGGACAGAGCCCAGTGTTCCCTGTGGTACCCCTGATCATCATTCAAGGTACCCCAGGGCGCCATGGTACACTGGTTGAAAACCACTGGTATAAACAATATTCTGTTGAGTTGTAAATTAACAGTGTTTAATGGCCAGGTTAAGGGACGCGGGTGGTGCTGTGGGTTAAACCACAGAGCCTAGGACTTGCCAATCAGAAGGTTGGTGGTTCGAATCCCTGCAACGGGGTGAGCTCCTGCTGATCGGTCCCAGCTCCTGCCAACCTAGCAGTTTGAAAGCACGTCAAAGTGCAAGTAGATAAATAGGTACCGCTCCGGTGGGAAGGTAAACGGTGTTGCCGTGCGTTGCTCTGGTTCCCCAGAAGTGGCTTAGTCATGCTGGCCACATGACCCGGAAGCTGTACGCCGGCTCCCTTGGCCAATAAAGCGAGATGAGCGCCGCAACTCCAGAGTCGGTCACGACTGGACGTAATGGTCAGGGGTCCCTTTACCTTTACCTTTAATGATCAGGTTTGCACCATTGTTTAGGAAATAACATCAACTACCAACGGGAAGTTCAGCTTAAATCAATCCACTCTGTTTCTATTTGAAGGCAAATGAAATAAAAATACAGCAAAACATTCTCGATATTTGGAAAAAAAAATGTATACAGGAAAACCCTTCATTGCTAAATTCAAATGTAAGTAAAAAACTGAGTGAGAAAGATAAAGATACTAATAAGGTATGATTTTCAGGTCCACACAGGGACTATAAAAAGCTTATTAACTGCCACTACTGCCGTGTGTTTTAAGTTATTTTATCACTCTGCATTACAGCAGGAGAAATACTCTCTTGGAGCAGCACTGTGCTTTTGATTAATTACTTTCATACATAGGCTTTTACAGTGCAGGAGTGAGTCAGACTGGCTGCCTGTGATTACCAGCCCAGACTCATTTTACATTTATGTTAATAGGAGTGTTAATGAAAGAAATCTTTTACATTTTTAGTGTTTTTCTAACTACCTAAAAGCTTTCTGGTTATATTCTTATTGGACAGAAATTATGGGTGCTGTGCACTGCAATTCTTTGGATCTTGCTGGAATTATTGCAAGGGGGTGGCGGCGGCAGAGAATATGCACAGGAAATCACGGAGGAGCCAGCTCACAGCCTGGGAACGACTGGCCAGACACCCAGCCCTTCACACCTTAAGTGAAAACGACAATACGGCAGAATGCGTGATAGTAGAAGCCATGCAAGCTAGTTGCTGCTCAGATTTAAAGCACAGCTAGACAACGTTGAAGTTTCCAGAGCTCTTCAGCTATGGCATATCTACATCTATCAGTCTAGATCTTCCTTTATTTTGAGATCTGATGCTAATAGGAATGATGGTTTCTCAAAATGTCAGGCAGGTGTTTATAGTCAAATCAAATGTCAGGCAGATGTTTATTCAGGGTCCATTGTGAATTTAAGTGGCGGTTGAGAGGAGACCTGACATCTACCTTCCAATATCTAAAGGGCTGTCACATGGAAGATGGCGCAAGCTTGTTTTCTAGTAGGACCCGAACCAATGGAATCAAGTCACAGGAAAAGAGATTCTGACTAAACATTTTGGGGGCTGGCTTTCTGGCAGAAATAGACGTTTGACGGTGGAATAAACTCCCTCATAAGGTCATGGATTCTCCTTCATTTGAGGTTTTCAAGCAGAAGTTAGATGACCATCAGTCAGGACTTGATGACCCTCGGGGTCCCTTTCAACTCTACAATTCTGTGATTCCAAGGCAAAGCCATTATGAAAAAGAAGCGTGGAAGGCATTTGTTCTGGTAGTGAAGAACTTTCTTGGCAACAATAAGGCCAGAAAGTACGCAGAACTTGTCAACAACATGCTGACTGCTTTCAGAAACCTGGGCTGCAACATGAGCGTCAAGATGCACTACCTATTTTCACATATGGACCGGTTTCCTGAGAACCTGGGTTCAATGAGTGATGAGCAGGGGGAGAGATTCCATCAGGACATGAAAGAGATGGAGACCAGGTATCAGGGTCGCTGGGACGCAGTCATGATGGCTGACTACTGTTGGACTCTGAAGAGAGACCTCCCTGCCGCTGAGCATTCCAGGAGTTCCAAGAAATGGAAGTTCAAGCCCTGAAGTTTAAAAAATGGTGAAGCAACATGCAATTTACGTGTACTTACCTTTATCAATGCCCACCATTCAGTTTACAGTAAACCTGACCTGATGGAGAGAAACGGATGCCATTTCCTGATTCCGCAGTGCAAAAATACCCTAAATCAGTTGTAGAAATCTAGACAACATTCAAAAAGTAAAAAATTGTTGCCCAGTGTAATTTAATCATTCCTGTAATGTTAAACTCTTTTAACAGGGCTAGGACTGAAATGGGACCTAAAAAATTCAGATTCCTCATCCCTATAGCAATGACTAAACCAAGTCCTGATGGGTCTACCGAGTCTGGATCCAACCTAACATCTAGTTTTAACCTTGGTAGGTCATCCGAAAACAGGTTAAAACAATGCCTAACGCTGCTATGATCAGCAATAAGGGACAACCAGGAAGGACAAGACATTTTGCACTCTGGACGTGCACTATGAATGGGGGAATAAATATATTGAAATAGTGTGGCAGCTGGAAAATATAAGAGTGAAAGAGAAATCATGCAGGAGTGGGATGATTGAATCCCCTATGGTTAAATCTTATCACTGCTTTCAGTAAATCAGACTAAAGATAGAGAATAAACACACATTCGGAGAGAAAAGTCTTCTTTGAAGTCAAGAGCTGGTGTATCTCAATGTGTGAGGAAGGAATCTTCCGTTTCAAATCTCACCTCAGTCATAGAGGTTGCTAAATTATAGCAGGGGGTCACCGAGCCAATGTTTGTGAAGCACTTTAAACACTCAGAAAGCATTATATATCTGGTAAGATTTCTCCTTCTGAAAACTCAAAACGCCCGATAGCTTATTTCCAGCTGCATTGCAAGAATGGTGCTTCAAGCAGATGAATGCAGAGTGGATAAAGTCAAGAGTGGGAAGTAACACATTCTTACAGAAATAAAGATATGAGGGAATTCGGCTGAGCAAGCCAAAAGAACTGCGATGGAAGAAACTTGCCACTCATTTGATTAAAGCATTAAAAAAAAACCCCGAGGTTTTGAGCAGAAATGGGTTGGAGGGCAGAAAAGCGTGAACCAACAAGGACAAAATTGGAGATGTGAAATCCATTTCAAAAATTTGGTAGGGAGAAACAAATGAAGGAAAATAAAGATGCTATATTAACAAGTGAGACACCAGAAACAGAATGGGACTTCTTCCAGTTGTTGTTGTTGTTTAGTTGTTTAATCGTGTCCGACTCTTCGTGACCCCATGGAACAGAGCATGCCAGGCACTCCTGTCTTCCACTGCCTCCCGCAGTTTGGTCAGACTCATGTTTGTAGCTTTGAGAACACTGTCCAACCATCTTGTCTTCTGTGTCCCCTTCTCCTTGTGCCCTCCATCTTTCCCAACATCAGGATCTTTTCCAGGGAGTCTTCTCTTCTCATGAGGTGGCCAAAGTATTGGAGCCTCAGCTTCATGATCTGTCCTTCCAGTGAGCACTCAGGGCTGATTTCCTTAAGATGGAGAGGTCTGATCTTCTTGCAGTCCATGGGACTCTCAAGAGTCTCCTCTAGCACCATAATTCAAAAGCATCAATTCTTCAGCAATCAGCCTTCTTTATGGTCCAGCTCTCACTTCCATACGTCACTACTGGGAAAACCATGGCTTTAACTATACGGACCTTTGTTAGCAAGGTTGGCCTTCCAGTGATTGCACTTATGTTCAGAACTCAAGCCCATGTGAACAAAAGTTTTGTGGTGTTGTTTAGACCTCTTGTGTGGGTTATACAATATCTTATATAAACTCACTTAGAGTAGTGACCTGAGAGAAATAAACTGTCTCCGAAAATATTTACGGAATACTCCTTGTAGTGCAACAAATTATTGTGACATGAACCCCGGCTTTAGATCTTCTTACAATCCTTTAGCCTCCAGAAGTCAGTCAAAACTGTTATTTAATAAGCATTCTATGGTTGCAAGGATAGTAACATGTACAATAGGAAACGTTCGTTCTTGGAAAATATGACACTGTTATAAATCCGTTCCTTAACCAGTTCTTGCAAATAAATGGAGGATCCTTACAGATAAAAGAGATTATCATAACAAGTGTGGTATTACTTTGATGGACAAAAAATTCAGCTGTATGCAATAATAATAGATATCTCTCTTCCACTTTTCATGAAATATAAAGACAACAAAAGATAAAACAAATTAAAATATCAAAGCCTAGTAATGTAGATTAAAAGAGTATTGAAACAAAAACAAGTTGAAATATTTATTCTCCCAACTACTGGCACCATCCCCTTATCGCTGAAATGTAATTATGAAAGAATTCAGATCTCACAATGCGCTGCAACAATGTAAAATCAAAAACTCTCCAAACCTGCCACCAAATGTGGTATTCTTAGGGAACAGATGACAATTAGACTCATATCTATCTTATGGGAGAGCTGTATCCCTAGACTGTTATTTAACCCACTGAACAATAGAAAAACAATTCAAGTATGGCCCCTTCAGAATCTACAATGCTTTCCTGCCCTGATTATGCCTATTCTTGCATGCACTCGTTTTATCATTTTCAGAGAGCAAAATTAAAAACAAAGCATTGATTGTAGCCGTAACTCTGCCACTTCCCATACAAGATCAGCAACCATCACGATGGCTGTGTGTGTGTGTGTGTGTGTGTGTGTGAGAGAGAGAGAGAGAGAGAGAGAGAGATGGGGAGGCCCAATTCCAGTTCCATTCCCTGACGAAATGTTGTAAAGCTGAGGGGATCTTGATAGGATCTCATACACCCCATGCTTTAAGAAAGCAAACAAATAAACAAAGCACCGGATTTCAAGATTACGTATGAAAACAGAAGGGTAGGGAAAGAACTAAATAATCAATAACAAATTGATAAGTAAAAGCCTGGCCGTTTCCATTAGCATCATCATTTGGGGGTAAAGTAGTGACTGTAAGGGGACGCTGGTGGCGCTGTGGGTTAAACCACAGAGCCTAGGACTTGCCAATCAGAAGGTCAGCAGTTCGAATCCCCATGACGGGGTGAGCCCCCGTTGCTCGGTCCCTGCTCCTGCCAACCTAGCAGTTTGAAAGCACGTCAAAGTGCAAGTAGATAAATAGGTACTGCTCCAGCGGGAAGGTAAACGGCGTTTCCATGCGCTGCTCTGGTTCGCCAGAAGCGGTTTAGTCATGCTGGCAACATGACCCGGAAGCTGTAAGCCGGCTCCCTCGGCCAATAAAGCGAGATGAGCGCCGCAACCCCAGAGTCGGTCACGACTGGACCTAATGGTCAGGGTAAAGGGTCCCTTTACCCTTTACCTTAGTGACTGTAAGAATCAGGTTTTAATCCCTACACTGTGGCTCAGTTCCAATGAATGACCAAATCTTGGCTTAATCAACTGGGAGATGCATGAGTCTTGCGCATGTGCACTATGTTCTCACCCTGTCCCTTCACTTCTTGATTGAGATTAATCTAGTTACATCCAAACATACATATGTTAACCATAGTTACACCCAAACTGGGGAACTATTATAGCGGTACCTTGTTTCTCAAACACCTTGGTTCTCAAATGCCTTGGTTCCCAAACACTGAAAACTCGGAAGTAAGTGTTCTGATTGTCAAACGTTTTCCGGAAACTGAATGTCTGATGCAGCTGTCAGCTATTGTTTCCGGGGCGCTTGAACCAATCAGAAGCTGTGCCTTGATTTTTGAACATTTCAGATGCCAAACACACTTCTGGAACAGATTAAGTTCGAGAACCAAGGTACCACTTTATTTGGCGCTTTGGTTTTGCTATTTATTTAGCGTTCTTGTTTTTGAGGCTTTTTCGGTTAATTTGTTTTTGTGACTGTCTGGAACCCACTTCAGCTGATTGATTGATTGATTGATTGATTGATTGACTGACTGTGTGATTGTGGAAATGGATAAAAGTCCCCCATCCAAACAATGCCTATTCATCAAAGCAAGTAAGAAAAAATAATAATTTTAATTTTCATCATCTACAATACTGTCTTATTTATTTTATAGTACATACATTGATTATTACTTTCATTTTATGGATCAATGGTCTTGTTTGTGAGTGAAATTCATGTTAAGTTGCTGTTTTAGGGGTTGTTTTTAAAAGTTTGGAACAGATTAATTCATTTTGCATTACTTTCTATGGGAAAGCGCGCTTGGAATGCTTTAGTTTTGGAAAAGACTTCTGGAACAGATTAAGTTTGAGAACCAAGGTACCACGGTACTTGAAATTAGTGCAGGACCCTGGTTTGTTGCAGTCTTGGTACAAGTCCATTCTGTATCTCTCAGCCAAAAGCTTTCGATGGGCTACTGTTAAAATCTAACTAGACAGGATATATTTTAATTAGCCATGAATCCTTGGGCTAGAGCACAAAAATCTAAATAAACTCCTGTTTTCTAAGAATATGCTTAAAAAACAAAAACAAAAATGCAACAGCTGATTCAGACTTTTCAGATTTGGAGCTAATTATTTCAAAAGTTAGACCACATGCTTTGAGACCACCAGCTGAGACGTTGCATCTGCTGTGGCTGTGAAAATAATATAAAATAACATGGAAAACCTGAACAAGAACCATGGTTGTACAGAAAGCTCACTGGGAGAAAATAGCTCTGGGTGATGCAGCAATTAAAATATATATATTAGGAACCACTAGAAAAGGAATTAAGGATAAAAGAGCAATTCATCACAATACCATTGTATAAAGCAGGTTGGCTAACCTGCAGCCCATCAGATGGTGCTGAACTACAGCTCCCATCATCCCTGATCATTGCCACTCCCAGTGTCACTTATGGACTCACTGTTAAAACCGTGTTCACAGAAGACAATCTTACTCGGCTATGAGTGATCGCAGAAGAAGAAGGAGGAGGAGGAGGAGGAGGAGGAGGATGTAAAAGCGATAATTGTTGTTTCCTATGTGAAATGGTTTTAAGATTGCACTGCTAGGGCAGACCAGATGAGGAGGAAGCCAACTCCATAGGTCCTTCACAATCTACCACAACTATACACAACACACAATTCTGCGTGCCGCCTTCTCAAAAAGATATGTAAGAAAACGTACAGAAAAGGCAACTAAAAGGAGCATGGAGGAGGGTACATCTTCTTTGTCATGGTGCACAAAATAAATAAATAAATAAATAAATAAATAAATAAATAATTTATTATTTGTACCCCAGCCACTCTGGGCGGCTTCCAACGAAGACCAAGAATACACTAAAATATCACACATTAAAAACTTCCCTGAACAGGGCTGCATTCAGATGTCGTCTGAATGTCAGGTACCATATTTTTCACTCTATATGGCGCACCAGACCATAGGGCGCACCTAGTTTTTTTTTTGGGGGGGGGAATCCCGCTCGCTGTCTTGGCTTCCTTTGTAGCTGCGGGGCTGGGGTGGGGGAAGCCTGAGCTTCCCTCGACCCCAGCCCCCAGAACGGGTCTGGGAGCAGGGACTTCGCTTCCAGAGCTTGCTGCTATCCGCAAGACTTCTGAGCCCGGCGGAAACTCCCGCTGGGCTCCAAGGCTTGCAGATAGCTGCCCAAAGCCCGGGGTGTGCAGTGCTGCACTCCCCGGGATTCGGGCTGCTGCCTGCTATCCGCAAGCCTTGGAAGCCCGGCGGGCACTCCCACCACTCTCCAAAGGCTTGCGGATAGCTTCCTGAAGCCTGGAGAGGGAGAGGGGTCGGTGCGCACCGACCCCTCTCTCTCTCCAGGCTTCAGCGAAAGCCTGCATTCGCTCCATAGGACGCACACACATTTCCCCTTCATTTTTGGAGGGGAAAAAGTGCGTCCTATAGAGCGAAAAATACGGTAGTTGTTTATCTCTTTGACATCTGATGGGAGGGCGTTCCACAGGGCGGGCGCCACTACGGAGAAGGCCCTCTGCCTGGTTCCCTGTAACCTCGCTTCTCGCAGTGAGGGAACTGCTAGAAGGCCCTCAGAGCTAGACCTCAGTGTCTGGGCTGAACGATGGGGGTGGAGACGCTCCTTCAGGTATACTGGACTAAGGCCATTTAGGGCTTTAAAGGTCAACACCAACAATTTGAATTGTGCTCGGAAACTTACTGGGAGCCAATGTAGGTCTTTCAAGACCGGTGTTATGTGGTCTCGGTGGCCGCCCCCAGTCACCAGTCTAGCTGCCACATTCTGGATTAGTTGTAGTTTCCGGGTCACCTTCAAAGTTGTAGTTTCCGGGTCACCTTCAAAGGTAGCCCCACGCAGAGCGCATTGCAGTAGTCCAAGTGTGAGATAACTAGAGCATGTGCCACTCTGGTGAGACAGTCTGCGGGCAGGTAGGTTCTCAGCCTGTGTACCGATGGAGCTGGTAGACAGCTGCCCTGGATACAGAATTGACCTGCGCCTCCATGGACAGCTGTGAGTCCAAAATGACTCCCAGGCTGTGCACCTGGTCCTTCAGGGGCACAGTTACCCCATTCAGGATCAGGGAGTCCTCCACACCAGCCCACCCCCTGTCCCCCAAGAACAGTACTTCTGTCTTGTCAGGATTCAACCTCAATCCATTAGCCGCCATCCATCCTCCAATGCCACCATACACAACACATAATTTACAAAAAATTCCTACTTGGTTAGACAGACAAGACAAATTAATGAAAACTAGGCCTTATAGTTATTGGACATGGGTGGCGCTGTGGGTTAAACCACAGAGCCTAGGACTTGGTGATCAGAAGGTTGGCAGTTCGAATCCCCACGACGGGGTGAGCTCCCGTTGCTCGGTCCCTGCTCCTGCCAACCTAGCAGTTTGAATGCACATCAAAGTGCAAGTAGATAAATAGGTACCACTCTGGCGGGAAGGTAAACGGTGTTTCCGTGCGCTGCTCTGGTTCGCCAGAAGTGGCTTAGTCATGCTGGCCATGTGACTCGGAAGCTGTACACTGGCTTCCTCGGCCAATCAAGCGAGATGAGCGCCGCAACCCCAGAGTCGGTCACGACTGGATCTAAAGGTCAGGGGTCCCTTTACCTTATTTAGGCCTTATAGCTAAGCCAGATAAACTGAATGTCTGTGCCTAGTGGCTTGGATCCCCCAAACCATGAATGGAGAAAGTGTGTTAGTGCGGTTCTGCGAACTCTTGCGCAAGCCAGCGGAAGACTTCTCTCAGCACAGCACTGCCATGTATCCAGGGTCGGGTTATGCTATGAGAAATGTGGTGCACAGGGCTTTTTCCCCCCAGCTGGAACTCACTGGAACTAAGTTCCAGCACCTCTCAGATGGGAGCCATTGCTATTATAAAAGAACGAGGGAGGCATTCATGTTGAATTCTAGAAAAACAGCACTGGTGGTGCATAAGGAAAACGGGTTACGGAAAGGTATTCAGAAAGAGCTCAGCACAAGGACTTGGGTAAACAGATTTCACCAGGATTTGAGGTCATTTCCCCTCACATATCAACATCCACCTAGGTCAGGAACTGCTTTTTTGTGAATGGAAATTCCCCTTTGGCTCCAACATGCCTTGCAAGTGAGTTTCGGAGACATCTGATTGGCCATTGCTGTAGGCAAAATGGTGGGCAAAATGGACCTTTAGTCTCATGCACCATCAAGGAAATTCTTCTTCTTAAGTCAAACACACAGAGTGTTTTATTGCTGTTTGACTTGTGATATGACTCTTGATATTCCTCAGCCCTCACCCTTGCCTTAGATGGAGTCAGTTCTAAGTAGGACGCCTTAAGAGCTCAGCATTGACAAAACCTAAGGCCTAACTTCCCAGCATTCTGCTGAAAGACAAGGATTACTGCCACAAAAGATTTAAATCGGATATTTGCTCAAGTATCAGTTTTGTTAGAAATGACAACCTGGTTGAAATCAAGGTTAACCGAAAGACTTCAGTATATCAAATCCATGCATTTTCAAATCAGCTTTAGAAAGAAACCATTCACGGCACTACCGATAGACAATATTTACTATTTGCCAGGAGAAATTGAGAAAGGAACAGTTAAGCAATTCAAAATGTTACCTGGTGTTTATTTCTAAAATTCAAAGCAGCCTCATTTTGTTAAAAAGGACAACGCTCATTAACATCATCAATATTGGCTGCTGTTACTGCTTATAACATGAAAAAAATCACTCCTATTCTCGGTATTCAATTGTGGGGCGCAACACCCAAATCACTGAGCTTCCAGAAAGTCCAATGGGAGCTAAACTTATCTTTTCCAACAACTCTGATTAAACAAAAAGGAACGACTACTTTGATGCTCAAATTAGCATCTTTTCTTCAACAAGCTGAATTAATTAGCAGAGTGACAAAAGAATTAGTCCAGATAGGATCAAAGCTGAAACTATATTTATTGGGAATTTTAAATGAAACGCACAAAACATTAACTCTTTACATCCCAATTTATCGCTTTTGTTTAAGTGTGCGGAACATGAACCCTCAGATTGTTGCCTGTGGTGTTCTGAAAGGAGGAAAAATGGGATCACTGTAGCAAACTTGCCAATTCCACAAGGAATCCTAGAGCGTCAGGGTGGGTGGTTTGGAGTTGCCGGGGCTTGCTTTTTTGTGGTTTCTTTTTTCTTTTTGGTCTTCTTGATTAAGTAATTTCAAAAGCATCAATATAATTAAGCAAGAGAGATCTCATGAAGAATGCTTAATTTGAACTATCGCTCAGATCATTATTTTAATTAGATCTTAGGCCCAATTTTAGAAACCTTCTCTCTCATGTGATAGTTACAACCATATTTTAGTTATAATTGCCTGCGTGTGTGAAATGGCTGTCACAGATTCTAACCTTATGGCTCAAAATAGCATTGTTCTGTGTTTGTGAGTCTGTGTCAGCTGTACATTTTTTCACGTTTTGTATGTTCAGCTGCGATTTCAAACATCATCGTTTATGATGTTATATCCCACCTTTTCCCCCAAGGAGCTCAAGGGGGCAGTGACAGACCCGCCGTGTCCCTATTTTCTAAGGACAGTCCTGGATTCACAGAAGCTGTCCCGGTTTCTGATTTGATCGTGGAATGTCCCACTTTTCCCTTGTTGTTGTTGTTTAGTCGTGTCCGACTCTTCGTGACCCCCTGGACCAGAGCACGCCAGGCACTCCTGTCTTCCACTGCCTCCCGCAGTTTGGTCAGACTCATGTTCGTAGCTTCGAGAACACTGTCCAACCATCTCGTCCTCTGTCGTCCCCTTCTCCTTGTGCCCTCCATCTTTCCCAGCATCAGG
The DNA here is from genome assembly GCF_965153285.1 of Podarcis tiliguerta. Taxonomy (NCBI): domain Eukaryota; kingdom Metazoa; phylum Chordata; class Lepidosauria; order Squamata; family Lacertidae; genus Podarcis; species Podarcis tiliguerta. The sequence continues at coordinate 8,096,413 of NC_139534.1, forward strand.
GTCTTTTCCAGGGAGCCTTCTCTTCTCATGAGGTGGCCAAAGTATTGGAGCCTCAGCTTCAGGATCTGTCCTTCCAGTGAGCACTCAGGGCTGATTTCCTTCAGAATGGATACGTTTGATCTTCTTGCAGTCCATGGGACTCTCAAGAGTCTCCTCCAGCACCATAACTCAAAAGCATCAATTCTTCGGCGATCAGCCTTCTTTTCCCTAGGATGTCCCTATTTTCATCAGCGAAATGTTGGAGGGTATGGAGTAAAGGCAGCCCTGTGTAGGGAAGCTTTTTAATGTATAATGTTTTGCTTGTTTAGACCTTTAAACCTGCCCCTTAAATAAATAAACCTCCCCCTTAAATTCAAATTCTGCTTTCATTTCATGGATCAATGGTCTCGTTAGGTAGTAAAATTCATGTTAAATTGCTGTTTTAGGGGTTGTTTTTAAAAGTCTGGAGCAGATGAATCCATTTTGCATTATCGTATTTTTTGCTCTATAAGACTCACTTTCTCCCTCCTAAAAAGTAAGGGGAAATGTGTGTGCGTCTTATGGAGCGAATGCAGGCTGCGCAGCTATCCCAGAAGCCGGAACAACAAGAGGGATTTCTGCTTTCACTGCACAGCGATCCGTCTTGCTGTTCTGGCTTCTGAGATTCAGAATATTTTTTCCCCTTGTTTTCCTCCTCCAAAAACTAGGTGCGTCTTGTGGTCTGGTGCATCTTATAGAGCAAAAAATACGGTACTTTCCATGGGAAAGCGTGCCTTGGTTTTGGAATGCTTTGTTTTTGGAACAGACTTCTGGAACGGATCAAGTTTGAGAACCAAGGTACCACTGTACTGGACCCAGTTTCCATCATGAGTTATGGGGCAGGTAGTTTTGGAAACCTTATAACTGAGATGTTGATCCCTGTGTTGAGTATAATGTACAAGCTGGTTCTAAGAACTCCTATGCTCTTACCCTCAACTCCTTTGACAAGGGCGCTCCCTATATGACAACCCCAACTTACACACTGAGTTGTATTAACTGTGGCTAAGTGAGAAATTTGCCAAAGAGACGCTTCTTCTTCTTCTTCCTGTTTAGTCGTTTAGTCAGAGAGTTGCTTTTATGCATTCCCATGACCATGCGGCCATGCCTGGTGATCAGAGTTTTCCATCTAAACAAGACCATCACGCTTGTTGTTGTTTAGTCATTTAGTCGTGTCCAGCTCTTCGTGACCCCATGGACCAGAGCACGCCAGGCACTCCTGTCTTCCACTGCCTCCCGCAGTTTGGTCAAACTCATGCTGGTAGCTTCGAGAACACTGTCCAACCATCTCGTCCTCTGTCGTCCCCTTCTCCTTGTGCCCTCCATCTTTCCCAACATCAGGGTCTTTTCCAGGGAGTCTTCTCTTCTCATGAGGTGGCCAAAGTATTGGAGCCTCAGCTTCACGATCTGTCCTTCCAGTGAGCACTCAGGGCTGATTTCCTTCAGAATGGAGAGGTTCGATCCTATCAAACGCTTCTTCTTAGGGCAGATAAAACATCCAGATCACAGATCTCCCACCTGTGTTCTTATATTCCAAAGAAGCAGCAAAAATGGGAACACCAACATGGTGTGCTTCTAGTGCAACTTATGAGAAGGATTTTTGCGCAGATAGAATCATAGAATGTGTTTGTGCAGCGCAAAATTTGATCACCTTTTTTAGACTGTACAAACCCTCTCTGAGCAATGTCAGGAGAAAAAGGCATCCAGATTAGCATTCATGGTAAAGCTCTGTAGTTTATCTGTAATTAATTTCAACCTTGTTCAAGTCCAGGCTGTTTGAGCATTTTTATATGCAGTAAAGTAAAATAAATAAAATAATGGTTTGTTTGTTTATTTTAAAAAATCCTCACATTTTCCCAATGCAAATGACGTGTCTCAATATCATAAAGATCTAATATTTTAGCACTTTAAAGTGTCAAAAGAAGGCTGTATGATAAATAATATCTTCCATCCCTGGCTATAACCATAGCACTGTCATACATTTATAATTAGATATAGTAGGATATGGTTAGCATCATTCTCATGAGATTTATTATTAGTGTGTAGATTTTTTCAGTTGAAATCTACTAATGCTAAGGATCACTGGAGTCAAATCACTTGAAGCAGAGGCAAAGAGAAATCTGCCTGCCTGTCAAAGTGGTGGTTATCAATTAAAAACCGTAAATGTATTTTTCCTTACATTTTGTTTTGTTGGTAGATGAGGCGATGTATGTGGGATTTGAGAGACTGGTTTCATATTAAACTCGGGGATCTTTAGAAAAGAACTGATGTACCAATGAAGAGATGGGAGGGGATGCTCTTTAAAAAACAGCAACAAGAAGAAAACAAAACTACACCCAGAATAATCATGTTGAAAATATATATATGTGCATTCAAATCATTTTAAAGACTCATTGAATGGGACATCTTAATAAATCTGGGTCGGGTTCATTCTTGTTAGGTGGCTTAGCAAAAATTGCAAGACAGCTGCTAAATAGAACAGGAAATAATGAAACAGTTGAAAAACACAGTGCATAAAAGCTAGCAGAAGGATGCAATTATACTGCTCAGTAGAAGAATCTAATTTAGGGGGGGAAAAACTCAGGAGCAAAGGTAGTTGTTTTTTCTTTGATACAAGCACATAACTCTCATTAGTGTTAATAAGACTTATGTGCACATATATCGAGGAGAGCACCCCTTCCTGGAGATTAACGCTACCTTGTTATGTGGACTAAAGGAGGTTCTGTCACTCAAAGACTGTGTCTCTGCTGGTTAATTAAGCAGGAACCTCTGCTGTCTATCGTGGGAGGAAGCTCTGCCTCCTCTACCTCCAGCCAGGTTGACACAAAACCAATTGTCAAATGTCAAGAACAACAAAATGGATGATAGCAGCAGAAAAACGAAAGTATCCAAGACAGGTTCCAACGTCTCCTTGCCCTGGTGCTGGGCCGAGTGGGGCTTTCGACACAGTAGACGTCCAATTGATTTCTTACAGATAAATTTGGGCTTTGGAGGCTGCGGCTAAATAAATCCAAGGAAAGGATTTGTTTAATATCAGAATTGCATATTCATTATCTTGTCTCGGGGAGAGGCCAAGATGTATGAATAAGGATCAAGCCAGTTTAAGATAACAAAGATTCTCTCCCTCCCAAGTGGCTGGTACAAAAAAATATGCCAGCAAAAGCCCAGGACAATACTCTGTAATCAAAAAAGATGACTTTCTGCTCTCAAAAGTGCAAAGATCCAAGACATGGATGGATTTGTTCATCGGCTACATACACAACAGAGAGCTCCAAAATGTTAAGAAACAAGGTAAACAGAAACATTTCACCGTTCTACCAACGCAAAGCTATATGTTAAAAAAGAAGAAGAATACATCCCAAACCAACAAACTACAGTAGTGAATATTCCTTTAATAAAGCCTGATTTTTTATTTTTTTAGATGCCGTATTTTAAGATTTCATGTTAAACATCTCATGAATAAAAATAGCCAGGGCATAATAACCTGGAAACAAATTATATGCATAAAAATCCCATGGAAACAAGGCATATTTATGGATTATTTAGCGAACTACAAGATATTTACATAAAGGACTACAGGATTAGGGTCCCCCCCCCCGATTTAGTCTTAAAGGTCATAGACGAAGAAAGGGACCCATGGAGCTAATGTACCATGCTGTTTTGTACCAACGGTTAATAGTAGTAGTAAGCATTTTTAAAAATTTCACGCATTATAATTCTTTCAGTGTTAAGAGATGCAACGGATACCAACACATTAGTGACAGCCATGGGTAGCCTATGGGAACATGTTTCTGGTAGGCATAAACAGTACAGTGGTACCTCTGGTTGTGAACGGGATCCGTTCTGGAGGCCCGTTCGCAACATGAAAAGTGTGCAACCTGAAGTGGCGCATCTGCGCACGCACGGGCTGCGACTCGCTGCTTCTACGCATGATGTCATTTTGCACTTCTGCGCATGCGCAAGTGGCGAAACCCGGAAGTAACCCTTTCTGGTAATTCCGGGTCACTGCGGGAAGTAACATGAAAGAATGTAACATGAAGCGGACGTAACATGAGGTATGACTGCATATGTTTGTTCTGTCATCTACTCCAGGGATCTGTAGGCAAGAAGCAACCCAACCCAGCCCCAAACAAGGAAAAGCCCATACAGTGGTACCTCAAGTTACATACGCTTCAGGTTACAGACTCCGCTAACTCCCAGAAATAGTGCTTCAGGTTAAGAACTTTGCTTCAAGATGAGAACAGAAATCATGCTCCGGTGGTGTGGCGGCAGCAGGAGGCCCCATTAGCTAAAGTGGTGCTTCAGGTTAAGAGCAGTTTCAGGTTAAGAACGGATCTCCGGAACGAATTAAGTACTTAACCCGAGGTACCACTGTAGTAGTAATACTGTAAGCTAACAGCAGTTCGCAAGTTTAGGAGGAAAGCAACCAGGTATTGAGTAACATTCTGTGTGTGTATGCACCTATCTTTATACAGTGGTACCTCGGGTTACATACGCTTCAGGTTACATACGCTTCAGACTACAGACTCCACTAACCCAGAAATAGTACCTCGGGTTAAGAACTTTGCTTCAGGATGAGAACAGAAATCGCACGGCAGCAGGAGGCCCCATTAGCTAAAGTGGTGCTTCAGGCTAAGAACAGTTTCAGGTTAAGAACGGAGCTCCAGAACGAATTAAGTACAGTGGTACCTCGCAAGACGAATGCCTCGCAAGACGAAAAACTCGCAAGACGAAAGAGTTTTTTGTTTTTTGAGTTGCTTCGCAAGACGAATTTCCCTATGGGCTTGCTTCGCAAGACGAAAACGTCTTGCGCCTTTTTCTTAAATCCGTCAATGCATTCCTATGGGAAACCATCAATGCATTTCCTATGGGAAACCGTGTTTCGCAAGACAAAAAATTCACAAGACGAAAAAACTCGCAGAACGAATTAATTTCGTCTTGCAAGGCACCACTGTACTTAACCCAAGGTACCACTGTATTTCCAGTAGTGTGACCAGGGGTGGCATGCCCCTGTTTTGCCCTGCCGCTGCTCCTGCCACCACCTACCTGCCCCCTGTGTGCCCTGCCACATCTTCCACCTCTGGTAGAGAGGTACCACCACCACCTGGGCTAAATTTGGGCAGGATCGCACTGGTGTTTGGTGAGATCTCACCCAAAACCACGCGAGATCTTGTGTGCTCCACAAGAGCTCGCCCCCAAATGGACACAATCTTGCCCCAAATCAGTGCCGCTGGTGGCAGTGCTTCTCGTCCCCTGGCAGAGGCAGCGGGATAATAACAAATAATAATATTTTTTTATTTATACCCCGCCCTTCCCGGTTCAGAAAACCGGGCTCAGGGCGGTTAGCAACAAATTTAAAACACTTAATTGTAATACAACATAAAAGCAGCATAAAAGCATGAATGACAATAAAATTCAAAGTTCTAAAATCAGTTTGGGGAAAATCCAACATTAGATAGTCACCAGGGCTAGCTGGCTGAATTAGCCCTACTTGGGCCAGTGAGGAGGCCAGGGGAGAATTAGCTGTGGAGTCTCAGAGTGGGTAATCTTCATAAAAGGGGAGGGGGAGGGAAGAGAAGGGAAATAAAAGATCAGGCTGAATTCAAATTAAAGGCCAGGAGAAATAGCTCTGTCTTACAGGCCCAACGGAAGGAGGTTAAATCCTGAAGGGCCCTGGTCTCATGGGACAGAGCATTCCACCAGGTCGAAGCCATCACTAAAAAGGCCCTGGCCCTGGTGGAGGATAGTCTGACTTCCTTAGGGCCTGGGACCTCTAAACTATGGTTATTCATGGACCTTAAGGTCCTTTGCAGGGCATACCAGGAGAGACGGTCCCATAAATACACAAGGGGATAAACCTTCTGGATGCCTCCTGGGAGGCTTCTGCTGTCTGAGGCAGTTGACTCACTCTCCCTAATGACTGGGCCCGGCTCTAAGTGTAACACTATCTCATTTGTGGCACACCTATCAATAAGACTGCATGACACTGCTTTTGAAGGCAATATAATATTTGCTTTCCATGCCACACAGAACACCCCTCCGCACTGCTGTGCCATTTTGCATTTCTCGATCTTTTGTTTAGTGCAATTTCATTGCACCCTTGAGCGTCCCAAGTTTGCACTCCTTGTGCTGTTCTGTACCCTACAGCCAAATGTTAATCTGGGCAGCAAATTGTACAAAGCACAAAACAATCCATTCTTGAAAGCAATTCTAACATCTAGCCAACACAAACACAGCTAGGGCCTAGTTCAGATATAGCAATCTGAGTCCAGCAAACCTCCCAGTAGATGCCTGGTTTGTTAAAACTGGTTTTCCATGGCATTCAAACTAGGAGGTCATGATTTCACATCTTGGTTTGTAGAGACGCCTTAAATTGTGGTTTCCTAGTATGGCTGTCACAGAGGAAACTGGGAAAGCTTCGCTGAAGCTTGTGTGCGTGAAATGAGGAAGGCGGGGGCAAGAAAGGGACATGAATCATTCCTGGTCCAAAAACCTATAAATGGAGCCTGATAATGGGGGGAAATCTTCATAATATAGCTCACACAAACCCCTTGGGACAGAATGTGACAGAAAAACCCAGACACATATTTTAAACAATTACACAGCATGTTACTGTAACTGACAGAAAAATCAATGATTGAGATGAATGAAAATGTGTTGATAAATACCATACATCTGTAACCAATTTGTAAATAACTTAGCCTCTTCACTCCACTCTCAGTCTGCCTCTGCATTAACCACAAATTGTCCGAATCTGCTTATTATTAGCACCTATCCCTCAAATCTGTGGAGGGAGGCAGTAATATTCCTAAACCATTTCTAAGAAGTCCTTCCCCTCCTTGCTACATGCTTCCACGAGCCCAACATTTGTTATACAAGCAAAGCTGTTTGGAGAATGGTATAATGATACAAAATGGTCGAGACCAGGCAGGCGACCAACAACAACATATAGGGTTGCTAGCAAATTGTGTCAGCATAATTCAGGTCAATATATGCAATTGAATCAAGTGAGAATATTGTTCTGAAATTGCAGGCAGTATTAGTGAAATCTGTGTTGCCTTTGTCGGATGTGCTAGTCTTATTCTCTGAAGTGGTGGAGCTTTCAGTGCCACACAACCAGTGTCCTGTGTTCTTAAAACATTTTAACCCAATTATGTCAAGCCATCTCACAGAAATCGCATCCAAACCCACATCATCTTTATGCGATAAACGTCAATTGGAAACTTTGAAAATCTGCCGCCTCCCCTTTCCTTACAGATCAGAGAACAGAAGCTTTAGTGCTACAAAACGATGATTGCAGCGTAAATGAAATACGCATAAGCAACAATTTCTGAGGGTCTTGAATTTAAGACGAACTTGGAGAGCCAGGGGCAGCCTGTCTGAGGCAAACGGAGGCCACAACCCCAGCAACAGAAGCCAAGGGCTGCCTCTGCAGGGCTGCCGTTGCCAGAGAAGTTAGAAGAAGCCACAGCGTCTTCCAGATTCCAGCAAGATCTGGCAAGAGCCCTGAAAGGTTGCACAGAGGCCTTGCGTGGCGTTCCCAAGACCCTGGTAAGTAGACTACCTTGCTTATCAGGGTCTCAGGAAGGCCTCTGCAGGGCTCTCGTAAGATCCCACTGAAACCCAGAAGCTGCAGCCACACAAGCCCAGTAAGCGAGGCTTCCTGCTTTGCCTCAGGTGGCGAAAAAGGATGGGAGAGGTCTGTGGAGGTTGAAGGCAAACACAAGAATTGGGCCATGAAAAGTTTGCCCAAAGTCTGGTAACTCGAGTCTGTGAACATGTTATTGGCAACGGAATTTCTCATGTGGATTTCTGCACGTTCCCAGGATGTGCCTAAATAAAACTGGCAAGCAATGCCAACTTGAAGTCTTGTGCCCATTTGCCTCGGAGTATGCTGTGGGTTAAACCACAGAGCCTAGGACTTGCTGATCGTAAGGTTGGCGGTTCGAATCCCCGCAACGGGGTGAGCTCCCATTGCTCGGTCCCTGCTCCTGCCAACCTAGCAGTTTGAAAGCACGTCAAAGTGCAAGTAGATAAATAGGTACTGCTCCGGCAGGAAGGTAAACAGCGTTTCCATGCACTGCTCTGGTTCGCCAGAAGCAGCTTAGTCATGCTGGCCACATGACCCGGAAGCTGTACGCCAGCTCCCTTGGCCAATAAAGCGAGATGAGCGCCGCAACCACAGAGTCGGTCATGACTGGACCTAATGGTCAGGGGTCCCTTTACCCCTTACCCACCACAATAGGACCGACTTCTGAATAGACATACATAAAACTACACTATGAAGCTTTCTCACTGGGGGGGGGGGAGCCGTGATCTTGCAAAGTCTCCAGAAAAAAAGTCTTTTGTCTGCTGTGTCCAACGGTCTACTGTGTTTTGTACGCTATCAGTTCATAATGTTTCCCTTGCTGTCACCCCTTATTAATCTAAGTAGCCTAAATCTTTTTCTATCACTCCCTCCAGGTAGACTAATATTGTATGGACTGTGTTTGGCTAATATTTGCTCATCCCTTGACCCCTTCTGTTTCAGTTTTCCTGGCGAGAGCCATACTATTGATTTATATAAGCGAGTTTTACATTTTCAGAATTATTATTTTTCCCCAGCTATATATCTCAGTCATATTCTGCTCCCTCCCCTTCTAATAAAGATGGAAATGAAACCCCTTTTTCATTCTTCTCTTTCAGTCATACAATTTCCTGTCACCTTAATACTCCAGTTCTCCAATCTTACTGGTGGGAATTGTGAACACACTGGCCAGTGATATTTAGCGGTGGAGAACAACAGGATATAGGAGCAGAAAGTGGAAATCATGATAAAATCCAAGGCCCTTAAAATGCGGCAGAAGGAAGCTTTATGTCCCGAGAAACAGGAAGTATCCGAGGTCAGTCATAATACCTGAGATGTAACAAGCGTCTTCATAATACCAGGTTTTGCTCTTTTGGTTTTTCTTTAACCCACTGTTTGTCTTCTTATGCAAATCAAGAACAGTAATAAAATAGCTCACCGTTCATTGTCGTTGCCTTGTTCTGAAACTCGAGTCAGTTTTTGGATAGGACTGGAAGCCAATTTCTGAAACTGAGGCCAACTTCCAACAAGGTTATAAAACTGGGTGGTCTGTGAGATCCAGGGAAGACAGCAGTGGACAGTGAAGTGGAGAGACACCATTTTGCTGATTTCCCCTCCAGTCAAGTTCTTGCTGCATGCTGGGATGGAGAAATGGGAGAGCTGGTGGCAAGACTGTTGTTTAGTCGTTTAGTCGTGTCCGACTCTTCGTGACCCCATGGACCAGAGCACGCAGGCAGACCCCATGGAAGACAGAGCACTCCTGTCTTCCACTGCCTCCCGTAGTTTGGTCAAACTCATGCTGGTAGCTTCAAGAACACTATCCAACCATCTCGTCCTCTGTCGTCCCCTTCTCCTTGTGCCCTCCATCTTTCCCAACATCAGGGTCTTTTCCAGGGAGTCTTCTCTTCTCATGAGGTGGCCAAAGTATTGGAGCCTCAGCTTCAGGATCTGTCCTTCCAGTGAGCACTCAGGGCTGATTTCCTTCAGAATGGAGAGGTTTGATCTTGTGCTGGTCCAGGGGGGGAGGTTACCGTGGGGCAAGGTCCAGGACCTGAGTCGAGGGTTGGCAGACAGTCCTCCATGGGCGAAGCGGGGTCCACAGCGAGGAGCCAGGCAAGGACAGGAACTCTGGGGAAACTGGACTGGGTGCTGGCCGAAACAGCTCTTCAACGACGTTGCTCCCGCAACCTGGGACTGGGCTGACTGGCCTTTATCTTCTCTGAGGCCAGGGGCGGCCCCGGCCCCCAGGAGACCCGCCTCTCCTGGCCTTAAGGCGAGCACTCCTCCTGGGATAAACCAGTTCCCTCCGCCTCTCTGCCCTGAGCCTCTGCAGTTCAGGAGAGGCTGAAGGGTTACTGGACCCAGGGGGAGACTCACCTGTAGGCACTGAGTCTTCAACCACCTCCGGAGCCAGAGTGGATTCACCTGGTGCCTGCTCCTGAGGATCCGGCACAGGTGCAGGCCCTTCAGAATCAAGGCCCTGCCCCAGTTCAGCCGGCCCTGGAGGCGGGGACTCCTGTGCAGGCTGGGATTCCTCCGGTTCAGCCTCTGAATCGGATTCCCAGGCCTTCACCGATCTTCTTGCAGTCCATGGGACTCTCAAGAGTCTCCTCCAGCACCATAATTCAAAAGCATCAATTCTTTGGCAATTTATGGTCCAGCTCTCACTTCCATACATCACTACTGGGAAAACCATAGCTTTAACTATACGGACCAAGATTAGCCTGATTCAAATGTACCAGCAGAACCTATCCAGGGTTCCTGTCAGTGAGTTTGCACCATGCTGACCTTGTCCCTCACCTTTTCCACCCTGGTATGCAACAGTGACTTGGGTGGAATCTGGACACATATAAAAACTGCTCTGAAAATGCCTTTAAAAATTGTTTTAAAAATACATTGAATTTTCCATAGGGCTTACCATTGTCATCTAGTGTCACATTGTATATTGCACTTAAAAAAAAATTAAACGTTCTTATTTACAGCTGTATAACTGAGTCCTTGGTCAGAGATAGGTCAGGCAATTGTTTTTATTTTTATTAGTATTATTATTATTATTGAATCATGACACCATAACATAGCAACAAACCCAATGAGTAACCCCCGCCCCACAGTTTTAGGAGGCTATAGATTGTTTAATGAGGGATGCGGGTGGCGCTGTGGGTTAAAGCCTCAGCGCCTAGGGCTTGCCGATCGTAAGGTCGGCGGTTCGAATCCCCGCGGCGGGGTGCGCTCCCGCTGTTCGGTCCCAGCGCCTGCCAACCTAGCAGTTCGAAAGCACTCCCAGGTGCAAGTAGATAAATAGGGACCGCTTACTAGCGGGAAGGTAAACAGCGTTTCTGTGTGCGGCTCTGGCTCGCCAGAGCAGCGATGTCACGCTGGCCACGTGACCCGGAAGTGTCTTCGGACAGCGCTGGCCCCCGGCCTCTTTGAGTGAGATGGGCGCACAACCCTAGAGTCTGTCAAGACTGGCCCGTAACGGGCAGGGGTACCTTTACCTTTACTTTTTAGATTGTTTAATTAGTCAAAGGCCTGGGAGAAGTGGAATGTATTTGCCTGCTATGGCTAAATATATGTAACGAAGATGCCAGGAGAGCGTCCCTGAGGAGAGCATTCTACAAGTGGGGAGCCACCACAGAAAAGGCCCGTTCTCGTGTTGCTGCCCTCTGGACCTCTCACAGAGGAGGTATATGACGAAGCGCCTCAGAGGACGGGTTGGTTCAAATGGCATAACTGTCGCAGCTTCACCATACTGTTCACCACCAAAAACAGATTATCACGTTCATAGTCTGAGGGTCCTTCCTGAAATTATATTCATAACACGGGGGCATCTTCAGCCCAGCTTCTTCCCATACCATAAAGGTAGCATCACAAGCCCTGTGCCAAGAGCCCCAAATCCAAAATCTTCCCATATCTGTGCTGCAATTCCTGGAAAATTTAGATTGCATGAGGGGAAACTGAACCCTAAGGACTCTTTTACAGTAATACCTCGGCAAACGTCCGCCTCGTCTAGCATCCGTTCTGGTGAACGTCCGTGGCTTAGCATGTGCTTGAAGGTCTGCAAATGCTGCAACACTATGGGATTGTAATGGTTCTAGGGGTTGCTCGTGTGTAAGTTGCCGTTACTCCTGGCTAGGTTGCCTGGTTGAACCCTTTCTGTCTGGACAGCCTCAAGTTCTGTGGCTGCCTCAGTCGCTGGCAGAATCCGTCAGTGGGCGTTTCTTAAACCTCTTCCAGCATAGAAGCTGTTTGACACCCAGTCTCCTCCCCCTTTGCCTGCGCGGAAGGTTTCTGCGCAAAGTGGGTGTGGGCAACGGAGTACTCATGCCCTCTCCGCTGGTCTCCTGCAAAGAGTCCTGGAGCCACCTCTCCGCTTCCTCTATCTCCTCCCCTTCTCCACTGGTGTTACGCTGATTTCCTTCCCCAGCGGATGGGCTACCTCTCCCCCTACTGGGACTCTCTCCACCATCGTCCTGGAGCCTCCTCTCCACCTCCTGCTCCGATGGCAGTTCCCTGACAGGGATCATCACTATTTCAAAACATGCCTTCTCTTTTTTTCTTTTTCTTTTTTTTAAAAAAAGCCTTTTAAAACATCAGTTTCCACGTGAGCAAAGCGTGTTATAAATGGCCGTTACAAATATTTGCAGAAAGACCAGCTGCCAACTTGCCTATTAAAGTCCTGATCAAATAGTATATAACTGGATACATGGAGTACAGCTATGATTTCCATTTGTTAAAGATACATACAGTGGTACCTCGGGTTAAGTACTTAATTCGTTCCGGAGGTCTGTTCTTAACCTGAAACTATTCTTAACCTGAAGCACCACTTTAGCTAATGGGGCCTTCTGCTGCGCCGCCGGAGCACGATTTCTGTTCTTATCCTGAAGCAAAGTTAATAACCCGAGGTACTATTTCTGGGTTAGTGGAGTCTGTAACCTGAAGCGTCTGTAACCCAAGGTACCACTGTACAGTGGTGCCTCGCAAGACGAAAAGAATCCGTTCCGTGAGTCTCTTCGTCTTGCGGGTTTTTTCGTCTTGCGAAGCAAGCCCATTAGCGGATTAGCGCTATTAGCGCTATTAGCGGTTTAGCAGCTATTAGCGGCTATTAAAGGCTTAAGGGATTAGCGGATTAGCTGCTAAAAGGCTATTAGCGGCTTAGATCAGCTGATAAGCTGCTTAGATCAGCTGTTAAGCGGCTTAGCGATCAGCTGTTAAGAGGCTTAGCGAACAGCTGTTAAGCGGCTTAGGGGCTTGGGAAAAAGGGGGGGGGAGGGGAAAAAAACCCAGGAATCGCAAAACATTTTCGTCTTGCGAAGCAAGCCCATAGCAAATTTGTTTTGCGAAGCACCTCCAAAACGGAAAACCCTTTCGTCTAGCGGGTTTTCCGTCTTGCGAGGCATTCGTCTTGCGGGGCACCACTGTACATTTTATTTTCCCTATGTTAATCTTTACTCCTGCTAATTGAGTCTTAGAAGAGCACAAAGTACAAAAAATGAGCTGCAGCTGTACTGTGATACCTCCGCTCCCAAATTGAAATGACTTCTAACCCAGCATCAAATATTCAAAGGACTTTCCTTTTGCTACACTATCTTATGAGTGCTTCGGAAAACAGCTCCCTTTTTCATTGCAAGTGCTCTCTGGCATTTACTTCTGATGCTCTGAGCTGCAGCCATGTCAGACTGCACAAGCTAAACAATGTCAGGCCTTGGAATGAATTTTTCAAAAATAATAAGTAGCCAGGTTCAGAAAGTAGTCACGATACATGGATAGAAACCCGTTCAACCTTATCTAAGAAACTCTAAATGTGCAATTAAGGTAAATGAAGAATAGCTTCTTGCCAGGAGGCAAGCACCAGTCTCCTGGAGGCCGGAGAGTATATATAGCCATGTGGAAAATAATTGTCGGATAGCTAGGGCAGTTGTCTTGTTAGCAGGTTACTGTGCAGTACTCAGAGGCCAGATCAGAAATCAGCCCTGGGCTAAGAGCAGCATAATTTAGATGACAGTAGAGCAGCTATTGCCAAAGGAAAAACCAGCGAGGGTTGCAGAATCTGGTGCTTCAAGTTGATGTAGATCAAAGCCGTAAGACAGGTTACTTGTGAAGTATAGCCTATGGACCAAAATAACACCAGGTGTACATTTTAGAGAGAAAAACCTCGTTGCTTCCTGCCCTACCGTATGTTGTGAAACGGCCACTGTAGTCCTGACTACAGCCAGTTCCTCACTGACATGTCAAAAACAAAATCCCAGCACATAATTTGTAATGTCTAATCAATAATTTAAGGGACGCGGGTGGCACTGTGGGTTAAACCACAGGGCCTAGGACTTGCCGATCAGAAGGTCGGTGGTTCGAATCCCCGCGATGGAGTGAGCTCCCGTTGCTCGGTCCCTGCTCCTGCCAACCTAGCAGTTCGAAAGCACGTCAAAGTGCAAGTAGATAAATAGGTACCACTCTGGCGGGAAGGTAAACGGCGTTTCTGTGTGCTGCTCTGGTTCACCAGAAGCGGCTTAGTCATGCTGGCCATATGACCTGGAAGCTGTATGCTGGCTCCCTCGGCCAATAAAGCGAGATAAGCGCCACAACCCCAGAGTCAGTCACGACTGGACCTAATGGTTAGGGGTCCCTTTACCTTTTAATCAATAATTTCCAATAAGTAAAGCTCGTATACGAGGAAAGAACTCAACTCATTCTCCTAAGTTGCTTTTGTTGCTTCTGACGGGAAGGAAGTAACACTCTAGAGAGTAACTTTTTGACTTTCTTTCAGTGACCCTTATCCTAAACATCTGAGAATCTATTTGCAATTGTGCAGCTTGCAATGCCTTAATGCTTTGATGCATTTGAATGGACCTGCTATATGGCTGAATGCAGAGAGAGAACCGAATGAAGTCAACAGGCTTTCTGATTCTCTGGAATGCAACGCCCATCTGGAATCCTCACGTCATTACGAAACAACAGTTTGGCTGGTGGACGGAAGAGTTTATTTTCTGAATGCACACAGGGAACTAACAGAGAACATTCCCTCTCTTCTAAATCAAGACAATGCATTGCCAGCCACATAACTCTCTGATTAGGAGCCATATGTCAGCCTCTAGAAAGCACATGTTGATACCTCACAGAATTAGTGTTTTCATGGAGTTTGCACCTAACGCATAACCCTGACCTGCTTTGATATTCAGTTGTCAGCAAGCAGAGAGAACATTGTCAAAGCTTTGAGCTTTGCCAGCCAAGACCAGAAAAGGGGAGAAGTATGCAGCATCTTAAAAAGCAGAGACATCACCTTGCCAACAAAGGTCCATATAGTAAAAGCTATGGTTTTCCCAGTAGTGATGTATGGAAGTGAGAGCTGGACCATAAAGAAGGCTGATCGCCGAAGAATTGATGCTTTTGAATTATGGTGCTGGAGGAGACTCTTGAGAGTCCCATGGACTGCAAGAAGATCAAACCTATCCATTCTTAGGGAAATCAGCCCTGAGTGCTCACTGGAAGGACAGATCCTGAAGCGGAGACTCCAGTACTTTGGCCACCTCATGAGAAGAGAGGACTCCCTGGAAAAGACCCTGATGTTGGGAAAGATGGAGGGCACAAGGAGAAGGGGATGACAGAGGACGAGATGGTGGGACAGTGTTCTTGAAGCGGCCAACATGAGTTTGACCAAATTGTGGGAGGCAGTGGAATACAGTAGTGCCTGGTGTGCTCTGGTCTATGGGGTCACGAAGAGTCGGACACGACTAAACAACTAAACAACAACAACAACAAGAGGCACTGTCTTTCCTTCTCCAAAGTCAGCAGTCATATACCTGGTTCAGTGCTGAGGCTTTTCCTACAGGCAACCCAACCAGGTACACACATGCTGCATTCATTTCTGAAAGCCCCGGCAGAGCAAAGCTGAAGGGATGAATTAGGATGTAGTTTGTGGGTGGAGGTGAAAGCAAAATGACCTGCCCTGTTTGCACAGGGCTTTGTGGGACACTGGCAGAGATGACACCCTATTCTCTCACATCCAAAACCAGACTCTTATACAGGGAATGACCATTTTGCGCGTGCTGAAAGCACGCATGACTGTGTATGCACATGGAGTGTAATGGGGCGGTCTCATGCGTACTCCGATCTGTATTGTAATAGCTGCACAAATCAAGGGTTGCCTGTACATCACTACAAACCCTTATTTCCTATTTTCTCAGGTTTCATTCCCAAAATGTGTGCGTGTGTGTGTGTGTGTGTGGGAGAGAGGGGGGGGGAAGAAAGAAAGAAAGAAAGAAAGAAAGAAAGAAAGAAAGAAAGAAAGAAATGAAGATGCGTTAGCTGTTCCTGCTGATGTGTAAGCAGTGCTGGATTTACGTATAAGCTAAACAAGCTATAGCTTAGGGCCCCACTCTCTTGGGGGGGGGCAAAAAACATTTAAAGGGAAAAAACAACAACTGGATGCACATTTCCAAAATATAAGATGAAAAACAAATAAGATAAAACCGACATACAGCAACAGTGTTTTGTGTTGTGTAGGCTCCTATGATGTAAGTCATGGGGTCTGCCTGCCAGCCTGCTCCCTAAGATATCACTGGTTTGCTCATTTCTGTATATAGGGTGCCTACATTCTGCATGGACTGCAGTGCAGCACAGTTGAATGTAGACCAAGCTGTTGTACCTGTAATCTAATATTAGAGAGTGCTTGTTGACTGATGATCAGGCAGCATAGACTAAGGGTAGGAGTCTTATGCCTACGGATTGATTTCATGTAATACGTAATTTATTTACAGTGGTACCTCTAGATGCGAACGGGATCCGTTCCGGAGCCCTGTTCGCATCTAGAAGCAAACGTAACTAGTGACGGCACATCTGCGCACGTGTGCGTCACTTTTTGTCGCTTCTGCGCATGCGCGTGACGTCATTTTGAGCGTCTGCACATGCGCAAGTGGCGAAACCCAGAAACAGGACTGGAGAGAAAGACTTCCTTCTCTTATCTGACTCTCCCACGGGGCAAAAGGCATGTTTACCAAATAGTCCTGCATTGCAAAAGGTTGGACTCAATGACTCTTGGGGGTTTCCTTCCAACTCTACAATCCTATGATTCTACCGATATATATATACCAATAAGACGAAAGCTTTCCTATGACTTTGTAATAATAATAATAATAATAATAATAATAATAATAATTTATTATTTGTACCCCGCCCATCTGGCTGGGTTTCCCCAGCCACTCTGGGCGGCTTCCAACAAAGATGAAAAATACACTAAAATGTCACATATTAAAAACTTCCCTGAACAGGGCTGTCTTCAGATGTCTTCTGAATGTCAGGTAGTTGTTTATCGCTTTGACATCTGATGGGAGGGCATTCCACAGGGCGGGCGCCACCACCAAGAAGGCCCTCTGCCTGGTTCCCCGTAACTTGGCTTCTCGGAGTGAGGGAACCACCAGAAGGCCCTCGGAGCTGGACCTCAGTGTCCGGGCAGAACGATGGGGGTGGAGACGCTCCTTCAGATATACTGGACCGAGGCCGTTTAGGGCTTTAAAGGTCAGCACCAACACTTTGAATTGTGCTCGGAAACGTACTAGGAGCAGAACAGACCTGCATCCTGTCAACATTAAATTAAATATGTAAATCATTCTGCAATACATATTCATAAGTGGGTAGCGATACACTCAAGGTGCCAGATGAGGATTTACAATCTTCATATACAGAGCTGGCAAGGATACTGCAGCATGTTATTGATTACTGATATCAGGCACAGTGTGGAACATTAACTATAAATTTGTTGACATTTTCCTGTTTATGTTCTCTGCTTTAACCTTTGAAGGTATTGGTCTGGTTGCTGGGGGAATGTAAGTATAACTAATTCCTTCTTCCTCTCCAATGGATAAACCTTAGCATTATGAAGATGTATCTTCATTTGTGATATCGTTGCAGTTAGCTTCAAGGCCCATCTCATAAACGAAATTAACTAGGAAATTCATTAACTTATTTGGTCATAAATGCAGCCCTAGATCATGGGAACTTCTCAGCATCTGCAGGGTGCATTGGTAAGTGATACAAATTAGGATCACTAAATGGAGATGGAAGCAAGCGCGGCTGTAATATATATAGGGCATAAAAAGTGAAATTGTTATTATTGCTTAAAGTCTCTTCTGATTCTAACATGTCTTTCAAGGCATAATAACTGAAAACAACAGCAGCAATAAAGTTTAAGCTTACTGATAACAAAGCTTTCTATAAACAGTTTGCCTTGCTTTTAGCTGATTAATTAACAAATTAAAATATTATAGTATCTCCTCACAGATGTTTCGAGGATATGGAGTGAAGACAATAGATCCAGCTCGTTTTAAACACATGGCATGGATCAAAGGAAAGAAGAAAGGGGGTTTATGTCATCAGCCCTGAAAGTCTCTTCAAAAGGAACACATCCAACTCAGATCTCAAAGTCTGTGGTTAAGGAATTAATTAATTGATTCCAACTTTTGTATTTAGTCTCTCACATTTCAAGCTTGATTCAGGGGAATTAAAGTCTGTTCTGCCCACTCATTTTTAAGCTCTCGAGTTGCCCCTGCACCTCTGGCGTCACTTCAAGAGTGATGGGGTCTTTGCAAACCACCTTGGCTTGCCCTGTGGAGAAGAGCTGCAATGCTATTTTCCATGCAGGTTTGTCGCCATACCTGCCAGGAAGGAGAGACGGGGAGGCAGCAGGGAATTTAACATAGTGTGGGAGCAGTAGCAGGAGTGCTGGATTGGCTCTGCTGTTGCACACAAGCCATGGCAAGCTCTCCTGGCAAGCACAACGGCAGGGAAGCTAGCCTTGGGCAATCTTCCAATTAGCTGCGTTAAGAGCTGTTTCACTGCTTCTCAATGACTAAACCATGGGCAGGCAAACTAAGGCCCGGGGGCTGAATCTGGCCCAATCGCCTTCTAAATCTGGCCCACGGATGGTCTGGGAATCAGTGTGGTTTTACATGAAGGAGCGTCTCCATCCCCATCGTTCAGCCCAGACACTGAGATCCAGTGCTGAGGGTCTTCTGTCTTGTTCCCTCATTGTGAGAAGTGAGGTCACAGGGAACCAGACAGAGGGCCTTCTCGGTGGTGGCGCCCACCCTGTGGAACGCCCACCCTTCAGATGTGAAGGAAATAAGCAGCTATCTTATCTTTAAAAGACATCTGAAGGCAGCCCTGTTTAGGGAATTTTTAAATATTTAATGCTGTGTTGTTTTTAACACTTGATTGGGAGCCGCCCAATAAATTGTTGTTGTTGTTGTCGTTGTCGTTATCATGATTAATAGAATGTGTCCTTGTATTTATGGTGGAATTGTAAAATAGTTAAGAATTTTTGAGAAATGATATATAATGAAATGAAAAAGATAACCTTTGTTAAAACCCCAGAAGCATTTTTGTTAGGAATTTTAGGTCAAGATTTGCCAAAGGGAAAACATAGAATTTTATGTATGTTACAACTGCAGAAAGGATGTTATAGGCACAAAGATGGAAAAGTGATAAAATACCAACAAAAGAAGATGGCAAGAAAAAAGATACCAACAAAATGGCAAGAAAAACTTACAGAATATGCCGAAATGGCAAAACTAACTGACAGGCTACGAAATAAGGACAAAAAATCATTTAAATAAGATTGGGAACCGTTTTCGGTTTATCTACAGAAACAATGCAAAGAACTGGACTCATTAGCAGGTTTTGAGTAAACATTTACAAATAACAAAATTTATATAAATTATAAGATTAAATATAAAAAAACAGTGGAAAGGAAATAAGCAGGAGTTGATATTGTGCGAAAACAAACTAGAAAAAGAAGTTGAAGGAAGTCCGGGGGGGGGGGCAATTTGAGATTGGTGAATTATGATATATGTTATAATGTAATTTTGGGGGGAAATGGAAAATTTAATAAGAAATATTTTTAAAAAAGAATCAAAAGCAGGGAGGATGAGTAAAATCCAATTTCAGAAAAAAATCAAGACAAATATTCATTGTGTGTGGTGTTAAAGGGTCCAACTAAGACCGGAAAATATCAACCCTAAAGAGAGAATTTCAGAGACACAAGAGCATTGTGAAAGCTGTTTATCAGGATACAGAAAATCAGAGGGGTCTGCAATAACTATCTAGCGACCAAAAAATAATCCATAGCTGTGTGCTGCAAAATAAAGATTATCGCCCAATGTTTCTCCTGCACATACATTTTGAATATCCAGCCCTAAGCACATGTGAACCTCATATACGGTCACACAAGAGTATTGAGCTCAATATAGCAGTTGCCAATCTTCTCTCAGCTATTACAATTTAATAGAATTGTTTCCTGTTAAGAAAGACATTGTTCTCCATCAAACACCTAGTAATGTCTTCTTGAGAAAACAGTATTCACATCTGCAAACCATCAGCTTGATCTAAAGAGCCTTGGAAATGCGTTTTGGCTCCTGGATATATTTACAATGTCGTGCATCCTAGCATACCGTTAATTAAATAATACAGGAGAAATGACTTCTGCCTGGAAAAATGATGAAGTATCTTAGGGAAATGTTTTGTGGAAAACAATGGGTCTCTCTGCATTGTAGATTCACCTGAATTTTCCACCCATTTTAATTGCTTGGTCATACTTGGTATTACTTGGTCATACACCCGGGACGAGGGTGGCACTGTGGTCTAAATGACAGAGCCTAGGGCTTGCTGCTCAGAAGGTCGGTGGGTTGAATTCCCGCAACGGGGTGAGCTCCCGTTGCTCCTGACCATTAGGTCCAGTCGTGGTCGACTCTGGGGTTGCGGTGCTCATCTTGCTTTATTGGTCGAGGGAGCCAGCGTACAGCTTCCGGGTCATGTGGCCAGCATGACTGTGCCACTTCTGGTGAACCAGAGCAACACATGGAAACGCCGTTTAGCTTCCCGTCAGAGCGGTACCTATTTATCTACTTGCACTGGTGTGCTTTCAAACTGCTAGGTTGGCAGGAGCAGGGACTGAGCAATGGGAGTTCACCCCATCGCGGGGATTCGAACCACTGACCTTCTGATCAGCAAGTCCTAGGCTCCGTGGTTTAACCCACAGCACCACCTGCGTTCCACATATTGCACACCAAAATCTCCTCATTTACCTTGCTGTTTGGCATTGATCAGTGATTAATTATGTCTCCATTAAGTTGAAATTCCTGGTGTAAAACTATACCCCTCCTCTCATCTTGAGTGGCTGGTACCATCTTCATGGATTAAACAAGGTAATATTTGTTTTATAGCCAATGAACCTAGTAAAATTAAGAGTCGTGATAGTGGTTGGCATTGAATAGCTGAACCCCCATCACTTCCATAGGGGTGTAAAAAAAATAGTCAAAATGCAAAATAATCAAATGTGAGCAACACAATGAGAAAACAACTTGGAAAAATGCGGTATAATTTAAAAGTAATAGAGGAAAATAACAGATTTTGATTCCCTGACAATGCTTTTAGTATGCTAGTATGCTGCCATACCTCCATTCACAAGTCCACAAAAGCAGAAAAGCAAAGATGTGTTTTCTCTAGCACTTTAACTCACTATGAAAACAATTGTCTCTTTAATAGCAACATGGCTCACTGCTAGGGTCCTACCCTATCCAAAAAAAGGGGAGGGTGAAATTTCCTTGGTTATTTACCCTGGATGCTAATGACCCTCTTCTGGTCCACATACTTCATGGAGCTTCCCCCCAAAAAACCCATGCACATGTGAAATTGATGGTATAGCTTTAATATTACAAAAACCATGATGCAGTGTGCCTGGAACCATACACATGCAACTCCACCACACAAATAACTGGAGCTTTTAAGTCTGTTGATTATATTGAACAAATAGCAGCAGAAACTAAATTGTCACCAGCCAAAATTCAGATATACAGATGGATTATTATTTTTCTAGAAATCTGCTGCTGAAGAGAAATGGAACTGTTATTAATTGAATTGGAACATGCTGAATAATGTTCAAAACATGTCTGTCTAGGATATTCTTTTAAATAAACTGTTTGAAAGCCCAATAAATAATGGGCAACTAGCTTAAGTTACTCAAATTCCGAGAGGCCTCCAATTGTGATTATACTTACACGCTGAAAAGCAACTGAAAAGCAACTTCTGACTTCTTGGGATTATTTATTTCAAAGGGCTGGTGCAGATGTCAAGGCAGGTGATCATTAAATCAATATTAAGATATTGTATTCTCTCCTTCCCTTGGAGTATGAATTCCCTTCACCTGGGATTTGTATGGTTAGCCATGATACCGACACAGATGTTAACAGTGGCAAAAGGAAGCCAAATTTCCCAAGTAATTCATAATCTGAGACTGGATTGAAACCTTGATTTTAGTTCCTGGTGAAGGCAAAACCCTCTACCTTAAGCAACATGAACCAAATTGGACATTCACTTCAGATGTGCTTTGTAATAAAATATTAAGATGGTTGGTACTTGAAGCCTCAAGCTGTCTCTATCGAAGACTTACCATATTTTTCGTCCCATGGGACGCTCCGTCCCATAGGACGCACCTAGGTTTTTTTGGGGGGAAATAAAGGAAAAAAATTTTCCCTTTATTTCCCCCCCCCCAAAAGCAGGTCGGGGAAACCGAACCAGGTCGAGGAACAGCGGGATGGTGGCGCTGCGCCTCCCTGCTGTCCCCCAAGCTTGTGGGGCTGGCCGATGTCTGCCCGGCGCGAGGGGCGCTCTGCTTCAGGGCACCCCTCGCACCAGGCGGCAGGCTGCTATCCGCAGCGTGGGGAGCCCTGCGGGGAACTCCCGCAGGGCTGCCTAGGCTGCGGATGTGTTCCTGAAGCGCTGGGCGCTCTGCTTTCAGGGCACCTGACGCTCCGGGAAGCAGGCTGCTATCAGCAGCCTAGATAGCCCTGTGGGGCCTCCCGCAGGGCTGCCTAGGCTGCGGATGTGTTCTCGAAGTGCCGGGCGCTCTGCTTTCAGGGCGCCCGACGCTCTGGGAAGCAGGCTGCTATCCTCAGCCTAGACATCCCTGCGGGACCTCCCGCAGGGCTGCGTAGGCTGCGGATGTGTTCCCGAAGCCTGGAGAGCGAGAGGGGTCGGTGCGTACCGACCCCTCTCGCTCCCCAAACTTCAGCGAAAGCCTGCATTCACCCCATAGGACGCACCCAGATTTCCCCTTCATTTTTGGAGGGGAAAAAGTACGTCCTATAGGGCGAAAAATACGGTATATTGACTTTTAAAAAAGGAATTCTACTAAATAACTTGAAATAGTCTCTGACTTCAGAGGTCCAGGTTCACAGGGCATTACAAGGCAAGTAAAAGAATGTGCAGGGAGGAAGCATTAAAGCGTTACCAGTCTCTCTGTTGACATCTTGGGAGATCATTTCCAGACCCTCTTTCTGTGCACAAAGTAGTGGCTTGCTCATTAAAGGTAGACAGAGCTCAATTTGCAACAGAGGCCAGTTGTTCAGGAAATAGATACCATTTGGCAAATGGCACGACATGCACTTTGCGTTCCTTGATGCAACTGCTAATGTCCTCGGGTGCAATCCTGGAGTTGCTTGCGCTAAGCCTGCAGTCTTCAAACACTGCTGAAGGATACAGAATTGCAACTCATATGAAGCCATAAGTACATGCTTAATGGTGATACTACATATGGGCTATCTTTTCACCTTCCCTCTGGCTTCTTCTTATTTTTGGCTGTTTGCAAGTATATTTGAAAAAGGTAAAAGGTAAAGGGACCCCTGGCCATTAGCTCCAGTCATGACCGACTCTGGGGTTGCGGCGCTCATCTCACTTTATTGGCAGAGGGAGCTGGCGTACAGCTTCCGGGTCATGTGGCCAGCATGACTAAGCCGCTTCTGGCGAACCAGAGCAGGGTACGGAAACGCCGTTTACCTTCCCACCTATTTATCTACTTGCACTTTGACGTGATTTCGAACTACTAGGTTGGCAGTAACTGGGACTGAACAACAGGAACTCACCTCGTCGCAGAGATTCGAACCGCCGACCTTCTGATTGGCAAGTCCTAGGCTCTGTGGTTTAACCCACAGCGCCACCCGCGTCCCAAGTATATTTGTACGTATTTCTAAATCACATCAAATACCTTTTCATTTCCCTCCCATTTTACCCAGAGGTTAACTAATACCTGAATGCATTTTTGCATGCTTTTTGTTCTACCCCTACTGTATTCTGAAGAATGATGGAACCAAAAGTAAATGAAAATCACCACCACCATTTCCCGAATTCACACAAGGGAAGGCGACTTAAATCTCCAGTCTACTCTCCTTGCTATCACAGGGGCGGGTAATGAAAGCCCGGAATGCATATAACATTTCCCATTCATACTAGAGGTGATGGGATAATGAATTATAAGGAAAATTATGCTACTCACCATTAAAAGATTACCTTAACAGAAATTGAAAGACTTTGCAGATGCATAGGGAGAAGACAGACCACAGTTTTGAACACCAGTGTTGTTTAAATCTGAATCAATCCTATTTTACATAACTTACTCCAAGCATAATGCATTAGATGTATACTCATTTGTGCTTGGTAGAGACAAAAACTGGAGATCTGTCATAGATGTCTAAAGGCCAGTTTATGTGCCCACTCAGCTCAAGTTCATTGGCAAACCCCAGTTGGACGCATTATGAGACTTCTGGAGCCTTTTCTGCCTGGCAAAATTTCTTCATATTTTTCATGGAAGCTCATCAGATTCAGCCAGATGGGGAAATAGAAGGGAGGGGAAGCCATGGACATCTGTCTCTTTCTGTTGTTCCACAACCGAAAGCAAAAGAAACTTGCAGACAAGTGGAAAGGAGGCTAGGTGCTTTTTCACCAGGACCCATGAATGCTATCAACAGGAAACACCAACAGCAGGAAACACCATCAGAGCACTCCTGACATATGGTTGTCAAGCCTCTGCTTAAAGACCTCCAAAGAAGGAGACTCCACCACACTCCTTGGAAGCAAATTCCACTGTCGAACAGCTCTTACTGTCAGGAAGTTCTTCCTAATGTTTAGGTGGAATCTTCTCTCTTGTAGTTTGGATCCATTGCTCCGTGTCCGCTTCTCTGGAGCAGCAGAAAACAACCTTTCTCCCTCCTCTATGTGACATCCTTTTATATATTTGAACATGGCTATCATATCACCCCTTAACCTCCTCTTCTCCAGGCTAAACATGCCCAGCTCCCTTAGCCGTTCCTCATAAGGCATCATTTCCAGGCCTTTGACCATTTTGGTTGCCCTCCTCTGGACACGTTCCAGTTTGTCAGTGTCCTTCTTGAACTGTGGTGCCCAGAACTGGACACAGTACACCAGGTGAGGTCTGACCAGAGCAGAATACAGTGGCACTATTACTTCCCTTGATCTAGATGCTATACTCCTATTGGTTCAGGTTAAGAACGATTTCAGGGTAAGAACGGACCTCCAGAACGAATTAAGTTCTGAACCCGAGGTACCACTGTACAAGATTCTTCGTTGTTTCTGCTGCAAGAGAATGACACCATTTCCTCTCTGGAAAATATATTGCAGTAGTAGTCATTGTACCCATAAAAAGGTAAAGGTAAAGGTACCCCTGCCCGTATGGGCCAGTCTTGACAGACTCTAGGGTTGTGCGCCCATCTCACTTAAGAGGCCGAGGGCCAGCGCTGTCCGGAGACACTTCTGGGTCACGTGGCCAGCGTGACAAAGCCGCATCTGGCGAACAAAAGCAGCGCACGGAAATGCCGTTTACCTTCCCACCAGTAAGCGGTCCCTATTTATCTACTTGCACCCGGAGGTGCTTTCGAACTGCTAGGTTGGCAGGCACTGGGACCGAGCAACGGGAGCGCACCCCGCCGCGGGGATTCGAACTGCCGACCTTTAGATCGGCAAGCCCTAGGCGCTGAGGCTTTTACCCACAGCTTAACCAACTGCACGCCAAGCAAAATTGGCTCCTTTAAAAATAAATAAATCTCCCCCTATTGTTGCACAGTTATTAGGCGCCCTATTCTGCTTCGTTGAAACAGCGTGGCTGTATTTACAGAAAGGCAGGCTGTGTTCTTTGAAGGTTACAGGTTAGTTTTGTGACAAATGAGGAATGTGCAGGGCTGAAATCCAGCACTCCTTATGCACCATAGGTAAACAGACATTTCCACAAGAGAGTATTCAATCACTATGCCCAGGAGCGGCAACTGTATAGAGGGACTTGTTAATACATACCATCTGTAACCACTTCATCAACTTCAAAGTATGTACACAAAGTCAATTAAAAATCCCTAAAAGTTTGATTCACCTTCTTGTCTCTTCTTTCAAGTGCACCTCTGCTCTTTACGTGGAACGCGGGAGTTAGGGGGACCGGGGGCGGTGTAAGGTGGGTGCCCAAAAAGCAAGCCGTCCAAACAATTTAAAACATCTGGTTTGAAGCGAAGAACAAGCACAATCTCAGGTTTTGTTTAAGATGGCCTTTGTGTCAAGGTACAATCAAGCAATCCATCAGCTGAAAGATCCAGAGTCGAGATTAAAAAAACCAGAATGCCTAAAAACCTGGTTCTTTGGCATTCCAAAATCATTTTTCAAATGAGGAGTGGGAACGTTGGAATGAGCGTGATTTTTTTTTCTCTCCCCCAAGAGCTTACAGAAAATTCAAGGGATAACATCCCACCCAAGTCCATGATTAAGGAGAAAATACCTTCCACTCAAGCAAAGAGATGTGGGCTAAGATTTCTTTCCATCAACAGCTCCTCCTGTCTCATGAGGTGAAGCTCCAGAGATCCCTTGATCTTGGAGGTACCTTCTCAAGAGACATGTGGGCCTGACCCTGGAAGCACGGCTGAAATTCCCCAAAAGCCCCAGGATAATAACTGCATGTCACAGAAGGCCATCAATTTTTAACATACTCATTAAAAGATTCAGGAGGTCAAGTTTGCTCTGATATTTTATCCTTTGGCATACCCAACTGATCTCTGGAAATCGTCTGGGCTGTTTTAACTGGGATGTCAGTGGTGTAATAGGATGTGGATGGCGCTGTGGTCTAAACCACTGAAGCTAGGGCTTGCCGATCAGAAGGTTGGCGGTTCGAATCCCGGTGACAGAGTGAGCTCCCGTTGCTCGGTCCCAGCTCCTGCCAACCTAGTAGTTCGAAAGCACATCAAAATGCAAGTAGATAAATAGGTACCGCTCCGGCGGGAAGGTAAACGGTGTTTCCGTGCGCTGCTCTGGTTCGCCAGAAGTGGCTTAGTCATGCTGGCCACATGACCAATAAAGCGAGATGAGCGCTGCAACCCCATAGTCGGCCACGACTGGACCTAATGGTCAGGGGTCCCTTTACCTTTTACTAGGAAGCAGAAACTTCTAAGCATTTGGCTAGATCCTAAAAATCTCTCCCACAGTACCCTTTCAAGGGAACTGACTACCGGTATTTATGAACCAATTCGCAATGTTCTTCCAGGTTAACTTAATTTCTCCAGTTTCATACTTGGAGGAAGAGCAATAGGAGTGAATCACTAAGAAACACACACACACACACACACACACACACACACACACACACATACACACACACACATACACACACACAACTAGCTCCTCTTTCCCTACCTCCCATTATTATAGGCAGTGGCTCATTGAAAGTGCATTATTGAACATTATGGTTGGATCATTGCCACAACTTAAATCTCCCCTTTGGCTCTGCTGAAGGTTTCAGCAATATTGTAATAAGTCAGGACCTTAGCATTAATAGTAATGCTTTTATAAATGAGATTTTTTAAAGGACGTGCATGGCATTTATACCATTATTTTTTAGGTTTCAGATATACCATATCTGCCTCTCATTTCCAATGTAGGCGAGTTTTACATTCTAGGCAAGGGGGAAGTATTGGGATATATTTCACAAGTTTTCATTCTTTTGCTTGCTCACTCACTCATTTTGCTTTAAAAGTTAAATGCTTCTTTGCACCCATAAACTCTTATGAAACTTTTCTAAGAACCATTCTGGCCGATACCCCATTCCCAACCATTTATACTGGCAGATTTGTCTGCCATGCAGTCATGTTTCATTAATATGTGCCACTATTAACTGCTAATTTGCTGTGGCAGAAGTCTAGAGATTACACCATGAGAATCATTTTTGGTCTAGCAAGTCTATGTGATAATTGTAAACTTGTTTTCCAAATGCGGACATTTATATAGCTAAATTAACACCATCTAAGCACAAGAGGGAGGTATCAGCAGATTTGGTGACAGCAGCCACGAAATTAAAAGATGCCTGCTTCTTGGGAGAAAAACAATGACAAACCTAGAAAGCATCTTAAAAAGCAGAGACATCACCTTGCCAACAAAGGTCTGTATAGTTAAAGCTATGGTTTTCCCAGTAGTGATGTATGGAAGTGAGAGTTGGACCATAAAGAAGGCTGATCGCCAAAGAATTGGTGCTTTTGAATTATGGTGCTGGAGGAGACTCTTGAGAGTCCCATGGACTGCAAGAAGATCAAACCTCTCCATTCTTAAGGAAATCAGCCCTGAGTGCTCCCTGGAAGGACAGATCCTGAAGCTGAGGCTCCAATACTTTGGCCACCTCATGAGAAGAGAAGACTCCCTGGAAAAGACCCTGATGTTGGGAAAGATGGAGGGCACAAGGAGAAGGGGACGACAGAGGATGAGATGGTTGGACAGCGTTCTCGAAGCTACCAGCAGGAGTTTGACTAAACTGCGGGA
This sequence comes from Podarcis tiliguerta, assembly GCF_965153285.1. NCBI lineage: Eukaryota > Metazoa > Chordata > Lepidosauria > Squamata > Lacertidae > Podarcis > Podarcis tiliguerta. The sequence continues at coordinate 8,124,614 of NC_139534.1, forward strand.
GGCAGTGGAAGACAGGAGTACCTGGCCTGCTCTGGTCCGTGGGGTCATGAAGAGTCGGACACGACTAAATGACTCAACAACAACAAAAAAGAGCCACGGCTTATTCATCAACCTTGCCATAGCGAAGGCTGGAAAGCAAGGTCTAAGGCTGGTCAAAGAAAATTTCCAAGCTGAATTCCTGCATTCAGTTCCTTGCATCCAGTTAAGCATTCAAACTGATCCCTTCCTACTGACGAAGGACTTAGGTAGGCTTAGGTAGAACAGAAGGGAGAGAAGACTTTTCTGCCATCTGCTCCCAAGGAGGCAAGTCCTTCGAAGAGTGTCAGTTGCCACTATTTAAGTGAAGAACTGTGTAAAATTCAGTTATAACCCAGCGGCTGAAAAAATATAGTATTAATTTTCTAAGCTTTGCTTCAAGCCCACTGATCCCAGTTTTAAGACTCTTAAGCAATCCATAATTGCTTTCTAATTTCCTCGGTAATAAGAAAGTAGTTTCATCATGCTCTCTAGTATATTAGGAATATTATTTAGCATCAAACTTGATAATAGTTTCTCGTACCACTTTCTGCCTACATTGCTCAGAATTTCACTCTTGAATTCGACAATCAAGTTAGTTACTTGCCGATTATAGAACTAGCGTTCCCCCCTAAAACACACAACAACAACAACAACAACAACAACAACAACAACCCTTTATTATCTGCTATGTTCAGATTAACATTAATAGTTCCAGGTTTCCAGATCTTAATATGCACTGATCACCCAAATAAGATACATTTCAAAAGTCTAGAATTACACCGAACTCCATAGCCGGAAGATTAAACTGAATATTCTGCTTCTGCAAGACCATCCAAGTATTAAAAATGCGAGTTTCTGAATATATAAATAATCAACTGAACCCATCCTATTAAACTCCTGTAATGATCTTTCTGCTAGTTGGTCAAATGCACTGTTGTCCATATTTATTCCAACTAAATTGTTTGCCATGTTACAGTTCATCATAGGATGATTTACAGCACCCTGGAAATAATCTCTGGACTTCTCATTTTCATGGTTTCAGTCCTAAATTGCTTAAAATCCCTGTGCATTTCACAGTGAAACTAGTTCATTTTTTTTTTCTTATTCTGCCCTTAAAATCCCCATGGATATTCAATAAATATCTGCTCGGAGTCCTATGCTTTATTCTTGAGAGAACGTCAGCTATTCTGTAGTTTTTAATTAAATCTCATGGCTTTAATTATCTCTATACAGATGTTGTATAAATTTATGTTTATTTTACAGCAGTTTCCTGTACTTTTGCATTCCCCCTCTTTCATTGATGTTTGAGGAATTATTAAGAGTCTAAAAATATATTTACAAAGGTCAGGATCCTCTTCTACAGCAGGTACAACAGGTTTAAATAAAAAGAAAATTCAGAAGGGAGTCCGACTGTACTTAAAAGACACGGTTCATGAATATTATACAGTGCTAGGTGACCCAGAAAAGCACTGCTTAGGGCTCATTCTCTCCACACTCATCTCAACCACCACTCTCTCACTCTATACCAGTGTGGTCCTCCATGTATTGGTGGATTCCAATTCCCATCAGCGCCAGTCATCACGACCAATAGTTCAGGAAGATGGGAGCTGGGGACCAGCAATATCTGGAGGATAAGCGAAATAATGCAGGTCATTGCTGGGTCCCCAGTCCATCTTAGGGGGATCTTTTTCAATGTCCCCGGCAGTGGGGTTTGGGAAAACTGGAGGTTTGAGTGTACCTCCCATATATTGGACTCACAGTTGCCCATGGAGGTGCAGGTCAATTCTGAGTCCAGGGCAGCTGTTTACCAGCTCCATCTGGTACACAGGCTGAGACCCTCCCTGCCCGCAGACTGTCTTGCCAGAGTGCTGCATGGTTATCTCCCACTTGGGACTACTGCAATGCGCTCTACGTGGGGCTACCTTTGAAGGTGACCCAGAAACGGCAATTAATCCAGAATGCAGCAGCTAGACTGGTCACTGGGAGTGGCCGTCGGGACCACATAACACCGGTCCTGAGAGATCTGCATTGGCTCCCAGTACGTTTCCGAGCACAATTTAAAGTGTTGGTGCTGACCTTTCAAGTCCTAAATGGCCTCGGTCCTGTATACCTGAAGGAGCGTCTCCACCCCCATCGTTCAGCCCGGACACTGAGGTCCAGCTACGAGGGCTTTATGGCCGTTCCCTCACTGCATGAAGTGAAGTTACAGGGAACCAGGCAGAGGGCCTTCTTGGTAGTGGCGCCTGTCCTGTGGAATGCCCTCCCACCAGATGTCAAAGAAATAAACAACTGTCTGATGTTTAGAAGACATCTGAAGGCAGCCCTGTTTAGGGAAGTTTAAGTGACTGATGTTTTAATGCCTTTTTAATTTTTTGTTGGAAGCCATCCAGAGTAGCTGGGGAAACCTAGCCAGATGGGTGAGGTATAAATTATTATTATTATTATTATTATTATTATTATTATTATTATTATTATTAAATTTAAAGCACGCTTCTGGAAAAGCCTGTGTGAAGGGCTTAAACAAGCACCTTAAAATTACTGCTGATATAAATGGGAAGGAGGTTCCATAAGGCTGTAGGACCTGCTCATCCTTCTAGCAAAATGCAGGCAACATGCATACTCTGATGGGAGTCCTATTTCTAATTGCTAGAGAGCTGAGTCTGGGCATAGTGGCAACTTCTTGGACCTAACCTGGCAGATAACATTAGGCATAAGTAGATGCCAAAGTAGGAACAGTAAGTAAAAAGGGACTCCTGACCATTAGGTCCAGTCGTGGCAGACTCTGGGGTTGCGGCGCTCATCTCGCTTTACTGGCCGAGGGAGCCGGCGTACAGCTTCCGGGTCATGTGGCCAGCATGACTAAGCCGCTTCTGGCGAACCAGAGCAGCGCACGGAAACGCCGTTTACCTTCCCGCCGGAGTGGTACCTATTTATCTACTTGCACTTTGACAAGCTTTCGAACTGCTAGGTTGGCAGGAGCTGGGACCAAGCAACAGGAGCTCACCCCATCACGGGGATTCGAACCGCCTACCTTCTGATTGGCAAGCCCAAGAGGCTCAGTGGTTTAACCCACAGCGCCACCTGCGTTGGTTTAAATGAAGGCCAGGCTGCAGACCATGGCAGTTGCAGCCAGCAATGGAAATGTACATTGGCTGCAGTACCCCCAGCTCAGCATGAGGTGGGCATGCCTTTAATGTGGATGTGCAGGACTTCCATTCTGTCCCCCACTAGGCCACCACTCTTGCATCATACAAATGAGCCATGGCCCACTATTTGAAAAACACTGATGTGTGAAAATCAAGCACAATAAGACAAAATGGAGGCCTTGGGCCATGAGATTCATGGCCAGTTTGCCTCTGCCGCAGTTCGGAATCTTGTGGTGAAAGGAGAACCAGAGCAACCTGACAATATGAAACATTTATCCAGAGATAGTGCATGATTACAAGTCTGCAGGGTTTTCCAAGCATATTTTACAGATTTGTAAAATCTGACATGCTTCTAAACCGAGAAGGCGCCACAGAGTGCCCAGCAGTGCAGTTCCTCCAGCAAAAACCCAGGGAAGGTAACAAATCTCTGTAAAATAAGGAGTATCTCTACAAGACATATTTGTAATAGCAATTTCTGAAAAGGATCTGTAAGAGAACGAATTCCATGTTATTATGGCAGTAGGAACTAAAGCCAGTTATCCACTCAGAACTAGGAAGCTGCGTGCCAAATCGGTTTTCACCACCCTGTGGGTACAACACACTTCTCATGCAAATCAAGAAATTAAACAGCTTACGTAGAGTCATAGCTATAAAATCGACAAGATTTGTAACAGGACAGATTCACACAAAAAATAAGGAAAAGGATGTGTTTGTTTTGGGAGTTGATGAAATACCAACACTGTATAGCTGAAAACAGCTTTTTAAACTTTGCAGCTGAAATTAATATAGCAAAGATTAGACTTTATGAAAGTGAAATGTGGAAAATTTCAGAAAGCGTGGTCTCCTTCATGGAGAGCACGTGTTGCGGTGGGGGCCGCCAGGACACTCCAAAGTTGGGGGCGGGCTAATTGTTCGTTGGCCACTGATGCGATTGGGGCTTCCCTTGTTGTTGGGAAGAAGTTAATGTTGCCATTTGTTGATTGACAGCCAGAAATGCTAAAACTCCTTGCACGAGGCTAGGGCTTCCTCTTTTTGACCGTGCATCGGATTGCCCATCCCCCCCTCCCTAGAATTAGGGTTGTTCGCTTTGACCTTGCTATGCCTGTCATGGGGTCGTCTGCTCTTGGGGCAGGGGCCCAGTAGGAATTTTGTCCATCTGGCTGATTGGCTGGGGCCATTTGGTTTTTGCCTAAAGGTAAAGGTACCCCTGCCCATACGGGCCAGTCTTGACAGACTCTAGGGTTGTGCGCCCATCTCACTTAAGAGGCCGGGGGCCAGCGCTGTCCGGAGACACTTCCGGGTCACGTGGCCAGCGTGACATCGCTGCTCTGGCGAGCCAGAGCCACACACGGAAACGCCGTTTACCTTCCCGCTGGTAAGCGGTCCCTATTTATCTACTCGCACCTGGGAGTGCTTTCGAACTGCTAGGTTGGCAGGCGCTGGGACCGAACAACGGGAGCGCATCCCGCCGCGGGGATTCGAACCGCCGACCTTTCAATCGGCAAGCCCTAGGCGCTGAGGCTTTAACCCACAGCGCCACCCATGTCCCTGGTTTTTGCCTACTGCATAGCAAATCGTCACAACTTGTAAGGTTGCGGTTAGGCATTGGTTTATGGTTTGGTTGGTTGAGGGGAAGTGGTTGAGTGCCTGCCCTTGGTAGGTTGAGTGCCTGCCCCTCTAATGCTGCTGCTGCAAGGGATTCCGTTAAAGGAATTGGGGGCTAACTATTGCTTGTCCACTCTGTCAAGGGGGCTCTGGCCATAGCAATGAGCTCCTGGTTGCATTTGGGGTGAGGGCAGGTTCCCTGCTCCGTCGCTACCCCCAAGTGTATTCCCCTATTCTGACTTTCGCATCGTGCAGAATGTCAGTCTGTCCCCCATGGTGGGGGCAGATAGTCGCAACCAATGCCTAAGCAACCACTCACAAATTTGTATTTCAATAAAGTTGTGGCCAAAATTATGCCAAAAATCTTAAACAAAAAATTCTGTGTGATGTGTGAGTTATTGGGGTGGCCCTGGGGACCTCGACACGCAAACAGCATTGAATAATAAAAAGTCTATGTCCTTATAAAGCAAACAATCTGCATACAAGCTTAACATAAAGGGGATGCAGGATTGAACCCTATCCATGCCCATCCAGTGCACAGCCAGCGCATTAGAAGCCTGCATAATTTGCCCAGTCCCGATATGAATAATTTCTGTCCTCAGAATTTGAGTACAGACTGCATGGCTTGAGCATGCATACACATCAATATATAAATCCATTCTTACACTGCTTGAGGACAGTGCACAAATTATGTTTGCTTGGGGCAAGAATGTAAGGAAAAACAGTATCCTAAAAGAACAACAATAAAAAGGCAACAACAAAATAAGCAGAAAGGCTTAAGATTTCTAGCTCTGCACACTCAGGAAGGAATGCTCTGTGGGTTTCTGGTGATTGGTTTGGTTTTAATCATCTTCGTAATCTAACTTCCTATCGCCTCCTTTTTTTTGTAAGGGCACAATGAAAGGTCAACCTTCTGAAACATTTGCTAGGCCATATTTTCATGCTTGAAACAAACGTGTTTTGAAATAATTAGACTAATGACTGTATATCAGTAATAATCTTTGCTAAAAATGTCAGTTGGGTTTGAAATGACTTTTTCATTTAATCAGTGTCAGGGCACTATAAAACAAATTCTGCTTTGATCTTATTCCATTGCCCAGAGTGAGTCAATCTAACAGAAGGGCAGGAATAGCAAAATTTATTGACACTGTACGTAATGGGGACCCTGTTTGCATGGTTGTTGAGCTTCTGTTTCTACCTCCGTTACCAATTGCTTGGAACACCTAGGTAAAAGTAAAGGGACCCCTGACCATTAGGTCCAGTCGTGGAGGACTCTGGGGTTGCGGCGCTCATCTCGCTTTACTGGCTGAGGGAGCTTCCAGGTCATGTGGCCAGAATGACTAAGCCACTTCTGGCGAACCAGAGCAGCGCACAGAAATGCCGTTTACCTTCCCGCCAGAGTGGTACCTATTTATCTACTTGCACTTTGACATGCTTTCAAACTGCTAGGTGGGCAGGAGCAGGGACCGAGCAACGGGAGCTCACTCCATCACGGGGATTTGAACCACCGACCTTCTGATCGGCAAGCCCTAGGCTCTGTGGTTTTTAGACCACAGCACCACCCGCGTCCTCCCTCCCGAGACACCTACAATGCTATTTAAATGGGTCAGACAACCTCTAATTCCACCACCTCCAGTACTTGAGACTATGCGGGCAGCAACGACTGCTTCACTTACACTGACCCATAATAGATCATGGAATTCTACGGGAGTTTATGATGAAGAAGACTTCAAGCTGGACCAAAACGCTCACTTTTTCTGGGTGCTCACATTTCATAATGTCATAGTGCCCTCCTGTTCCTGCCATTTTTTTGCCACTCACCGTGAACTCATTTGTATTATGTCGGCGAGATGTCTTCTTTTGCGACTGATGTTGTGGACCTCATTTGTCCATGCCGCCATTTAACACATGGCGTTTTTGATCAGTTTAGAATGCTACGTCTGACGTTATGATTCCATTGGTGTGTAAGCAAAAACGAGTGGGTTGCACTAGGCAGGCAATTTAAGTGAGAATGAATGATGCCAACGAGAGCAAAGGAGCGCTATGGTGCAAAGCAGCAGCAGCATATAAACCGCGTGAATGCTTAGCAAGATGTGTACTTTCTTGGTAACTGAGGTGCTATTATTAGGGTTGCCATATATCCAGGAATTCCTGGACATGTCCTCTTTTGGGGGTCCTACAAGCCAGTGTGGTGTAGTGGTTAAGAGCGGTGGACTCGTAATCTGGGGAACCGGGTTCGCGCCTCCGCTCCTCCACATGCAGCTGCTGGGTGACCTTGGGCCAGTCACACTTCTCTGAAGTCTCTCAGCCCTGCTCACCTCACAGAGTGTTTGTTGTGGGGGAGGAAGGGAAAGGAGAATGTTAGCCGCTTTGAGACTCCTTAAAGCGAGTGAAAGGCGGGATATCAAATCCAAACTCCTCTTCTTCTTCTTCTTCTTCTTCTTCTTCTTCTTCTGGGGAGAATTTCACATTTTACAGCAAATGTCCTGGATTTGTTTTTTGTTTTTTTAAAGGTTCCTTGGTGAGCCATGGGCACACTGAGAGCCAATGTGGTGTAGAGGTTAAGAGCGGTAGACTAGTAATCTGGTGAACCGGGTTTGCGTCTCCGCTCCTCCACATGCAGCTGCTGGGTGACCTTGGGCTAGTCAGACTTCTCTGAAGTCTCTCAGCCCCACTCACCTCACAGAGTGTTTGTTGTGGGGGAGGAAGGGAAAGGAGGTTGTGAGCCGCTTTGAGATGCCTTTGTGTGCTGGTCCTGTGGGTTAACCATGCGGCGAGGTCTGAGTCCAGTCCGAGGTCAAGGATGCAGTATGGAGGCTGTCCGTCGAAGCTTTAGCTGGATCCAAGGCAGGGAGTCGGCTGAGGTCAGGAGCTCAAGCAGAAGAGCAGGGTGCAGGCAGGAACACGCTACCAACAATGTTGCTCTCGCAACCTGGGACTGGGGCTGGCTGGCTTTTATCTGCCCCGAGGCATAGGGTGGCCCTGGTCCACAGGTGACTCGCCTCTCCTGGCCTGGAGGTGAGCACTCCTCCTGCAGGAACTTAGTTCCCCCGCTTCTCTGCCCTGAGCCTCTGCAGCTCAGGAGAGGCTGGAGGGTTACCGGACCCAGAGGCAACCTCACTTCCCCCCTGACGGGGCTGAGAGTGGAGCACCTGCAGGCAATGGGTCCTCCATCACCTCAGGAGCCAGAGCAGGCTCAGTTGATGCCTGCATGTGAGGATCCAGCACAGGTGAGGACCCTCCAGGCTCAAGCCCCAGCCCCGGCTCAGCTGGTTCTGGAGGCGAGGAATCCTGTGCAGGCTGGGATTCCTCAGCTTCAGCCTCCGAGTCCGAATCCCAGGCCATCACACTTTGGGTAGTGATAAAGCGGGATATCAAATCCAAACTCTTCTTCTTCTTCTTCTGGCTCAGCGGAGGAGCAAGCCAATCAGGCACCTGGGCAGGTGCGTCCAGGGGTGGGGCCAGCCACTCAGGGGCAGGACGCTACGCAGGGCCCCCGAGGGGTCTGCCTGCCTCCTCCCACTCAGCCTCCCAGCTGGGGAGAAGACAGCAGGTGGATGGTCAGGGGCAGTGCACAGCCTGCAGGCGCCCAAGCCACCATGTCACCCCCTCAGTGGTGACACCCAAGGCGCACCACCCCCACTGCCCCCCTTCCTTCACCCCTGTTCTGGCTCTGGCACTTCAGTGGCCAAGGGGCTATTGGGCAACTGCCCTAAAAAAACGCAACAACTTTTTATGTCCAGATTTTTACCTCTTGAAATATGGCAACCCTAGCCACTAGTAAAATGGAACTCTGCCCCAAACTGCAATGAGCTCCAGACTTCCCATAGCCGTTTTTGCTATAGCGAAAAAACAACAGGTGAGATTCTACCCTCTAGGTCCCTTCCGTACTACATTGTTTTCTAAAAATCTCTATGTTACTCTTCCTTACAATATTCACAATGGTGAAGGGAGAGGGATGGACAGATCCCGGGGGATCTCAAGAACAGCGCATCATGAAGCAGGCAAAATATAGCACTGTTGCACTTTTATACCAAAGTTGTATCCTTTGACAACTTACACTGTCCTTAAGATTACACACACACACACACACACACACACACACCTCAGCGCCTAGGACTTGCCAATCGTCAGGTCGGCAGTTCAAATCCCCGCGGCGGGGTGCGCTCCCGTTGCTCGGTCCCAGCGCCTGCCAACCGAGCAGTTCGAAAGCATGCCAAAAAGTGCAAGTAGATAAATAGGGACCGCTTACTAGCGGGAAGGTAAACGGTGTTTCCGTGTGCTGCGCTGGCTCGCCAGATGCAGCTTTGTCACGCTGGCCACGTGACCCGGACGTGTCTCCGGACAGCGCTGGCCTCCGGCCTCTTAAGTGAGATGGGCGCACAACCCTAGAGTCGGACATGACTGGCCCGTACGGGCAGGGGTACCTTTACCTTTACCTTTACTTTAAAACAGCAAAAGCAGAATGTAGACTTGACTAAGGAGTTTGTCTAGAAAGGCGAGAAATCAGCCTGAAGTTCTTGCAAGTCCTCCTGTGTGACAGCCTGAGAAAGAAGGAATGAAGAAGCAGGAAAGTACATGGGAAACCTGCAAAGACTTGAAAGCAAAGTTTCTTTTCCTTAACAAGGTTTTTGGGTTTTTTTATTTAAAAAAATGATATAAATAGAAGGCAGCCTCCTAGAGCCTCCAACTTAATGTTATTTTTTTAATAATTTATATGGCAGTTCTATTTATAGTTGCACACTTTTATAAAGTTTGATTCTTTCATTGTGTGTGTGTGTGTGTGTAATTTTTACATCACACACATAAACACACACACACACTGCTCTGTCTCTTTCAAAGTTCAAGCTCTTAGTCTCCAGTTCTTTCCTTTCCATCAAAAACAAGTCGGAAGCTTGACTGTGATTTGCTCCACAAATATAGGTCATCTTATTATCAAAGTACATTAATGAGTTAGAAGGCTATACTCCCCTATGATGTGCTGGCCTAACTCGTTAACATTAATGAGATTTATGCATGTATGCTAAGAAAAGAATAGAACCCTAATTAAACAAATAAACCTTTAGCAATGTGTACATGAGCATTTTTAATATGAAAATATTCCTCCTGTCTTTGCTTTTGACAAACACTAAGCACAACTAAGGACTAATCAAAATTTAGGGGGAGGGGAGAAGGCGAAGGTGTCATAAAGCAGCCAGTATATTTTTTTAACGATGTGACAAATGGGCCATGCATATGTTCTCAGATTAATTATTGCACCCATCCCCTTTGCCTGCAATAACTAAAAACACGGTAGTTTTATTTAACAACTGACAGTTTTGTACAGTAGATATAAATCAGGCGAGAAAAATTAAAAATGAAGGCCTCACAAAACCTTTTAAACAGCTTTTGTTTATAATTTAGTCCTCCCTTTGCAGTACCAATGTATGCATTTATTCCCATCACTTTCCCACCTACATTAAGTGGTACTAAAAACACTAATGCACCACTGGATTCAGGAAAAAAATGAGTACACACACACACACACACACACACAAACACATGAATACATGCAAAGATTAAAAAACGCACCACACTTTTGTGAGTGGATCCTTTTCTGGACATGATTGGTTCATGCACACATGTATTGGCCAATGGTTCCCAGTTTGGGATCCCAGCATCTATTTATTTATTTTTCTTTATAGAAGTATGGCTAAACCACCATGTTATAAAATATCAGAGTGGTACACAGCAATACGTCTAAAATGAAACATAAATTTGTTGTTTGTGTAAATTTATGTTTCATGTACAAAAAATATCTCAAGGATTACTGTAATAATATGTAATAGTCAGTGCCTGGCTTTGAATGACTTCTGTGGTATGATTGATAATTACAAGAGAATACAATACTGATGAAAATTAGCATAAGAAAATAAAAATAAATAGTGCGCAAGATAGACTAAGTGGTAGATACATGAGGGGGTGGCAGGAAATCGCTAGAAACTTAAGAAGAACTTATTGTGATGTGATGTAACATATAATACCATTTTGTTTCCTTTCTTTTGGACAACCCTTTTGTTTGTTACTTCTTTTTAAGCTCAATAAACCATTATAGGGGGGAAAACAAAACGATTAAAACCAGTACAAAATAATCATTAAAATGACTGGGCCAATAATGAATGCTTTACACAGAGGTGTAGGTCTACTGACATACAAAAAGTCTTCAAGAGATGCCTGAATGTTAGCAGTAAGGTTGGTCTTCTGAATCCTTGCTGGAAGAATATTCCTCAACATGGGACCAGCGACACCGAATACCTGACTTCATGTTATGCTCTGTAACATGGGGAACACCTAGCAGCACTGCTCAAGGTGGTCTCAGTGATCGAGCAGGTATATAAGGCTCAGGGGTTCCTTAGGTTATCCTGGAATCAAGCTGTTCAGAGCTTTGACTATCAACACAAACCTGGCTAGGCAAGCATGACTTGAATTTGGATGAACGCTGGTGGTGCTGTGGTCTAAACCACTGAGCCTCTGGGCTTGCCGATCAAAAGGTCGGCAATTCGAATTCCCGCGACGGTGTGAGCTCCCGTTGCTCAGTCCCAGCTCCTGCCAACCTAGCAGTTCGAAAGCATGTCAAAAAGTGCAAGTAGGTAAATAGGTACCGCTCTGGCGGGAGGGTAAACAGCGTTTCCATGCGCTGCTCTGGTTTCACCACAGGTGGCTTAGTCATGCTGGCCACATGGCCCGGAAAAACTGTCTGCGGACAAATGCCGGCTCCCTTGGCCAGTAAAGCGAGATTAGCGCCACAACCACAGAGTTGTCTGCAACTGGACTTAACTGTCGGGGGGTCCTTTACCTTTTTATGTCTTCTTCTTTGGCGATCACTCGTAGCCGTGTAAGATTGTTTTCCATAAACACGGTTTTAACAATGAGTCTGTAAGTGACTATGGAGGCCAATTCTGGACCCACACGTCCTTCCACAGTGGGGACATGGGTTTCCGGGTGGGAGTTGATCACGGTGTGGATTTGCCAAGCGTGCCTTCCTCTTAGCACATTTCTCCCTTGCGTCCTGAGTTTGAGTGTCTTCAAAGCCCACAACACCTTTGGTAAAGGCTCTTCTCCAGTTGGAGCGCTCGCAGGCAAGTATTTCCCAATTGTTGGTGTTCACACTACATTTTTTAAGATTTGCCTTGAGGCAGTCTTTAAACCTCTTTTGTTGACCACCAGCATTACGCTTTCCATTTTTAAGTTCAGAATAGAGTAGTTGCTTTGGAAGACAATAATAGGCATCCGCACAACATGACCAGTCCAATGAAGCTGATGTTGAAGAATCACTGGTGACCACCCATATGTATCACCCATATGAAGGGAGTGGGGAACTTAATATTGAGGGCAGGGACAGGTACTGCGGACAGCATATCCAGTGGCGACTGGCACACTTCCAAAGAAACAACGGCATCAATGACCTGTGACAATGTGCTAAGGCACACAAAGGTACACACACAAAGAACCGCAAAAACCAGCTCACGGCTGCTGCGTCCCTCTTGGCTGAGGGCTGTAAAAGCAGGGGGTTAGTTTAAGCCAAAGGATGACTATTATTCTACCTTACTATTACAGAGGCAACACCGCTGGCCATAAAAAGGTAAGAGGTGAAAAAAGGGATTTCATTTGATAATGAAAATGTTTCTTCTCTTCAAACTGAAATGGGGGGGGGGGGGAATCAGGCGCTTAGCTCAAAACAACACTAGCAAATCATTTAGACAAACAACAGCTACTACCTTCACACCCTGAAAGGGAAAGTAAACACAGTGGTACCTCAGGTTACATACGCTTCAGGTTACATACGCTTCAGGTTACAGATCCTCTAACCCAGAAATAGTGCTTCAGGTTAAGAACTTTGCTTCGGTATGAGAACAGAAATCGTGCTCCGGCGGCACGGCGGCAGCAGGAGGCCCCATTAGCGAAAGTGGTGCTTCAGGTTAAGAACAGTTTCAGGTTAAGAACGGACCTCCGGAACGAATTAAGTACTTAACCTGAGGTACCACTGTACTCTAAGATTAATTGTGAGTAGGAAAATGTAATATTTCCAAAGAAGAAAAGATCGGGTACAATTCATATTAGACACTATATTAATTGTTCCTGCACACTTAACTGAGTAACACTTAACTGAAAACTGTTTTCCACTGAGATACCCCTCTGCTATGCATCAGGGCTGTTTATCAATGCTGCCCCAGAAGAGCCACCATCGCCACGAACATATTCAGGCTAATTCAATTGTGGAAAGAGAGACGGTGCTACGCTAATGGCATTTCGAATATACTATGGAAACATAATATGAGGTCTGGAGCCCTGCATTACACATACATGGCTTTCCTTCTTTTCTCCGCCGAATATGCCAGATATACAGTTGGGCTGTACTTTATAAAACCCAAACATCATGACTCCAGCCTATTGGCTGCCTATAGGGAGCTAGCTATTAAAAATTTCATTGGTATGGCTGCAGTCCATTAGCTAACTTACCTCCATACCCATAAAAAGTGAAGGGTAAACCCAGGATTTTTACAACCACTATCTGGAAAAGGTAATAGCAGGGCTACAGTCACATTACATTTATTATACACCATGACTCTAACAACTGCTCTGGGATCAGGCCACAGAGCAACAGTGCACCGTGACAGATGCCGTTTTCTCTCGGTGATTTAAAAGGTCTAGCTTTTATTTAACTTAATTTAAAAAAATGAAGTCAAAGCTTTGGCTTTGCAGTAAGGGAAACACACAGGCTGAGATGATTTCAGGTCAGGCAACTAGACTAACTAGGCCACAAATTAAGAACTTAATACCCATCATCCAATTCAGCAAACTCGAGAATATGCTCTCACATAATACCCTTTTGGATGAGCAAGCACTGCGTTAAGCGCAGTTAAGTACTCAGAAAGTGACAAACGGATTACCGTCTTCACACTGACCCAAATTGCGTCGAATGGGGTTGTCATAAGAATTGGGAGATTAAAGTTCCTGCTTTGCTAAGTAGAAACACAACATGCATTTTACATGGTTGTCACAGCGTGATTTGTATAATGGTGTTTCGAGGTGGGGGGACGGCGACACACCACACATTCAGGTTCACAAAAGCTGCAAAAACTTTTAGCAAGGAAGCAAAATCTATTTCAAAGCAGCGTCCAGAGCCTGTAACTCCACTCATTTGTAAGACTCTAGAAACCTGATAAGCTGGGGCTGCCATATTTCAAAAAGTGGTTTTTGTGTGTGTGCCAAAGTCATTGAGCACAGTCGCAGGAAACACCTCTAATCATAGCTGTCAACCGTCCCTTATTTGGCAGGAAAGTCCCTTATCCCAGAGCCGTGTCCCGCTGCTGTCCCTTATAGATGATGTCCCTTAAATTTCCCGAGTTTCAAAGGAAGCAGCTCCTCTCCCTCCCTCCCTGCCGGCCAGGGAGGAGGGAGGCTCCAACTGTGTTGCTTGGCTGCGTTGCTCACCCAATAAGGAGTCTAAGAACGACTGGGGGGTGGAGTTTGCATGCTTTGTGCTGATCAAATCGGCTGGTTTGCCTGGGGACTCGCCTTTGCTCAGCGCTTCCCAGCAGAGAGGTGACTGTGGTTTTCCTTGCTGCATCCCCTTTGCCGGGTTGCTGCGCTGTGGGAACCACTGCTTGAGGCTTCATTTGGCTGCTGGTCGACTAAAATCCCTTATTTTGGCTGCTGATCCCTTCTTTTCGAGGCTGCTGGTCCCTTATTTTCAAATCTGTAAGTTGACAGCTATGCCTCCAACTGTCTGGGTTACCCTAAAGGCTTGAGCCCCTTCTCTCTGTGCATTTTCAAAGTCATCATGTTTGCTTTTATCAGTGGTTGGAGCCATCTGAAGCACCACATTGCCTTTTTTGTACTTAACATGCAGGGCTTTTTTTCCCAACCGGAAATCAGTTCTGGCACCTCTCAGATGGGCGCCATTCTAAGAGGGAGGCATTCATAGTGAGTTCCGGCACCTCATCTTCTAGCAAAACAGCGCTGTTGACATGTAAAATGTGGATCACAGCTGACCATTCAGAAAGAATAAATCATGCCAGAGGCTTAAGGGGCGCAAGTGAGCAGAGTTATAAGCAGATACTGGAGACAAAAATTTGATCAGCTCACAAATAAAGCTGGAGAGAAATGAATCAACTAAATGTCCAGAGCTGCAGAAGAAGCAGAGTGTTCGTAACACAAAACCCAGAGAGCATCTGTGCAGTAATCTCCAGTACTTTCTCTACACCCTGGGTCACCAGATGAAACCTAGCACAATGCTCCAAGTGGGAGAACATTGTCTTATGGTCATGCTCATGGCCATGCGCAGATTGCCTACAATGCCCCAAAGAAAGGCAGAGAATCAGCTCGATGCTTCGCAGTGGGAGGAACAGTGGGAGGAAATGAAATGCTCACCCAGAAAGCAGAATACAGGAGAGATTTAGAAACACAAACTCCATGTCTGAAATGCTGAGCATTTTATACAGCAAGCATGCCCATTCACATAGAACAGACATGATCAACTGGTCGACCGCAATCGACAGGTAGATCCCCGGGTGATCCTGGTAGATCGTGGTGGATCACGGGATCCTTATTGATCGCTTGGGGGGGGGACAGGGAAGGAATGTTTCCCCCTCACCCCTCTCTATGTTGCATTATATGGGCAGTTGTTTGCTGAAGTTGACTGTGGATATGATGATTGTCTATTTCGCTGCATGTGTGTGTTTGATATTGATTTTGCAGTTAGCGAAGTATGGCGTTTCCCCTTTATAAAAGTTCAACAACTCTTGTCCACGGGTGTATGAAGTAGGGGGCGGAGGGGGTGGGCTGACCTGGGTGCCACTCAGGGGGGTGTCAAAATGGCCCCTGCCTCCCTCCAGCTGTAGAGCAGCCAAGGCACATGCAGTCCATATGGCCCCACCCTGGGTGCCGGAGAGGGTTCCTCCGCCACTGCTCTAGTCTCTCCTCCCTCCAAAAACAAAAAGCTCAACAACTTTGGTCAGTCCTCCCCCCCAAAAAAGCTCAACAACCTCTCCTTCCACACACCCATGTTCCTCCTCCCTCCAATGACAATGGGTAGATCACTGCCAGTTGTTTTTTTTATACTGGGAGTAGATTGCAGTCTCTTGGGAGTTGGACGTGACTGACATAGAAGAACTACTGGGAATTAAGGCAATCAATTCCCCCCCCCCTTCCTATTATAACGTCACTGGGTCCCTAACTCAAGAAGGTCCTTAACTCTGTGTGTGCGTGCATTTCAGGGTTGCAGAATGGTTGGTTTTACAAAAGGGACACTTCGGATCCTAGCCTTTCTGCATGGAAGTGCAACTGTATAGAACATCGTTGGTAATGTTCTTCCAGGATGAAGGGCACACTCATAAAAGGAAGGTATTTAGCGGCAAACATGTAGCCTGAAGACCTGTGTGAAACCAACTCCTTAAGGACGCACCCTATGCAACCTTTTCCTAGATGCAAAAAACATCCATCATCTTTGGCAGATGCCGCCTTTTCCTTTCATGTCAAATTAGAGAATGCACATTCCTCTTTGAGGTTCCCTGCGCCCTTAGATCTTATAGTAGTGCTTAGCTATGATCTCCTCCTCTTTCTACAGATATATGACACATTATTTTCCATGATGGCAATGAATCCACAGAACACCATCTCAAGAGAAGCGCACAAAAGCTCCGGTCTTACAGACTTTTAGGCATTTATTATTATTTCGCCAAACCATATTTGGCTATATGTAGTTTATCCTATGTAGTTAAACAGCTTTGTTTGTTGTGACTTGGCTTTTTTTTAAAAAAACAGAAAGAAAGTTAGGAAACGAACTTTATCGAAAGAATTAAGAGGCCTGTGTTGCAAACGCGCATTCCTGGTTTCAAGTTTAATTGCTGAATATAGGAAACGAGCAATCAAAGTGGCCTTTTGTCAATAGCAAAAGTGGTTCAATGTGGTTCAGTGGATACTGTGCTTGGCTTGTAGAAGAAAGACTATCAGTTACAATCTGTCTGGGGAAAGCTCTCCTTCCCTGAATGCAAAATGATTTCAGGTTTAATCCCTGCCATCTAGATAAACATCAGGCAATACTTCTATTAGATGTTTAGCGCAGAGAACGCTGAACGTGAAGGACCAAGCATCTGAATATTTTCCTAACTTGAGTCGGCGGCAATAAAGAAAGAAATATACATCTAGCATAATATTAATTGATGGAGAGAGAAAAATGTATTTTACCTCAACATGGCACCCAAACCTTTCTTCTTTGTTTTTCTTTCTGGGTCTTCGTTTTCTTCCTTCTTTTCCTTTTCTTTCGCTTTAGATTTGAGCTTCAGATTTGCTTTTTTATTCTTATCTTTCATTTTTTCTTTTGCCTTCTTGTGTTTCTTCGCCTTGGCTTCCACATCCTCTAACTCAACCTTCATGTGAAGGGCTGATTCAAAGTTATGAGCTTCCTGATCCGAGAGAGAGCTTTTATCAGACGGACCATCTGCAGGAGGAGAAGGATAATCAATAAGTACAAACAAGAGGTGTTTATGACGAACACAGGGAAATTGCAGGGTTGTTGTCCATGTGTGGTGTCCTATAATATACGTTCACTGAATTAAAAGGGCTACAAACATAGCCAGTTAATTTCAGTCAGATTTTGTTGCAAATTAAGAAAAGACTCATTATGGGTTCTTATTTCCTAGTTATTCCATTTGATAACAGGTAGATAGGGAAACACACTGTTGGTATGCATTCTAGGCTTGTTGACCCTTCCCAGGTTTAAAAATACAGTTGTACCTTGGTTTTTGAACAGCCTAGTTCTCAAACGTTTTGGCTCCCGAACGATCGAAGTGACTGGTCCGGTTTTCGAACATTATTTTGGAAGCCGAACATCCGACAGGGCTTCTGCGGCTTCCAATAGGCTGCAGGAGCTTCCTGCAGCCAATCAGAAGCCATGCTTTGGTTTTCGAACACTTTGGAAGTCGAACGGACTTCCGGAACGGATTCCGTTCGACTTCCAAAGTACGACTGTACAGATATACTTCCTTCTGGAACACCCACAGTCACGGATTATTTCAGTGACGGAGAGCATAACTAAACCTCAATATTTATGAGTCCACATTTTGTGTATGCAACCGGACCAAGTTATTTGGCAGCTTTCCAAAATTCCTGGTTGGGTATTGCAACGTACGGTTTTTGTCTGGTGGGCTGCGTCTCACAGCTAGGTGGTCTAAGGCAGAAAGCGCCCCCCACCCCTTACTTATGTCCGTCCTGTTCCCCACAGGTGAAGAAAGGGAACAAAGGAAAACAAAGAAATATACATAAAAATCAAAAATAAATGGGAACATGGGTGGTGTCCAAGGGAAAATGGAGGGGACATGTACACAAACGCTGTGGAAAGCCATCCATTCAGGTTGTGTAAGCTGCTTGGGACATATTGAGCTGCCTGGGTCGGCTGAGGCTGAGGCAACAGGCACCCCCTAAATTATAGCCATGGCTCGAGAGACGCTGTTTATTTATGAGGGTTTTTCACCATATGCTCCAGGGTGGACCAAAGCAATGGAACCCTGTGGAGGCCGGTCTACTAGGACAGGTAGGGCACTGCCAATCCTAAACCCCCAAAGGATGCTTAGGGTCACAGCCTCCAGGAACCCCCAGAGTAACATTTGTAGACTCCCTATGCATTGTTAGTCACTTGCAAACCTGTCCTAACCCTTGCACTTCACTACTCTCATGGGTGGAATCTACTTTCCCTACAGAGGAAAGGACAACTCAATTTCACAGGCTCCACGGCCTGTGAAACTGACTACAGTGGTACCTCAGGTTAAGTACTTAATTCGTTCCGGAGGTCTGTTCTTAACCTGAAACTGTTCTTAACCTGAAGCACCACTTTAGCTAATGGGCAATCCTGCTGCTCCGTGCCACCAGAGCCCGATTTCTGTTCTTATCCTGAAGCAAAGTTCTTAACCTGAAGCAATATTTCTGGGTTAGTGGAGTGTGTAACCTGAAGAGCATGATACCTGAAGCATATGTAACCCGAGGTACCACTGTATATTAAACCGGGCAAAGTCTCCAAAAAATGGAGAAGGGAAGGAAAGATGGAGAGAAAGAAGGTGATGACCTCCCTGCGGACCTTCTTCCCAGGAAAGGCGCCAGAAGGGGGTGTCCTGGCCTGCATCTTCACCAGACCACTGTCTTCCCATACCAATAGCATGATATGATGGCCTTTGCTGAGGAATTGCCCCCCTCCCCAACTCCACATAGAGGCAGGAACGGCAAGGAACCATCCACCAGCGCTGGCCAAGTCACAGCATTTGAATAGCTCTTGGTGACTGCTGATTGGCTGCAAGTCAGTAGCAAGTTCCTCCCTCTCATGCGCACATTCTGGTCCATGTTCTGCCTCTGCTTTAGCCTATGCCATAGTTCACTCTGAGGAAATGAGATGAAATCCTGTTGCTGGTGAGCAGTAGAGGAAATCAAGTGCTGGCTGGAGGAGCAATACTTGTTGCAGACCCCTTGGGGTGATTCTGTGTCTCCCCAGGAGTTGGAAACCACAGGTTGGAAACCACCGACCTAAATTATCTTTTCCACGATCTGGTCAGCTTAGTCAGGACCCACAAGAACGTACACTGGATTTAGGTCTTCGTTCAAAGCTCTTAAGAATTTCAGCTCAAGTTGGGAGGAAACAGACGCTCTTGTGCACTGAAATGGAAACTTTCTGAAGCAGAAAATAGAAGTAAAAAATACCTTCTGCCATATCTTCAGGTCCGTCATAAGATTTGTCAATAGCAGCTCGAAAACTCTCATTGCATCCTCTGCCACGAACCATGTGAGGCCTGGGCCTATAGAAAGGAAGCTCGTTCTTTTTCACTTCAGCAACAGCAGTCTGAAGACTCTCTAGGGAGCTTGACTTCTTTAAACCCAGGGTGGGACCAATATCCTTTCCAGAAGACGCTGAAAAAAGAGAGCGAGAAATATTTGACTACTTGGTGTTGGGTTGAAATAAACGACAGACGAGTGACAAGTGTCATATGGGAGGCATCTGCCAAGCATGTCTCGGAGAGTCCCTTTTATTGAATATTACAGCATTGCCACATATGTGCTTGTTGCTGATTGGTTAACACAAATCATATGCAAGGGTTGCATATAGGCATTAATCATCAATAGATTAAAGGTTGGGAAAGGGAACACAGAATTGGAGAGGTATGAAAACCTCCTTGTTAAACTATTACTAGTGATTGATACAACAACACAGAATTGGACATGTATGAAAACCTCCTTGATTGATATAGCAAAACTTAAAAGGGCATAACCATCGCATTCATAGATGTGGTCAACCATGCATTAAGAACAGGTCAGGGTACGATGTTTCATGAACTCAATATGAACTGAACATTCTAGGGTGGGTGAGGAAGGAATGCTTCAGCTCAGAGCGGTTTGCCAAACTCATGTGCAGAAGCAAAACCTCCCATCATCTTGGTACACTATTTGGTACTTGGTACACTTTTTAAATCTTAGATTCTCCAGCTGGACAACTGGAAGTCACTTCTTGTTTTCTAAACTAACCAGGGCTTTTAAATCGAATACATTAGGTTTGTAAAAAAACCAAAAACAAAAACGTATGTAACTCAAACACAGTACTAGTATTCTGAGCCCTCCAGAGAATCAATCCAAAAGAGTAGGGGATAAAAGAAGCTATTTTGCTAAGATGAATGAATTTTGCAAAGGAAGTCACTCTCCTGTTATAAGCACAGAAATCCTAACTCCATCAGCCCATTACACTGAGATTTGTTAGCAAATCCCCTTTTACTGCTCAGCCTTTCCCTTTAAGAAAAAGTTCGCATTAATTGCTTTCTGTTAGATAAGTTACACCCTCCATTTTCGGCACAGAGGCACATCAGTCATCAAGCAACTTGGCATTCCCATATCCAGAAGCTTAAGTCTTGGCTTGTTTGAGCCACTGAGGGAACTGCCGTGTCTCTCAAGAGTAGAGCCCCCCAGAAGAGTGGGAGAGAGAGAGAGAAGATTAAATAGACTGGATGGAATCACAGCACAAGTTGCCAGATGAAAAGACCTATGTAAGAAGAAGAAGAAGAAGAAGAAGAAGAAGAAGAAGAAGAAGAGGAGTTTGGATTTGATATCCCGCCTTTCACTCCCTTTAAGGAGTCTCAAAGCGGCTAACATTCTCCTTTCCCTTCCTCCCCCACAACAAACACTCTGTGAGGTGAGTGGGGCTGAGAGACTTCAGAGAAGTGTGACTGGCCCAAGGTCACCCAGCAGCTGCATGTGGAGGAGCGGAGACGCGAACCCGGTTCCCCAGATTAGGAGTCTACCGCTCTTAACCACTACACCACACTGGCTCCCAAGAGAAGCTACGGAGCAGGTCTGCACAACATTAACTCAGGGAAGGTAACAGTATATGAGCAAAGTGATGGGGAATTCTCAAAAGGTGCCTTTAAAGCAGTTTATTATTGAGCCCCATCATGGTTTAAGTCCAATGGCTCTTTGCCAAGGTGGGTCAAGTTCCTTAAGCCAGCTGAAGCTGACAGTGAAAGCACGGGTGGGGAGCTGATAGCCCACAAAGCCCTGCCAGCCGTGCCCCAATTTGTGGTAGTGGTGGACCCCCAAAAGAAGCACACAGAGGCAATTTTCATTCCCACTGCATCCATTTTCATGCTTAGGAGTTTAACCTCTCTACCCAGCCCAGCACTCAGTGGCGTGGGATGTGGGGCACAGGGGCGGTTTCCCCTGGTGCAAAATTGTTAGGGGTGCAAAATTTCAACGCTCAATGTTGTCTCAGTACAGCTGCATGCTTCCACCACTGGGCTCCGATGATAACGGCTTCTCCATGCAAACCAGAAAGTGACTTCTCCAGACAACGGAACAACTTTTCTTATCTCTGCGGCTGCAATCACCTGGGTGACGCGGACACTGTTAGGCAGCTGAATGCATATGCATACTCAGTCCGTTTCCCACTCTCCATGTGGCCCCGGGCACTGACAACCCACGCTACGCCACTGCCAATGCTACAATGGGAACAAAAACCACCTTCTAACCTTCAGATCAAGACTTGAAACAAATGTTCTTTTGTCTGTACCTCTGTACTGGCTGCTAACAAAAAAAAAAAAAAAAAGAATTCTGGGAATGTATAATTATTTCTCAAGAGTAATGTTTCCTTTTTAGCATATGGATGAAAATTAGCAAACCTGTGAATCCTTGCAAAGTTTTTAATAACTCAGCTCTAAGCTATGCCTGCCAAACATGGTGCTATGCTATCAAATTATCAGCATGGTCTCCATGAATTAAACATAAATATTTCTAGCAAGATACTGATTAATACGCATTTCATCGCACTTCATGAGACAGCGTTTTTAAAAAATAAATTAATAAAGAGGAGCAGTAGGCATTCTTTCTTCCCTACCAGTCCCTTCCTTTTGCACAAGAGCTCCATAGCCCACATTGCAACTACAGCAGGAACCCATTTCGTAGGAATTTCTTGCTTCTGTACTGGTTGTTCATGAGTGGTGATTTGCCAGGAACACTTTCACACAAAGTGGATAACTTTGATTGCTTATCCAGACAACTTCAGAATTATTGTCATATTCTCAGGCCACAGAAATTCCTACTATTTTCTGAAGAATAGGAATGAACAGTAGCGAAACTTGCATAGGTATAGATACCTTTAGAACTACTTTTCCACCCTTCTTCAAGGGCAGGGATTTGACCTGGGCAGAGACAGTATGGGGCAGGTGAACAAAACACACTTACTATAACCACTTGTAGTGGTCACTATTTTAGCACAATATTTGCATTTTTAAATTAACCCTTTAATTAGTGCTAAACCAGTTTTCAGCTACACGTTTTTATATCTGTTTATATATATGTGTGTGTGATATATGTATATATATATATGTTTATATACATTTAATTCCCAAGCCAGAATTAAGATTGCTGGAAGAAATATCAACAACCTCAGATATGCAGAGGACACAACCTTGATGGCAGAAAGTGAGGGGGAATTAAAGAACCTTTTAATGAGGGTGAAAGAGGAGAGCGCAAAATATGGTCTGAAGCTCAACATCAAAAAAAATGAAGATTATGGCCACTGGGCCCATCACCTCCTGGCAAACAGAAGGGGAAGAAATGGAGGCAGCGAGTGATTTTACCTTCTTGGACTCCATGATCAATGCAGATGGTGACAGCAGTCTCAAAATTAAAAGACGCCTGCTTACCTTGGGAGAAAAGACATGACAAACCTAGACAGCATCTTAAAAAGCAGAGACATCACCTTGTCAACAAAGGTCCGTATAATTAAAGCTATGGTTTTCCCAGTAGTGATTTATGGAAGTGAGAGTTGGACCATAAAGAAGGCTGATCGCCAAAGAATTGATGCTTTTGAATCATGGTGTTGGAGGAGACTCTTGAGAGTCCCATGGACTGCAAGAAGATCAAACCTATCCATTCTGGAGGAAATCAGCCCTGAGTGCTCACTGGAAGGACAGATCCTGAAGCTGAGGCTCCAATACTTGGGCCACCTCATGAGAAGAGAAGACTCCCTGGGAAAGACCCTGATGCTGGGGAAGATGGAGGGCACAAGGAGAAGGGGACGACAGAGGACGAGATGGTTGGACAGTGTTCTCGAAGCTACAAACATGAGTTTGACCAAACTGCAGGAGGCAGTGGAAGACAGGAGT
Source organism: Podarcis tiliguerta (assembly GCF_965153285.1). Lineage (NCBI taxonomy): Eukaryota > Metazoa > Chordata > Lepidosauria > Squamata > Lacertidae > Podarcis > Podarcis tiliguerta. The sequence continues at coordinate 8,148,057 of NC_139534.1, forward strand.
GGCTGGCATGCTCTGGTCCATGGGTTCACAGAGAGTCGGACACGACTAAGTGACTAAACAACAACAACAACAATGTATATATAAATCCTGTTAGCAAATGAAATGAAAGTGGTGAAATGCGAAGAAGAATAAGAAGAAGGAGGAGGAGGAGGAGGAGGAGGAGGAGGAGGAGGAGGAATGGCTGGGGAAAAGTCCTCTACCCCACTCTGTCATTTAAAACAAACAAATAATTTGTGTTATAGTGTTATATATGAAAGAAATGATAATGATACAAATGGTGATTAATAAAATGGCAGGATCCACAACAGGTACAGAGTTTAGCTTCGAAGGGCTGCTTGTGTGAATCAAACCTGTATCAAGCAATACTGGGGGGGAAATGTAGATTATCTAAAATAAAAGTGATTAACTGAACCAGGAAAGGGAGGGTTGGGTAAGCATAGCCACCAAATGAGGAAAGATCAGCAACACACAAAGCAATTTAGCATTGCTGTTCTCTGGGGAATATGACATCTAGTGTACAATGGTGTACAAGAGGGAGAGAGGGAGGGAGGGAGGGAGGGAGGGAGAAAGAGAGGAACCAGTTTAAAGGGGAACCTGGTTGCTAGGTCACAAAGTGCAAGCTTCCTTTGTTCATTAATTGCCATTGTGGAGACTACCATTATTGCCAAATTAGCAACTGCTGAAATGGATTTTGAGCGCTGCCTTGCTTGCAACAGAAAGGTGCTTAAAATTATTCAAGGCATAAGCATCAGTGAGAAGTAGAGCAGGGCACATTTGAGGCTTGGAAGGAACAGCAGAAAAGAGGGGCATAATCACCAAAGAAGAAACAGATAAAGTAAAAGCTTTTCTGATCAGCAGAGGAAAAAGCCAGGCTGCTTTTCGGCGAGAAAACAGCTTTGATTGCTAGCTTTCGACAGGAAAATCACTGCAGAGCTCAAAATATAAGATTCTCTTGCAGGCTTAATCTGAGCTGGGACTGAGCCTCAAGATCTGCTTTCAGTGTTCATGCTCATCCTTGAGAGAGATTTTTTGAGATATATAAGGATAATAAGGAAAGTGTCTCTGAGCATGTGCAATGTCTTTTTCCAGAATGTAACATTATTATTATCTGGGCAAAAGTAAACTAGCATGATTGATAAGACGATAATGAAATACCACTGAAAACACTACTCATGTACACAACATCTGTGGCTGTGTGTGCTAAAGATGACGAGACCTCGTGAGAAATAGAGGAAGGAGAAATGAATTCTTCCCCTTACAGGTCCTGCTAGCAAGGGATGATGGGAGTTTTAGTCCAGAAACAGCTGGAGACCCCAGTTTGGGAAACGCTAATGTAGAACATTGGCATCAGTTTTATAATTTTAGGCTTAATGATCTTATCTGTAGAGCCCAGTGGGTATTCTTTACATACTTCTTCAAACTGGTAAGCCAGCCCCTCTGCGTTTGGGGGTGGTCCTGTCCATTGTGCTGACACGGAGCTCTCAACTTCTTCACCAGAGTCCTGCCTGGACCACATCACTGCTAAGCTAGAGAAGCTACATTTCTGCGTGGAAATTTTTATTTCACCTTATTCTTTGTACGGAGGGGCATTCAGTGACGTGAGCTCCCACTTGCAGCCTGAAGCAATGCACCCCAGATTATCACTTGATCTGCTCTGCTTTGAAAAACCATGCCTCAGAGTCCACAGGGGCTGGTGGCAAGATTGAGAATTAAGATGGCCTGTCCCACCTCTATGTTCCAGAAACCTTCTCGGATCCACTCCAAGCTATCTCATCGGAAGCAACCTGAGATGTATTCAGAGTCAGGTATTTAACCAAAGACATGTTGTTTCATTGTGTACGTCTAGGAGGACCCAGCTGAGACCATGTTTTTACTACCAGCTTAAAGATGCTGATAAATGTTTAAAAAGCACATCATGCTATTCCCAACTCCAGGTAGAGTATCACTTTTGGGCTTTGGGGTGAAGTATAGTCTCATCTCCCAGTAGTGATGCATGGAAGTGAGAGCTGGACCATAAAGAAGGCTGATCGCCGAAGAATTCGAGCTTTTGAATTATGGTGCTGGAGGAGACTCTTGAGAGTCGCATGCACTGCAAGAAGATCAAACCTCTCCATTCTGAACGAAATCAGCCCTGAGTGCTCACTGGAAGGACAGATCCTGAAGCTAAGGCTCCAACACTTTGGCCACCTCATGAGAAGAGAAGACTCCCTGGAAAAAACCCTAATGTTGGGAAAGATGGAAGGCACAAGGAGAAGGATGACAGAGAAAGAGATGGTTGGACAGTGTTCTCGAAGCTCCCAGCATGAGTTTGACCAAACTGCGGGAGGCAGTGGAAGACAGGAGTGCCTGGCGTGCTCTGGTCCATGGGGTCACGAAGAGTCAGACACGACTAAACAACAACAACATGGCCTCATCTGAAGGCACATGTAGCTCCCACCTTGGTGAAGCTAAGCAGGCCTGAGGCTTGTCTGAGTATGGGTGGGTGAACAGCTGGGACTCACATGTATGCTGGCTTGAGTTCCAAGGATGAACAGTGGGATATAAATTTAGGAAAATAAATAAATAAAGCAACCATTACAGTACATGAAGCAAGACTGGATCTTTCCCTGATCAATCTGGTTGGTGGTGTTTATTGCAAATGCTTTGGCACTACGGAATGGGTTAAATTAAGACGAATGTAGAGCAAATATGAAATATCTTCTACATCTATCAAGTCAAGTTTGAACATGTGAAGGCAGAACAAAGACATGTGGCATTAAAATATGGCATATAGATGGTTGCCATGTGTTCACAGTGACACTGGGGAGACATTTTATATTCCTATGAAATAAATGTAATTTTTGCCTTTGAAAATGCAACTCAAGGATAATTATTTATTTATTGAATTTATCATTCTCGGCACACTAATATGGGCAGATGGCTGTGATCAGGTATCCCTGGTTTATCAATTCTGTCTGACACATCCTTGGATTTCACAGCTAGCTCAGACAGGTTACAAATAGGATGGAACAACTCAACGTAATTGCCGCAAAAATGTAGAAGGACCACTTGATTGACACAGCCACAAAACACTCCACATGTTTTCCAGCCACCACATTCTATATGTTGAATCTAGAGATACAAAACCCACAAACTGAAAACGCCTCTTTCTCACAAACACCGGCAAAGATTTCTGAACTTGAAAAACACCCTGGGTGGTGTTAAATGCTCGTCCTAGTAAGAGTAGGCCCATGGAAGTCAATTTGTTGTTGCTGTTCAGTCATTTAGTCGTGTCCGACTCTTCATGACCCCATGGATCAGAGCACACCAGGCACTCCTGTCTTCCACTGCCTCCCGCAGTTTGGTCAGACTCATGTTTGTAGCTTCGAGAACACTGTCCAACCATCTCGTCCTCTGTTGTCCCCTTCTCCTTGTGCCCTCCATCTTTCCCAACATCAGGGTCTTTTCCAGGGAGTCTTCTCTTCTCATGAGATGGCCAAAGTATTGGAGCCTCAGCTTCACGATCTGTCCTTCCAGTGAGCACTCAGGGCTGATTTCCTTCAGAATGGAGAGGTTTGATCTTCTTGCAGTCCATGGGACTCTCAAGAGTCTCCTCCAGCACCATAATCCAAAAGCATCAATTCTTCGGCGATCAGCCTTCTTTATGGTCCAGCTCAATAGACATATGGAATATGGAAGTCAATAGACATGATTAACCGAGATTCATTAATTTCTCTGGGTCTACTCTGAGTAGCACTTAGATGAATATAACCCCATGAACGTGCTTGTTATTGCTATTGTTATTTGAAGCTTAAAGTAATTTCGGTTTGATGTCAGAAAACCACACGTTTGCAGCATATTTTCATTAGTTTAGAAGTGTTCGGTTTCGCCTAAAAGTGTGGAATTAATTTTAGCAATTAGGATCTGCGTCCTGTTTTTGACATTTCAGAGCACCCTGTCTTCGTACATTTTCAAAGGAGAGGAAAGATCACAGATACAGGTAAACTCAGTCAGGCACTTCATTAGATCATTTAAGCTCCTGTTAATGCACCTAAAATTAGAGAACAAGTTGAAGCACTAAGTTCAGTTTATGGCCTAACAGCATTTTATAGGGATCCTGTCAAAATACGGAGTGAAGTGGCAAAGATTAACTATACGTTCTAAGCACTTGAAATGAAACCGAAATTCCCCCTGTCACTTCCTTCAGTTCTGCCATTTAAAAATAACTATCCTCATTTATTTTATTTTATTTTTAAATCTCACTGAGGATTCTCTTTGGTAGATTAATAGTTGAACATTTAGTTGCCCTTTTCCTCAGGCTAGATCATCATTTAAACTGACTTTTTGTTGTTGTTAGCAACACTGGAAATTTCCTAAATTAAACCTTCAAATGTGAAGCTATTTTGGAATAGAAATTAAAATACTGAGGCCCTGAGCATCACTTAAATGTGTTGACCGGCTATTACTTGTGTAAGCAAATCAAAAGGAAAAAAATTCAAAGGAAAAGAAAATCTGAGTAATGCCCTGAAACAACCATACTGTATTACTGCGTAAGTATATAGCTGCTATATATTTTGAAAAATGGTTTGTCCTTTGTTTTCTATGTCTCTGAATGCCTAAAGATATTGTTGCCAAACTTGGCATGAGGGTTCCTGAGGTAGAAGTGGCAGAATCTGTTGCCATTTAGACACCAGGAGCCATTTTTAATCAAGCTGGTGGAGCAAAATATAACTTACCTGTGGCTTTGCCCATTTTTTGGCATAGGTTCAGCGGCCTCTGAAGTTGTCATCACCAAACTCAGGACGAGAGCTTGTGATGTGTGTGTGTGTGTGTGGTGGACTTTGTCAACATTTGGATGCCAGGTGCCATCTTGAATCAAGATGGCAGACCAAAATGTGACTTTGAGGTGATGTCACCTGGGTTCAAAATCACAAATGACACTAGCTATTTAGAAACCACAGATAGATGCAGTTGTGACCTCCCAGACTCTTCTTCCATAGTCCCTCCTTTTCTGGTCTATACAGTGGTACCTCGGGTTAAGAACTGAATTTGTTCTGGAGGTCTGTTCTTAACCTGAAACTTAACCTGAGGTACCACTTTAGCTAATGGGGCCTCCCACTGCCGGCGCACCACCAGAGCACGATTTTTTTTCTCATCCTGAGGCAAAGTTCTTAACCCAAGGTACTATTTCTGGGTTAGCAGAGTCTGTAACCTGAAGCGTCTGTAACTTGAAGCGTCTGTAATCTGAGGTACCACTGCAGTTGTTTTACTGATTCTTTTAAATTTTATGTCCCAATAGCATGCTGAGAGCGGTTCCGCACATGGATGCCATTTGTACACTTGCATAATTACATACAGTGAATTGAAGAGAGAGAAGAAAAAACATTATGGGAACCTGGAATTATTACTTACAGTTGTACCTCGGGTTACATACACTTAAGGTTACATACGCTTCAGGTTACAGACTCACTAACCCAGAAATATCACCTCGGGTTAAGAACTTTGCTTCAGGATGAGAACAGAAATCGTGCTCTGGCTGCGCAGCAGCAGCAGGAGGCCCCATTAGCTAAAGTGGTGCTTCAGGTTAAGAACAGTTTCAGGTTAAGAACAGACCTCCAGAACGAATTAAGTTCTTAACCCGAGGTACCACTGTATTTTAGATTTGTGTTGGAAGGTTGAGTATTCCTCTATCTAATAGCTATCAGCAGATTCTTCTCCTTCCTCTTTTCCTCCTCTGCACATGTTCCAGCTTGTCAACATCCTTATTAAATTGTGGTGCCCAGAACTGGACACGACAGTCTGACCAAGGTGGAATGGAGTAATACTATTCCTTTTCTTGATCAGGACACTATACTTCTGTTCATGCAGCCTAGAATTGAATAAGCTTGTTTTGCTGCTGCATCTCCCTGTTGCTAATGTTAAACTAGTGGTCTACTATGACTGCTAGATCCTTTTCACATACCGTATTTTTCTCTTCATAAGGCGCACCGGACCATAAGGCGCGCCTAGTTTTTAGAGGGGGAAATCAAGAAAGAAAATCTTATTACGCAGCCTGTCTGCTTCTCCCAGTGCTTCTGGGGCTGCCGGGGGAAGCCCGGGTCCCCCCCCCCCAGCCCCAAAGAGCAAAGAAGCCAAGACAGCGAGCGGGATGCATCCTGCTCGCTGTCTTGGCTTCTGCCATAGCCACGCGCAACTTCTCTAGCTGGGAGAGGCTGCGCGCAGCTAAGGAAGCCATAGCCGTGCATAGCCTCTCCCGGACAGCAATACCCCCACCTCCTGCAAAAGCCCACAGGAGCCGCAAACCCTTTAAGGAGTGCACAGCTCCTGCGGGCTTTTCTATGAGGAGGGCCGTGTCAGTCCCTTCTCCCTCCTGGGGAAAAGCCCGCAAGAGCTGCGCAGAGCTTGTGTGCGGCTCTTGGGGGCTTTTCCTGCCTGCCTCCCCCCTGCATTCGCTCCATAAGATGCACACACATTTCCCCTTACTTTTTAGGAGGGGAAAAGTGCATCTTATGGAGCGAAAAATACGGTATATACTACTGGCAATCTAGGTATTCCTCATGTATTATTTGTGAGGCTGGTTCTTCCTGCCTAAGTGCAGAACCTCACATTTTTTCCTATTGAAATCCATTTATTTTTTTAGTTTGGGCCCAGTTCTCCAATCTGTTAAGGTCATCCTTGAATTCAGATTCTGTCTTCTACATCATTAGCTACCCCTCCCAGTTTGGTGTCATCTGCAAAGTTGATGATCCCTCAATTCCTTCGCCCAAGTCATTTATGAAGATGTTGAACAACAGCCAGCCCAGGACAGAACCCTGCAACATCTCACTTGTCACTTTTTTCCAGAATGACAAGGAACTATTAAGGAGTACTCTTTGGGTTCAGTCAGCTAACCAGCTACAAATCCAGTTATCTCATCCACATTTTACCAGGTTCTCTGCAATAATATGATGAGGGACTTTGTCAAAAGCCTTACTGAAATCAAGGTACACTATGTCCACGGAATTCCTCTGATCCACCAAGCTTGTAACTCTATCCAAAAAAAGAAATGAGATTCGTCTGGCATGATTTGTTTTTGAAAAACTCATGCTGGGCCTTAGTAATCACAGAAAGTGCTTGTAGACCAACTGTTGAATTATCTGTTCCAGCACCTTTCCTCAGCGTGGCTTGGAAGTCTACAACAGACACTCATGGCTGTTGGCAAGGTCATGTGTGTTTCCCTCTCTACAGTTTTTTTAAAAATAATTTTTATTAAATTTTCCATTTTAACAATCCAATCAAATCACATTAAGTATTCCAAATTATACAAATACATATCATACTGTCCAAATATTCTGCCAAATTATAAATTTTTGTAGGGGCTTTCCATGCTTCAAGTTCAGTGGAGTTCCAATCATCTTATGTTTCTACTGCCTTGAGTTTCCAATAGTTCCTTCTTTAAATCTTCCTGGTGTTATCCTTCCTCTTTCGTGGCCTCTGAGTTGTTTCCACAGGCGAGTTGAAATAAACAATAATGTGCTTCTGTGTGAAATTTGTATGACTCTCCTTTTTTTTCCTTCCAGCTGGTAAGTCTGTTGTTTGCAGAATGTCCTCACGGGCTGGTGTCTATGCCAAATCAATCCAAAAGTCCTTCTCTGGTGGCAGACGCCATCTTCACTCAGTTCCGATGAAATAAAATCTGGGCCTTTGCTCATGAATTTTCTCAGACAGGTTGCATCAAACATTAGTCTTTCTAGGGGAGATTTGCCAAATCGGACTTGAAGTACAGATATAATAACAAATTAAGAGCTCATCTCCCCCAAGACTGTTTATCTCTGCAACTCGTTCTTATCCCGTAATGGTGGATCCCAATTAAAGAATGCGTCACATCGCCCTTCTCAGAATCAGTCCCAAATTTTTTGGTGTCTCTCCAGCGGCTAACGAGATCTTACTTCTTTCTAATATCAATATTTGGAGAGTCTTTTATCTTCTCAAAAATCAAAAGCTTTAGTTATATAGTATTATTATTTCCACACAGTTTATATTTTCCCATCTCACTTGCTGTAAATAATGTAAACGGTTCTTCGGGGCGGGGGGGGGGGGTTGTTAGGTATTATCATAGTAAAAAAAGAAAAAGTTTTATCCCCCCTCCTTTCCATTCCCTCTCTACAATTTTTACCCATAAACTGCCCATCTGCCTTCCATGTTCCAGGTCATGGATCTCTTCACAAGTGTACACATCCTTTACATATGATGCTACTCCTCGCCCTTCCTGGAAGATGAACATAGCATAGGTGTCACAGGTCACTGTAGTGGCTCCCTCGCCTTCAATGTCTCTCGGTCCATTAATGGCAGATGAAACTGATGGACTACATGGAAATGGCGGAAATTACTGGCAGAATCCGAGACCAGGGAGAAGAGTCGATATAGGAAGATTGGAAAAAAATTTAAAGTATATTTACAGAAATATTGCAAAATTAATGAATGTTAGAAGTATATTGGAATGAAGATATATGGTTTTAGCAGAAGGGTTATTAAGAATTATATGAATATTAAGTGTTAATGTGTTAAAGTGGAAAATTTAAAGTTAAATTTTGTTAGGATAAATTATAGAATAAAAATTGAAGAGGAGGGAAAGGATTTGTTGAACCAGATAATTTGAACTAGAATACAAAAAAGGGAGGTGCGAGGAAGTCGAGGAAATAAGCTAATGAAAGATTTAGATATAAAATTTGGATGTGTGTTTTTGTTTTTTTTATGTTGTATTGTTGTATTGTTTTTTTTCTCTTTTTTATTGTTGATGTATTGTTTGTGGAACTCATGTATTGTTTTTCTTCATTGTTTTTCTTTTTATAATTATAAAATATCTAATAAAATTTTATTTAAAAAAAAAAACCCAATGTCTCTCGGTCCTACGTACAATGAGAAGCAGAACTCCCTCTCAAAATGCCCTTGGAAATGCCTCTGTTTGCAAGTTCTTGTCATAAGCTCCTGGTTACAAGCTCCCAGAAACTGCAATCAGTTGAATTGCTGTTGGCTGCTAACTGCTCCCCCAACCCACTTCCTTGATTATTTACACATCTGTACTACCTGAGCCTACGATGGAGGGCTTCGCAGCATTATCACCCCAAGAGGGTCTTGCTAGTCCCATAGCCACAGCCTTGGATTCCAGCAGAAATCAGGCAGAGCTGCGTCTCCCAACTGCCCAGCCTACAGGAGACGGGACCAGAAAATCAGAAGGGCAGATAATGCTATCTGAAACATAAGGCCAGAGGGAAGCTGAAGTGGTGGGGTTAATGACTGAGAAACTAAACAGAGCCAGAAAATTAGCAAGTGCTTCAAATACTGACATTTTAATTTATCTTATATGGTAATTTCTTTGTGTACTCCAGCAAGGAAAAGGTGCTTCTGGGAGACCGTTCAGAGGAACAAAATTTGTATAAGACAGGTGATTCAACTATCTAAATGTTAAAGGGATATAATGAGATTACAGCCATTTCAGAAGAAAGAGAGAAAGTTGGATTAATACACTGGTTTCATATATATATATATTTAAAGTAGTGTGTTTGCCAAACTAGACATGATCAGAGCACCTACGTATTTAGTTAGCCACATGCCTGTGTCCTTCATATATAAAGCAGCTTTGCAGTCAGAGGTAGCCTATTTTCTTTTTTTTACTTGTGTGTAGAGGACCCCACAGCCACCCTCAAATAAAGACACAATTCACACAGAATTTTTGTTTAAGGTTTTTGGCATAAATTTTGGCCACAACTTTATTGATTACAGCATGTGAGTGGTTGCTTAGGCATTGGTTCGCGACTATCTGATCCCGCCTAGGGGTAGGAATGGAACTGACATCTGCAAGCCTGCAAAAATCAGTAAGGGAAAACATTTTTGGGGAGAGCGTAGAGCTGGGCGCCAGGCTCTCACCTCTGCCCAAATGCTCCCAGGGGCTCTTGCGTGGCCCAAGTCCCTTGACAGGGGTTCAGACAAGAGCATGGCGAGCCCCTGGATTCCTTTAACAGAATACCCTTGCAGCAGCAGCATTGGAGGGGCAGGCACAGCCAATCCATGCCCCTCCACCAACCAAATTTGAACCAATGCCTAACCGCAACCTTACAAGTTGTGACGATTTGCTACGCAGTAGGCAAAAACCAAATGGCACCAGCCAATCAGCCAAATGGCAAAATTCCTAGCAGGCCCCTGGCCCAAAAGCAGACGACCCCATGACAGGCATAGCAAGGTCAATGCGAACAACCCTAAATATAGGGAGGGAGGGTGGGTGATCCGATGCACACAGCGAAAAGAGGAAGCTCAACGCTACGCACAGGGAATAAATAGCCCCTCAACAGTCACTCACAAAATTGCTACACCAAATTCTCCCCAACGACTGAGGGGTACCTAATCGGATTTGTGGCCATCTATACTAACCCACCCAGCAACAGAGGGATGTCTTGGTTGCCCCCACCGCAACACATGCTCTCCATGATGGAGAACACACTTTCTCAAAACAGCATGAAGCTGAAGGGAACTAGATTAAACTTGAAATCCATTTTGTGATTTCTGGCCCAGTTCTCCAATTTGTTAAAGGTTATCTTGAATCCCAATTCTATCTTCTATGGCATTAGCTACTCCTGCCAGTTTGGTGTCATCTGCTAATTTGATGAGTATCCCCTCAATTCCTTCACCCAAGTTGTTATGCTCTCCCCAATCATAGGAAGAAACCAGTAGAATACTCACACTTTGATGCAATATTAGCTATATTTTAGAAATGAACATAATCTTTTATAAAATCTTTTCAAGACTGTGCCTCCTCCTTTTCTGTTCCACCCCGTCAATTACTCATATACATTTTCAGGCACGATCTCTACAGAGATACTAAAAGTTATCTTCAACGGAGGGGATTTCAATATTCATCATACTGTTTAATTTGCGCTCTTCAGCTGAATAGCTATCAGAAGCACTCCTAATGTTGTGGCCTTTTCAGCACTGGCTCATTTAGAAAACATGGAGAGAATTATGAGGGGCTTGATAAAAGCAAAGAAATATGCTAAACCTCTTATGCTCAGAAATTAGCGATAACGATTATCTTTTAGTTAGTCTTTTGCCGTAAGCAAAGGGTCCTAAATTGGAAACAGAAATAAAAGGTGTCTGGGTAATCTTATGCCTGCGATAAAATAAATAAATCACAAGAATCAAAATGGGGAACTTGATAAGTTCTTTGATTAAAACCTCTCATTACAGATCTGAGATTTACTAATATTTAAATTGTTTCTACCACCTGCCTACATATAATGGCTACATTACAGTTTCTATCACAATCCTAATTTCATTCATGAATAGCGATTACTTGTGACCGTGAAAGGCCAGGAAAACTTCTCTCTACTCAGCTGTGAACCCAGAGGAGAAAATGTACTGATGGCAGCCATGTTCTCCCACTAATTATTGGTAGATGATGATGATGATGATTCTTGAAATATCTCAACAGTTATAATTGTCTGTCACCAAACAATTGCTAATGACATCCAAACTGTAACTGTGTTAAAAGTGCAAGAAAATACCATATTTTTTGCTCTATAAGACGCACCAGACCACAAGACGCACTTAGTTTTTGGAGGAGGAAAACAAGAAAAAAAATATTCTGAATCTCAGAAGCCAGAACAGCAAAGGGATCGCTGCACAGTGAAAGCAGCAATCCCTCTTGCTGTTCTGGCTTCTGGGATAGCTGCGCAGCCTGCATTCACTCCATAAGCCACACACACATTTCTCCTTACTTTTTAGGAAGGGAAAAGTGAGTCTTATAGAGCAAAAAATACGGTAACTACATTCAAACTGAAGCCAGGTTAAAATGTGTTCACATTCTTCAGCTTTCTGCTAAATATGCACACAAGTTAGCCTCTACCACACGTTATTAAAAAAAAAAATGCTTTTTAGATATTTCTTGTTAGCTTATGTAATTGTGAAAGCTTGAAGAGCGTTCTCACACCATTTCTTGATGCTTGTATACATGCCACAAAACTGAAAATATCAAGGATCCATTCTGTCCATTTGAGTATGTTATTCTGGAAAACTAGCTAAATGATGACATTGTGTGGCAACATGCCAAAAAATTCAAGCCAAGTCCCCAAACCCAGCAACTATTCCACCATAAATGGTAAGTGTGGAAAGGCCCTTAATGATATTTCAGATAGCAGCAATTCTTGCCCAAGCCTCCCTGCAAAGTCTTTTCGTCGAAGCATTGTATGCAACTCTGAAGTCTCAAACAGGGGACTGAACAGTTTCAGCAATTGGCTTCTGAACGCCGCCATTTTTAAGGCTGGATTAACAACAAAGACAACTTGCTAACCCGCATCTAATGGATAATCACAGCTGTTACAATGGTACAGGCGACGACTGTTTTAACACACGTCCAAAAGACACTGTTTCAAACCCGGAAGCGACTGAATACATCACTAAACATGGCACCCCAAAGGGCAGAACTGGGATGGAGCAGACTGAGGCGTGTTTATATGTGCTCCGCCAACGCATGTGTGGGCTGGGAATGCCCCCTGCCCCCCCGGGCGACATGGTTGCTGACTGCAAACTAGGAAACAGGGCTAGAGCCACATTATGGCTGCTTTGACAGTAAAATACAACAAGGCCAACTTCCTACATTTTAGACTGACCAAGGGAATACCTGTTACATAAAGCAAGTCACACCTTTCTCTACTATTGAACTATGCCAATGATGCTCAAAACTCAGATTAAATCTTACAGACTTTAGATACTTTTGAATAATATTTTTGACTGACTTGGGGGCTTATACATAGGTTTGCACGCAACTTGGGACACTACCAATTTAAGCAAGGATTAACTTTTTAGGTACAGTACTGGAACAACCATTTAAACATTATTTCCCATTTCAGTATTCCTGTTTTTTTGTTTTGTTTTATTGAGCTATTTTCTGGGCTATGGAAATCTGCTCTCCCTAAATCCATTATTTAACACACAACTGATTAAGTTCAAATGTGCTCTGCCAATTTTCACAGAAAATTGGTCTTAAACATTTATTTCAAACCACACATGAATGGCTGTGGGAGAAAGACTGCCTGGGGCTCTATCTGGAGGAATTATTAAAAAATATTATCACAATGTGGAAAATTAATGTAAAGGGGGATGGGGAAGAGGTGAGGTTACGTGAGGATTCAATTTTCATGTCTGAAGCTGCACTTAAAACAAAACAAAACACCCAACACAATTCTGCCACTCAGTCGGAACTGTTAAGGCTAGAAGCACAAAGCAGAACTAGCCAAATCAAATTAGGGGGAAATATTTTGTACACCTGCCGACTCTCAGTCCGATTGAGATGTGTGCCGTCCAATTGCACACTTGAGATGTTTACGAGCTCACTTTATTAGACTTCTTCCTGCAGCTGCCCAACATTTACTCTAATTTAAGAAGCTCTAAATATTGTTGCCGTGGGCGACACGAGAACATAGAACTAGGCAAGACTCCACTAATAAAAAGGCTTTCACAGCGTTGCTCACAAGTAAAGTTAAAATTTACGGCTTTCAAAATACTGGATCTGGGAGAGGTCAGGTTATACAGCTTCCAGTAATAAAAGAAATCAATATGGCAGCGCATCTGAGGAAGCCGGCAAACTAAATAAACACTTCATCCAAATCCACTTGGACCTGAATTAAGAGAACATAAAATACCTGTGTTTATTTTCCTTGCTCTTTATCATTCGGAGAGTTTGCATAGCCTGAGTTCCCACCGTCTGTCACCAGGTGAGACACTAATATTTGACAGCCAAGGGACAATTAAACTAGATGTCAGAGCCGAGTCTTTAACGTTGTCAAGAGATTTACCTGTGCATGAGTATGTTACAAATACACCCAAGACTCAGTAGAGTTCATTAAAATAACTTAATACACCCATGCCTGATTCATAAATGTAATGGTTCTAGGGATTGCTTGTGCGTAAGTTGCCTTTACTCATGGCTAGCTTGCATGGTTGAACCCTTTCTGACAGGACAGCCTCTGTTCCGTGGCTGCCTCAGTCGCTGGCAGAATCCGTCAGTGGGCGTTTCTTAAACCGCTTCCAACATAAAAGCTGTTTGATGCCCAGTCTCCTCCCCTGTTGCCTGCGCGAAAGCTTTCTGTGCAAGGTGGGTGTGGGCAAAGGAGCACTTGTGCCCTCTCCGCTGGTCTCCTGCGAAGAGTCCTGGAGCCACCTCTCCGATTCCTCTATCTCCTCCCCTTCTCCACTGGTGTTACGCTGATTACCTTCCCCAGCGGATGGGCTATCCCTCCTCCTACTAGGGCCCTCTCCACCATCGTCCGGGAGCCCCCTCACTGCCTCCCGCTCCAATGGCAGTTCCCTGACAATAAAGAACAGTTTTTGGGAGCCATCCAAACACTTCCCTTAGTTCAGTCTCATAACTTGAAATTGTGTGGTAGGTCAGATCTTCTGGAGTCATCCTAATCACATCAACTGCTAGACTATTTTCACCCATCTAAAACTGAGAATAAGGGTTACTACATAAGACCAAGGCCAGATTTAGGTTTGATGAGGCCTTAAGCTACTGAAGGTAATGGGGCCCTATATATGTCCAGCTGTCCTTTGTCAACAACAAATTGTTGCTGTTTTTTGTGTTGAATATATGCTATATGGTAATTTATGGACCTAATAGGTATCTAAAGCCATTTGCACACAGTGCCATGCAACCAGTCCATGCAGAATGTAGGCACCCTATATATAAAGGTAAATGTAAAGGTACCCCTGACCATTAGGTCCAGTTGTGGATGACTCTGGGGTTGCACACTCATCTCACTCTATGGGCCGAGGGAGCTGGCGTTTGTCCGCAGACAGCTTCCAGGTCATGTGGCCAGCATGACTAAGCCGCTTCTGGCGAACCAGAGCAATGCATGGAAACACTGTTTACCTTCCCGCCGGAGCGGTACCTATTTATCTACTTGCACTTGACATGCTTTCGAACTGCTAGGTTGGCAGGAGCAGGGACCGAGCAACGGGAGCTCACCCCGTCGCAGGGATTCAAACTGCCGACCTTCCGATCGGCAAGCCCTAGGCTCTGTGGTTTAGACCACAGCACCACCCGCGCCCTTCTGCTATATATAGAAATGAGCAAACCAGTGATATTTGAGGGAGCAGGCTAGCAGGCGGGGCCCATTACTTACACCATAGGAGCCTACACAACACAAAACACTGTTGCTGTATGTAGGTTTTATTTTATTTGTTTTTTTTATCTTATATTTTGGAAATGTACATCCAGGTTTTTTCTTTTAAATTTTTTGGGGTCCCCCAAAAGAGTGGGGCCCTAAGCTATAACTTGTTTACTTTATACGTAAATCCAGCACTGCGTACGACCATCCCTTCTACACACACACTCAGATGACACAGCAAGCAGATTTTGAGGAAGAAGGCAAAAGAAGGGCTGAATTCTCTTTGCTAATGAGGTTCATCTCTCATCGGATTTATACAGAGACAAAACCACTCATCCTGGATCCAAACTAAGTTAAGCAAACCAAGAAGTTTTCAGCGATGTTAAGAACACTGAACGCTAGCCGCAAACACTTTTACTGAAAATGATCAGAACGATTACAAGACAGCAGATAAAATTCAAGAGGAAGCATGTGTTGATATTTGTACGCTGCCTACTAAAGAATTCGATTCAGCAGCTTCCCATCCAGAGATGGCTGTTTTAAGTCCACATCTTTGTAATGATGCTGTGTAAGCAAAGAATCTAGCATTTGGCACAGTTCCCAGCATCTTCAGAACCTGTGCTTGCTTTTTCTGAAAATAATCATTTTTAAACCCCTTGGGGTCGTTGGTCCCATGACAACAGAAAAATATATATGGTGATATTGGGAGGCACATTGGCAGTAGCACCAGAAAAAACTGGAAATCAGAGCTGGAAGAAGTTCCAGTGGCCGTCTGTGGAGCTTTATAGGGACCTGCAGAAAATCTATAACCCTTCCAGGCAGCTGAAAAATCAACTCTAGTGTGTTAATGATTATGTATGAATCTACAGGAGTCTTTTGCATCAACAAGAAACTCAACTATGTCTAGTTCTTGGGTGGGTGGGCTGGAATAGAGGGGGGAGGAATAGTTTCCCTTATAATTTACTATGTAATTGCTTCATTGCTGTATTTTTACAGCACAGGTGTTTATAGGAACAAAGAAGCTGACTTATACCAAGTCAGACCTCTGGCCCAGGGACTGAACCTCCTGTACACAAGATAAGATGCTCTATCACAGAGCCATGGTCCTTCCCTTCCCAACACTTCAGTTTGGAAAGCAAGCTAGCTTTCTCAACTTAGAATCATGGAATCATAGAATCATAGAGTTGGAAGAGACCACAAGGGCCATCGAGTCCAACCCCCTGCCAAGCAGGAAACACCATCAAAGCACTCCTGACATATGGTTGTCAAGCCTCTGCTTAAAGACCTCCAAAGAAGGAGACTCCACCACACTCCTTGGCAGCAAACTCCACTGTCGAACAGCTCTTACTGTCAGGAAGTTCTTCCTAATGTTTAGGTGGAATCTTCTACAGTGGTACCTCGGGTTACATATGCTTCAGGTTACATACGCTTCAGGTTACAGACTCCGCTAACCCAGAAATAGTACCTCGGGTTAAGAACTTTGCTTCAGGATGAGAACAGAATTAGCCCCATTAGCTAAAGGTTAAGAACAGTTTCAGGGTAAGAACAGACCTCTGGAACAAATTAAGTACTTAACCCGAGGTACCACTTTACCTTGGTTTAGGAACTTAATCCATTCCAGAAGTCTGTTCTTAAACCAAGGCGTGCTTTCCCATAGCAGCAAGGGACTCAATTTACAAATCGAACACACTCAACAGGAAGCGGAACATGTTCTGCTTCCAAGGCAAAGTTCACAAACCAAAACACCTACTTCTGGGTTTGCAGCGTTCTTAATCCAAGTTGTTCATAAAGTAAGCTGTTCTTAAACCAAGGTACCACTGTATTAGAATCATCCAGAACTGCACATATGAACCTCTCTGTAGAATTAAACCATAAGCAAATTCCCACCAATGTTTATTTGAAGAATGCACTTAAAAACCCCCACCAAAAAACCCTAAATCTTACTTTCTTCAAGGCTATAGGGCAGGGCTGGGGGACCTGCGACCCTCTAGACTAGATCAGTGGTTCCCAACCTTTTTTTGGCCCTGCATCTCTAAAATCCTGATGCCCACCCGTGACATATAATTCTTATTATTCAAAAAGTGAACTATTCACGTGGAGGATTTAACTATTAATAACTCATTCTCAAATTGCCCCCCTTAAAAATCAAATTGCCCCCCTGTGGGTCGTGTGCCCCACATTGGGAACCATGGCTCCACAGGATGTTGTACTGCGACTCACATCAAGTCTTGCTGTTGAAGCTGCTAGAAGTTGGAGGTCAACAACATACGAAGGGCCTCAGATCATAGAATCATAGAGTTGGAAGAGACCACAAGGGCCATCGAGTCCAACCCCCTGCCAAGCAGGAAACACCATCAGAGCACTCCTGACATATGGTTGTCAAGCCTCTGCTTAAAGACCTCCAAAGAAGGAGACTCCACCACACTCCTTGGCAGCAAATTCCACTGTCAAACAGCTCTTACTGTCAGGAAGTTCTTCCTAATGTTTAGGTGGAATCTTCTTTCTTGTAGTTTGGATCCATTGTTCCGTGTCCGCTTCTCTGGAGCAGCAGAAAACCATCTTTCTCCCTCCTCTATGTGACATCCTTTTATATATTTGAACATGGCTATCATATCACCCCTTAACCTCCTCTTCTCCAGATTCCCCAACTCTTCTAGAAAGGTTATCAATTTCCTCTAATCACTCTACCCCCCCCCCAAAAAAAATCGATATAGCTCAGTGCACAGTAATACCATCAAGGGTTTTTTATTATTTCCAACCGAAGCAATGTTTCACTGTTACAGGTACTATTTTCCATCCTTCAAGAGGTCGCTGTGTTAGTTTTGTTGCAGGAAAAACAGCACCTCGTGGTGTCTTAAAGACTAACAGATGTAGTGTGGCACAAGCTTTCGAGGACTCGAATCCAACAAAAAGCTTATGCCACAACAAATCTCTCACGCTGCAATCCTATATCCAGTCTCCTAGGAGTGAACCCTAATGAACTTGCAGTGCTAAGTAAAGATGGAGGACTGAACCACAAGTTTCTAAGGTACCAAAAGATCCTGTTATCATCATTCTGAGCGTCGGAGCAGTTGAAGGGAGCATTGCCAAACCCAAAATATAAAATTTTGTCAGATGGCTTCCTGGACTCATTTTGAACTGAAATTGCTTATCAGTCTCTCCACGGTTCAAACAAAATTCCTCATCTTTTGAGAGCTGAAGCTGTCAGAACAAAGGCCCGGTATAATTTTATCAGGAGCAGCTTTGGTGTAATAACTTTTTCCTACTCTGCTCACCTAGAAGAGTTAAAATTCCTTTGCCATAAATACTGTAGCAATGTTCCAGCAATCAATTCAAAATGACAAACGCAGATGTAGTGAGTTATGCTCCAGGATATTTATAAAGTATCTAGAAATACTAGGGAAAGATCCAAAATCACTTAATTTGATATTACACCCATAAATTAATGTATTTGTTGGGACAACAACATTCCTCAATTTTCAGAGAATATACACAGGCGAACAGTGTCATTTATTCTGCTATGTTCACATTAACGTAGTTGAAAGCTTTATCTTTGGACAAATTCTCTGCATTCATATAAATAATGTCTTTATAACCACTAAGAGGCATGAACATTAGAATTCAGATCACTAATGACAAGAAGTCAACGGAACTGTGCTTCAGCATCATATTATCATATTATGCTTTTTATAATTTTGACCAATGCTACAGTTTAAAGATAGACTGCAGAACAGCTATTTTCTTTCATTTATTTTGTGAATACCTTGATTAACCCTTTGCGCGTGTAGGTCCCCAGGCCACCCCTCAAATAACTTCACACATAACACGTAATTTAGTTTTGGTTTTTGGGCACTATTTTGGCCACAACTTTATTAAAATACAAAATCAGTGAGTGGTTGTTTAGACATTGGTTATGACTATCTGTCCCCCCGCCTGGGACAGAACTGGCATCCCGAGGTCCGATCGGTAGCCAGTAGAAGAGAAAGTCAAACTGGGGGGTCACCTGAGCTAAGCGTCGGACCCACGCCGCTCTCCCCAGCAGCTCCCCGAAAGCTTGCCTGCCCGGTCCTATAACAAGGATTCCCATAACAGGGATTGAGCGGCCCTGGTCCCATAACAGGGATTCCCATAACAGGGATTGGGCGGCCCTGGTCCCATAACAGGGATTCCCATAACAGGGATTGGGCGGCCCTGGTCCCATAACAGGGATTGGACGAAATCATGGCAAGCCCCAGGATTCCTTTAACAGAATTCCCTTCATCGCAATAGGAGGG
Source organism: Podarcis tiliguerta (assembly GCF_965153285.1). NCBI lineage: Eukaryota > Metazoa > Chordata > Lepidosauria > Squamata > Lacertidae > Podarcis > Podarcis tiliguerta. Next base: position 8,167,450 of record NC_139534.1, read on the forward strand.
GCAGGCACCGCCTGTTCAGCCCCCTCCAACACCAGCATATTATAACCAATGCCTAACCGCAACCTTACAAGTTGTGACGAATTGCAGAGTAGTAGGCAAAAACCAAATGGCACAGCCAATCACCAAATGGCAAAATTCCTACTAGGCCCCTGCGCCAAGGCAGACGACCCCCATGACAGGCAAAGCAAGGTCAACCGGAAAAGAGGGCGGGTGGGCGGGTGATCCGATGCACTCTGCAAAGAGAAAGAGAAACCAGAGTGCACCAATATTTAAAGACTATGGTCCCACCCACTCAATTTGCAACATACAATTTGCCCCAGCAACCCGGTTATCCAATCACAGATGCCAGGCAATAACTATTAACCAGCCTGGCAACAAGAGGCCTGGCCCGGTGGCCCACACCGCAACACGTGCTCTCATTTATTGGAGAACACGCTTTTCGAGATCTGTTCAATTACATTAACTCATTTTTTCAAACTACGGTCTCTTCTATATTTTTGAACTAAATACCGGGACTAGCATCCTGTTTTAAAATGTTTTTATTTCTCCTTTCAATATATAATATAGGAGAACAGCTATGAACATCTTGAAAGCCTTTGCATAAGTCACCCTTTCTTAGAGCATTCAGAATACAGTGGTACCTTGGGTTGAGTACTTGATTTGTTCCAGAGGTCCGTTCTTAACCTGAAACTGTTCTTAACCTGAAGCACCACTTTAGCTAATGGGGCCTCCCCCTGCCGCCGCACCACTGGAGCACAATTTCTGTTCTCATCCTGAAGCAAAGTTCTTAACCCGAGGTACTATTTCTGGATTAGCGGAGTCTGTAACCTGAAGCGTATGTAACCCGAGGTACCACTGTACCATGAATGTAAGGAAAATACATTCCCATGCCATACAAATAACATGCAAGAATATACTCTTAATCAAGAAGATTTTGGAGAGATCTTTGGAGACCAGCAGGAGACTGTGGACTGGGGGTCATTGTCTACTCTTCCTGCCTCATGCAAGATATAAATGATTGCTATGCCATGTAAAAAGAATTGGGGCATATTAAGTTTTTCTCCCATTACTGCTGACCAGACTCCTCAGGACCATGCTTTGACTCGTGTTGTTACTGACCTGAAATATTACCATACTTTTCCGTCTTTAAGAGTCTTGAGGGACTCTCAAATTTAAGAAAATGGGGAGAGAGGGCACAGACTTATTGAGCTTTTTTGATTTTGCAGAGGACTGCCCAGAGTTGATGAGTTTTTGGCGGGTGGGATTGCTGGAAATCGCTCACCTGTACGCCTCTCCTCTGTCCACTCACCAGCAGAAGCTGCCAATCGCCCGCCCAATTGCAGCCAATCAACACCAGCCATTGATGCAGCAACCAATGACATGCCAAATAGCCGCTGACAGTTGCGGCAGCAACCAATCAAATGTCCACCCCATGCGCTATCCATGTATAAGACGGCCCCCATTTTTTCGCATAATTTTTAAAGAAAAAAAATTGAGTCTTCTACATGGAAAAGTACGGTATTTTAAACAGTTTGCTACTCCCCCAAACCCAGTCCCAGACACATCGACCTTTGAAACCCGAATTTCACCTGTACTTACAAGAAAGAAGATTCCACCTAAACATAATAAGAACTTCCTGATAGTAAGAGCTGTTCGACAGTGGAATTTGCTGCCAAGGAGTGTGGTGGAGTCTCCTTCTTTAGAGGTCTTTAAGCAGAGGCTTGACAACCATATGTCAGGAGTGCTCTGGTGGTGTTTCCTGCTTGGCAGGGGGTTGGACTCGATGGCCCTTGTGGTCTCTTCCAATGCTATGATTCTATGATTCTATGATTCTACAACATGAATATATTCCACTTAGTCTGTATACATGATGAACATCCAAAACTCTGATGAGGAATGTGCAACCATGTCAAGAAACAATACTGATGGATGGATGGATTGTACCCCCTAACCTGACCATAGAAGATTCAGGATGGCAGATGCTATCTCAGAGGTCCTCAGTTGGAACACAGTCAATGAAGAACGACGTTGGGCCCCCTCAGTTACCCGTCCCAATTGCATTAGTGACTAAACGTTGCAAAATGCATTTACTTCTGATTGTTGTTAGCCGCCCTGAGCCCAGCTTTGGCTGGGGTGGGCGGGGTATAAATAAAATTTATTATTATTATTATTATTATTATTATTATTATTATTATTCCAAATCTCACCATGTTTAATAAGCAATATTTTATTTTTTTCCTCCTTATTTATTGATTCAGTTTACATCTTGCCCTTCCCTCCTGAAGGAACGCTTAAGGAATGATAAATATTCATATTACAAATTTTTTGTCTCACCTTGTGAAACTAAACTGAGATGTTTGGTTGTCCATGATATTATTGCAGTCTCCTAACATGGTCATTTTCTTTTCCACAGAAGCAACTGTGTACACCCAAGGGAAAGGGAACTGAGAGGTGGTGGCAATGCCAAGCAGAATAAAATTCAGTTGGAGAGGGAAAATAGAAACACACAGTGCTTTCCCCATGAACTTGAATAAGCTCCTGTGGACTAATATTATCTCTAGGCCTTCAAGTGGGAGCATGGAGTAGAAAAGTATTTTCCCTTTTTTCCCAATTTGACTGGTGATACAAGCAGCGTTGTCTAGCACACAAGAGTGGTGGATTTGCATTCAGATTTTAGTGCAGGAAAGGGTTCAATGACTGGTCTTTAAAACAAGCCATCACAATTCCACCTCAGTTTTACTTCCAAAAAATCGGAGGGCTGATTACTTGCCTCGTAAGCCTTAGGAATAGGCCTGTGCTATACCAGATAGAAGAAGAAGAAGAGTTTGGATTTGATATCCCACTTTATCACTACCCTAAGGAGTCTCAAAGTGGCTAACATTCTCCTTTCCCTTCCTCCCCCACAACAAACACTCTGTGAGGCGAGTGGGGTTGAGAGACTTCAGAGAGAAGTGTGACTGGCCCAAGGTCACCCAGCAGCTGCATGTGGAGGAGCGGAGACACGAACCCAGTTCACCAGATTACGAGTCTAGCGCTCTTAACCACTACACCACACTGGCACTACACCACAGATAGGTGGAGTATAAATAAATATGTAAAAAATATTTTTATTATTCTAACATATTTCCAGGTACGCCCTTTTCTCATGAATCAAGGTTTGCAGCTGAATAAAACTAGTGATCTATGACTAAATCACAGCCTGACAACAGTCAAGTACATGTACTGGTTAAAGATTAGCAGTGGCATATCATGGGTTGCTGGTGTCCAGGGCAGGGACATGCATGCCAGGGGTGCCTGCACACTGGAGGGCAGGACACAGTCGGTGAATGGAGCCTGCCATGCGGGAGGGCAGTCGGACGATGCAGCCCTTGGGTGGGCAAATCCCCCTGACGCATGTGAAGAGGAGCACAAGACCAGGTTGCGCTGGGGGTGCCTGTGTGGGGGGCCCTGGTCCACACCCCTCAAAATTGTGGCCCCTGGCCACACACTCCACACTACGTCCCTCTAGTGTCTCTTACAGATGTCTAGCAGTTGTACACCTCTGTGTAAATGCAAACAAACGCTATGTTATATCTGGGAAATAGATTTGGTAGTGCTTCACATAAATTGCCTTGAAACCAGGTTACTATTTTCACATAGAAACTAAGAGTGCCTCCTTTGAAATATGCCAAATGTATTCAACGGGGCTTACTTTTTTTAGTAAATGTATGATCTTCTAAGACTTAAACATTCATATGCTTGATACCTAGCCGAAAAGGCTTCAGAGATTTTGTGTCCTCCAGAATGTCTTAGCTCTCTGCAGATAGGAGGAGAAAGCTTATTTAAGGATATGGGATATCATCCACCAACATCTTGTAAGACTTGAGGAAGGATGTGATTTCTTTCAGAGACTGACCACAATGAAATTCTGAGACGATATTTTGCCTGAAGGCAGTGCTAGATAACCATCAACTTAAATTCTTGGCAGACATTAAGAACTTCAAGGCAGCATTCCAACGGACAGATGGTTGGCAAGTGGTCCATCCTCAAAGCTCAAATGGCTTATCTGTGGTCATGATTATTTTGATGTGGTCCATCAAGATAAGGGGGAGGGGGATGAAAGAAAGCTGATGAAGGTTCCAGAATGGTGCACATTGTTAATGACCATTCTTAATCCCCATATAGAACATGTTCTACTATTCCTTAAAGGAAACAACTCAGGTGTCACGGTCCGGTTCACGGGTGATTGAAGTCTCGGCAGGGGACGTCAGGACTGGGGGCAAGATGGCGGGGTGGGAGCAGGAACGGGGAGCCAGGAGTCAGGAAGCCAAAAGTCTGAGGGTCAGAGAGCCAGGAGTCAGGAAGCCAAGGGTCCGAGGGTTAGGAAGCAAGGAGCCACAAAGTCAAGGGTCCAAGAAGCAAGAAGCAAGAAGCCAAACGCAGCAAGGCAGGAAGCGTGTTGCTGTGGCAAAGAGCAGAAGGGAAATGCTGACCTTATATCCCTTCCTGGCTCTTGCCACCAGGTGCTGTGAGTTACCAATTGGCCTCACCTGTGCGGCCGCACCTTGCCTCTTCAGAACAAACTTAGGAAGGCCCCAGTCCTGCAAAGTCCTATTGGTCACCGGCCTGGCTCCTGCACGCACACCTGACATCAGGTAGCTGGTGCACTCTACTTATGGGATGGAGTATGCTTGCAATCCCTGCTGTGGCTTCCTGCAGTCGTATATCTCAGTTACAGTTGTGAACGAGACATGTGGCTTAGTGCTGACATGTTGTAACCACCACGTTGAGCTTTTCATCTCTTGAAGAGACTAAGAAAATCTTCAACTCTGTTAAATCATCATTCTTGTGATAAACTTTTTTTGTATGAGCATACATCTTTCCACAAGGGTCAACATTGATGCCAAAATCCAGCATCGTCTGAGCTCTGCAAGTGCGGCTTTCTCCCGACTGAAGCGCAGAGTGTTTGAGGACCGGGACATTCACAGGGAAACCAAAATGCTTGTTTACAAAGCTATTGTACTACCAACCTTACTGTATGTTTGTGAAACATGGACCACTTACAAATGCCATCTCCAACTTCTTGAAAGTTTCCATCAACGGTGTCGCTGAAAAATCTTACACATCACTTGGGAAGATAAGCAAAGTAATATCAGTGTACTGGATGAAGCAAAGATCACCAGCGTCGAAGCAATGATTCTTCAACATCAACTTCGTTGGACTGGTCATGCTGTGCAGATGCCTCATTATTGCCTTCCAAAGCAACTACTCTATTCTGAACTTAAAAATGGAAAGCGTAATGCTGGTGGTCAACAAAAGAGGTTTAAAGACTGTCTCGAGGCAAATCTTTAAAAATGTAGTATAAACACAGACAACTGGGAAACACTGGCCTGTGAGCGCTCCAGCTGGAGAGCAGCCTTTACCAAAGGTGTAATGGACTTTGAAGACACTCGGACACAGAAGTCAAGGGAGAAATGTGCTAAGAGGAAGGCACGCCTGGCAAATCCACACCGTGATCAACTCCCATCTGGGAACCAATGTCCCCACTGTAGAAGGACATGTGGGTCCAGAACTGGCCTCCACAGTCACTTATGGACTCATTGTTAAAACCGTGTTTATGGAAGACAATCTTACTTGGCTACGAATGATCACCAAAGAAGAAGAAGACTGCCAAAGTGAAGCAGCTGAAAAATGAAGCACTTCTGAAGACTATCCAATGATAGCGACTACTCAGAAGGCTGTCAAAATGGACTAGGCAAAGTCATGTCTAGAACTAGCGGCTACCAGTCCAGATGTTAGCTCAGTGAACTTACGTTTTCATATTCACTGTCGTTCTGAATATAGGAGCTGGGGAACAAAACTGCAAGTGCCTAGTCTGTGGTCTCAGCATATATCCCATCAGAAATCCAAAAAGCACAAGCAGCTGCTCTTCCTGCTCAGTTCCTGTTTGTGGTAGTTTGGTCTCTCCTGTGTTTTACATGCCCTTTTAAACATGATGACTTTTCAATTGATGTGAGGACTGATGTGGTGGCTGATGTAGGTGACCTCTCCGTTGTTGAGAGTAACACCCTCACCATTTTGTAGTCCAGTCATTCTTTATGCCCTTTTCTGTGTGGCAGCCATTTTGTGTTATCCACAGCCCCGTGGCAGCCATTTTGTTACTGGTGCCCACGGAACTTTCTTGAAATTCCAAATGTGCCCACAGCTCCAAAAAAGTTGGCAACCCTTGGTGTCCATAAAATTGTGTATCAGCACTTCTGTACCTCATTTCATTAGAGGTCCGAGGCTTTCTACTCTATTAGAATATTTTCCTGCTTAAAGATTTCGTATCCATGGTTGGCATTTTAAACAATCCAGCAAAAGTGTCTCTTAGAAACTGCTGTGCATAAAAATAGCTGACCCAACTCATTTAAGTATACTTCCTTCCTTATAATCTTGGAGTACTTACTTGGCCCTTTTTTTTGAGGAGGCTTATCCGAGTCTCACACTTCCAGCATAATGAGTTTCTTTACAGTTTATTGTTCAGTGTGATGTCTGAGGCTTAAATATTTCATGGAGAACAATTCCTCTTTTTGATGTGTGTGAATCCTCAAGCATGTCCCTTTCTTCTTCCAGTCAGCTGAGATGTGCCCCTTTTAAAGGTGAAAGTAAGCAGCTGATCTGATGTAAAATTAAATTCCTGTAGCTATGCACTCAATCCAGCCTGAACTTGAATTGTTGAGATAAGTATAGTAATTCAGATGGATGTGTGAATGCCGGCCTGCAATTCAGTTGGAGGCAACTCCTTGTAGTAACTTCAATTGAACAGACTTATAAGTGCAATCTACTTGGCTCCTAAAATACGGTACTTGGACACTATTTGTCGCTGAGATAAGTGTGTTTTGAACACCACTTGAACCTTGCTTCTTCTTTCTTACGTTCTATAAGAAAAACACACAGTTCCCTAACTGCACATTAAACATATACAGTCGACAGTAGTCAGTTGTATTTATATTAATGTGTCACTGCAGTTGGGTTCCTTATCGTTACACATTGGTAGCACTAATCTTGCTGACTGGAGCATGCTGAACGGTATATCCCCAATTTTTAATCTGGAACAAAGTATTTGATTAATAATGTTTGATGTCAACAAAGAATGTGTGGCTCTTATCAACCTAAAGATTGCTTTAATGATTTTTAAAATTAAAATGGTTATCTGTGAAATTTCAGCCTTCTAAGTAATGCAAAAATGCTTGAAAATTCAATCTTAAATTAAAACGAATTCTCTATTAAAGATAATACATGCACGTGGTCCTAAAGCCACATTTTTCAGAGTCTTTTGCCATTCTGGAATTTGTATTTTTGCTGTTACTGTTAATTTCTGCTGCTCTTCTACCTATTCCTGTTCAGGTACCTTATACTCTGCCATGTAAACATGATGACCCATGACCCCTCTGGTTTGCAGATCTTACAAACCAGAGAAACTCCGCATGTATTATGTGGATTTTCAGATGTAACATTCTTCAAATAAAATGGGAAAAGTACCATCTTTTATTCTATTAAAGAATGCAACACATATAACACCTCAGGTTAAGTACTTAATTTGTTCCGGAGGTCTGTTCTTAACCTGAAACTGTTCTTAACCTGAAGCACCACTTTAGCTAATGGGGCCTCCTGCTGCCGCCGCACCGCCGGAGCACGATTTTTGTTCTCACCCTGAAGCAAAGTTCTTAACCTGAAGCACTATTTCTGGGTTAGCGGAGTCTGTAACCTGAAGCATATGTAACCTGAAGCGTATGTAACCCGAGGTACCACTGTAAGGGGGAAAAACACTGCTGCATACCACAAGGAAGTTAAATGAGTGTTTCCCAAACTTGGGTCTCAAGCTGCTTTTGGACAACAAATCCCATAATCCCAGACCCCTGGCCTTGCTAGCTAGGGATGATGGGAATTGTAGTCCCAAAACAGCTAGAGACGCAAGTTTCAGAAACACTGAGTTAAACTAAAACTCAGTTCAGAAAGTGAATGAAAGAGCTGCCTAATTGATTGTCCCCATGCAAAAAATTTGCTGATTATTAGAAGGCTGTGTATTAAGGAGAAGGCTTCAAAACGATCTTTAACATCAAGGTATGAGCGGGTGGCGCTCTGGTCTAAACCATTGAGCCGATCGGCTTGCCGATCGAAAGGTCGGCAGTTTGAATCCCCGCAACGGGGTGAGCTCCCGTTGCTCAGTCCCAGCTCCTGCCCACCTAGCAGTTTGAAAGCACGTTAAAGTGCAAGTAGATAAATAGGTACCGCTCCGGCGGGAAGGTAAACAGCATTTCCATGCGCTGCTCTGGTTCGCCGGAAGCAGCTTAGACATGCTGGCCACATGAACTGGAAAAACTGCGGACAAACGCCGGCTCCCTCGGCCAGTAAAGCGAGATGAGCGCCGCAACCCCAGAGTTGTTTGCGACTTGACTTAACCTTTACCTTTATGAGCATTCTACCTGTGGGCACATCAGTGGAAGGATGGAGGGAGGAGAAGATGCTGAGTGAAAAGGTAAGGTAATGGGACCCCCCCCCCCCATTTGCTGAGCATTTGACAGTAGCCAATTCTACAAGTCTGCATCACAACTAGAGTAAAGTAGTACTCTGTTAATCTTCCTCCTGTCCTCTGAGGTATAAAACTAGGAGGGCAGATGTATTATCTGGGAAGAGTTCCAACTTCATTAAGTCCAAGGCATCAGTGGTTCCAGCATGCCCACTGCCAGAGGAGTGTCACGAGCAGGAAAAAAAAATCTAGCATCTGCAGGGAAAGGATTAAGGAAAATTAGGAACTCATCAGCAACTGCAAGTTTCTTTAGTGGCATGCAGTGGCTCACAGCATTTGCCAGTGACGAGAGCCAACTTCTCAAGTCTCTGTGGAACAGACCCCCCCACAAACCTCCACCCACGGCTTTCCTCCTGCATATCTGCTGACCTCTCAACCAGGATGGAGAACTTGAAAAGACACTCACTGACTAGAGGCACAGAGCTAAGAGACAGAGGTCAATGGTGGGGTAATGCAGAGCAAATTAAAAAGCACTCCACAATTCTAAATGGCTTTGCTGCAACAGAAGCATGTTCTGACATGACGCATAAGCTGCCAAGGCCATTTTCCTCCCTCCCTTTGTTCAGAAGATTTCATAATTTTGTTGTTGTTCTAAAGTCAGCATGTTTGTATAGGGTATGCAACTTCTTACAAGACTAGAAGGCAGTCTAACAGCAGAGTTTTAAAAATGTATCTGCAAGATTCAAGTCTTTTTGAATATAAGAGGATTTTGGTACAGAAATGAAATGCTTATTTGCCAAGCTGAGATCATTTGGGAATTTTGCAGGTGCTTTGCAGCCAGGTGCTGTGAAAGAGTTTCCCATTTGAGCACCCTTTGATGAGCAGAATTGCATATAATTCATGATTTCCGAGATACGGGGTGATTTGCAAGAGATGGAGCTTTCTAAAGTTGTCCGAGGACTTTTGACATTTGCTTCAGTCCGTCAAGCACTAGATATTTGGCTACCCAGCGCGACTTGTTTGCCTGCATTTGAGGGTAAAATTGCTTGACTTCACAGTGACCTTGGTGCTGATATTATAGCAAGTCCAAATGAGGTGTCCAATATGCCACCTGAGAGAGTTTTGTGGGATCAATTTCAGTTAATGCAGTCTGAGAACACGGACAAAGTACTTGCCGATATGCATCCATCCACATGATCTCTCGACCCTTGGCCGATTAATGCTAGCCAGGGAGGTTTCACTGCACGGGTTCAGACTAGTAAATGTCTCATTACTAGAAGGAGAGATGCCTCTGGTTTTAAGAGAGGTTATTATACAACTTCCCTCAAGGTGAGAACTTCAGAGCAAATTGCGCTGGACAATTATAGGTCAGTGGCCAACACTCCTTTTCTGGGTAAGTTGACTGACAGAGTAGTGGCCATGCTACAAACATTCTTGGAAGATACAGATCATCTTGACTGGCTTTGGAGATGAATTGGCCCTGGTCACTCTGATGCATAGCTGTCAACTTACAGATTTGAAAATAAGGGACCAGCAGCCTTGAAAATAAGGGACCAGCAGCCAAAATAAGGGACCTGCAGGCACTCCAGTCTTCCTGTCCTCCTGCAGTCTGGTCAAACTCATGCTGGTAGCTTCGAGAACACTGTCCAACCAACTTTGTAACCAGAGGTTCAACTGAATAGAATCTGAATCACATGCACCACAAGGCTATGCAGCCTCAACTTAAGATGGCTCCCCGGCCTGGCTTTGCACTGCAAAGTTTGCAGCAGCACGTGCAACAAAATGGCGTCCAGCATTCAACCCCCCCCCCCAGCTTGCATTAACTAGCTACACACAAGGCATGCAAGCTCCACCCCCCAGTCATTCTTAGACTTCTTATTGGGTGAGCAACACAGCCAAGCAACACAGTTGGAGCCTCCCTCCTCCCTGGCTGGCAGGGAGGGAGCGAGAGGAGCTGCTTCCTTTGAAATTTAAGGGACATAATTTAAGGGACATTGAAGGGACACCCATCAATAAGGGACAGCAGCGGGACATGGCGCTGGAATAAGGGACTGTCCCTTCAAATAAGGGACACTTGACAGCTATGCTCTGATGGATGGGGGTGTCAGAAATGTTCCTTCCCAGAGTGAAAGTGAGGGATCCGATGCCCAAGGAGCGGGGAGGCAGAAAGAGATGGAGGTTTGCTTTCTTCACAGGCAGAGAGTGAAGCGAGCCCCTCCTCCCCTGGAATACTAGTCATAAATTCCCAGGAAGATTTAAGGCAGGCAGAGGAGCCGTAACTTTCAGACACGCTTTCAGAGGAGGAGATGCAAGCTGGATGGTCTGTTCCGGAATCTCCTCGCTTTCGGAGAGTTCAGGCTTGGTGTCAAGCCCACAAGAAGAGCAGCAGCCAATGGCGTATATCCTGCTGCAAAAGAGGCCACCCTCCAGTGGGCTCAACTGACCTATCTAGTGAGGAAGATTGAGCTGTGTGCTCGGACTGAGCTACTGTGTAAATAGCAATAAATCTGGACGTTATAAAACCACCAGCCTGTTGTCTCTTGGTGTGAGGGAGAGATTGTAAATCCTGACAGGGGGAGTGCAATCCTGCTGTTGTTACTTGATCTCTCAGAGGTATTCAAGACGGCTGATCATGCTGTCTTCCTGGACCAGCTCTGTGGGAAATGGTGGCACTCTCCCTCAGTGGTGCCATTCCTTCCTGCAAGACCATTAACACAGAGTGACTTTGAGTGACTGTAAGTCAGCCCAATGGCATATGGGCTTCCATCTTGACCCCAATGGTTTTAAACAGTTGCTTGAAGGTGGTGAGGGGTTGGTGATGGGCCAACAAACTGAAGCTGAATCCTAATAAGACAGAAGGTCCGTGGGCAAGCAGCTCCCAAGTTTGGGAAACTGACAGGTTGCCTGTTCTTGACAGAGTTGCACTCTCCCTGAAGGAGCAAGTAGGTAGCTTGAGGGCACGTCTTAGATTCAACAATGTCACTGGAAGCAAAGGTGTCCTCAGTGGTCAAGGGAGGGTTTTTTGGTTTTTTACCAGCTGTGACTAATACTCCAGCTATGGCCGTTCTTGGACAGGGCTAGGATGGAGGGAAGAAAAGATAATTCCCTTGGTAGAATTACAGATCTGGAGTAGAACACTTAACTATTGGCTTCACCTAAACTCAAATCCCCCTGGTCTAATATCCCTAGTGCTGCAAGATTGTCACAAGAGCACCTGGACTAAAATTGTCTACCAAAACCTTTACTCTTGTGGTTTATCACCCCAACAGCTACTCACTTTGGGTTTTAGTAAAGCAAATAGTCTAATTTGTCAGCGCCTAAATGATATTGGGGTTAAACCACAGAGCCTAGGACTTGCCGATCAGAAGGTCGGGGGTTCGAATCCCCGCAACGGGGTGAGCTCCCGTTGCTCGGTCCCTGCTCCTGCCAACCTAGCAGTTCGAAAGCATGTCAAAGTGCAAGTAGAAAAATAGGTACCGCTCTGACGGGAAGGTAAACGGCATTTCCGTGCGCTGCTCTGGTTTGCCATGCTGGCCACATGACCTGGAAGCTGTCTGCGGACAAACGCCGGCTCCCTCGGCCTATAGAGCAAGATGAGCGCACAACCCCAGAGTCGGTCACAACTGGACCTAATGATCAGGGGTCCCTTTACCTTTTTTAATTATATCAAGTGTCAAAACAACTTGGCCACAGTAAGGAAATTTTGCCCTAGGTATGACTATTTTCCACCTACTCTCTGGCACCCTATCTGCATAACCTAGCAATTCTAAAATATAGACGCGCTTCTACTCTTGCAAGATTGAATGTAATGCCCTCGGCTGTACTTGAGGGACGATTCCAGCTGATTCCACATGAAAAACGCTTATGTCCCTGTGGAGATGGCAGAACCAAATTGGTGGCACATGCCCTTCTGGCACAAAGACTTGAGGAATGAGATTACCACCCCTCTTTTATTGTCCATTCTGGGTTGCCCAGCCACAGTGTCCTTTCTCTTGGCAGATCAAGATGAGCAGGTGACAGCAAAGGTTGCAAGGTTTTTAGCTGGGGCAATCAGAATAAGATCCACTATTTGACTATTGATTCAAAATCGTAAACTGTATTTTATATAATTGACTTTTTATTTCTATTCTTTGTATATCGTACTGTTGTTTTATTGCTATGGTCGATGGCTGACACAAATAAATATTCATTCATTCATAATGGGACCACCAACATCATCACCTTCCAACATTCAGAGGTGATCAGAGATATGGTCCAAGAACATTTGGAGGACACCAGGTTGTGGAAGTTTGACTGAGACATTGACTCCAGTCCTTCCTTTTCTCACTTCCTGCTAGACTCTATTCCCTATCAGATTCAGTGCACATGAAAAGTTGGGAAGAAAGTCCAACACCGTCGCATTTTATTTCAAAAGCGGGTGATTATTTAGAAGGAAGCTGAAAGGGAGAACTAAATGGGCTAACTTTCTCCAAGGCACTTGGGAAGCTATTTTAAATCATTATGATAGAAGCTCAGCTAGAATGTATATCAACAGATTAGGAAATGTACTAAAAAAAATAAATTCAAGATGATGCCAGCGTGATTAATGAACAGAGGCAAGGAAGCTATAAAAAGCAGAAAGGCTGACTTCAGAAAATGGAAGCCTTCCCCAGTTGAGAATAGAGAGCAGCACAAACTCTGCCAAAACTCTGTATGTTGATGATAGGAGTACAAAAAAAAAATAAGGAATTTGGAGACACATATTGCTAAAAACAGAGGGACACGGGTGGTGCTGTGGGTTAAACCACAGAGCCTAGGACTTGCTGATTAGAAGGTTGGCGGTTCGAATCTCCGTGACGGGGTGAGCTCCCGTTGCTCCGTCCCTGCTCCTGCCAACCTAGCAGTTCGAAAGCACGTCAAAGTGCAAGTAGATAAATAGGTACTGCTCCGGCAGGAAGGTAAACGGCGTTTCCGTGCGCTGCTCTGGTTCGCCAGAACCTTTGTCATGCTGGCCGCATGACCCGGAAGCTGTACGCTGGCTCCCTCGGCCAATAAAGCAAGATGAGCACCGCAACCCCAGAGTCGGTCACGACTGGACCTAATGGTCAGGGGTCCCTTTACCTTTATTGCTAAAATCATTAAGACCAATAGAAAGAAATCTTTAGAATATATTGGGGGAAGGTGGACAGGATGGTGGTTTGATCGTTAGATGACAAAGGAGTGAAAAGAGTTCTAAAGGATGAGAGGGATATTTCAGAGTATCCAAATTAATTATTTGTGTCTGACTTCGTTAGGGAAGATGTAGAAAAGATACCATGCCAGTTGTCAGAAACAGTGGAGGGCGGGAAGAGTGCTAAGGTTCTGCTCATGGGTTTCCCCACAAACATCTGGCTGGCCATTGTGAAAATACGGGACTGCCTCTCCTGGTATGCCCCACAGAGGACCTTACGGTCTTCAAACAAAAGCATCTTGGAGGTCCCAAGCCACAGGGAGGTTAGGCTGGCCTCAACCAGAGCCAGGGCTTTTTCAGCTGTGGCTCCAATCTGGTGGAACGCTCTGTCACAAGAGACTAGGGGCCTGCGGGACTTGACATCTTTCTGCAGGGCCTGCAAGACAGAGCTGTTCCACCAGGTCTTTGGCCAGGGCACAGCCTGACTCCCTCATTTGTCAATCCTCAGAGAACTCTAGCCCAATGGTTGCCATTAATCTGATTTGAATTGATTTTATAATGAAATGATTTTAGTATATTGTATCATTTTACTGTTGTTAGCTGCTCTGAGCCTGGCTTCGGCTGGGGAGCGCGGGATATAAATAAAATTTTATTATTATTTATTATAATAGTATGCTGGACAAGATGGTGCACCAGGATTTTATCATCGTCTGAATTTAACAGGAGAATGAAGTCAAATAAAGTTGGCAAGAGTTGAAGTTTCTTGAAAATTAACAAGTCTCGAGGTCCAGTTTGCACAGAAGCAATAGTTCTTAAAGGGAAAAGTAAAAGAAACTGCTGATTGTCTAACAAAATATGCAACTTGTTGCAAAAGTCCGTCTCCGTACCAGGGAATTGGAAAGTAGACAACCTAAAGATGGGATTTAAGAGGGGATGCAAACAATCACTGTCCAGTTAGCTAAGCTTCAGTTCTGGATAAAGTGAGAGGAAGCATTAAAGTTAGAATTATTAAGCATATAGAAAACTAACAAAAGCTTAAGAATGAAAGATGCCTTGGAAAAGATGTTCTATACAGTGGTACCTCGGGTTACATATGCTTCAGGTTACATACGCTTCAGGTTAAAGACTCTGCTAACCCAGAAGTAGTGCTTCAGGTTAAGAACTTTGCTTCAGGATAAGAACAGAAATTGTGCTCTGGCGGTGCAGCGGCAGCAGGAGGCCCCATTAGCTAAAGTGGTGCTTCAGGTCAAGAACAGTTTCAGGTTAAGAATGGACCTACAGAACGAATTAAGTACTTAACCTGAGGTACCACTGTATAGCTTTCATAAACCATTTTTTCTTCCCCAACTGAGAGTCCTGAAAGAAGAGCTCATCATAAATTAAGGTTCCAAGTATGTGAACAATCATCTACTGCAGAACACAAATTAAGGAAAGTAAGCAACACCTAAACTTTGCACATGGATCACAAGTAATGCTAAACCATGGTATACCAATACAAGGATGAGCCACAGTGAGACTTGGGAACATGTGCTCATTCCTTCCCCCCGTTGCATGGTCACATGAAGAGAAGATTGGAAACTCCCACAGTTAACACTACAACCAAACCCTAAAATGTGGCAAATGTTATCTATGGTTACATAAGGACCACAGTCCAGTCAAAGGTGACTATGGGGTTGCAGAGCTCATCTCGCTTTCAGGCTGAGGGAGCCAGTGTTTGTCCACAAACAGCTTTCTGGGTCATGTGACCAGCAGGACTAACTGCTTCTGGTGCAATGGGACACCGTGATGAGTGCCAGAGCGCATGGAAACGCCATTTACCTTCCTGCCACTGAGACAGCTTAGGGAAGTATGGTTCTGCTAATCATAATCTGTGAGATCCACCACAATTTGTCCAGTTAACTGTGGTTAGCTCATGAGTTACATCCAACTTTACACTCCTGAGAATTCAACTTTTTCTGGTGTTCATGCAACGAATGTTCAGGACAACATCATCAGATTCTCTAAAATAACAGACATCCAGGAAGAAAAGGAACATAATCTGGCAACCAGTGTGGTCTTAGGAAGTGGAAAAGATCACTGTGTTAACCTGCTGGAACGTGGAGCCTTCCCGACACGCATTAGTCCTTTTGATGGGAGCTATTGGTTTAAAATCTCAATGTACATGTGTTTTAGAAAATTAAAATAGAAAATAGCAAAGGTTTCTTTCTTTTGGTCCACTTTGCTAATTAATATGTCAAAGCTCGTAAAGGAGGACTCATCAGCTTTTCTCCAGTACTGTATCATTTTAAAGAGCTGTGTCAGCAGAGAGCTCAGCAGACAGTCAATACATATTAAGAGAGTCGCAAGCATTAAATCAAAAGGAAAAAGGAAAAGAAAGAAAGAGGGAGCCATATGAAAAATGAAAATAAAGCAAATAGCTGTGAGGCTAATGGAATACCATTTGTGACTTTGCATAAACGAGGGGAAAGGGCAGCATTTGCCCAACATAAACAATAACCTGTACATAAATCCTTCTTACCAATTCCATTATAAGTACTATAACACACAACAGTTAGTTGCACATTTATAAGAGCTCAAATTAAGAGAGGCATCTCGTGAGTTTTTGCGGCAAATACACTAGAGCACTAAACGCAGCTTGCTGGAATATGGTATTTTGCAGCAATTGTGGCTCAGTAACCTTGACACCATCCCAACATTACACCACATACTCCAAAGGTCTTATTACTTTTCCACTTTGCCTCCCACAGCCTTAGAATCATAGAATCATAGAATCATAGAGTTGGAAGAGACCACAAGGGCCATCGAGTCCAACCCCCTGCCAAGCAGGAAACACCATCAGAGCACTCCTGACATATGGTTGTCAAGCCTCTGCTTAAAGACCTCCAAAGAAGGAGACTCCACCACACTCCTTGGCAGCAAATTCCACTGTCGAACAGCTCTTACTGTCAGTAAGTTTTTCCTAATGTTTAGGTGGAATCTTCTTTCTTGTAGTTTGGATCCATTGCTCCGTGTCCGCTTCTCTGGAGCAGCAGAAAACAACCTTTCTCCCTCCTCTATGTGACATCCTTTTATATATTTGAACATGGCTATCATATCACCTTAACCTCCTCTTCTCCTCTTCTTAACCGCCTTGAAAGTATTGTCTAGAAATGTTGCAGATTGGACAGGGGGGAAATATTCACCTCCAGGTCTCTTCTTCGGCTTGCTCCCCCCATTTAAGACTCACTGCTTCCAGTTCACTGTGAGTTCAATAGTAAACTGTCTAGCCGGATGAAAGCGTCTAGTAAATATTATTAGGAATTATTTGCACCAGGCGGCTGCTTTGGGGAAGATGAGAGTGCTGTGCCATTCCACTCTCCTCCACTCAACCTAGTCTTTCTGAGATCTTCATGAATGGTAAGAACTGGTGCCTAAGTTGACTTGTTTGCCTGTTCTTTCTCACCCCTTTTTCCTTTTGTGTTATCTTAGGCCTCCAGGCAAGAACTGTATTTGTGCTGTTTGTTGGTTAAAACTTAAATTAACATTTAATGTCGGGTCTTCCTGTTTATAACAACACAACAACAACGCCAACGCAAATTAAAATAACCTCAGGATGGAAGGGGGAAAGGGGGGGAGGAGTAGATCAGCACTCAAAGATTTGGCCATATAGGTATGACATATAGGTTGGTAAGCTAAAAAGCAGACAAATCACCTTGCCGACAAAGATATGTATAGTTAAAGCTATGGTTTCCCCTGTAGTGATGTACAGAAGTGAGAGATGGACCATAAAGAAGGCTGATCACCGAAGAATTGATGCTTTTGAATTATGGTGCTGGAGGAGACTCTTGAGAGTCCCATGGACTGCAAGAAGATCAAACCAATCCATTCTGAAGGAAATCAGCCCTGAGTGCTCACTGGAAGGACAGATCCTGAAGCTGAGGCTCCAATACTTTGGCTACCTCATGAGAAGAGAAGACTCCCTGGAAAAGACCCTGATGTTGGGAAAGATTGAGGGCACAAGGAGAAGGGGACGACAGAGGGCGAGATGGTTGGACAGTGTTCTCGAAGCTACAAACATGAGTCTGACCAAACTGCGGGAGGCAGTGGAAGACAGTTGACTATATGGAATTGGCAGAAATGACCGGCAGAATCAGAGACCAGGGAGAAGAGACAGTGAAGGAAGATTGGAGGAAATTTAAAGGTTATCTACAGAAACACTATAAGATAATGAATGTTTGATGACACCAGATTGAATGTAAAAGGTTATTAGTAAAAAAGTGTAAAGATTAAAAAGATCTAATATTTTAAGATATAAGGAAATGGAACTATATTAATATATTAAGACTATGATAAAATCTAAGTAAGACAGAGGGAAGGAATTTGCTGATAGAATATATGATCTGGAATACAGAGAGGGGAGGTCTGGGGATGTCGGAGAAACAAGCAAATGCAAAGAATATAAGGAGATAAAAATTGTTTTTACTTTTTTATTTCTCTTTTTTTGTATCTTTTTTGCTGTTCTGTGTTTGTATGTTGTTGTATTTTTCTATTTTTTGTTGTGATGTGTTTTGTTTTTTGTTGCTTTATACTTGTTGTAAGTATAAAGAACTTACTTGTTGTAAGTTCAAGGAAGGCTCAAGCAGTATGTGGACCGAGAACTCCCAGAAGTGCAAGCTGGATTTAGAAGAGGCAGAGGAACCAGAGACCAAATTGCAAACATGCGCTGGATTATGGAGAAAGCTAGAGAGTTCCAGAAAGACATCTACTTCTGCTTCATTGACTATGCAAAAGCCTTTGACTGTGTCGACCACAGCAAAATATGGCAAGTTCTTAAAGAAATGGGAGTGCCTGATCACCTTATCTGTCTCCTGAGAAATCTCTATGTGGGACAAGAAGCTACAGTTAGAACTGGATATGGAACAACTGATTGGTTCAAAATTGGGAAAGGAGTACGACAAGGCTGTATTTTGTCTCCCTGCTTATTTAACTTATATGCAGAATTCATCATGCGAAAGGCTGGGCTGGATGAATCCCTAGCTGGAATTAAGATTGCTGGAAGAAATATCAACAACCTCAGATATGCAGATGACACAACCTTGATGGCAGAAAGCGAGGAGGAATTAAAAAACCTTTTATTGAGGGTGAAAGAGGAGAGCGCAAAATATGGTCTGAAGCTCAACATCAAAAAAACGAAGATCATGGCCACTGGTCCCATCACCTCCTGGCAAATAGAAGGGGAGGAAATGGAGGCAGTGAGAGATTTTACTTTCTTGGGCTCCATGATCACTGCAGATGGTGACAGCAGCCATGAAATTAAGAGACGCCTGCTTCTTGGGAGGAAAGCAATGACAAACCTAGACAGCATTTTAAAAAGTAGAGACATCACCTTGCCAACAAAGGTCCGCATAGTAAAAGCTATGGTTTTCCCAGTAGTGATGTATGGAAGTGAGAGCTGGACCATCAAGAAGGCTGATCGCCGAAGAATTGATGCTTTTGAATTATGGTGCTGGAGGAGACTCTTGAGAGTCCCATGGACTGCAAGAAGATCAAACCGATCCATTCTGAAGGAAATCAGCCCTGAGTGCTCACTGGAAGGACAGATCCTGAAGCTGAGGCTCCAATACTTGGGCCACCTCATGAGAAGAGAAGACTCCCTGGAAAAGACCCTGATGTTGGGAAAGATGGAGGGCACAAGGAGAAGGGGACACAGAGGACGAGATGGTTGGACAGTGTTCTCGAAGCTACCAGCATGAGTTTGACCAACTGCGGGAGGCAGTGGAAGACAGGAGTGCCTGGCGTGCTCTGGTCCAGGGGGTCACGAAGAGTCGGACACGACTAAATGACTAAACAACAACAACAAAGCTAAAATCTGCAATCCACACTATGCAGCTAGTTCATGCATACTGAGCAAGGACCTGCCCAGTCTACACTGATGGGTTGTCAAGATGGTGTTTACTTTTCTAATGCTGAAAAAAATGACATGTTTGGCAACCAATAGGGCATGCCTATGTCACTGCCTGTAAATTTTTGTTCTGTTTCCAGGAACAAGGGAATGCAGACAGTGGTCTCTGTACAAAAGGAAAACAACAACCTGGCAGTACCACACTATGTATGTACCCACCTGCAACAGTGCATTGCCAGCAGCTGGAGCAGGAATGCATTCTCTGTCTCCCCCCCCCCCCAATAATCTCTGCTCTATGGAGTGCAATCTCAGTTACAGGGCAGAGGCTTTAAGCGAAGAGAGCACAGCTTTCTGTTGGCTATAGTTCCATTGGCTATAGCAGTTTCCCAAACTAGGTTCTCCAGCAACTCTCATTATCCCTAGCTAGCAGGACCAGTGGGTCAGTCCAAAAACAGCTAAAGACTCAAGTTTGGGAAACCCTGGGCTATTGTATCCGTTTGGGTAGTATGGGTAAGTAAAGTAGATTCTGTAATATATTGGGGGGGCACAATTTAAAAGTACTGTGGATTGCATTTAGCAACTAGTACATGTTTCAGTTGTAAATACTGCCACTGGGAGGTGTCTGGTAATCCATACGGTTCTTAAAAGGAATACCTTTGCTTTCCATTTCTATAAAAGTACGTCGTCCCCCCCCCCCCCAATGTGTGACCAGCAATTCTGGGTTATGTCAAGTTGTTATTTTTTTCTCATGTGTGTAAGGGCCAAATTTTTGTGGACAGCCTTGAGCATATATTGCCAGGAGAAACTGGTAGAGACAGTAAGAATTTTATCATAAAAAATGTGGATATGTTGGGAACCGAGGGCTGTCAACCCCATCAATAGTTTTAGTGAGATTATGCACAACAACAAGCATGAACAGCAGCACCCCAGAGCTGTGCATGTATGGATAAATAAATAAAGAGGAGATAGGAAGCCCATCATGAAACATTATAAAACCCACAGCTGGTCCAAGAAGACCAGCTGTAATCTGATGGCTGTTTTTCAGAAACTCAGGGTTGTTGTCTTTCTAATTTGCTCTTGACACTTATGGATAGGGGGAAAATCACCCACCCACACTTGGAGCTTGAAATGGTAGATTCTTGATTTTCTGAGCAACTCTTTGCCAACTTTTATGTCTGCAATGGGATTTGTTCCAATGTGGACTGACAGGAAGGGCTTGCATTTATCGTTGGCAAACTTAAGGCAGCTGCAGTATTTGCAAGCCTCCTTCTGAGTAATAACAGGGCACACCTTTCCAAATGATGAGTCACTTCTTGGAAACTTTCTTGTCTTCTCCTCAATGAAGAGAAAACAGAAATTTCAGGTGCAAGGAAAACAGAAGGTACCAGCTGAGAGAGATCCTCAGTTTCAAGTAAATAAGAAAACCTCTTTAGTATGCAGGTGAAGGAAAGGATTGGTGGAGATGGGGAAGGGTGGAAGACAAGAAACATTAAAGGGGTATTGGCTGAAGAAATATGAGCAGCCTAAACGTCAAAAAGGCTGAACAGAAATATCATGTATTTCCTAGAATTTTTCACTATTTGTATATACTTTAATTCGGGGGGGGGGGGAGGGAGAGAGAGAATCATTTTTAGGGCATATGAAGAAGAAGAAGAAGAAGAAGAAGAAGAAGAAGAAGAAGAAGAAGAAGAAGAAGAAGAGGAGGAGTTTGGATTTGATATCCCGCCTTTCACTCCCCTTCAGGAGTCTCAAAGCGGCTAACATTCTCCTTTCCCTTCCTCCCCCACAACAAACACTCTGTGAGGTGAGTGGGGCTGAGAGACTTCAAAGAAGTGTGACTGGCCCAAGGTCACCCAGCAGCTGCATGTGGAGGAGCGGAGACGCGAACCCGGTTCCCCAGATTACGAGTCTACCGCTCTTAACCACTACACCACACTGGCTAGTAATAACACTATAACACTATTAGTCAAAATGACTAAGTGCCCCATACCCTTTTCAAGCAGAACATAGCTTCTGAAGATAAGTAGAGGAGGTACCAAAATATTTCTCTCTGACATTCTGTTTGAGGAAGTAATTTTCTAAACTTGCATGGGAGAACTTAAAAATGATTCTTAGCTTGTGAGCTTCTTGCCTGATGCAATCAAGAGTAACTCTCACCGTGGGAATGCTTCCAGTATGAAGAAGGGATATATTTATTGTCCCTTCCAGACCCCATGTTGCAGGACCAATTTGAATCCAATAGATACTAAATACTTTGGAACAGAAAAGTAAGGGGAGTTGAGGAAAAAATATGGACTTTAATATTTTTCTCTGCATGATCCATGGATTTACATAAACAAGTGCATCCAGGCCAACTCAAATTATGAAGTAAGAAGTTTTCATTCAATTCACATTCCAAGATCTCCTGAAAGAACTAGCAGTTCCATTCAGTAAACAAGAAGACACACTTTAAAAAACCTCACACAACTCTACATTTCTATTTGGTGTGCTATCATAATCAAGACAGCACAAGTAGGGTGTCCCTGAGGCATTCCACAATATATGAAGGGAGGAGATCCAAAACTCAGAACTAACACAAAACCTTTCAAATACTTTCCCTGGGCCTGCATAGAGCAGCATTTAAAGCAAATTTAGTTTGTGTGAACTAGACAAGAGCTCTGTGCAGCATAGTCAAGTCAAACCAAGAATCTCTTACCTAGTTTATGTTCAGTCAACAAGCAGACATTGCTTTCATCTGGCACTGAAGAAAATGGAGGGAAAAGATAAACAGTTAACAGATATTGTCATGAATCAAACATTTATTTAAAATATACACAGTTTTCCACCAGCGCTTAATCCTTTCTTAGCAAAACTTGCTAAGGTCCTGTTTTTGGTGCCCAAAACACGTATAAAAATATTTCCTAGAAGCCAATGGAAGGTCTGTACCATTAATGTTACAGAAACGCCAAAGGAGTATACAAATTCATCATATGTTATAATCTACAAAAAGATACAGACAGGTCTTTTTCACAGATTGGGGAAGCATACAATGTTCAGTGTGCAAGAGTCTGCACTTGACTGATCCTGACACAAGTCCTTAGCCATACATATTTGATACGAATGATTGCTAAACTTCCCATTTTGAAGCCTACACACCATCCAGATGCTTGAAGCTCACAGCTGACTTGTATGTTGACGCAGACCCACCATTTTGCCCCACATTTAACTTTCCCAATAAGTCCACTGTCTCTGAGCAGAACATTTAAATCTAGAGAAGTGCTAATTGTTCATCGTTCTCTTACCCAAGCTTCCTAGCTTACATCACAACTAATTCATGTATGTTCTTTCAAAGGATTGCATGAATGAACTAGTAACCACTATTTACAACATTTTTATTTCTCAGGGAGGGAAACTATTGGATGCTAAGAGGCTCATTCCACACCCATTTGGGTTTAAGGTTATGATATTATTATTATATAATACAAATGGATACCCTGACAAATGGGCATGTTTCTCAAGTGGTTTGGCCTTACAAAGCAGATGATTGTTAATTGTTTATAAAACGTAGTTGGTTCAGGGAGGCCTGAGTGTCTCACTTCCTGCGCCAAAACTCAACAGCACATGCTCTTATTGGAAAGTATGGAAGTGATCGACCTTTTAAAGAAGAGTAACAGTACCGATTCGGCAGCATGAAAGCAGCTAATTCAGCCCAAGAGCTCTCATGAGGGAAAGGGTTGGTGGGGAAGATCCCGGTCTAGGACCAAGGGCCATGACTCAAGGATCAGCAATGAGGAGTTCAAGACTGCAGTGGAGAGGAGAGGTTTTTCAAAAAATTTGCACCCAACAAGTTTAAAGCCAAGGAAGAATGAATGCGACCCTTACTCATAATAAACCCTCTCTTTCTGCAGAAATATATAGAAGAAGAAGAAGAAGAAGAAGAAGAAGAAGAAGAAGAAGAAGAAGACTTTAGATTTGATATCCCGCTTTATCACTACCCAAAGGAGTCTCAAAGCGGCTAACATTCTCCTTTCCCTTCCTCCCCCACAACAAGCACTCTGTGAGGTGAGTGGGGCTGAGAGACTTCAGAGAAGCGTGACTAGCCCAAGGTCACCCAGCAGCTGCATGTGGAGGAGCGGAGATGTGAACCCGGTTCACCAGATTACGAGTCCACCGCTCTTAACCACTACACCACACTGGCTATAAACTGCTAACAGATGCTATGTCTAGGTGGACATGTCTCATCGCTTCTCTGGAAGTGCTGCCTTGCCTGGGCAGAGAGTGCTGGACCCAATTCCCAAGGGTGGGGCCAACCACCTGCAGGGGCGGGGCGAGCCGGGGCAGGATGCTCTGTGGGGCCTCCAAGGAGTCTGCCTGCCTCCTCCCACTCAGCCGCCCTACAGCTGGGGTGGGGGGAGGCAGCAAGCGGACCATTTGAGCAGCGCGGAGCCTGCGTGCATCCAAGCAACCACGTCTCTCCCAGGAGAGACGCGTGGCTCGGGCACACTGCCAGGCATTTTGTCACCCCCCTCAGTGGTAGCACCCGGGGTGGCCCGCCCCCACTGTACCCCGCTTCCTCTGCCCCTGCCAACTCCCCCTCTGAATCTTGGTGGGTCCCTCCAGGCTGAAGCCCAGTGCTCTCCCTAGACTCCAACCGTGCTCTCTCCCCCACAGGAGGGGAGAGAAGAAAGTAGGATTCCTGCCTCAATACTAGAGCCAGATATGTTCAAAGGGAAGGAAGGGCTGAGAGAAACTAAGCTTAGATGAGCTATAATATAAACAGATTTAGACAAGCTACGGCACAATGAAAAATAACTAGCACCCCCCCTCAAAACCTCCTTGAAAAAGTCACAAGTATTCTATCTGTAGAAAGCTGAACCGAAACCATCTAAAAAGCAGATTAATCAGTCAAGGTCCTGTTTCCAAATACAAACACTTCTTGCATGCTTTTAAGGATCTAAATAAATTACTTTCCCTGATCTGAACATATTTGCAGGCAGGGGGAAAATCAGATGCTAGCTCTCCAGATGGATATTATCCTTACACAGCCCTTTCAGCGTAATAAAGATATAGCACCATCAATTAATTTTAAGTCAATGATTGTGCCAATAACATGACTCCAGCAGCTCTTATTTATCCACCGCAGCCTTTCCTCATTTAGGGATGGCTGCATATTACTCACAGAAAACATGTCAAATTCTGGCTCGAAACCATCCTTTTACATAATTTTTTTAAAGCTGTTTTGTTTTTGAGTGGGAACTCTTTTTAGCGTAAGTGGACATTCTTCATCTCTAATGTAATGGACTGACTTTACAGTTATACATTAAAAGTAAGTATTTATAAAGCTAGGATAACTTCCAAGCTACACTGCAATCATCTTTAAACACTTAAGAAATAGATTTCGATGTTAAATGTGGGAAACAACGAGGAACGGAAGTTTATTTAGAATATTCTCAAAAAATCAAGCTAGCCGCTGTAAAAAGAAAGGAACAATGCGTTATACTCTGTGTGTGCGCGCCAGTTAGTAAGACTCTCTAAGATACTTCTAAGATACTTCTATGCAGCTGACAGTATATTCAAAAACATACTACAGTGGTGCCCCGCAAGACGAATGCCTCGCAAGACGGAAAACCCGCTAGACGAAAGGGTTTTCCGTTTTGGAGGTGCTTCGCAGGACGAATTTCCCTATGGGCTTGCTTCGCAAGACGAAAATGTCTTGCGATTCCTGGGGGTTTTTTCCGCTCCCCACCCCCTTTTTCTAAGGCACTAAGCTGCTAATAGCCTTTTAGCAGCTAATCCGCTAATCCCTTAAGCCTTTAATAGCCGCTAATAGCCGCTAAACCGCTAATAGCGCTAATCTGCTAATGGGCTTGCTTCGCAAGACGAAAAAACCGCTAGACGAAGAGACTCATGGAACGGATACTTTTCGTCTTGCGAGGCACCACTGTATTACTTGGTTAATGAAAACACTTATCAGTGCTAGGGCACAGCCTGGTTCTATACATTTATAGGCCTGAATCAGATGTCATGCTAAATTATGAACTAGAACAAGAACATCATATGCTTATCTTTCACCTCTCATCCTCTTTCAAGTATGGAATGAGACTGAAAGCTTCTGTCCCCTGCTTAAAACTAGAGTCAGGGCCGTCTTTAGCATACGCACCACTGGGCTGAAAAGATCCGCCCAGCACCCCCAAATTTAGTTTAGCCCCCAAATTAACTTCTATTATGCTTATGGCAGGGGACGCGGGTGGTGCTGTGGGTTAAACCACAGAGCCTAGAACTTGCAGATCAGAAGGTCGGCGGTACGAATCCCCGCGATGGGGTGAGCTCCCGTTGCTTGATCCCTGCTCCTGCCAACCTAGCAGTTCGAAAGCATGAAGTGCAAGTAGATAAATAGGTACCGCTCCGGCGAGAAGGTAAACAGCGTTTCCGTGCGCTGCTCTGGTTCGCCAGAAGCAGCTTAGTCATGCTGGCCACATGACCCGGAAGCTGTACGCCAGCTGCCTCGGCCAATAAAGCGGGATGAGCACCGCAACCCCAGAGTCGGCCACAACTGGACCTAATGGTCAGGGGTCCCTTTACCTTTATGCCTTATCTTTCGTTTATGAAAGAAGGGAGGAAAAAGAAACGAAAGTGTCCTGCTGTGGGCAGGCTCCAGGAGGCGTCGGCGAGGCTCCGGCACCCAGGACCAGCCAGCAGGCAGCAGCAGCAGTGTGGCTAGGGCTCCCCTCTGAGCCTCCCCGTCCATGCCAAGCTGCAGGCAGGTCCGGCATGTTGGCATGTCGATCCGAGCCGGCAGGCAGGCGCCTGAGAAGGGGTACACAGAGCTCAAGGGGGTGGCCAGGCTCCAGGAGGGGCGCTATGTTTGGTAGGCCGGGGGGAGGCTGGCGAACCAGATCTGGGCACCCCGCTTGGCCAGCGAGCAGGTCGGCCGGGGGCAAGGCGCCAAGTTGGGAGCAGGTCCGCTGAGAGCAGCAGGGCAGAGGTTGGGCAGAAAGGGGGTGATCCTGCAGAGCCCAAGTCACCCAGCAGCCTCCTGCCGGCCAGTTGCCAGCAGGCATCTCCAAAGCCAGCAGCTCCTGCTTAATGCTTTCAGTTTGTTTGCCTCCAGCTCACGCAGAATCCAGTTAAAAAGGAAAAACGGGAGGGGAGTAAGGACACCAGGGGTGGGTGGGGAGAAGGGCAATTTTTATTTTTTGTGCGAATGACAAGCGCCACCACTGGCACGGCGTGTCTTTGGTAAACAAGCGCACCAAGTTGAAAGTCCTTTTGCTTTTCTAGCTTGATCAAAACTATTTATTATTTCATAACAGGTAGATCGTATAGTTAAAGCTATGGCTTTCCCAGTAGTGGTGTATGGAAGTGAGATCTGGACCATAAAGAAGGCTGATTGCCGAAGAATTGATGCTTTTGAATTATGGTGCTGGAGGAGACTCTTGAGAGTCCCATGGACTGCAAGGAGATCAAACCTATCCATTCTGAAGGAAATCAGCCCCGAGTGCTCACTGGAAGGACAGATCGTGAAGCTGAGGCTCCAATACTTTGGCCACCTCATGAGAAGAGAAGACTCCCTGGAAAAAACCCTGATGTTGAGAAAGATGGAGGGCACAAGGAGAAGGGGATGACAGAGGACGAGATGGCTGGATAGTGTTCTTGAAGCTACCAGCATGAGTTTGACCAAACTGCGGGAGGCAGTGGAAGACAGGAGTGCCTGGCCTGCTCTGGTCCATGGGGTCACAAAGAGTCAGACATGACTAAACAGCTAAACAACAACAACAGGTAGATAGTTAAGAGCTTAGGCGGCTGCAGCAATGGGCACCTGGCTCCCCCCAGAATTTGGGGCCTGGGTAAAGATGGCCCTGACTAGAGTCATGGGGGAAAAGAAAGTACACCCTCTCTGAATTCTGTGGTTTTATATCTCAGGACATAATAACCATACCCTGTTCCCTAGCAGGTCTTAACATGAGGTAAATACAAACTCAGATGAACAACAACACATGACATATTACCCCGTGTCCTGATTTATTTTAAAAAATAAATATATTAAAAGCCAAAATGTGTGAAAAACCAAGCACATAACTTGTAGAACAACCTTTAGCAGCAATAACTTGGAAGTGATAGTTTTCTGTAGGACTTTTTCCATCTCTTACATCGTTGTGGAAGAATTTTGGCCCGCTTTTCTTTACAACGTTGTTTCAGTTCATTGAGGTTTGCCAGCATTTGTTTATGAACACTAAACTATGGTTTGGTGCTATATGGATGAGCCTGAGTGTGCCTAGGCAAAACACTGGCCAAAAGCACGCCCTGGTCCCAGAAAGGTGGGAGAAGTTCTGCGAAGCTCAGTTTCATTTATACTCAAACTCTGCTATCCATTTCTTTTGCTCAATTCCAGCTTAGTTTCATGGCAGTGCAGTCCACAGGGATGCCTTTTCAAGAATGCACTTGGGCTGTACAAACTATTGTTATCTTTGCGATGATGCAAATTTTTCCTTTCCATAGCGTTTTCACCTCTCCTAAGTAATTCATTGTTAATTAAGCCCACCCTAGCTTATTTTACACTTCTTCTTTTTTTGCTGCACCTACTTTCCCCACGCACTAAATGAAGCTGAATAATCCCCTTGCGATGAAATACTGTAAAACATTAATAAACTAAATCCTAATTGAACTTTGTGGCATGCCGTTATCAATTCTGCTCAGCTTCCGTGGCATAACCACCACCACCTTGTTATCAAAACTTCTCGTGGAACAGAGTTTATGAAGGAATATAATCTCTCTTCTTGGCCTGAATCTTCAGCATCGCCGAGCCATTCATGGGTATTACAGAAAAGGGACTGGCTGGCAGCACCTCTAGAGAATTTCAGACAGGAAATCCCAGGGATTGCCCCCCAAGACCTTATTTGCGGGTGGCGCTGTGGGTAAAAGCCTCAGCGCCTAGGGCTTGCCGATCACATGGTCGGCGATTCGAATTCCCGTGGCGGGGTGAGCTCCCATCTTTCGGTCCCAGCTCCTGCCCACCTAGCAGTTCGAAAGCACCCCTAAGTGCAAGTAGATAAATAGGTACCGCTCTGGCGGGAAGGTAAACGGCGTTTCCGTGCGCTGCACTGGTGCTGGTGCTGGCTTGCCAGAGCAGCTTCGTCACGGTGGCCACGTGACCCGGAAGTGTCTCCGGACAGCGCTGGCCCCCGGCCTCTTAAGTGAGATGGGCGCACAACCCTAGAGTCTGTCAAGACTGGGCCGTACGGGCAGGGGTACCTTTACCTTTACCTTCCCATTTCACGAGAGAATGTTTTCTCTAAAAGTAGTACATGGATGATTCATCACTCTTGCCCTTGCAGATATGAAAAAGCTTCAATCAGTTGCATGAGATCTCGCAAAAACATCCAAAAATCATATTCTTGCAAAAATGATCATACTGAGTCATTTTTATGGTGTGTTTTTTTAAAAATAATCATTAAATAAAATAAAAACCCATGTAGACCTTGGTTGGCTCCCCAATTAAAAGAAAGCACTATGTGGGTGAAAATCCTATTAGTCACTTACCAGTAGCAGCCAAATGTACAACAGCATTTTTCTGCTCATATGGCTCGCTAAAGTACATTAATCATGGACAACTTTGAGAAATGTTTTTGAGAAATGTAGCGTTAGTTTTTTGTACAGTATGGCTCCCAATTCCTCTAACGAGCTGAAGAAAACTTCGCTTGGAAAGTAAAGATTAGGACAAAACAGGAGCTGAAAACCACATGTGCATGATGAAAAATTCACCCTTTAATGTAAGATTCAAATTACGTCAGAAAATCATACTTATAGTACACTCCCACAAACTCCCTATATATACACAACTGTCCTTTTTCTACATTAACACTGCCAGACATTTTGTCCTGAGCAGCTGTTCAGCAACACTGGTATATGTTAATATTACTCAATTCCTTATTTAACTTATACCAAGGAGAGCTAACAGGGCTTTTATGTTTTTAACGCATTTTCCGCGGCTGTAGTTCTTTCAGATCACTTGTGCAAGGCCGAAGGAGGCATTGTGTAAATAGGTTTGTGGAAAACAGCTAAGTGATGCTGATATAAATAATAAAATGCTAAGCTTTTTAAAAATGGTATTCGTCTTCTGTTACAAGTTAGGAGGGAAAAAAATCGTTTTGTCATGCAGCTGGCGAAGAACACTGCTGTACACGTGACCAGTTAATGCATTTTAGTGCATAATGTGGCAATTATTGTCTATACAACTATCCTATTGTGCATGAATAGGAAGTGGCATCATCCTTACAATAAATTGTACGGTAATTAGCCATTTCCCCTCATTTCCTTTCTGAACTCCGATAACACCGAGATATATCATCTGTCTTGCTTATTTGCAAAAGTAAGAACAAACCATCTGTACTGCCACTGTTCTAAATTAGATGGACTGTAATTTTCAGGTCTGTAAAGCAAAGGCTAGGAGGTCAAACCTTGGAATTGTTTGCTGAGGGTCATATTGTATTTAATTTAGGTGCCCTAAGACATTCCGTACATAAAGAAAAACGTGGCAGCTAAACTATTGCCCAGTTTAGAAGCAGAGAAAATACAGTCAACATAATCCAGTTATATAGAGTTTGTTTTAATATATATATATATTAAAAAACATGCAACCAGTCACAGAGGGATAGATGCTGATTTAGCCACCTGCCACTCTTTCATCCTTTCTGCAGCCCCTCTCAGGTCACTGGCTTCTGAACCCCGGCCACATTTGCATATTCCAAATAGAGATCATATTATTCTTTACATAATTACTTATACCAAGGAACAGCAGATGCAACCCGTAATTGACAAAGAGCAACCTTCCCCTCAGTTCCAACTCATTCATTTCTATTTAACTCCTTTTAGCAGCCTGGCTAGCTCAGTCATTAGAGCAAACTCTCACCACCAACACCCTCCCCTCGTTCATTCCCCCAATATTTCTACCAGACATGCTTGGTGCGATGGGTTTCTGCCTGAGGTTAGATCCCCACGCTGAGATAGAACCGAAGCAACACAGAATCATAGAACTGCAGGGATCCAGTGAACCATGTAGTCCAACCCCGAAGGCTTTGGAGAGAAGACATAAAGTTCACTGCATGTTACAATTTGAGAGAAAATGTAATGAAAATGCTGTACCGACCACGGACAAATTGGCCAAGATGTATATGAATAGCTCAGACGTATGTTGGAGATGTAAAAATGGGGTAGGTACCTTCATGCACATGTGGTGGGACTGTGTGAAAATAAGAGAAGTTTGGGATACAATATATAATGAACTCAAAAATATCTTCAAACTTTCCTTAAAAACAAACAAACTGAAGCCTTTCTGTTAGGCATTATGTCAATGGAAATAATAATAATAATAATAATAATAATAATAATAATAATAATAATAATAATAAACCTGGAACCCTCTTTAAGTATGCAACCACAGCGGCTAGGATTTTAAT
The DNA here is from genome assembly GCF_965153285.1 of Podarcis tiliguerta. Lineage (NCBI taxonomy): Eukaryota > Metazoa > Chordata > Lepidosauria > Squamata > Lacertidae > Podarcis > Podarcis tiliguerta. Next base: position 8,198,406 of record NC_139534.1, read on the forward strand.
AGCTAAAAATTGGAAAGGTGATTTGTTCCTCACAAAAAACCGACTGGCAAGCGAAAATGATAAAATACCTAGAGCTTGCGAAAATGACTGGGAGAATAAGAGGAAAATCAAAGCAGAAAGTTATTAAAGATTAGACAATATTCAAAGAATATCCTTATAAGTATTGTGATAATGCAATGCTCCTGACAGACTTAGATTGAATCTTGAAGTGTAAGGAAACCTTAATAACAAAAAATTCTTTTGATAAGCAGCACAAAAGAATGATGATAATGAAGTGTGTATAGAATAATAGGGTGTAAAAAATACAATGAGGTGAGTCGGAAGTTAAAGTGTGTGTAATGTCAAAAGGTATGTTGTTAGTGTTTATGGTTTGTTTATGTTGTTTGTGTTTGTCTATGTATAATGTAAACTGTTTTTTGTAATAAAGAATATTTTGATGATGATGATGATGATGATGATAATAATAATAATAATAATAATAATAATAATAATAATAATAATTTTTTAAAGCAAATGCAGGAATCTGGCCCATGGCCGTCTCTGAGTGGGCTCAAACCACCAACCTTCTGGTTAACAGCCAGATGCACTGACGCATCAGGCCACCTCGTATTCAGGCAGATTTGAATACTGTGAGGTTGAGTGACCAAGGAAGCTGTGGAAAGACCAGGAGTTGCTGTCCTTGCCTGTTCCCATAATTTCAGTGACCCAGTACAGTGGTGCATATGTATAACGAACGGCAGTGAGATGGGAAGGAACACTATTGGGGAGAGTACACTGGAGACGATTGGACAACCCCCTGGGTCCCCTCTGCAATGGTGCTAGTACTGCCACACAGTTGTTGTTTAGTCGTTTAGTCATGTCCAACTCTTCGTGACCCCATGGACCAGAGCATACCAGGCACTCCTGTCTTCCACTGCCTCCTGCAGTTTGTTTAAACTCACGTTGGTACCTTCGAGAACACTGTCCAACCATCTTGTCCTCTGTCATCCCCCTCTCCTTGTGCCCTCAATCTTTCCCAACATCAGGGTGCCCCCAAGAAGCAGGCGTCTTTTAATTTCGTGACTGCAGCCACCATCTGCAGTGATCATGGAGCCCAAGAAAGTAAAATCTCTCACGGCCTCCATTTCTTCCCCTTCTATTTGCCAGGAGGTGATGGGCCCAGTGGCCATGATCTTATGTTTTTTGATGTTGAGCTTCAGGCCATATTTTGCGCTCTCCTCTTTCACCCTCATTAAAAGGTTCTTTAATTCCTCCTCACTTTCTGCCATCAAGGTTGTGTCATCTGCATATCTGAGGTACTGCCACACACCCCAATGCAAATACAAAATATTTAGCAAAGGTACAGAAAGCAGTCTCCATGTCACCAATTCTCCACCCCCCTCCACACACACACACACACACAAAGTTTGGAAGTCGGTTGGTATAACTGGCTAGGAAATACAACCGCATGGTTTTATTTGTTTTTTCAGGAGCCAAATCACTGAAGAACTGAAGCCAGAAATCAGTGGGGAGGTGAAAGGACTATATAGGTGGCCCTATATGTAGGAGGCATATGCCCCAAGTCACACGCCATGTTCCACGTACGTGTGTGTGTGTGTGTGTGTGTGTGTGTTTGGATGGAGAGAACAACACGAAACATGACTCTAAACTCCAAGGATGGAGCATGTACCGTATTTTTTGCTCTATAAGACTCACTTTTTCCCACCTAAAAAGTAAGCGGAAATGTGTGTGCATCTTATGGAGCGAATGCAGGCTGCATAGCTATCCCAGAAGCCAGAACCCCAAGAGGGATTGCTGCTTTCACTGCGGAGTGATCCCTCTTGCTGTTTTGGCTTCTGAGATTCAGAATATTTTTTTCTTGTTTTCTCCTCCAAAAACTAGGTGCGTCTTGTGGTCTGGTGCATCTTATAGAGCGAAAAATACGGTACATTTTGTTTTTAACAAAAAACAAAAACAAACCCAGTTTGGTCAGAGAAAAAGGCAATATATCCATGATAACAGGGACAAGAAGACCATTCATTGAGAACAACTAGGCAGCATTGCATTTCTCTGCAAAACTAATTCCCTCTTTCCCCTACTCTATGGATGAAAGCAACAGTAGCATGAAAACGCCCAGTATTTTCTCTCTCTTCAAAATGCGCCGTAGTGCTAGAGCACCCACCTTCTGCGAAAACAATTTTTTAATTAAACATTGTTTAATTGGATGTATCAAAAATTAATTGGAAACCGATTCTGTAGTAACCAACAAAGGGTTTTTGCAGATGGAGAGGAGGAAGAGGTGAAGAGAAGAGAACAACAGGTTTACCCACGGTCTGACTCAAAAGATGTGCCAAATGTAAAAACAGAAAGCCAGCATGTACACGAATAGCAGTCTGGCTCCGCAAATATAGTTTCAGTTATGGAGTAGGGGAGGCGTTTAGATGCTTATACTCATGATTAACTCTTCTGAACAAGTGAAATATGGAAGCAAAATGAACCGGTAGCTATTTACCAACTTTGCTCCCATTCTGGCACAGCTGAATACAGCGCTGAGAGCTTTCTGACAACTAATGAGAGATGCGTGGTTAATCACAAAAGACATTACAACTGCCAAAGGTACAATGATAATAAGCAAGCTAACAATAACAGGAAAACAATGGCTACCAGGGATGTATAAGTAACAGAATCTGAGCAGCAAATACTTGGCACTGTTTCATTTCAAGCCTTGCTTTTTTGCTGAAAAACTCTCGCTAACTACTTGAAGTCAGAGAAACCATATTGGAAGGTCTGCTGCCGGCCATCAGATCGTCTCACGAAACCATCTACCCTGCAAGAGCAGCTCAAATTCTGCAACATGTGCAGCAACACACTCAAAGCTACGTGTGCAAGCGGCCTCCAACTCAAGAGATAGAGCTTCAGTGCTGGGCAGCTACTGTTGCGGAAGAACGTATGATTCTACACATACATAAAAAGGTGTTTCTGTTTGTTGCAAAGTTCAGTGGCCACTTATGGAAAGAATCTTAGTACGGCAGTAGCCAAGAGACCACTGCATAAGCAGTACAGTGGTACCCCGCAAGACGAATGCCTCGGAAGATGAAAAACTCACAAGACGAAAGGGTTTTTCGTTTTCTGAGGTGCTTCGCAAGACAGATTTTCCTAAGGGCTTGCTTCGCTAGACGAAACGGGCCTGCCTCTCGTGTCATGGCGACGGTCACTGCACGCACGCACGCTTCCCCGCTCCTCCGGCTCCCTCCCACCTTCCGGCTGATGGTTAGTGCCTCGCGCCGCTGCCCACCCCCCGCTGCGCGCTCCCCTCAGAGAGCCGTTGCCACCAGCGCCTCTATCTCCCTGGAGTCGTGCTCCTCAGCCCCGCCGCCCTCCAGCAGCCGCGTTGCACGGTGGCCACAACGCGCGGGTGAGTCTGAGGTACCGGCTGAGGCAGCTGTCCTGCTTCTCCCCGCCCCTCCCCGCCGTGGTGCTTCGCAAGACGAAAAAGCTCGCTCAACGGAAAAGTTCGCGGAACGAATTAATTTCGTTGTGCGAGGCACCACTGTACAGTGGTACCTCCGATTGCGGACAGGATCCGTTCCGGAGCTCCGGTCGGATCCTGAGGTTTTCGCAACTGGAGGTGCCTGTTCTGCGCATGTGCGCGGCGTGGTAGAGTGCTTCTGCGCATGCACGTGGCATGGTAGAGTGCTTCTGCACATGTGCACAGCGTGGTAGAGCGCTTCTGCGCATGGTGAAACACGGAAAAATAATTCCGGGTTTGCCACGTGCATATCCCAAAGGATGCATAGCCAGAGGTGCGCATAAGTAGAGATACCACTGTACTTTCATTCTGATGCCTTATTCATCTTCCTAGGTGTTCAGGGAAGTTTTTGAAGGTAACAACTTCGTTTCCCACCTCTTGCACATTTCTCCAAATTAATTTGGCATCGCAGCCTGCAACCCTCACTTCTCCAGTTCCACAATCCTCAGCTGTCTAAAAGTCTCCTGCTCCCTCAAATTACTACCCTTTCCCCCCCTTGCAAAGCATCGCCACCCAGAACAGCTACACTCCATATGATACCATTGGACTTGTTCTTGGCAGTGATGTGGTAGGTAAAAGGTAAAGGGACGCAGGTGGTGCTGTGGGTTAAACCACAGAGCCTAGGACTTGCCGATCAGAAGGTCAGCAGTTCGAATCCCCGCAACAGGGTGAGCTCCCGTTGCTCAGTCCCAGCTGTTGCCAACCTAGCAGTTTGAAAGCACATCAAAGTGCAAGTAGATAAATAGGTACCGCTCTGGCGGGAAAGTAAACGGCGTTTCCGTGCGCTGCTCTGGTTTGCCAGAAGTGGGTTAGTCATGCTGGCCACATGATCCGGAAGCTGTACGCCGGCTCCCTTGGCCAATAAAGCGAGATGAGCACCGCAACCCTAGAGTTGGTCACGACTGGACCTAATGGTCAGGGGTCCCTTTACCTTTACCTTTAAAAGGTAAAGGATCCCTGGACAGTTAAGTCCAGTCAAAGATGACTCTGGGGTTGGGGTAGTCATCTCGCTCTACAGACCGAGGGAGCCTGCATTTGTGCACAGACAGTTTTCCAGGTCATGTGGCCAGCAGGACTAAACCGCTTCTGGTGCAACAGGACACCATGACAGAAGCCAGAGCACACAGCAACGCCGTTTACCTCCCTGCCACAGCGGTACCTATTTATCTACTTGCACTGGTGTGCTTTCAAACTGCTCGGTTGGCAGGAGCTGGGACAGAGCAATGGGAACTCACCCTGTCACAGGGATTCGAACCGCCAACCTTCTGATCAGCAAGCCCAAGAGGCTCAGTGGTTTAGACCACAGCGCCACTCGCGTCCCTGATGTTTTAGTACAGTGGACGCTCGGGACGCGAACGCGATCCGTGCGGGAGGCACATTTGCAACCAGCAGCGCCACCTCTGCGCATGCACGGGTTGCTATTTGGCACTTCTGCGCATGCACAAAGTGCGATCTAGTGCTTCTGTGTATGTGTGAGTGCCGAAACAGAGAAGTAACCCGCCAGAGCCACGAGGAGTACAATTAAGGTACTACCTGGAGGTGTTGCCTTAAATAAAGCTCTGTATAATGATCACTTTAAACTTTAAAGAAAGGCTTTATTTTGAAGTACTGGGGGAGCTGTTATCAGTTCCCCAAAGCCAGATACAGTGGTGCCCTGCAAGACGAATGCCTCGGAAGATGAAAAACTCGCAAGACGAAAGAGTTTTTTCGTTTTCTGAGTTGCGTCGCAAGACGAATTTCCCTATGGGCTTGCTTCGCAAGACGAAACGTCTTGTGCCTTTTTTTAAAAAAACGCCAATGCATTCCTATGGGAAACCGTCAATACGCAGCGGTGCTTCGCAAGATGAAAAAACTCGTAGAACGAAAAAACTCGCAGAACGAATTAATTTCGTCTTGCGAGGCACCACTGTACACACGTTTCCTCAATTCCAGGTATAATCATTTGTGAATTTCTTCATCAAAACCTGGGGAAAGGTTCAGACATAAATTTCCAGCTCCCTAAATTGTAGTTTCAGATCTGATCCTGGTCTGAGACTCTGAGTAGTAAACTGAAAGTAGTAACCCACAGCTCTTCATAGCAGGGAAGTCTAGTTTAGGCTCACCAGGGTCAGCATATCAATGAAGGGAAGAGGGAAAGGGAGAGCTCACAGGACCAACACTTACCCCCTAAAATATAGTTTAGCAGGCCAGGGATTCATGTCAAAGCTGGGCTTTAGTATAATTCTCTCTCTTGAGAGGAGCAACGTCATATAAGGTTCAAGTGAGATCTGAGATCTTTTTTATGTACGTCACAACAGCAGCAAGAATACTCATCGCAAAGTATTGGAAGACACAAGGTCTACCCACCCGGGAAGAATGGCAGATGAAGCTGATGGACTACATGGAAATGGCGGAAATGACTGGCAGAATCCGAGACCAGGGAGAAGAGTCGGTGGAAGAAGATTGGAGAAAATTTAAAGTGTATTTACAGAAATATTGCAAAATTAATGAATGTTAGAAGAATACTGGAATGAAGTTATATGGTTTTAGCAGAAATGTTATAAAGAATTAAGCAAAAACTGATTGTCAATGGGCTAAAGTGGAAAATTTAAAGTTAGATTGTGTTAAGATAAATTATAGAACAAAAATTGGAAAAGAGGGGAAAGATTTGCTGAATTAGCTAATTTGAACTAGAATACAAAAAAGGGAGGTGTGAGGAAGTCGAGGAAATAGGTGAATGAAAGATAAAGATATGGAATTTGGATGTGTTTTTAAATGTTTTTGTTTTTTCTTGTTGTTTTGATGTACTGTTTTTTCTTTCTATTTTTGATGTATTGTTTGTTAAAAAAAATAATTGTGTTTTTTTTTCTCCCTTTCCCTCTTCCCTTCATTGATACTTTCTTTCTGTAACTATAAAACTTCTAATAAATATTATTTTTAAAAAAGAGAGAGAACGTGTTTGAACCTACCTTTTCCTCATGCAAAACAAGAAAATCTTGATTCTGATTCTCTAGAAATTTATCCTGCTAAGAGGGAAATGGTAAAAGCATTCCAGACCAGCAAGCACAGCCTGCTTCTGACTCAGGCACTGCCATTACCATTTTGATAGTGATTCAAATAACTTTCTCTTTGATTTCCGGAATTACTGTAATTTTAGAACTACACTTATAATTACAATAAGCTGTTTTGAAGAGGAAAATGATTAGAGGTTGCTTCGTGTGGGGGGGATTTATTGTTTCATGTAATATTTCATATTTTATTATGTCTACGAAGAATTGGTGCTTTTGAATTATGGTGCTGGAGGAGACTCTTGAGAGTCCCATGGACTGCAAGAAGATCAAACCTATCCATTCTTAAGGAAATCAGCCCTGAGTGCTCACTGGAAGGACAGATCCTGAAGCTGAGGCTCCAATACTTTGGCCACCTCATGAGAAGAGAAGACTCCCTGGAAAAGACCCTGATGTTGGGAAAGATGGAGGGCACAAGGAGAAGGGGACGACAGAGGACGAGATGGTTGGACAGTGTTCTCGAAGCTACGAACATGAGTCTGACCAAACTGCGGGAGGCAGTGGAAGACAGGAGTGCCTGGCGTGCTCTGGTCCATGGGGTCACGAAGAGTCGGACACGACTAAACGACTAAACAACAACAACAACTCTGTGAGGGGACTTTTATGTATGACAGGCGATGACAAAGCGTGTTCTCCTTCATGGAGAGCACGTGTTGTGGTGGGGTCTAGCAGGACACCCCCTCTTGGTTGCTGGGCGGGGCCGTTTGGATGGCCATGACTGTGATTGGGCTATAATGGTTGTCGGGGAGATTTTGATGTTACCATTTAGTGGGTTGGCCCGAAGGTTATATATTTTTTGCACGCAGCATGGTGCAGTCTCTTTTGCTGCGTGCAATGGATGGCCCACCTACCTTCCCTAATTTAGGGCTGTTGCATTTGACCTTGCTATGCCTGTCATGGGGTCGTCGGCCATTGGGGCAGGAGCCTGGTAGGAATTTTGTCCATTTGGCAGGTTGGCTGGTGCCATTTGGTTTTTGCCTACTGCGTAGCAAATCATCACAACTTGTAAGGCTGTGGGGTTAGGCATTGGTTGAAATTTGGTTGGTGGAGGGGTAAGGGTTGGCTGTGCTTGCCCCTCCAATGCTGCTGCTGCTGCAAGGGAATTCCGTTAAAGGAATCCAGGGGCTCGCCATGCTTTTGTCCAAATCCCTGACAAGGGGCTTGAGCTGCGCAAGCCCCTGGGAGGATGCGGGGAGTGGAGCCCCATTCTCTCCCCAAAACGTTTTCCCTTACTGACTTTCGCAGGGTTCCGGAAGTCACTTCTGTCCTGGGGCAGGGACAGTGTGATGGCCTTGGATTCGGACTCAGAGGTTGAACCTGAGGAGTCCCAGCCTGCACAGGAGTCCCCGCCTCAAGAACCAGCTGAGCCGGGGCTGGGGCCTGAGCCTGAAGGGTCCTCACCTGTGTTGGATCCTCAGGTGCAGGCACCAGCTGAGTCTGCTCTGGCTCCAGAGGTGATGGAGGACCCATTGCCTGCAGGTGCTCCACTCTCAGCCCCGTCGGGGGAAGAGGAGGTTGCCTCTGGGTCTGGTAACCCTCCAGCCTCTCCTGCGCTGCAGAGGCTCAGGGTAGAGAGGCGGAAGGAATTAAGTTCCTTCAGGAGGAGTGCTCGCCTCTAGGCCAGGAGAGGTGAGTCACCTGTGGACCGGGGCCGCCCTATGCCTCGGGGCAGATAAAAGCCAGCTAGCCCAGTCCCAGGTTGCGGGAGCAACGTTGTTGGTTGCCTGTTCCTGCCTGCACCCTGTCCTGCTCTTCTGCCAGAGTTCCTGACCCCACCCGACTCACTGCCTTGGACCCAGCTACAGCCTTGATGGACGGCCTCCATACCACACCATCGACCTTGGACTGGACTTGGACCTCGCCTCTTGGTTAGCCCCTGGGACCAGCACAGACAGATAGTCGTAACCAATGCCTAAGCAACCACCCACATTACGTATTTTAATAAAGCTGTGGCCAAAATTATTCCAAAAACCTTAAACAAAAATTCTGTGTGAATTGTGATTTATTTAGGGGGTGGCATGGGGACCTCGACACACAATTAGACACCGGCTATGTATACAAGAAAGTCTATGACTGAGCTTGCTGTGATGTTATGCAAAGTTCACCATCATTCTCTTTGCCTTAGATGCCCAAGAAAGCTCCAAACCCTTTCCCCTTCATTGCTGTGCAATTTTTAAAAATTCAACACGGGTCACTAAATTTGACAAGCGGCATCTACCTTACAGAATTACATTAGCCTGAAATGCAAGACAAAAAATAAAATAAAAAATTGAGCTGACCCAGAACAAACATGAAAAGGTGCTGACTCCAGTCTGATGCTCAGAGCACCTAAACAGTCGAGGAAATTGAGAAGAGGGCAACACTCAGTTCTAAGAAGCATGAAAATAGAGAGTTAAATCTGCTGTATCAGCCTTTCCCAACCTTGCGCTCCCAGCTGCTGTTGGTATATAACTCTCATCATCCCTAGTGAATAGGGCCAATGGTTGTAGACCAACGATATCTGAGGGCACAAGGCCGAAAAAGGCAACACTATAGTAAAGCTTTGTTCTTATTTATAAAAGATTTGTCCATTCACACTAATTGTGCAATCTTATGCACTCTTACTTGCCAGTAAGACCCACTGAACATAGTAGGTCAAGTCAGGATTAAACCAGGAAGTCACTAATTAACCATTGTGTTGTATTTTATCCAAAACAGGGGACCAGCTTCAGAACAAGCCAGGATATTATACAGTACACTGTTTGAAGTTGGCTTAAAATCCTGGATTTTCCAAAGCTGGTAACCATAATTCCTAATTTAAATGAAACAGGAAGCTTTGGTTAATTAGAGATTTCCTGGTTTGATTGCTGTACAGAGCAAGAAAAGGAGCAAAGAAACTAGGAAAAGACTTGTGCACATTTTAGTTCAATAAGCAAATACATGATTGTCTGAACACAGCAAATACTTTCTCAGGTAAAACCACTATACTTTTAAAGTGCATTTTTAAATTCATTCTCAAAGGTTGTCTAAACATGTTTACCATGGCATGAGTCCTAATAGATCACCCAAATAACTCCCCACTAGAAAGCCAAGCTGATCTTGCAGCTATGAGACTCTGTCTCCATTATTTATCAAGAATTGTTGTTGTTGTTTAGTTGTTTAGTCATGTCCGACCCTTTGTGACTCCATGGACAGGCACTCCTGTCTTCCACTGCCTCCAGCAGCTTGGTGAAACTCATGTTCATAGCTTTGAGAACACTGTCCAGCCATCTCATCCTCTGTCGTCCCCTTCTTCTTGTGCCCTCCATCTTTCCCAACATCAGGGTCTTTTCCAGGGAGTCTTCTCTTCTCATGAGGTGGCCAAAGTATTGGAGTCTCAGCTTCAGGATCTGTCCTTCCAGTGACCACTCAGGGCTGATTTCCTTCAGAATGGATAGGTTTGATCTTTTTGCAGTCCATGGGACTCTCAAGAGTCTCCTCCAGCACCATAATTCAAAAGCATCAATTCTTCGGCGATCAAGAATATTGAAGCACTAATCTGATTACACAAGAGCACAAACTCATTGTTGCATTTACGAATCAATAATCATTTTGCAAGGAGCTTTATAATTGTTGTGCATCATTACAAGACTTCTGCGATGTATATACTTGCAACTCTATTTTACAGCAGGACAATAGAGGCTGAGTGATAATGAGCTAGTAAAAAACATATGGCTAAAACCCAAATGTCTCGGTCATAAACTCTCTAATTTTGGTAAACTAGTCTTAGAATCATAGAGTTGGAAGAGACCACAAGGGCCATCGAGTCCAACCCCCTGCCAAGCAGGAAACACCATCAGAGCACTCCTGACACATGGTTGTCAAGCCTCTGCTTAAAGACCTCCAAAGAAGGAGACTCCACCACACTCCTTGGCAGCAAATTCCACTGTCGAACAGCTCTTACTGTCAGGTAGTTCTTCCTAATGTTTAGGTGGAATCTTCTTTCTTGTAGTTTGGATCCATTGCTCCGTGTCTGCTTCTCTGGAGCAGCAGAAAACAACCTTTCTCCCTCCTCTATGTGACATCCTTTTATATATTTGAACATGGCTATCATATCACCCCTTAACCTCCTTTTCTCCAGGCTAAACATGCCCAGCTCTCTTAGCCGTTCTTCATAAGGCATCGTTTCCAGGCCTTTGACCATTTGGGTTGCCCTCCTCTGGACACGTTCCAGTTTGTCAGCGTCCTTCTTGAACTGTGGTGCCCAGAACTGGACACAGTACTCCAGGTGAGGTCTGACAAGAGCAGAATACAGTGGCACTATTACTTCCCTTGATCTAGATGCTATACTCCTATTGATGCAGCCCAGAAGTCTTGATATATGAACAATGAACATCCACAAGGAATGTTGAAAATGTTTATTTTGTTTAATGCTTTGCCTATGCAAAGATTTTAAATTATCAATACAAATATATTCATGTACCGGTACTTCGTAGGTCAATCATTCATGGTTCAAGGTATTTATACTACCAAAGTAACTTGACGAAACACTGGAATTAGATCACACTGTCAGCCATCTTCAAAGCATTAGGAGAGGAGTTATTTTTCCATGCAGGAAAATATCTTCACCTATACATACCTAACTTTTGATTTTAATCCTCTACCACCCCCCCCCCCCAAATGTTCAGAAGCCTACTCTTAAGGGTTCTGGGATAAGAGTTCCATTTTGTAAGAAAAAAATATTTGCATACATAAAATTCAGCAGAGGGCAGGTGAAAATAAAATTATATCTTATGCAGATGCTTTGTGTCTTTAAAAAAGAAAAAAGGAAAAAAACCCTGAATGTCCTAGTTTTTCAGAAATGCTGACTATTCCGTATTGTCCATCATTTCATTGTTCAATGCTTATTCTTAGAGCCTTTGGGGGAGAAAATTGTGGATATAAACAGCTCTATATGTTTGCTGATGATGCATGGCATTCAGAAGCTAGAGGATCTTAGTTGTCTGTTGTTGTTTTTAAAACCCAAGTTGTGGATAAAAATAGCTGAAACTCAATAGGCGGGGCCTGCTGAAACCAGGCAAACTCCCAGGGGTTGAGAGAGAGAGAGTTTAGGTTCTTCAACCTGTCCTCTTTTGCGGTCCAACATGTCCAACCTAAGCTTAATCTGCCAGTTCATATTCTCTGAAAACTGTGAAGCAGTAACATGGTATTGCTGGAGCTGACAGACCACCAGCTCTTGACATGGGTAGAACTGTTTTGTGGGGTGCATTAATGCAATAATAGGTAAAAGGTAAAGGACCCCTGGAAGATTAAGTCCAGTCAAAGGTGACTATGGGGTGCGGCGCTCATCTCACTTTCAGGCCGAGGGAGCCGGCGTTTGTCCACAGACAGCTTTCCGGATCATGTGGCCAGCATGACTAAACTGCTTCTGGCACAATGGGACACCGTGATGGAAACCAGAGCGCACGGAAATACTGTTTACCTTCCCGCCACAGAGGTACCTATTTATCTACTTGCACTGGCGTGCTTTCGAACTGATAGGTTAGCAGGAGCTGGGACCGAGCAACGGGAGCTCACCCCGTCACGGGGATTCGAACCACCGACCTTCCGATAAGCAAGCCCAAGAGGCTCAGTGGTTTAGACCACAGCGCCACCCACACCCAATAAAATAATAATAAGATAAGTAGTCATCTGATTTTAACTATGTTATAACCAATCTTAAGACTGGGTATAGTAATTGCTCTCTGGCAGTGAAGGCAGTTTCACACATTGTGATTATTCAGGCTTTTTCTGTTGTCCAATGGATCTCTGCAACAAACATAGCACAACGTTTAGTCCAGAACCAAGACCCATAATAGTCTCACCCTCACATTGATGTGTTCTCCGCAGAGAAATATGGTAGACTAAAAGGAACCTGAACATGAATTATGGTGCTGGAGGAGACTCTTGAGAGTCCCATGGACTGCAAGAAGATCAAACCGATCCATTCTTAAGGAAATCAACCCTGAGTGCTCACTGGAAGGACAGATTGTGAAGCTGAGGCTCCAATACTTTGGCCACCTCATGAGAAGAAAAGACTCCCTGGAAAAGACCCTGATGCTGGGAAAGATGGAGGGCACAAGGAGAAGGGGACGACAGAGGACAAGATGGTTGGACAATGTTCTCGAAGCTACCAGCATGAGTTTGACCAAACTGTGGGAGGCAGTGGAAGACAGGAGTGCCTGGCGTGCTCTGGTCCATGGGGTCATGAAGAGTCGGACACGACTAAACAACAACAACAACAACAACAGGAACCTGGCTCTCCTATAACATTTCAAGCAGCACTGCTGCAAGCGAGAGGTACCAACATAGGATAGATATAATCTTGAAGCCATTCTACAAACTTTACTTAGCAGTATGGTTCACCCTCGAAAAACTGTCTGCGATCTAAACATATGTACTGCTGTGGTAACTGTGGTTCTGCCTGAAATACCAAAGAGGGACTAAGACTCTGATGTTCCAGGCAAGTAAAAAAAAAACACAACAAAACCACATTGCCTCTGAACGGTCAGAACGTTGCAGGTTTCATTCTAGCTGGAGACGAAATAAAAGCCTATGCTGAAATATCCAGCTACATTCCACAATAAACTGCGTGCAAAAGATACGCCACCTTTCTCCACAGAAAGCAATCTCCAAAGAAATTGTTCTATGCTGTGCTTACAGGGTGGAAACTATTTTCTGCCGTACTTTAATATATTTTGCACAGCTCTAACAGCTAGTAAGGCGCAATGCCGCCGCCAATCACATATATGTAAAAGTGAGCCCGTTAAGTTATCTCCCCCTCAATTTCTTTATTGAGCTTTAACCTACGCCAGTGAGGGTTTTGCCCCTCAAGCCCTTCTAAGCCTGGGGTTGGGCCAGGCAAAAGCTACGGTCAAGCAAAGAATCATAGACACCGAGAGACAACAGGACTGCTCAAGGTGCCCCGACTATAAAATTGGAGAAATCGAGAGAGATAAAGCTGCGCTGGCAGCATATCTCTTCTTTCTCATATCTAAAAATGCAAGAAGGGCCTTTACACTTGCCAGAAGCTCGGCTCTGCCCTCTCCGGTCCTGGAAGGAGCCTTTTAAAAAGTCCCATATGCTCAGAGACTTTGCACCTGTCCATTGGGGGAGATAAGAAGCCCAGAACACTTGTTCTTTAGATGTCCCTTTTATGAAGAGGCACGTAGTAAGACCATTGATCACCTACTGGTGAGGCTCGGCGACCTCCCAGAAAAGCAAAAATTCGACCTTTTTCCTGTTAGGCAAAGATCAGAAGACAACCTGGATGGTCGCCAGATTCTGTGTACAGATCTGTAGGCGCAGACCATCTCCCAACTAATGAAAATCCCCAAAACTCGGCTCCATGGGTGACTCTGGGTCAAATCCCTGCAGTAGTTTATTGTTGTACATTGTTTTTAAATTTATTGTTGTACATTGTTTAGTTGTTTGTTTTTCTTCTGTGACTGTACCCCCAAGTGTGATTTATAAACTGGTCTCTGACCGTAATAAATTATCTATCTATCTACCTACCTACCTACCTACCTACCTATGCCAGCGATGCCCTTCTCCTCTTGTCAGGGACTGGCACATTCAGACAGCATGCGTGGCATCCTAGAATACAGGCAAGCATGGACTCCTTCAGGGACTTGGAAGGACAATAAAATCCAGAAACGCTCTTGTCCATCAGCTTGGGTGCTGGCGACGGAGACCATTCTCTTGAAGCGTGGCCCTGTTCTTTTTATGGGAGGCTTTGGCAGCAGCCACAGTGGTACAGACAGGAGAATCTCTGAGGCAAGAGGCCTTCAAGGGGCTCCCAGGCTGAGTCTTTCCCTCCCTGATCTTATAAGCTCTCCCCTCTTGGCCTCAGTACGGGCATCATGGCTCCGTCCCAGCCGGCCTACCCCAGAAGCAGCAGCAAAAGTCTCCTCCTTCTCTGAAATAACTCAAGAGGCTGTTTTAATAGGAGAAAACTTTGGCCCCTGCCCCTGCGCCAAACAGGGCCAGGAAAGAGTCATGCCCACATGGAGAAGGGGCAGTGGGGAAGTGGTGCGAAGGTTGACAGCCGGGAACCGCCCGGATGTTCTCTTGCCCTTCATCCCAGGAGCTGGAGCTGGAGCCTCATCCCTGGAAGTGGGCCCATAAGTTCTTATTAGGTAAAGGTAAAGGGACCCCTGACCATTAGGTCCAGTCGTGACCGACTCTGAGGCTGCGGCGCTCATCTCGTTTTATTGGCCGAGGGAGCCGGCGTACAGCTTCCGGGTCATGTGGCCAGCATGACTACGCCACTTCTGGCGAACCAGAGCAGCACACGGAAAGGCCATTTACCTTCCCGCTGGAGAGATACCTACTTATCTACTGAAACTTTGACGTGCTTTCGAACTGCTAGGTTGGCAGGAGCAGGGACCGAGCAACGGGAGCTCACCCCGTCACGGGGATTCGAACCGCCGACCTTCTGATCGGCAAGTCCTAGGCTCTGTGGTTTAACCCACCGCGTCCCAAGTTCTTTTTAGTTGTTCTTATTGACGAAGTTTCCCCGCCCAAGGCAGACAAATGTCACGTACATTTTTTAAGCTATTTTAAATTGCTGGAAGAAAATTCTCTTTCCAGTTCAACGAGCATTTCGACATATACATTTCACAGATAAACTTTGCAATTGCCCTGCCTTAAGTCTTCTTCATAATTTCCTTGCATGTGGCACACTTTTTAATGCTGCATTGACAGATGTGTGCCCCATGTGATGCACATTGCACCTTGTTCCTTTCTCATTGGCTAAGTATCACTTCTGGCAGGCAAATTAAACCTGTGCAAGACATTGCAGTAAATAAGATATTTGAGGTTGATTCCGCCCCCGCCCATTCTTCACTGAAACATGCACACAGTTCCACGCTTAAAATTTGTGTTACAAAAAATTAGGTGGTCTTGCTGTCTTCAGTCCAAACTTCCAAAAGATATTTCCCCTTAAAACCATATGACAACTATTAATGCAATGTTTGTATTTTCAAAAAGACAATACTAAAAAAGTGCTGCAAGTTTTCTTTACTTGCTGAATAAAACTGCAACTTCCTGTTATTGCATCAGTGGCGTAGCGTGGGTTGTCAGCATCCGGGGCAAGGCAAGTAATTTGCCCCCCCCCCCCGCTGCACTGTCTCTCCCCCAGATAGTCCCTCGCTCTCTCTCTGCACTGCACCGCACGCCTGGCACCCTCCCCTCCACAGTGGGCGGCGACCTGGCGGCTCGGATCGGATTCGCACAGCCAGCATTGCAGTGAGAGAGAGTGAGTGAGCCAGGTAGGGGCAGAGAGCTCCGAGTGCGAGCGTGCCCCCCCCCCAGATGTTGCGCCCGGTGCGGCCGGGCCCCCCCCCTGCACCCCCCACGCTACGCCACTGTATTGCATACACATGCAGCCACACAAAAGAAGAATCTTCCTGTTTTCTCCCCCTCTCTTCCCCATAACCAATCACCAATCCCCTCTTGGGGGAGAAAGTGGTAAAAGAACTGCAAAGGAACAATGGCCAAGTGATCCTGGATGACTCTTGTTACCTGGATCAATCTGAGTTCAAGTGTGGTTTTGGGCAGTGCTTTTTTTCTGGGGGGGATGCAGGGGGACGCATACCCTTAAACATTTTGTGAATCTTTGTACTGTACTTTTGTCCATTTACTATACAGTGGAACCTTGGTTCTCAAACTTAACCCATTCTGGAATTCTGTTCCAAAACCAAGGTGTTCCAAAACCAAAGCACACTGTTCCATACAAAGTAATGCAAAACGGATTAATCCGTTCCAGACTTTTAAAAACAACCCCTAAAACAGCAATTTAATATGAATTTTACTCTCTAACGAGACCATTGATCCATAAAATGAAAGCAAAAAACCATGTACTGCAGTCACACAATCAATCAATCAATCAGTAGCTGAACTGGGTTCCACACAGTCACAAAAACAAAACAAAAAAGAGCCGCAAAAACACAAAATAAATAGCAAAAACAGACAGATCTCAGCTTAACACTCAAAATGAAATTGTAATGCTCAAAATGGAGCACGTTCGGCTTCCGAAAAACATTTGCAAACTGGAACACTTACTTCCAGGTTTGCAGTGTTTTGATTCCAAGTTGTTTGAGTACCAAGGCGTTTGAGAACCAAGGCACTATTCTATTTATTTTGCCTGATTTGATCTATAAAATGGTGATTTTCTTGAGTCAAAATGAGAGTACCCCTAACCATTTTTTTAAAAGAAAAAAAGCACTGGTTTTGGGACTGAATCAGCCTTGGTCACCATTCTGGATGACCTTTATTGAGAAGGGGACAGAGGAGTATGTGTCGGTTACTCAATCTCCCTGTTGCTTCTGATACCATTGACCATAATATCCTCCTGGATCAGCTGTTCAGGGTGGGTAAGTGAGGCAATGTATTGCAGTGGCTTTGTTCATACCTGTACGGTGATTTTGACCAGACTAACAGCAGGAGAAACTGAGTCGTTTCTGATAAACTGGGACTTCCATAGCAGCTTTCAGCAAAGATAAAATGCAGAGAATTTCATCCTGCATTTCCTGCAACGTTTCCTTTTTTGGCCCTAATGACGTTTTTCTTCCAATGTATGCGTGTTTAAGAAACAAAATCAGAAAATAAATGATGAGTCTAAAAAGAATTATTAGTATCTCCCCACCCCATCTTACCAAGATCCATGCTTTTGGAGGCTTTCAGATTAATTGATTCTGTCTGCTTGGCCAGTGTCAAAGATCTGAAGTTGATGTGCTGATCGCGTAAGTATGCTGCTGAATCTGCTACTGAGCTGTGGAAAGAAGCCATACCACAAATAAAACAGAATGAAATAAAATAGGCACCAGCTCAAAAACAAATGAAGTAATTAAACCCTATGAAATATAAACGAATTTTCCCTTCTCTGTTACAATGCAATTTAAATTTCTTACATGAGTTATTGCCTCTATTAAATCTGACTTTACTTAGGAGAGCCATAACCAGAGCAAAAAAAGGCAGTTTTTATCCTGTCTGTCCACTTTGTGGGCCATCTCAGTAATTAATAAGGCTTATTAAAGGTTCACCAAGGATCAAAAGGCAGAAAAGAGACCTACTGCCTAATACATATCTTCAACGTAAATTATTTCTGAAATGCATTTAGCTGCTAGGTGCCACACAACATGCCTCATTCCGAAGTTCAGGTATGTGACTATCCAAATATCAAGCAAACTAAAGCCCAAACTCGTAAGACACCTCATTTTTCAGCTGAGATTACATTTTATCCTTCCCAGTTTCAGGCAAATCTTTAAAATCACTGACAGCACCAGATGCAGCAGACAACAGATTTCTGGAAAACTTTCCCTACGGTATCCTCTCTCACTTCAGTTACAAAACAATTCCCCTTCCAGGCATATGCAAGGCACAGAAGGAGGCTAGTTTTTTTCCAGATCTCTACCACTTCCTTAAGAAAATTGTCATTGGGAAATGATTTATAATGAAATGAAAAAAAAAATGTTTAAGGCAGCCTTTGTTAAAAGACCAGAAGCGTTTTTCCTAGGTATTATTGGTCAAGACTTGCCAAAAGAGTGGAAGAAACTATTTATGTATGCCACATCAATGGCTAGGATATTACTAGGCCAAAAATGGAAAGATGACAAGAAGAATGGCAAGTAAAATTGATGGAATACGCTGAAATGGCGAATCTTACTGGGAAACTTAGAGGCAAGGACAACAGAGACTTTAAAAAGGATTGGGAACCATTTTTGGTGTACTTACAGGTACATTGTAAAGAAGTGGACTCACTAGCAGGGTTTGAGCAAACACTTACAATAAAGAAAACAAACATAAAAGTCAAGATGTAACAACTGGGGAAAGAACAAAGCGTAAGATGTAATTTGAAAAAAAAAAATGGTATAAAATTGATAAGGATGCAACAATATTTAGCTAAATGATCACAAAATTAAGGTAGAACACAATAGGCAGGAGAAGTAAATATTTAAAGAACCAGAAAAGGAGGTTGAGGGAAGTCATGGGAGGGTGGTGGGTGGGTGGGTAGGGAGACTGGGATTTACCATATTTTTCGCTCTATAGGACGCCCCGGACAATAGGACACACCTTGTTTTAGAGGGGGGAGAACAAGGAAAAAAATTCTCCCCCTCTCTGCCCAGCGCCCCTTCAGCAAAGCGGCAGGAGGCGCTGCGCAGAGAGGGGGAGAATTCCCCCCCTTGCTTTCCCCCTCTAAAACAAGGTGCCGTTCAAGGTGCGTTCAGTCGCCTTCAGGCGGCTACCTTGGAAGCCTGGAGAGTGAGAGGGGTCGGTGCGCACCAACCCCTCCCGCTCTCCAGGCTTCAGGTTCCTTTCGACCTGCTCTTTGGGGCTGGCGGGGGGAAGCCCACCGCCAGCCCCAAAGAGCAGGTCGGGGAGCAGCGGAAAGGCGCACAGCGGAGAGGACTCAAGGGCATCCTGATCAAATTTGCAGATGACACCAAACTGGGAGGGGTGGCTAACACCCCAGAGGACAGGATCACACTTCAAAACGACCTTGACAGATTAGAGAACTGGGCCAAAACAAACAAGATGAATTTTAACAGGGAGAAATGTAAAGTATTGCACTTGGGCAAAAAAAAAACGAGAGGCACAAATACAAGATGGGTGACACCTGGCTTGAGAGCAGTACATGTGAAAAGGATCTAGGAGTCTTGGTTGACCACAAACTTGACATGAGCCAACAGTGTGACGCGGCAGCTAAAAAAGCCAATGCAATTCTGGGCTGCATCAATAGGAGTATAGCATCTAGATCAAGGGAAGTAATAGTGCCACTGTATTCTGCTCTGGTCAGACCTCACCTGGAGTACTGTGTCCAGTTCTGGGCACCACAGTTCAAGAAGGACACTGACAAACTGGAACGTGTCCAGAGGAGGGCAACCAAAATGGTCAAAGGCCTGGAAACGATGCCTTATGAGGAACGGCTAAGGGAGCAGGCTATGTTTAGCCTGGAGAAGAGGAGGTTAAGGGGTGATATGCTAGCCATGTTCAAATATATAAAAGGATGTCACATAGAGGAGGGAGAAAGGTTGTTTTCTGCTGCTCCAGAGAAGCGGACACGGAGCAATGGATCCAAACGACAAGAAAGAAGATTCCACCTAAACATTAGGAAGAACTTCCTGACAGTAAGAGCTGTTTGACAGTGGAATTTGCTGCCAAGGAGTGTGGTGGAGTCTCCTTCTTTGGAGGTCTTTAAGCAGAGGCTTGACAACCATATGTCAGGAGTGCTCTGATGGTGTTTCCTGCTTGGCAGGGGGTTGGACTCGATGGCCCTTGTGGTCTCTTCCAACTCTATGATTCTATGATTCTATGATAGCCGCACGTCACCTCTCCAGCTGGGAGAAGGTCGCGGGGCTATGGCTTCTTTAGCTCCCAGCGTGCTCTCCCAGCTTGTGTGCTGCTTTTGGGGGCTTTTCCTGCCTGCCTCCCCCCTGCATTCACTCTATAGGACGCGCACACATTTCCCCTTCATTTTTGGAGGGGAAAAAGTGCGTCCTATAGGGCGAAAAATACGGTACATATTCTTTTTGTGATAATGTTGATTCTGTTGAATGTAAAATTGTAAAACTTAGTAAAATTATATAAAAAAAGGAAAATTGTCATTGGAAGAACATTAGGCCAGAGTCACACTTGGGGGTTTGGGCATGCCTGAGAGACTGCAATGAAAATGTATGCAGACAGATATGGCTCTGCTTCTGTCTGAGTCTAAATAAACTTGGGATTCGGTTTCTGCATGGGCTGCAGTTGTTGCATACATAAAGAACCTTTTCTGACACCTAGAAATTTCTGTCTGACTTATTCCCAACAAAAAGGACTCTGTTTTTTTTTGGGGGGGGGGAAGTAGTTTTAAACATTTTTTTCAATTCATTATAAATCGTTTCCTAATACACTTTTACCTTTTCACATGTCCAACACATGCGAAAAAAACATTCCCTCAACTTCTTTACACTTCCAACACATATCCGATTCTGTTTTATAAATCTTAGCCAGCCTACTCAGTTAAATACCATCTATGAATCATTTCACTTAACTTAACCAAGATTCTTAACCAGTTTCAAACCCCATTCAAGAACAGCAGCAAAGTGGGGGACATTATTAGCCTCAACTGAAGATAATGTTGGTGCTAATGTATACCATAATAACCCTTGAAGATTAGGGGGGGAAACTACATCTAAGCAATAAATAAATGTGTTCTGATGCAAATTAAATGTCATAAAGCAACATGTGGGCTTTTTTACATATCATGTAAGCATTCCTATCACCAAAAATAAAGTTATAAATAGTAAGCAGTTTCAAACCTTTGATTATAATCTGCAAGAAGCTCATCAGAAGGATGTGGTGGCAAAGGGGGTGGGATTTCATTTTCAGCAATGCCACTCTCAGATGTATAAAGCTCTGAAATTAAAGGGGGGAAGAGGAGGAGTAATAAACTACGGCACCACAAATATATTACGTCTGTTTGCTGATCAAGAACCGAACCCGCATGTCTCTTGAAACTAATAACAAATTATAAAAAATCTCCAAACTAGCCAAACTAGAATTAAAATTACACCAAGCAGAAAATGCATCCCTTAGGATTTTCAAAAGACCTGATTTTTCCATTTGAACATGCATAATTAAAGATAAACATATTGAAATCCTCCTTATGGTAGAATAGAGTCAAAGTTTATATTGGTTTTATTAATTTCAGCGGATAGTCTCTCACACACCAAACATACAGTGAACTAAGGATTGAATAAAACATTCAATAGGTGAATAGCTGCAGCACACCAACAGGCCTTTATCTTTTCTAAGCATTTGTTAGGGCATTTATCTTCTCTCTCTTTCTTATCTACAAATTGGGGCTAGGCCATAGATTCATAGAATTGCAGACCCAAGGGTGATCTATTCCAAACTCCATGACAGATGGCCATCCAACCTCTGCTTAAAAACCTCCAAGGAAGGAGACTCCTGGTCCAGAATGGGGTAACTGTGCCCCTGAAGGACCAGGTGTGCAGCCTGGGAGTCATTTTGGGCACACAGCTGTCCATGGAGGCACAGGTCAAATCTGTGTCCAGGGCAGCTGTTTACCAGCTCCATCTGGTACACAGGCTGAGACCCTATCTGCCCGCAGACTGTCTCGCCAGAGTGGTGCATGCTCTAGTTATCTCCCGATTGGACTACTGCAATGCACTCTACGTGGGGCTACCTTTGAAGGTGAGCCGGAAACTACAACTAATCCAGAACGCGGCAACTAGACTGGTGACTGGGCGCGGCCGCCGAGACCACATAACACCGGTCTTGAAAGACCTACATTGGCTCCCAGTACGTTTCCAAGCACAATTCAAAGTGTTGGTGCTGACCTTTAAAGCCCTAAATGACCTCGGCCCAGTATACTTGAAGGAGTGTCTCCACCCCCATCATTCTGCACGGACACTGAGTGAAGTTGCAGGGAACCAGGCAGAGGGCCTTCTCGGTAGTGGCACCTGCCCTGTGGAACGCCCTCCCACCAGATGTCAAAGAGAAGAACAACTACCAGATTTTTAGAAGACATCTGAAGGCAGCCCTCTTTAGGGAAGTTTTTAATGGCTGATTTTTAAATCTTTTGTTGGAAGCCACCCAGAGTGCCTGGGGAAACCCAGCCAGATGGGCGGGGTATAAATAAATTATTATTATTATTATTATTATTATTATTATTATTATTATTATTATTATTATTTATTGGCATGTTTAACAGACTACTGTTATTTTAATGCTTCGTTGGAAGCCGCCCAGATTGGCTGGGGAAACCCGGAAGCTGTATGCCAGCTCCCTCAGCCAATAAAGCGAGATGAGTGCCACCACCCCAGAGTCATCTGCAACTGGACCTAATGGTCAGGGGTCCCTTTACCTTTAAGACTAACACAGTTTCACCTACAGACCTTGCCATCGTGTTCTTGGAAAAATAAGACGGTAAATAACAAATAACAAACTAAATATCGATGTATGTAATTTTTATTTCTTAATTATATTTAGTGGTAGTATGGCTGTATTGTTTTTTGTAACATAAAATCATTCAATAAAAATTATTTTTAAAAAAGAGGAAAAATAAATAAAGCCTTAGCAAGCTAGCATATGAGGTAAAGGAGGATGCAATTCTTCTGTTATATTAAATGCACATCAACTAAGTGGTATTCAACTAAGTTTTACCCAAAGTAGATTTACAGAAATTAATGAACCTAAGTAAGTTAGGTTCATTGATTTCATTTTTTTCCCCAATATAATTTTTATTCAGTTTACAAATAAAACCAATTCATACAATTCATACAGTTTTTTAACATCCATTCTCTTTTTTTTTACTTCCCTCAGCTTGGCTGGTACTCCTTCCCTTCTCAATTTCCTACACATTTCTAAAATCTCATCTGATTATTCATGAATTGAATCTTGTTTCACTCAAATTTCAACCTTTCTTTTTTACAAAGCTTCATTAAAAATTACAAGCGTTATTTGTTTTTCACTTAAATTATGCATATATTCTGAAAACTTTTCCCATTCTTCAGTAAATCTCTGATCTCGTCGATTTCGATAGGTTCATTGATTTCAATGGGCCTGCTCTTAGTAAAACTTCATTGACTACCACCCCATAATCTAAACAACTTTTATAGCAGATTTGAAGGAGGAACTCTGTGTTGCTAGGCGCTTTAAAAACATTTACCACTCATGTATACTTGAGCGCATATGAAAGTCTTTCTCTGCTAGTTGCCAGAATTAAATTTCTGGTTGCCACAGGCAGACGCGTTCGTGAGCTATTATACAAAAACTTGTATTCATGACCTAAGGCTTATTTATATTATCTGTTATCCTGAGCTAAAACTGTACACCAGAACCTATTTCAATCTGTGATTTATCACTATAATCAAGTGGTTTGATATGGAGCTCAAGTAATTTGAAAATGAGACGGGAGTTTCTGGAGAAATTGAAGACCCTCTCTACAAAAGAGGAAAGTGGTCATTAACTTAAACATACAGAAATGGATGTAGATATTTTGGAAATATTAATGCTAATACATCATATTAATAGGTCCTAAATGCACGGCAGTCCTGTTTGTTTTTTTGGTCAAGGGAAGACAGAAATAGTAGGGAGCAAAATGAACTGTGCTGACACAATGGGACCTCCTGTATGCATAAATTAATCTGAATTAATGACATCAGGCATTAATAGTATGACTGTAGCCTAATGAAACAGAGGCTGGAAAAAGTTTTGCCTTTATAGCGAGGATTGCAAACTGTAGTCATTTTCAGTTGGTAGATCAATCAACCAAAGCGTTAGTTGATTAATCTGTGGGAACCAGTTTTAATAGCAGCACTGCAAGTTAAAGATATGCTATTTCCATTCCAGTGTACTGACTAATAGACAATGAAGCAGAAAAATATTCAGTATATCCTTATAGTCTAGAATGAATGGCTGGCTTAGAAAAGAAGAAGTAAAGTCTGTGTTTTCTTATACTCACCTTAACATCTGGAAAAGCCACCTTATTATGAGGGGGGGATAACATACATATTTAAATGTAATTATTAATGAATTGCTTATGTGGTAGATGATTAACCAACTAAAATCCTTTATTTGATTCACGGCCTTGGCATGAAGTAACATTTCTCTCTGTAATGCATTCTTGCTTACACTTAATTTTCAGAGCCATTTCTTAGGGCAAACATTAGAACAAAAACCTGTTACTTAGCCACAAAGATGACAGCAAATCCCTTGGCAGACTGGTAATTTTTTTGGGAAGTTACAAACCTTCTGATGAGGCAGATTCCAGTAATCTTTCAGCAACAGAAATGTGAAATTGCTGGCACAGAAGTAAGACTTCTTTGAAGAGGTTGTACTAAAAAAAAATGCTGTCTCTGCACAGCAGTTTGGCAGAGGAACAAACTGAGGACCTCTGGGTAGCAAGTATTAGATTATTCATATAAAAATAGACTGAATGCCCGCATTTCAATATTGGATTTTAAAGATTCTTTTATTCAACTACCCATAGGCAAAGCAGATTTGTTTTTTGTTGGGTTTTTTTTAAAAAAGATATCATTTAGCAGTGTTTTTTTTAATAAAAATCTATATATTTTCTCTTTTACATGAATATTAGATTTCTTTTAAAACTCAAAGTGAGTTGGTAGAGGACCTGTGTATTTGCGTTGGTTTTATAGAAGTACACTACAAAGAGTACCAGGAGCACTAAGTAAACATTTAAACTCTCTATTTGAGGAAACTCACTATAGCATAAGGGACGCGGGTGGCGCTGTGGGTAAAAGCCTCAGCGCCTAGGACTTGCCGATCGAAAGGTCGGCGGTTGGAATCCCCACGGCGGGGTGCGCTCCCCTCGTTCGGTCCCAGCGCCTGCCAACCTAGCAGTTCGAAAGCACCCCCAGGTGCAAGTACATAAATAGGGACCGCTTACTAGCGGGAAGGTAAACGGCGTTCCGTGTGCTGCACTGGCTCGCCAGTGTCTTTTCCTTAGCTGGAGCAATTTTTTGCTCCTCCTTTTCTTCTAATTTCTATCCTCATTGATTGAGTCTTCCTGTCTCCTCTCCTTGCAAGTTTGCTGTCTTTACCTCCCCACTCCCAGGCAGCCTCCTTTATTGCTAGCATCACTTATCTCGCTTCTGATCGCTTGCGATCAGCAGCTTTGTTTCAACACCCGCTTCCCTCTTTCAAAAGAAAAAAAAGCATGATCTGCTTTTTGCCCCTGGGCAATTTGGCTCCAGGGACCACACATTTGCTTGCATATATCTATGCGAGCAGACTCAGCAAACTGTTATTGAAATGGGAGGGGATTGTTGGTTTGTTTTGTTCTTGTATTTATTATGTATTATGTATTTTGTAAGGTAAAAGTAAAGGGACCCCTGACCATTAGGTCCAGTTGTGACCGACTCTAAGGTTGCGGCGCTCATCTCGCTTTACTGGCCGAGGGAGCCGGCGTACAGCTTCCGGGTCATGTGGCCAGCATGACTAAGCCACTTCTGGAGAAGCAAAGCAGTGCACGGAAATGCCGTTTACCTTCCCGCCGGAGTGGTACCTATTTATCTACTTGCACTTTGACGTGCTTTCCAACTGCTAGGTTGGCAGGAGCAGGGACCGAGCAACGGGAGCTCACCCCGTTGTGGGAATCTGAACCGCCAACCTTCTGATTGGCAAGTCCTAGGCTCTGTGGTTTAACCCACAGAGCTACCTGCGTCCCTTCTATGTATTTTGTAAACATTAATAATAATATAATTCAGAGTTTTTAAGGAGCGTTACATCTAACAAAGCAAACAACAGGGCTTTTTTTTCAGCCAGAACTCAGTTGGATGCCATCGCCATTATAAGAGAACAAGGGAGGCATTTGTTGTGAGTTGTGGCTCCTCTTTTTCTAGAAAAGTAGCAATACACGCAAAATATTAAAAACAAATAACTAAGAATACATCCATAAGTCACTAAAAACAAAAATGTGTGCCGCGTTAAAACCAGATACGGACGTTTAAGAACATAGGGATGAAGAACTGTAGGAAACAAAGACTACAGCTACACTCTCCACCTGTAACTGTTTTATATCCAGTCTTCTGTGTTGGGCCAGCAAGCTAGAAACTGTCACTTAAAAAGTGGAATTTGTGCCAGGAATCTAATTTGCGGGTTCTGAGTCAGCTCTTCCACCTTCCCTGAAATCTTCACGTCTGCACTTACTTTAATTAATTGCCTTCGAAGTCGAAGAGTTTCTGAAAACAAAGTGCCACCAAAAAGACACACACACACAAAAAAGGTTTAAAGCAAAAGTTAAAGTAGGATGCGCAATGCTCACCTTTCAACCTCTCCTGAGGGCAGCATGATACAAAACACTGGACAGCAGCATCACTCCGTCTCGGAATGGTTGTAGAATTAATGTTTCCCTCAAGATCCAGTTTTGGAAACGGTACAGCATGCTCCTATGAGGAAGACGGATCACATTTATTGATGTAAAAAAGGGCTAACTATCACACGAAATATATCAGTCTCCCTATCTGCTACTCAATTTGTACATTATTTATGAAGTGTTTATTGCATATTATCAATGCTCAGAGCTGAAAACAGTAAAACAGCCTTAAAAAAAGAAGGAATCAATAGTCATTGATGAAGAAACAAAGAGATATCCAGCTAGAAAGGAGTCCTAGAATTTAATCCACTAGGTAATGATCCCAATTACTGCAGCAAATACAGTGGTACCTCAGGTTACATACGCCTCAGGTTACAGACCCAGCAATAGTGCTTCAGGTTAAGAACTTTGCTTCAGGATGAGAACAGAAATTGTACAGCGGCAGTAGGAGGGGGCCCCATTAGCTAAAGTGGTGCTTCAGGTTAAGAACAGTTTCAGGTTAAGAATGGACCTCTAGAACGAATTAAGTACTTAACCTGAGGTACCACTGTATCCAAGAATCCCATTCTTTGCACTTGAGGCTGAGCCATAAATTCTCTCAACTCCAATTTGGGAAAAAGAAGATGAGGGGGCAGAAGGACATAACTGACCTACTTCTTCTGCCCATTCTTTGCCATTTCTTGTTTTGTGGCAGAGCTACTCCTCCTCCTTAGAATCCTCAAGTTGGAAGCCACCATATTTATGTCCTTTAATGCCCCTTAAAATGAGGTGGTATAATGTCACTGCAGTCTTAATCTGGGAACTGACTCAAACCCTGCAATCATCATCAGAGGCCCTTCTTTGTGTGCCTCCAACACAAGAGGTCCAGAGAGCAGCAACATGAGAATGGGCCTTTTCTACAGTAGCTCCCCATTTGTGGATTGCTCTCCCTAGTAAGGGACGCGGGTGGCGCTGTGGGTTAAACCACAGAGCCTAGGACTTGCCGATCAGAAGGTCAGCGGTTCGAATCTCCACAACGGGGTGAGCTCCCATTGCTCGGTCCCTGCTCCTGCCAACCTAGCAGTTCGAAAGCACGTCAAAGTGCAAGTAGATAAATAGGTACCGCTCCGGCGGGAAGGTAAACAGCGTTTCCGTGCGCTGCTCTGGTTCGCCAGAAGCAGCTTAGTCATGCTGGCCACATGACCTGGAAGCTGTAAGCCGGCTCCCTCGGGGGTCCCTTTACCTTTACCTCCCTAGTAAGGCTGGTATTGTATTATATTCTGTTGGGAACTGCCTAGAGTGGCTAGGAAAACCCAGCCTGATAAGCAGGGTATAAATAAACTATTATTATTATTATTATTATTATTATTATTATTATCCAAATCCAGTTTAAACCCCACATCGTGGTAACAGTTTCATAACATGGCAATATATTGTGAATCACAATGTGTGTGTGTGTGTTATGTAAAGAAACACGAAGTGGGGGGGAAATGTGAAGTTCCTTTTTCTAAATCTCCAAAAGGACCTTCACTGCAGAGTTGGGGATCTCAGCCTTGCCTTGCAAGACCCAGCACCTTGCAAATGTTTTCTGCAACAAAATGCCCCCTTCATCTGATTATATTTGGCATTCCTTGCAAATAAAAAAAACACCACTACAGTGGTACCTTGGATTATGAACTTAATTCGTTCTGGAGGTCCATTCTTAACCTCGAAACTGTTCTTAGCCTGAGGCATGCTTTCGCTAATGGGGCTTCTTGCTGATGCCGCACCGCCGGTGCGCAATTTCCATTCTCATCCTGGGGCAACGTTTGTAACCTGAGGTACTACTTCTGGGTTGGCGGAGTTTGTAACCCGAGGTGTTTGTAACCCGAGGTACCACTGTATTCATGTAGGCAGCATGAATGGCTATCCTGCCTTCAGTGACATCAGTTAGAACTGGCTACATAATTGGCTACATAAAATTGTGGCACCATTCCTGATTAGCTGTGATCACCTACGAGTGATTCAGAAAAGAAAAGGCATTTGGGGAACAATAAGCACTGAAGTAGCAGCGTCCAGGAAAAACAATGGCGCCAACCAGGACTGGGGAAAAGATGATGGATATTCACAGAACCCAAATGTGTGCTTTTTTTTGGAAAATATTTCTACCACAACAAATTTTTGGCCTGAACGTGAAAACTGGAGCGTATTCGGCACAGTCCCTGATTATGCCCATCAAAAGCAGAATGCAGAATAGTGTTTCTTCTGACCACAACTGGCTTCCCATTATTACTCCATCTGTGAAGGCAGCTTGTAGCCTTGTCAAGACAAGAAAAACTGTGCCAATGGTAATTTTCTGACAGCCAGCTGGTTCCCTTCTCGCAGTGGCTGCCACATATGCTCTGTAATGAATGCACACCAGAATGGCTTTGGAAGTAAATGGCAAACCCTTTGGCTTTTCAAAGTTTCCCTCTCGCTCATCAATAACAATTCCAAATTCGTTCTGACATTTGCTTTGTAAAAATAAACAATTTACTAAGCAGAATTAGTTTTGAAGGACTAATTAACTGTTCTACTGTAAAAAAAAAACCACACAAAAAACCTGAATACGATTCCCTCACATCCATGTCTATTAAAAGCACTCTGCCTTCATTCAAAACTATTTGCAAAAACATGCCAACTTGGCCTCTATTTCGCAAATCTGAATTCAGAGGCGAAGTAGAACTTGCTTTCAAGGTGCAATTACTTTCAGCGGTTTTATATATATATATATATATATATATATATATGCTCATTAAAGCTTTTAGACCATTTCAAAATGGGTTGGAATTACAGCCAAACTACAGTTAGTTGAACTTGTTTCCCTCTGAAATCGGTGGGATAAATTAATCGTGACCTAAGTCCGACTGATTTCTGAGGAAATTACATTACATTAGCTTAGTCTGGATCCAACCCACTGTAACTATTTGTCCATGTCTACCCTGTAGCTAAGAAGTCAAATACATTGGGAGGGAAATAAAAGAGACAAGCAGATAGTTTTCAGCAATTCTGTAGAGTAAGACAAAGAAGAGGACAATGGAATGTCATGGACTGGCTGGATGCTGAGGAGCAGTTGGAAGAAGAAGAGTTTGGATTTGATATCCCACTTTATCACTACCCAAAGGAGTCTCAAAATGGCTAACCATTTCCTTTCCTTTCCTCCCCCACAACAAACACTCTGTGAGGTGAGCGGGACTGAGAGACTTCAAAGAAGTGTGACTAGCCCAAGGTCACCCAGCAGCTGCATGTGGAGGAGCGGAGACGCGAACCCAGTTCCCCAGATTACGAGTCCACTGCTCCTAACCACTACACCACGCTGGCTCTCTGGAGGTGCCAGGTGGGGAACCCCAAGAGAAGGTGGCCCAGAGCCCAAGGAGTGGTGGTGGGAAAATGATGAGTGGTCAGTGGGAGGACAAGATTTCGGACGTTGAGGAGTTAACAGGGTTTAGTGAGCAGGAAGAGTCTGTGGAGCAGTCCAGAATCAGAAGCTGGAGAGCAGGAGGTCCAAGAGGCAGACTGCTGAAGAATCCAAGAGGTCTCCCCCTCCTGCTGCGACCAGCTCCTCTCCCCACTGGTCTCCCAGAACCCACAGTGATATGAAGAGGGCAGAGCATAGACAGGCAAGGAGGCAAAGTCTCAGATTTGGGAAGGACTGGGAGGTGGGGAAGAGACTTAGACAACTGTAGGAAGGCAGGCATCTTCTGTCCCCACAACTGCCTGATAGGCGTAAAAACTACCGGGATGAGTTGCTGTGCTCATGGGGCCTGGCTTCCTGAGCAGACCTGGTTTCCTTGAAGAGTTACCGTATTTTTCCATGTATAAGACTAGTTTTTTTAACAACAAAAAAATAGGTTAAAAATTGGGGCTCATCTTAAACACGGGTAGTGCTGAGGGCTGTTTCCTTAATTTGGAGTCCTCCAAAATAGTGGGCGTCTTATACATGGGGGCGTCTTATACATGGAAAAATACAGGAATTGAACTGATGCCATTTTGATTTATTGCTGACATGGGGCTTCCCACCTCCTTTCCCACCACATCTCCCCAAATTGGCTCCAGGGGATTTAAGAGAACCCCCAGAACAGTACTCAGGGAGGAGAATCATTCTATGGGCATAGCTGTCAAGCGTCCCTTATTTGGCGGGACAGTCCCTTATCCCAGCGCCATGTTCCGCTGCTGTCCCTTATTGATGATGTCCCTTAAATAAGCTACTGAAGGTAATGGGGCCCTTTCTATGTCCAGCTGTCCTTTGTCAACAACAAATTGTTGCTGTTTTTTTATGTTGAATATGTGCTATATGATAATTTATGGACCTAATAAGTATATAAAGCCATTTGCACATAACAAAATATGTATTTTATCAAAGTAATTGTTGACCCCTTATTTTGGCTGCTGATCCCTTATTTTCGAGGCTGCTGGTCCCTTATTTTCAAATCTGTAAGTTGACAGCTATGTCTAAGGGGCTAGTTACAATTGCTTGTGCAGATGGGAGTGTTCATCACAGAGTGGCACTGAATTCCACCCGACACCCCAAAAAAACAACTTTTTCTTTGAAAGCAGATTCTGTTCTCAAACCTTTACCATACAACTCCAAAATTCTCTTATATGGAGAATTCTGAATACATCATAGGGGCAAACTATTACTAAACACACATACCTTATAGGAGAGGCAGCTGTAAATTAATGGCAACTGGGATGTGGTAAATCTGCTTTTCTAGCTCTCTGATAAACAACAGAATCAATAGCTCAACAACTGATCAGTACGCTGCCTAATTAGAGAGCATTCAGCTAGTGAAACAGAGCTGTCATGAAAAGGTTCCATTAGTGTCCCAGCCAATAAGAAAATAATGGATTTTTAAACATATCCTGCTGTACTAAGCTGGGGTGCAGCAGGAAGGGAGGTAGCTCAGGTAAGGGAAAAGGGAAAGGGTCATGCCCCATTTCGCTATAGTCTTCAGCCGCAAATGGAATTACAATTGAACTGCAAGCACATCCTATAAAAATTAATTTCTGTTTAAAATGAGTTTGATTCAATAAAGAGCCGGCTGTATATTCTTCAAAGAGAATGTGCTAGAAGTGTGGGTGCATTTCGTACGTACATAGCCATATTTTTTTTGGGGGGGGGGGACTCAAAAAGATTTTAGTACAGGATTTCAATAAGATATTCAATTGCAGGGCGTTGGTAAATCTGACGAAAAAAATGCAAGTGAAGGCTATTGATCCTGTTTCAGAAGACCAACAGGACCCTAATTTGTGGATAAAAATTGCACACAACTATGCATCAAAGGTACAGTTGTTTTCACTTTTAATTCTGATATGGAGTCGCTTACAGTGGTGCCTCGCAAGACAAAAAGAATCCGTTCCGCGAGTCTCTTCGTCTAGCGGTTTTTTCGTCTTGCGAAGCAACCCTATTAGCAGATTAGCGCTATTAGCGGCTATTAAAGGCTTAAGGGATTAGTGGATTAGCTGCTAAAAGGCTATTAGCAGCTTAGTGCCTTAGAAAAAGGGGGTGGGGAGCGGAAAAAAAATCGCAAGAATCGCAAGACATTTTCATCTTGCGAAGCAAGCCCATAGAGAAATTCG
The DNA here is from genome assembly GCF_965153285.1 of Podarcis tiliguerta. Classification (NCBI taxonomy): domain Eukaryota; kingdom Metazoa; phylum Chordata; class Lepidosauria; order Squamata; family Lacertidae; genus Podarcis; species Podarcis tiliguerta. The sequence continues at coordinate 8,230,381 of NC_139534.1, forward strand.
TCCTGCGAAGCGCATTGAAAAACGGAAAATCCTTTCGTCTAGCGGGTTTTCCGTCTTGCGAGGCATTCGTCTTGCGGGGCACCACTGTATGTCCATTCTTCTGCATGAACAGCCCCTGTCATTGCACTTCAGTAAATAAGAATTACAAATGTCCCTATGTGATATTCCGTCCTGGTTCTCCAATATACACAGAACAAACAGTTGGTCTCTAAGGTGCTACTGGACAATTTTTTTATTCCAGTATAAACATTATGGTAAATGGTGTAAAGCGTAAGATTTAGTGCTCCCCCATTAAACCACAGTGCTTAGGTACTGCAAAAACAGGTAGACTTCAATAAATTTAGTGGTGGTTGTTGGCCTAAAAATTCATAAATGGAGAAGGCTAAAAGGTAAAGGACCCCTGGACAGTTAAGTCCAGTCAAAGGCGACTATGGGTTGCGGTGCTCATTTCACTTTGAGGCTGAGTGAGCCGGCGTTTGTCCACAAACAGCTTTCCGGGTCATGTGGCCAGCATGACTAAACCGCTTCTGCTGCAATGGGACACCGTGACGGAAACCAGAGCACACAGAAATGCTGTTTACCTTCCCGCCACAGTGGTACCTATTGATCAACTTGCACTGGTGTGCTTTCGAACTACTAGGTTGGCAGGAGACGGAACAGAGCAATGGGAGCTCACCCTGTCACGGGGATTTGAACCGCTGACCTTCCGATTGGCAAGCCCAAGAGGCTCAGTGGTTTAGACCACAGCATCACACACACCCTTTAAATGGAGAACACCTCCTTTGGTCGCCCAATAATTTTGGGTTGCAGTTGTATTCTGGAGCACCTCTCACAATTTGTAAATTATTTTCTGAAACCATTCATGCCCCAAGTTCCATCCTGTATACAGGACAATGTATTGAATTAATAGACTGGAGTTGATAAAAGTAGAGCTAGAGATGGGAAGGGTTTCTGCAGCTGGCCAATGATAGGAGAACTGGTAATATATTAAGACAGTGCCAGTCCTTAACCACCACAAATTTTTTTTTGGGGGGGGGATAGGAGCCAGATATTTATAGAGGAGACAATCCAACATTAGAAGAAGAAAGACACTGTTTCTTGGGTCACCTGTAGGCTAGTCACTTGCTCTTTGAACAAACCATGGTTATAACAAACTATGCCTTAGTGTTATGCTTCTCGGTAGTAGCATCTGCCCTGTGGAACACCCTCCCAGCAGATGTCAAGGCAATAAACAACTATTTTACTTTTAAAAGACACCTGAAGGCAGCCCTGTTTAGGGAAGTTTTTAATGTCTGACGCTGTATTCTTTTTGATATTTGGTTGGAAGCCGCCCAGGGTGGCTGGGGAGACCCAGTCATATGGGCGGGGTATAAATAATAAATTATTATTATTATTATTATTATTATTATTATTATTATTATTATTATGCACCCAATGTCAATACTAACTGGTTGCTCTTGTTCTAAGAGGTTTTTGTAATAATAATATTCCAAAGGAATTTTCAAAGGAAAAAAATAAAGTGGTGCCTCGCAAGACGAAATTAATTCATTCCGCAAGTTTTTTCGTCTTGTGAATTTTTCGGCTTGCGAAGCACCGTTTCCCATAGGAAATGCATTGACGGTTTCCCATAGGAATGCATTGACAGTTTTAAGAAAAAGGCGCAAGACGTTTTTGTCTTGCGAAGCAAGCACATAGGGAAATTCGTCTTGCGAAGCAACTCAAAAAACAAAAAACTCTTTCGTCTTGCGAGTTTTTCGTCTTGTAAGGCATTCGTCTTGCGAGGTACCACTGTAGCAATGTCAACTGAATCAGCCCCCTCTCCTCACAGCGGCTGTTACATAATGATGGACACATCTCCCATAAATGCATAAACAGAGACAAATGCTTTGCTTACTGCTTCTGTTTGCCTGTCCAGCCTTCTGAGAACCACTAGCTGGATCATTCCACGAATGTTTCCTTCCATGGACATAGAACGCCTCAAGGTCTCCATAGCTTCATGGTTGGATTTCCCAAGCAGGGATTCCCCATTCACTGCAATCAGCTGGTCATTTATTCTCAACCGTCCATCCTGCAAAGGAAGGATACAAAACATATTAAAGTGAAAAATCCCAGATAGTGAGAAACGGAAAAGTACAGTGGTACCTCGGGTTAAGAATTGGAGGTGTGTTCTTAACCTGAGACTGTTCTTAACCTGAAGCACTACTTTAGCTAATGGGGCCTCCTGCTGCCACCGCGCCGCCAGAGCACGATTTCTGTTCTCATCCTGAAGCAAAGTTCTTAACCCGACGTACTATTTCTGGGTTAGCAGAGTCTGTAACCTGAAGCGTCTGTAACCGGAAGCGTATGTAACCTGAGGTACCACTGTATTTGCTTTTTAAAGATAAGAAGAAGAACGCTTGCAAGTTTTGCATATGATTTGTGCAGTATTAAAGAACAAACTAACAAATATTCATTTTAAAAATTATTCATGTGTATGACCTGGGAAACATATTATGAAAGATGTGAATGCAAAGGGGAAAGAAAAATTTCATCTTGGTTACTGGCTACTTCAAAGCATGGGGACAAATCTTAGAGACAAGACACTAAAGGCAGGTTTAGCAGATTGTTGTTGTTGTTAACAGAACCAGCTTCCTCCAAAATCTGCTCCTTACATTGGATACTAAGTCTGAACTAGTAAAAACGTACAGGCCATTCAATGGACCACTCAGCATGTTGTGGGTGCACCGCAGGAGCCCCATTCGGAACCCAACAAGCTGTGCCAAAACCCGTCAAAAATGTCGCAATTGGCCCGACACAATACAAGAAGCTGAAGAAAAATAGAAGAGCGTCAATGAATACCTAGAAGACTTGCACAGGTCCAAGGCAATATTTGGATTTTAATTTGCCATTAAAAAATAAATAAACCTCTGACCACCAACCAGATTTTGAGTGGCAATCCACAATTCACCAGGGGACAAGGCTGTTCAGAAGTTACTGAGCTACAGCTCCTATCATCCTTGACCGTTAACCATCCTGATGAGAGTTGGGAATTCAACAACATCTGGATAGCAAAGCGTGTTCTCCATAACAGAGAGCACATGTCGTGGTGGGGACCTAAAGGCCACCCCACTGTTGTTGGGCAAATTGGCCACATGCAGTGATTGGGCAAGGAGTGTTGCTGGGGAGATTGTTGTTGCTAAATGGTGGGAGGGGTCAGAGGTCTTAAATACAGGGCTCACAGCCGGGGCCTTCTCTTGGGCTGCGTGCACCGGATCACCCTCCCACCCTCCCTGAAAAGGGGAGGGCGGGTTCGTTGTCCTCTGACCTTGCTATGCCTGTCATGGGGTCGTCTGCCTTGGGGCAGGGGCCTGGTAGGAATTTTGTCCATTTGGCTGATTGGCTGTTGCCATTTGGTTTTTGCCTACTGCGTAGCAAATCGTCACAACTTGTAAGGTTGGCGGTTAGGCATTGGTTAAAATTGGTTGGAAGAGCGGTAAGTGACTACCCCTCCAATGGTGGTGCTGAAAGGGAATTCTGTTAAAGGAATCCAGGGGCTTGCCATCCCTTTCGTCCTGGTTGGTCCCTGGCGTCAGACTTGGGCTGTGTAAGTCCCAGGGGGCATGAGGGTGAGAGATGAAGGACTGATGCCCAGCTTCATTTCTCCCCAATGTGGTTCTCCCTGACTGGTTTTCGCTGGAATCCGGAAGTCAGTTCTGTCCCTGAGGGAAGGATAGATAGTCATAACCAATGCCTAAGCAACCACTCACGTGTCTGTATTTAAATAAAGTTGTGGCCAAATTCATGCCAAAAACCTTGAACAAAAATTGATGTGTGAAGTGTGAGTTACTGGGGTGGCCTGAGGGACCTTGACACGCAACAGATTCTCCACCCGTGCCGTAAGACAGATGGTACAACCATGATGAAGAGCCAAGCACATTCTCAATCTATTTGCCGCATCTCACGTGGAGATTTGTGGTACTGAAGCCACAGGTTTCTTTAGGCTAGCGAGGAAAAGTGAAGTAAATGGAAGAGTGCCATGCAAGATCCAGCGCCCGCCGCTGATTCATATGCCCTACAGTATACAACATTTCTCTCAATAATAGAGATAGGGTAGTACTTCTTTATTAAGGAAGTGGTTTTTCTTATCTGAGAGACATCTTAGTTCAAATTATTCATGTTGATGCCATAAACCTGAAGAAACCTAATATGGGCTGAAAGGGTTTGCGGTAAAAAAAAAAAGACCCATAGTAGAGGAAGCAGAATTGAAAAACCATTAGGCTGCTTACAGTGAATTTGATTCAATCATAACCTCATTAAGAGTTTTCTATAAGCACTCGTCAGGGTTGCTTACATTTCTCATATATCTTAGTGGTCCATAATATGTATATTTGCAATTCAGATACACCCATCGTTAAAAGCATTCAATGTATTTGTGTTACATTGATGCTACGTCTAACTAAGCATTTTCTCCTCATAACTAGTGATGAAAGCTGTTACAAGAACCATGAGCGCTACCGCACAACCGATGAGGAAAGGAAAAAATGGGTTATGAACAGGATGGGGGGGAAATAAACCAAATTAGTGAGACAAGAGATGGAAACTTATAGCAAACAAAAGAGTTCTAATCTAGGCAACAAAACGTTTCATGAGTGGTGCAACATCCTTCACAACCGGAATCTCAATCTTGGACACAACTGGGAACATTTATAAACATTTTGACAACCTTGTATTGTCACTATTACTGTATACACAACATACATTTTTAAGTCACAACACCGCAAAACACATTCACATTAACATTTCAGCACTTTTTAAAGTGCTGAAAAATTTACATGTTAGCAATGGTTTCATAGACACGTCATGACAGGAAGCTGTATTAGCTTCTGGAGTATCACGTATTGAAATTTGTATTTTCTTTTCTTTTTGCTTGTAAAAATACAAATGTAGAAACATTTCTATAAATATACATACCAGACACAAATATTAGGCAAATGTGTTACCAACAATTCAACATATCATCATGTAAAAAATTAAAACCTAAACTTTAATATTTTAAAGATTTTTAAAGTATCTACTCCATTAAACTTAAGTGTCCACAATTACTCTGGTACCAACACTATCACACCTAATTTTATTTTAGCAGCAAAAAGGTGTTAAATGAATCTATTTTAAATTATTGTACCATATACACTATTAAGTTGCATTATAATGGGCTTCTCCGGGGAAAAGGGTAGGGTGCGAATTTAACAAATAGATAGGGCCCATATCTTTTGCAATTGTTCTTTTTCCCATTTTCCCTTGAATCAGTAAGTTTGGACAATTGTGTTGCTATTCTTTTCAGCATTATTATTTACCATAATCCCCCCCCCCCCAACCTTCATTTCTTAAAGCCCACCTTCCATTTGTTAGGATCCCCAGGCAGGTTGCAAAAACAATTCAAGAAAAAGACACGGATCAAACAGCTGTATCAAAACAATAAAGCATCATATAAAATATATTACAATTACAAACAATTCTATATTGCAGACGCAACCATCCAACTGTTGGGTTCCAGGCAATACCTTCAGCTCACAAGAACCTGAAGGAAAAGTGTGGTTGTTTTTTTTTTCAATTGGTGCTGAAAGACCACTAGCACAGGGGCAGACATCTCCGGGAAGGGAATTTTACATCTGAGATGTGGCAAAAATCTGTATAGTGCTGCTGTATAGTGGTACCTTGTTTTTCAAATGCCTTGGTACTCAAATGCCTTTGTTCCCAAATGCCAAAAACCCAGAAGTGTTCCGATTTTTGAACCTTTTTCAGAAGCCGAATGTCTGATGCGGTTGTCGGCTATTGTTTCCGGGGCACCTGGACCAATCAGAAGCTGCGCCTTGGTTTTCAAACATTGCGGAAGTCAAACAGACTTCTGGAATTGATGAAGTTTGGTGTTTTTGTTTTTACTATTTATTTTGTGCTTTTGTTTTTGAGGCTTTTTCAGTTAATTTGTATTTGTGACTGTTTAGCTACTGATTGATTGATTGACTGACTGTGTGACTGCGGAAATGGATAAAAACCTCCCATCCAAACAATGACTATCATCAGTGCAGGTAAGAAAAAAAATAATTTTGATTTTTATATACTGTCTTATTTATTTTATAGTACAGTGCATTGATTATTGTCTTCATTTGATGGATCAATGGTCTCGTTAGAAAATAAAATTCATGTTAAATTGCTGGTTTAGGGGTTGTTTTTGAAAGTCTGGTACGGATTAATCCATTTTGCATTACTTTCTATGGAACAGTGTGCCTTGCTTTTGGAATGCTTTGCTTCTGGAACAGACGTCCGGAATGGATTAAGTTTGAGAACCAAGGTACCCCTGTACAGTAAATGGACAAAAGTACAGTACAAAGATTCACAAAATGTTTAGGGGTATGCGTCTGCCTGCATCCCCCCAGAAAAAAGCACTGCCCAAAACCACACTTGAACTCAGATTGATCCAGGTAGCAAGAGTTATCCAGGAACACTTGGCCATTGTTCCATTGCAGTTCTTTTACCACTTTCTCCCCCAAAGGGGGATTGGTGATTGGTTATGGGGAAGAGAGGGGGAGGAGACAGGAAGATTCTTCTTTTGTGTGGCTGCATGTGTATGCAATAGAGGGACGCGGGTGGCGCTGTGGGTTAAACCACAGAGCCTAGGACTTGCTGATCAGAAGGTCAGCAGTTCGAATCCCTGCGACGGGGTGAGCTCCTGTTGCTGGGTCCCAGCTCCTGCCAACCTAGTAGTTCGAAAGCAAGTGCAAGTAGATAAATAGGTACCGCTCCGGCGGGAAGGTAAACGGCGTTTCTGTACGCTGCTCTGGTTTGCCAGAAGCGGCTTAGTCATGCTGGCCACATGACCCGGAAGCTGTACGCCAGCTCCCTTGGCCAATAAAGCGAGATGAGCGCTGCTACCTCAGAGTTGGCCATGACTGAGATTTCGGAGTTGCTTTGAAGTTCAGGCCGTGGGAAACCGCAAAATCAGAACTAAATTCGGAAGACAATTGGATGTTTTTATTTTAGTTTTTTTATTTTAATTGGATTATGATTATGATTTGAATGTTAATTGGATGTTTTTGTTGGAAAATTAATAAATGCTCTAACAAAAAAAATTGGTTGTCATATGGTTTTAAGGGGAAATATCTTTTGGAAGTTTGGACTGAAGACAGCAAGACCACCTTATTTTTTGCAAGCACAGAACTGTGTGCATGTTTCAGTGAAGAACAGGGGGGTGGGAAGCAACCTCAAATCTTATTTACTGCAATGTCTTGCACAAGTTTAATTTCCCTGCCCAAAGTGATACTTGGCCAATGAGAAAGGAACAAGGTACAATGCGCACCACATGGGGGACACATCTGTCAATGCAGCATTAAAAAAAGTGTTTGGTTTTGGAACGCTTTGGTTTTGGAACGGACTTCCGGGACGGATTAAGTTTGAGAACCAAGGTACCACTGTATTACATGCCACTCTGACTGACAGCCGTATGAGCAGAACCTCCCCTGCTTGTTGTTTAGTCATTTAGTCATGTCCGACTCTTCATGACCCCATGGACCAGAGCATGCCAGGCACTCCTGTCTTCCACTGCCTCCCGCAGTTTGGTCAAACTCATGCTGGTAGCTTCAAGAACACTGCCCAACCATCTCGTCCTCTGTAGTCCCCTTCTCCTTGTGCCCTCCATCTTTCCCAGCATCAGGGTCTTTTCCAGGGAGTCTTCTCTTCTCATGAGGTGGCCAAAGTATTAGAGCCTCAACTTCACAATCTGTCCTTCCAGTGAGCACTCAGGGCTGATTTCCCTCAGGGTGGAGAGGTTTGATCTTCTTGCAGTCCATGGGACTCTCATGAGTCTCCTCCAGCACCATAATTCAAAAGCATCAATTCTTCGGTGATCGGCCTTCTTGATGGTCCAGCTCTCACTTCCATACATCACTACTGGGAAAACCATGGCTTTAACTATACGGACCTTTGTTGGCAAGGTGATGCCTCTGCTTTTTAAGATGCTATCCCCTGCTTAGAGTCGGCAAACAATGAGAGAAGAGCTCTTTAAAATACTTGGGCCACATGGGCCACTCAAAGTTAGACGCACAAATACCAAAGTCTTAAATTGTTCACACAGCGGCACACAAGCCGAAATCATTTTCCACTGTGATGGTTTCATAGTAAGATATATGATGCAATCTTTATTTGGACCCCCCCCCCCAGTTTCTCCTTTTAAATCTGCCACTCCACATCCTTTATGTAAATATACCGCATGAAAGAAGTGACAGAGATAATTAAATACTGGGGAGGCGAAGAATCCGTAAGAACGTTTCTAGGCCAAAGTCAAAGGAAGTGTGCCCTGTGACAATGTTGGCAGGAATTCACCTAGAGGATGTGATCTGTAACAGATAAGCCCCCCCCCCTTTCTATTAAAGAAGCACAGAGCAGGCATTAGACACGGTATTCATCATCTTTTGTATTCTAATAAAATCCTCACCAAAGAAATCATTCATTTCAATGGCTGAAGGAAAGAATGAGTATTTTATTGTTGTGATCTTTTTCATGGAGGTTTTGAAGAGCTCTTCCACATTTTGCGAGCACAAAGCTCCCTTCTTTTGTTAACGTTTCGCTCTAGCCATTTTAGCGTCGCTTCAGAGTCCTTAAAAGTATCTTCAAACCTATGGAAGATTTGTTCGGATGGAGCTAGGAATGTCTGTCCTACAAATTAAGGACAAGTAGATGGGTGTCTCTCTCCATTCGGAGCAGACGACGGGATACGCTGGGGTGTGCTGATCTTGTCTTTTTTTGCAAGTCAGGAAAGCTGGAGGCTGGAGCTTAGGTGAGAACTGTAATAATGCTGGTCCAATAGCCATAGTTTATAGGACCACAAAGAGGCCTTGTGAATTAACAGGCCAGGATAAAGGCACCGAAATGAAACATGCAAAGGAGGAAGAGAATGGTGAAGGGTGAGGATGTTGGCACATTGTTCATTCACAGTTCAATAAACTATTGTAGCCTTATTAGACTTTTACCGATTGGTGGGCTCTGCGTTGCTCCCGGACGGGAGGAAGGAAGTCAAATGACACCAAGGGTTGGTTCAAAGAAAGAGTTCTTTATTTCTGCTCTCCGGAGCAGCAGAAAGGCACTTGCGTGGTGAGTCCACAGCAAGTCCAAAGAAATGAGAGATTTCATGCAGTATATATATCCTCCAGGCACCCTCTCCCCTGCTTCCCCAGGAATCCAGGCACGTCAGCTTGTACACGCAGGTTAACATCACAGATGTTCCTGCTCTTAACCATTAAAGGGTTTTCCTTCCTGTACTTCTGACCCTAAAAGGGTATTCCTGTTCCTATACTCTTATCTTGGAGCAAGAGGTCACCAACTCCAAGAACACACTCTGGTGTTGTTCCCGGACTAGGTCTGTGCGTCAGAGTGTGGTAAGATAAGACCCAGACATGTCATCCCTACTCCACTGGAACAGCCAAGGTCATCCATTGCCGTGACTGATAAAGGAGAGAGCTTTGTTTATACAGCTGTGTTCTTGTTATGCATTTGCTCAACAGCTCAAGTTAATGCATTTTAGAAATGCTCCCTTGGAGAAAGAAGAAAAGGGGGATTTTGGGTCCCGTTTCAAACTGACTACACAGAAACCCATTCCCTCACTATGGTATATTATTAGCTCAATATTATTATACCAGCAAAGGGCCATGGAATGTCAGTCTCCTATAAAGACCATTTCAGCCAGAGTCCAGTGTTGAAGGTACAGCAGTGGACCCTGGTCAAGCACTCTTATATAACTTCTGTGACTTCATCCCAATGCTAGTGGGACTATAAGAAGACCTTCATCATCATCATCATTTGAATTTATATACCACCCTATACCTGGAGGCCTCAGGGCAGTAACAGAATAAAACCAAAATATAAAACCACAAAATACATAATCAAAATAAAAACAACAACCAATACCCCCCCCAAAAAAACCCCACATTTTAAAAGGGGATAGGTTGTCAATCAAGTCAACCAAAGGCCTGGTTAAAAAGGAACGTTTTGCCTGGCACCTAAAGGTGTATAATTAAGGCACCAGGTGAACTTCACTGGGGAGAGCATTCCACAGATGGGGAGCCACTGTAGAGAAGGCCCGGTCTCATGTTACCACCCTCCAGACTTCTCAAGGAGGAGGCACACGAAGAAGGGCCTCAGAAGATGATCTCAGAGTCCGGGTATGGAAAGAGGCAGTCCTTGAGCTATTGTGGTCTTGAGCTGTTTAAGGCTTTATAGGTTAAAACCAGCACTTTAATTTGGGCCTGGAAACTAATTAGTAGCCAGTGCAGTCAGACCAGGATCGGTGTAATATGCTCAAACCGTCTTGCTCCGGTGAGCAACCTGGCCACTGAATTCTGCACTAGCTGAAGTTTCCGAACCATCTTCAGAGGCAGCCCTACACATAATGCATTGCAGTAATCTAACCCTGAGTTTACCATACATATCATACATTTATGGCGGGAGTACAACAAGCTTACTGGGTTTTGGTGACACAATTCCGATGTTGTTCCCAATATTATTGGGTGGACCATCAAATTAAACCCTGCTCTGGCCCTTCTGCCACTAGACGCTAATCTCGACCCTCCCCTTATACATAAGGACCAATTGCCATGTAGTTTACTGCTGCCTGTTTAGGGATCACCTCTCCATCTGAAAAGACTCCAAGGTATGTTTCTGACTGGATGGCAAGGGAAAGTTTGGGATCTAGTTCTTTCAGAGCAACTCACACAACATAGAAGGGTTGCTAGAGGTCCGACAAAACACCGTCGTTTTGACAAGGCATGGTCCCCATGTATCAGATATGGCAATAATATCACTTCCAGCCACTCACACGTACTTATGGAGAAGCTATGTCATTGACAATTGAAGCCTTGGTAATGCGGGCAGTGACTCAATTACCCGATAGTGTCCCTGTTCAATTCTTCTTCTTATAGGTGACTGATATAAGTATGTAACACTCTACAAGTTTTGTTGGAACAGGTCAATGTTATTTTGCTACAGAATCAATAAAATAAAAATATTCCCCCTGGTTTTCCAACCTACCCAGCTTTCTCCATTTCAGCAGCATGATCTAGAGCAGGCACGTCCAACAGGTTGATCACAATCTACCGGTCGATCACGGGTGTGTCCCTGGTCAATCGTGGTATTAAGGAAAGTGATTGCCTGTATGATCTTTAATGATCCCCCCGAAAGCTCACAACACTGGGGTATCCCCCTCCCCCAAAAAGTTCAAGACTTTGGTCACTTCTCATTCCTGGCAATGAGTAGATCACAGCCAGTTCTTTTATACTGGGAGTAGATCACAGTCTCTTGGAAGTTGGACGTGCCTAGTTTAGAGGAACTGGTGGGCAGGGGGATTAATTCTTGACACGTAATTTCTTTAAAAAAACGGAACTATGATCCCCATCAATCTACTTCAAATCACTCAGAGATCTACTAGCAGATCCTGATGTAACTTCTGCTCATCACTGGCTTACAAGACACCTCAAGGAGAGACTGCAAAGGCTGCAAGTAGAAGCTCACCAATACCATAGAGGCTACAGCTTGAACAAACGTCTCTACTTCTGAGTTCTCACTTCTAAAAAGGGTGAACTTAATGGACTCCCTGATCCTTATAGATAGTCAGCATTTTGAGCACTGTTTCTTCAATAGAGTGGGCGAAGATTCCCAGTGCTGGATAAGTCATTTCCTGCAATTTCTAAGGATCTATACTGTCATTTTACAGAGCAGTCAATTCCCCTTTATAACTAAGAACAGTATTTCTAGTACAATATTACAGTGGGGGGAAAAATTGAATTTGCTTTAGTATTAACCTCTTTCCTGGATGCTATCCCAAGGCATTTCTGAAACTCATTTATTAGACTAGCTTCACACTCACATTCTCTCCTCTCACTTATCACAAGCTATCTGTAAAGGGACTATCATTACAAAAAATAATGATTTTATATGTTACAGTTTCACAGCCGAACTTCGGTTCACTTAAATTCAATGTATACCCTCAAGCAAACAACATTTACAGCTCTAGGAAGGAGCAGAATGCATTTAAAGGATGAAACGCATAAAATCAAGAGCAGCAAGGAAAAATTAAATATATTTTATGAATTTCATGCTAAGAATGGGAAGCCCAGTCTTAAGGTTGGAAAGCACATACATGAATGCCTGAATGCAGATAGATAAAAATCTCACATCTAGAGATGTGCACATCCACCCGAACATCTACACTCCCCTATTCATGTTGTTGTTGTTGTTTAGTTGTGTCCGACTCTTTGTGACCCCCTAGACCAGAGCACACCAGGCACTCCTGTCTTCCACTGCCTCCCGCAGTTTGGTCAAACTCATGCTGGTAGTTTGGAGAACATTATCCAACCATCTCGTCTCTGTCGTCCCCTTCTCCTTGTGCCCTCCATCTTTCCCAACACCAGGGTATTTTCCAGGGAGTCTTCTCTTCTCATGAGGTGGCCAAAGTCTTGGAGCCTCAGCTTCATGATCTGTCCTTCCAGTGAGCACTCAGGGCTGATTTCCTTAAGAATGGAGAGGTTTGATCTTCTTGCAGTCCATGGGAGTCTCCTCCAGCACCATAATTCAAAAGCATCAATTCATTTCAATGTACCTATTCAAATTTTTATAGCAAAAACTAGTGCTGTGCAAGGTAGAACTCTGCCACAAAAAGCAAAAAAAAAAAAAAATTTCACCCTGAACTATTTTTATAAAGATGGATAGAATTTTGACTTTTATTGCCTTTTTCTCCCCAAGGGTATTCGCTCCCCCCCAAAAAGAAATGCATGCTATGATAGTTTCTAGGGGCTTATTATACAATATATGTAGAGGACCAGGGAAGAAGTGAAATTGACTTGTAATTTCTGCATGTGTTACCTTCTGGAGATAGCGTGGAAAGGCGAAATCGTGTAAAGTGGTACCTCGGGTTACATACTCTTCAGGTGACATATGCTTCAGGTGACATATGCTTCAGGTTACAGACTCCGCTAACCCAGAAATAGTGCTTCAGGTTAAGAACTTTGCTTCAGGATGAGAACAGAAATCTTGCTCTGGCGGCGCGGCAGCAGCAGGAGGCCCCATTAGCTAAAGTGGTGCTTCAGGTTAAGAACAGTTTCAGGTTAAGTCCGCAAAGTTCTTAACCTGAAGCACTATTTCTGGGTTAGCGGAGTCTGTAACCTGAAGCGTATGTAACCTGAAGCGTATGTAACCCGAGGTACTACTGCATATGTACCCACAAGGCTTAACTTACAACCACATGGTCTAGATTTCAAATTAAATTTTTGCTTCGAAGGAAATGACACCAACAGTAAGATCTAAAGTTCGGATGTTTAAAAAAGGCCCATTTTCTCATAGAAATGAACTGAATGGTTTTTCCCCTTTAAGGGAATGAATGTAACTGTGTACTGCGTATTCAACATGCATGCCAATTACTTGATTAATATATTTTCAATAACGCATACATCAGCCATACAGCAAACTGTCCTCTTTAGAGGAGTACCAGGATATAAATGTACATAATTTGATGAAAAAGTGTTTCTTTTGGGGGGGAGGTGTATTTAGGAATTGACTTTAAAAATAATGTCTATTTAGGAAAGTCAATATACTATTAAATAATTAGAAAGGGTTTGTTTATTTTTGGGTGTTTACATCTATTCAAATCTTACAAATCAAAACAATAGTGCAGAATACTAATTGCATTGCAACATGGTGGAAAAAACCCAGAAGCACTTTCTTTTATTGATTTGTTTAGCTCAGAAATAATTAAGTTTTATGCAACTGATATAACTCCTGCCAAGTCACACATTTTTGTCCACAATACTATTTTAATTATTCAATAAAAACATGGGGAAGTAGTTTTTTAATTTCTCACATAAACGGGATATACTTTATTTCAATTCATAGGCTCGGTGAATTTATTTCTACAATCAAGAATTGTGTCTCTTCGTTGCTTTTCGGCTGGTTTATGGGCCCACCTGTGCTGCCCCTGGGGACTATGTAAAGCAGCGCAGAAAGAATTCTAAATGGCAGAATGTTGTTATGGAGGCACCCTCGTGGCTTAGCAGTTTGCTGCATAAAACAGAGTTTGACTCACTTAATGAAAACATGAAAATTCAAGGAAGTTACTCTAAAAAAAATGCAAGTATTTTTCTTAAAAGATGGCAGGGCTGAATAATCTATTATTGTCTCTTTTGCCAAGTCTATTATCACTGAAGTCTGGTTAGCTTCCTCCAACTAAATGCGTTTAATTTTTAAAGAAACCACTTATCCTATCCCACTGATCTTATCCTACCTTTATACACCATTGTTTCATAAGAATTTAGACAATTTGATAAGAGTAAAAGTAAAGGTAAAGGGACCCCTGACCATTAGGTCCAGTTGTGACCAACTCTGTGGTTGCGGCGGTCATCTCACTTTATTGGCAGAGGGAGCCGGTGTACAGCTTCCGGGTCATGTAGCCAGCATGACTAAGAACCAGAGCAGCGCACAGAAACACCGTTTACCTTCCCGCCGGAGTAGTATCTTTTTATCTACTTGCACTTTGACGTGCTTTCAAACTGCTAGGTTGGCAGGAGCAGGGACCGAGCAACGGGCGCTCACCCCATCGCGGGAATTCGAACCGCCGACCTTCTGATCAGCAAGTCCTAGGCTCTGTGGTTTAACCCACAGCCCCACCCGCGTCCCTTTTGATAAGAGTAGAGTGTAGGCTTCCAAAAGCAAAAACGGGAGACTTCATTTTCAACCTACTAGGTGTTAAGAACAAGCAACACTTGATACATGTACTGGAAAGAATGTGCAGCAAATAGTTGAGAGGAGCCTGGTGTTCCCAAGTCAGGGGGTATTTGCAGTTGCTGCCAAGTCAGGAAAGCGAAAGAAGAAGCTTCATGTGAATGAAAGGAAGGTGACAGAGAGCCATATGCACACTTAATGGTTCTCCTGCAGCAATTCCTAGCATGGCTGAATTGTATCAGCCATCCAGCCTCCCCTGAATAAGCCACACTACAGAACTCCTTGTTAGAGGAAGAATCCATGATCATCATCAAGCTCTGGTGGCTTCTTGTTGGTCAGACAGATGATGGGGCAGAGTGTGGACCTTTTGACTGATCCAGCACAAAGATTCTTATGTTAAGTACACACACTGTTCTTGTGCACACAAACCTGGCAACTGGTTCTCATATTTACATTCAAAACTACTGGTTAAAATAAAATAAAATAATTGATATTTTCCCCATACCTTGTAAGCAGCACCTCCGTGGATGATGGATTTGATGAAGATCCCAAGGTCAGCCCCAGTCTCTCGAGATTTGTTGCCCTTTAAGCTCACACCAAGTCCGGCCGAACCCGAGTCGTTCAGGGGGATCTCAAAGGTCAATTGCTCTGTGGTGTCAAGCGAAAGAGCGCTGCAGTAGGGTTCTCCTTTCTGTTGGGCAGAGAAGCAGAACATCTGCATAAACAGGCAGGAGTTAAATAAACGCCTACTTATCAGGTGCCCTGGTCTGCATTTTGCATGTCAATGATTTGAGAGGCATACACTGGGGGAAAGGAGGCATATTACCTGATTCTCTTTTTTTAAAACATGGTCAACTGGAAATCATCATAAAAGTAATGCCCCCCCACCCCAAGTGGTAAAAGGTAAAGGTAAAGGTACCCCTGCCGGTACGGGCCAGTCTTGACAGACTCTAGGGTTGTGCGCTCATCTCACTCTAGAGGCCGGGAGCCAGCGCTGTCCGCAGACACTTCCGGGTCACGTGGCCAGCGTGACGAAGCTGCTCTGGCGAGCCAGCGCAGCACATGGAAACACCGTTTACCTTCCCGCTAGTAAGCGGTCCCTATTTATCTACTTGCACCCGGAGGTGCTTTCGAACTGCTAGGTTGGCAGGCGCTGGGACCGAACGATGGGAGCTCACCCCGCCGCGGGGATTCGAACCGCCGACCATGCGATCGGCAAGTCCTAGTCGCTGAGGTTTTACCCACAGGGCCACCGCGTCCCTTTTACCCCAAGTGGATCAG
Source organism: Podarcis tiliguerta (assembly GCF_965153285.1). Lineage (NCBI taxonomy): Eukaryota > Metazoa > Chordata > Lepidosauria > Squamata > Lacertidae > Podarcis > Podarcis tiliguerta. The sequence continues at coordinate 8,246,398 of NC_139534.1, forward strand.
AGGTTATTTATATTACAATACAAATATAATTAAAATTCCCCAAGTTTCCATAAGCAAAAGTGATACACAGAGAAGTATGGGTGGGTGTGAAGCCAAGGTATAATAAATAACAACAACAATAATAATAATAATAATAATAATAATAATAATAATAATAATTTATTATTTATACCCTGCCCATCTGGCTGGGTTTCCCCAGCCACTCTGGGCGGCTTCCAACAAAGTATTAAAATACAGTAATCCATCAAACATTAAAAGCTTCCCTGAACAGGGCTGCCTTCAGATGTCTTCTGAATGTCAGGTAGTTGTTCTTCTCTTTTAAATCTGGTGGGAGGGCGTTCCACAGGGTGGGTGCCACTACCGAGAAGGCCCTCTGCCTGGTTCCCTGTAACTTGGCTTCTCACAGTGAGGGAACCGCCAGAAGGCCCTCGGTGCTAGACCTCAGTAGAACAATGGGGGTGGAGACGCTCCTTCAAGTATACTGGACTGAGGCTGTTTAGGGCTTTAAAGGTCAGCACCAACACTTTGAATTGCACTCGGAAACGTACTGGGAGCCAATGAGGGTCTTTCAAGACCAGTGTTATGTGCTCTCGGCAGCAGCTCCGGGTCAACAGTCTATCTGCCACATTCTGGATTAGTTGTAGTTTCCAGGTCACCTTCAAAGATAGCCCCACGTGGAGCGTATTGCAGTAGTCCAAGCGGGAGATAACTAGAGCATGCACCACTCTGGTGAGACAGTCCGCGGGCAGATAGGGTTTCAGCCTGCATACCAGATGGAGCGGGTAAACAGCTGCCCTGGACACAGAACTGACCTGAGCCTCCATGGACAGTTGTGAGTCCAAAATGACTCCCAGGCTGCGCACCTGGTCCTTCAGGGGCACAGTTACCCCACTCAGGACCAGGGAGTCCTCCACACCTGCCCACCTCCTGTCCACCAAAAATAGTACTTCTGTCTTGTCAGGATTCAACCTCAATCTGTTAGCCGCCATCCATCCTCCAACTGCCTCCAGACACTCACAGAGGACCTTCACTGGTTCTGATTTGAAAGAGAGGTAGAGCTGGGTATCATCCACATACTGATGAACACCCAACCCAAACCTCCTGATGATCTCTCCCAGCGGTTGCATGTAGATGTTAAAAAGCATGGGGGAGAGGACAGAACCCTGAGGCACCCCACAAGTGAGAGCCCAGGGGTCTGAACACTCATCCCCTACCACCACTTTCTGAACACGGCCCAGGAGGAAGGAGCAGAACCACTGTATGACAGTGCCCCCAGCTCCCAGCTCCTCTAAACGTCCAGAAGGATGTTATGTTCTGTGGTAAAAGGTAAAGGGACCCCTGACAATTAGGTCCAGTCGTGGCCGACTCTGGGGTTGCGGCGCTCATCTCGCTTTATTGGCCGAGGGAGCTGGCATACAGCTTCCGGGTCATGTGACCAGCATGACTAAACCGCTTCTGGTGAAACAGAGCAGAGCACTGAAACGCTGTTTACCTTCCCACCCAGATAACCAGGAAGATGCAAGCAGCATGACATCACAACATGACTTTTCCACACACACCCCTCCTGTTATTCCCGCACCATTCTGCTCAGGTGAAAGTTGCAAAGTAATAAAGCAGGTTGCATATCCGATTGGAAGCCCTGGTGATCTTAACGCCAATGTGAGGACCTTGAAATCAACTGGCAACTAATGCAATGTAATAAAATGAAACAGTTTAGCCTAAATGATGCTGTCACAAGGAGAGCTCAGAGGTTGGCTCAGCAGTCCCTGTCCTCACGCTAAATGGGCAAACAAGTTCACCTCTATTTGAAGCAAAATAACCAACAGAACAACTTGTTCGTCATTCAAATATGAACACTTCTACACATAATCTTTGACTTGGTCCTAGTCAAGAGTGCCAATCAGGATGCTCCCCCAAAACCTCTTTTATGGACCACCATTGAAATTGATGAACTATGAAAGAAAGTAGTTTCCACCCCTAAAACCATTGATCAGGTGCTCCCACAATGCAATTAAAACCTACTATTTTTAGTCCTGTGGAAAACTAAAATAAATAATACACTTTTAATCTGGAAGCCTCCATATGGGGGAGGGGGGGAGATATGCAAGGTCTACTGAACCTCAATTCCAATAAGTATCAAGAGCAAATATTTAATATATTTAATCATATGACAAAGTTAATGCATTTCATTTAATTGGAAAACATAAAAGTGGCCTGATGTTGACATTAATAATTTTTGTCTGATCTAGCTATCCATTTCCCTTGTTCTTTGTTAACTTTTCTGATATATATTTTTAAATAAAAATAAAAGATGCTCATGTGCAAGTCTGAGTCCTTCAGAAGAAAACTGTCCAACTAGTACTATTGGAAAATGAATGTTACTTTGCAATCACTGAGTCATAAAAGCTCCCACTTTCAATAAATTAATAATAATAATAATAATAATAATAATATAGTAAAGGAAATATTTTTGAGTTTCTGACATTATGATTTTGGAAAAAACTAACTCAGCTCTAGATCACTGCAGTTACAAGTAGTTTTGTACAAATAAAAACACAAGGCCAAATGGAAATTTGTTGAAAAGTAAATCAGAAAACACACATGCACTGTGGTTAGATCAGAGCCAACTGCTCATCGTTCTTCCAAGCTATAAAACCACCTTTAGATAGTTTACTGCTCTGAAGTTGACAGAACTGGGTGCATTTTTATTAGACCGTATAAATATTCTGTATGTGGGCTGTGTCTAGCACTGCCTAGGTTTGAGCAGAGCAGACTTACACCTTCCTCTCCTTTGCACTTTAGCCTTCTGTGCGCCCTCAAAATCTGCTTGGGATAGCTGAAGATTTAATCTCTCTCTCTCTTCTTTCTTCATAACAAACTATCCTTCCCTCAGCCTTCTTTCCAATTCACTCTTTTTTAGCCATTTAGCAGCCACATCTTCCAACTCTCCCACCTCTATCCAATTTATTTATTACATGTCTCAATACAAGGAATGGAATGCAAATTCCTTCTTTCACATCTTACGCAAAGCCACTGAGGCTTCTTCCCTTTGAAAAGCAGAATACATGACACACAATATCACAAACTGTTTTGCAAAGTTCTTTCCACTCAGCTATGGCATGCTAACTCAAGTAAAGGTAAAGGACCCCTGGATGGTTAAGTCCAGTCAAAATTGACTGTGGGGTACAGCACTCATCTCGCTTCAAGCCAAGGGGGCCGGCGTTTGTCTGCAGACAGCTTTCCAGGTCATGTGGCCAGCATGACTAAACTGCTTCTGGTGAAATGGGAAACCGTGACGAGTGCCAGAGTGCACAGAAACACCGTTTACCTTCCTGCCACAGCAGTACCTATTTGTCTACTTGCGCTGGTATGCTTTTGAACTGCTAGGTTGGCAGGAGCTGGGACAGAGCAACGGGAGCTCAACCCGTCATGGGGATTCGAATCGCTGACCTTCTGATCGGCAAACCCAAGAGGCTCAGTGGTTTAGACCACAGCACCACTCGTGTCCCTGATGTGTTAGTATTATGTAGAACTGAACATGCACTTGAACAGCTGTGTTACCATAAGGCAGGTTGAACTTTGAAAACCTCTGGCACTGATGTGCAGATTCAAACTGCCAATCTTACGATCGTCAAGCCCAAGATGCTCGGTGGTTTAGACCACAGTACCACGTCCAAGCACCCTTGGTATCTTTAGATCCTGGCCAGGAGATAATAACACAGATTTATCTATCTAGTGGATTTTTAAATATTCCACTACCCCCCAACAGTTTCGAGGTAATCTTCAAAATTGATACGTTAATAAAAGCACAACGTGAGAAAATAAATGCAGCTGAAAAAACACGCATGAGCTAAACAGATCAGATACTGAAACAGCACCAGATAAGGCTGGGATACATGGCGAAGTGTGAAGGAGTTGTAAGGGATCATACTGTGAAAAGCTGTCCAATTTTTCTTTTCTTGTCAATTCAACAAAAAGCAGAGCGATGGCAGGAAGGCCATCATGGACCCGAGGTAATTCAACTCTATATACACACCTATTTCAAGAAACATTGAAGCTGTTCTGATCTCCCTGTCTCCACAGTGGTGGCTGCAGAGTCCCTTGGGACTGGTTGGGCAGAAGGCAGGGAGACCAAGAGCAGTTGGTGCCAGAGCCAAAGATAGGGAGAGCCAACTAACTCACTTTGTTCCATGCGGAGTTGTACAAGGGCAACACTGAGTCGAAGGAAGAGGAAACTGTCATACAGGGTGACCCACTGGACTGGCTGTAAATAAGAAAGTAGGCGGGCTTGGCTACAGGGAGACCGAAGTTGGTGGGGCCTAATGGACCATTGTGCAACTGGAGATAAGCAAGGCAAGCAAAGCAACACAGCAGGGCAGTGACTTCAGCACTATGGACAGCTCCTAGTGACTACAATGTCCAAGAAATGCTGGCGTGAAACTGATGAGCCTGGGTGTGCAAGTCCAATCCTTCTAGGCTCCACCCCCTTGCTGGAAAAATGTAGATTCTTAAAGGGGCAGTAACAGATATTTTGCTCAGACTACAGTGGTAGCTCGCCGAAGAATTGATGCTTTTGAATTATGGTGCTGGAGGAGACTCTTGAGAGTCCCATGGACTGCAAGAAGATCAAACCTATCCATTCTGAAGGAAATCAGCCCTGAGTGCTCACTGGAAGGACAGATCCTGAAGCTGAGACCCCAATACTTTGGCCACCTCATGGGAAGAGAAGGCTCCCTGGAAAAGACCCTGATGTTGGGAAAGATGGAGGGCACAAGGAGAAGGGGACGACAGAGACGAGATGGTTGGATAATGTTCTCGAAACTACCAGCATGAGTTTGTCCAAACTGCGGGAGGCAGTGGAAGACAGGAGTGCCTGGCGTGCTCTGGTCCAGGGGGTCATGAAGAGTCGAACATGACTGAACGACTAAACAACAACAGTGGTAGCTCTGCAAAAACCAGACGTAGGTGTTCCAGCTAGTGAACTTCGCTTCAGAAGATGTACGGAAGCCGAATGGTGGAAGGGCACCAGCGGCGGGAGGCCTCAGTAGGGAAAGCACGTCTTGGTTTAAGAATGCTTTGGTTTAAGAACAGACTTCCGGAACGGATTAAGTTCATAGATCGAGGTATTACGTATTTTCAGTTTTCCCATGACAAGAATATGAATAAAATGCTGTGTTATACGGATTTGGGAAAGAGGTTTTATTGAATAATTAAGCTATAGCACCACTATGGCAGGGATCCTACTGACCTCAAAGTCCATCTCTCCCATTAACATATAAGCCATACAATAGCAGCTTCTTGGGAAACTTTTGCAGATAGCTGTACCCATCTGTCGAAGCACCACACGTACATCTTCGTACAGACAAGTGCACCTGTGTGTTTACTTGCTTTTTTGCCAAGTTATTTTATTGTACCAAATTGCTAACTTTACTTCCCACTTCCAATGGAGCAACAGAATTAATTGGAGCACAGCAATTATCTCAATTTATATAACGTGCTTGTGTAACAACAAATATTCTGCACACCTGTTCATATCTATCACCGGAATGTTCTCCATTTCCATCTGCAACAATTTTATTATGGGTATTTTAATAAATACTTAGTCTGAACACGCCAAACCTTTGATCACAATAAATCTCAGTGTAGCAGAATCTAAAAAAGCAACAATACAGGAGAGAAGTATTATTTTCTTAAAATAATAATAATGACAATTTAGAGGATTCTGGGAACAAACTGTTTTAATTCTATCTGTTCTCCTAAATAAATACAGAGCTAAGTGACTGGATTACCAAAATAAACACAGCGCCAAAAACAACATGACACACAAATTTCATGTTTTCATGTTTCATGTTTTTCCTAAGATTTATTAGTTTATTAAAAGGGAGTGAGTGCATGCATTAGTTATTTGCACCAATCTGCCGGGTTATCGTCAGACTGTGTGGGCATGCTATCAGTACCAAAATAGAGTTGTTAAAATGTGTCGAAGCGAGACGACAGATATAAATATACTAAATCATTTTCGAGTATTAGGTTTCCTTCAGCTCTCCGCTTACATCCAGTTTGGAATCCATAATATTTCGCAGCTATTTACCCCACCGGAGCTCTCTGGAAAGCAAATAAGTGGTTTGCACAAAGCTCTGAAATTTAGGGTAGGCACTTTCGCAATGCCAAAAGAAGAACTGTATCGCCAAATAAAAGAAGGGGGCTACATTGGCATAACATTTGCATGCCCTAATTTATATGTATAGGTGCATTATTTGGAAATAATGACTATAATTTAAACAGAAATACAATACACCTCACCACAATGAAGGCTGTGACTCGGTGACCTATGTTTATGCTTGGTCTGCGCTCCAAAGTCCCTGCTCTCTTTTTAAACTGAACAGCCCTTAGAGGTCTGCCTCTGTCAGGTATAACGCATGGGTAGGCAAACTAAGGCCCAGGGGCTGAATCCAGCCCAATCGCCTTCTAAATCCGGCCAGTGGATGGTCCAGGAATCAGTGTGTTTTTACACAAGTAGAATGTGTGCTTTTATGTAAAATGCATCTCTGGGTTATTTGTGGGGCCTGCCTGGTGTTTTTACATGAGTAGAATGTGTGCTTTTATTTAAAATGCATCTCTGGGTTATTTGTGGGGCATAGGAATTCGTTCATCCCCCCCCCCCCAAAAAAAAATCTAGTCTGGCCTCCCACAAGGTCTGAGGGACAGTGGACCAGCCCCCTGCTGAAAAAGTTTGCTGACCCCTGGTATAAAGAATGACAATCCTATCTAATTATTGTATCTGAAGAAGTGTGTATGCACACGAAAGCTCATACCAATAACAAACTTAGTTGTCTCTAAGGGATGCGGGTGGCGCTGTGGGTTAAACCACAGAGCCTAGGGCTTGCCGATCAGAAGGTCGGTGGTTCGAATCCCTGTGACTGGGTGAGCTCCCATTGCTCAGTCCCTGCTCCTGCCAACCTAGCAGTTCGAAAGCACGTCAAAGTGCAAGTAGATAAATAGGTATCTCTCTGGCAGGAAGGTAAATGACGTTTCCGTGCGCTGCTCTGGTTTCACCAGAAGCAGCTTAGTCATGGCCACATGACCCGGAAAACTGTCTGCGGACAAATGCCGGCTCCCTTGGCCAGTAAAGCGAGATGAGCACCACAACTCCAGAGTCATTCGCAACTGGACTTAACTGTTAGGGGTCCCTTTACCTTTAAGTAATGCTACTGGAATGAATTTTTTTATTTTGTTTCAATCCTATCTAAATTACTGTAAGTTAAAAAAATAATAAATGTACACCAGCTAGTTTAGGAACAATCCATTCTGATCTCATTCTCCTCACATCAGGTTTCTTATCCGTGGAACATAATACACTTATACATTCTTAGCAGTGAGATTAGTTTCATTACCTTCACAGTAATGAAAAAACAGGCTTGATCTTCAGGAATAGAAAGCCATTAGTAAAATTTCAGCAATGAAGCAGCTGCTTATGGATGCAGCATCTGTGTTTGCTCTGGCCATTAGGTGACAAGAGAAACACCCTCTGCTGGGAGGGCGTTCCACAGGGCAGGCGCCACTACCGAGAAGACCCTCTGCCTTGCTCCCTGTATCTTCACTTCTTGCAGTGAGGGAACCACCAGAAGGCCCTCAGCGCTGGACCTCAGTGTCCGGGTTAAATGATGGGGGTGGAGACGCTCCTTCAGGTATACTGGACCGAGGCCATTTAGGGCTTTAAAGGTCAGCACCAACACTTTGAATTGTGCTCGGAAACGTACTGAGAGCCAATGAAGATCTTTCAGGACCGGTGTTATATGGTCCTACCCAGATAGTTCCCTGCCGCTGGCCCAGGTGCTATCTATTTGCTGAATTACTGCAGTGTGCTTTCAAACACGAATCTAGCTTTTAATTCTAAGCTTCTGCAGGAATATCAAGTGATATTTTAGCAGACTCCTGGGAGGAGATTACTGCAGGGCATGCTTGAACTGCACAGAATGCAGGAGTACTTACAGTAAAGCCCATATTAGTTACTGGTACAAATACAGTGGTGCCCCGCAAGACGAATGCCTCGCAAGACAGAAAACCCGCTAGACGAAAAGGTTTTCCGTTTTGGAGGTGCTTCGCAGGACGAATTTCCTATGGGCTTGCTTCACAAGACGAAAATGTCTTGCAATTCCTGGGGTTTTTTTCCGCTCCCCACCCCCTTTTTCTAAGGCACTAAGCTGCTAATAGCCTTTTAGCAGCTAATCCGCTAATCCCTTAAGCCTTTAATAGCCGCTAATAGCCGCTAATCCGCTAATAGCGCTAATCCGCTAATGGGCTTGCTTCGCAAGACGAAAAAACCGCTAGACGAAGAGACTCATGGAACGGATTCTTTTCGTCTTGCGAGGCACCACTGTACAGCACTCAAGAAGAAGGTCCCACCCCAGCTGTTCTCCTCCAGTCCAGCCCTTACTCTCCCAGTACTCTTCCTTCTCCATTTACCGTATTTTATTTCCTTCCAGCTAGGCTTCAGAAGTCTACCTCTGCACTTGGGGATGGCAGCTTGTAGCTAGCTAGCTATGTCACAATGGAAGCAAAAAACCAAACAAAGACCAAAGTTGACAAAGAAAACACTAGTTTAACACACACCATGGCAAACTAAAATGTCATATACAGAGGAAAGTACATTTCTCATATTTAAAAAGCAGCAATGCAATCGGCCGTATTTTTCCATGTATAAGATGATGTTTTTTGCTAAAAAAAAATATTGGGTGTTGTCTTATACATGGATAGTGAATGCAGAAGGGGGGACGTGCGATTAATGGCAGCAGCAAGCAGGAGATTGGCAGCGGTGACTGGGCAAGTGATTGGTGGCTGCGGCAAGGCCTGCTGGTGATTGGCTGCGGCTGCGGTGATTGGGCAGGTGATTGGAGGCTGTGGCGAGGTGGGCAAGGCGATTGGCGGCTGCGGTAAGTGGGCAGGTGGGCTTTCAGTGGCAGTGAACGGGCAGAAAATTGGCTGCAGCTAGGTGTGCGATCGGCAGTGGCTGTGGAAAGTGATCAGAAGTGGAGGGCAGGCGGGTAAGTGATTGGCAGAAGTGCCCTTCAGCCCCCCTCAAAAATCTAAACAACTTAATTTCTTAATTTTTGGTTTAAAAAAATAGGGGTTGTCTTCTACATGTGGGCATTTTATACACAGAAAAATACAGTAATCAGGTATGCTGTGAAACACCATGAATGTCCACTGATAGCCTACATGTAGCAATTCAATTATGAGGGTCTTCACTAACCAGACATCTCATTAAGAAACGTCTCAAGGCTAGAAGATTTGCAAGCACGTCTCCAATATCTGTTTTCAAGGATGCATATATTCTCAATCAGTTTTATGACAGCTGGCATTACTTGGCAACTCTAGAATCTTAAACAACTAAAAATAGTAATTTTGCTAAATTTAAACACTTACTGCAGTCAAATGTTTTTCTCCTACATATCACAGACGACTGAAAATTCATGGGCTATATCAACTCTAGTAACTGGACATGAATACGGCGCTGAATCCATACCCTTAAAATAGAGCTGGATTTGACACATGTCAGTAAAACAAAGTGCCAACACGAATTTTTTCCCGTTCTTCCTTTGGCAGCAATCCCTCATAGTGTCAATAATTTACCCAAACAGTAAAAGAATTTAAGAACTCCCGATGCCAATGCTGATTTTACTCATTCGTATTATTAAAGAGATTTTAAAGAAAATAAACACATTCAAAAGCATTGCAAGTTTTAAAAAACTGGAGGATAGTGGAAAACAAAAAACTAATAAGCCAGCTACTACTACTACTGATCTACAATTCCTTCCCCCTCCTACTAGTGCTTCACAGAAGGTAAAGGACCCCTGGACACTTAAGTCCAGTCAAAGGTGATTATGCGGTTGCAGCGCTCATCTCACTTTCAGGCCGAGGGAACCGGCACTTGTCCACAGACAGCTTTCCGGGTCATGTGGCCAGCAGGACTAAACCGCTTCTGGCGCAACGGGACACTGTGATGGAAGCCAGAGCACATGGAAACTCTGTTTACCTTCCCGCCGCAGGGGTACCTATTTATCTACTTGCACTGGTGTGCTTTCAAACTGCTAAGTTGGCAGAGCAACGGGAGCTCACCCCGTCATGGGGATTCGAACTACTGATCTTCTGTTTGGCAAGCCCAAGAGGTTCAGTGGTTTAGACCTCAGCGCCACCCGCATCCCTGCTGCTTTTGAGAAATACTACTGCCGTCTTTGTATTTCCGACGAGAGGCTCTTCTTTTTTCCATTGTGTCCCAGCATATTCCTCCCTGTAACGCGTCATCTTTTGAACAGCAGTGTGATTGATCATCATCCAAACCTTGGCTCTGTGTATCTTGCAAGGGAAAGGCTGTAGCTTAGTGGAAGAGGGTCTGCATTGCAAGCACAAGGTTCCAAGTTCAACCCCAGCCTCTTCAGGAAGGGTTGGGGAGAGACTCCTGCCTGAAATCTTGGAAAGCTGCTGTCATTCAGTGTAGACAATACTGAGGTAGATGGACCAATGGTCTCACTCAATATAAGACAGTTTCCTACGTTCCTATGAATGTTCACACGTTCCTTTACGGACACTGGCTGTTCATAGCAAAGTTACTCTACTGGGTTATTTTGCCTCCATTTGTCTCTGAAGAAGGTACAGTTGAAGAACGAAGCTTCGCCTAACCAGGGTTTTCTAGTCATTTCTTCTCAATTCTTGTTTGATTTGGGTTACAAAGGTATTGGAAATTTCACAAAGATGGTCACAAACTATGTGGTTCTCAAAACTACTGTCATTTGTTCATTTGAGTGCTAGATGGGTTCAGCGAAGAGGACTTTATTACCAGTGTTAGACTCGAGAAAATAACTAGATCATTCCATTCCATTCTATTTCATCCTTCCCTTTCCTCCTCTCTCAATCCAATCCCTCTTCCCCTCCCTATCTGCCTTCCTCCTCTTTAAACCAATCCCTAATAGTTGAAAACAAAATGTTCTTTGGAGCATCAGTTCATTTTAAGGTAAAGGGACCCCTGACCATTAGGTCCAGTCGTGACCGACTCTGGGGTTGTGGCGCTCATCTCGCTTTTTTGGCTGAGGGAGCCGGCGTACAGCTTCCAGGTCATGTGGCTGCATGACTAAGCCGCTTCTGGCGAACCAGAGCAGCACACAGAAATGTCGTTTACCTTCCCTCTGGAGCGGTACCTATTTATCTACTTGCACTTTGACGTGCTTTCAAACTGCTAGGTTGGCAGGAGCAGGGACCGAGCAACGGGAACTCACCCCATCGCGGGGATTCGAACCGCCGACCTTCTGATCGGCAAGTCCTAGGCTCCGTAGTTTAACCCACAGTGCCACCAGCGTCCCTTTCAGTTCATTTTACTCATCCTCAATTCCCCCCCCCCCCCGTGAGGCACCTATAGCATGGCGTACCAACACAGAATATACCCATACTTATTTTAACACAGATGTGTATGCAGTGACAATAACATGCTCCCAACACTGCCAAATTGTACTGAAACTATAATCATACATTTTTGGGGGGGGTGGGTGGGATAAAACTATTCACATGCTCAAAAGTAGAAGCTACTTTTAACAGATGCCATCCATGAATGTCCAATGCCAGTAAAATGTGCTTTTGGCCTTTCCTACTGCCTAAATTAAAATCTCCTTTATTAAACAAACAAACAAACAAAACTAAGATTGTTCCTCATCCCATAAATTCTCCTTTGTCCGGCCAACGTTAATATATGCTCTGTCTTGTCTCAATCATTTCTCTCTCCTGAGACTCCTTTTCAATTAAACCCTGTTATTTAATCTAAGAATGCCGACACTCATTGACCACTGCACTTTCTATCTGTGGATTTATGATAATCTAATGCACATCTCCCTTGGCAGAAAGGCTGGCTTAGCTTCTCCTATTGTTCCGTGGCCAAAAAAGAACCTTACACACACACACAAAAACACACACAAAAAAACTTTAGCTCTCACTGAAGCCAGGAAGGAAGCAGCATTTATTTAACATAGCAAGAGACCTTTCACTAACTGTCAGATGTCCTTGACCAGCCCACACCATCAGGGCCTCTCCAGTGTGTGCTGGCTGCCCCCTTGCCTGGCTGCTCAGTACTGATAAGAGGAACATATTCCCCAGAGTGCCGTTCAGATCTGAGAGCAAGAGGCAATGGACTTAGAAGGGATCATTTTCAAAGGCTTATGAATTTGCATTCTCCACAGTGTTCTTTTCAGGAAAGAATCACGCAAGATTAAAGAGCAATATCTCGGTGCCACATAACCATTAGCCCACAGAAAATACTTGAAAATAAGATGTTTCGCAGTTTGTATTTATTCCTTATAATTTCCCAAGTAAGATTTTTTTTAAAAAACAGCGAAACTCCAAACGCCACCAACCAGCCACAAACTCACCGTTTGGACGATACCCACAAAATGTTGCGCTGACATGTGACAAGGAAATCTTACTAAAGCAATGCTAGCCTCAAGTTAATGTTAACGTTCAGCTCAGAAATACCATATTTTTCGCTCTATCAGACGTACCAGACCACAAGACGAACCTAGTTTTTGGAGGAGGAAAACAAGAAAAAAAATATTCTGAAACTCAGAAGCCAGAACAGCAAGAGGGATCGCTGCGCAGTGAAAGCAGCGATCCCTCTTGCTGTTCTGGCTTCTGGGATAGCTGAGCAGCCTGCATCCACTCCATAAGACGCACACACATTTCCCCTTACTTTTTAGGAGGGGAAAAAGTGAGTCTTATAGAGCAAAAAATATGGTAATTGAGTTACCAAATGGTAGCACTCTTTCCCACATATTTATATGCCTGGGATTTAATGCAGGCTTGAAAACAAGCTTTGTAACATCTTGTCTCAAGCTACAGGTTACACCCTCTCTTCGAGCTCGTTTTACCTTAACAGCAAACCAAAAAAAGACAGGATGCGTTGAGAGATGCTTGCTTGCCAAAAGGCCACCCACCCAGCAGCTTTGCAGCTGAACAAGAGGCCTTAACTGGGGCCTCCAGCATTGAAGGCTAACACCATGCCCTGGGTTGGACAATCAGCTTAAGCCAGAGTGTTTCAGCTTAATTAAATTGGGCTGTGTCTAGCCAGCCTTTTATGCTACATCAAGCAGTTGAGTTGCTCCCTGTGTCAAGGACTCCCGATATTTACATAACTGCGAGCTGTTTACTTTACATAAAACCAGCATGTTTTAAAGTGAGCACATGCTTAGAAGCATCTAATTTACAAGGAAACATGTGCAATCCAGCTGTCGGCTTCCCTGGACTTTCTGCAGATGTACACTTGTCCAGGAGTTGAGATCTCTAAAACAGAAAACTCGAGAGACAACACATAACATACCTGTAAGCATAAACATATAGAACACCTGAATATAACGTGCTATATGCATCCTTCTTTTGTTACACAACCTGATTGTGTTACAGCACTGCAAGAACTTTCTACGGTTAAAGTTACAACTATATAATCTGTTTATCCCCAGCCAGAGAAGCTGATGATGTTGTGGTGTCCGGGGCCAGCTAACAGGCTGGATGAGGGCTAATAAACTGAAATTTAAATCCAGTGAAGGAAGAGATTCTTCTGGCCAGGAGACAGATAAGAGTTTGGGATATGAAACGCTTTACCTTGCATCGGGCGGAGTAGCACTTCCTTTGAAGAATCAGTTTTCACAATTGGGGTGTGCTTTCAGACTGTCTTGTATCTGGCTTCTCAGTTGGCAGCTATAACCATGCCTTAGCTACATCTGGACTGCATGACTGCAGTGAGCCCTACCTTCTTGAGAAGCAGTAGTTGGTCCAGAATGCAGCAGTGAAAATGCTGATTAGCGCTCGCTTACAGAATCTTTTTTAAAAAGTAGAGACATCACCTTGCCAACAAAGTTCCGTATAGTAAAAGCTATGGTTTTCCCAGTAGTGATGTATGGAAGTGAGAGCTGGACCATAAAGAAGGCTGATCGCCGAAGAATTGACGCTTTTGAATTATGGTGCTGGAGGAGACTCTTGAGAGTCCCATGGACTGCAAGAAGATCAAACCAATCCATTCTGAAGGAAATCAGCTCAGTGGAAGGACAGATCGTGAAGCTGAGGCTCCAATACTTTGGCCACCTCATGAGAAGAGAAGACTCACTGGAAAAGACCCTGATGTTGGGAAAGATGGAGGGCACAAGGAGAAGGGGACGACAGAGGACGAGATGGTTAGACAGTGTTCTCGAAGCTACAAACATGAATCTGACCAAACTGCGGGTGGCAGTGGAAGACAGGAGTGCCTGGCGTGCTCTGGTCCATGGGGTCACAAAGAGTCGGACACGACTGAACGACTAAACAACAAAAACAGAATCTTATGACACCGCTGCTGCAAGATCTTCATTGGTTTCCAGCTCGTTTTCAGGCAAAATTCAAAGTGTTGGCGATGACCTTTAAAGCCTGAAATGTCCTAGGCCCAGGATACCTTAGAACGGCCTCCTTCCAGGTCTGCTTGCCTACACCGTAAAAAGCAGCAGGCAGACCCTTCTCTATGTTCAGTCTATGGTAGAGGCTCAGCTTATGGGTTTAGACAAATAACTTCCTTTATGGCTGTACCCAAATTGTGAAACCTTTTGTGTTCAGTTGCACCCCTCCCCCTGCCTTTTAGGGTATTTATTTGCCTGGCAAAAACCTTTTTATTTAGGTAAGCATTTGTCTTATTGGGTAGATAAGTTTTTTTTTTTTAATCCAACGCTTTATTTTTAATTTGGTGCACTTGGAACTGTTTTTGTCATATTGTGTTGTTTTCTTTTTAAAAAAGAAATAAACGTATTGTATTTTATGTTTGATTTTAATTGTTAGCTGCCCTGAACTGCCTATGCACCAGAAACCCAGGTTAGAGGGGTTGCTTTTTTAAAAAATTAAGATTTTGCATCGTGTTTAAGGTACATAAAAGTAAAACAAACAGAACAATAACAACCACCACCAAAACAATCACGTGTGGGACAATCAAATTTTAAACCAATGACAAGTAGGTTTCGTATCTATGCCAAATATAGTCCATAATGTTCCACGAGTTGTGGGAGAGTTAAGAATGCCCTCAGACTTAGTTATATGCTCAATAAATTTATACCATATGGCATAAAATTTATCTGCTTCCAGGCGATTTATTAGGGCTCAAAGAAAAGGTTATAAGGTTAGGAGCCCTGTGAAGATATCATGGAGAGGATGGTCAGATTCTGAGGAGGACTGGGAGCAGTGGCGTTGCGTGGGTTGTCAGCACCCGGGGCGAGGCAAGTAATTTGCGCCCCCCCCTGCACTGTCCCTCCCCCAGATAGTCCCTCGCTCTCTCTCCGCACCGCACGCCTGGCACCCTCCCCTCCACAGTGGGCGGCGACCCGGCGGCTCGGATCGGATTCGCACAGCCAGCACTGCAGTGAGAGAGAGTGAGTGAGCCAGGTAGGGGCAGAGAGCTGCAAGTGCGAGCGCCCCCCCCCAGATGTTGCGCCTGGTGCGGACGGCCTCCCCTACACCCCCCACGCTACGCCACTGACTGGGAGGAGCCCAGGGAGTTGGAACAACTGGACAACACTGGGGAGGGTCCTAGTGGGGTGGGGGAGGGAAAATCAGGACCGCAGGAAGTGGATGAGCCTGGAGAGGAGGCTAGGGGTCTAGGGAACAGAGAGCTGATCTAGGGGAGGAACCAAACAGGTTGGCAGAGCAGTTCTGCCCCTGTGGCACTCTGCACCCCTGGTCAGATGCCTCCTGCTGTCAATGTGGAACCTCCTTATTCAAGGGAGGCAACTAAGAGTGAATAGGTTGCTGAGCCAATTCTGACACTGCCTCAGCTGCTAAGGACACAGAGATGCCCTCGTGAACAAACCTTCCAGACTCAAGCCATCGAAGGAGCGTCGGGCCCCAGGACTCCAATTGTATTTCCCATGCAAAGAGCTGCACCTGCTCCGCTCTTCAAAAGGAAAGCGCAGAGGGAATGTTGTTTGTTGGATCAATGCTTAGCTTGCGTTTAGCCATGGAGCTATACCTCTCATGGACATTCCTGCCCCTTATAATCTGCACCATGCCTACGTACCAATCTGATTTAGGCATTAAAGGTTTCGGCAGAAACTAATCTGGGAATCTGAGCTTTGTGTCTGCCGGTGAGGGCCATGCCATATAAAACAATTAATAAAGGGAGAGGGGAATCTTCATATTCCTTCCAGTGGCACTTAGAACAAAAAGGAAAAATTGAAAGCCATCCTAAATGTAAGGAGGAAGAGATTTACAAACACGTGTGTAAGAGAGCAAGTGTAAAAGTATAGGTATAAGGGTAAAGGGACCCCTGACCATTAGGTCCAGTCGTGGCCGACTCTGGGGCTGCGGCACTCATCTTGCTTTATTGGCCGAGGGAGCTGGCGTATAGCTTCTGGGTCATGTGGCCAGCATGACTAAGCCGCTTCTGGCGAACCAGAGCAGCACACGGAAACACCGTTTACCTTCCCGCCAGAGCAGTATATCTACTTGCACTTTGATGTGCTTTCGAACTGCTAGGTAGCGCCACCCGCGTCCCTAAAAGTGTAGGTATATATACTGTCATTTCCTAACAAGGGGCAAATCTACCTTTCTAAACTTTTTATTATTTGTCATGTTTGGCTAAGGACCAGTCTTCTGCCTTTCTGTGCAAGCACATGCAAGCGTTTCCACGCGTCCATCTCTAGGTCTCTGGACTCTCATTAAAATAACAAAAAACATCTTTCATAGTTATTTTGCACAGGGAGCCCGCACAGCTGCAGCGCAGCACGGGTTAAACAGCAACTGCTTCCAATTAAAGTGGCTTGCTTACTTTGCCAGCATGAAGAAAAATGATCCTTAAGTTAGTTTAGAAAAGTGTGGGCTCATGATCAATCCTTTTGGGGAATGGCGGATGAGAAGAGGTGGCAACAGGCACGGCCAAACCTTTTAATGTTTTCGGAATCAGGTGGAACAGTAGCACGACTCTGAGAATTCTGTTTACTTTTAAAGCAGTCAGAAAATACAAACCAGATCACTATCAGACAGTTCCCCCACCCGGCTTCTAATCTTTAAACAGTCTTCAGAGAAGTCAGCAGAGTATTTACTACATAGCTTAAAACCCAAATGTATCTTATAAAATATACTAATCACAAGGCAGCCTGGAGAGTCTGGTAATTAAGCAAATCAAGATAATCCCCCTGTGTTTTGAAACCAGCTCCTTACCCCAGCTGCTACACTGTCAACAGCTGGCATGAATTACTAGTAACATTTGGCTAACTGGATAATAAAGAGGACAGACTGTGTTGGTCCCAAGTATACTTTGCTGATCTGCTTCACAAAAGAATCTTCTTAAAGATTCTCTTATTCCCTTCTGAAGCAATGACAACCCCTCAAAGAGCAGGCTGGGTTTCACTTCGCTTGCAATGCGAAAACAACGTTAATTAAACAGCTCTTTGATGTTAGTTTACAGAGCTGCACTTAACTAAGCCCCGATATCCTGTAATCCAATCAACAGCCATTATATCCTATACCCTGCCAGGAGCAAGAAGAGTCACAAAACCATACGGCAAATTCAGGCTGCTTTCAGAAACCCCCGTCCGAGACTAGAATTGGTATCAGCCTTATGCACACATACTTAAGAGCTGTGGGTCACCCAAATTGTTTCAGGGTCAGCGGGAGATGAATTGCTACAGGTGTTTGGCAGATGCCCAGGAAAACTGCAAATTATGACCTTGTGATTGCAATATTTCATATAGTACTCTTAAACAGAAGGCTGACACAGGAATGGAACTCTCGACTGGTGGTGGTTGTTTTCTTCCTGTGGTTCCTGCAACACATTCTCTGGAGCTACATTAACTACAAAAAGTTGGGACTGCCGTGCTGCAGCCATATGGATGCAGTCTAATAAGGGAAGCCTCTGTCTAAGGGGCCCAAACTGATGGTTTCCCCAAAATTGGGGCCAAGGGAGTTAGAAGTTAGAATCAGAGTTGGAAGAGACCACAAGGGCCATCGAGTCCAACCCCCTGCCAAGCAGGAAACACCATCAGAGCACTCCTGACATATGGTTGTCAAGCCTCTGCTTAAAGACCTCTAAAGAAGGAGACTCCACCACACTCCTTGGCAGCAAATTCCACTGTCGAACAGCTCTTACTGTCAGGAAGTTCTTCCTAATGTTTAGGTGGAATCTTCTTTCTTGTAGTTTGGATCCATTGCTCCGTGTCCGCTTCTCTGGAGCAGCAGAAAACAACCTTTCTCCCTCCTCTATGTGACATCCTTTGATATATTTGAACATGGCTATCATATCACCCCTTAACCTCCTCTTCTCCAGGCTAAACATGCCCAGCTCCCTTAGCCGTTCCTCATAAGGCATCGTTTACCAGGCCTTTGACCATTTTGGTTGCCCTCCTCTGGACACGTTCCAGTTTGTTTGGGAGTTTTTGTCCACCCTTGTTTTCTCATTGCATGCTACACATGAAATTCTAGGACTCAACCATGACTACAAGAGGCTACATTGGGGAAAACTTGCACAGTTGCTCCTACACAGATCCTGGTGTCACTCACTGCGGGGCCTGCAGCACGCCTGTGCTGGTCCCATGGGTTACCCGAGAGGTGAGGTCCAAGTATGGTCCGTGGTCAAAGGTGAAATGTGGAGGCAGTCCGTAGTAGCTGAAGCTGGGTGCAGGGCAGGGAGTTGGGTGAAGTCAGGGACAGGCATGCAAGCAGGGAGCCAGGGCGGGTCAGGAGCTCAGGCAGGAAAGCAGGACAGGGTTCGGGCAGGAACTAGCAACCAACAATGTTGCTCCCGCTGGCTGGCTTTTATCTGCCCCAAGGCATAGGGCGGCCCCGGTCCACAGGTGACTCGCCTCTCCTGGCCTGGAGGCGAGCACTCCTCCTGCGGGAACTTAGTTCCCTCCGCCTCTCTGCCCTGAGCCTCTGCAGCTCAGGAGAGGCTGGAGGGTTACTGGACCCAGAGGCAGCCTCACCTTCCTCTGACGGGGCTGAGAGTGGAGCACCTGCAGGCAATGGGTCCTCCATCACCTCAGGAGCCAGAGCAGACTCAGCTGATGCCTGCACCTGAGGATCCAGCACAGGTGAGGACCCTTCAGGCTCATATCCCAGCCCCAGCTCAGCTGGTTCTGGAGGCGGGGAATCCTGTGCAGCCTGGGATCCCTCAGGTTCAGCATCCGAGTCCGATTCCCAGGCCATCACAGCGCCCAAGCCATGAGTCTCTGCTGGGAGTGACACGGTGGCTTGGGCACCCGCAGGCTCCGTGCTGCCCCAACCGTCTGCCCACCGCCTCCCCCTCAGATGTAGGGCGGCTGAGTGGGAGGAGGTAGGCAGACTCCTTGGAGGCCCCACGGATCGTCGTGCCCCAGCTCTCCCCACCCTACGGGCAGCTGGCTGCGCCCCTGGGAGCAGGGCATGAGCGCCACCCCAGACGCCCGATCGGCTTGCTCCACTGCTGTCCACCATAACTATACACCAGACAAATTGTACTCCAGGAGACAGAAAGTTATTCAACAGAATCCACAAGTGACCTCCTGTAAACTAGGACTTGCCATTGGCTTCTTTTGTAAAGGTTTATATTAGTTCCGGGGTAGCCAAGGGAAATAATAATGCAATATTTAAAGAAGAAAACCAAGAGTAGCATTGGCAACATTATGTTTTTTTCCAGGGGGAGAAGCTTTAGACAGACTCGTTTCAGATGGCACAAGTTTGAAAACACACTCTCAAAATCAAGCAAGGCATTGTTTCAGCCAGTCGACTACTGAACACACAGTGTCATGTAGTTGTGGAGTGATCTACCAAAACAGTATGAATTAAAATTCATATATTATACTTGCTATGAGGCCTACCCACGTGTGCATCCTTCCCTCTCTCAAGGGAAGCTGTTGAATGGGAAAATTGACAATATGGGACATTATAAATGATGCTAAAAGCCCTGCAATAGTATTCGAGCAAGCAAACGACAAACGAAAGCTTCACTACCAAAACGCACACAGCTCGGCACACTTACTGCCTGTAGCCTTATCTAGACACAAGTGTTCAGGAAGCAGCGGCAGAAGCTGTGAAAAGATAAGGGGGTCACTTCTCAACAATTCGACCTACGTTGGGGCTTTCCTGTATGCCGGCCAACCAACTGACCAGCCGACCAGCCAACGGTGTGTTCTCATTGCCAAAACAGCCAGCCAACAACGATAAGAGTGCTAAAAGTAAATAAAAGGGGGAAGTGTGGGGAAGCACAGACTCCGGGTGGTCATTTCAGCATTGCGTGAAGCTAGAAGGCGTAACACCGAGTTAACGTAAAGTTCTTGATGAAATGAAAAGTAAGTTCTTGGAGCCAGAAAACAAAGGCAGTTTTTCTTTTCTTCCAAGAGGAGAAAATGAGACAAAGGCAGGAAGTTCTGTCCTTCCTTTATCCTACTGGATTTTGAGTTAAAAAAATAACAAAGTAGACACATCCATCAAGATAACAGGGAGGGGACCAGAGAGGTTGCATTTGTTTCTGTGACAGCAGATATATATTCCAGAAAAGTACCTTCTATATATTGAAAACCCCTCTTTATGCATTTCTTTGGTAGAAATATATTTTAAAATTAAACAATCCTCTAATTTTGTAGTATCACTCAGCAATATATCATTGCCAAACTGGTGACTAGGAAACTATTAAATATTTAAGATACTTTTAAAAATCACTTAAAAATGTCTAGAGGCTAAAATACTACTCCACGATCCTACAAACCCCCTCACCACAATGACCAATGGGAGCATGACATAGGTTACGAAATAAACCCTACCCAATGGTCTAAGCTGTGGTCTAAACCACCTTTTAAATCCATCTCAGCCGAAACAAGGGAACTCACTTTGAAACTTATTTATAGATGGTACCTAACACCACGCCTTGGGATGCAGGTGGCGCTGTGGGTTAAAGCCTCAGTGCCTAGGGCTTGCCGATCGAAAGGTTGGCGGTTCGAATCCCCGCGGCGGGGTGCGCTCCCGCTGTTCGGTCCCAGCGCCTGCCTACCTAGCAGTTCGAAAACACCCCTGGGTGCAAGTAGATAAATAGGGACCGCTTACTAGCGGGAAGGTAAACGGTGTTTCCGTGTGCGGCTCTGGCTCGCCAGAGCAGCGATGTCACGCTGGCCACGTGACCCGGAAGTGTCTTCAGACAGCGCTGGCCCTTGGCCTCTTTGAGTGAGATGGGCGCACAACCCTAGAGTCTGTCAAGACTGGCCCGTACGGGCAGGGGTACCTTTACCTTTACCTTTAACACCATGCCACCTAAATACTGGAGAGGCTGCACCTCTACAGGCACATACCTCCACATGTGGTGGGAATGCCCCCAAATCCACCCCTTTTAGACATCAGTCCTGCAAAATAACAAAACATATACAGCACAATACAATGATCTATTCCCCCCAACAGCATAAAAATCAATATGACTAATATGACACACACCCCTCACACGAACAAACTAACCATACTGCAACTAACCAAAAATAACCATCCAAGCTCTGGACCCTCGTATCTCTCACAATGCCAATAAAAATAAACATACAGTCGTACCTTGGTTATCAAACGGCTTAGTTGCCGAACAAATCGGCTCCCGAATGCCGCAAACCCGGAAGTAAGTGTTCCGGTTTCCGAATGTTTTTCAGAAACTGGATTTCCGTCGCGACTTCCGCTTGACTGCAGGAAGCTCCTGCAGCCAATTAGAAGCCGTGTCTTGGTTTTCGAACAGTTTTGGGAGCTGAACAGACTCCGGGAATGGATTAAGTTCGAGAACTAAGGTACCACTGTATATATAAATGAATAAAAGGCATACCCACATGACTCACGTAAAACCCCCACACAAACACTATCCAACAGAATGAAAGATCATTATCCCCCCCCCATCTGATTCTGGGTTTCCCCAGAGGAAAGGGGTGGGACAAATGGAGGTGTGGCGAAGCCTGAAGTTAGGCCCATTAATTCCAATGTCTACTCTGAGAAAAACTTTGTTGAATACTACCCAGTATGTTGCAGTGGCCAGAATGTGGCATTAAGGCAGCTTCAAATCTCTTGTCAACTAGGCTGAACTCAGAGCTGTCGCTATCAAAGATGCCAACCTAACTTTGCAGGGTTTGCACTCTCTTGTCCTTGAAGGAAGGGTCAGATAAATGAAATAAATTGTCTGGACTCATCTAATTGAGGAGATTTATATTACTAAAGTACACTGCCGTGTATTTTGTCATCACCAGGGACGACAGAGAAACTCGCTATTAACCATCATCATTAGAATGGTAATTTCACAAGGCATAAATGTCCAGCTTTGAAATTGTGCTTCAGATTAATTTCTTTCTTCTTTATGAAGGATAATATAGTTTTAGTCATTCTCTGGGAGACAGGTAATGATTTCCGCCCACCTGCACAATGAAAATCCACTTGTGTAATGGTTTCCTCTTTCTTCCCCACTCCCTGCACACACAAAATCTGATATATCCCACTAGATTTCACCCTCCGATTTTAGATACAGCTAAATTCATGCATGTATCTTGTTGGTTGTGCTGATTATACCTTTTCTAGTATGTAGTAAGTTAAAATCTAACTGTTACAGGCCTTGTGGCATCAAGTTGCTGATGATGTAAGAAACACTGACTTCTCAAATTAAGATTTCCCATGTCAGCCGTCTGATTAACCGAAATATTTCTCCTGTGGACTCTGCTACGCAAAAACTATTACCAGTTCTCTGGGCAGAAAACTTTCCTCCTGGCGAGCAATGGTGAGGGAGACGATCTCTCCTTGCTTTGTGCTCCTCAACATACTGACAAGCTCCTCCTGGGTTCTGCCAGTGATGTCTCTGCCATTGACCTAAAAGATGCAGACAAACACAGGGGGGGGGGAAGAGGAATTAACCAGAAGGTTTTGAAATATATCCTACTGAAACTTTATGAGTGCAGTCCACCCTATTAACAGGGATGCGGGTGGTGCTGTGGGTTAAACCACAGAGCCTAGGACTTGCTGATCAGAAGGTCGGCGGTTCGAATCCCCGCAATGGGGTGAGCTCCCGTTGCTCGGTCCCTGCTCCTGCCAACCTAGCAGTTCGAAAGCACACCAGTGCAAGTAGATAAATAGGTACCGCTCCGGCAGGAAGGTAAATGGCATTTCCATGTGCTGCTCTGGTTTGCCAGAAGCAGCTTAGTCATGCTGGCCACATGACCCAGAAGCTGTACGCCGGCTCCCTCGGCCAATAAAGCGAGATGAGCACCGCAACCCCGGAGTCGGTCACGAGTGGACCTAATGGTCAGGGGTCCCTTTACCTTTTACTGCCCTATTAACAGTGTTGGATGCAAGTGTTACAACCTCACCGGCTGTTGAATTAATGGATGTCTGGGGAGGACACTTGTACCTTATGTGTGCAGTCTTGGTTGGTTGGTTGCTTTGTTGGTTACACACACATGTACACAAGGGGGCCTTCTGCCCAAAATGAAATTGGCCCAAGTTAGAAGGTACAACAGGGAACAACAGTTCCCTACCACATAACGAGGGGAACGCATAACAACTCTCCAGGGTTTTGCAAACTGTCTGGCAACTCTCACCAGTGTAGCTTAGACCAGGGTCAGCAAACTTTTTCAGCAGGGCGCTGGTCCACTGTCCCTCAGACCTTGTGGGGGGCTGGACTATATTTTTTGGGGGGTGGAAATGAACTAATTTCTATGCCCCACAAATAAACCCAGAAATGCATTTTAACTAAAAGGACACATTCTACTCATGTGAAAACGCTGATACCCAGACCGTCCGCAGGCCGGATTTAGAAGGCGATTGGGCCGCATCCAGCCCCTGAGTCTTAGTTTGCCTACCCATGGGCTTAGACTGAACAGGATTCTTTGCTTGACATCTTTCTTGTAGCTGCTTCGAAAATGACATTAAGGTCAAGGTCTTAGGGCTGGCGCTCTAATTTGCAAGCACTTTGTAGAGAAAGGTATTAAAACATGGAGGGAGAGCAGGTTTTACTGGCTTCTGGGAGAAAAGGGCCCCTACGTTTTATGCAGCAACTGTCTGGAAGATTTAAAGTGAAGAAATAAAAGCAGTAAAGAGCACTTCCAATACAGTCACGTAATTCAGGTTCATGAAATTGGTAGCCACACAGCTAATTTCATGTACCCAGTGAGACTTTTGTGTTCCTTGAACAGCAATCCAGCCCTGACCCCAAGCTGTATGGAAACCTAGATCTCACTAGTCCTCAGGCATCAGATTCCATAACCCTCAAATATTAATAATAATAATAATAATTTTTATTTATACCCCGCCCTCCCCAGGCAAGGCCGGGCTCAAGGCGGCTAACAAGCAAGAATTAATTCTTAATTCTTCTAAATTAAGAATTAGAAGAAAATGTATCAACTGGTGTGCTCTGAGTGAATGAGAAAGTTCCCTTTCATCACGTTCTGTTAGTCAACATTAAGAAGTACCCTAAAATGCACACATCTGGTACCCTGTTATCACAAGACTCTACACAGAGTTTACCCATTGAAATTAATGGACCTAAGCTCATTGCGTCCATTTACTTCAATGGATCTACTCCAAGTATTAATATCGATTGATTTTTTTTTAAAAAAAGATCCACTGCACTTAAACCCACTAAAAGATAACTATTTGTGGTGAGCTGCAAATGAACATTTTCCAAACCTCCAGTATTCTGTCTCCCGACTGCAAGCGGCCATCTTTAACTGCTGCGCCACGAGGTAAAATGCTTTTCACAAATATAGGACCCGGACCATGAACTGAGGAGTCTCTGGTAACCACAGTGAAACCAAGTCCTTCAGGGCCTAAAGAGCAGACACACACAAAAATATTTTAATCTCACACTACTTTTGCAGCACCTTAATCAAGTACGAGCACAAATAGAGTGGTACCTTGGTTCTCATACGCCTTGGTACTCAAACAACTTAGAACCCAAACACTGCAAACCTGGAAGAAAGTGTTCCAGTTTGCGAACTTTTTTCGGAAGCTGAACGTGCTCCATTTTGAGTGTTACACTTCCATTTTGAGTGCCACAATTCTGTTTGAGTGTTACACTGCGCTCTGTCTCTTTCTGCTATTTATTTTGCGTTTTTGCGGCTTTTTTGTTTGTTTTTGTGACTGTGTGGAACCCAGTTCAGCTACTGCTTGATTGACTGATAGTGTGACGGCAGTACATTGTTTATTGCTTTCACTTCATGGATCAAAGGTCTCGCTCAATAGTGAAATTCATTCGAAATTTCTGTTTCAGGGGTTGTTTTTAAAAGTTAGGAATGGATTAATCCCTTTTGCATTTACTTTCTATGGGAAAGCGCGTTGGTTTGGGAATGCTTTGGTTTGGGAACGCACTTCCGGAACAGATTACCGTATTTTCTGCTCTATTAGATGCACCGGACCATAAGATGCACCTAGTTTTTAGGGGAGGAAAACAAGAAATAAGAAAGCAACGCAAAACCTCCTGAGCTAAGAGGGAGCACTCCTCGCTCTTCGCACAGGAGGCTTTGCGGGGCTATCCCTGAACCCAGGAGAGCAAGCAGGATCAGTGCGCCCCGATCCCTCTTGCCCTCCTGCCTTCAGCAAAAACAAGACTACTGGCTTTCCCCCCACCTCCCGGCAAGAGCCGCGCACTCTTTAAAGGGAGCACAGCTCTTGGGGGCTTTTCTGAGAGGTGGGGTGTTAAGTCGTGGGTGAACATATCAGACGACACAGCGATTCTTCAAACAGCTCTTGTTTATTCACAAGCCAGGACAGAACTGAAGGGCTCAGTCAGCCTGCTTATATAGAGCTCCAGTACCACGTTACTGTAACAACTTTCTAAAACTATCCAATCACTGAACGCCACTTTCGATCCTTCATTTGCATAACTATCTACAGTATCCCCCAGCTGGCCCAGGGTGAGAACTTCAGTACATAACATGGGGGAAGGGACAGAGCCGTGCGCTCAGTCCGTTCCCCCACCTCCCGCAAAAGCCAGGGATAGCCGCACGAAGCCTCCGCAGAGCAGTGGGATGAAGGCTGCCCGCTGCCCTGCGGAGGCTTCGGGCCACTAAGGTAGAACCTAGAACGGCTAGAGGAAGCACTGCGCAGCGCTCCCTTTTGCTGTTCTGGCTTCTGGCTTAGCCTCGCAGCCTACATTCACTCCATAAGACGCACACACATTTCCCCTTACTTTTTAAGAGGGAAAACTGCGTCTTATAGAGCAAAGAATACATTAAGTTTGAGAACCAAGGTACCACTGTACTGTGGCTACAAGATACGAAAGTCATTTTAAAAAACATCAGGGGGAGGTTTAACAGACCTTTCTTGAGATCTATCCTTATCCGTTTTGCATTCTTCTTGCTGCCAAAACCCATCAGGGGCGATAAGGTAGGAGACGATGGCTTCCTACTAACTCTTGAAAAGTTGGGACTCTTGGTAGGATGCACCCCTGACTCCAAGTGGTTTGTTCCGGACAAGTCCATTTCCCTTGTCACTGGCTTTGAATAGATGGGAGGTGGAACCTTTGCTCTCAAAACATGCTCCGCGTTATCTGCTGGATATAAAGGTGCGATGGCGGACTTTTCATATTGTTCACGGCTGTGCGGAGGAACCACTTCCAAGACGATAGTCTGGTATTTCATGGCTAGCCGGAAGATATCTTGCGCTCTTGAGAAAACAAGACACAGGAGAAACGTATGAAGATCTGGAAATTGTAAGCCACACGGAGACAACTTGGAAGTTGCTTTGCGGAAAAGGCTTTTAAAGATCCTTTCCAAAGAGTTCCTTTTCGTTCTTGTAAAAAATTGTCGCCACTTGGCAGTTGGCTTTCTTTGACAAAAATCTTTGCTATTTCCCACTTTTATAGCACTTCATTTTCCCCTTCAGTTTACAGAGCTCTAGCCTCATTTTCTGCTCAAAATTGTGAGATAAGCATTCCTCACTGAGATAGGACCTATTGTTATCAAGGGAGAACCATAGAGGAACAGGGATTTCCACACAATCCCCAGGGCTGTATCCATTGCAACACAATGACTCCTCAATGTACTACTGAGTATGTGTGCAACTTGTGTGCTCACACACACACACACACACACACACACATATACACAAACACACACACATACAGTGGTACCTCAGGTTACAGACGCTCCAGGTTACAGATTCCTCTAACCCAGAAATAGTACCTTGGGTTAAGAACTTTGCTTCAGGATGAGAACAGAAATCGTGTGGCAGCAGCAGGAGGCCCTATTAGCTAAAGTGGTACCTCACGTTAAGAACAGTTTCAGGTTAAGAACGGACCTCCAGAACGAATTAAGTACGTAACCAGAGGTACCACTGTATACATACACACACACACACATATATATACACAAACACACACATATACATATACACATACACATACACATATACATACATACATACATACATACACACACACACATATAAACACACACACATATACATATAAGCACACACACACACATAAAATTACACATTTTCACGTGAATAAAAAACAGTAATTCCAAAGAACTATTTTAGTTTTACACAAAACACATCTTTCATCACAGCAAATGCTTTCATTTTGGGTGTGTTTGAGAGAGAGAGAGAGAGAGAGAGAGAGAGAGAGAGAGAGAGACTTTTTTTGTTCGCATGGAATTAAAATTTAAAAAACAAAGTTAAAAATACAAGAAACAAAAAAAGGAGGTCGCAACAATCAACAGATCACTAAGCAAGAGAGAAAAAGTAAATTCATATTTCTTATGGTAGAATATATATCTTCTGGGATGTCACCATCCACCATATTTAATAAATATTGTTTTATGAATAAATTACATTTTTACACATGAGCATTATAATTTCAAAAACTACCGCATGAATAATTGGGGGGCGGAAATCTTTTAAAACACTTCTTTAAAAATCTAAATTTCTGGTAAATGCTGTATCCCTAATTATTATAAGACCCGCATACAAATATAATAATAATAATAATAATAATAATAATAATAATAATAATAACAATAATAATAATAATAATAGGAGATAAATCAGCAGAAATTCTGTGAACACAAAAAATAATAAAGTAACTGTCTATGCTTTAAAAAGTAATGAAAAGATCTAACGAATTCTAAAAATTCTATCAGAAATAAATTTCTAGCCAACTAAGCTACCTATAGGGTGGCTCTGTGGGTTAAACCACAGAGCCTAGGACTTGCTGATCAGAAGGTCGGCGGTTCGAATCCCCGCGACGGGGTGAGCTCCTGTTGCTCGGTCCCTGCTCCTGCCAACCTAGCAGTTCGAAAGCACCTCAAAGTGCAAGTAGATAAATAGGTACCGCTCCGGCGGGAAGGTAAATGGCGTTTCCATGCGCTGCTGTGGTTCGCCAGAAGTGGCTTAGTCATGCTGGCCACATGACGCGGAAGCTGTGCGCCGGCTTCTTCAGCCAGTAAAGCGAGATGAGCGCCGCAACCCCAGAGTCGGCCATGACTGGACCTAATGGTCAGGGGTCCCTTTACCTTTACCTTTAAGCTACCTATAGCAAGCATTCCAGCTTGCCCCCATGACTGAGGGACCAGTGCACGCGACATGGTGATGTGTTGCGCACACGCCTCGTGGCTTGCACACATGATGTCAGCACGTTGCACGACATGTGCACATTGTCATGGAATATTGAGGGGGCCCGTTTCCCTCATAACATTTTTTGGGGAGGCCTTCAGCCCCTCCTTGATGGCACCCCTGACCTATAGGTAACTTACCCAAAAAGGGTTATCTTAAAAAACAACAACCCAGATTGATGAAATTATTTATCTTTTATCACTGGGATCAGGTTATGAGTCTCTTAGGTAAAGGGTAAAGGGACCCCTGACCTTTAGGTTCAGTCGTGACCGACTCTGGGGTTGCGCGCTCATCTCGATCTATAGGCTGAGGGAGCCGGCGTACAGCTTCCAGGTCATGTGGCCAGCATGACTAAGCCACTTTTGGCGAACCAGAGCAGCGCACGGAAACACCGTTTACCTTCCCGCCGGAGCGGTACCTATTTATCTACTTGCACTTTGATGTGCTTTTGAACTGCTAGGTTGGCAGGAGCAGGGACCGAGCAATGGGAGCTCACCCCCTCGCGGGGATTCGAACCACCGACCTTCTGATCGGCAAGTCCTAGGCTCTGTGGTTTAACCCATAGCGCCACCCACGTCCCATATGAGTCTCTTAGTTGGATTATTAAATAGCACTTTTCCAAGTGGCTAATAAAACATTCCGCTTACAGTCAGTCTCTACAGCAACGGAAGATCAGATATTCTATCCCCAATGTGACGCTACTAGCATTTTATTTTATTTTACTTCATAAGCTTCCGAGGCAGAATTGTAGTATTTTAATCATAGACAACGTTGTAAAACTGACTTTGGAAAGTCTGGATTGATGTGCGCTGCATAAATTCCTCACGTTAACAGAATAAAACAATTCGGCAAAACTCACTGTGCAAAGGTTTTATCTGCAAGTTCTGTGTCGTTAATTTTCACAATGCACTCATTTTCAAGTAAAAGTCCATCCCTCTTGGTTCGGCTGTTCTCCTCAATGCCACGGATATAAAGCCCGAGAATCCTGAAGGTAGAAATGCAAAGTAAGTTATTTGGAGTTACCTAAATTAGGCATTGAATTTTAAAGTCCTGCTTGCAACTGCTACCAGAAGGCATCTCGTTGGCCGCTGGAGAGAATATATATATATGTGTGTGTGTGTGTGTGTGTGTGTACATATGTGTGTGTATATAGATAGATAGATAGACAGATAGATAGATGATAGATAGATATAGATATGTATATATGTATGTATATATATATGTGTGTGTGTGTGTATATACACACATATATATGTATGTATGTATATATATGTGTGTGTGTATATATATGTGTGTGTGTACACACACACACACAAAACCACAGTAATGGGGAATAGGTACACCAGGAAAAACAGACATTTACAAATGTCAGTAAATTAGTATAGCTTACTTTTTTCATCATTTACTTCATTTCAATTCATTTATGAATCACTTTGCATAAAACATCTCATTTGATAATGTTGATTGTTTATTTTTTTAGTGAGACTGTCAGTGAATACTTGTCTATTCTACATTTACACTCCAATTCCGAATATTTAAGGAAATTTTTCAAATGAATTGTTTGCGTTTAGTTTTTGAGTAAGAATGTCTGCTATACTTATCTATTCTGTATTTATACTCTGATTCCAAATTCTTTCAAGATAATTTTCAAATGAATTTTTGTGTGGTTATCACCAGGAAGTTCCACTTCAATGCAGTATAAGACATCAAAAGTAAACTTAATCACGGTTTGAATAAAACAATATAACAGAAGCAAGGATATTTTCAAAACTACATGTTATACAAACCCTTCTGTAACCAACATAATAACCCTACAGTTTTATATGATAGCCTCTGGTCTTAAATACTTATTTGAGAAGTGGAATATAGACATGTGGATTGAGTTAAGTGTTTTCTGGCAACATAAACCCATTACTTCCTTGTTTTTATTATGTAGCGTCTCAACATTAACATCGTTTTATTGTGTTTTTAAATTTTTAATTTCCTCCCTTTTATTGTGTAACGTTTATATATGTATAAACATATATAATTTAAATTATTTCAATTAAGTGAAAAGACAGAAGCAGGATGCTGATTGTGCACCAACACCTAACTCACAGAATTTAAAAGTTGATACAAACGCTTAAACAACTATTTTTATCAGTAATATTTGGCGGGGTGTTTGTGGGTCAAAAAACCTCCTCGTATTAGCATAAAGAATTCCCCAACATACTTCTCAGTATTAAAAGTAAAGAGCTCAAAAAACTTTAATGACCTCTCTTGTCCAATTTAAAATGAATTCACAGCCAAATAACCTATACAATTCACAACTTGTAAATACGCTCAATTTGTTTCAAATACAAATGTTCCCCAAAAATAGTAGTAAATTCAGCTGAACGCCACCAAAATCTTTCATTCAAGACAGTTATGCAAACATTCTGGTTGCCTTTCAAAGAAGCAACTTTGCCAAGTCAGGTCTCATGGCATTTGTCAACAAAAATATTAAAGAACCGACAAATTAATCCAGAGTAGGCTTTTTGGAAGGAATGTGGATGGTGCTGTGGGTTAAACCACAGAGCCTAGGGCTTGCCGATCAGAAGGTCGGTGGTTCCAATCCCCACGACGGGGTGAGCTCCTATTGTTCGGTCCCTGCTCCTGCCAACCTAGCAGTTTGAAAGCGTGTCAAAGTGCAAGTAGATAAATAGGTACCACTCCGGCGGGAAGGTAAATGACGTTTCCGTGCGCTGCTCTGGTTCGTCAGAAGCGGCTTAGTCATGCTGGCCACATGACCTGGAAGCTGTACGCCGGCTCCCTCGGCCAATATAGCGAGATGAGCGCCGCAACCCCAGAGTCATCCACGACTGGACTTAACTGTCAGGGGTCCTTTAACTTTACCTTTAAGGGTTTTTGGACAATTCTCTAAGAGACATCCTTGCTTGAAGAGGTAAGTGATCAAGCATTGTTGTATTCGACATAGCGTTGTAAATTCATGCACAATAGGACTTCCATCATTTTAACATGATTAATATTAATAGTTTTATTATGTCCACCCTGCCCATCTAACTGGGTTGCCACAGCCACTCCGAATGCCTTACAACAGTGTTCCCCAACCTTGGGCCTCCAGCTTTTTTTGGACTACAATTCCCATCATCCTTGACCACTGGTCTTGCTAGCGAGGGATGATGGGAGTTGTAGTCCAAAAACAGCTGGACGCCCAAGGTTGGGGAACACTGCCTTACAACATATATAAAAACAGAACAGAACAACACACATTAAAAAGCATTATGCACCCTCTAAATTTGTCATGGGGGTCCCCCAACTCTCTGGAGCCGATTTACAGGTGACACAGGGCACCTGCAGAGGGGAAAGTCCTTTGCGTACGAGCAAGTTGTATTCAGACATAACATTATGTATGAATGCTTTGTTCCTACCTTCTTTCAAGTGGGGAACCAAACCATGAGAGCTGCTTCACATGTAATGCTAAGCCATCTAACTGTTTCCTTACTTTAGGAAGGGAGGATGTAGGGATGCTTAGTCCATGGGTAGACAAACTAAGGCCTGGGGGCCAGATCCGGCCCAATCGCCTTCTCAATCTGGCCCATGGACGGTCCGGGAATCAGCGTGTTTTATATGAATAGAATGTGTCCTTTTATTTAAAATGCACCTCTGGGTTATTTGTGGGGCATAGGAATTCGTTCATCTCCCCACCCCCCAAAAAAAAAATATAGTCCGGCCCCCCACAAGATCTGAGGGACAGTGGACTGGCCCCCTACTGAAAAAGTTTGCTGAACCATGGCTTAGTCTGCTTGCACAAGCATACAGCTTGTGGGCAAACTAAGGTCCTCACCATGGTATATCCCTGGCATTGCATCTGAATGCAAGCAACCAAGGAGTGTGCAAGCTGGGAGATTATTCATTGGGACGTTGTTGTTTTAAAAAAGTGCCAACTTTCACTTGAAAATATCACAGTACTTAATGGAAGCCCTTCCTGTGTCGATTTAAATGAGCCACTCTCTGAATTTATTTATATTTAAGGCAGAAAGGAGACTGGAGTATCACTTGTCAGGGCTGGAGTCAGAGGCAGGTCCGCAAGAAAGGAAGCAGATCTCTGTTGTCAGTGAAATTAACTCTTTATATTCAAGGAAACGGCATACAACTCAACAGCCCTTCCCAGTAGGTCTTGCTGCTATGGGGCAGTTGCCAGGACTGCTTACAAACCTCTCTAAGGCTTCTCATCTCCCTGATGTTTCCCAAGCAGTCTCAAACTACGTCTGCGCACCTCTGACTTCTTTTCCGCTCTTCTCAATACTCTGTGAGTTCTTGGAGGGGGGGGGGAGAGCTTGTCGCAGCAGGAGAGGGAGACTCGCTGGATTCTCCAGCCGTCCCTTGACTCCCCTCCTCTGCTTCAGACTCAGAGTCTCTGAACTGCTCCCTGTCCCAGGCTCTTCCTGCTCACTGAAGCCTGTTGCCCTTTCAGTATGTGGGACCCGCTCCCAATCTTCACCCTCCGATCTCTCCTCAGTGTCCCACCACCAATCGGAGCCTTCCTCCTCTGGGGGTTCCCTTGGGGGGGTTCACTGGCTGGTGCCCCCCATCACTCCTCTTTCTCCAGCCACTCCCTGACATCATTTGTCATCCACAAGACTGACAACTTCTTGTTATAGTCACAACAAACTAATAGTAGTAATAGCAATAATTTTTATGCCACCCATCTGACTGGGTTGCCCCACCCATTATGGGCGGCTCCCAAGAAAAAATTAGTAAAAATGCTGCTTCCGAGTAACATTGCGCAAGGAGGTTGAAGGTTTGCACACTCCTCCTTGCACTGCATGCATGATATTATCTACCGTATTTTTTGCTCCATAGGACACACTTTTTCCCCTCCAAAAATTAAGGGGAAATGTGTGTGCGTCCTATGGAGCTAATGCAGGCTCCTTGGCTTCAGCGATAGCAACGCGAAGCCTCCGAAGCACAGAGGGAGCGCTCCTGCCATGCTCCAGAGGCTTCCCGTTGCTTTCGCTGAAGCCTGGAGAGCGAGAGGGGTCGGTGCGCACCGACCCCTCTCGCTCTCCAGGCTTCAGGGATAGCCGCCTGAAGCCTCCGGAGCACAGCAGGAGGTCCCGCTGTGCTCCGGAGGCTTCGGGTTCCTTTTGCTGAAGCCGGGAGACCAAGACTCTCCTGGCTTCAGCAGAGAGGGAAAGCTGCGCAGCGCCTCTTCAGCCAAGCGGGAGGAGAAATGGAAGGGGCTCCGTTTCTCCTGCCGCTTCGCTGAAGGGGCGCTGAGCAGAGAGGGGGAGGTTTTTTTTTTCTTGTTCTCTCCCTCTAAAACAAGGTGCGTCCTATAGATCAAAAAATACGGTAGTTAGCATTTGCAAAACAGCTTCAAAACTTACTTTTCAAACTCTAGATTCAAGCTACCCGTGATGAGCGTTAGCAGTGGGGTGTAATTCAACATGACAGCTAATGCTGACAAAGGGAGGGAATTTACACAAGAGGGAAAGGAAGCATACAAGACCATGGTTAAGAGATTAGGAAATGTTGTTTCATAACAGACCAAATACATCATGAAAACCATACCCTGAAGTAAAAATGTTGATAAGTCTTAAATTGAGGTGCAAAGGTTTGAATCTCTTAGTTTAAGGCATGTGCGCAACAGATGACCACCATATTAAAATGATCAAATATAGGATAATCAAGAAGAAGAAAAACATATGGTATTTTCTTTATGCGACAAAATGTTCTGCAAGGGGGAACATAATTTAATTTAGATGCCGTCAAGCTGGTTTCTATTTAAGGAGTAAGGAGCGCAGATATCAGAGACAGGTGGAATCC
Organism: Podarcis tiliguerta; assembly: GCF_965153285.1. NCBI lineage: Eukaryota > Metazoa > Chordata > Lepidosauria > Squamata > Lacertidae > Podarcis > Podarcis tiliguerta. The sequence continues at coordinate 8,280,787 of NC_139534.1, forward strand.
TGTTCTGGGCGCCACAATGTAAGAAGGATGTTGACAAGCTGGAATGTGTGGCGAGGAGGGCAACCAAGATGACCAAGGGTCTGAAAACCAAGCCTTATGAAGAACAGTTGAGGGAACTGGATATGTTTAGTCTGGTAATGAGGAAGCGGAGAGGAGATATGATAGCCATCTTCAAATACCTAAAGGGCTGTCAAACAGAGGATGGAGAAAGCTTGCTTTCTCCAGCTCCTGAGGAGGGGAGGACCCAAACTAATGGGTTCAAGTTCCAAGAAAGGAGATTTCTACTAAATACCCGGAAGAACTTTCCGACAGTAAGAGCTGTTAAACACTGGAAGAGACTCTCTCTGGAGGTTGTGGACTCTCCTTCCTTGGAGGTTTTTAAGCAGAGGTGGATGGCTTAAATCCACATAAATGGTGGATCTGTCATGTATGTTCTAGTTGAGATTCTTGCATTGTGGTGGGGTTGGACTACATGAGCTTCTGGATCCCTTCCATGATTCTGTGAGAACCAAAAGAGACACAAACATCTTCTCCTTTTCCCCTACACCTTTGAGCCACTTCAGCGCATCTACAATCGACATGCTTATGCATAAGGTGTTTAGGCAGTGGCGTAGCGTGGGTTGTCAGCACCCGGGGCAAGGCAAGTAATTTGCGCCCCCTAACCCATGGATTTGCGCCCCCTAACCCGTGGATTTGCACACCCTAACCCTAACCCCCAGATGTTGCGCCCGGTGCGGCCAGCCCCCCCCCTGCACCCCCCACGCTACGCCTCTGTGTTTAGGACAAAACAATAACAACAACCACCGAGTTCGTTTTCATCAGAATGGCAATGCAAATCCTTACCTTCCGCTTAATGATGAAATATATGGTACCACGTGGATCCCCAGTGGTCCGCCTTCCCCAGAAATCTCTACCGCTCTTGTCACACCACTAAGGAAGAGGAGGGGGAAACAGACATGGTTACATTCAACAAAAATCGGAGAGCAATAGTCTCACCAGGAGACCAGCCTAACACCTTGTTGTTGTTTCAATGCCAGGCAAAGATGTTTTCGTTTTCCTGGGAATTTGGGCAACATCCATAATTCGCTTTTTTTGTATTGTTAAAACTGTTTTTTTTTGTTTTTTTTTATTTTTAAAAGATGTTTATTAAAAGTTTTTTGATTACAGAAAAAAAAATGTAAAGAAAAACAGACACAATGAATTTTTTTTACAAACAATACATCAAAAAGAAAAAAGGAAAAAAGAAAAAGGAAAAAGAACAATACATCAAAATAGCCTAATAAAAAGAAAAAAAAAAGAAAACACATCCAGATTCCATATCATAATCTTTCATTTACTTATTCCCTCGACTTCCTCACACCTTCCTCTTTTGTATTCTAGTTCAAATTAACTAATACAGCAAATTCCTTCCCCCTTTCACAATTTTTTGTTCTTTAATTCGTCTTCACCTAATCATACTTTTAAAATTTCCAGTTTAGCCCAAACAATCAGTTTTTACTTAATTCTTTAGCACCTTTCTGCTAAAACCATATAGCATCATTCCAGTATTCTTCTAACATTCATTAATTTTACAATATTTCTGTAAATATACTTTAATTTTTTTCCAGTCCTCTTCCATCAACTCTTCTCCCTGGTGTTAAAACTGTTTTTTTTATAGGTCTGTGTGATTTTATCCTTGTTTCTTCTTGCTTGGCCGTACATAGCTTTGAGGCTGTTGCTTTTTAAGTTAGAAGCTATACAGTAATGTATTAAGCCTAAACTTTAAGACAAAAGCAGCTGTGAAAGGTCAACAAAAGTAGAATAGTCCTACTTCAGCCCTGATCACATTGACACATTTCTTCTCCTTTATTCTAGTATTGGTTCCGCATTGTGGGGCCTTTTCTATTCTCCCCAGGAGAATAAAAACCCTGGAACCCATGTGTGCAATAATAAGGTAAAGGTAAAGGTACCCCTGCCCGTACGGGCCAGTCTTGCCAGACTCTAGGGTTGTGCGCTCATCTCACTCTATAGGCCGGGAGCCAGCGCTGTCCGCAGACACTTCCGGGTCACGTGGCCAGCATGACAAGCTGCATCTGGCGAGCCAGCGCAGCACACAAAACACCGTTTACCTTCCCGCTGGTAAGCGGTCCCTATTTATCTACTTGCACCCGGGGGTGCTTTCGAACTGCTAGGTTGGCAGGCGCTGGGACCGAATGACGGGAGCGCACCCCGCCGCGGGGATTCGAACCGCCGACCATGCGATCAGCAAGTCCTAGGCGCTGAGGTTTTACCCACAGCGCCACCCGCGTCCCGCGTGTGCAATAATAATGGTGGCTAAAGACAGGGATGAGAAGGCTTTTTTATGTATATACTTGTGCTACAACATTTGAAGTGGGCTCATGTGGAGATAATACTTATCTGACAATGCCCCCTCCAAAACAGTCGTACCTTGGTATTCGATGCCTTGCGACTGGAAGCTTTTGGCTCCTGAACGCAACAAACCCAGAAGAGAGTGTTTTCCGGTTTGCGAACGTTTTTTGGAAACCCGAATGCCCGACGTGGCTTCCGCAGTTGAGTGCAGGAAGCTCCTGCGGCCAATCGGAAGCCGCGTGTAATGGTTCTAGGGGTTGCTCGTGCGTAAGTTGCCTTTACTCCTGGCTAGGATGCATGGTTGAACCCTTTCTGTCAGGACAGCCTCAAGATCTGTGGCTGCCTCAGTCGCTGGCAGAATCCGTCAGTGGGCGTTTCCTAAACCGCTTCCAACATAGAAGCTGTTTGACGCCCAGTCTCCTCCCCCGTTGCCTGCGCGAAAGTTTCCTGCGCAAGGTGGGTGTGGGCAAAGGAGCACTAGTCCCCTCTCCGCTGGTCTCCTGTGAAGAGTCCTGGAGCCACCTCTCCGATTCCTCTATCTCCTCCCCTTTCCCACTGGTGTTACGCTGATTACCTTCCCCAGCGGATGGGCTATCCCTCCTTCTACTAGGACCCTCTCCACCATCGTCCGGGAGCCTCCTCTCCGCCTCCCGCTCCGATGGCAGTTCCCTGACACCGCGCCTCAGTTTTTGAATGTTTCTGGAAGTTGAACCGACTTCTGGGACAGATTCTGTTCGAGAACCAAGGTGCGACTGTAATGAAGTTGGAATAACGACCTGCTTCTGATCTTCACTTCCTAGACGTAGTGACTGCATCTCTTTCACAAACAGCTCAGTATGGGATGTCTCTCAAAACCGAAAGTTTACTTCCGCCTCTGTGTGATGTCTTGTTCTTGTCTGGACAACCATCTATTACTGCACACTTGACCACAACAGCTCTTTCTTCTTGTTTTGTTCCCCGTTTCATTTCCTGCCGTGTTGTGAATTTAATCAGTGGATAATGTTCTGTGTTGATTGACACAATTTCCTGATTGCCTTGTTATCACCTCCCCGGTGCTTTCATATGCCATGCTCAGGTGTCCGTCACTGCTAATCATTTTTCTAGAATTGTATCTGAGCCCCGCCAGGTTCAGGATGGGAAAAGAATCAACTGCATTAACTGAAAAGTTTTGTGGACATGGAAGTACACTTTTATCCATGACAGGTTACGGCAGGCATAGGCAAACTGGGCCCTCCAGATGTTTTGGGACTACAATTCCCATCATCCCTGACCACTGGTCCTCCTAGCTAGGGATGATGGGAATTGTAGTCCCAAAACATCTGGAGGGCCAGGTTTGCCTATGCCTGGGTTATGGTCTGTTTTTAAAATATTTTTATTAAGATTTTCAGATAAAAGAAAGAGGGGGGGAAAGAGAGAAAAATACAAAAATAAAAACAAATAAAAACAATTCAATTTCCATGATATTTCTTACATTTGCTTGTTTCCCGAACTTCCCCACACCTCCCTCTCTGTATTCCAATTCCATTGTTTAGTCAGCAAATCCCTTCCCTCTACCTTATCCTCATCTTTATCTTTGTATATTATACCTTTAGTTTTTCATCTTTTAACCATCCATTTTTCCATATTTCTTCACCACATTATTACTAATAACCCTTTAACCTCAATCCAACATCATTCTAACATTCATTAATTTTATAGTGTTTTTGTAAATAGTCTTTAAATTTCTTCCAATCTTCCTCCACCAGCTCTTCTCCCTGGTCTCGGATTCTGCCGGTCATTTCCGCCAATTCCATGTAGTCCATCACCTTCATCTGCCATTCTTCCAGGGTGGGTAGATCTTGTGTCTTCCAATACTTTGCGATAAGTATTCTTGCTGCTGTTGTGGCATACATAAAGAAAGTTCTATCCTTCTTTGGCACCAATTGGCCGACCATGCCCAGGAGAAAGGCCTCTGGTTTCTTCGGTGCCTGGGTTATGGTCTGACAGACCTGTTATGTGCTAACCACAAGTGTGGTGGTCTCTCTCAGCTGCTGCTAGACCTGGTTTGCATGGTGATCTCATACTAGAACCCTTGGGATAGTAGCTGCTGGGCTTCTTGCCCATTCTCTTCTACTTTGCCGATCTCTCGTAGCTGTGTAAGATTGTCTTCCATGAACACGGTCTTAGCAGTGAGTCCATAAGTGACTGTGGAGGCCAATTCTGGATCCACACGTCCTTCCACAGTGGGGACATACGCTCCCACAGGGTGGGAGTTGATCACAGAGAGGGTTTGCCAAACGTGCCTTCCTCTTAGCTCGTTTCTCCCTTTCGCCCTGAGTTCGAGCGCTTGCAGAAGTGAAGAGCAGGGGCCCAATGCAAGTATTCAGTGTACTTGCCAATGTGCATTGCATTGTTGTTGTTGTTTAGTCGTTTAGTCATGTCTGACTCTTCATGACCCCATGGACCAGAGCACGCCAGGCACTCCTGTCTTCCACTGCCTCCCACAGTTTAGTCAAACTCATGCTGGTAGCTTCGAGAACACTAGCCAACCATCACGTCCTCTGTCGTCCCCTTCTCCTTGTGCCCTCCGTCTTTCCCAACATCAGGGTCTTTTCCAGGGAGGGGAAGGGGAAGGGGGGGGGCTTACTTTTGAGTAACACCAAAAAATATATGTAGTTGCTCACTACATATAGTATTAAAAAAAAACATTATGCAGTTTGACCCCAAAACAGCTGGAAAGGGGAAATGAACCAAACATGCTAAAAATAAAGTAAAATATGAACTTTTTATTGTTGTACTTAGAGTTTATTAATGTAAGAAGTGTATTTCAACCAAACTGGTACCAAAGCTGGCCTGATACAACCCCAGCCAATCCAATGGAGCCTTTAAATAACTAACCTAAGCATGATGCAGTTTCAAAATGCCAAGTAATCAACTGTTAATAAACCAAGTATCTACTTTCTAATAGTCTAGGTTTAATTTTTCATTAACAGAGCTATTTTTATTATGGAAAAAAAACAACCATGTTTCTGTGTGAGGCTTGCAAAAATATTTCTGTTTCTACATGTTGCACTACGGGGTGGAATTACACGACTGGCGATACATTCCTAAACTACAGTATAATGCCTTGTTATTTTTAACCTCTTCCAATTAAGAGGTATTGGACAAGAAACATGAATATGAGAAAGAGGGAAAGGAAAAAAAGAGAAAGAAAGAAGGAAAGAAGGAAAGAAAGAAAGAAAGCTTCAAGTCATTAGCTATTATGAAGCGCATTAAAATTCTACGCAAGGGTGTGTGATTTTATTGAGCTTGCTATTAAAGCAATCTTCTTACGCCACCACGTTTGTTTATTCTTAAATAAGAAAATGTACCGTTTTTTTGTAGACAGAGTTTTTGCTAACTGGTAATAAACAAAACACCTCTCTTTCTCTCACCCGCATATTTCCTATCTTCCTATAAGCACACAAATAAATATTCTCATGTGGTGTTTTTTTTGGGGGGGGGGGTCACAGTTTTCCATTCTCTATTTTGAGACAAAATGAAAAATGGTGTTTACTGTCTTCTTGATACGTACAGAAATTTTAACAAGATAGACATAGGAAAGTATTAGGGGTAAGGCATGCAGGCCTATATTGAAAGGGTTTTTTAACTTGTCTGAAATCTTGGTTGAAACAAACACACACAAACAAACACACACACACTTTGGTTTAGGGCTTCAATGACAACATTTTGGAGGTCCCAGGTCGCAAGGTGGTTAGGTTGGTCTCAGCTAGGGCCAGGGCCTTTTCAGTACTGGCCCCGATCTGGTGGAATGCTCTGTCACAAGAGACTAGGGCCCTGCGGGACTTGACATCTTTCTGCAGGGCCTGCAAGACAGAGCTGTTCTGCCTGGCCTTTGGTTTGGACTCAGTCTGACCCTTATGTTTCCCTCCCCTTATGGTTTTGATCTATGGGCTACTTTTAAAATGAGGCTGCATTTTAAATTGCATTTTAACCTGTATTTTAAATTGGGTTCCCCCCCCCATTAAGTTTTTATTGTAATTTTACTGGCGTTAGCCGCACTGAGCCTGGCTCTGGCCGGGGAGGGCGGGGTATAAATAAAATTTATTATTATTATTAGTGCTAAATCTAGCTCCATTCAGTTACCAGGTACCTGCGGTTTTCAACACTGCCACTGAGACTTCCTTAAAACCACCTAGAATGCAAAAATCGCAAGCAGTTCTGAATTTGAGAACATGCTCCCAGATTTGATGTTTTTATCCAGGTGCTCTTAACCGCCTCACCACTGTCACCGTAAAAGGTTTAAAAATCAGATAGGAGAACAAGGCACCTTCTTACCAGAATATTTATATTTGGCAAATCTTTATCTGATTAGGAAACTCGTTGCTTCCTGCTCGTTAACGACCTGACCACAGAGATCCTTGAATTCAAAAAACGCCAGAACGAGTAATGCAAATTAACATAATTGAAGGTGGCAGCCATTCAAAAAAGTTACCGCTAACATAATACGCCTGCTCCCCCGTCGCCCAAATCTTACTATCACTTCCCCTGCGGTTCAAAGCCATCAGCGGGTCAGAGATCGGCTGCTCCATCTCCTCCATCTTATTATCCGCCACCCACCAAAACTAACGCTCTCATTTGGACCATGCTGTTCTTAATTTGGTTTAGCTGAAGCAGAAGGATATGATGATATATAGAAAGAGCAGAAGAAAGCATGGCGAAGAATGAGAAGGGCAAATTAGGAAGCAGGGAGAGAGACTTGCAATTACATACATGCTGGTGAAATGTTATTTCATTACAGTCAGGGGCGGCAGGAGAGGACATAGACATGGCCCACCCCACCCCACCCCACCCCACCATAGCAGAATGCCACTGTATTTCTGCAGGGTGAAGCTTAACTGCCTCCCCCCCCCCCCGATATTTTACAGTGGTACCTCGAGTTAAGTACTTAATTCGTTCCGGTGGTCCATTCTTAACCTGAAGCACCACTTTAGCTAATGGGGCCTCCCGCTGCCGCTGCACCGCCAGAGCATGATTTCTGTTCTCATCCTGAAGCAAAGTTCTTAACCCGAGGTACTATTTCTGGGTTAGCGGAGTCTGTAACCTGAAGCGTATGTAAGCCGAGGTACCACTGTATTCAAGTTGGCACCCCTGGATGGGTTTGGGCCAGTCACTATTTGGCCTTGCTCTCATATCACAGTAAAGGCCTGTACCTTACTAAAAAGGTAAAGGTAAAGGTACCCCTGACTGTTAGGTCCAGTCGCGGACGCCTCTGGGATTGTGCGCTCATCTCGATCTATAGGCTGAGGGAGCCGGCGTTTGTCCACTGACAGCTTCCGGGTCATGTGGCCAGCATGACTAAGCCACTTCTGGCAAAACCAGAGCAGCGCACGGAAATGCTGTTTACCTTCCCGCCAGAGCGATACCTATTTATCTACTTGCACTTTGACGTGCTTTCGAACTGCTAGGTGCAAAAGCCAAGGCAATTCTGGGCTGCATCAATAGGAGTATAGCATCTAGATCAAGGGAAGTTATAGTGCCACTGTATTCTGCTCTGGTCAGACCTCACCTGGAGTACTGTGCCCAGTGTTCTGGGCACCACAGTTCAAGAAGGACACTGACAAACTGGAACGTGTCCAGAGGAGGGCAACCAAAATGGTCAAAGGCCTGGAAACGATGCCTTATGAGGAACGGCTAAGGGAGCTGGGCATGTTTAGCCTGGAGAAGAGGAGGTTAAGGGGTGATATGATAGCCATGTTCAAATATATAAAAGGATGTCACATAGAGGAGGGAGAAAGGTTGTTTTCTGCTGCTCCAGAGAAGCGGACACGGAGCAATGGATCCGAACTACAAGAAAGAAGATTCCACCTAAACATTAGGAAGAACTTCCTGACAGTAAGAGCTGTTCGACAGTGGAATTTGCTGCCAAGGAGTGTGGTGGAGTCTCCTTCTTTGGAGGTCTTTAAGCAGAGGCTTGACAACCATATGTCAGGAGTGCTCTGATGGTGTTTCCTGCTTGGCAGGGGGTTGGACTAGATGGCCCTTGTGGTCTCTTCCAACTCTATGATTCTATGATTCTAGGTGGGCAGGAGCTGGGACTGAACAATGGGAGCTCACCCCGTCACGGGGATTCGAACCGCTGACCTTCTGATCGGCAAGTCCTAGGCTCTGTGGTTTAGACCACAGTGCCACCCGCGTCCCTCTGTGGCTTGCTAGGACTGCCCAAACATAGAGAGGAGCTTGTGTCCACTTTATTCCTCTCCAGTCCTTTTAGTGTAGCACAGCAGCTAAAACAATGGACTGAGGAGGAATGGTGGGAGCCGCCCCCCCTCCTTTCTGAACCTTCCCATGGGCAGGAGGACAGTATTGATTTAGAACAGTGATTTGCAGAGGGGCATAATCCAGAGGGGGAAAGCTGGGAAATACTGGAATTGCTAGAAGAGGAAACACCAGAAGAGAGACAGCTGCCAGATTCAGTGTCCTTGGACAGTATTCCTGACCCCCCCCCCCTTTGCTTAGGACTAGACAGGCTCTGGGAGTAATAGAACAGAAAGTGCAGCGGCAACAAGCTCAGATTACCCAACGTAGGAGTGAGGTAGATTAATGGGGCTGGAGGGGGTAAATCTTAACTGGGAGCAACACCATTTTTAGAGAGATATGCCTTCCTTTGTCTCTCGTGGTGATTATTAAAGAATTAATTACGCACCAGACCATAAGACGCACCTAGTTTTTGGAGGAGGAAAACAGGAAAAAACATATTCTGAATCCCAGAAGCCAGAATAGCAAGAGGGATCTGACTTCTGGGATAACCTCTTCCTGTTCTGGCCTATGGGATAGCCGTGCAAAGCCTCTTCCGGGCAGTGGGAGGAAGGCTCCCCCAAGAGCCGCACTCCCTTTAAAGAGGGAAAAGCCCCCAAGAGCCACACACACGCTCCACGCGGCTCTTTAAAGGGAGCGCTGAGCAGAGCCTCCCGCCTGTATTCACTCCATAAGGCGCACACACGTTTCCCCTTACTGTTTAGGAGGGGGAAAGTGCGTCTTACAGAGCGAAAAATACGGTGATTTGATCTACAGGTCATTTGATCTGCTTAATTACTGCCACCAGGGGAGGTATCCGATTCCCCAAAGCCTGATATCCAGAGTCTGGCTTAATGTATTGTCTGAACCCAGAAACATGGGTCAGACCTCTTCTTGTGTACCACTGTCTGTAACCTCGTTATTTTCTTCTATGGATGCCACCAGCTGCTCTCAGGGATACAGTGGTACCCCGCAAGACGAATGCCTCGGAAGACGAAAAACTCGTTAGACGAAAGGGTTTTTCGTTTTCTGAGGTGCTTCGCAAGACAGATTTTCCTAAGGGCTTGCTTTGCTAGACGAAATGGCCCTGCCTCTCCTGTCATGGCGACGGTCACTGCACGCACGCACGCTCGCTTCCCCGCTCCTCCGGCTCCCTCCCACCTTCCGGCTGACGGCCGACCTTCTGGCTGCCTCGCGCCGCTGCCCACCGCCCTCGCGCGCTCCCCTCAGAGAGCCGTTGCCGCCAGCAGCCAGCGTTGCAGCCAGAGTCGCGCTCCTGAGCCCCGCCGCCCTCCAGCAGCCGCGTCGCGCGGTGGCCACAACGCGCAGGTGAGTCTGAGGTACCGGCTGCGGCAGCTGCCCTGCTTCTCCCCACCCCTCCCCGCCGTTGTTAGTGTTTAAATGCAGTGGTGCTTCGCAAGACGAAAAAACTCACACAATGAAAAAACTCACGGAATGAATTAAGTTCGCCTTGCGAGGCACCACTGTATTGTTCTGCTGGGCACAAAACTGCCCCTCCCAGTAGAAAGCACTGGTGCCCCAGTTCCAGCTGTGTTGGGGGGGAGGTGACGTCGTGTAAATGTTCTGGGAGAAAATTCCAGGTGGCTGCTCTGGAGAGCAGTTCGTTACCTGCCGATTCAGTTAACTTTATGTTGTTATGATGCATGTTTCATGTGGTCACATTTAATAGCTGCGAAGGAAATGTTATACAGTGGTACCTCGGGTTACATACGCTTCAGGTTACATACGCTTCAGGTTACAGACTCCGCTAACCCAGAAATAGTACCTCGGGTTAAGAACTTTGCTTCAGGATGAGAACAGAAATCGTGCTCTGGTGGTGGCGCGGCAGCAGCAGGAGGCCCCATTAGCTAAAGTGGTGCTTCAGGTTAAGAACAGTTTCAGGTTAAGAACGGACCTCCGGAACGAATTAAGTACATAACCAGAGGTACCACTGTATATCAGCTGCCATTTGAATTTTGCATTATAAGAACTCATGTCGCTTTTTCCGTTCTGGATTTCTAGCATGACCCAACAGTATGGGAGTTTCCTGAATAGATCTCGCAATGCCTTCTTCCATGTTTGAAACCAGTCACAGGGGGAGGTTTGCGAGTTACACGGGGGGTCACATGGCAATGAGGGTGTTAACCTTATCTCCCCATCCCATAATGCAACCACCGTGGTTGCTATTAGCCCGGGGTTGGGGGCAGACATCTAACTTTTTTCTCATTCCAGAGCTAACAGAAGCTTGGAAAGAGGGATTGGGGAAATCACATGCTGGAGAAAGTTAAAATCCTCTCTGCCCGCTATGGAAACCCTATTTTTCCCATCCTTGCCCCTCAGCTGCTTTAAGCAAATTTGAAGGTCTAGACATGTATCTCCCATGTCACATCTAGTTTGGCCCCAGGTAATGTGACAATAAAGAGGCTTTCAAGCATCCTGAAATCTACCTGGTGTAAATATCTGCCATTTCTCTTCAACAAATTGATTTAAGGAACTATATTATTTGATCTATGATAGGCAGAATGTCACAAGCCATACATAAACACACACATTTATACATCCAAAAGACGTATGAGGTTTTTCTTTTAAAAAAGTAAAAAAAAAACAGATAAGGTACAGTAAAGTAGAAATGAAATATAAATGTATTCATACATACTTGAAAATGAATTTTGTTTTCTGAGATGCCAGCACTTCGCTGTGTGAAGCAAGATCCCAATCTTCTGAAGACGAGTGCGCCAAACCCTAAAGAGATTTTGAAAATGTGCATTTTAATGTTAAATATTATGATTTGGATTTAGAGCAGTTGTTAATACTTATGAATTACACCTCCAAACCGAAAAGCAAATGTCTAGGAATTCCAGCCTTACTGATGCCAACAACTGCTCCATACCTCTGCTGCAACAAAACTTGAAAAAGACATGATCTGATGTTGCTTTATTTCCACCGTTTCACAAAGCAGTTAGAATGGTAAGGCTGGATAGAAAGGGGGGAAGCAACTGAGACACATACTCACCCCCCCCCCCCATATAAGCAGAAAGTGGAAAGTGGAAAGAGGAGAATTTCCTTACAGCAAATTCATTTTAAAAAATCCTGATAAATGTAGCTGAACATAGTGAGTGCAATGTTGACTTTCTGCAAAGGCCTCCAACCTAGCGGTGGAGAATCCTCTGGAAAAACAATCTCTCAAAGGATCTGTTTTCTTTTCTCTAGCGCTAATACACCCAGGAACCACACCAAAATGCTGGAGAGGGTGCACCTCCACAGGCACATACCTCCACATGTGGTGGGAGTGCCCCCAAATCCAACTGTTCTGGACAACAGCCACACGAGAAATATGTAAAATAACTAAGCAAGTATTAGACATCACCCCAGAACTGGCCCTACTAAACATCTTCCAAGACAACAATGCCCATTTACACCACAAAGAACTCATAATCCACATACTTTCAGCAGCTAGAAACACCATAACCAGACACTGGAGAGACCTGTCAGGAGTAAGCATGGACCAATGGTACCAAATAGGATGGGAAACAGCCCTACTAGAAAAATTAACCAATAAACGGAAACTGACACGGCGACAAACAGAAGAAGACGCCTTTACCCCGGTATGGCTCCCCTTTATCACATACACAGTCCAACAAGACAATGACAATAATGCACCAACAGCATACAGATCAATATGGCTAACCTGATCCAAAACACCCACCCACCCCACGCACACATGAAAACAAAGATCACCACAGCCAATCACAAAAAAACAACCACACCCTAGGCCAACCTCAACCTCTCTCACCACCAAAGGAACACAAGTGAACAGCAGAGAACCTGCACGAGCAACGCTGACACCAAACCCCACATATATTAAGCATAATAGAAACATGGCCACCCGACCCCACACCCACCCATCTTCCCCCCTCCACCCCTTTTTTTCTCCCCCTAATGTCTCAACAAATGAAACGGATTTGTAAAAATGTTACATGGAAAAAATACGAGAGACATTACACATACTTCTGTAAAACAAGAAACTCTTTAATAAAAAAATAAATAAAGCAGGATCAAAGGACCTGTTGGTGGCATTTTACCATTGTACTGTGGAGAGTGTATTAACTTATGGTCTCTGTGTGTGGTTTGGGAGCTGCACGGTCAGGGGAAAAACAATGCTGTCCAGGGTTGTAAAGACTGTGGAGAGAATAATTGGGTGCACTCTTCCCACCTTGGATCAAATCTATGCTGCCAGGTGTCATAAGAAAGCTGCAGAGATGGCGCAGGATAATGCGCACCCCGCAAATGATCTCTTTCAGCTTCTGCCTTCTGGAAGAAGGTACAGGGTTATAAAGACTAGGACTAGCTGCCTGAGAAACAGTTTCTACCCAAATGCGATTCTGGTTTTAAACACAGTATAAGGAGTCTCTATAGGAGTATATTGTATTTTAAAACGGGGTTTCAGAGTTTTTAGGGGTTTTTGAATGTCTTATGTAGATTTCGTTGTTCTGTATGGGACAACGACAATAAAGATATCGTATCATATTGTATTGAGGAGAAAGGAGGGCGGGGAGATTATTGGCTATTTCCTTTCCTCCATGAAACCTCTCAGTTGCTCTGGAGGGTACCCCAATCCTCAGAGGGTCCCCCAGAGCAGATTTTCAGAGAGTTGCAGGAGGGGATTTGCAAAACTACCACCTTCCCCTTTCCTTTTGAGCAGAAATCTGGATCCAAACCCTTGTTAAATATATATACAGTGGTGCCCCGCAAGACGAATGCCTCGCAAGATGGAAAACCCGCTAGACGAAAGGGTTTTCTGTTTTTCGATGCGCTTCGCAGGACGAATTTCCCTATGGGCTTGCTTTGCAAGACGAAAATGTCTTGCGAGTCTTGAGATTTTTTTTCGCTCCCCACCCGCTTTTTCTAAGCCGCTAAACCGCTAAATTAGCAGCTAATCCGCTAATCCTTTAATAGCCGCTAATAGCCGCTAATAGCGCTAATCCGCTAAGCCGCTAATAGGGTTGCTTCGCAAGACGAAAAAACCGCTAGACGAAGAGACTCGTGGAACGAATTAATTTCGTCTTGCGAGGCTCCACTGTATATATATATATATATAAAATTTCAACCTGAAAGGAAGGATATCCATGGGTGAACTCCATATCTGTCAAAATGAGCCTAGGGAGGTCAGGCATGGGCCCTTGCTGGTCAGAAGGATTATTGAGAAAATCATGGAACTGTAGGGGAATTATGGTTCACAACAACCCACGTTGTTTAAATGGAAACATTATCAGGACGAGCATGAATCTAAACCAGGCATAGACAAACTCCGGTCCTCCAGATGTTTAGGACTACAATTCCCATCATCCCTGACCACTGGTACTGTTAGCTAGGGGTGATGGGAATTGTAGTCCCAAACATCTGGAGTTTGCCTATGCCTGATCTAAACGTATTTTGACATGGCATCACTTTCATAAATGATATTCTAAAATGGACAGCACTAACTTATTGGGATAGAATTAAAAGCATATTGATTCTTCATCGCTTTTTTATATATTTGGGTGGAACAGACCCTCCCCCTCCCTGTATCAAGAACTGAAACTGAATCTGAATGTCACCATCTAGTTCAAGCCACTTTATATAAGAAAATAATTGTGGCTGAAAATGTCAAGATTAATTAGTGAAGTCCTGTTTCATCCAGAGTATCAACACTGATACCGAGCGATGTAATTTCAGCTATAAATGATGTAATGTGAACTAATAACACAGCAAAGGGGATTTCAGGATAGTATAATACCTTGAGATTATACCTTGAGATTCGCCTTATCTATATACTAATACCAAGTCAAGTCCTACACTGTGCTTGTGCTTATCCACCTAAAACACTATATAGCGTGTTCTCCTTCATGGAGAGCATGTGTTGCAGTGGGAGCTGCCAGAACACTCCAAAGTTGGGGGTGGGCTAATGGATCATTGGCCACTGATGCGATTGGGGCTTCCCTTGTTGTTGGGAAGAAGTTAATGTTGCCATTTCTTGATTGACAGCCAGAAATGCTAAAACTCCTTGCACGAGGCTAGGGCTTCCTCTTTTCGGCCATGCATCAGATTGCCCGTCCCCCCTCCCTAGAATTAGGGTTGTTCACTTTGACCTTGCTATGCCTGTCATGGGGTCATCTGCTCTTGGGGCAGGGGCCTGGTAGGAATTTTGTCCATCTGGCTGATTGGCTGGGGCCATTTGGTTTTTGCCTACTGTGTAGCAAATCGTCACAACTTGTAAGGTTGCGGTTAGGCATTGGTTTATGGTTTGGTTGGTTGAGGGGAAGTGGTTGAGTGCCTGCCCTTGGTAGGTTGAGTGCCTGCCCCTCTAATGCTGCTGCTGCAAGGGATTCCGTTAAAGAAATCGGGGGCTAACTATTGCTTGTCCACTCTGTCAAGGGGGCTCGGGCCATTGCAAGAGCTCCTGGTTGCATTTGGGGAGGGCTGAGGGCAGGTTCCCTGCTCTGTCGCTACCCCCAAGTGTATTTCCCTTTTCTGACTTTCGCATCGTGCGGAATGTCAGTCTGCCCCCCATGGTGGGGGCAGATAGTCACAACCAATGCCTAAGCAACCACTCACATTTTTGTATTTTAATAAAGTTGTGGCCAAAATTACACCAAAAACCTTAAACAAAAAATTCTGTGTGACGTGTGAGTTATTGGGGTGGCCCTGGGGACCTTGAAACGCAAATGCATCCTCTGGAAAGAGGTTTCAAAATTCTTTGAAATTTTGCAAACATTTGATACTGAAAAAGCCCTGGAATTCTACAGCTAGTTCAAAGCACAGCTGAAAGACTTTTGACTGGGACCAATCAGCAGAATCAAATATCTTCACTGAGTCCCAGCCTGTTTCAAAGGACAGTCTGAAGACCTTTCTTCCGGAGCGCTCATCTTTAGAAATTACTATATTGGCCCAAATATATGCCACACTCCACCCCCCCCCCCAAAAAAAATTCTGAACATGAAAAGTTAAAGTGTGGCTTATATTCAGGGCCGGATTTAGGTTTGATGAGAACCTAAGCTACTGAAGGTAATGGGGCCCTTTATATGTCCAGCTGTCCTTTGTCAACAAGAAATTGTCACTTTTTGTGTGTGTTGAATATACCGTATTTTAGGCCCTATAGGACGCACTTTTTCATCCAAAAATGAAGGGGAAATGTGTGTGCGTCCTATGGGGCGAATGCAGGCTTCAGGAGAGCCACAGCGCCAGCCCCACAAGGTCGGGGGACAGCGGGGAGGCGGAATGCCGCCATCCCACTGTCCCCGGACCTGGTCTGCAGGCGGGTGGTGGGGAGAAGAGCGCTTCTCCCCACTGCTTGCCCCGCAAGCTCCGGGGACACGTGGCCAGCATGACAAGCTGCATCTGGCGAGCCAGCGCAGCACACGGAAAGCCGTTTACCTTACCTTTTTCCACCTTTGGTGGACGTGCCCAAGGATTAAGGTTTTCTGGGAAATGATTTATAATGAACTGAAAAAAATATTTAAATACACATTTAGAAAGACCCCAGAAGCCTTTCTCCTGGGTATGGTAAACCAACAGGTTCAAGTGAAGGACAGAACTTTTTTTATGTACGCTACAACAGCAGCAAGAATACTCATCGCGCAATACTGGAAGACGCAAGATCTACCCACGCTGGAAGAATGGCAAATGAAGCTCATTGACTATATGGAACTTGCAGAAATGACTGGCAGAATCAGAGACCAGGGAGAAGAGATGGTGAAGGAAGACTGGAGGAAATTTAAAGACTATTTACAGAAGTATTATAAAATTATGAACGTTTGAGGTTATCAGATTGTATGTAAAAGAATGTTTTTATAAAAATGACAATGATAAAGAAAGTATATTTTGTAAGACATAGGGAAATGTAAGGACTAATAAGACAATAACATTAATCTGAACCAAAGATATGCCAGAGGGAAAGAGTTTACTACCAGAATATAAGACCTAGAATACAGAGTGGGAAGGCATGGGGAAGTCGCAGACTTAAGTTAATGCTGAAGAATACAATGACACAATATTTGTTTTTAATTCTTTTATTTTTACCTCTTTTATTTTTCCTTTTGTCTTTGTATAATGTATGTATTGTTTTTCTCTTGCTTTTTTCTTTTTGATGTGTTTGTCGATTTGTACTTTTTGTTTATTGAATGTGGAAAATAAAATATTATTTAAAAAAAGAAAAAGAAATTGTCACTTTTTGTGTGTGTTGAATATACCATATTTTAGGCCCTTTAGGACGCACTTTTTCATCCAAAAATGAAGGGGAAATGTGTGTGCGTCCTATGGGGCGTATGCAGGCTTCAGGAGAGCCACAGCGCCAGCCCCACAAGGTCGGGGGACAGCGGGGAGGCGGAATGCCGCCATCCCACTGTCCCCGGACCTGGTCTGCAGGCGGGTGGTGGGGAGAAGAGCGCTTCTCCCCACTGCTTGCCCCGCAAGCTCCGGGGACACGTGGCCAGCGTGACAAGCTGCATCTGGCGAGCCAGCGCAGCACACGGTAAGCCGTTTACCTTACCGCTGGTAAGCAGTCCCTATTTATCTACTTGCACCCGAGGTTGCTTTTGAACTGCTAGGTTGGCAGGCGCTGGGACCGAACGACGGGAGCTCACCCCGCCGCGGGGATTCGAACCGCCGAGCTTTCGATCGGCAAGTCCTAGGTGCTGAGGCTTTAACCCACAGCGCCACCCGCGTCCCTGAAGGTCGTCATAGAAATGTATTAATAGGTTTTAAAACGGCATTGATTTCAATGGCAGAGATGAACGCATGCATAAATTTCCCCCAATGACCTCAATGGGACTTCTGAGGAACTCTGGTTAGATTGTGCTCCACATTTTAAATGCATTACAGATACATGCAATTGCAAGCCCAGTCCAGCTTAGCTTTGTTAATAAATCTAGTGTTTTTGCCATCTTCAGACTTAAAAAAAAAAATTGATAGTTTATCTTAAAATCCATAAGTTAATTTGGAAGCAAAATGTACTACTACTGGAGAAAACATTGTTATTAAAAGAAATCCTGAAGGATCTATAAATATATTTTAAACCCCTCGTGTGTGTGTGTGTGTGTGTGTGTAAAGAGACAGCAGAAAATAACCTTTAGCAAAGTGTGATTTGTTCTAATAATTTAGTATAGAATTCAGTGAAATAAGAACTGAAGTAGTGTATTATGCCCTGAATACCTAAGTGACTGGATGGTTTGATAAAATGGTGGCATAACCTGCACTGAAACAAAGCAAAATAATTATTAAAGATTTAAAAAAATAATGAGAAGAAGCAGGATATATTAACATTTGTAAGTAATGAGATCATGAAGCAGAAATTCACGGGACGAAAAAAACCACAAACCCAGCACAGCTACAAGAACCCAATAAAAGGTTAATTAAAGAACATTATATAATACATCCTCAGAATCATAAAATTATTAAGACAACAACCAGCAACAGAAAAGCTGCTGCTAATATGCCTCATTTGTAATTTTATTTATTTATTTACTAAAAAGCATGAACTCGCGCAGCAGACTTCATATGAGGAGATGGGCTTACTGACAACAACAATGTCTTCGGGGGTTCAGAGGGATTAATTGAAGCATTGCTGTAAAGTAATGGCTGCATACTTAATTAGAAGAATAAAAGTAAGGAAACAAATTGTTGTTCCTTAGGTGAGCACGGCATGGACACACAAAAATGGAACAGGTGAAAGACTATTATATCAGGGGTAGGCAAACTAAGGCCCGGGGGGCCCGATGTGGCCCGCCAAGCTTGCTATCATATACACCCTGCTTATGTACGATGTACAGTACTTGTAATGGTTCTAGGGATTGCTCGTGCGTAAGTTGCCGTTACTCCTGGCTAGGTTGCCTGGTTGAACCCTTTCTGTCTGGACAGCCTCAAGTTCCGTGGCTGCCTCAGTCGCTGGCAGAATCCGTCAGTGGGCATAGAAGCTGTTTGACGCCCAGTCTCCTCCCCCGTTGCCTGCGCGAAAGTTTTCTGCGCAAGGTGGGTGTGGGCAACGGAGTACTCATGCCCTCTCCGCTGGTCTCCTGCGAAGAGTCCTGGAGCCACCTCTCCGATTCCTCCATCTCCTCCCCTTTCCCACTGGTGTTACGCTGATTACCTTCCCCAGCGGATGGGCTATCCCTCCTTCTACTAGGACCCTCTCCACCATAGTCCGGGAACCTCCTCTCCGCCTCCCGCTCCGATGGCAGTTCCCTGACAGTACTAAACTATGATTCAGTGTGACACATGGACAGACAATGCGTAATGGACAGACAATGCGTAATTCCTCTCAAATTTGGTAGCGACTGTGGCCCAGTTTGCACGTCACAGTCAAATATAGTTAACAAACCTTGGCTTAACACCATGGTTTGTACACAGTCAAACGAACTATCACCCCAGGAGTGGCCAGAAAACTATGGTTTGTTGCTCCTGTTGGCTAGAAGGAAGCAGCAAAGCAGCAGTCATAGAATCATAGAATCATAGAGTTGGAAGAGACCACAAGGGCCATCGAGTCCAACCCCCTGCCAAGCAGGAAACACCATCAGAGCACTCCTGACATATGGTTGTCAAGCCTCTGCTTAAAGACCTCCAAAGAAGGAGACTCCACCACACTTCTTGGCAGGAAATTCCACTGTCGAACAGCTCTTACTGTCAGGATGTTCTTCCTAATGTTTAGGTGGAATCTTCATTTGTGTGTTTTCTGTATACTGTCAGCTATGATTAACCGTAAAAAAGTATAATAAAAAAGTAGAGACATCACCTTGCCAACCAAGGTCCGTATAGTAAAAGCTATGGTTTTCCCAGTAGTGATGTATGGAAGTGAGAGCTGGACCATCAAGAAGGCTGATCGCCGAAGAATTGACGCTTTTGAATTATGGTGCTGGAGGAGACTCTTGAGAGTCCCATGGACTGCAAGAAGATCAAACGCATCCATTCTTAAGGAAATCAGCCCTGAGTGCTCACTGGAAGGACAGATCATGAAGCTGAGGCTCCAATACTTTGGCCACCTCATGAGAAGAGAAGACTCCCTGGAAAAGACCCTGATGTTGGGAAAGATGGAGGGCACCAGGAGAAGGGGACGACAGAGGATGAGATGGTTAGACAGTGTTCTCGAAGCTACAAACATGAATCTGACCAAACTGCGGGAGGCAGTGGAAGACAGGAGTGCCTGGCATGCTCTGGTCCATGGGGTCACGAAGAGTCGGACACAACTGAACGACTAAACAACAACAACAATGATTAACAATGGCACATGAATCCACAATAAGCATGACCATGAATCATTGTAGCTTCTGACGTGACATAAGTCAAAAAAGTCACTCTGAACTAAAGAATGAACCAATTGTACTGATTCAACATAAAGCACAAAAAATGTGAGCACCTTATGTAAGTTTCTACTATCGAATTAGTGTCAAAAGAAGGCACTGGATCTTGTGTGGGTTGGAGAGCCATAACTTGGCCAGAAACAATTTACTCCTTTTTTTCTGGATGGCCACACTGAGCAAAATGAGGAAATGGAAACCTAAGAGGATAGTTCCTAACATTTCCAAGAAATGTCATTTATGAATTTTATGGTTGGGATACAGGGAGCTATTCCAGACACGCCAAAGGACTTAGTGGGATATTTGGCTTTTTGCATTTTCCTTTTAACAGCAGACACATGCCCCAGATGACAATTGTTTATGAAATGAGGCAAGAGTATTGTTAGCCCAGAAATGGAAGCAAGAAGAAATTCCGACGAAAGAAGAATGGCAGACGAAATGAATGGACTATGCAGAATTGGACAAAATGACAGGAAGGATTCGAAACCTGCGGGACCAGAGATTTACAGAAGATTGGAAGAAGTATATGAATTATTTGAAGAGCAACTGTAATCAACAAATTACGCTAGTAGGACCACAAGAAGTTTTGTAAAGAGAAATATACGAAGTGTTGCAAAGTGGAAAAAGATAGAGATATTGGTTATGAGTTTGAAATGTAAGAGGGAAAATAAGAAAGGCATACTGGGAGATTAGATTGGAAATTTTTCAGACAGGACTGATGGAAGTCAAAAAAATTGAATAAGATGTAAAAATATGTTTAATTGCTGTTGAAAATGATATGTCAAAAAACTAATAAAAGTTTATGTATTTTTTAAAAAGACACTTGTTTATGAAATGAATATGCCTTGAATTTGGCTAGGATGGCTCCCACTTTGTCTTTGTTCAGGTTCCTACACTGAGCTCTATGTTATCACAACAGCTATTGGAGAAGCAGCTATTTTTTGTAAACTTGATTGAGTAATGTGAACTACACAGGCATTATGCAGGCATTATAAAAGCAGCTAGCTTATATTCACTACTAACAGAAGGTCAGGACGCGGGTGGCGCTGTGGGTAAAAGCCTCAGAGCCTAGGGCTTGTCGATTGAAAGGTTGGCGGTTCGAATCCCCGCGGTGGGGTGCGCTCCCGTTGTTCGGTCCCAGCGCCTGCCAACCTAGCAGTTCGAAAGCACCCCCGGGGGCAAGTAGATAAATAGGGACCGCTTACTAGCGGGAAGGTAAACGGCGTTTCCGTGTGTGGCTCTGGCTCGCCAGAGCAGTGATGTCATGCTGGCCACGTGACCCGGAAGTGTCTCCGGACAGCGCTGGCCCCCGGCCTCTTGAGTGAGATGGGCGCACAACCCTAGAGTCTGTCAATACTGGCCCGTACGGGCAGGGGTACCTTTACCTTTACCTTTAACAGAAGGTCAGACATTGTTGCTTTAATATAAAAATAAAAAAGGTTTTTCCAAGTGAGAAGTTCCCTCTGAAGGAGGATGGAGCTGACTGACAGGCGAATTAGGCACACAAGCAATGACAGGTATATAATGAAATCTTTTACACAAAACTGGAACTTAAATCTCGCAGGAACTGTTCCATTCTTCAATATTTTTTTTAACCAAGTAAGACTTTTTCTTCCTTCAAAGTCTGTTATCTTTTATTACCACCTTACAAGGCTGCACAGCAGGAGTTAAGGTTGCATGTGTGACTAATTTTAGGAAATTGGACACATGCAGAATTTAAGTGACAAGCGATTTGAGTGTTTTTGAGTATTTAGGAGTGTTCTATATTTAAGAGCATTTCAACTTAATTTCTCCAAATATTATTGCTGCTTTGACATACAATTTCCTCTAATTATTGCAGCTATTAGAAAATCAGGTGAACAACATGGATATGTGTGAGTTATTTAGTTGTTAGAACCTCTGATTTATATATCTGCAGGTGGCAGTTTCATTTGTCCCTTAGACCTTTCAAATCATCATCTATGGAAAGGACAAATATTAATTTTCCAGATCCAGTTAAAATCCAGTAATATATGCTTAGCAATAGCTAAAGACACAGTAAGACCAAGTGTGAGACTTCCTCCAACTTGTCGCTTATTCTAAACACACGGCCTAATTGTTTTGATTTGGAAACACTCAGATAAAGTTAAATAAACTGAGATAAGTGCAAGCTGCTAAACATCATTTGTGCCATTTATGATGACAGATAACATGATGAATCTTGAACTTGGGTTTTGCTAAAAACTATTTTCTGAAGCAAGAATGAGAGCAACTGTGCAAAAAATTTTGCTGGGTAAATCTCAACTCACTGTCTCTGGGCTGTTTCCCAAGATACAAAGGTAATTCAGCCACTGAAGTCAATCAACCAGGGCTCCCTGGAAAATTTGAATGTACATCACTGTTTACATTTTAAGGTATACACCTAAAACATAAAGAGTCAGGGGGTGTTCTGCTGGAATGTGTAAAAAAAATAGGGTTGCTTCTTCAGCAATTCCAGCAAACAGGGTTAAAATAGATGGAAAGCTGAGAATATCAACCTGAGTTGAGATACTTGAAGCAGGTCATGAGGGGGAAAAATGCACACTCTTCCATTCTAGTCTTCTCCAAAGTGAATCCCTCTAACTGCAGTTAAGAGCTATGTCAACTTAGGTTTTAACTGCAGTTTGTACTAAATTGGCTCCATCCTAATGAGGGATTATTAACCAGCTCATTTCAAATTCCATTTCATCCTACCTAGTATTAACTGTGGTCAATAACTTCAATAATAACACCTCTTAAGTGTGATTGTGTTTGAAGGGAATCCTCTTTTTTTTTTGGCGAAGGGTAGGGACTGGAGAAAAACTATGTTTCAATGCCCTGTTCCCCATCGGAACAAGAATTATAGTGCACTAATAATTCTTGCTCTCGAAACAAAACTTATTTTTGTAAGATGATAATTTGTTTACAATTTTAAGGGGGTGGGATATCATGTTTCCCAGTTACATTTTAGGGTGGAGTATTGCTGCCAATACTCCACCCTAAAATGGACGCGGGTGGCGCTGTGGTCTAAACCACTGAGCCTAGGACTTGCTGATCAGAAGGTCGGCGGTTCGAATCCCCGCGACAGGGTGAACTCCCGTTGCTCGGTCCCTGCTTCTGCCAACTTAGCAGTTCAAAAGCACATCAAAGTGCAAGTAGATAAATAGGTACCACTCCAGCGGGAAGGTAAACGGTGTTTCCGTGCGCTACTCTGGTTCGTCACCACGTTCTTCATGTGTAATCCAGAAATCCCATTTCTGCAGCATCACATTGGGCTTGCCGATCAGAAGGTCAGTGGTTCAAATCCCTGCCACGGGGTGAGCTCCCGTTGTTCTGTCCCAGCTCCTGCCTACCTAGCAGTTCGAAAGCACATCAAAGTGCAAGTAGATAAATAAGTACCGCTCCGGTGGGAAGGTAAACAGCGTTTCCATGCACTCTGGTTTCCCTCACGATATCCCATTGCACCAGAAGTGGTTTAGTCATGATTGCCACATGACCCAGAAAGGTGTCTGTGGACAAACGCCAGCTCCCTCAGCCTGAAAGCTAGATGAGCGTCGCAACCCATGGGTTGATAGCCATGTTCAAATATATAAAAGGATGTCACATAGAGGAGGGAGAAAGGTTGTTTTCTGCTGCTCCAGAGAAGCGGACACGGAGCAATGGATCCAAACTACAAGAAAGAAGATTCCACCTAAACATTAGGAAGAACTTCCTGACAGTAAGAGCTGTTCTGCCAAGGAGTGTGGTGGAGTCTCCTTCTTTGGAGGTCTTTAAGCAGAGGCTTGACAACCATAAGTCAGGAGTGCTCTGATGGTGTTTCCTGCTTGGCAGGGGGTTGGACTCGATGGCCCTTGTGGTCTCTTCCAACTCTATGATTCTATTATTCTAACCCCATAATCGCCTTCAACTGGACTTAACCATCCAGGGGTCCTTTACCTTTACCTTACTTGTGAAAATGATGTGCATACAGGAACCCACATGACGTCTTATGTGCATTGTCCTACAAGGTCTGCCCCCAAACCTCCCACCATTCTATTAATGAACCTGTGCAAGCCGTAAGGCGCATATACATATATATATATATATATATATATATATATATATATATATAATTTTACAGAAGGCGAGAGCTTACAAATTTCCTAACAGATGAGAATCTGCCCGTGAAGACCTCTGAATGTTTAGAACATGAGCATTCCTGTACACATCACCAACAGATGTTGCAGTCTCTCTGGAGACAAATTCTCCAAAACTACATGCTGGGCTGTAGTTACAAATATGAAAATAGTGGAGATATCAGGTTGCTTACTATAAGCAGAATTAAGATAACTGTTCTTATATCCTATTTGTAATAGCAACCCTCCATATATTTTTTTTACTTATTAGGTCTCCATTCTCCTGTGATATCTGGAGCAGACTGCATATTTGCATTGCACCTTTGCAACATTTTCTCCTTTAGAGCTAGGACAGCTCTGTAACACATTCTGTCACCTCCCATCTGAAGGCTAGTGGGAAGGAGAGAACGGGAAAAAACCTAATAAAGTAAAAAAAAAAATCTAGTTTATGTTGCAATGTTCAAAGCAAACAGAAAGAGTCTGGTATAGATAAACTAATTTCCACCTGTTTCTGCTTACTGCATATACAGTAACTCAATTTAGATTGATCGGATAATGTTTGCAGACTTACTACACTGGCACGAGACGACTATAGCCATTCAGATTATTATTTCAAAAGCACCAAGATGAAATGCTGTTTGTGTTCCTTTTAATTTCGTTTTAGCTCTTTGTTTATCTCTCTACTTCAAAGCACTTTCAGCATCTGACAACTATGTAAAATTGAAGCAGGAAAAGGTGCCACGCTCAATCTGCCTTACTTTGCAAGGCATTAGAGAGGCATGATTCAGATATGATGCCATGCAAAGAGCCCCCTCTAAAAATAAGTTCAGCCGTGTGCCATACGCAGCTGGGAACTACATTCAAAATAAATAAATACAGTGGTGCCTCGCAAGACGAAATTAATTCGTTCCGCGAGTCTCTTCGTCTAGCGGTTTCTTCGTCTTGCAAAGCAACCCTATTAGCGGCTTAGCGGATTAGCGCTATTAGCGGTTTAGCGGCTATTAAAGGCTTAGCAGCTTAGCTGCTTAGCTGCTAAAAGGCTATTAGCGGTTTAGCAGCTTAGAAAAAGGGGGTGGGGAGCGGGAAAAAATCGCAAGACTCGCAAGACATTTTCGTCTTGCCAAGCAAGCCCATAGAGAAATTCGTCCTGCGAAGCGCATCGAAAAACGGAAAACCCTTTCGTCTAGCGGGTTTTCCGCCTTGCGAGGCATTCGTCTTGCGGGGCACCACTGTAAATAAATGCTCAACGTTTCTGGTAGCGCTAGTTTTATTAAGGAGGGATTGTCTCTTTTTCATTATTCAGATTATTTTTATTACCGTATTTTTCGTTCCATAAGACGCACCTGACCATAAGACGCACCTAGTTTTTAGAGGGGGAATGCAAGGGGAAAAAATATTCTTTAAAGGGAGCACTGAACAGAACCTGTAAGCATCCCATAGCACTTCTACCTCTTCCAATTTACAATTAACTCATTTCAATTTTCATAAACTTTTAAAATAAATCTAAATAGGTATTAATCATTAACATTGCAAGTCTATTTAATTCAACCCTACTAGTGTTGTTAATTGTTTACAATTTTCCTTCAAATATTGTGCAAATTTACTCTCATCTTTTTGGAAAGCTTGATCACGCTGGTTTCGGATTTTCCTGGTCAGTTTAGCCAGTTCTGCATATTCCATCATCTTTGTCTGCCACTCTTCTATTGTTGGTAATTCCTGCTGCTTCCATTTTGGGGCTAAAAAATCCTTGCTGCCGTTGTTGCATACATAAACAGTTTTTTTAAAAAAATCTCTTTTTGGAATTTCTTCGCCTACTATACCCAATAAAAATCCTTCTGCTTTTTGAACAAATGTACTTTTGTATATTTTCTTTAACTCATTATATATCGTTTCCCAGTAAGCTTTCTTGGGGGGGCGGGGGGGGGGACCCCTGACAGTTAAGTCCAGTCACGAATCGTGAAGCTGAGGCTCCAATACTTTAGCCACCTCATGAGAAGAGAAGACTCCCTGGAAAAGACCCTGATGTTGGGAAAGATGGAGGGCACAAGGAGAAGGGGACGACAGTGGACGAGATGGTTGGACAGTGTTCTTGAACATGAGTTCAGCATGAGTTTGACCAAACAACAACAAAGGAGAAAAGAAAGAGGCCAGTGCCAATCTGCCAAATGGAAAAATCCCTACCAGGCCCCCGATCCAAAACGGGTGACCAACCAAAGTCCATAGCAAGGCTAAAGACACACCTAAAGTAGAGGGTGGGAAAGATGGAGGGCATAAGGAGAAGAGGACGACAGAGGTCGAGATGGTTGGACAGTGTTCTCAAAGCTACCAGCATGAGTTTGACCAAACTGCGGGAGGCAGTGGAAGACAGGAGTGCCTGGCGTGCTCTGGTCCATGGGGTCACGAAGAGTCAGACACGACTAAACGACTAAACAACAACAAGGCAGAGAGGTCACCCTCCACCAGTAGTCACTCTTACCCTGTGCAACCAACCAGCTTCTGAACTTCCACATCTGCAGTGATGTCAATGACAGACACATGGATTACTGGCAAATGCTGAAATGCTAACATTTACCACAACTTCGTGAATAGTCTCTAACATGTACCTAGATTACCCCACATGTGCCCCTTTCAAGCACTTTGGCACTACAGCAGATAAAGGTATAGGTAAAGGGACCCCTGACCATTAGGTCCAGTCGTGACCTACTCTGGGGTCGTGGTGATCATCTCGCTTTATTGTCCGAGGGAGCTGGCGTACACCTTCTGGGCGTACACCTTAGCATTACTAAGCCGCTTCTGGCGAACCAGAGCAGCGCATGGAAATGCCGTTTACCTTCCCGCCGGAGCGGTACCTATTTATCTACTTGCACTTTGACGTGCTTTCGAACTACTAGGTTGGCAGGAGCTGGGACCGAGCAATGGGAGCTCAGCCTGTCGCGGGGATTCGAACCGCCGACCTTCTGATCGGCAAGTCCAAGGCTCTGTGGTTTAACCCACAGCGCCACCCACGTCCCTCCACAGCGCCACCCACAACTTGCTTGTTTAGTGTGGCAGTGGAACATTGGAACTCCCTGTCTATTGAGAGAAAGCAGGCCCCTTCACTGAATTCTTTCCGGCACCTGCTTAAAAGGTTCCTGTTTAGACAAGCCTACCCAAATGCTTAGAAAGTTTTATTATTTCAACTTATTTATGTTTTCAAGTACGGTTGCAAATTTTCATTGATTTTCCTGTTTTATCTTTTGCAAACCAATTTGAGGGTTTTTTTTTTTTTTACAATCAAGTGGTACACAAATTTTACGAAATAAATGAAAACAGGTAACATCTTTGATATAAGTTAGAAATGCAGCATTTGTTGTTGTTGAAGCACAAATATACCATAATAGTTGTTATTTATGTCAAGCAAGATACCTGAGGAATAATGACCTCACTGGGTTAACTAAGTCAGCGACTTTCATTCGCTTGAATCTGTTAAGAATAAATCAAAACAGGAATTTTTTTCTAAATGGGAGGTTTTCAAAGAATATCTGAAAAATAAACATAGTAGTTTAAATTCTGTTGCAGCATTCGAGGAACTTCAGTAATAGTTGTAAGGTAGATATAAGAAATTAGATTTAATGAGAATAAGTTTAATTATAAAAAAAATGTGTATTGGCAATAAGTAATATGAATTTGAAGTATGGAATAGACGGGAGGTTGGGTCTTTAGTGTTAAGACCAATAGATGTTTTATTGTTTGCTAAGAATATTATGTGTCTATGGTTATTTTTGTAATTTGTGTATAATTTGGTATTTGTGTTTTTTGTTTGTTTGTCTTTCTTGTTGTATAAATAAAAAACTTTAAATTAAAAAAAACACCAAAAAACACACACTGAATCTGTTAAGGGCTGAACTATGGAACTGTAATACTATGAATTCTGAAAATGCAGAGTTGATTGCAAAGCAACTGGTCTTCACAAACTACAAGTTAAGTAGCTTCCCCCCAGCAGAGATTAATCTCCGGTACAAGGGATGTCATAACGTACAGCAGCCAAAAGAAGATCCCTAAAAATTTACCTATTCAGTATGTGTCTCCCTGAAGCAATTGCCCCTACTTTTATTACTGCTTTTTTCTACTAAGCCAACAGCCAAAAGAACAAATAAAGCAGGAAAAACAGACTCAAACAAGTGCTGCACAGATTACTGAACTGAAAGCAGGTCATGGAAAGGACGTCAACTATTGCAGTACGCTTTGATCTCTCCCTGATTTGACTTTACCCCACGTCCCCAAACCAATGAGTTCAACATGTTGAAGTCATAACAGATCCTCCTTTTTGAATACTGCCTTTTCAGGAATGCCGGCAATTTCATATCCGCCGCATCTTTGCCATCTAAAATAGCAGAAGACACACACCCATAGCTGGCCACGTAAGAACAAGAAATACAGTAGTATGTTAACTTGGCAGCCTTTTATTTATTTATGCATCATAAATAAGTCTAAAAACTTTTTTAGAAAGCACGTTCTCCCCCCCCCCCCATCTCTGTCCCACCCCATGGATTAAGACAGCTAGATAACTTTGGTTTCTGCAATGCATCATAGCAACAGCTCCAAAACTAACTCGCTCCAGATGTCCCTGTGATCATCTAATCAGACATCAAAAGCAGCACTCTGACAAGCTCTCACACTGATTATAAGTATTCTATATATATGTTCCCACAGCATAAATACATACAGTAGCTACTTGGGAGCTGGGGTTTGTTGTGGTTTTTTAATCTCTCTCTCTCTCTCTCTCTCTTTAAATTGACTCATCTAATTCAGAATTCTATTTAAACATACATGAGCAGCTACAGAAAGAAACACCAGGCCTTCTAAATCACAGAAAACTCTCCCATTCATTCCCAAAGGGCTCTGTTCTTCCCTTCAGTGCAAATGTATGGATTTCAAAATAGTATTTAAAAGCAGAACCAAAAAAAAGGAGAGAAAAAGCTTGATAGCTAATAAATACACCTCTAGGGCTCACAAGTTCTGAACCAAACGTAAAGAGAAGAGATTTAGAGGAGTCGTGTGTTCATCCATTCACACTGTCACCAGATGTTGTAAGATGGGTAAGAAGACCTCTGCTAATACTGCAATACAAGGTCGATGCATGGAGTGTATGGAGCAAGTCCCTATTCCATCTCCCAGCTCCAAAAATCCATTTAGGCGCAGAAAGAATGGGAAACATTCAAAGAGCATTTGAAAAATTATTGTAACAACAAAAATCTCCTGGCAGAACTTGAATGATTCTTGTAAAATAAAAAGTACAGATAACAACTTTCTTTTGACAAGAACAAAGAAAATAAAATGGTAATTTGAAACTGTGTGTAAAGCGTGTTCTCCAATAAATGAGAGCACGTGTTGCGGTGTGGGCCACCGGGCCAGGCCTCTTGTTGCCAGGCTGGTTAATAGTTATTGCCTGGCATCTGTGATTGGATAACCGGGTTGCTGGGGCAAATTGTATGTTGCAAATTGAGTGGGTGGGACCATAGTCTTTAAATATTGGTGCACTCTGGTTTCTCTTTCTCTTTGCAGAGTGCATCGGATCAGGAGCAATCTTCTCATTGTCTGGTTACATTTCTTTATTTCCCCCCTTCTTTTTAATCCTCTCTAGTCCCTTAATTAATTTAATTCCCCTCTCTAGTCCCTTAATTAATTTAATTCCCCTTTTTTCCTGTTTGATTTCCCACCCCACCCCTTTCCCTGCCCTGTGGGAAGATTCTCCCTGTACCTGTGAGCGCTGCCTGTGCATAATCCTCCTGGGCTTGCCTTTCCCAATAGGGAGAGAGCCCCCATTAGGGGCTTTCTTTTGCAAAGAGGTTTCCCCCATTTTTGCCTGTTTAATTGTGGGGCTAGTCAGGGCTGTTCTCAGCCTAGCTAGAATCACTTTCTTTATAGTATCCCCAAAGGTTGGCTTTATTTTGGTTGCATGCAGTGCTGTTGGCCGAGTTTTAATTTAGCCTTGGGCAGGAGCACTATATTGAGTTCCTTTAATATTGCAATGAGACAAAAAAGGCAGAGAGCAGAAGCATGGAGGCCTTCACGGCCTTCTCGGCCTGCACATATCATTGAAGCCTAAGCCTGCTACAGTTAGCAGTACAGTAAATTCCCAGCTTACCTGGAATCACTTTCGTTTATAGTATCCTCATAGGTTGGCTTTATTTTGGGTGATTGCAGTGCTGTTGGCCGAGTTTTAATTTAGCCTTGGGCAGGAGCTCTATATTGAGTTCCTTTAATATTGCAATGAGACAAAAAAGGCAGAGAGCAGAAGCAGGGAGGCCTTCACGGCCTTCTCGGCCTGCACATATCATTGAAGCCTAAGCCTGCTACAGTTAGCAGTACAGCAATTGTTAGTCTCTGTGGTATGTGACTCACTTTCTCTATAAGAATTTATCTGTTTGCAGGCTCACTTGTGGCTAATGTATATCGTAGGCAGACAGAGTGGAGCCAGAGGCTCTCCATGCCTCCAGTGAGCACTCTGTGTATGCTCTTTAACTATGCTGTTTCTGAACAAGTTTATTTTCTTCAAGTTTGTTTGCCCTGATAGTGGCAACTGCCATTTTAGAGACGAGCCATTGTGGCTTAGTGGCTAGAGTGCAGGACTAGGACCTGGGAGACAGGGTTCATATCCCCCACTTAGCCATTCTTATCACATAACAAAACAAGCTGCTCCTTTTGGACTATTCTGTTGCATGGTAGTTCGGCCCACTTGTGATATTGCTCCCAAAAAGAAGTTCGGGTTTCTTGAGGGCATGCTTCCCTCTAAAGGGCAAACAGGGGCACCTGGACAGGCGGTGGGCTGCCTCGAGTTTGTTAACTCATTGGAAACATTTATGTCTGGCCTAGCAGGTGATCTTAGGGCTTGGCCCGCTTGGCCCTAGAATTTGATGGCCTCTGGCAGCGTTTCCGGCCTGAATAGCTTCCCCATGTGGTGCACAAAGCATTGGTTTCACCAGTTCCTCACATTTAGTTTTTTGCAGACTATGACAGAGCCTTTGCAGATGCCTCCAGAGATTGCTTCTCCTGCAGAGGTTGACTTGCTGATGCCCTAGGTGCCTTCTTCCAGAAGGAAGCGTCTTCAGAGGTGGCGACCCAGGAGCAGGGAAAAGGGGAGCAGGGATGATGCTTACACCTCCTTGCAGGTATGTCAAACCTGGGTCTCTAGGGACCATCCTGGATAGCTCAGCTGGTCAGCGTATGGTGCCGGTAATCCATCAGATGTCTACTACCAGACTTTTAGAAGACATCTAAGGCAGCCCTGTTTAGGGAAACCTTTAATGTTTGCTGCATTACTGTATTTTAATCTTTTGTTGGAAGCTGCCCAGAGTGGCTGAGCAAGCCCAGCCAGATGGGCGGGGTACAAATAGATCATCATCACCATTATTATTATTATTATTATTATTATTATTATTATTATTATTTTGTGGGAGAGTGGACTAGATCATCCTCAGGGTCCCTTCCACCCCACTATTCTTTAAGTTGCAATTCACTATGGGAACGTTAGATGCAGGGCTGCCATTATCCCCTCAGCTTGCTAGGATCGCAGGGACGGGGACATGTGGACCACTTGCGCAGCTCCACATTTCAAATGGAAATTCCCTGAGCAATAGAACCTTAAGCTGTATGCAGGAAGCTGGCCCGGCAGCAGCTTTGTTGGGACTTTTTAGGGTTTCTGGCCGGCGTTGGCCCTGTAAATCTACACGTCATGGTGGCAACTCAAGGCAGGGCATTCTGCCCAAGTGGGGGCTGGGGACTAGCAAGCAATAACTCGATACCTCTCACCCATATTTCCATAAAAATATCTTCCTTGAAAGCCTGGCTAAAAGGTTATCTAGATGGGTCAGTGGTTTTGTGCTTGTGGGAAGGGTTTTCCCAAGGTTTGGGATTCCTCTGGCTTTTCAGCCAGTGGCTCAGAACACAGCAACTCTAAGCCAGTCAGAGAGCTACCTGTGGTAGCAAGTAAGAAGGTTAGGAAGCAGCTTTCATTGGGACGCATGGAGGTATCCCCTTGATTCTCCTGCTATTCCTATTTTCATTTATCCCCTTTAGGGATCGTCCCTAAGAAAGCCCCATATAATCCCCCTTATAATTTATCGCATCCCATAGGCACCTCAGTGAATGACTCTCTGGAATTGTTCCGTGAAATATGCATCTTTGGATCAGGCAGTTGAGCTTACCAACAAATTGGATGAGGGCCTGGTTGACATTATGCGATATTGAATTGGCTGTTAGGCTGCTGCCAGTTCACCCTCTAGATTATAAGTAGTTGGGGTTTAATTGTATGGTCCTTACATTTATAAGGCGATGCCAATGGGTTGCGCTATAGGCTGTGCAGCACTCAAGTCCTTTCTGGTTTGAACATTGCGAGTCAAGACTCGTTTAACTGGGGGTACCATTATTTGGATTATCTTACTGGCTGGTTCATGTGACATCAGCCTCTGCTAAGGCTTACTGTACGCCCCTTTTATTCCCTGAGGAGCTGGGTGTTCCCAGTGGATAGGTCAGTGGCTCCACTGCCCCTTTAATGTATCTGGGGGCTAGCTGGATACCGTTGCTCATACCTCTGCTTGCCTGTGGAAAAGCTGTTTGCCGTGAAGGACGTTATTCTTGTAATACTTCCTCTGATAGCAAATGTTGCTTTGTCAGATTCTATCATTGCTAGGTCAGTTTAAAAAATAAATAAATAAATAAAATAAAATTGGCATGCAGGGTGGTTGTTCCAGGCTGCCCCTTCCATTCCTGCTTGGCCAGGTGGTCTCTTCATCATCCTGTACAGTGGCCTTGAGCCTGGCAGGGCAAGGCAATCACATGTGACCTAACGTTTCTTGAGTTTTCCCCATTGTAGTGTCAGCGCACATCTGGACTGAGGAGTACAGGGACCGTCGGGTCTGTCTTGGTCTGATAACCAGGCAGTGTGAAGGTCCTGGCAAAATGGTCCTCATGCTTCGGCAGTCTCCGCCCCCCTTTTATGTGCTTTCCAGCTGCACTGCTTAAGGTTTAATATTGCGTTTCTGCTCGTTTTATTACGGGATCATCTATTGTTTTCACTGTCACTATATCCCGTTTTCAGTTGGAGAGCTTCAGATCCTGGGCTCTGGACGCCCAGCTATAGCCGGATTTTCTGGAGCTCCTGTGGCGCTTTGGCAACAATTGATAATTTAGAGGAGGAGTAGCTTACATTTCCCCTTCTGCTTTCAGGTCTTATGAGGAGGCCTGGACTGATTTCTTAGCGTTTAGCTGGCAGTCCTTGGCCATCCAGAGGAACTTGCCTCCATTCTCTGAGCAGGACCTGCAGTAATTCGCCCACCTGCTGCAGATCGGATGCACTGTTAAAACTATCAGAATTCAGTCCGCTGCAATGTCTGCTGGAGTAAAGCTTTAATTTTTCAGAGACTCTCCTAAAAGTGTGTCGTGCGCAGGGTCTCGGAAGGTTGGTAAAGGCTCCAGCCTTCACAGGACTGCAGGCAGGAAGCCGGTCAATCTTGACCTATGCAGTATCCGCAACAAGTTAATATTTGTCTCCTGGTTCTAGTTCCAGACGAGACTTCTTTCAGTATTCCATTGTAATTTTGGTGTACTGAGGGTTGGGGAAATTGGAGCCAGCACGGGGCTGAGAGTTTGGAGGCTTATTGCCTCTGGATTTTTCCTTATCTGCTTTGGAGCTTGTCATAAGTGTCTGGAGCTCTAAGTCAGACCTAGTGGGCAGGGTTGCCATCATCGGGCTTCCAGTCACAGATAAGGTGGGCCCTTGCCCTGTTATTGTATACTGAAATATTTGGCTTTTCGTTCCCCTGGGGGCTGGCTCGATTCTAGAAGTTGCTGGTTCTCGTGGGTTGCTCCTTCGGGATATATGTGTTTCCCTTTTGGAGTTGAGACTTGTAGTGCGCAACTCCACAAACTGACCAGCTGGGTCGGGGGGAGGTTGTCCGCCTCCCAGTGACTGGGGAGGTGGGCCCGTTCCCGGTCAAGGATGCAAGGAAGTACTTGGCCTTGAGACCTCCTGAGGACAGCCCCCTACTCATGCAATAAAATGGTCACCCTTTGGCGCGACACCAGTTCACATAAGTCATACGTAAGGCCATCTCTGCTTGTGGGATCTCGGCCTCTGGTTTCGCTCCTCATTCCTTTCGCATAGGTGCAGCGACTATGGCAGCCCATTGGGGCTTCTCAGCCACCAGGATCAAGGATTTGGGGAGATGGAAATCGTCTGCTTTCAAGGGTTATGTGCGAAACAAAATGCTGAGTTTGGTACTAATGCTTGTTGTTTCAACCCTTGTAGATCCCACGCTGGTCCACGTCTGGATAGTGGGACACAGCATCGTTCATTGGGCTGGCAGCAGAGCGAGGCAGTCTGCAAGGGGAGCGTGTCTCGGCCTCCCACAGCACGTGCAAGTGTCATGGTTTTCCAGACGCGGAATGTCATGGGGAGAGTTTATGCCGCTGATTGGTCACCGGCTGCTCTCAGACCTCCCCACCCTATGGCCATAGTGGTGCAGCTGGGAAAAAATGATGTGGCAACTATTGATTGCCTTGCTTTGCGCACCTCAATCCAAAAGGGATTTGGAGGCATTGGCAGCCTTATTACCTTCAGTGAGAATAATTTGGTCTCACTGGTTGCAGAGGCAAACCTGGCGCGGTGTTCCCGCCCGGAGGCCGCTGAAAGGGCCAGGAAGCGCATTAACTCTGCTGTTTGCGTGAAGGTATTGGAGCTGGGTGGTTTGGTGATTTCGCACCCAGACATTAATTTTAAGGCTGAGGCCCTTTACCGGGCAGATATAGTGCACCTCTCCGATTTGGGGAATGATGTTTGGCTGGATGTGGTGGCTACTAAATTGGGTTCCTGGTTGGGTTTGTGAGTGGTTGGCGGCGAGCGTTAGAGCTCTTGTGGCGGTTAGGCATTGGTTATAATATGCTGGTGTTGGAGGGGGCTGAACAGGCGGTGCCTGCCCCTCCTATTGCGATGAAGGGAATTCTGTTAAAGGAATCCTGGGGCTTGCCATGATTTCGTCCAATCCCTGTTATGGGACCAGGGCCGCCCAATCCCTGTTATGGGAATCCCTGTTATGGGACCAGGGCCGCCCAATCCCTGTTATGGGAATCCCTGTTATGGGACCAGGGCCGCTCAATCCCTGTTATGGGAATCCTTGTTATAGGACCGGGCAGGCAAGCTTTCGGGGAGCTGCTGGGGAGAGCGGCGTGGGTCCGACGCTTAGCTCAGGTGACCCCCCAGTTTGACTTTCTCTTCTACTGGCTACCGATCGGACCTCGGGATGCCAGTTCTGTCCCAGGCGGGGGGACAGATAGTCATAACCAATGTCTAAACAACCACTCACTGATTTTGTATTTTAATAAAGTTGTGGCCAAAATAGTGCCCAAAAACCAAAACTAAATTACGTGTTATGTGTGAAGTTATTTGAGGGGTGGCCTGGGGACCTACACGCGCAAAGCGTGTTCTCCAATAAATGAGAGCACGTGTTGCGGTGTGGGCCACCGGGCCAGGCCTCTTGTTGCCAGGCTGGTTAATAGTTATTGCCTGGCATCTGTGATTGGATAACCGGGTTGCTGGGGCAAATTGTATGTTGCAAATTGAGTGGGTGGGACCATAGTCTTTAAATATTGGTGCACTCTGGTTTCTCTTTCTCTTTGCAGAGTGCATCGGATCACCCGCCCACCCGCCCTCTTTTCCGGTTGACCTTGCTTTGCCTGTCATGGGGGTCGTCTGCCTTGGCGCAGGGGCCTAGTAGGAATTTTGCCATTTGGTGATTGGCTGTGCCATTTGGTTTTTGCCTACTACTCTGCAATTCGTCACAACTTGTAAGGTTGCGGTTAGGCATTGGTTATAATATGCTGGTGTTGGAGGGGGCTGAACAGGCGGTGCCTGCCCCTCCTATTGCGATGAAGGGAATTCTGTTAAAGGAATCCTGGGGCTTGCCATGATTTCGTCCAATCCCTGTTATGGGACCAGGGCCGCCCAATCCCTGTTATGGGAATCCCTGTTATGGGACCAGGGCCGCCCAATCCCTGTTATGGGAATCCCTGTTATGGGACCAGGGCCGCTCAATCCCTGTTATGGGAATCCTTGTTATAGGACCGGGCAGGCAAGCTTTCGGGGAGCTGCTGGGGAGAGCGGCGTGGGTCCGACGCTTAGCTCAGGTGACCCCCCAGTTTGACTTTCTCTTCTACTGGCTACCGATCGGACCTCGGGATGCCAGTTCTGTCCCAGGCGGGGGGACAGATAGTCATAACCAATGTCTAAACAACCACTCACTGATTTTGTATTTTAATAAAGTTGTGGCCAAAATAGTGCCCAAAAACCAAAACTAAATTACGTGTTATGTGTGAAGTTATTTGAGGGGTGGCCTGGGGACCTACACGCGCAAAACAAAAATAGGAACAACGGTACAATGAGTCTAATGTATTTTGCTCTTGATCTTTCCTTTTTCGTTTCTTTTCCCTTTCTTTTTTCCTCTTCTTTTCTTTCTTTTTTCTTTATCTATTTTTGTAACGTAAAACAAATACAGGAAAAAAAACTATGGAATGTTGATCTAGTTGTTGCGACATTTTGTAATGTTATGTATTGTTAAGGATGGCTGATGTAGTGAATGGCGAATTGCTGTTTTAGCTATTGTTGATTGTTATGTTATTGTTGAGTGCTAAATAAAGGCTAAAAAGAAAAAAAGAAAGAAGAAGAAGAAGAAGAAGAAGAAGAAGACCTCTGCTGATGTGGCCACAGTGCATTCTAGTTCATTTATACTTGGGAGCAGACCTCCTCCTTGGAAACCTGAAAACAGTCCAGGAGTCCAGGAGAAAATGATCCATCCCTGGTCTACTCCTTCGTCCTTCTAAACTTGGATTCTAAGTGATTTCACAGCTCTCCACTGAGAAGAATTCATTTGTGTCTGGAGATAGACAGCCAAAGTTTAAGGCGCCCAAGTTATCGCAAAGTTACAATCAAGCCAGAAATTGCCTGTTAAATGATGAGAACTGGTGTGCACAGTGGTACCTTGGTTCTCAAACTTAATCCGTGCCGGAATGCCGTTCCAAAACCAAGGCATGCTTTCCCACAGAGAGTAATGTAAAATGGATTGATTCGTTCCAGACTTTTAAGAACCCCAAAACCAGCAATTTAACATGAATTTTATACTATCTAACGAGACCGTTGATCTATAAAATGAAAGCAATAAACAATGTACTGCAGTCACACAATCAATCAATCAGTAGCTGAAATGGGTTCTACATAGTCACAAAAAAAAAAAAGCCACAAAAATGCAAAATAAATAGCAAAAACAGACAGACCTCAGCATAACGCTCAAAACAGAAGCGTGGCACTCACAACGGAGTATGTTTGGCTTCCGAAAAATGTTTGCAAACCGGAACACCTACTTCCGGCTTTGCAGTGTTGGGGTTCCGAGTTGTTTGAGTACCAAGGTGTTTGAGAACCAAGGAACCACTGTACAGTGGTACCTCGGGTTACATACGCTTCAGGTTACATACGCATCAGGTTACAGACTCCGCTAACCCAGAAATATTACCTCGGGTTAAAAACTTTGCTTTAGGATGAGAACAGAAATCGTACAGCGGCAGTGCAGCGGCAGCGGGAGGCCCCATTAGCTGAAGTGGTGCTTTAGGGGTGAGCTCCCGTTGCTTGGTCCCTTCTCCTGCCAACCTAGCAGTTCGAAAGCACATCAAAGTGCAAGTAGATAAATAGGTACCGCTCTGGCGGGAAGGTAAACAGTGTTTCCGTGCGCAGCTCTGGTTTGCCAGAAGTGGCTTAGTCATGCTAGCCACATGACCCGGAAGCTGTACGCCGGCTCCCTCAGCCAATAAAGCGAGATGAGCGCCACAACCCCAGAGTGGGCCACGACTGGACCTAATGGTCAGGGTTCCCTTTACCTTTACCTTATTAAATACAGAATCTGAGCGGTATTGGCTTAGGCTTTGGAACCCAAAACTATAACTGACTCCTGCCCGTCTTGCAGGGAGTCTGATAAGGGTAACCACCTGAAGAGGGAGCTGGGTCGATGGCAATCGACTTGAGCTGTACCCCGGGGCTCACAGTGGCTCCTCCGCGGGGTACAGCTCCATTGATCGTGAAGGTGGAGGTGATAACCACACCTCCCCCCCCATCACTAATCCAACGCCTAACCACCAAACCCTACAAAGTTGAGACGATTGCTACGAGGTGCTAACTCACTGACAGGAACCCTGGATAGGTTCTGCTGGTACATTTGAATCAGGCTAATCTTAGTCCATATAGTTAAAGCTATGGTTTTCCCAGTAGTAATGTATGGAAGTGAGAGCTGGACCATAAAGAAGGCTGATGGCCGAAGAATTGATGCTTTTGAATTATGGTGCTGGAGGAAACTCTTTAGAGTCCCATGGACTGCAAGAAGATCAAACCTCTCCATTCTGAAGGAAATCAGCCCTGAGTGCTCACTGGAAGGACAGATCCTGAAGCTGAGGCTCCAATACTTTAGCCACCTCATGAGAAGAGAAGACTCCCTGGAAAAGACCCTGATGTTGGGAAAGATGGAGGGCACAAGGAGAAGGTAGGACAGAGGGCGAGATGGTTGGACAGTGTTCTTGAACATGAGTTCAGCATGAGTTTGACCAAACTGTGGGAGACAGTGGAAGACAGGAGTGCCTGGCGTGCTCTGGTCCATGGGGTCACGAAGAGTTGGACACGACTAAACGACTAAACAACAACAAAGGAGAAAACAAAGAGGCCAGTGCCAATCTGCCAAATGAAAAAATCCCTACCAGGCCCCCGATCCAAAACGGGTGACCAACCAAAGTCCATAGCATGGCTAAAGACACACCTAAAGTAGAGGGTGGGTGGGTGGGTGTTCTCAAGGCCAAGAAGGCTCCCAGAGGCCCCTCAATTAAGAGGATCCAATTTATCATGAGGTGGACCAGCCCACAGGGGAGGTACCAACTCAATGGGTTTCCCCAAACCACTGTTGCCTCATTTCCTGAGAGGAGCTGCAGTATGAGCTCGTTACACCACGGTTGCTACAGCCCCTCCTATACCACCCATGTAACGTAAGAAGGGAGCGTTAACTATTTTACTCAATCCTTAAATTCATTATTTAAATTGTCAAGGGGAAGCCAAGCTGCATCTCAAAGATGCAGCCTTGATTTTAACATCGTACAACTACAAATTAAGCATAGAAGGCGTCTACATAATTCATTAATTACAGCTAGGCATACAACTACATTTTGTAATATAATGTAACGTCTCTGTCAAGGACATAACATTCTGCGCACATCTTTGAATTTAATTAGGAATACACGGGCAAGGATGCAAAACTTTCCAATCTGAGCAGAGCAAAAGAAGAACAGCGCAAAAAATAAAATGAAAAAAATCCTAGCAAGAGAGAGATCATTTTGAAAACACAGAGGCGCATAATATTTCACTCTCACAACCATGGCCTAATTGAACAGCTGGAAGTACACATTCTGCAACTATTAATTCTCCGGGTCAAGAAACACTCCATCCGTATGTGTGATTTAATGGTTTAAAAATTAAATAGTGCTATTTAAAAGGTAATTTACTCTGCACTTTTTTGAAACATACCGTGTGTGTGTGTGTGTGTGTGTGTGTGTGTTAGTGGATAAGTGATTGATATCGCTTTAGCTCAAATATAATCTTTTGAATTGCAACATTGTTTCATCTCCAAATGAACCCAGCCATATGAAATTATGTACAATGGTATCAATTGGCCTAGTACATCATACTATTATGCTAATGTTAAAACACTTAAATCACAATAGCTAATACTTTAAAATTACAATTAGCCGTATAAGAACCGGAGGCTTGACCTTTGTTCTTTTTCTTTTTAAAAGCAAGAACATGAAACATAAAAAGCTTCTGATTAAGTATGAACCTTTTTCCAAATTACAAATTATATACCCACAATGCATAAAAGGGAACCAATTTTGATATGCATAATTTATGTATAAATTCCTAGTAGGTGGAGCTATCAGAGCTTGCTACATATTGTTGCAACATATTCTAAAGTGTAGCGTGATCTTGCTACAAATCAATAAAGCACCTAGACAAAACTTCTGAACCAACATTTTTATCTTGTGTTGGATCCAAAAATGCTCACCTTAGAAGTGCAAGTAGATCACCATTCAAGGAACGCCAGCTTGTGGGAGAAAACAGAAACCCAATCCAAATATCTTAACTCTTACATAAGCTCTGGCAGAACTGAACTGGTTGCTATTTTACTTCCACTGCTATTTTACTTCCAATGCAAACATGCGTGCTGTACATACAAATTGTCTTATGAAGAGAAAAAGTCACATGGTAAAGTGTAAACAGAAAAGGTCTGAGGTTGAGGCCACTGTCCTCAACAATATTTGTTCCAAATTCTCAACAATGGAAGGTATTTTCATTTCATTTCTTCTTCCTCTTTCCTTTCTTACGCAACTCATTTGACCAATAGTGGTTCTGCAAGTGGCAATAAAACACCAACTTATGGCCACGTATTTGAGCTTATATATTATACATGCGAATATTCATAACTATCTCACATCATTGGCTTGAGATTTAAAATTAGTACATTTATTAGGTAAAAGGTAAAGGGACCCCTGACCATTAGGTCCAGTCGTGACCGACTCTGGGGTTGCAGCGCTCATCTCGCTTTATTGGCCGAGGGAGCCGGTGTACAGCTTCCGGGTCATGTGGCCAGCATGACTAAGCCGTTCCTGGCAAACCAGAGCAGCGCACGGAAACGCTGTTTACCTTCCCGTTGGAGCGGTACCTATTTATCTACTTGCACTTTGACATGCTTTCGAACTGCTAGTTTGGCAGGAGCAGGGACTGAGCAACGGGAGCTCACCCCGTCGCAGGGATTCGAACCGCCGACCTTCTGATCGGCAAGTCCTAGGCTCTGTGGTTTAACCCACAGCGCCACCCGGTTCCTTGTACATTTATTACAACCTTCTAAATCATTAACTGTAAGGAAATACGACTTAATCCATCGACATGTTCAAGTTAACTGAAGCAATATTTAGTTCATACTTCAGGGCAACACCAGACCTGACTTTTATTAATTACAAGAAAACAATCTAGTTGAATTGGGAAGACTAGATAGAAAGCTCTTCTTCCTGGAACACAACATCCTTTTGGTAAACGTGCTCGGTAAATTGTTCATTTCTTCCAAGCCTACATGTACACCGCCTACATTATGAATTTAGATCATGTGCCATTTCATTTTCCAATTAATTATTTGTGATTGTGTATGTCAGATATAAAATAAACTAGGTAACATATTATTCACTATAAACAAATTCTGCTAAAGCAAAGTCTCTACACATCCGTCCTTCTGCCTATTATGGCTCACTGAGCTACAGCACGACACCATGAAACTCTTCTTAAAAATGATTAACCACAGATGGTACATAACACCAGTAGAATTAGGGGAAATGTATAAAACTGGCTCAAACCTATGTTGGAAATGTAAGGAAAAAGAAGGGACTTTTTATCATATGTGGTGGGATTGCAGTAAAATTAAAATGTTTTGGGAAATGATATATAATGAGTTAAAGAAAATGTTTCATTTAACATTTGTGGAAAAGCCCGAAGCTTTCTTATTAGGGGTTATGGGAAATGACCTGCCAAAGAAATCAAATTTTTTTTTTATGTATGAGGCAATGGCAGCAAGAGTCTTAATAGCATAAGGATGGAAGAATGAGGAAATCCTGACGAAAGAATTGTGGCAAGAAAAACTGATGGACTGTGCGGAATTGGCAAAACTGACACACAAACTACGTGAGAAGGATAACGGTGATTTCAAAGACGAATGGGACCCTTTTATGAAATACCTGAAGAAGCAACAAAATGAACTGGACTCTTTGACAGGTTTTGAATTAACATTCACAAACTCTTTATTGTAATATATAGATAGATAATTTGAGGATCTTTACAATTTTATAACATGCAGATAGAAAGAGGTGTTGAGAAACGAGAAAGGAGTTGAGGGAAGTCCGGGGGTTGGGCGGGTGGTGGGTTTTCTGTTTGGGGGGGGAGGGGAAAATGGAGGGGGGACAATGTGGATAATGTATTTTTGTTAAAACTATTGTGTTGAAATTTCTAATATTTTTTTTTTAAAAAATAAAAGATTAACCAACGTTGCAATCACTCCCTTATTCAGCAAACCACATAGATCAAAGTATTCTACCTTTATTTCACTTAAAGCGATACACATATCTGGTCTTATGCTCAGAATTTTTACAACACAGGAAAGCATACTGAGCTTCTGTGATGGAAATATGAATTGCATGTTCTGTATATAATTCTTTCATCAGCTTGGTTATAGAACTTGCAAAAGGCCCATGGCTCATTCTCTCAGATCTGGGTTGTTTTCCCCTGAAACATCTATACAGGGAATCCTAACCTTTACTGTATTTTCCTCTTTGAACTAAATCTAAATCCTGTGTCTCCTTCGAGCATCTTCCTGGTGGTGTGGCCTAACAGTGCAATATTAATTAACCATACTCCAAACTCAGCTTAATGTAGAAGATGTATATTAATGAGTTCATTATGACTCTTTGATTTCTGTCCATATTTGTTCTAGGAAATAGGTGTGTACATGCTACATTAGTAAATACTTCCAATTTCACGGGGAAACCTTCAGTTTTGCAAAGAGAAAGCCAAGTCAAACCACGAATCCTACATCCCCACAGAATTTTCCATAAATATCAACTCTGATATTTAATAGCTTTATAAAGAAAAAAATAATCTCATTTATAGTGAGTGGACAGCATCAATATCTGGATGTATAAAACTCATGCTAGTTAGAACCAATGACATAAGTTATAAAAGACATCCATATTATTACTGCAATCATTCTTCACCTGCTTTGCCCTGACTGTTATCAAAGATTAAATGTAACAGTAAGAGCTGGTTAACACCTTCAGAAAGTTGCATATAAACCAAGTCAAATAATTTGGCGTGAATTCAATGCTATTAAGCAATGAGCCTCCCATTTTGTATTTGTATTGTATTTAACACTCCCCTCGTTCCCCAAGGAACTCGGTGGCTTGCATGTTTTCCAGGGAATTTCCAAGCCCAGACAGAGTACAGGGACAGACGTGCTTAGCTTCAACAACTGTGAGTGCAACAGAACTGCATCACGGGTGAGAAAACCCATGGGTCTGGGTGTATGCATGAAAAAAAGAGACTTTACAGTTCATACGACCTTTTCGTTGCTGCGAATACACAAATATTACACGGGCATTTTCCATATCATACATAGAAGGCTCGAATGATGGCTCCTTAAAAAAACCCATACATGTATCTTAGGAGTCCCAACCGGAGTCTGTACCTGAAGTTAACACAATTGCCGCATATCACTGATGTAAGAAATAATCAGAGGGTTTATTAGTTTTGTCATTTTTATCAAGTGTGCAAAACCCTTGGCCCAGAAGGCATTGCTGAAGTACAACAAGGCCAATGGTCATGGAAGTAGTCCGACAACATCTGGAGGGCCAAAGTTTACTCACATCGAATTTAAATAATCACACATTATGCAGGGAAAGAGTCTGCATTTTCGTATCTCATGTGATTGTGGTTGCTATTAAATGCAGCACCAAAATGGTCTGGGTTCTGCAC
Organism: Podarcis tiliguerta; assembly: GCF_965153285.1. Taxonomy (NCBI): domain Eukaryota; kingdom Metazoa; phylum Chordata; class Lepidosauria; order Squamata; family Lacertidae; genus Podarcis; species Podarcis tiliguerta. The sequence goes on from NC_139534.1 coordinate 8,324,481, forward strand.
AGTGCTAAAAATGGCAACCCAACAGTCACACACATTCGTACAAGAGAGTGAAACAAGAAGAAGAAGAAGAAGAAGAAGAAGAAGAAGAAGAAGAGGAGGAGGAGGAGGAGTAGTAGTAGTAGTTTGGATTTGATATCCCGCTTTATCACTACCCAAAGGAGTCTCAAAGCGGCTCACAATCTCCTTTCCCTTCCTCCCCCACAACAAACACTCTGTGAGGTGAGTGGGGATGAGAGACCTCAGCGGTGTGACTAGCCCGAAGGTCACCCAACAGCTGCATGTGGAGGAGTGGGGAATCGAACCCGGTTCACCAGATTATGAGTCCACCGCTCTTAACCACTACACCACACTGGCTCTAAACTAAAGCAGAATATGCTACATTACATATGCTGTTGGAGATCCCCCTACCAACTCCTCAGGTGGATAATTTTGGAGAGCATGGAGGGCTGCTGTCGAAGGTGGAGCAAGGAGCCCCCTTGACCTAGTACGAAAAGCCACACTCACCATTTACCCAGACCATGCCAATCATTGGCTCCAGCCTTGGTCGTTGGCCCCCAACTGCCCACCCACTCAAGGCCAAAAAGGTTGCCCACCCGGATTCAAGTGGAACTCTTCCTGTGATTCTTTGGAACAAGCTACTACCTGCTGCTACTTAATATTAATTTCTAAGTAGTCTGATATTACCAGGAACAATGGTAACAGAATTCAGAAGCACAAGATACCTACTGTCGCAGATGTCTTCAGAACATGTTCATTGGCATTCAAAGCTCCAGCAGCAAATTCGACAGGTGGGCCTAGGGCGGGATCACTGCTCCTTCTCACCAAAAGTGGTGTCCCTGAAGACAAAAGCAAAATGAAGGATAGAAATATGACGCTAGGAATTTAATTGATTAATGCAACATGTCCTGCATAAACTCTAAAGTTGTTCTGCTACTTCACATCACCAATACAAAACAAAGACTGATCGGGTGACATGCTAAAAGCCAATACAGAAGTTAGCAGGGGAAATGAAACTGGTTGTTGTTGTTGTTTTTCAGTATGCAAGAGAAATGACAGGGGGGAACCAATCTAGACCTAACTCCTCTCTACAACTCGCAGAAAATAAAAGCTTCTTTTTTTAAAAAAAATATTTATTAGAGGTTTGGAAATTACAGAAAAAAGAAAAAGGAAGAAAAAGAAACAATATAAATTTAACAAAACATACATTACAGTTACAATAAAAAAACCAATACAACAATACAAAAAAGAAGAAAAAAAGAGAAAAATGAAAAAAAAAATACATTAAACATACACATCCAATATTCCATATCTTTACCTTTCATTAACTTGGTTCATCGACCTCCTCACACCTCCCTTTTTTGTATTCTATTTCAATTAACTATTTCAGCAAATTCTTTCCATCTTACTCAATTTTTGTTCTATGATTTATCTTAACAGTCTAACCTTAAATTTTTCATTTTATCCCGTTATCAATCCACTTTTACTTAAGTCTTTATTACATTTCTGCTAAAACCATATAACTTCATTCCAGCATCCTTCTAACATTCATTAATTTTACAATGTTTTTGTAGATAGGCTTTAATTTTTTTCCAATCTTCTTCCACCAACAGAAAATCAAAACTTCTTAGGAGTCCTCCAACGGTTCCTAAATTACCACAGTTTTGTGTTTGCAATTGGCTAAGCTACCACTGTGCTTGGGATTATTGCAAAGTAGTATGTATACCAAAGCATGGAAGAATACACAGAAACCAAATAAGTTAAATAGTTAAATAGAAAGTGAGAAAATGTTGGAGCAGTGTAATGTGATCAATCTAACCACTGTGCAGAAGGATTAGGGAAAGTATGAAGAGGTGTTGAATCAATGGGACATGGTAACCGTGCGCATTAAAAGGGAACTAGGAATATCCAGAAATGGGGTAAAATATTTGTTATTACAGTGGTACCTTGGGTTACATATGCTTCAGGTTACATACACTTCAGGTTACAGACTCCACTAACTCAGAAATAGTGCTTCAGGTTAAGAACTTTGCTTCAGGATGAGAACAGAAATCATGCTCTGGTGGCGCAGCGGCAGCGGGAGGCCCCATTAGCTAAAGTGGTGCTTCAGGTTAAGAACAGTTTCATGTTAAGTACGGACTTCCGGAACGAATTAAGTACATAACCTGAGGTACCACTGTATAAACAAATACTGTTTGAATTTAATGCCCAGGAAGCATCATTTATAGAGTAAAAGTAAAAACAAGCAAATAGAGAACTTTTCTGCGTATAGCCCTTTTAAACCTTTATTGTTATTATTTTGTACAACTTTGATACCATTTTGATAATTTGTATACAGTTGTACCTTGGTACTCAAACGCCTTGTGGCTTGAATGTTTTGGCTCTTGAACGCCACAAACTCGGAAGTGAGTGTTCTGGTTTGCGGACGTTTTTTGGAAGCCGAACGTCCGACGCGGTTTGTGCTTGGATTTGATATCCCACTTTATCACTACCCGAAGGAGTCTCAAAGCGGCTAACATTCTCCTTTCCCTTCCTCCCCCACAACAAACACTCTGTGAGGTGAGTGGGGCTGAGAGACTTCAGAGAAGTGTGACTAGCCCAAGGTCACCCAGCAGCTGCATGTGGAGGAACGGGGAAGCGAACCCGGTTCCCCAGATTACGAGTCCACTGCTCTTAACCACCACACCACGCTGGCTCTCCACAGGAAGCTCCTGCAGCCAATCGGAAGCTGTGCCTTGGTTTCTGAACGTTTTCAGAAGTTGGACAGACTTCCGAAACAGATTCCGTTCGAGAACCAAAGTATGACTGTATTGCACTGAGCTGCTTCACACGGTACGGTAAACCAAACTCTGGCTTAGTGGTACCACATGAATGTGAAGGCTCCAGGAAATAGATTTGCACCCACTTGGCAGCAAAAAAAAAAAAAAGGACCTAGGTGGAGCAAAACAGAAGAAGAAGAAGAAGAGTTTGAATTTGATATCCCACCTTTCTCTCCCTTTAAGGAGTCTCAAAGCGGCTAACATTCTCCTTTCCCTTCCTCCCCCACAACAAACACTCTGAGGTGAGTGGGGCTGAGAGACTTCAGAGAAGTGTGACTGGCCCAAGGTCACCCAGCAGCTGCATGTGGAGGAGTGGGGAATCGAACCCGGTTCACCAGATTACAAGTCCACTGCACTTAACCACTACACCACACTGGCTCTTGTGGGAGCCCACACAGTCCCTATAAGCCATAGCTTGGATTACCATATGTAATAAAAGACATTTTAAATTACTGTAGCATATCTCCAACAGGTCCTCAAATTCGTTTGTACTTTTATCATTGCCAATGTACTCTAAATGTCATTCATCTTCAAGACCAGCCAAAAAACTTCAGATAATTCAGAAAAGCAGCTACCATGCTGTGTCAGTTGAAGTCTTGTGAAGTTAAAGGGGGGAAAACTAGTCTTTCTTCTGTCTAATGTGGTAAATGTGGTGATTTTTTTTTAATTAAAAAAACTTAACTTAAAACACTAGGAATGAAGTCCCCCCCCCCCTCTTTTCAACTGTTTCCAAATTAATTTACCCTTGGAGTAGTGCCAAGAATGAACGCTAATTGGCCCAAAATGATTTTCTATCACTTACAAACAACTGGAAGTAGGTTTATGAAACCGGAACGCATCTGCTATATTAGCTAGAGGATTTAAAAATGCAGTGTTCTATTTTTGACTAATATAGACGCAAATAAATGTACTTGAATTTGGAATTTGGCATGATATACGTATAATAAAAATGTGCAGGTTTATGTGTGCAAGTGTATGGGTTTGAAATATACTCTTGAGAAAATGCATTCAGATTGGCTCGCTGATAAAAAATGTTTGATCATCAATACAGAGGTTCCAAATTCCAGTTGGCTTCTGTCCTGTCATTGGTTCACTGAGAACTACAAGGAAGGTTCAAGCAGTATGTGGACCGAGAACTCCCAGAAGTGCAAGCTGGATTTAGAAGAGGCAGGGGAACCAGAGACCAAATTGCAAACATGCGCTGGATTATGGAGAAAGCTAGAGAGTTCCAGAAAGACATCTACTTCTGCTTCATTGACTATGCAAAAGCCTTTGACTGTGTCGACCACAGCAAACTATGGCAAGTTCTTAAAGAAATGGGAGTGCCTGACCACCTCATCTGTCTCCTGAGAAATCTCTATGTGGGACAAGAAGCTACAGTTAGAACTGGATATGGAACAACTGATTGGTTCAAAATTGGGAAAGGAGTACGACAAGCCTGTATTTTGTCTCCCTGCATATTTAACTTATATGCAGAATTCATCATGCGAAAGGCTGGGCTGGATGAATTCCTAGCCGGAATTAAGATTGCTGGAAGAAATATCAACAACCTCAGATATGCAGATGACACAACCTTGATGGCAGTGAGGAGGAATTAAAAAACCTTTTATTGAGGGTGAAAGAGGAGAGCACAAAATATGGTCTGAAGCTCAACATCAAAAAAACGAAGATCAAACCGATCCATTTTGAAGGAAATCAGCCCTGAGTGCTCACTGGAAGGACAGATCCTGAAGCTGAGGCTCCAATACTTTGGCCACCTCATGAGAAGAGAAGACTCCCTGGAAAAGACCCTGATGCTGGGAAAGATGGAGGGCACAAGGAGAAGGGGACGACAGAGGACGAGATGATGGGACAGTGTTCTCGAAGCTACAAACATGAGTCTGACCAAACTGCGGGTGGCAGTGGAAGACAGGAGTGCCTGCCGTGCTCTGGTCCATGGGATCACGAAGAGTTGGACACGACTGAACGACTAAACAACAACAACAAGCTACAAGTGCCAATGAGCCTTAAACCATCGTTTGTTGTTGGCTTATAGATCACAGCTTCTTCTGGATCAACAAACCACAAACCTTGTTTTGGAGTCAGGTTCAGCATCTGAATCCAATTCCTAGGCCATCACACCCTGGGTGAGTTACATGAGCCACCAATTGGGAAGCACTGCTCTACAGTATAATTTGTAGGCTAAATATTGTATTGGCTAGATGTGGATGAAAAAGGAAACTGAGTTCTTATACCAAGGAGCAGATGTTGGCCAAACCATTGCGTTCTATTATTTCCCCCTAAGTTTTCCAACTTGCAGGCATGCCTTCTGCCTCTTGAGACTCATCCCTATTAGTAAGAAATGATGCAAAAAAGTTTAGCGTGGCGGAGACCAAGGAATGCAATGTAGCGCTTGAGCTTCCTTTTCTAATGGAGGAACTGGGGTTGATGCCAGCTCTAATTACCCCTTCAGTGCCAAGTACTAAACACTTGACAAACTTTTTTTTTTTTTAATTGCCAGAATAAATCCTGCTTTCTATGCAGCCTGATTTTCTTTTTCAGCTTGTGTTTTAATTATTCAGCACTCATTATGTCACATTGCGTTATGCAGCCAAGTCGTAGATCCAATGCTTAGGCTCAAGGACAACTAGACCAATCACCTGGAACAACTCGGGTTCATCCAACTAAGTTCTACTTAGAAACAGACCCACTGAAATTAGCTGGCCAAACCCATGCCTGATGTTTTAACAGCGCTAAAGCACGGGAAGATCTACAACAGGAGGCCAAGAGGCTACAGAGCATGTCTGGTGCTGAAGCTGCTTTTATATGACTCCAACTACAAAAGATGAGGATTGCAGGGGCCTGACTGACTCCATCTACAAAAACTGCTGAACAGCTTTCGGTCTGTGATATTGTTTAGGATGTTCGGTTGGGTTTAGTTGCTGTTGTTGTTATTGATATTTATTTCAACGGTTCTACTCTGAATAAGTCTAGCAATTAATACAACGCACTAGATTTATACTTGGGACGAGAAGGCAGTGCATGTGTAAACTGAATCATGTTCATTTTGGGGAAAATCATAAAACACTTTGAAGAATTAATGTTAAAGGAATGGCCTGATTCTCTCTTTCCAAGCTAATCATATAAACAGAGCATATATCTATATCTATATATATAGATATATATAGATATATATAGATATCCTACTCATATTGAAATACTGCCCCTCAATGAGGCCAAACTTAGATTCACAAAATCCTTACGGGTATGTGTACCCCTGCGTACCCCCAGAAAAAAAGCACTGAATATAAAAACCTTTCTTCCAATTTCAGCTGCATTATTTCGAGAATGGAAACATCTTTGTCAAAATCTTAAACCAACCCTGTTAAAATCTTACTTTGTTTTTTTAATTTACATATTCATTAAAATATGCTTTTTCTGTTATTCCAAGAGGTCTTTGCTATTTGAAACTTTCATATACTATGTTTCTAAAACAGAAAAGTTTACCACCTGATATAAATCCCAAACAAAAGGGGGGAAATGCCCAAGCAAAGTACTTAGTCTTTATGCAACAACAGCGGCCAGAATAATTTATGCCCAAAGGTAGAAAAACAAAAATAGTCCCGCAAAAGTAGACTGGCAGAATAAGCTAACAGAATACATGGAGCCTGCAATGTTGACTGAAAAGGAAAAGAAATCAGGATGAGTCGATTTTTTTAAAAAGAGTGGGAATGCTTTGGTGAATATTTAAAGAAATATAACAATCAGATATAACAACCAGAACCTTTACCTTTACACATAGCCACACTTAACAGTTTTAAAAGTAATCATCACAACTATATCATGCTCAAAGTCTTCATCTTGTCTCAGCTGCATGTTCATATGGTTATGGCAACCACACTTCAAGTGTTGGGCATGGGGGCCATCACTGTAACTCTGATGTACAAGCAGGAAGGAAGTGCCCTTTACTTAGTGTGGAACTGCTGTAAGGAAAGTTCCCAAAGTAAATATATGTTGTGCATGTGTATGCAAAACCTCTGGAATATAGTACTTAATCAAGAAAGTTGCTGTATTTTTCGCTCTATAAGACGCACCAGACCACAAGACGCACCTAGTTTTTGGAGGAGGAAAACAAGAAAAAAAAATATTCTGAATCTCAGAAGCCAGAACAGCAAGAGGGATCACTGCACAGCGAAAGCAGCGATCCCTCTTGCTGTTCTGGGTTCTGGGATAGCTGCGCAGCCTGCATTCGCTCCATAAGACGCACACACATTTCCCCTTACTTTTTAGGAGGGAAAAAGTGAGTCTTATAGAGCAAAAAATACGGTACATAGAGAAGACTGATATGTAGATATTCTATTCCAATCACACTTTTCTCTCTTCTGTATCTGTGATATGATTAGCCACATATCTATTCTAATTAAAACCACTCTCCAACACTTTGTGTGTGTGGTTGTGTTTTTTTAAAAAAAAATCCTAAGCAGGGTCAGCTCACCCGTAATTTAGCAAGTCAGATTGTATTCCAGTCATGCAGAAATAGGACAAGACGATTTTCATCTGCATTATGGATTTAAACTGTTAACAGTGGGGGGGGGGATGGCGTTGAGAGATGTAAACAATAGAAGAATATTTATTAACAGAGAGATATGATAGCTAGAAATTGGTCAGTCAGATTTTCAGAACCAAGTAAGCTTTATACCACACCATCAAGACAAAAATACTGAGTAATGAAGGGGGAAGTCATTGAATCTATTAGCATGCATTCATTGAACATCTGGACTTTTAGTTCTGTGAATTTTAGTAACAGAAGAAACTAGGCCTTGTGAACGCCTTAGAGTACCTCATCGCCAGCATTTTATTTCTGTGCCACCTTTCTTTAGATAAAACCATGCTCAAGGTGGCTTACAACATGAGAAGGTTTACATAATTACAAACATAATAAATAAATCAGATCAAAAAGCACACAACCAAATTGGAACAACTTCCACATAAATCATTGTAATTTTTTTTAAAAAAAGATACAAAATTTAGTATCAATAACAACAAACCTCAACAAAATACCCTAAATAATAATACAGCCCAAGAGTCTGTTCAGCAGCTTTTGTAGCTGGAGTCAGTCAGGGCTCTAACCTCCTACGCCAGGTTGGAAAAGGCCAGCAAGGAGGGAACCAGGTCTTCCAGGACTCACAGCCAAGATGGTGTCTAGCCTCTTCAGCAGCCTCCGTATTTGTAGTTGGAGTCATCTAAAAGCAGTTTCAACACCAGACATGTTCTGTAGCCTCCTTACTCCCTGATGAATTGGCATGGGTTTGGCCTGTTACTGAACTTCCAACACTATCTTTCTATTCACATTTTATTTATTGTACTTCAAGTAACAAAAAACTTAACAAATACATTACATATTTACATACCTCACATACCAACATATCCTACATGTACACCACACATAATAGACTTCCAACTCTTCTCTTTATACCTTGTTATGAAACTTAACTCTGTACGCATCTCGTATTTGTTATTCTACTTTTCTTTTGTATTTATCTAACCAGATTTTATCATACCTTTCCTCTATTTTCAAGATTTAATCTATATCTGCCAGGAGACTTGCATTGTCCGTATGGTTTTTAAGATATTCTTTAAAAGTTGACCATTCATTGTTAACTTTTTGAATAGTCTTTCCTCTTATTCTCCCTGTTAGTTCTGCAAGATGTAGATATTCAATCATTTTTCTTAAACAGTCTGATTTGGTGGGGATAATATTGCTTTTCCAGTTTTCGGCTATCAAGATTCTTGCTGCTGTGGTGGCATACATAAATAAGGGTCTATAAATTTTCTTGATTTCTGCAAACCTGATACCAAACAGGAAGGCTTCCGGGGTTTTTGTGAAAGAGTTTAAACAGTTTTTTTCCATTTCATTATAGATGACATTCCAGAATTCTCTTAACTTCTTACACTCCCACCACATATGTATGAAGGTGCCATTCCCCTCTTTACACCTCCAGCACCTGTCTGTGCTTTTCTTATACATTTTGGCCAACTTGGCCGGGGTTAGGTACCATCTGTATTGCATCTTTAAAACATTCTCTCTAAGGTTGTAGCAGGCGGTAAATCTAATGTCCTCTTTCCATAGCCTTTTCCATTCACTCATAAGTATGTTGTGGCAAATGCCCTGAGCCCAGCGTATCATGACTGCTTTTACCGTTTATGTTTTAAAAGTATATAGGGAAGTGAACAAGTGTTATGGCGCCAGTCCCAATGCTAAACATTGGGGGGGTCCCACCCATCTCCATTGTTAGAACTTTCTGCTTACTCCTCCTCCTCTCTGTAGCCTCATAGTTTCCAATCTGTAAGGGGAACCAGTCTTATGCCATGACAGCCAGGTCTCAAGGAACTTGCCAAGGCGGGTGTCAGGGAACTGCCATCGGAGCGGGAGGCGGTGAGAGGGCTCCCGGATGATGGTGGAGAGGGCCCTAGTAGGAGGAGGGATAGCCCATACGTTGGGGAAGGAAATCAACGTAACACCAGTGGTGAAGGGAAGGAGATAGAGGAAGCGGAGAGGTGGCTCCAGGACTCTTCGTAGGAGACCAGCGGAGAGGGGACAAGTGCTCCTTTGCCCACACCCACCCTGCGCAGAAAGCTTTCGCGCAGGCAACGGGGGAGGAGACTGGGCGTCAAGCAGCTTTTATGTTGGAAGTGGTTTAAGAAACGCCCACTGACGGATTCTGCCAGCGACTGAGGCAGCCACGGAATAGAGGCTGTCCTGTCAGAAAGGGTTCAGCCATGCAACCTAGCCAGGAGTAAAGGCAATTTACGCACAAGCAATCCCTAGAACCATTACAGCAGGTGTACAAGACATGTTGATTCTTCCTCTGAAATCTTGCTCCTCTATTTTTTAAAAAATTCACCGATTTCTGCTCTCCACCAACAAATAATGTTTTTCACCTCACATTAGCTATCTGGCATGTGATTACTCGGATTAGCTTTGGGTCCCCTTTGGAAAATTAGTGTGACATTGGCTGCTTTCCAATCCTGTGCAATGGAGGTCGTTTTTATGGAAAGTTTGCTTCTTCTTTTTTAGAAAATAGTTTCATATTGAGTCATTTTCTTCATAAACTCTCGGGTAGGTGTCATCTGGGCCCAGTGACTTGCTCATTTTTATTTATCAACAGAACCTAAAACCTCATCACTTTTCACTTCACTTCTGTTTGATTCAAGTCTTCAAACACGTTTCCCGAAAAAGTCAGTTCAGGAGCAGGAATCTGCCCTATATCTTCTGCAGTGAAGACAGACACAACTAAATCATTTAATTTCTCTGCAGTCTCCCTAGCCTCCTGCTTCTCGTGTATTTAAAGAATTTTTTTATTGTTATCCTTAATGTTTTTAGCAGTGTGTTCCTCAAATTCTTTTTTCTTCTTTATTTTCCTGTCAACTTACATTGGTTTCAACAGTTTGTGCTCCTCTTTCGTCTCCCTCAATTTCCAAAAGTAAACCTTCTTGCCTTTTATAGCTTTCTTCTCTGTTCATTAATCATGCTGGCATCGTCTTGGATTTAGTGGTTCTGTTCCTAATCTGTGATACACATTCCAGCTAAGCTTCTATCATCATGGTTTTAAAAAGCTTCCAAGCATCTTGGGGAGAGATTTGACCCTCTTGACTCTCCCTTTCAACAATATTCTAAATATTCTTCTCACTCTTGAGGAGTTTTGCCTTTTGAAATTGAATACTACTGTGTTGCCCACTTTCCACACCGCAGTTGCTGTTCCCAGTTGGTTTTCCCCAGTCCTCCAGAGCAGAGGAAACACAGGGGCAAGAGAGACAAGGGAAGTTCCTCTGCACTTAAAAAAGCTTTTCCTTGCATTCTATAATTTAGTTGGATAGAAACAATGTCTAGGAATTGCCTCTGGCTAGTTCCGTGGGCAAGTTAATTGGAAAAGGAGTACAACAAGGCTGCTTATTGTCTCTGCTTATTTAACTTATATACAGAATTCATCATGTGAAAGGCTGGACTGGATGAATCCCAAACCGGAATTAAGATTGCCAGAAGAAATATCAACAACCTCAGATATGCAGATGACACGACTTTGATGGCAGAAAGTGAGGAGGAATTAAACTATGCCAATGAGTAGCTGAAACAATAACATAGCAACATATATATTGTTTATTTTCCTAAGTTTGCTTCCACCTTTGCAGCTAAGAGACAATAAAATCATGTGGCAACTCGTATCAAAAAGCAGTCTGTCACACGGCAGCTACAGTTTATCTTTAAGACACTGGTGTACCACTAATATTTTGCAGACAGAAGCTGTATCCTTGACCCACACTATTTATGCTGACAGGTACAAATGGAATACATAAAGTCAAGGACAAAGGAAACATACAGAAATAAACATAATAGGCAATGATGAATGTTAAAAAATAATTAATTTACGGCTCAGACCCATAAGCATAAAGTGCCACTAAGGGGGAGTAGAAATTATTTGCATTAAACAGCCCCAGAGTCTAGAAAACTATTGTATGAAATAATACTTCCTTGGTCTTCACACACACACACACCATACTAAAATATGGGGACAAGGTCTACATTATTGCTTCCTTAGGCAAAATTTATTCATTTGTTTTATTTTATGATTATTAATTTGCTGGAAGCCGCCCAGAGTGGCTGGGGCAACACTGTGAGATGTGTGGCTTATGATGATGATGATGATGATCTAGAGTTTTATTGGCACCTTATGCCAAGGACTTTTGCTGTTTTAACAACTTGACAGGTACTAGTCAGTCAGCACTACAGAATTTTCTTCATGTCATCAGCATCGAAGGAATACATATATTCCTATGTATTATGTTTCCACAATCATGTAGGATTACAAAAACATCCTCAAATTCTGGAATTTGCTATGTAGTTCAGCTTCTTAAGAATGCCATCTTTAATTTTAGTTTACATCAGTAATTTCCACTTCTTACGGTCTCGGATATGCTTGTGAGCAGCATGCTGAGATTTCAGAAGCCAGGAGATTTGCTAACTTAAGAAACCACAGTGCCTTGCATATAGCTCTCGTGCTTTCTCCCAGAACAACAGAAATAGTGGAATACATCATGTATACTGTAAGAGAAATTACAGAAAATTTGTCCAATTGGCCTGATTCACATATATTATGCATAGTATTGTTATTAAAATATTATAGCATTTTATTTAGTTATTTAAAACATAAATTCATTATTATAAGGCGGTTTAAAAAAACTTTAAAAAAAACTACAAAAAGTACCTTTACTAGGTAAAGGTAAAGGGACCCCTGACCATTAGGTCCAGTCATGGCCGACTCTGGGGTTGCGGCGCTCATCTTGCTTTATTGGCCAAGGGAGCTGGCGTACAGCTTCTGGGTCATGTGGCCAGCATGACTAAGCTGCTTCTGGCGAATCAGAGCAGCGCACGGAAACACAGTTTACCTTCCCGCCGGAGCGGTACCTATTTATCTACTTGCACTGGTGTGCTTTCGAACTGCTAGGTTGGCAGGAGCAGGGACCGAGCAACGGGAGCTCACCTCGTCACGGGGATTCGAACCGCCGACCTTCTGATCAGCAAGTCCTAGGCTCTGTGGTTTAACCCACAGCGCCACCCGCGTCCCTTTTACACATGTAAACTAGCCAACAGATAAAAGCACAGAACCCTGAAAATCTTTGAGTTTAGAATGCCTAGAAGACAAGAAAGTTGGTGCTAGAGGCGCAACTCCCTTGGAATAGCATATCACAGCTGTGGCATCAATATAAAAAATAAAAAAGCCCTCTCTTTTGTTGTTTCATCTGTAAAAGATACGGAATTTGGAATAATGCATTAGCCAATGACGTTAGCAAGTTGGCACGCTGATAAGAATAGGAGATGCTTCTTCTTCTTCCAAGTATGTTTTTATCAGTGTGCACAAACCTAGAAGATGACAAATGCACCCACAGAACTGCAGAAACAGCGCATACCTCTCATCCAAGATAATTATCAATCTAAAAATGCATACGCACGTACCTAGTCTCAAAGCGGAGGGTGTCACTTCAATCTCTCCTCTGATTGGCTGAAATGCAGCCAGCTGGGCAGCTACATCCGTCTCGAAAGCATCAGGGCTGTTTCCATTTGTCAAACTAGCACTGGCGTCCTCAGACTTGGAGATTGACTCTTGCTCGTCGTACACAGCAATCAACTGCAAAATGAAATGTTACTTTATGAAACTTTTGTAACAAGAAGGGGGTCCCCTCATGGAAACACAACTAATTACGACTTGGATCCAAGAACTCTATGGGCATGATGACATGAGGATTTTCTCTGTGGTGCAAACCACTGAGCCTTGGGCTTGCCAATCGGAAGGTCGGAGGTTCGAATCCGCGCGACGGGGTGAGCTCCTGTTGCTCAGTCCCTGCTTCTGCCAACCTAGCAGTTTGAAAGTACGCCAAAGTGCAAGTAGACAAATAGGTACCACTCCGGTGGGAAGGTAAACGGCGATTCCATGCACTGCTCTGGTTTCGCCATAAGTGGCTTAGACATGCTGGCCACATGACCTGGAAAAACTGTCTGCGGTTAAGTCCAGTTGCGAATGACTCTGGGGTTGCGGCGCTCATCTCGCTTTACTGGCCAAAGGAGCAAACGTTTGTCCGCAGACAATTCCCCCCTGTATTTTAAAATATAAAAACTGGCACCTTGAACTAAGCCTCAAAATGAGCTGGCAAGAAGTGCAGATCAAAAGCTGTCCTAAGAGATATCTCAAGGTATATTGTAAAACAGAGAAAATACATGAAGAACAAATGTAAAGTTTTCATCTTACGGCTCCAAAAGGTAAACAGAAAGAATCATTCTACAAATAAATATTTCTGAACAGGTAGGAGGAATCTATAAGCACGCCACCAAAGCATAATCAATGTTGTTCTGATGCTTTGTTTTGTTTTGTTTTAACAGGGCATGAGCACAGAGTAAAGGCAACATATTCATGTTCAAGTCTTCAAGCAGGTAGATAAGAACAGTTCGAGGCAAAATAACAAAGGTATGTGGGGAAAACAAATTGGGGGTGGGAAAGGAGGCTTCTAGAAATGACAGTGGGAGCTGTGTTGCCCATACAAACGGTAAAGATAAATATCGTATAGCACTTTGATACAATAGACGGTGGATAACTGAGGGAATTGAGGTGGCTAATACCCAGAAAGCAGAATATAAAAGGGGGGCAGGGAAATGCCAAAAGCACAGAGGAAAGGTCATCGAAGGCAAGCACATGTACAAACAGAGTAGACTGGGAAAGCATTGTAAATGAAATCAGATTTATTACAGAAAAGAAAACAAAAGTGTGTGGGGGGGGAGCTGAAGAGGTCACTGTTCATCAAGCTGAAATAAGAAACTACTATGTAGAAACCCCCATCTGAAAAGAACTGGACCACACAATATGTGTTTGTGTGATAAGAAATAGAGTACCTTCTAAATAAAAAATCATCATATCTATGCATGCTGCATTGGGAGAAAACAAATGCAGCAAAATAAAGAAGATGGCCCAGATAATATTCCGTAAAAACAAAATGGAAAACATACAAGACTACAAGTAGTAGAAATAACAGCTGTTGTTTTTTTTTAATCACATGATGGTGCAGTGACAGATAGAAGTATTATATCTAAAACAGCAATGGTCAATGATAATGAAACTACACCGTCAACAATACCTTGGTTTTACGAAGCAGGTGTTTTACAGTGTACATCTCAACGGCTTATAGAACAAAGTAAGTACTTTAGACCCATGACAATTAGAAAACATACTTTGGGGCTTGGAATAAAATAACCAAACAGGGACATTCTCCCATTATAATTCCTGCCACAGTTTTGCCAAGATTGATTTATATTGGGATAATAGTGGGAAAGAGCACTGTGTCTTCAATTCAAGATTACAATAGTGTATGTTGGTGAGAACTTCCAGAAATGCTTGATTATTTGATCATGGAACAGCTGTCAGGCTGTCTGTTTTTCTGCTTATATTTTCTTTGTAATAGCTTTTGCTTATACATAAATAAAAAGTTTTTTAAAAACAACAACAACAGGGAAAGCTACAAGAAACATAATAATGCAATAGATACCTGCCTGGAGATATGAGATCAATAGAAACCTTAAGAGAACATGGGGAATTTCCACAATAGCATCCATCGTGGAAGATGGAAAATGTTTTTAGCAAGCATTGAAAAGAGCACAGTGCACGGACCTGCCTGATGTCAATAGGCCGGATGTTCCAAACTATGGGTGCTTCCACACCAAAATATTGATTTCTTCCAAATGCAGAATGGATATTATGTAGCACATGGGTAGGCAAACTAAGGATCGGGTGCCAGATCCGACCCAACCGCCTTCTAAATCCTGCCCGCAGATGGTCCAGGAATCAGCATGTTTTTACATGAGTAGAATGTGTCCTTTTATTTAAAATGCATCTCTGGGTTATTTGTGGGGCCTGCCTGGTGTTTTTACATGAGTTGAATGTGTGCTTTTATTTAAAATGCATCTCTCGGTTATTTGTGGAGCATAGGAATTCGTTCATTAAAAGGTAAAGGTAATGGTACCCCTGCCCGTACGGGCCAGTCTTGACAGACTCTAGGGTTGTGCGCCCATCTCACTCAAAGAGGCCCGGGGCCAGCGCTGTCCGAAGACACTTCCGGGTCACGTGGCCAGCGTGACATTGCTGCTCTGGCGAGCCAGAGCCGCACACGGAAACACTGTTTACCTTCCCGCTAGTAAGCGGTCCCTATTTATCTACTTGCACCCGGGGGTGCTTTCGAACTGCTAGGTTGGCAGGTGCTGGGACCGAACAACGAGAGCGCACCCTGCCGCGGGGATTCGAACCGCCGACCTTTCGATCGGCAAGCCCTAGGCACTGAGGCTTTAACCCACAGCGCCACCCGCGTCCCAAATTCGTTCATTATTTCCCCCCAAAATATAGTCTGGCCCCCCACAAGGTCTGAGGGACAGTGGACCGGCCCCCTGCTGAAAAGGTTTGCTGACCCCTGTAGCACCTGTAATTCCGCTTATCAAAGTGGCTGAGTGGGTAAGGTAAGGCGAATTCAATGGTAAACTGGTCCCAAGAGAAGACTCCCTGGAAAAGACCCTGATGTTGGGAAAGATTGAGGGCACAAGAAGAAGGGGACGAGAGAGGACGAGATGGTTGGATAGTGTTCTCGAAGCTACCAGCATGAGTCTGACCAAACTGCGGGAGGCAGAGGAAGACAAGAGTGCCTGGCGTGCTCTGGTCCATGGGGTCACGAAGAGTCGGATACAACTAAACAACAACAACAATAACATTTTATTTATATCCTGCCCTCCCAGCCGAAGCCGGGCTCAGCGCAGCTGACAACAGTAAAATAATACAACATTCTAAAACCATTTCATTATAAAATCAGTTCAAATCAAATTAATGGCAACCATTGGGCTAGAGTTCACCCGTTGGAAGGAACAAGGCCTAAAATGGTTTTCAGGGTTACAACGTTGTTAAAGGGTAGGGTGCAAGAAAGAGGGAGCAGGGCTCTTTTTGTGTACCATGGCTTTCGCGCATCCACTCTCGAGGTGCAACCCAGCGCACCCCCTCAAAGTAGTTTCTGCAGGTGGAAAGACCTTTTGGAATGGCACAGGATTGCAACGGGTAGGGGGGGCAGACTGGGCAGAAATTGGAGGGGGGGCTTGCATGAGTGGGAGCGTCTTCCCACCTGGAGTACTGTGTCCAGTTCTGGGCACCACAGTTCAAGAAGGACACTGACAAACTGGAACGTGTCCAGAGGAGGGCAACCAAAATGGTCAAAGGCCTGGAAACAATGCCTTATGAGGAACGGCTAAGGGAGCTGGGCATGTTTAGCCTGGAGAAGAGGAGGTTAAGGGGTGATATGATAGCCATGTTCAAATATGTAAAAGGATGTCACATAGAGGAGGGAGAAAGGTTGTTTTCTGCTGCTCCAGAGAAGCGGACACGGAGCAATGGATCCAAACTACAAGAAAGAAGATTCCACCTAAACATTAGGAAGAACTTCCTGACAGTAAGAGCTGTTCGACAGTGGAATTTGCTGCCAAGGAGTGTGGTGGAGTCTCCTTCTTTGGAGGTCTTTAAGCAGAGGCTTGACAACCATATGTCAGGAGTGCTCTGATGGTGTTTCCTGCTTGGCAGGGGGTTGGACTCGATGGCCCTTGTGGTCTCTTCCAACTCTATGATTCTATGATTCCACTCAAAGGCGGAATTCCTGTATTCCAGTTACTTCAGCTAAATAAAACGGAATGCAATGTTACATGTGCAAATTTAACTCTCTTCGGATGCTTGTATAAGCCAAGAAGAGAAAGGTAGGAGTGCTGCTTCCTTACATTTAAAATACTACTATAACATCTCATTCTCTTTGTCACTTTGAAGATCTATGTCACAATGATACACTAGGGTTAGTAAAATAACAGAACAAAAAGACAAATATTTAAGGAAAGCCATTTGCCCGGGGCAAGGAAACAATGTGAAATAAGGAACTGGGTGGAAAAATAAGGAAAGAAAGAAAGCAAGAAGCAAGGGGGGGGGGTGAAATTTAACGGCTCAAAAGAAATTGACATTTTTGGGTCTCCTACTCATTTATAATTTGGTTGTAGAAAGGGTGTCAGCTCATGTTCACAAAGACATATTTTAGTAGCATCCACATGCATGATAATTAGGGCAGTAACATTGTGCCCCTCTTCAAATAAAGCATGCATACTTTTGGCAGGTCTCTTGCCATCCAATTTAAGTTCTGCGTGGAGTTTATTTTTATTTAACATCATCACCCTGCCATTCCTCATAAAAAGAGCTAACGGCAAACAGCAACATCAAACCGCAAAGCAACAATGTAAAACATCAGTTGCAAAACATCATTAACGCACATTAACAAATACAGCTGTAGAAAAGCAACATCAAGAGCAGCAGAAGCGTTGTTATTCCAAATAAGCAGAATGTTAAAAGCTATTCAACTCGAACAATCACCTGCAAGCCATAGAAGGTGCCCAATTACAACCAATAGGTGTATGGCAACTGCTTTAGGACCAGAGTTGTACTGTGGGGAGGAATTGTGGTGGACCGCATGGCCACCCACTCTCCTCTGGGGGTGGGCGACAAAGTCCCACGTTGCCCAGGGGATCCTGGCTGCGTCATTGACCAGCCAGCCAATCCGCTGGTTGGCGGGGGGCGTGGCCGGGACCATTTCAGCTGAGGCGTGAGCCAAAGGGCTTCCTCTTGGCTCACTTCTTCAAACTCCCTCCTTCCCTATTTTACAGGTTTTTCTTCAATGGCCTTGCTATGGACCTCGGTTGGTCGCCGTTGAGGGGCCTGGTAGGAATTTTTCCACTTGGCAAAATTGGCATGGGGCCATTTGGTTTTCGCCTACCTTGTAGCAATCGTCACAACATTGTAAGGTTTTGTGGTTAGGCATTGTTTGACCTTGTGGCCATTACCTCCCCCTCCAAGCTTAAGGTATTTCATTAAAGGAATCCGGGGGTGTGGATCTTGTCCGAAGCCCAGGGCGTGGCTAGGGCCTTGACACGACCCCGTCGGGAACATCTGGGGGAGCTCGGGTTGGTCTGCATCGACGGGGCTCCCCCTGCTGGTGGTTTACCCTTACCGGACTCCCTGCGCAACGGGCAGGAGTCAGATATAGTCGGGTCCATTCAATGCCTAAGCCAATACCGCTCACAGTCTGTAATCAATAAAGTTGTGGCCAAATTTTACCCAATACCATTAACCTAATTTCTGTGTCCTGGTGTGCTTTATTCTTCACGAGGGGTCTAGACACGCAACATCCTTAGCCTGTAAAATTGTGGTAGTGGCTGGACTGAGTCTTTTACTGACTGGAAGAGGCATTTCATCCCATCCCATCATTCCTGACCACTGGTCATGATAGCTGGGGCTAATGGACGGTGCTAGGAACACAACATTACTACAATAGACCACAAGCTTAACAGGAGTCAACAGTAAGAAACAGTAGCAACCCCCAAAAAAGCAATGCTATTCAATGCTTCATCAACAGAAGACTAGTGTCCAGGTTGAAGGACATAATAAAAAAGGTAAAGGACACCTGACAGTTAATTCCTGTCACGAACAACTCTGGGGTTGTGCGCTCATCTCACTTTACTGGCCGAGGGAGCCGACGTTTGTCTACAGACAGTTTTTTCAGGTCATGTGGCCAGCATGACTAATCCGCTTCTTGCGAAACCAGAGAAGTGCACGGAAATGCCATTTACCTTCCCGCCAAAGCGGTACCTATTTATCTACTTGCACTTTGATGTGCTTTCGAACTGCTAGGTCGGCAGGAGCTGGGACCAAACAACGGGAGCTCACCCCGTTGTGGGGATTCAAACCACCGACCTTCCAACCAGCAAGCCCAAGGCTCGGTGGTTTACACCACAGGATGTAATAGTACCACTCTATTCTGCCTTGGTCTGACCACACCTGGAGTACTGTGTCCAGTTCTAGGCACCACAATTTAAGAGGGATGTTAACATGCTGGAACGTGTGCCAAGGAAGGTGACCAAGATGACACCCTAAGCCTTAGGGTGAAAGGTTGAGGAGGTTGGGTATGTCCAGCCTGGATAGGAGGAGACTGAGAGGAGATATGACAGCCATCATATCATCTTAAACACCTAAAGGGTTGTCACATGGAAGATGGAGCAAGGTTGTTTTCTCCTGCCCTGAAGGGTAGGACCCAAACCAATATAGTTGCATGAAAGGAGGTTCTGACTAAACATCAGGAAGAATATTCTGAAAGTTAAGAGCCAACATTTGTCCACAGACAGTTTTTTCAGGTCATGTCGCCAGCATGACTAAGCCGCTTCTGGTGAAACCACAGCAGCACATGGAAACGCCGTTTATCTTCCCGCCGGAGCCGTACCTATTTATCTACTTGCACTTTGATGTGCTTTCGAACTGCTACATTGGCAGGAGCAGGGACCGAGCAACAGGAGCTCACCCCATCGCGGGGATTCGAACCACTGACCTTCTGATCGGCAAGTCCTAGGCTCTTTGGTTTAACCCACAGTGCCACCCGCGTCCCTAACCAGTGGGGTAGAGGGGCCCTTTTGGGGAGGGGGGAAGCACCCGTGTTCTGTTGTTATCACTGATGGAAACGTCGGCTAAGATCGCACCAGCATCCCTTTTATCCGTTGAGGTTTCCTTCCTAAAAATTAAACCTGTGGGCTTGTGAAGTTTAGTCCAGAATTAGCTTACGGTCCACAAGATACCTATCTTTCCCCAGGAAGGAAGGCTTTCATGGTGGCTGCTCCCACTGGAGGATTTGTAGTTGCCGCATCACAATCCTGGATTGGCATAAAGGCAGCAAGCAAAAGTGAAGTCAGGTTGCACAAGAGTAGTGAACGTGGCATGACAGTGAGAAGGGAGAAACACTGAAAGGCTGGAGGGGACGGGGGAAACAGGCAGTTTTAAACAATGGTAAGAATCTTAAAAAGCAGAGACATCACCTTGCCAACAAAGGTTTGTATAGTTAAAGCTATGGTTTTCCCAGTAGTGATGTATGGAAGTGAGAGCTGGACCATAAAGAAGGCTGATCGCCAAAGAATTGATGCTTTTGAATTATGGTGCTGGAGGAGACTCTTGAGAGTCCCATGGACTGCAAGAAGATCAAACCTCTCCATTCTGAAGAAAATCAGCCCTGAGTGCTCACTGGAAGGACAGATCCTGAAGCTGAGGCTCCAATACTTTGGCCACCTCAAGAGAAGAGAAGACTCCCTGGAAAAGACCCTGATGTTGGGAAAGATGGAGGGCACAAGGAGAAGGGGACGACAGAGGACGAGATGGTTAGACGGTGTTCTCGAAGCTACCAGCATGAATTTGACCAAACTGCGGGAGGCAGGGGAAGACAGGAGTGCCTGGCGTGCTCTGGTCCGTGGGTTCACGAAGTGTCGGACACAACTAAATGACTAAACAACAACAACAACAACAACAACAAGAGTAAAGTACTGTGGAATATTTGAGAACTCTCATGAGGCAGCTGAGGAATGGAAGAGGGAGTAGTCTGAGTACAGTGAGAAGGGAGAGAAATGAAGGCTTTTGTACTAAAAAAAAATAATATTAGGAATTTAGACAAAACATATTATCTTAAAATATATCGTCCTTAATTCCCCCACATTTCCCCCCTCCCCACCATCACCACCCCGCCCCAACTTCCCTCAGTTTCTCTGGTTTCTCTATAAGTGCTATTCTCTGCATATTACAAAGATTTATAAATCCTTAATTTGGCTAACTGGTTATTATCAATAAAAGGTTTTTGTTGGTTTTTATTCAAAACCTGCCAAGGAGTCCAATTCACTTTGCTGCATCTTTAGATACTTTGTAAAAGGTTCCCATTCATCTTTAAAGTCACAGTTATCCTTGTCCCGTAGTTTATGTGTCAATTTTGCCAGTTCTGCATAGTCCATCAATTTCTCTTGCCATGCTTCTTTAGTCGGAGTTTCCTCAGTCTTCCATCCTTGTGCTATTAAGACTCTCGCTGCCGTTGTTCCATACATGAAAATATTTTTCAACTTCTTTGGCAGGTATTTTCCTACAATCCCTAACAAAAATGCTTCAGGTTTTTTAATAAATGTTAGATGGAACATTTTCTTCAATTAATTGCATATCATTTCCCAAAATTTTTAAAATTTCATTACAATTCCACCACATATGATAAAATGTCCCCTCACGGTTTTTGTACTTTTAAAGTTATTGTTGATACCATATTGTTTTCCTTGACCCTCTTTTCCACTTACAGAGCTAGTTTGCTGTTTTTCCTTGAAATAAATATTCAAAAACATTTAACCTACTGATGCCTCAATTAATGTAATTTTATTGGTGTCAATTTTTATTTTTTGAAATTTACCAGTAGCTGCTGCATTTCCCACCCTAGGCTTATACTCGAGTCACTAAGTTTCCCCCGTTTTTTGTGGTAAAATTAGGTGTCTCGGCTTATATTCGGGTCAGCTTATACTCGAGTATATACGCTAGTTCACCTTCTGTTATCAAAATCTCCTCCTTTTCCGTATTCATGAAAATAACTGCCCACGTGGCAATTTAATCAAGTTTAAGGAGAACATTTTGGATGCCCCCAGAGCCTCTTGGTTAAGTGAAACTTCACTCTATTTACTCACAGATGAAATAAATATAGCAAAAGTGTAAGAAGGTAAACACACAGAGAGAGAGCCTGAGGAAATCTTAATATATGCCTTGAGAAACAAATATTTAAAAATAACCAAGTTGTGGATCAGTTGAGACAAGTAAGTCATAAAAGCAAAAAAAAAAAAAAAAAAAAAAGCATGTCAGTCTCATATAGAACCCTGAACCCTAAAGATGAAAATGGTGAAGAATATACATGGAATGGAAGATTTAACCAATTACTAAATGTAATTAAAACACTGAAGTTTCAGCACTTCAGCAAACCGGGGGGGGGGGGGGATTAGCACCTTTAAGTGGAGAGGGAAACAGTTGTGTTTTAAAGCATTTATATAATTGTAACTCAAGGCAATTAGTTTATATCAATTGTATACCATTTCAAACATTTCGTAAGCACTTGTTTTTCCTTCTTTTAAATGTGGAACCAGATTAGCACTTTCAATTAGGTTAGAAAGGTAAGATTCTTATTAACCTCTTCCTGAGTACGCTAAAAACAACAACAACACATGACTAGACTAATTTAGTATCACTTAAGTGGAGCCAGAGAGATACTTCGCTTCCTTCCCCAATCTCTGAAGCCTGGAGAGGGAGGAAAGACACCGTCAATGAGGGGGGGAACCCACAATTGAACCTACAGGCAATTAAATTCATCAGTTTTCAAGTACTGCCAGGTTAAGAATCGTTTAAAGAAATAAATATATTCTTTTTGATTTTTTTAACAACATACAGTGGTGCCTCGCAAGACAAAATTAATCTGTTCCGCGAGTCTCTTCGTCTTGCGGTTTTTTCATCTTGCGAAGCATGGCTATTAGTGGCTTAGCGGCTATTAGCGACTTAGCGGCTATTAACGGCTTAGCGGCTATTAACGGCTTAGCGGCTTTAAGAAAAAGGAAACAAACTCGCAAGAACTCGCAAGACATTTCGTCTTGCGAAGCAAGCCCATAGGGAAATTCGTCTTGCGGAACGACTCAAAAAACGGAAAACTCTTTCGTCTAGCGAGTTTTTCGTCTTGCGAGGCATTCGTCTTGTGGGGCACCACTGTATTAGAGAATTAAAGAGGGTACATTGGAAGATGGAATGCACAAGTTTTGCCATATTTCCAGAGTTTCTCCAGTGAAACGACTGATTGATTGATCTATTCAGCCCTTTGAAGACCACTGCTGTAAGCAAGGCATTATTCAAAACCATGGCAGAAACCCCATGTCTTTTTCCGATGCAGACGTACTACAACTCCCATTATCTCTTGCTATTGACCATGCTGGGGAGTTATAGTCCAACATTTAGAGGAACACAGGTTTCCTATCATTTCTATTTTTTAATTGTAACTTGGAACACACACACACAAAATCCCTGTTTTTTTAAAGTGATCAAATGCTCTCCCCTCTTTTTATTTTTGCTTTTTTCGAAGACAGCAAATGAAAACTGCTCACACGTCTTAAACATGCAGGGAACCGCTTAAAGACAACGTTTCCTCATATTTGTAATCTGCTTTTCTATTAAAAATAGTGAGAGCAGCCCACAACTCCATAAAGCTCATAAAAATTGCACTGGTTAAAATAATTAAAATAACAGCAATCTTAAAGGCAGCCAGACTAAGCCAGCGAACAACCTCCGAAGGATAACTTGTACTCACTCAGTAGTCCCAACACAGTTTAAAACATATCCCCCAAAGGTTTGCTGGAATAAATGCGTTTTCACTGCCCACTGAACAGCAAGCAAAGAGGGAGCCAGACAGAACTCCTTGGGGTCTCTCAATTTGGCAATCATTTAGCAAATTACATCTACCTTTCAAGCTGCTGAATGCCTTTGTTGCAGGCCTCCAGTGTGTATATCACACTGGGACCACTACAGAAAATGGCACGTTCATGTTCTTGTACGTGCTCTGAAAGGTTTGGGTTTGCTCCTTCAAGTTTACTTTCCCATGCAGTTAAAAGTAACACATGTCACATTACATTGGTACCTTGGTTCTCAAACAATTTGGAACCACAACACTGCCAAACCGGAAGTAAGTGTTCCAGTTTGCGAACTTTTTTCGGAAGCCGAACGTGCTCCGTTTGGAGTTTTACACTGACAATTTCAGTGCCACACTTCTGTTTGGAGAGTTACGCTGAAGTCTGTCTGTTTTTGCTATTTATTTTGTGTTTTTGTGGCTCTTTTTGTGTGTGTGTGACTGTGTGGAACCCAGTTCAGCTACTGATTGATTGTGTGACTGCAGTACATTGTTTACTGCTTTCATTTTATGAGTCAATGGTCTCGTTAGATAGTAAAATTCATGTTAAATTGCTGTTTGGGGGATTGTTATTAAAAGTCTGGAACGGATTAACCCATTTTGCATTACTTTCTATGGGAAAGCGTGCCTTGGTTTTGGAACACTTTGGTTTTGGAACGGACTTCCAGAACAGACTAAATTTGAGAACCAAGGTACCACTGTATTCTAGCTCTCGGGTCTACCAAGTGAGGTTGTAACAAAGCAGCTTGTTTATGCAAACCGAAAAGCAAAGCATCATGTGCTTTATATACAAGGTAAAGGTAAAGGGACCCCTGACCATTAGGTCCTGTCATGACCGACTCTGGGGTTGCGGTGCTCATCTCGTTTAAGTGGCCGAGGGTGCCGGTGCACAGCTTCCGGGTCATGTGGCCAGCATGACTAAGCCGCTTCTGGCGAACCAGAGCAGCGCATGGAAACGCCGTTTACCTTCCCACCAGAGCGGTACCTATTTATCTACTTGCACTTCTGACGTGCTTTCGAACTGCTAGGTTGGCAGGAGCAGGGACCGAGCAACGGGAGCTCACCCTATTGCGGGGATTCGAACTGCGGACCTTCTGATTGGCAAGTCCTAGGCTCTGTGGTTTAACCCACAGCGCCACCCATTTGCATCAATTCATTGGGCTGCAGCAGGAAGGAGTATTTGGAGAAAATTCCTTTCTTCCTCCAACAGAAGCATCCAGGAGCTAGAGTTCTGTTCACTGGAATTCTACATTCAATCGCTCAATTTATTTTCTCAAGAATCAATTGTTTTCAATATGCTGCTTCATATTATCTGTTGCAATATTTCATTTCGTTTCTACTTTGTGATGGGAAGAAGCTACAAAACTTGAAACACAACGTTCAAGGCTGCACATCTATGAGAAAATAAGATGCATGGGATTTGCTTCTAGAGTAACATGTATAAGTTTCTCTGACTAGAAAGGTATATATATTATAGTGTGGCTACTCTTTCAAACCTGGGTGCGCAAGCATGCATTCAACTGCTAAGATTTTAACATTTGAGATTTATTCGTGTACAAGCTGGGGGATGAAACAAAGAGAAGCTTATCAGACTGAAATAAATACACCAAAAGGCCATTTCTCCTTTTGTGCTTGGCAAGATTCATGTTCAACATTATTTGTAGACCCATTTCATTCTTTTCAGCTATAAACAAGACTGCTCCTGAGTTTTGAATGATAAGAAATGCCCTTATTTCTTCTTTCCATTTGTCCAAACGTGACGCACAACAAGGAAGAGTACAAACTTCAATTGAATGTTGGCTCTATTTCTGAACATGCAGAATCAACATGAAAGACTAAAAGAAAAAGCCTTCTCCATTTTCAAATTAAGATGATGGTGGCTAACAGATTGAGGTTGAATTCTGACAAGACAGAAGTACTGTTTTGGGGGGACAGGATGCGGGCAGGCGTGGAAGACTCCCTGGTCCTGAATGGGGTAACTGTGCCCCTGAAGGACCAGGTGCGCAGCCTGGGAGACATTCTGGACTCACAGCTGTCCATGGAGGCGCAGGTCAGTTCTGTGTCCAGGGCAGCTGTTTACCAGCTCCATCTGGTACGCAGGCTGAGAACTGTCTCGCCAGAGTGGTGCATGCTCTGGTTATCTCTCGCTTGGACTACTGCAATGCGCTCTATCTGGGGCTACCTTTGAAGGTGACCCAGAAACTACAATTAATCCAGAATGCGGCAGCTAGACTGGTGACTGGGAGCGGCCGCCGAGACCATATAACAAGACCATATAACACCGGTCTTGAAAGACCTACACTGGCTCCCAGTACATTTCCGAGCACAATTCAAAGTGTTGGTGACCTTGGTCCAGTATACCTGAAGGAGTGTCTCCACCTCCATCGTTCTGCCCAGACACTGAGGTCCAGCGCTGAGGGCCTACTGGCGGTTCCCTCACTGCGAGAAGCCAAGTTACAGGGAACCAGGTAGAGAGCCTTCTCAGTAGTGGCACCCACTCTGTGGAACACCCTCCCACCAGACGTCAAAGAGTAAAATAACTACCAAACTTTTAGAAGACATTTAAAGGCAGCCCTGTTTAGGGAAACGTTTAATATTTAATAGGTTATTGTATTTTAGTGTTTTGTTGGAAGCCGCCCAGAGTGGCTGGGGGGACTCAGCCAGATGGGCGGGGTATAAATAATAATATTATTATTTATTATTTATTAATATTAATTATTTATTAATATTAATATTTATTATTATTATTATTATTATTATTATTATTATTATTATTATATGTAGAACCATAACCATCTTTTTAAACAACTCATAGAATCGTAGAATTGGAGAGTTGCAAGGGACACCCATGATCATCTAATCCAAACCCCTGCAATGCAGGAATCTCAGCCAATGCATCCATGACAAATGGCCATCCAATATCTGCTTAAAAACCCCCAGGGATGGAGAGCCCACAACAGCTCTTACTGTTAAAGGTTTTTCCGAATGTTCAGTCAGAATCTCCTTTCTTGTAGCTCGAAGCCATTGGTTTGAGTCCTACCCTCCAGAGCAGGAGAAAACAAGCAAGCCCCCTCTTCCATGTGAGATATTTGAAGATGGCTATCATATCACAGATTCACAGATCGTGAAGCTGAGGCTCCAATACTTTGGCCACCTCATGAGAAGAGAAGACTCCCTGGAAAAGACCCTGATGCTGGGAAAGATGGAGGGCACAAGGAGAAGGGGATGACAGAGGATGAGATGGTTGGACAGTGTTCTCGAAGCTAACAGCATGAGTTTGACCAAACTGCGGGAGGCAGTGGAAGACTGGAGTGCTCTGGTTTCATGGGGTCACGAATTGTCAGACACAACTAAACGACTAAACAACAACAGTCTTGGCACCCCTTTATCTCTCTCCCACTCTCAGACTTTCTGCCACTCCTACTCCTGCTTCCCACAAAGGTGACATATTCCAGCCTCCAAACACAAGGGATTCCAGGAAGTTGGACACAAAACTGATCAGCTACAAAAGGGCTATGAAGTGGCTTTCATGTGCATGCTTACTGCCCCAAATAACTGAGTTCTCCAGTAAGTCAGCACAGGTAGCAGGCTTGACGGGGTAGCATCAAATAGAAGAGGCTGTGACTAAGATGGAGTATGCTGCAGGCCACATCTTGCCAATGGGCCAATAGTTGCCTACGCCTGGAGTGTAGAAAGCAATTGGGATACCAGTGCTACAGGATATGATAAATGCTTAAAAGCTCTGATGTGTGTTCAAGCGGCTCCAAGCCTGATTTTTATGGAACCTAAGAAATGCACACAAAATTTGAAAAAAAGAACAACAACATGTGAGTGGCAGATCTCTGCAGAATGAGTTCTACTTTTTCAACATTACCAATAGAGGGTGCACGTTTCGCTGAACTCCTCTGTAACATTTGGGGAACAATTTTGTTAAGAGGAGCTAAGTACCAGTACTTTTAGGGAAAATGCAACCTTTAAAATTTTGCATGATTTAAAGTAGTTCATATCCATTTCCCCAAATGCTCTACAGCAAAAAAAAAAAAAAAAGGTGTTTCAAAAATGTGCTTAGAATCCCAGAGAGATTTCTTTCTGTAGTGAGAAACAAAAAGGAAAGTATCCTTAGTCAATCTGATCTGAGAATGTATTTTATGCAAATTGTCTCTCAAAAATATTTCCTACAGGAATACAGCAGATACGGGTCATCCATAATATATACTATATTGAAACTGCTACAGCGTACCGATATTTAGATAATTTTTTAATATTAGTTTAGGGCAATCTCCTGGACACGTACGATGTTGAAAGAAAGCTGCAAAACTATTCAAAAAGTGAAAGATAATTTTCATTTAAGTTGTCAAATATGTACAGATCCTCTTTTTGGAGCAAAATTACATGCTCGGCCCACTCACAAGATGCCCAGCAGTAAATATAGGCATATTACGTTTCAACAATTGCACACACATCTAAAACTGAGAAGAAAAGTTCATTCTTTCATGTTTTGACCACACAGAAAGAATCCCTATCATCGACAATGGAGCGCTAATGAACCAGCACTGATTGCAGTTTCCATTTTTAAAAGAGGTATTCATAAATCCGATAAATAAAATGCAGCAGAGCTTGGGTAAAGATCACTAGTTGAACCCCACTTATCTATTGCACATCTGCCACACCGCATTATTTCACTGCTCAAGCGTCAATTTTGCATTTCAATGCAGCAGCAGCGCCATCAGATTAATGCCCAAGACATTTCAGCTGTGTGGCGGCACACAAGTGAGTGGACGTACAGGAATATTATGCATGGTCTGTATCATTGACACTAAGCAAAGGAAATGTGATTAGTACCAAATTGCATCTGACAGGGGAATCGGAAAGCTGTCAAACACAATGACATGGATTCAGTATTTAGAAGGTAGAATGGGGGAAATAAAGGGAGCTGGCCAGCCTGGCACAGAGACAGCAATAACACACAGCCGCTATGATAAATTAATTCATTTACTTATGAAAAATTAGAGGCTTCCACACGCAGCTCTCATTTATAATCCTGTCAATCAGCCTAAGTAAATAAAAAGCCCGTAAGATTCAACATACTGCACATGAGCAAGTGAGGAAAATGGGGGGGTTTGCATTTAATTTTAGACTTTTTTTTTTAAGCACCCACTCATTATATTGGGGCTTCTTTATATAGTTACTAACGCAAAGATATATAATGTTTTGAAATTTTTATTTTGATGAATAGCACTGGTTTTCTTTTTAAAACCAGAAGATTGTGAAATTAAACACCTGGTATCGATTTAAACTGAGTTCCTACACTGGAATGCCTATCCTAGTCAAAGTATTTAGTGTTACATCCCAATACACCAGAAAAAGCTGTCTCTCTCTTCTTCTTCTTTTAAACATGTAACAAACTTTATCAACAGCCTTACAATACAGTACATTACATATATATAGTACATCTCTTAAAGTAAATTGAAATTCCAATCATGTACACAAAAAATGAAAAAACCCCATGTACTTGTATTTTCTTACATAATTATGAATCTTAAGCTTCAGCTGTATTTATGCTACTTTTTATGTGATTAACAAAAATTATTAGCAAAGATTATTAACAAAAATATCATAAAGACTTTGGACTTCCTGTCAATTCCCGTTGTATGATTTTTTTCTAATAGTGAATGTACCTACCATTATTAATCTATTCTTTATATATTGTCTAATAGATTCTTACAGGAATTTGCACCATTGCTCTTATTTCGCATATATTTCTTTATCCAAGGTCAATCAAAAGCTGCCATAGAGGAAAAACCACTCGTATATTTTTGTACATTTGCACCATTTGCATCTTCCCATTTTTGTGCAAATCCTTGCATTGAACTGCTGCTTAGGCTGGTGGTCAATTGCACCATTTCCATTTCCATGAAAAAGCTGTCTCAATATCACGAGCAGCAGCAACATGGTCAAGTCAACATAGTTGATGTCAGTTGACCAATATCATTGCATTTTATCTTCCTGAGATGTCAACCAGCTGGAAAACTACTGGGTCAGTTTGTTTTAGAAACCCCTCATGCCAGGTGAGGGAGGCAAGAAATGGCATTTTCCACCTCCTCCCGGTCTCCAAACTGATTTTCTTATACCTTGGTTCTCAAACGCCTTGGGACTCAAACAACTTGGAACCCAAACACTGCAAACCCGGAAGTAAGTGTTCCGGTGTGCAAACTATTTTCGGAAGCTGAACGTGCTCCGTTTTGAGTGTTACGCTTCCGATTCGAGTGCCACACTTCCATTTTGAGTGTTACACTGTGGTCTGTCTGTTTTTGCTATCTATTTTGCATTTTTGTTAAAACAGACAATTAACACAACATTAAGAGATGAAGAACACCTGAGGAAAGTCTGAGGTAAGGGCTTTAAAACTGACAATTCTGGTATGCACAGCGACGCATTTTAAATCCATGTGAGATGGGCAGAACACAACATTTGTTAATTTTTAAAGTGCAGGCTATTTACTGAGACTGAACACACCAATCAAGCATCATCATTGTTTATAATAATTTTAAAAGTTGTTGTGAGAAACACATTTTCGTAAGCTGATTATGTATGTTTAAAATATATGTGTTTGCTGATATTTTTTATGTTTCCTAAGTGTTTTTGCTGTAATTTGTGTTCCTGGTTTGAAAACCATTGTAAATGGTATTTCAGGTCTATTACACACTTATTTTAGATAGTGTTTTTAAACAGAGGGTGGGATTCAACATTGTGCTCTTCCAAATGTTCCATCTGTGTAAAGCTCTACAGTTTGGCAGAAGGAGTGATCCCTGCTCTCCGCCCCCCACATGATTTTTCTAGGGGTAAATCGTTTTCTGGATTCCTAATACCTTTGGGCTCAAGGAACTAGTTTCCTGTTCAATGTCTGTTGCTTTAGTTGAAAAACTTCAATGTTCCACAAGAAATCAAAAATTTCACAATGTGTATTCCAGGGCCAGATTTAGGTAATGAAGGTAATGGGGCCCTTTATATGTCCAGCTGTCCTTTGTCAACAACAAATTGTCGCTGTTTTTTGTGTTGAATATATGCTATATGGTAATTTATGGACCTAATAGGTATCTAAAGCCATTTGCACATAACAAAATATGTATTTCATCAAAGTAATTGTTGAACTGAAGTACAATTAAGAAGAAGTATATTAATAATGAAATAGTTATTAAGCTCTAACTGTATGTAGGTTTTATTTTATTTGTTTTTTATCTTATATTTTGGCAATGTACATCCCGTTTTTTTCCCCTTTAAATTTTTTTGGGGCCCCCAAGAGAGTGGGGCCCTAAGCTATAGCTTGTTTAGCTTATACATAAATCCGGCACTCGTGTATTCATCAAAATAGAGTTTTTAGTCAAATCATGGGCAGAACTTCACTTGAATATTGCCAAGGAAAGGGAAATTGCATCATAATGGTGAAGTGGAGGAAAATGTAGAGTTTGGGCCCTGCAAATTGGCGTCTGAGCGTTTGTTTGCCAATGTCAAGGCTGTGTCAAGGCTTCAGGAAAGCTATTGCTCCCCCGGTTTCAGCCAGAGCAGAGAAAACAAGGTAGAGTCATTTTTAATGGGTTTTATTCAATTCTAGTCGCCTGCCAACCTAGCAGTTCGAAAGCACCTCTGGGTGCAAGTAGATAAATAGGGACCGCTTACCAGCGGGAAGGTAAACGGTGTTCCGTGTGCTGCGCTGGCTCGCCAGATGCAGCTTGTCACACTGGCCACGTGACCCGGAAGTGTCTGCGGACAGCGCTGGCTCCCGGCCTATAGAGTGAGATGAGCACACAACCCTAGAGTCTGGCAAGACTGGCCTGAACGGGCAGGGGTACCTTTACCTTTACCTTTTATTCAATTCTAGTAGCGAGAGACAAAAGAATGCAACAAGCCTTAACAATGGCGTTGCTGCAAACTGGGCTCCTACTCCCTAACAATAGCATCTTCCTTTACGGTGGCCACTCGTGGTCAAATGTCTCTGATTCCGTTGTTCCTGCATCCTTAAACGAACGCTGAGTTCTGGGGGAAGGGGGGGTCAGAAATACTATCCAGTGAGAACGTGTCAGCTGGCTGCCCTGCCGCAGTCCCCCCCCCTCCTTCTTTGTTGTTGTTCTTTAGTCATTCAGTCGTGTCCGACTCTTCATGACCCCATGGACCAGAGCACGCCAGGCACTCCTGTCTTCCACTGCCTCCCGCAGTTTGGTCAGACTCATGCTGGTAGCTTCGAGAACACTGTCCCACCATCTCGTCCTCTGTCGTTCCCTTCTCCTTGTGCCCTCCATCTTTCCCAACATCAGGGTCTTTTCCAGGGAGTCTTCTCTTCTCACGAGGTGGCCAAAGTATTGGCGCCTCAGCTTCAGGATCTGTCCTTCCAGTGAGCACTCAGGGCTGATTTCCTTCAGAATGGATCGGTTTGATCTTCTTGCAATCCATGGGACTCTCAAGAGTCTCCTCCAGCACCATAAGTCAAAAGCATCAATTCTTCGGTGATCAGCCTTCTTTATGGTCCAGCTCTCACTTCCATACATCACTACTGGGAAAACCATAGCTTTAAATATACGGACCTTTGATGGCAAGGTGATGTCTCTGCTTTTTAAGATGCTGTCTCCTTCTTCTAACATTTCCCAATTCTTCTGTTCGTCTATCTCTGAGCTGTGACTTCCCTGAAACTCCTCAACGCCCTGCTGTAAATCGATGCTGCATTCATCTCCTCCTGCAGTGTCAAGAGGGGTGGGCGACCTCCACCATTCCTCCTCCTCTCTCTTGCCCTCTTCAGTCCAATCCCTGACAGCTGATTAGTCTCCAGGTTCACAATTCCAGAAATGAGCAGAAAGGTCACGTTGGCTGACGCCAAAGAACTCCCAACTCCAGAAGGCAAAGCGGTGGACTGGCCATTTCATTCCACTGCTATCTGGACTTGTACTTACGGGGTCCTCGCCACGGGATCACATTCACCCAGTGCTATACCAGCTGCACTGGCTCCCGATGGAGTACAGGATCAGGTTTAAGGTGCTGGTTTTAACCTTTAAAGCCCTATATGGCCTAGGACCCTCGTACCTACGGGACCGCCTCTCCTGGTATGCCCCGCGGAGGACCTTACGGTCTGCTAACAACAACACCTTGAAGATCCTGGGCCCCAGGGAAGTTAGACTGGCCTCGACTAGAGCCAGGGCCTTTTTGGCCGTGGCCCCAGCCTAGTAGAATGCTCCTGCACAAGAGACAAGGGCCCTGCGGGATTTGAGATCTTTCCACAGGGCCTGCAAGACGGAGCTGTTCCGCCAGGCCTTTGGGCAGGATGCAGTTTGACTTACTTTCCTTTGTATAAAACAAGCCCAAAGGAGGCCCCCAACCCGCTCACAGGTCCTTGTATGATCAGTGGAAACAGTTGGTCCTGGCAAGCATTACCCACTCTTAATTCCAACCTGATAATTGCCACCTGCCTGGATTTTAACTTGTCTTAATTAATTTTAAGATGTATTTTAATTAATTGGTGTCTGTTTTTATGCTTATTGTGTTGTTTTTATGTTAGCCGCTCTGAGCCTGGCCTTGGCCGGGATACAAATACAAATTTATTATTATTAGTATTATTACTCCAGAAGAAACATGATTAGACAAAAATGACCGAAGTTACCAACCAACCTTCTAAAATGATCTACACAAACTAGTCCATAAGATTCATGGCTGTTAGGCTGTAACAATTTTTATCTGATGCGTATTTTAAGTTTTCGATGCTAAGAGACAGGCAATTATAAATGGCACTTTGACTCATGGTGCTACAAAATGCAATCAATCAAGAGGCTTTAAAATTAGATTTACTAGTAATCTTAATCTCTGCTGCCAAATTTTCAGCTGATGGCAATTCCCCCCCCCCCCCAAATACGCATTCGCATTTATGGATTGCTAAGATGGAGAGCTTCCTAACAAAACACAAATGCAAACTGATCTGGAACAACATTATCCACACATAAATAAAAATAAAAATACTGGCTGTTACCAAGGCATGCTTTGCAAATCAAGTTACCAGACTATACTACATATAAGCTACACTGCAATGGCTTATGTAGCCAATGGACACAGGTTTTCTCAAATTTGTGCTTTTCAGCACTGGTCTACACAAAAGCAGTTGCTGCAGTACTTTGGGAGAATATTTTAAATTCCAGACAGAATTTGATGTTGCAGACCCTGGTGTTGCAAATGTTTATACAGTGGTACCCCGCAAGACGAATGCCTCGCAAGATGGAAAACCCGCTAGATGAAAGGGTTTTCCATTTTTCAATGCGCTTCGCAGGACGAATTTCCCTATGGGCTTGCTTCGCAAGACGAAAATGTCTTGCGAGTCTTGAGATTTTTTTCCGCTCCCCACCCCCTTTTTCTAAGCCGCTAAACTGCTAATAGCCTTTTAGCAGCTAATCCGCTAATCCATTAAGCCTTTAATAGCCGCTAATAGCCGCTAAACCGCTAATAGCGCTAATCCGCTAAGCCGCTAATAGGGTTGCTTCGCAAGACGAAAAAACCGCTAGACGAAGAGACTCGCAGAACAAATTAATTTCGTCTTGCGAGGCACCACTGTACTTGTTTGGATGGGGTGTGTGAGTGTGTAGAAACGAGCCTACTAGACAGAGATAAAATTTACATTCATTGCTCTGATCGCTTATGCCTCTGGCCTTGCCCATTACTGGTGGAGATATGGTTGGAAATATAGAGATAATGCAGAGGCAGCCAGGAATTTCCCCTTATTTGTCAAAAATGATAATGAGCCTTAGTCCGCTTGGGTACTGCCAATCACCCCACCACCGACTCCCGTATTATCACATCTTTTGTAAGATACTTTCTGGCAGCTTTTGACAGAGAAGGTGATCTCCATCCACTATAGCAAACAGGCAGACTTCACCCACCTTGGAAGTGAATGATTTCTGGTTTCGGCAGATTTTCCAGCACACCAGTTTTGTGGGGGATATAAAGGATGAAGAGGGACGCGGATGGCACTGTGGTCTAAACCACAGAGCCTAGGGCTTGCCGATCAGAAGGTCGGCGGTTTGAATCCCCACGATGGAGTGAGCTCCCGTTGCTTGGTCCCAGCTCCTGCCCACCTAGCAGTTCGAAAGCACAAAGTGCAAGTAGATAAATAGGTACCGCTCTGGCAGGAAGGTAAACAGTGTTTCCGTGTGCTGCTCTGGTTTTGCCAGAAGCAGCTTAGTCATGCTGGCCACATGACCCGGAAAAACTGTCCGGCTCCCTCGGCCTATAGAGGGAGATGAGCGCGTAACCCCAGAGTCATTTGCGACTGGACTTAACCGTCAGGGCTACTTTTAAAAGGCAAAGGGACCCCTGACCATTAGGTCCAGTCGTGACCGACTCAGGGGTTGCGGTGCTCATTTCGCTTTATTGGCTGAGGGAGCCGGCGTTTGTCCACAGACAGCTTTCGGGTCATGTGGCCAGCATGACTAAGCAGCTTCTGGCGAAACAGAGCAGCAAACAGAAACGCCGTTTACCTTCCCGCCAGAGTGGTACCCATTTATCTACTTGCACTTTGACATGCTTTCGAACTGCTAGGTTGGCAGGAGCAGGGACCAAGCAACGGGAACTCACCCCGTCGTGGGGATTCGACCAACCCTTTACCTTTAAAGGATGAAGAAACTACAGTGGTACCTCAGGTTAAGAACTTAATTCGTTCTGGAGGTCCGTTCTTAACCTGAAACTGTTCTTAACCTGAAGCACCACTTTAGCTAATGAGGCCTGCCGCTGCGCAGCCACCGCTCATTTTTTGTTCTCATCCTGAAGAAAAGTTATTAACCCGAGGTACTATTTCTGGGTTAGAGGAGTCTGTAACCTGAAGCGTATGTAACCTGAAGTGTATGTAACCCGAGGTACCACTGTACAAGAAAAGCTTTCATGCTAATATGCTTCTAAGGGCTGCTGCCAACTCCTCCTATTTTAATCTTCCAACAAAATGTCTTAACCTCTCACCCTACCCTCCCTTCCCACCCACCTTTGTAACAACCCTGTTTCAAATGGCAGGAACTGGAAAAACTGACTTACAGTAGAGTTGATTCATAGAAGAAACCCAAGGCAAAGAAAATTTCAATTGCCTAATTTTAATAATCAAGTGACATTTCCAATAATCATTTATCCAGATAGGAACTGCTTGTTTAAACCCCCGTGTGACATGATCCACTTAACTACTACTTTTCCGCAAATCTCTTGCCATAAAAAGAAAATTATTTTCTGACAGTCTATTCATGAGCAGCAACGTTTAGCATATTAGTAAAGCACCTAGGATTACTATCAGATGCGACTCTGAAGACAGGTAGATCTGCCAACAAATGCCCTGCCCCCACCTCTCAAACACCACTCTTAAAAAAACAATTTTCATAGTATCAGAGGCAGATGTTACCCACTCAGGATTTCTTTAATAATAATAAAAAGCCCTACTCTCCTCAAAGCTCTCTCTACATGCATGCTTAGAGCTTCATCATCATACAGTTGCTAGATAACAGGCATTACGTTATTATTATTATTATTATTATTATTATTATTATTAGCTATTTTATTGAAGATTTTCTTGATTTACAAAATTATGTAGAATCTCTCTCTCTCTCTCTCTCTTATTTTTTTCGCCATGTAACATTTTTCACAAATCAGTTTCATTTGTCGAGACATTAGGAAGAAAAGGGGGAAAGAGGAAAGATGAGTGGGGGTTGGGGTTGGGTAGTGATGTTTCTATTTTTTTACTTAATATATGTGGCATTTTGTGTCAGCGTTGCTTGTGCAGGTTCTCTGCTGTTCACTTGTGTTTCTTGGGTGGTGAGAGAGGTTGGGTTTGGCCTAGGGTGTGGTTGTTTGTGACTGGCTGTGGTGATCTTTGTTTTCATGTGTGAGTGGGGTGGGTGGGTGTTTTGGATCTGGTTAGCCATATTGATCTGTATGCTGTTGATGGATTTTTGTCATTGTCTTGTTGGGCTGTGTATGTGATAAAGGGGAGCCATGCCGGGGTGAAGGCTCTTCTTCTATTTGTCCCTGTGTCAGTTTCAGTTTATTGGTTAATTTTTCCCATACTATTTGGTACAATTGGTCCATGCTTACGCCTGACAGGTCTCTCCAGTGTCTGGTTATGGTGTTTCTGGCTGCTGAAAGTAGGTGGGTTATGAGTTCTTTGTGGTGTAAGTGGGCATTATTGTCTTGGAAGATGTTTAATAGGGCCAATTCTGGGGTGGTTTCTAATACTTGTTGGTTATTTTACTTAATTCTCGTATCGCTATTATCTAGAATAGTTGGATTTTGGGGCATTCCCACCACATGTGGAGGTATGTGCCTGTGGAGGTGCACCCTCTCCAGCATTTTGGTGAGGTTCCTGGGCGTATTAGCGCTAGTTTTCTTGGTGTTAGGTACCTCCTGTAGGTAAGTTTCAGAGTGACTTCTTTTCTTTCCGTTGATATGGATTTAAAGGGGGGGGGGTTAGACCACATTCTGGTCCATTGAGTGGAGTTAATCTCATAGTCTATATCATCCTCCCATTTTTTTTTTTATTGTGTCTAGGGAGTTCGTGGGATTTTGGAGCAGTATTTTGTATATTGCGGATACCATCACTTTACCGTGGCCCTTTGTTGTTAGGAGAAGGCTGTCAGGGGCCTAGTTGCTGCTGATTTTACTACTGGATTGTTTAAGAGGGCATGTAACTGGTGATGTGTTAACCAGGGCATTTGGGTGTCTTCTAGTTTGTCTTGCATTTCTTGTGTTGACAAAGGTTTGTTATTTTTATAGAAGTCTATTTGATGATGATTACATTTGTATTCAACTGTTGCAGGCACCACAACTTGAGTTTCAGAGTGTACAAAACTGCTACTGTCTCCCACTGGAGAGCTACAAAATTTGTATCCTGGAACAGGTGTGTAATATACTCTTCTACATGGGAACCATCACTCCACTCCTCCTCCCTAGCCTCTCAGATGTACTACGTTCTTGATGCTCATCCTGCAATAAGGGGTTAAGTGGTGATGCAATGGTCTGCTTTCACACTGTGGCCTGATGGTCTGCGGTGCTTCATTGTTGTATGCAATTATTGTCCACACGTAGCCTGGATTGTGTGCTATCATTGCTTATCCTGCTCTGAGTTTCCAGAACAGGTGTTCTTGCAGCTCTTAGATTCGCTGCAATTTAAGTCATCAGAGCTTCTTTCAATTGTCTGATGAGATCTCTCCTGATTGCTGAACTATTTTGTTGCTGTTGAGTTGTTTTGGCAAAAGACACCCTGTTTTGTTGCATCATAGTAGTATAAGATCAACAGGCTTGCCAGCATAAGTTTAGTTGCATATACCATATTTTTCCATGTATAAGACTAGGTTTTTTAATAAAAAAAATTAGGTTTAAAATTGGGGCTTGTCTTATGCACAGGTAGTGCTGAGGGGTGTTTTCTTAATTTGGAGTCCCCCAAAATAGGGGGTGTCTTATACATGGGGGCGTCTTATACACGAAAAAATACGGTAGTTTGGCAATTCCTGTATTTTTTTGTGGTAGCACTGGTCTACAGTATCTTGTTTCACCTGTAAGGGGCAGTGTAGTAGTGTTGATGTTGTACTACCTGTGTTTGGCCTGTGGTGGCAGTCGAGTTATTTGGCTGCAATGTGACCCTTTCACCAGTGGTGGCAGTATAGGATTATAACCCCCATTATGTCTGCTTTGGTGGCACCTGACCACTGAAAAATGAGCAGTTTGATAAAGTCTGCTCTTCCTGATGCCTGACTGTGAGGCAGATTCTTTGAGGATGCTTCACACACCAACAGGTTGAATTGTATGACAACATCAGAGCTTGGGACTTTTGTAGGCTCTTTGTCCTCTTAAGACAGCTGAGCGGTAGAAGAAGAGGAGTTTGGATTTGATATCCCGCTTTATCACTAACCGAAGGAGTCTCAAAGCGGCTAACATTCTCCTTTCCCTTCCTCCCCCACAACAAACACTCTGTGAGGTGAGTGAAGCTGAGAGACTTCAAAGAAGTGTGACTAGCCCAAGGTCACCCAGCAGCTGCATGTGGAGGAGCGGGGAATCGAACCCGGTTCACCAGATTACGAGTCCACCGCTCTTAACCACTACACCACACTGGCTCTCCAGTGAATGCTTGTCCAATTGCCTTGACTTCTTTGGTCCAGCTTTCTTTAGTTTATTTAGGCTGGGTCCTTTTAGCTACTACTGTCACTCCTGCCTGGTTGCATGGGCAACCTTCCGCCACCACCATGGCTACCTTGACTGGTTGGACGCAGAGGAATGGTGGGAGGAAGCAACTGGGGAACCACCAAGGGAGGAAGTCTCAGAGCCTGGGGAGTGGGACAGTGATGAGTGGTCAGAGAGGAAGGCTGGGGAGAGGTGTCGGAAGCTGAAGTGGTAACAGGGCTTAGTGAGCTGGGAGAGTCTGTGGCATGGAGAAGTCCAGTGTCACGGGCGATCGAAGTCCCGGCAGGGGACGCCAGGACTGGGGGCAAGATGGCAGGGTGGGAGCAGGAACGGAGGGTCCGGAAGCCAGGAGTCCGGAAGCCAAGACTCTAAGGGTCAGAGAGCCGGGAGTCAAGAAGCCAAGGGTCCGAGGGTCAGGAAGCAAGGAGTCAAGAAGTCAAGGGTCCGAGGATCAAGAAGCAAGAAGCCAAACGCAGCAAGGCAGGAAGCGTGTTGCTGTGGCAAAGAGCCGAAGGGAAATGCTGACCTTATAACCCTTCCCAGCTCTTTCCACCAGGTGCTGTGAGTTACCAGTCGGCCTCACCTGTGAGGTTGCACCTTGCCTTCCCAGAACAAACTTAGGAAGGCCCCAGTCCTGCAAAGTCCTATTGGTCACAGGGCCTGGCTCCTACATGCACCCAGCCTCAGAGGCAGAAGCTGAAGCAGGAGAGGCCAAGAGGCTGAGATGAGTCAGGCTGATGAAGAGTCATGGCTGTCTCCCCCTCCTGCTGCCCCCTCCCCTCTAGTTTCCCAGAACCAAAAGCAGCAGGGAAATGGTGGTGGAGGAGTTTGCTGCACGCAGGAACAGTCTCCGATTGCTTGGAAAAGCAATGATGAGGAGGTGACGGCTCTGAAGAGGTGGGGGCTTTCAGTCTCAGCAACTGGTTTTCATGGAGGAAGACCAACGGGAGTAATAGTAATAGTAATTTATTATTTGTACCCCGCCCATCTGGCTGGGCCTCCCCAGCCACTCTGGGCGGCTTCCATAGAAACAAAAAATACAGTAAAATATCACAGATTAAAAACTTCCCTGAACAGGGCTGCCTTAAGATGTCTTCTAAATGTCAGGTAGTTATTTATCGCTTTGACATCTGATGGGAGGGCGTTCCACAGGGCGGGCGCCACTACCGAGAAGGCCCTCTGCCTGGTTCCCTGTAGCTTTGCTTCTCGCAATGAGGGAACTGCTAGAAGGCCCTCGGTGCTGGACCTCAGCGTCCAGGCAGAATGATGGGGGTGGAGACGCTCCTTCAGGTATACTGGGTGAGTGAGCTGCTCTGAAACTTTGTTGGGTTTTGTTGTTTTCCCAGCTTGTTCCCATTTCTTTTGCCTTCGCTTCAAAAGAAGCTGTAAGGTTTTGTTTTAATGGCACTTGGGGTTGTGGTGGTGCCTCTTCCCAAAAGCCTATTGCTTTTGAGGATTCAACTGGGTGGAGCCTCTTCTGTTATAATCAACTGCAGTTGCTCCGGGCTAAACAACAAACAGTTCCATTTCGGAAGCTAAACTGCGTAAAATTCATCCAGGAAGTCATCAGAACCAAATAATCACTCCATCAGTTGATTTGGGGTAGCTACTTACAATCAAATTAATTGCTTTCAAAATCAGTTTTGATCAATCCATTTTAATCAATTTATTCCATTTCATCAACTTTATTCCTTTTATAAAAACAACACAAAGGAGAGTAAAATACACAAGTAGAAAGAGCACACGAAAGAGCATGGAAGTAACCCTTTGTTAGCCCTTAACTAACTCTGAAGTTTCTCCTGTGAAGTTTAAAGTCGAGGGGGAAATCTTGTGAGAGTAAAAAAAAAATATGTTAAAAAAGAGAAACTGCCAGTAAAGAATGGAAGAACAATCACTCACACTTAAGAATAATATCAGGTGCTCATACTTGCATTTTTCCTCATGTTGAGCCAATCAATCAGTAGATTTTTATTATTTAGAGCCAATGGCTATCACAATACAATAACTGCTGAGCCAGAGGAGCCATTGAGAAACAGATCCAACTTCAAGTAATAATAATAATAATAATAATAATAATAATAATAATAATAATATATTTATACCCCGCCCATCTGGCTGAGTTTCCCCAGCCACTCTGGGCGGCTCCCAATCAAATGTTAAAAACAATCCAGCGTTAAATATTAAAAACTTCCCTAAACAGGGCTGCCTTCAGATGTCTTTTAAAGATAGGATAGCTGCTTATTTCCTCCACATCTGAAGGGAGGGTGTTCTACAGGGTGGGCGCCACTACCAAGAAGGCCCTCTGTCTGTGAGGTAGGAAACAATCTGACCCCTAAAGGAAGGGGAGGAGCTGATATCCGGAAAGGATTATGTTTTCTGCCTCTTCAAGGTCATGGAGCTACACAACAAGCAACTGGTGGCGCCCTGGTGCCCACTGGAGAATAGAAACAGGAGATAGAATAATCAAAAATGTTGTGACGACATAAAGAGAATGCACAGTGGCTGCCTGGGATAAAGTTACCCCAAATGCAATGCACATGGTGTGTTGGGTAATTTTTTGGGTGAGCAAAAATGGCTCCCAATCATGCTTTCTACCACTGCCAAAGGCATCACATTAGCAAGGAGGGTGACTGGTGGTGCTATAGAACATGGGTGTTGGGCACCCATGAGCAGTGCCAGATTTACGTAAACAAGTTATACCTTAGGGCCCCACTCTCTTGGGGACCCCCCCAAAAAAATAAAGAAAAAACCCTGGATGCACATTTCCAAAATATAAGATAAAAAACAAAGAAAATAAAACCTACATACACCAACAGTGTTTTGTGTTGTGTAGGCTACTATGATGTAAGTAATGGGCCCCATCTGCTAGCCTGCTCCCTAAAATATCATTGGTTTCAGTTCAGCAATTACTTTGATAAAATACATACAGTGGTACCTCGGGTTACATACGCTTCAGGTAACAGACTCCGCTAACCCAGAAATATTACCTCGGGTTAAGAACTTTGCTTCAGGATGAGAACAGAAATCGTGCTGCGGTGGCGTGGTGGCAGCAGGAGGCCCCATTAGCTATAGTGGTGCTTCAGGGGACTACAGCTCCCATCACCCCTAGCTAAAAGGACCAGTGGTCAGGGATGATGAGAATCGTAGTCCCAAAACATCTGGAGAGCTAAGTTTGGCCATGCCTGGTCTACTGCCATCCATGTACGCATGAAGTTCTTCCGCTGATGGAACTGGTACCTTACTGCTACGCTGGATTCCACCCTCTATGTTGATACGAGTGCAACCTGAAAGGTCCCAGTTCAAACCTCTCTCCTCTTCTATGAATTCAACAGGTCATAAATCAAACCTCCATTTGCATTTCAACATGCACAGCTTCAATGATCCTAACAATATTGACCCGCCTTATAGGGTAGCTGTAAGCATTACTGACATTAAGTATACGAAGTTTTTCAAATGCTGTATAAATGCGAAGGATTACTTGAGGTATTAAATGCATTCTACTGAAGTAATTAGAGGTTTTATTGCACTCTAGAGAGCTCAATACTATTCCAGTTCTCATGTCCTCCATTACCTGAACACCTGAATATTCTCTTTTTAAAAAAACAAAACAAAAAAACCCCACTCTCTCAATCTCCCTCCTTTAATAAATAAAGCATGAATTAAATGAAAGTAAAGTGGATTACCTGGCACTGAATATGCATTCTATGTATTGGGTAACTTTGCCACATAAGAGGAAAATTCTCTTCCCTGCCTGTTTCTGTAAATATTTAATATTTATGCTACATACAAAAAAAAATGTTCTGGATCAGATAAGAGCGTAGCCTGAACCATTTGTCTCATATCAAATTTAGTTTTTTAAAGAAAAGAAAACCCAGCTAGCTTAATATGCCTCAGACTTGTTTGAAAACAGCTGCAGACAGCGAGGAGTAAAATTTCAATGGGAATATTCTTTTGATTATGCAGACAAAGGATCCAGAAATCTACAGGATTGCAATTACACCACAGCTTGCCTCTCTGAACTTTTTGGAGATGCTAAAAGTCTCTGTGTTAATTTAAAATGTGCCTCAGCCTCATGACTGCCATGCAAATTTTGAAGAGACCACCTCTGGACTGGGATAATTATTATTACTACTACTATTTTAACTTATTATTTTCTGCTTATTAATAAAACAATTGTTTCAGAAATAAGCAAGTAAAATTTCTACTTGCTCCTCTCTTCCACCGAGCCTCAGGTCCAAACCACCAGTTCCATTGCACCTCTTGCTTAAACCCTTGTCTTTACCCTCAACAGAAATGA
This sequence comes from Podarcis tiliguerta, assembly GCF_965153285.1. NCBI lineage: Eukaryota > Metazoa > Chordata > Lepidosauria > Squamata > Lacertidae > Podarcis > Podarcis tiliguerta. The sequence goes on from NC_139534.1 coordinate 8,367,636, forward strand.
AGTCTAAGGACTTTGCACATATTAGTAAAGGTAAAGGGACCCCTGACCATTAGGTCCAGTCGTGGCCGACTCTGGGGTTGCGGCGCTCATCTCGCTTTATTGGCTGAGGGAGCTGGCGTGCAGCTCCTGGGTCATGTGGCCAGCATGACAAAGCCGCTTCTGGCAGTGGTGTAGCGTGGGGGGTGCAGGGGGTGCTGGCCGCACCGGGCGCAACATCTGGGGGGGCGCACTCGCACTCGCAGCTCTCTGTCCCTACCTGGCTCACGGGTTAGGGGGCGCAAATTACTTGCCTTGCCCCGGGTGCTGACAACCCACGCTACGCCACTGGCTTCTGGCGAACCAGAGCAGCGCACGGAAACACCGTTTACCTTGCCGCCAGAGCGGTACCTATTTATCTACTTGCACTGGTGTGCTTTCGAACTGCTAGGTTGGCAGGAGCAGGGACCAAGCAACAGGAGCTCACCCCGTCGCGGGGATTCGAACCGCCAACCTTCCGATCGGCAAGCCCAAGGCTCAGTGGTTTAGACCATAGCGCCACCCAGCTTAATCTTGCCTCTCCTTTCCCCCCATGTCTCTACCTTCTCCCACAACCAAGCAGGAAACAATGCAAACAACGACACATAAACACACCAACTGTTACCACAACAAATGTTAATGCAAGCATCCCTTGCTTCCACAAAAACACGAAAGGCTCTGAATGACATAATCTGCTCATTTACTCTGCGATAGCCCATTCTAGGACAGGTGATGATATGGGGCAGAAAGTTTTACAATGTGTGTTTTTTTCCTGTGGGCAATCTTCCAGATGTACAAGTTTGTAGTAAGAATGAATGGATGTCAACGGCAGTTACCAAGTTTTTCAGCTTTGTTTACTAAACACAGGTAAAATGAGCGTGTTAAATTGCTTGCCCTCTAAGGCACCAGAAAACGCTTCGATGCAAATTACCCCGTGCAAATTACTCAAATTCAAAAACTTCAAGAAAAAAAACCTGCACAGATGTGCCACCAAGTTGGCCATAATAGTGTCCCTTGTTAAATCTGTAAGAACCTTCGATAAAATTCCATTTTAGAATGGACCCGGCTATAATTATTGAAGAATAGTTGCAGTCCTACGTGTTTCACAACATTTGCTAACTGGATGGGAAGTTGCAGAAGGAACAAGGAAGAATACTCCACCGCAGGTGTGTGAACAGTAGCAGGAAACAGTTAACGCAGGGCAGATCTTTCCAAAGGGGGAGATTTAGCAGAGACAAGTGCTTTAATCAGCGACTGTTCAGATAGGGGTATTTTAGAGTGTCTTGTCTTTCAATTTTACACTGAAATATCCCACATCCACTGAAACACTGGTGAACGCAGCAAGACCCCATAATTCCTTAATCAGGAGAAAGATAGTGACGAAAGTTGGGGCTTGTGGTCAGTGCCGAATTTACGTATAAGCTAAACAAGCTATAGCTTAGGGCCCCGCTCTCTTGGGGGCCCCCAAAAAATGTAAATGAAAAAAACCTGGATGTACATTTCCAAAATATAAGATAAACAAAATAAAAACCTACATACAGCAACAGTGTTTTGTGTTGTGTAGGCTCCTACAATGTAAGTCATGGGCCCCGCCTGCTAGCCTGCTCCCTAAAATATCACTGGTTTGCTCATTTCTATATATAGGGTGCCTACATTCTGCATGGACTGGTTGCATGGGAACATGTGTAAATGGCTTTAGATACCTATTAGGTCCATAAATTACCCTATAGCAGGGGTCACCAACCTTTTTCAGCCGTGGGCCGGTCCACCATCCCTCAGATGGGGGGGAGGTGGAATGAACAAATTCCTATGCCTCACAAATAACCCAGAGATGCATTATAAATAAAAGCACACATTCTACTCAGGTAAAAACACGCTGATTCCCAGACCATCCACGGGCCGGACTGAGAAGGCGATTGGCCGGATCCGGCCCCCAGCCCTTAGTTTGCCTACCCATGGTAAAGACTGATCTTTAAGGAGCTCCATATGTTGCATATGCCCAAATTTGATGTGGGGGAGGGGAGGGAGGGAGAGGGAGATTAAAATGTATCATGGCTTTGCATTCTTACTTAAAAATTCTTACCCCGCGAGTCTTATTTCAGAAGCTTAAAAAGCAGTTTCACTGAAGCTTTTAAATTTCATCTAGACAACATTTTGACGGAGAGTTCCTAAATTATTGTGAATATGCTATCTTTGCTAGTTTGTCATTTTTCCTGGTTTTAAAGCTGTAAACAGCACCAGGAACTGTTTTGTTTATATTTGGTGTATATTTAATAATTTAAATTTAAATCTATAATGTAACATTTATTATTTTAAATAAATAAATGTCACGGTTCTCTCTCTCTCTTAATCGTGCAGCTGGAAATATTCCAAAGCACAGTTATTTGGCTTCCAAATTCTATCAGAACATCGCTGGAATTTGAAAATATACCAAAGTCCCCTCTTCTCTCCACATCACCCAAGCATAGACTTGTTAGCTAAGAGATCAGCATATCGCTTCCATTTTTGGACTACTGAACATTCTGCTCAGGCGAGATTACAAAACAATAATTCAGCACTCAGAAGAACAACATCACAGTCACACTTCCAGAACATCTGCTGTCATGTAACCACCTGATGGTAGCTCTGCTCCAAAGTAATTAGTTATCTTCCTTTTCCGATGGGTTTATTGCGAGAAGCGGGAGATCAGAAAAAACAACAACAACAACAACATACCCTGTCTACTGCAAAGTAACTTCAGTACAAATCAGCTGTGTATTTCCGTGAATAACAAAGCTTTTTACACACTTCCTAGTACACTGCAAATAATGCTCGGTCAAGCCATAGATGATGGAAATGGTTCGGGGGTTAAGCACAGGTGAGCATGTATTAAGCTCTTCTCTCCCAAGTTGACGCTATTTAATCTCAATTTTTTTACATGTGCTATTCCTAGCAGGGAAATATATTAAAAAGGGGGGGAGGGGATGAAACAAGGTATTTGAATGGATGCTTCAGTGTGGAAATAATTGTTTGGTGCAAATGGGTGAAGCAGCCTTACAAGGAATACAAATTATAGGGTAGCTCAACCAATGCAGCGTGAGGCTCTAAATCTCAGGGTTGTGGGTTTGAGCCCAACGTTGGGTGAAAGATTCTGGCATTCAACAGCTGCACTAAATGACCCTTGTGGTCCGTTGCAACTCTACAATTCCATGACTCTATCCAAGTGGAATGTTTTATGTAGGAAAACTGATGCAAACTATCTCAACGGCAATAGCTCCCTTTTAACAACATGCAAGTTCTCAATGTTACGATTTGCTTCTACATGTGCCTGGGATGTGGGAATGTTCAGGGAGGCCAGTATTTCACCCAACCTCTGTCTTGTATTTTTATCCCTTCCTTTGTCAAAGTTGCTCAGGGCAACATGGATATGTACCGTATTTTTCGCTCGATAGGACACACTTTTTCCCCTCCAAAAATGAAGGGGAAATGTGTGTGCGTCCTATGGAGCGAATGCAGGCTTTCACTGAAGCCTGGAGAGCGAGAGGGGTTGGTGCGCACCGACCCCTCTCACTCTCCAGGCTGCAGGAAGCTATCCGCAAGCCTTCGGAGTGCGGCGGGAGTTCCCACCGGGCTCCATAGGCTTGCGGATAGCAGCCTGCAGCCCGAATCCCGGGGAGCGCAGCGCTACGCACCCCGGGCTTTGGGCAGTTATCCACAAGCCTTCAAATGGATCCCGCTGGCTGTCTTGGCTTCTTTGCTCTTTAGGGCTGGGGGGTGGGGTAATTTTTCTTTATCTCCCCCCCAAAAAACTAGGTGCGCCCTATGGTCCGGTGCGCCCTATAGAGCGAAAAATACAGTATATCACCACCACCACATTATCATCACAATAGCCCTGTGAGGTAGGCTAAGCTAACACAGGGGTGGCAAACCTACAGCCTCCCCATAATTCTAGTACAGTGGTACCTCAGGTTACAAACACCTTAGGTTACAAACACTTTGGGTCACAAACTCCGCTAACCCGGAAGTAATACCTCGGGTTAAAAACTTTACCTCAGAATGAGAACAGAAAATGTGTAGTGGTGGCACAGTGGCAGCAGGATGCCCCATTAGCTAAAGTGGTACCTCGGGTTAAGAACGGTTTCAGGTTAAGAACGGACCTCCAGAACGAATTAAGTTCGTAACCCGAGTTACCACTGTACAGCACCCTAACCACAATGACTCTCACCTAGGCTTGCTGCAATGTAGAGTTGGTTAATATTAAGACGCAGTCTTCATATACTGTATATTTTTGAGAGAAGACATCATCTATGAACAATTTTCAGGTGTTTCAAATAATCACGAAATCTTTGCAAAATTTGTTGTTGTTTAGTCATTCAGTCGTGTCCGACTCTTCGTGACCCCATGGACCATAGCACGCCAGGCACTCCTGTCTTCCACTGCCTCCCACAGTTTGGTCAAACTCATGCTGGTAGCTTCGAGAACACTGTCCAAACCATCTCGTCCTCTGTCGTCCCCCACTCTGCCTACGAATTATAACTGAACTCTTAGGAAAGCTTGCCTCCCCTCCCCAATTTTCAAGAATTTATTCTTGTAAACCCAAAAACATGGCATTTTGCAATACTTTTTGGTAGCCCAATACGTTTTTGCTTAATGCAGAAGAAGTCCCAAACCCAAAATCATGCAGACCTTTAAAGTACAATTATATACAAGCAGCTCATTTTGTCCAGCGCTTTCTTACCTAACACCTACAATTAGAATAATGCTACATCACATTTGAATTATACCACCCACCAAGTGACTACAAGCAATGTAAACTCGTAACAGCCATTCTAGGTAAATTACGGTCTAAGGTCAATATTTTCAGATGTGTGCATGTAGAGAGAAAGGATAGACACACACACACAAAATCTCTATTTATGTACCTCTTTCTATACAATTACAATAGTGCCCAGATTCATGTCTGTGGGTGGTCAGTGCTCTTGTAGCTATAAAAAAGCAAGCCATTTATTGTTGGCGCCTACGTAGGTATTTGACCGCTGAACAGTGAGAGACACAAGTCTGAAATTACTCCAGCTCCTAAAACAAATACCTTTACAAACAAGGAAGAGAGATCTGAAAAGTTGAAAAATGCTAGACTACGTAATCTGCTAAGAATTGTATCTTGCTCACATAGGATGAGAACTAGCAACCTCTTTACCAAACTAAAATATTTAACACAGTTCAAACTCTCAGAAACTTTTCTTTAAGGTCAGGTAACCTTCTAAATTGTTTGTATACAGAGGAAAGTTTTCAACCAGACACATGCATGGAGCTTCATTTGGAATATATATTCGTGGCTTTAATTATTCCCAATTAAAAGCATAATTTTGCATTTTCCTCTGCAGCCACAAGGAAGATTCAAGTCTCCCCAAAGGTGTATCTATGCTTTCCTACAACACATTTTATTATTGCAGTGGCCAAGATTTTTGCCATTTGTGCCACAAGTCAAGATCAAATGATGAGAAAGTTCCAACCTAGTGTCTGTGAGACTTAGCCTTATGAATGAAGGAAGAGGCAGCAGTAGAGTCTGAAAGGGCAGGTAAGATTGAATGACAGGCTATGCCATAATGAAGAATGCCTTGCCTCCCTGCCCATGTGTGCCTAAAGTCACTATATTCCGAGAATGGCCATTTATGTTTAATATCTTCCATTTTCCATAGACTGGTGTCTACACAGATCACGAACACTTAACCTCTGTCTTTCTATGTATCAAATATCCACAGCAAAGATTAACTTATTTGGCTGATAGAAGGAAGGGGGTGGAATCTTACGATTGCCTTTCCTGTGTATATATAGACGCAGGTGGCACTGTGATCTAAACCACTGAGCCTAGGGCTTGCTGATCAGAAGGTTGGCGGTTTGAATCCCCATGACAGGGTGAGCTCCCGTTGCTCGGTCCCTGCTCCTGCCCACCTAGCAGTTTGAAAGCACGTCAAATTGCAAGTAGATAAATAGGTACCACTCTGTCGGGAAGGTAAATGGCATTTCCGTGCGCTGCTCTGGTTTGCCAGACGCAGCTTAGTCCTGCTGGCCACATGACCCGGAAGCTGTCTGCGGAGAAACACTGGCTCCCTCGCCTGTAAAGTGAGATGAGCGCCGCAACCCCAGAGTCATCTGCAACTGGACCTAACGGTCAGGGGTCCCTTTACCCCTTTACCTTTTCCTGTGTATAACTGTAATGGCAGGCCCTTCTCAGGTGGGCGCCATTGTCATTATAACAAAACAAGGGAGGTGTTCAAAGTGAGTTCCAGCACCTCTTTTTCTAGATATAATAGCACTGCGTAATGACATTTGTAAAAAAAGGGGGGGAGTAAGCAAGCAAGCAAGCGCATGAATAGGTACACAGACACACACGCACACCTTCCTCTCAAATAATGCGTAGGCAACATTATCTTTATTTTAAGGTATATTATACAAAAACATGCCTACTATAATAGCAAATTACACTTCCAAAAATGCCTTGCTGAATCACTGCATTGCTGCTTCCCAACTCAGTTTCTAGAACAGTGACGGATGGAAAAATTCAGACTACAATTTTTGGTAGGTGGCATAAATATATTTGGGCCTTAACCATTTATGATAGATCTTACAGCTCCATCTAGCTCTGTACGAGGGAACTCTTGAGTTAATGATAAACACTGAAAGGAGCGGGCATTGTTAGCAGCTTCTGAAATTAACACAGTAGCTATTAGCTAGGGGACTAATGGTTTCAAGAATAACTCTTCTTTCACCAAATGATACAATTCATCGACACCCACATCCTGTTACAATCTCTCGTCTGATTTTAAAAGTGAGGCCTTTGACGAAAATGAAACAGCTTATCAGCAAAGGTGAAGAAAATAGGAATGAAGGCTTTTCCAAGTATACTGATCCTTTTTCTGCCGTTGTTTAAAATGTGTTACCGCTAGCTATTGACAAAACCCTTCTAGCTACAGAACTCTGGGAGGAAGTCCAGGCAGGGGCTCTATCTGGAAGGGTAAAGACCAGAGGACAGCTAACTTTTTCAGCAGGGGGCCGGTCCACTGTCCCTCAGACCTTGGGGGGGGGGCGGACGGACTATATTTTGGGGGGGAAATTGAACGAATTCCTATGCCCCACAAATAACCCAGAGATGCATTTTAAATAAAAGGACACATTCTACTCATGTAAAAACACGCTGATTCCCGGACCGCCCGCGAGCCAGATTTAGAAGGCGATTGGGCCAGATCCGGCCCCTGGGCCTTAGTTTGCCTACCCATGGTAAAGACTGAACTTTAAGGATCTCAAGAGGGGAGGAATTTAGTTCAGTCAATATCTGTTAATATTGCCTCCCATCACAGGAAAACGAACACATAGTGGAAATATTTCTGGAGCTTCAAAGCAGTTATACCAGGGAACAGAGTGGAACAAATAACTGAACTGAAATCGGGTATTTTGTTTAGAGCCTTTGTGAAACTCACGTTTATCATCTATGATGACAGAATTTCCTAAACAATGAACCACTTTTGGCAGAGTCTAAGAGTAATTTCAAGTGGCTAGAAAGGAATGTACAGTGGTACCTTGGTTGTCAACAGCCTTTGGACTTGAACGTTTTGGCTCCTGAACGCCGCAAACCTGGAAGTGAGTGTTCCAGTTTGCAAATGCTTTTTGGAAGCTGAACGTCCAACATGGTTTCCATGGCTTCCGATTGAGTGCAGGAAGCTCGTGCAGCCAACCGGAAGCTGCGCTGTGGTTTTTGGAAGTTTTCGGAAGCCGAACAGACTTCCGGAACGGATTATGTTCGAGAACCAAGGTACGACTGTATGTAAAGTTCAAACTGTTAATATTGATCTGCAATTTCATTGTTAAAGAGTGCTCAAAGTTCCCAAGTTAGATATTCTCAACAAAGCCTTAATAATATAAATACAATACATAAATTGTGTAGCGCCATGTCCCACCCATTAGGACCTCCCTGACTTTGGATCAGGCAAACTTCTTAGTGGCTTCTCCTCCCTTCCACCGGGACAGCTCATAGGCAAGTGTTTTTAATGAAAGGTAACTCCAGCTCCTTAGAATCCAAACAAGGCTTTGGCAATACATTTTGTTTCCAATACCACTAATTATATTTTTTATCTGTGTTCTATACTCTCATATCCAATCTTATTGATATGCAAACACTGTTTTGATTTATTTTTTTTAAGTAAACTGATTTTCGACGTGGGTGGCGCTGTGGGTAAAAGCCTCAGTGCCTAGGGGTTGCCGATCGAAAGGTCGGCGGATTGAATCCCCGCGACGGGGTGCGCTCCCGTTGCTCGGTCCCAGCGCCTGCCAACCTAGCAGTTCGAAAGCACCTCTGGGTGCAAGTAGATAAATAGGGACCGCTTACTGGCGGGAAGGTAAACAGCGTTTCCGTGTGCTGCGCTGGCTCGCCAGATGCGGCTTTGTCACGCTGGCCACGTGACCCGGAAGTGTCTCCGGACAGCGCTGGCCCCCGGCCTCTTAAGTGAGATGGGCGCACAACCCTAGAGTCTGTGAAGACTGGCCCATACGGGCAGGGGTACCTTTACCTTTAAACTGATTTTCATAAAACCATTTTCCCGAGATTGTTCCTTTAAATATTTTGCTGCCAGTCTGAACCCACAATAAAGTCCAAGATGTGCACTTAATATCATGGGAGATGTTAAACTGCCTACTTAACTGGTAGTAACCTAGTGCTATCTGAATACTAGTAGAATATAACTCTCTTAAGAGGAGGAGAAATGTGTAAAGAACACTACTAAGAGCCCCCCCCCAACAAGTATCCCAGTATAATTTACAACATGTAAAAGCAGACCACAGCAGCGCTTCTACAGCTCTGTTTACACTAACCGCTGGAGGCCATGTTGAAAATGTGGTTCTTTGAGGGCTGATTAGAAGCATCGAGGGAAGGTACAGTGAGAAATAAAATTTATATATCCTAAGCATTTCGTTTAGTACCAGCAGAGTCAGAGGTGGGCTCTGTGGGACTCTGAATATCTATGTCAGTTCAGCAATTCTTGCTACAAGTGTGATCAAGTTCAGAATAGGTTAAACTGGAGGTTCTACTTATCTCAGAATTGAAAGTGTTCAGAATGGATTAATGAGAAAATCTTTCCTGTTGATGGCCTCTAAGCTATGTATTTGATAATGGATGAGAAACAAAGGGGTTGTTCCTTAACCCACATCTGTTTCAACGCTTGTAACAGTTGATTTGTAATCTAAAAAACAAACCAGAACCAGCAATATAAACAGTTTGACCACAAAACTCCCAACTTAATAGTTTTCCTGTTCTGCTGAAAAATATCCCTATATACGTTTATGCTTTATCTAACATTACTGGAAAGGGACATGGGTGGCACTGTGGTCTAATCTACAGAGCCTAGGGCTTGCAGATCAGAAGGTCGGAGGTTCGAATCCCTGCGACGGGGTGAGCTCCCGTTGCTCGGTCCCTGCTCCTGCCAACCTAGCAGTTCAAAAGCATGTCAAAGTACAAGTAGATAAATAGGTACCACTCTGGTGGGAAGGTAAACAGCGTTTCTGTGCGCTGCTCTGGTTCGCCAGAAGCGGCTTAGTCATGCTGGCCACATGACCCGGAAGCTGTACGCCGGCTCCCTTGGCCAATAAAGTGAGATGAGCGCCGCAACCCCAGAGTCATCTGTGGCTGGACCTAACGGTCAGGGGTCCCTTTACCTCTACCTTTAATATTACTGGAGTTCGAAGAAGTAGTTTTCATCCAGAACCAAAATGGCTACTTCTGCAGTTCATAGGGACCTCTACTGAGATTTTTGGCATTCCTGGACAAGACACTACAGTTCGGATATACAATAGCGGAGGTCACCAATGGGACAACTACAGGTGCATCTGTACCTACAAATGCTTCCTTTGGTACTCACAGAATCCACTGTCCTCACTGAAACTGGACTTGAAATTGGTATTCTATTGAAGTAAACAAAAGAGGTTGTCGGCGGGTGAGGTGGTTGCCCATGACAGCTTCTGTAGTCTGCAAATGTACTCACCGGCTGTCAAGGAACTGCCATCGGAGCTGGAGGCGGAGAGAAGGCTCCAGAGGGATGCCGGAGAGGGTCCCAGTAGGGAAAGAGGCAGCCCATCCGCTGGGGAAGGAAATCAGCGTAACACCAGGGGAGAAGGGGGGCAGATGGGGGAATTGGAGAGGTGGCTCCAGGACTCCTCGCCGGAGACCAGCGGAGAGAGTACAGGTACTCCGCTGCCCACACCCTCCATGCGCAGAAGACTTCCGCGCAGGGAGAGTAGGAGAAGACTGGGCGTCAAACAGCTTTTATGCTGGAAAAGGTTCAAGAAACGCCCACTTACGGATTCTGCCAGCGACTGAGGCAGCCACGAAACTTGAGGCTGTCCAGATAGAAAGGGTTCAACCAGGTATCCTAGCCAGGAGTGGCGGCAACTTACGCATGAGCAACCCCTAGAACCATTACACTGGCCAAAACATGTTAGTGACCCTTGTGATTTAGCATGCTTAGACATACACACCTGCCCACCTCTCTAGTGCCATCTGCTTGCTGGCCTGGCATACTAAAAGGAAAAAACCAAAGCAGGGCTATATATACAGTGTCTTACATTTAACTTGCTGCACTTTGATCTTTACTCTCACTGAGACTGTCAAATCTTGTATCGGGGGTTGCTCTACTTCAGACTGCAGATGGGAGGCCACATGGCTGCTCCTTAGTATCAAAAGCTGCGGTGGGGATAAGAAAACCCCCAACATAGGAAACAGAATGTCGCAGAAAAGTGCTCTAGCGTAACTTTTCCTGGTGTGATAGCTATGCATGGTGGGTTGGGCTTTGTTTGTGAGCAAGAGAGGCTGAAAACTGTAATCTGAACTGGGCCAAAGATTTTGGGTATAATATACAGCTGAGTGATTGGGTGAAATTATGGAAGGAAGGTTTAAAATTTACTGCATGCAATGCCCTAAAAGAAAATGTGATGAAAATGATGTATAGATGGTATATTACACCTGTCAAGTTATTGAAAATGTATAAAGTCAGTAATAAATGTTGGAAATGTAAAGAAAAAGAGGGAACTTTTTGTCACATGTGGTGGGAATGTAAAAAGGTGAAATGCTTCTGGGAGACGATATATAATGAGTTGAAAAAAATGTTGAAATATAAATTTTTAAAGAAACCAGAAGCATTTTTATTGGGCATTGTGGGGAGTGACATAAATAGAAAGGAATGTAAGGTCTTTTTATATGCAATAACACAGCAAGAATATTATTGGCCCAAAAATGGAAGCAAGAAGAGTTACCGACGATTGAAGAATGGAGGATGAAGTTAATGGACTATGCAGAATTAGATAAACTAACAGGAAGGATTCAAAACCCGGAATTCACGGAAGACTGGAGTAAATTTACGGACTATTTGAAAAGTAATTGTGAAGAACAGACGACATTTGTAGGGTTGCAAGATAAGTGATAAGTTTTGTGGTACATTTTATAATTTATATGTTAAAATTAATAAAAAATATTATAAAAAAAAGAAAACTGTAATCTGAAGTGGTGCAGCCAGTTGCAAGTTTACCAACTCTGCGAGAACAATGCCTTAGAAATTTAGCAGACTTAACGGTGGCTTTACAAGTCCTGTTACACAGCAATTAGTCATGGGCCAGGAGTCATGCATTCAAATGGCTCTGCCTGAAGTTAACTGTGCAATCTACCTTCTTGGAGTAATACAAATTAAATCAATGAGGAGATAAAAATTTAGGGCTGCTGGTGGTGGTTGTTCCATTGTTTGGAAATAGACTGAGTAATGTGGTCGCTAGATAGTCAAGTCACTAGCAAACATTTATTCTGCTCAATGATGGTTGTTGGTTTTTTGAACCTGCCAGTTTTATTTTCTGTACTTTGTGTTTTGTTTATTGTAGTATTGCTGTTAGCTGCCGAGCATAATTTGCCAAATTTAGCAAATACATCGTAATCATGCAGATAGCTGAGAGGGAAAGAAACCGATTTAGTCAGATGCCACACAAAGAGAGAAAGAGAGAAAGAGGAAGAGAGAGAGAGAAAGACAGAGAACAGTTCTGTATGGATAGCACAATGGGGCAACTTTGCTGGGGTATTCCTCATTGCAATACCAAATAAGCAAAGGGACCGTTTAACATTTCCAAGTGAAATCATTTCAGATCTTCAAATGGCTTATTCCTTTTCCCAATCCCACTTTCCAAAGCTTCCTTTTCTGCATATGTGAATTATTTTAGGGCAAAAACAGCAAAGCACAGGAACAGATTTATCAGTGTGGGTAATTATATGGAAATATTAACAGTTGTAGACTTTTTGAACCATGGTGCTTCTTCTGACATCTTTATAACTTTGCTTTTACAGTATGATAAATAACAGCTGCACAAAAGTTTGTTCATGAGATTAAGGATAATAGACTCCACTGAGTTTCCCTACGGCTATTAAAAAAATAATCCCATGAAGTCAGAATTACAGACTTTGCTGTCATTTATTGCTGTCATTTATTGTCCTAGCTTGTTTGTTGGTGGCGGTTACTACTACAACAAACTTATCTAATGACTGAATCACAGGACCTTCTAAGGTTATTGCTGTCATAATCTTAGAGAGTGTGAAATCCAGGAAATATTATCTTTCCATTAAAATATATTGTATCTAAATCGTTTAGGGCATTAGAGGTGATTGAAAATAATGTCTTTCTCAAGTTCACATATTTAGAAGTAGACTTATCTCTACAACCATATGTGGTTTAATATTAAATAAACCACATTTGCATCTTCACAGTTGTCATGGCTCAACTTCTTAATTTTAATCACCTCTTGATCCTTCTTTTGCTATAAATGTTAACCTGAAATAAGAAACTGGGAAATGGTCCTCTTAAAAAAAGAAAGGGGAAAAGCCTGTTCTCCAAAAGAAGATATACAAAGCTAAGCAAACATGTTTTCTATTATAAATAATACATGGTCCCTCTTTTCAAGAGAGCAAGTTTTATTTTTGATGCTGTATATTGAACTACAGTGTACGACAATACTATATTGTATTATGCGAAAATCATCATGCAGGACTGAAATAAACACTAGAATTATCTTGAACACTATATCTCTGTTCTTCTTTCTCTTCTTCCATCACTTCCAGGCAACAATTATAAGAAGCTAAAGTAAAATAACTGAAAAGCAATTAAGGTTTGCAGGAGGAGACCTGTTGCATATGACAACTTATTATCCCCATGTTACAATGGGGAAAGAAACCAAGAAGATAATATAAACCACAAACCTTGCGAAAACAAGACTTTGCTAAACTAAAAGAAAGCCTTAAGACAACAGATCAATGCCTCATTCAGGACCAGAAGAATGTTCCATTGATACCAAGCACTCCTCTAGCTAATACACTTTGTTAAGATGCCCCTATGTTTGTTTAACACAGGTTCATTCTTTTTTTAATTGTGAACAAAACCATCATTTGAAGCCCTATCTTTTTTTTATCTCTCTTTTTTAAAAAGATGCAATCTGCAAAAGAAAGGGAGCACTCTCTGAAATCACACAGTGCCATTCCATCATAGAACAGGCAAAGCTGTGTAACACACACAATAGACAACGCTTGGCGAGGGGGGGGGTCGGGGTCAAGATGAACCAAGCTAAATGTGTGCCCATGGTGGCTGCAGGGACTCCAAGTCAAGCTCCCCCCATTCCACAAGCAGCTAATGAAAACTTCCAACGTGTGCACGAAAACTCCTCTCAATTACGTCATGAATCCACCAATTAAAAAAAGCCTAGGCTGCCCACTTACCCAGGAGTAAGAGCCATTAAACACTTAGGGCAGAGCTCAACATTGCACTAAGGTGATGGGTTTCTTTTCAGTTCATTACAGTGGTACCTACGGTTGAGAACGGGATCCGTTCTGGAGCTCTGGCTGCATCCCGAGGAATTCGCAACCAGAGGCGCCGCTTCTGCGCATGCACATGTGGTGAAACCCAGAAAAATACTTCCAGAGGGGTGCGTATCTAGAGGTACCACTGTATGTATATGTATATGTATATGTATATGTATATGTATATGATGTATATGTATATGTATGTGTATGTATGTGTATATGTATGTGTATATGTATATGTATATGTATATGATGTATATGTATATGTATGTGCATGTGTATGTATGTGTATGTATGTGTATATGTATGTGTATATGTATGTGTATATGTATATGTATGTATGTGTATATATATGTGTATATGTATGTGTATATGTATATGTATATGTATATGTATACAGTGGTACCTCGCAAGACGAATGCCTTGAAAGACGAAAAACTCGCAAGACGAAAGAGCTTTTCGTTTTCTGAGTTGCTTCGCAAGACGGATTTCCCTATGGGCTTGCTTCGAAAGACGAAACGTCTTGCACCTTTTTTTTTAAACCGCCAATGCATTCCTATGGGAAACCGTCAATACACAGTGGTGCTTCGCAAGATGAAAAAACTCGCAGAACGAATTAATTTCGTCTTGCGAGGCACCACTGTATGTATATGTATATGTATGTGTATATATATATATGTTTGTGTGTGTATATGTGATATTAATAATAAATTGAAGGAACCGCAGAAAGAGGGGGAAAGGAAGCCAAGTTTTGAAATGTTAAAATGGTTGTAAAATTAGTGAAATGTATAAACCTGAAAAGCATAAATAAGATAAAAATTAAGGTGACTGTTGCATCAGGGGGAAGCATTTTGGTTTGCCAGATGGAATGACCCCCACGTCCATCCATGGTGTATTGCTCTGGGGGTCTCTCACCCTCCCCAACCCAATTTCAGAAGCACAAGTGAGGCCGGAGGAGATGGGAAAGCCCTGTTGCACAAGAAAAGGGATTTTGTCAACAGTATTCATCAACTGAGTCCTTCCAGGTGGCTCTATGTATATTATTGAACAGCATGTTAGCTATACAGTGTGTTGTCTAATTATAATACAGTGGTACCTCAGGATAAGAATTTAATTCGTTCTGGAGGTCTGTTCTTAATCTGAAACTGTTCTTAACCTGAAGCACCACTTTAGCTAATGGGGCCTCGAGCTGCCTCTGCGCCGCCGGAGCATGATTTCTGTTCTCATCCTGAAGCAAAGTTCTTAACCCGAGGTACTATTTCTGGGTTAGCGGAGTCTGTAACCAGAAGCGTCTGTAACCTGAAGCGTCTGTAAACCGAGGTACCACTGTAATGTGCCATAAGAAGTGTGTGGTCTTTAAGGTCCTGTGCATTCCTAAGCTTCTTTGCAAACTTCTTCATTTGCTATTTAGAGAGGGGATTCCTTAACATCTAAATGCAGTTACAGTGGTAACTCGGGTTACAAATGCTTCAGGTTACAAACGCCGCTTACCTGGAAGTAGTACCAGTAGTCACCAGATCCCAACCGGAATACCTTTAAAGAGGCACGGCAGGTAAAGGCCACAACCTCCCCTCCATAAACCAGGTTTTACCAATGCCTAACTGCCAAACCTTACAAAGTTGTGGCGATTGCTATGAAGGCAGGCGAAAACCACATGCCTGGTGCCAATTCGCCAAGTAGGAAAATTCCTACCTGGCCCCCTCAACAGGCGACCAACCGTGGTCCACAGCAAGGTCAAATGACGAACGCATGAAAATAGGGGGGGAGAAGATCTGACGAAGAAGGAGGTAAGGAGAGGGAGCTCCCCAGCTGCACAGCAGTTTAAATGAGGTAAGCCAAGCCCACACCCAGGGTTGACCGGATTGGTCAGCCGGGGGTGTGATGTGGCCGGGACCCCAGTGGCTTTCCCACGCACCACGCTGTTTGCGGGGAGTGCACGGAGCCCGCCTGCAACCCCACACCTCTGGGAAGAGGAGTGGCACTATGAACTCCGCAAGTCCTTGGGACCGTGAAAGAGCTATGAATGTGTGTTTTTCAAGCCCAGGTCTGGCATTTGTTGTTTAGTCATGTCCGACTCTTCGTGACCCCATGGAACAGAGCACGCCAGGCATGCCTGTCTTCCACTGCCTCCCACAGTTTGGTCAGACTCAAGCTTGTAGCTTCGAGAACACTGTCCAACCATCTCATCCTCTGTCGTCCCCTTCTTCTTGTACCCTCCATCTTTCCCAACATCAGGGTCTTTTCCAGGGAGTCTTCTCTCCTCATGAGGTGGCCAAAGTATTGGAGCCTCAGCTTCACGATCTGTCCTTCCACTGAGCACTCAGGGCTGATTTCCTTAAGAATGGATAGGTTTGATCTTCTTACAGTCCATGGGATTCTCAAGAGTCTCCTCCAGCACCATAATTCAAAAGCATCAGTTCTTCAGCAATCAGCCTTCTTTATGGTCCAGCTCTCATTTCCATACATCACTACTGGGAAAACCATAGCTTTAACTATACGGACCTTTGCTGCGAAGGTGATGTCTCTGCTTTTTAAGATGCTGTCTACAGCATAGTAAATAACACAACGTAGTTAGCTGGTGCTGCTTGTTGTCCAACTCTTCATGACCCCATGGACCTGAGCACGCCAGGCACTCCTGTCTTCCACTGCCTCCCGCAGTTTGGTCAAACTCATGCTGGAAGCTTCGAGAACACCATCCAACCATCTCGTCCTCTGTCATCCCCCTCTCCTTGTGCCCTCCATCTTTCCCAACATCAGGGTCTTTTCCAGGGAGTCTTCTCTTCTCATGAGGTGGCCAAAGTATTGGAGCCTCAGCTTCACGACCTGTCCTTCCAGTGAGCACTCAGGGCTGATTTCCTTCGGAATGGAGAGGTTTGATCTTCTTGCAGTCCATGGGACCCTCAAGAGTCTCCTCCAGCATTAAGAACTCAAAAACCGGGTTGTTCATGCCAGTTCAGGCCCATGCCTATGTATTTTAAATTAATGTATCAAAGGTTCCTTAGCTCTCTCTCCCCCCCACCCTCCAACTTGTAATCATAAAGAATGTTCATATTCCAATTACACTATATGAAGAATTTAAATAAGTCAGCACTTAAAAATAGAATAATTAGAACTCTAAGACACTCCGGGGCAGTGTATATCGGTAAAATTATTACTTGTCTCTGGAACATTAAAGCACAAACCAAAGACAAATTGACTTAGCCTCTTGGGAAATGCAACATCCCCAGAAATTCTCTATTTAAGTCTCGCCTCTTACTGGTATTGTGTGTGACTCTTTTATGCTAAAGGTCACGGTAAATGAACTCACTGCATTTTTTTTAAAAAACGCCTTATTTCATTAAAGGCTTTCTTTATTAAAAAGATAACCACTATATTAAGATGAGGTGCTACAGACAATTTTGGAGCATCAGCAATTTTAATTTTTAGGAGTATGCTAGGTGGTACTTGCTATCAACTGTTTAATTTCCATGGTGAACATGGTTTTTTCCTCCCAATCCATAAAAAATGTACTCTAAATTTAATCACCCTATTTTAGTGCAACATAAAAGCAGAACTGTGAACACAGCTCAATTTAAAACTAATAGCTGACTTTTCACGAACCAAAAGCAGCATATGAACGCTAAAAAAAAGTTTTGAAACTGAATATTCCTATGCTGCAGCCTCATTTTGTGTTAGGGATCTATAAATCTAACAACATGACCTGATCACTAAAACTATACTTAAGGAAACAAAAATATTTCACACTCTTTTGTATTATGTGTGCATGCACATATGTTTGAAAGACTTCTACAGCTTATATTTAAAAGCAGAAAATGCAATGAGTTGTTATTTATTATTGTTGGTGCTGATCTTTAAAGCCCTAAACGGCCTTGGTCCAGTATACCTGAAGGAGCATCTCTACCCCCATTGTTCCGCCTGGACACTAAGGTCCAGCACTGAGGGCCTTCTAGCGGTTCCCTCACTGCAAGAAGCCAAGCTACAGGGAACCAGGCCTTCTCAGTGGTGGCGCCCTCCCTGTGGAACACCCTCCCACCAGATGTCAAAGAGAACAACAACTACCAGACTTTTAGAAGACATCTGAAGGCAGCCCTGTTTAGGGAAGCTTTTAATGTTTGACGGACTATTGTATTTTAATATTTTGTTGGAAGCGGTCCAGAGTGGCAGGGTATAAATTATTATTATTATTATTATTATTATTATTATTATTATTATTACTATTATTACTATTTGTTATACATTTTCTGCTTTGCCCATCTATTATCAGAGCTGAGGTCATCATACAACAAACCAAATACCATTATTACTGACTTTTAATGAAAGAAATATAGCTCTCAATAACCAAATGTAGAAAATAGTGGTAAAATGAAAACCCAGGTTTATAAAGTATTTTCAGTATAAGAACTATATGTGTTTCTGCAACATTTCTTGAATGCAACTGGTTGTTAACAGCTACCTGCAGTTTTCTTTTTTTCTGAACTAAAATTCTTTTTTTAAAAAAAAATCATATGCAGGGTTTAAAACAACCCAGCTGATTGACATGTGGGCAGGGTTCAAATTATTATTATTATTTATTGAATTTATATACTCCCCTATACCCAGAGGTCTCTGGGCAGCTCACAGAAAAGATCAACATAAAAGCCAATATTATTATTATTAATTGAATTTATATACTGGCTTATACCTGTATAATACCTGGCTTATATACCCACTTCTATGTCAACTTAG